>NC_083859.1:8117500-10517500 GCF_029169275.1 Apis cerana | reverse complement strand
AGGTCGCCCCTTTTCGACTTTCTTTCGATGGTTTCGATGGGTTGGTCGAGGTGTTTAGAAAAGTTTTGGAGAATCGTTGAAGAAACGAAAGTTTGTTATTTATGATATATTTGTATTGGTATTTGAGACGTTATGATTGAACGATACATGTTGTTTAACTTTTTGAATACGAATTTTACGAAGTGAATTCGAAACGTTTAATTTTATTGAATCAAATTATTGAAAATTTGTTACATCGTTGAATTAATATTTGAAATGGAGATTTTAAAATTTCTAAAAAATACCGTTTTTACTGAAACATTGTCCGTGATCTAGGGTTCGATGTACGATACTTTTGATCAAATATATCCCGGCTTGGGATTGAATTAAGAATTGGGAAAAAAAAATTACTCTATCTTTATATCTTTATCACGAGCTATCATATTTTATGTCATTTCACGAGCTTAATTGGACACTTTATTCTGGCTTCGGTAAAAAGATCTAAGACCATCGATCTTCTAGGATTCCAATTTCAACATCCCAACGACTCTAAGCTGAAATTATATTCCTATTTTATGAAAAGAACTTAGGGATTATCGATAGAATATATTCCCTCGATACGTAAAAATTATATATCAAATAATATTTTCAAGATATATATAATTATTCTTATAAATATCTCAAAGAAAATATTCTCCGTGATCTTTTCCCAAAAGGAATTGGATGTATTCCTTTTCAATTTTTTTTTTTTTATTTTTCGATGATTGACAGTAGCCTTGAATCAATAGGTGCGCGATTTAACGACGGATAGGAATACGGAAAGCGTCGAGCAAATATTTCGTTCGTCAATCACGTCGTAACATTGTTGTTGATATTACTGTCAATAATATCACGAAAACTGGATCAACAGTTCTTAGGATGGAAATAAACAATTTCCCTACATCTGTCCAAATTTCGCTATACGCGTTTAAACTACGAAGATTCTTTGAATTTGAGGAAAATTGAATTGCTCTTTAAAAAAAATAAATTCAAAGAATTATTGTTAAAAATCGTCACGAGAAACATTCTTTATCATCAATATTTCATGAAATACATACAATTCTTTCTTCGTCCAATCGTTGGATCGATCATTGCTCTTCTCCCCCGAAATTCCAGTCGAGCGTAATTTTAAGAAACGTGAAAAAATATTTCGACAGAGGAAAATTTGCGACCACCAGTGGCGCGTCCCCTTCGTTATCGCGACGCCGGTGTCGATAGATTTCCGTATCTATGCAAACATTCTGATCGAAGCGTATGAAAAGCTCGTATCGGTGACACGATTATCGATCGTGTCCTTCTCTCTCGTAATTTTCGAGATCGCGGCGCGTGTCGATGCCCGGCGCAATTCGTTCCGACAATTATTTCATTTCTATCGGCAGGAAAATAGTTGCAGCCTCCGATTTATCCGATCGAATAATCGGGGAGCCGATTCAATTTCTCCTCGCAGCTGATGTATATTTCGAAAATAAAGGGAAGAATCCCTTTATTTTCGATTAATTTCAATTTTTCTTTTCTATTTTTTTTTCTTTCTTTCGAACTCGATCGAGATCCCTCGAATTTGATCGAATTTAATTTTCAATAAAAAGTTTTAACGGGAATGATATACGTGATAATGTTGAACAGTTTTAGGTCAGATAATGTTGATAAATAGTTTTAGATACCCCAGAAAGATAAATATATATATATATATTTATGTAAACGGTATGATTCTTTTCTAAGTAATGAAATTTTCGATGAATAATTTTATATTGTTTTGTTTAATTTTTTCTTTTTAATTTGTTGTAAAAAAGAAAGAGAAATAAAAAAAGAATCTTTATACGAAATATGTAAAAATAGTAGTATTTATAATTTAGTAATTAGCTTTTGTAATGTAAAATAATTTATTCGGTGAAATTTCGTTTCCATTGATGAAACGTGATTTAAATTAATCTCAAAATTTAATGAAAAAAATTATTATACAAGAAAGTGTATATTTTAGTCAGTTCTAGCACCCAAAATGATTTATTCGCTTGAAATTTCGTTTCCATTGATTAAGCATAATTTAAATTAGTTTTTGGATTAATAGAAAAATTATTCCTTAGAAAAATAGATGGAATCAGTAATTACTTTAATTTATTTATTAATTTAACCAATTTTGGAAAGTTAAAAAATATATATTTTATAAAAAATTCATAAATAATATTTCTTGATAATTTCGTATAATTAAAATCGTATAATCAAATTTAATAAAAAAAATGAAATGAAATAAAAAATCTTTGAACTTAATAATTAGCATACAATATTTCTACTTTTTTATTTTTTCAAAAAATATTCAACGAAATTATGATTAATTTGAATTTCAAATTTTAATTTTAATCAATTTATAGAAAATTATAATATTAAATTGTTTAATGAAACTTTCAACCGGCGAGATTAAGTATTGAAATGAAATGAAGAAATTGGAAATTCATTTTCCGGTAAACAGATTATTATCTGCCGATCTCACCGGTTTCTTGATTAGATCGAACGTAATTCCAATTACATGCTGCACGGCTTTATATAGTTCCTGATAATTATTCGAAAATCATAGCTGACCAGTGATTAATCGACATTTAATTAATCGACAAAATTAGTTTGCGAAGATCATATCACGCGTTGTGACATCCTTAGAAATATTCAATCGATAATTAAACGAAGCTAGAACCCTTTGAAATACAATTTTACTACGCCTTTTCTCTCCTTTTACGAACAATTCTCCTTCCAAATGTTTTCGTTTCCAAAGCAAAGATCATACTCTTTGAAAGATAAATACAATATTCCGTAGATAAAATATTTTCGATTAGAAAATTTATCGTTGAACCGAAAATAATAAAGAGACATTTGATATTTTTCATAACTTTACTCTTCCAGTTATTTCGAATCCAAAAATTGGATATTCAAAAAACAAACGATGCTTATTTCAAACTGCTGCGATAAAATCAAATATCTTATCTATATTATCCCACAAACTTTGACTTTTATACATTTGCCAAAGAAAAAATTGGAAAACCAGATGAAATGAAAATTTTCTCGAAAACAATTCCATCTCTGTAAAGATCCGAAAAGAAGTAAAAACGTATTCACGAGCCATTGAAAAAAATGATTCCCTCGAAGAAGTTTCGTTTTCCTTCCTCGTTCAACGACTTGAAACGTAAAAAGATAAAAGAGATTTCTCGCGAAGGAAATATTTCCATAGAAATGGAAAAAGTTTCAGGTGGTCAAGATAAATTTGGAACATTTCCATGGGTGATCGAGAGAGAGAGAGAGAGAAAAAGAGATTAACGCCAATCTCCGTTCACGTAAACGGATGATATGGAACAAGCTATATTAAAATTAGAAAGTTTGTTTCATTGGTCATCACAAATCGTAAAATAGATGGTTATACGAGTTGGTCTATGAATAACTTTATCAAACTGATGCTGATCGACCGGTGTAGTTTTCATGTGACGTGTTGTTTGGGAACTCGACTAAAAGCAGAATGTACGTGTACGATGGTTTTCTTAGGAGTTAAAAAAAGAAAGAAACCCGATATCTTAATGTCTTCCAGTCGAAGAACTCGAGAGGAGAGTGTGTATAAGTCACGAAATTTTTTAATCTAAATGTGAGGGGAAGTGCGATAAAAAAGTTTATAGCCTATGGTGAAAAGTAAGGAGAGTAACAGAGCGAAGAGAGAAATGTAGAAAAATTAACACAGAAACGAGGAAGCCAGCTTAGTATAATAATTCCTCATTATTTTTAACTTTCCGATATTTGAATATTTTACCGATATCAGATTAGAATCCAGCTTTCATTTTCCGAAAGGAATGCGGATCTCAAAAGAGAAAGGAAATATCTTAATATTTCTTTCGCAATAAACATTTAGACGAAAATGATCTTATCGATCATTCATCATAAGTTTATTTTATACCATTGTATCCTCTATATAACATAATCGAAATCTAAACTAATCAAACCTTAACCTAACATAATTTAACTTCAACCTTATCCTTCCCCCCTCTCTCCAAACCTAATTTTAGCCATAATTTTACTCAATCTAATTTAACCTAAACCTTGGCCCCAAACTAAATTTTAATCACGATCAAATCCAACTAAAGTTAATCCTCTCTTTACTTTCAATTTGTTCCCGATCCAAAAAATGTGTATGCGCATCCAATAATGTAACACGTTCCCAACATGTGTCGCGAACATAACCTAACTTTAAACTTCCGTCCACGACACTAATCAAATCCTATTTAAATTCGAATCCAATTATTATCCCTGAATCTCTGATCTCTGAAGAACACGATATATTTTCGAATATTTTCTTCTTTTCTTTTCTTTTTCTTTTCACCTTAAAAAAAAAGAATTAGATTCGCCTAATAGCGATCGCACGCGTAATTGTACCTTACCCTTGGACATGCATATCTTAATGCCGTTGGAATTGTTCCACTATCGTGAATAATTACCGAGATATCTCGTCGCCGACCACGAATAAGCGGCGAATGACGATATCACGTCGTCGAGATAACTCGTCCGTACGCGCGGAAATTTCAAAATATCTCCGCGTATAATCTGCGTTGCACGCGTTATTAGGAGGAGGAGGGGAGGAAGTGCGCAATAAACGATAAATAGACGATATTTTTTGTTACTTTGCGAAACACGTGCTCGCACGCTCTCTCTCTCTCTCTCTCTCTTTTTCTCTCTACTTTTCTGTGACCGACATTTCTCTTGATTTCTCTGAAACAAGGGATACTGGAAATATTTTCCGCTCGATCTCGGATTAATCCGTGAAGCTGTTTCCCTCGAAAAGAGAAAGAGGGAGAGAGAGGGGGGCGCTGTAGGACAAATCCACTCGTCGTGGGATATTTTCCATCCATGGAAGTTCGTTATTGGAGGATCGTGGTACATTTGTTTTGTCGTGAGAATAATTGGGGCGGACGGAGACATTCTTCTTTCTCGTCTTTGCAATTAAAAGGGGTTCTTTCCTCGAGTCTCCCTTTTTCCTATTATTTTGGGGGACACAAGTTGGGAAATGTTTTTACGAGGATTTTCTTTCCCTTCCTTTCGAACCCATTTCGCAATTTTAAGTTCAAAATAATCGTTATCTCGAGTTACAATTTAACGAATAAAGCGACGGTATTCGATTAATCCTTATATTTTTTTAGCCTCGACACTTTTAACGCACATGTTGCGATAAATATTAGTGATTGAAAATCGACAGATGTTCAAATTCTAACATTTCATCTTCTAACAGGCATTCTTATCGTTCGCTTCCAACGTGGTTGATTCTCTATCATTGGGCATGCATGCCGTTTACGCGTGGAATTCGATCAATGGGGAGAAGGAAGGTGGGAATAAATTGTGCGCCAAGGGATCCCCTCTCTTTGTTCTACGTTTTCGTTCTCTGAATATTTCACGATGTGTTCAAAATTCGATGTGGAACGGGATGCATCTAGGTATGCATCTTTCATGTCACGGTTTCGATAATCCACTCCTCGTGGTGGACGATGAAGAATAAGAGAGAGAGAGGGAGAGAAAAGAAGGACTTGTCACGAGTTTTAAGGCGCTTTCGCGTCCAACTGTATCTTTCGTGCGGTTTCTATAGGATAGTTTTTCTCCTTTCGAAAAAGGAATTTCGAGGCTGTGAAAGTTGTGAGCTGGAAAAATTAGAGCATCGTTTTTTTCGTTTTTTTTTTGAAAGTTATTTCTGTATCGATATAGCACTTTTGATTGCTCCAATTGATCTTTAATTGAATGTCAGAGTACAATTAAAATGAAATTGTACGAACTAGAAATTTCCGACAAAGGGTTTTTATTAAAACGAGAGAATTTTTAGAAATTTTGAAATGTGCAGAGTGTTTGTGAAAAGTGAAAATATATTACAGAAGTGAATCCGCTAAGAGTAATAAATTTCTTTCCTAAAACACTCTTCTTCGTTGCTTAATTCGTTATCAAACCGTTTCAATCAGACAGACCCTCAAACTTTATTGACGAACACGTTCCATTTCATTTAATTCGCGATAATACGTTATCAGGCTCGATTAAATATTTGAACACTATTTGCTTTTCACGAATACTCTCGGATTAAAATTATTTTTCCTTCACAATTTTTCTCGATAACGACTCCTTTTTCTTAATTTCAATCAAACGTTAGCTGTGACGATGAACTTCACGTTGAAAGAAAAATTAAAAAACAATTCCCTCCCCCGTTCCCCTCGTAAACGCTTTCAGAGAAATGGACGACAAAGAACATGTGTTGGAATAAAAAATATAACAAAGATTAGATACAAATAGTGTTCGCATTCCTGCACTATAAAGATAAAGACAATCTTTTCCTTTATAGTGCATTTTTCATATATAAAGATACGTATCTATTTTTTCCAATCAAACCCTTCTGTTCTCAACTCGAGTTTCTGAAAAATTTTATTTCCCGAGTGAAAAGAAAAGCGTATAAAATTTTCCATTCCTCCGCGCGAACAGAGGTGTAAAAATGGTCGATCGTGATACCTTTCCTCCCCTCCTTTTTTATTTTTCGTTTTACGACCGTTCGATGAATCGAAATTGACAACGCGGCACGAATTCGTGACAGTGGAAAAAAAGGTAAAATTGTACGGCAATTTCGTTCGTTTAGCTTCGACTTCCGCCCGATACTCGGCCGTCTTCCGGGCCCAATTAAACTAAATCGCGTGCAATTAGCCTCGAAAGCGACATGGATAGCTTTATCTCGCTGTTGACGAATTCGAAGAGAGGAATAATCCTTGCCCCCTGAAACGAATTATTCTCAAGTTTCTCTTCGTCGATTAATCTGTTCTCGATCAATTACGAGGTTGGCTTCTTCTTTTTAGAATTCGTACAATCTCGTTGTAAATTAAACTTTACTGTAGTTGGGCGGAAATAACGTTCAGTTGCTCGATATTAACTTTTTATTTATCAAACTTGGACAAGATGAAATGAACGGAATTATACAGAATCGAACCCTGCCGTAACACACGATCTTCATTTCAAATTAAATCAACGACGAATAAAAATAGAATTCCCTTTCTTACGTTAATTGATTACAAAGATTAGATACAGCAGCTAAAGATATCTACTTTTCCCAATCAACCCTTCAAACCCTTCTGCTCTTCAAAATTCAACTATGGGAGAAGGGCTGGCTCCCCTAAAAAAGAAAAGTCTAAAAAACGAGAGACTCTCGAACAGAAAGAAAGAAAGTTCAATTCCGAAACTTTTCGAATTAACTTCAGGGGATGAGGCTCTCCCTTCGACCGGCTCGAGAAAGGACAAAGTGTAAACTGTAAGATGATAAAGAGAGAAATTCCGACGAAGAATCCTCGATTTTAAATGTTCCGTTCGTCGCGAAGGAGGTGAACCGAGGTGTGAAATCGATGGGAAGGGGCGATCTATAGAGCTCGTGCGAGAGAGAGAGAGAGAGAGACATGAACGACTACGCTATCCTCGTTCCGTCCGAGGTGTCCTCGAGGCTGGCGCGAAGAGATTCCGGGACTATGAGGGTGACGCTTCCGTTCACCTCGTTCAGAAGGCACAGCGGTTGCGTGTCCACCTTGTCCATGACGAAACCCTACCCCAAGCTGGTCTACGTGGCCGTCCCGTAAGTTTTGAAACGATGAGTTTCTTTTTTTTCTCCAGGAACAGGTATACAAAGGTGCATACACTCGTTGGAAAACAATTTTCTCGAGTAAATCATTTGATCAATGTTGTCTGATCATATTCCACTTTGAGATAAAATTTTCAATCGAATTATTATTCTCGCGGAGAATTCGAAATACTTTATTCATTCTCCGTGATATTATGAGAGAGAAATTGGTCGAGGAGGAAATAAGAAGAACCTGTTGCGAGCACTGATCATAGGGCAATCTTTGCGTTTATCTACGGCCAAGCCTGAACAGCTAATATTGGTCTTGGAGCAGGGGAATAAAAGAGTGATTAAAAGACACTTCCGTTTGCCGCGCCCCTAACGCATTACGTAAAACGGGTATATCGAGGAAATGGTTTAAACACGATCGATCCCTCTCTTTTTATATCGACGCACGAAAGGAGTGGAATCACTTCTTTGTTCCTTCGACGTTCACGGGTCTCGATGTCGCGTTCCTCTTTCGATTTTCTTTTTAAGCTTTTCATCTCCAATGAAATTAATTAATTCATTTGCGCTATGGACTCTCAGGCGATTCCTTTAGGTGATGTTTAGGTGTGGAATGATGTACTCGAATGGTTAGATTTTTCTTTTATCTCAAATTAAATCGAGCTATATTTTCGAGTTTGACAGTCCTGGGAGTAGAAATATTATTTTCAAAGCGTTTTTGAGTTTTGGAATACGATAAAATGAAATTAGTTGGAGCGAAGATGAGTTTTTCGTTATTGAATGACAAAATTATTTCTATTGAGAATCGAGGAGAAGGAAATGGAAGATTTTAATATTCGATAAATTTTCTTTCTTTGTACGTGAAACATTAGAGTATAAAAATTTTATACGTTAATTTGTGCGCGAAATATTACTCGAATTTGCGAAGTAAAAAGAGACGGTCGAGGAATTGGAGTTAAATCGAAAGAGGAATATTAAGATTAATTTAGAAAGTTCGATTAGTAATCGATCCTTAAATAAAACTACAACAATAAAATCCTTTCCGTTTCGATCGTGAACCGTGTTTCGCCGTGATTAGGGTAATTGCGCATATAGCAGTTACGTTACTAATTAAAAGGAATCATGGGTCTGGCCCATTAACCCGAGCTCATTTCCTAATGGATTCTTTCACGAAATGTTAAAGATTAGATTCCTAACTGAACACTGAAACGCAATACAAGTGGGATTCGCGTTGATATTACGTTTAATTTCCCACAATTTCTAGAAATATTCCCCTTCCTTTAAATATCGCTTGGTATTTTGATTTCGTTTGAGGATTTTTCTCTCTAAAAAAAAAAAAAAGGAAAAGAAATCTAATCTGGACGAAAGGAAGAAAAGGAAGGAAGAGAAATCGGAAAATCGAAATAACGACAATACTTATCGTCATTATTTAGCTATTGAACGGCAAGGCCGTGGAATTAATCGTAGCTTACATAATGGCGGGCAACCGATGACTATCGAGAGCAGGAAGACGAGTCGTGTTTTCTGGTCAACGCGAACGATCATGGGAACAGAAATGTTAATTAAGCCGCAGGTTAACCAGGCCCGTTTAACGAGAAAATTGATCGTGATCGTACCGATTATTATCCAGGATAATTATTTCGTCGCGCATTAAGACGTAGTTCTGAATCGAAAGGTCAGAATTCATTCTCTCTCTTTCTCTGTCTCTTCTTCCCTACCTCTCTCTATCTCTTTCTTTCTCTCTCCCTTTCGGCTTGATTTTTATGAATTTTTTTTTCCGAATTCTTATTCCACCTACCACTCAGTGAATTTTAATTAAAGCTGCAGTGAGATGAAAGCGTTTTCGACCCTTTTTTCCTTTTTTTTTTTTCTTTTTTGCTTACTGAAAATGATTTTTTTCTATGTAATTACTTACTGTGTATATATATATATATATCATTTGTATATACACGTTTTAATTCTTTCCTCGATCTTTCATACGTGTTATATACAAATTCGAAAAAATTTAATTATCGTTATATAATATCTATAATATTTTTTTTCAATCTACTTGTTTAATATAATCAGACATATGATCGGATATGATTGAACGACATGGAAAAGGTTGACTTGGAAAAAGTTGAATTCGACACCTTGTTAAATGTGAGAAGGGAACATTATCGTTAAGTTGTACTTTAAAAGCTATTGTATTATTTATATCTCGAAGATAAGCAATGACATTGCTTAAAAGTTTCGTGATAGCTTTATAGAAATTGTAGCGTAAGTTTTCTACGTACTTTAACCTGAATATAAAATTCGAATTACTTATCGGATCGCTTTTTATACTTCACGAGAAAGTTCGTTTAAATTTGTGTGATATTTATTAATAACTTTTTTTTTAACCAAAATGTTATAAATTGCATTATTCGTTGCGTTCGAAATTCTTTAAACGTTTAAACGCAAAATATATTTTAAATTTTAATATCGGATCTTGTTTACAAAAAATATCGACGAATGTAAATAGAATTTTGCTCCTGAATGGGTTGAAAACGTTTTTCCTCTTTGTCAACAGTTTCGACGTGGAAAATGGCGCCTCAACGTTGGACGGGGGTGCCGGAGGCGGTGGAGGCGCCTCGCCAAGTGCAGGCTTGGTGTTGCAAACCCTGCCACAGAGGCGAGAGAGCTTCCTGTATCGCAGTGATAGCGACTTCGAGATGTCGCCGAAATCGATGTCTCGAAACAGTTCGATCGCCAGCGAGAGGTAAGCCCCTGAAACTATACTTCCATTAAAAGTCGATGTTGACTCGAGAATTTATGTTATATTTTTTTTTATTTTTATTTTTATATATTTTTTTGTCCGTTCTACCGGAATAAAAGAGGAAGATTTAACCTTGTAAATAATGAAATGGGAATGTCAATTTGTTTATACGATGTTTTTATCCCATGATCGTGATTGTTCAGCTTCGATCGGATGATTTTAAGAATGGAGATAATCGATTCAGACATTGTTACGTATAATTTTGAATTTGAAAATTGATTTTTTTCAAATATTTTTATCGAAATTATGCGAATAACAGTTTCAGGGAGATTAAAGGAACGGAGGAGAAGTAAAGATTTATTATTAAATTTTGCATTTACGTTAATTGATTTATCGAAATAATCACCTGATTCTCGTAAGCGCGTTATAATTCGTAATTACCGATTATTCAACGACGAATTACGAATTTAGCGTAATTTACATTTACATGAATTACAGATTCCTCTTGTGGCTCGTTCGTTAATGAAACCATTCGTAAACGCGATAACGATAATTGACTTGTTGCACGCGTTCATGAATAATTAAAAGGAAATTAGAAAACGAACGTATGAACCTGACGTTATAAAGTTTTTTTTACACATTTAAAATTTGTGAAATTCCTGTTTTGTTATCTACATTATCGACGGTTGAGAATTTATTTTATCTACTATAGGAATAAACGCAATCTAAAGTTTTTGCAATAAATTCTCCGTCGGTAACATGGGTTCGAGATAAAATAGCGATTGATTTTATCGACAAGAAATCTTAGTAATCTTGCCAATACTGCCATCTTGAGGATACTGAGAATATTTTTAAGACTCGGTGATATTCTGCAAAGGTCATCTTGTATTGAACACTTTGCGTTACAACGATCTATATATTCTTCGAATATTCAATATAGAAGAATCTGATTGATTATTAAATCAAATATAATTTGACCAATCGATTAATTTCATCGAAAATAGTTTAATCGAAAATATTTTAATAATAATAAAAAAGAAAATTTATTATAAAAATTTACGCTCTTTCATTATTTTGATATGTAGAAATAAATAATATATTGAATGAATTCAATATTATCAAAATATTTTGAATTCAAAATTGTAAATTGCAACAAACGAGAGACAAATTAATTTATTAATTAAAATTAATAAAAATAAAAAAATTAATCAAATTAATAAAAAGTATCGATTCAAAAACATCCGATCTGAGCGCAATCGTAACATTTATACATAGAGAACAATCTACGATCTTTTTTTCTTCTTCTATGTGTAGCTTGACAAAAGTATCGTAGCTTTCTATGGTGATGGTGCTTAATATTTCTATATTTTATTTTTTATTATTTCACATATATTTGTAGTTTTTGTAAATATATACAAAACGACAAAGCAGTGAAGAGATAATTCTCGCGATAAAAGGAAATTCTCTCCATCGAGTAAGAATTCCAGACAATTTCCATTCACAGATTTCTACGTGGTTAAACTATTTTAAAATACTTAAAAATTTTCATGATCAAGATGGAGAAAATTCAAATTCATTCTTTTTATCTCGAGTATTCACACTTTGTTGGACGAAAAGAGAACTTTTTTTTTTTTTTTCTTTTATCTATCCGCGATGGACGCGTGCGTGGTGTGACAATGAATCATGTTTGTGATCCTTGGGTTGCAGGTTCAAAGAGACAGAGCTTCCTGTCGAGCGAGCGTATGTACACGATCCTATTATCTATTATATCAGTCTCTGTCGTTTCACTACATATATATATATATATATTATATAGTCACAAAAAACACACTTACAAATACTAATCGACATCCTTCGCCACGATAATTACGCTGTTAAATCGATTCGATTCGCTGCCTCTTTAACCATTTTCTCTTTCTCTGTCACACACACAATATAGAGAACATACGGGGATTGCTGAAGTGCATGAAATTGTTCGCTGTGAAAAGGGGGAAAAAAAAAAAAAAGAAAAAGAAGAAAAAGAAAGAAAGAAAGGAAAAATTTAAAACGAAAAAAATTCTGCCATAATTTTGAAACTGAGTAGCTTGTTGAGTCGTTCACTTTATTTATAATACAATATGGCGTGCTTTTGTTACATTTTATTTTGCGATCGGCTTTAATTTAATTTACTTTTACTTAGAATAGAATTGGGCTACGTTATTGTGCAAGTAAGAATAATCGGTCTTGTTGAAAAAGGAAAATTCATAATTCATGATTGTTGGAATTAATATTGAATTATTTTATTATGATAAATTTTATATCTATTTCAATCATTTAAAACTCATTTTAAATCATCAATTCAACCATCTTGCAACTAACTCTTGCAACTAACCAAAGAAGAGCAATAATTCTGCTTATATTTTGTGTAAGAGATCAATAAATGATTGAAGATTTTTTAATTATTTTCAATAACGAGCCAACTTATTAGCTACTATTAATAATTTAATCTGTTTTAAGATCCTTTTTCTTTTCGGTTTTACCAAAAAACCAAGAAATAATCAACGATACGAATATCTCTTTTTAAAGTCAAACATTTATTGATTCCTGTATAATATAATATAACGTAATCCAATTATCGTTTATTCATTTCGTTACCAACTTTTGAAAAATTATCACTAGAGATTGTCGAGTAGAAAGTTACCACTAGTTTTTCATTTCTTTGATCGAACGAAGCGCTTATTGAATGTTTAGAGCGAGTTTTCGTTCATTTTCCATTATGTTCCGTGCGGTTTCTAAAAAAAAAAAAACAAAGAAAGGAAGAAAAAAATTATAAAAAAAAGAAGAAAAAGAAACGAAATTGAATCGAAGTGGATTTCTGTGTTGAAACGTATCGTGGCAGAATTGATAGAATCGAGCTGCTTGGAACACACGCAGGCACACACGGGATACACACGTGGATTGGTTTTTTTAATTTCTTCCCTCTCTATTTTGCACCGCGAACGATAAACAAAAAGGTATCACACCCACACACTCGAAAAAATACCCGATGAAGAAGAAAAATTTAAGAATATACACGTAGCATATCGATTGTACAGATATTATTGTATATATTATTATCTTTCTCCTCTCTGTAACTTTTTCTCGTTGTTTAATTGTTTCGTGGAAAAAGGAAGTAGTGATTTTCCTTTTTTTTTTTTTTGTTTTGCGAAAACAAAAATTCGTCGCAAGACTTCTTTTTGGGGGATGAAAGGAAACAATAAACGATGGTTTAGGGAACAGGGGAAGGGTGTTTAGGGTGCGTTAAACTACTAACGTAATTAATTAACAGCATGTCATGAACATAGTGGAAAGAAAGTTTTCGAATAAAAACGAATTGTCATTTTCAGGATATTTACCGATCAGTATAGGTAAGTCGCATTATTAAATAGTAATTTCAGTATGCCGCAATTATTCTGGGTTGCAAATTGTACACCAAAAATCACGAAGAAATCACGCGTGGTTGTTTGGCTTTTATTAAAAATTAATAAGTCGCTTTGGTGGAGGTTTTCATTGTTACAGCTTTTTTTTATTTAACAAAAGTGGAAAAGTTTTTATCAAACTTGGAAATTTAATCGGACTCGTGGCCGAATGATCATTATTAATCGAAGGGAAGGATATTTGCCACGTACGGCTTAGCAATGTTAACGTTTTATTGATTTTAGTGAACGGCACGTTATTGTAATAATAACTTTAATGGCGTAATGGTTAATATTACGTGCGTACAGTTAAAAAAACGGGGAAAAGAAAGAACGATGAATCCGTTGAACGGAGGAAAGGAATTTTTATTGCACCTTGAAGAAACTCGTTATTGAACCTGCTCGCCAATCCCTTATATCGAACTTTTCAAAAAGTTCTTCTTCCAAAAGTTTGAAGCATTCGAATAACGATGACGCGACGAATATCGATTTTTCCATTATCCTGTACAAAAAAAAAAAAGAAAAGAAATCCCGGTGATAAAGTAAACAACTTTGGCCGCGTTAATTAAGTCGAATAAATAACAGTGAAAGAAGAGAAAAATAAAGGGACAAACGAGAAGAAGAAAGGAGAGATCGACGATAAAATTCGATATTAATCGCAAAGGTTATCACGGATATCCGGTTGGCCATATATAGTTATATAGCACGGTAAATACTTTCACGATGCATCGAGTGCACGCCAAGTGGAAGTGCACCGTGTGCAAATATTTTTATCTCCCGGAGTGCAAACACCGTGTCGAGTGTCCGCTTTGCTCTCCATCTGTCGTAGCCGGATTATCGTTAGCTGATGCACAGTCTCCATGGAGGAATCCACATATTCGAACCCGCCCGATTTTCCAGGGAAAAATCTCCATTAAAAATTCACCGGTTCCTTAATTTAACACTTTTTATTAGAAACAACAAATTGGAAATCAATGAACTCCGATCCGATAAATTCCAAATCCAAAAGATGTTCTTGTGATTTTTTCCATTCTTCCAATTGCGAAACAATTCTAACGAATCGGAGAAATCAACTTAAAAAATGATCTCGTGCAACAACTTCATTCGAATTACGTTACGACACGAAAATTCGTCGCCAAGTTCAAGGATAGTTTTCGATTCTTCGAGGAAGAAGAAATTTCACGAATACGCAAAATCGTTGGCATATATTGGCACGATGCGGATTGCGGGGAGGAGGGAGGGGGGAGGAGAGGGGAGGAGGAGAGGGTGCACGTTAATTACGAGCGCGAAAATGGTGGGCAGAGGAGATGTTTACGAGGCTGTGGCGAGCAATTACGCTTTAACGGCCGCCGTGAAGGCTTCGCGTTTGCCAACCGCGATCTTGCGTAATTCTTGTTTTCGTGACGTGATCGGGTAACAGCGAGACGCCGCAGGTAGCGGGACCTTCGTCTTTTCTTCTTCCCTCTCGCGGGGTCAATTTTCTTTTTTCGAGAAATTTAAATTGATTTGATTGGAAGAAAATTTTGGAAGAAATTAATAATTGGAAAATCACGATCAATTTAAAAAGAACTGGATTCGTTGTGAAATTGATCACGAGAGTTTTTAATTTGAAAGGGGGAGACGAAATTGAAATATATCTTTGTCGGTTCGTAAAATTTACTTATTTACCCGCCCGATCTTTTTATGACTTTGTGTAATGATACTCAATCTCACTGGATGACTCTTGGTTAATTAGTATGTTGCGCAGACTCTCGAGAATTTAATAGGATTGTTGACAGGAAAACGTCTTAAGTGACGAGAAATGTACGTATTTGTAAATATTGTCATTATCGAATTCCAGCGGTAACGCAATAATAAAGCTCTTTTTATCGTTCGACGGAAAAAAAAAAAAAAAAAGAAGAAAAAGAAAAATTCTCTTCATCCGAAACATACGAATATCAATTGGAAAATGTAATTGTACTTTCTTAAAGCTTGCGGAAAAATTGGAGAAATTATTGAACAGAACTAAAATATAATTCTGATCGATCCAATGATTTAACCCAAGAAGAAGAAGATCGCGAGGAAACGAACAAAGATAGAAAAGAGTCACGCGTCGTTGTTCTCGAAAAATATTTGGACTATGCAGCTATGGAAAGTCAATATTGGCCATCGGTGAGAAAACAACGAAATCGTTCGCATAATATCGACGAAATTTTCCAAAAACCGTCGCATCGTCGATCGACAACCCACCATTGTTCCTATACACTCTTCTTTGAAACTTGGCTTTTGATACTCGAATCCTAAATTCGTCAATCCTATTTTCAGCCGTGAATCAATCGATTCTCTCCAATACCGAGCAACATTTCAAGCTTTCAAAGATGTCCAGAGAGAAAGAGAGAAAGAGAGGAAATTTCGAAGAAATCTACGAGACCTCAACCTGAACTGTAATCGAACTCGACAAAAATCGATTTGGTTATTCTTTTCACTGGTCGATCGTTGATTCGATTTCAATTATTCCAATTCTCGGGCCTCGAATCGGGATTTTCAGAAACGGAAAAGCAAAAAGAAAATCTCGCTTTGCTCACCAGCAGAGAGGTAGAGTCGAGGAATCCGAGGAATTGAGGCCGATTGACGCGTTCATTAAAATAACGACCTCCGGCTTCTGCGTCAAGACGAGAGCCATTTGCGAATAGAGGTGCACGCGTGTGTGCAGCGTGTACGTGGTAATCACTATCCCGGGAATTAATGTCCATCAGTGCGCCCGTTTCCGTTCTCCGTGGACGACGACGACCGAATTGGTCATCGATCGCGCGTACCCGAAGTAACGACGTCCTCCGACAAATAATTTCGAGAAAGAAGATAACGTATAATATGATGTACCATATACATCGATTTCGAACTCGAGAAGAAATTTTTTGGAACCAGCTGGCCATCGATCCCGCGTATTCAAAGTAACGAGATTCTTTGACAAACGATTTCGAGAAAGAAGAAATATCGATTTCGAATTCTTTCGAAATTTTTTGGAACGAGCGCGTATTCAAAGTAACGAGATTCTTTGACAAACGATTTCGAGAAAGAAGATGATATATAATATAATATACAATATACATCGATTTCGAACTCGAGAAGAAATTTTTTGGAACCAGCTGGCCATCGATCCCGCGTATTCAAAGTAACGAGATTCTTTGACAAACGATTTCGAGAAAGAAGACATATCGATTTCGAACTCGAGAAGAAATTTTTTGGAACGAGTTGGTCATCGATAGTATTCAAAGTAACATTGTTCGACAAATTTCGAGAAAGAAGAAATATCGATTTCGAATTCTTTCGAAATTTTTTGGAACGAGCGTGTATTCAAAGTAACGAGATTCTTTGACAAACGAGATTCTTTGATTTCGAGAAAGAATACATATCGATTTCGAACTCGAGAAGAAATTTTTGGAACGAGATGTTCTCCGTGCGTATTCGAAGTAACATTGTTCGACAAACGATTTCGAGAAAGAAGACATATCGATTTTGAACTCGAGAAGAATTTTTTTGGAACGAGTTGGTCATCGATAGTATTCAAAGTAACATTGTTCGACAAATTTCGAGAAAGAAGAAATATCGATTTCGAATTCTTTCGAAATTTTTTGGAACGAGCGTGTATTCAAAGTAACGAGATTCTTTGACAAACAATTTCGAGAAAGAAGATGATACATAATAAAATATACAATATACATCGATTTCGAACTCGAGAAGAAATTTTTGGAAAGAGGTGTCCTCCGAAAGCGGATATGAAATTAATATCCATCATGACGACAACCGAGCTGGTCAAAGTAACATTGTTCGACAAACGATTTCGAGAAAGAAGAAATATCGATTTCGAATTCTTTCGAAATTTTTTGGAACGAGCGCGTATTCAAAGTAACGAGATTCTTTGACAAACGATTTCGAGAAAGAAGACATATCGATTTCGAATTCTTTCGAAATTTTTTGGAACGAGTTGGTCATCGATAGTATTCGAAGTAACATTGTTCGACAAACGATTTCGAGAAAGAAGACATATTAATTTCGAATTCTTTCGAAATTTTTTGGAACGAGCGCCTTTACAAAGTAACGAGATTCTTTGACAAACGATTTCGAGAAAGAAGAAATATCGATTTCGAATTCTTTCGAAATTTTTTGGAACGAGCGTGTATTCAAAGTAACGAGATTCTTTGACAAACAATTTGAGGATGTATCGATTTCGAATTCTTTGGAGGAGAAATTTTTTGGAACGAGTTGTTCTCCGGACGTGGAAAATTGTTTCAGAGAGCAAAGGTATCGTCGCGAGACTTGAAAGCAATGGATGTTGCGAATCTCGAGTGGGGATTTTGAGGAAAGGAGAAGGGAGATCGATTTCTACGAAAGGGTCTAGTCATATCATCAAGTTGTCACTACTTTTAACGTAAAACGTTTTTATTATATACAGAAAGCAGTGTTGCTCGAAGGTAGTCACGTTAGACAGATTATTTATTCTTATTTTCATTTTATAAATTCGTTGCAAAATTAATTGAGACAATTTTAAAATAAAATAAGAAAATTTAATCGTCTCGGTATTAAAATTATAATCTATCTGCCCTCAAATGTATACAAATGTGCACATCGAATTATCAACAGCGAAACGATCGTTGAAATAATCTTGGAAATAAATTGTCGAGCGGTGGTCGTTAAAGTCACTCGATCGACATCTCCCTTTGTTTCGATAAACGAAGGGGAGGGAAAGAGAGATCTAATTTAAATATATTATTTATCAAGTAGACTCGGTATTGCGAGCCAAGTGAATCATTTCCATCGCGTGACTATTCCTGAAATCGTCCAATTTGTATCGTCGAGTGTCGCGACGAGTATTCGATCGCGAAGAGATAAGAATCTGATGACGAGAGAGATGGAAGATTAACGTTCGTGGAAAGAAACGCGATCTTGGAAACGTTTTAATAAACGAGGAGGAGGAATTGTCACAGAAAGGAAAAGGAAGAGAGAGAGAGAGAGAAAGCCGAATGAAACGAAGGGAAAAAATAAGAAACGAGATTGGTACAATTGGCAATAAGAGGTTAGGTTACGGTGTCTAATTGTGTCTAATCATAGTTGCAATAAGGAATTTTTACAACTTTTCGAAACCGTAACTGAAATTGAAGAAGAAGATTTCGTATTAATATTCGATATTCAGAAAAATTTCAGATAATTTCCATCAATCGATGTTCTTTTTAATTCTTTCTTCATTCTTTATGATTCAAAAATGGGAAATATACGCAAAATTTTAATTTATTTATTATTATTTGAAATCAAAATTTTAATTTTAAATCTCGATTCGACGGGTGGCCTGAAACTATTCCCACAAAGTATAGCTAATCCATAGCGACGTTCGTACGAATTTTCCCTCACATTTTTCCCGTGGAACCGATACGAATTCAAATATTTCGAGTTATTGGCGGGAAGGAAAAAATTCGAAAGGTCGAGGACGCGCGAGATTGGATATGACAAAATTTCCTATTCCATCCTGCTCGTTCTTTCGGAAGTGGATCGAAGTGGAGAGTCCATCGTTTCATTTGGCGGCTGTCGCTTAAATCACGAGGAGAACCCGTTTATCCGTCACCTTTATCTTCCCTCATTTCTGCCAAGCGTCGAGCAATCGCTGAATCGCGCGAATTTCGCCTCGGATGAATCCTTTTCTCTCTGAAAAATATTTTCACTCCTTAAAAGAAACACACAAGATTCGAACTCCTTTCTTTTCTCCAGCATTAATATTCACGTATAAACGATCTTTCTGATAAATTGTAACAATAGATATTCATAGATATCCAATGATAGAATCGTGTATTGAATAATAAAATAGTCGAGCAAAACGTACAAAAAAATCGATAAGATGATTAAAATCTATTTTTTACGATGAAAGAAGGTATTAAAGAGGATAAAGGTAAAACTTTTTTGAAAACTTTTTGAGAGTATGTTGTGGAAGAGATGAGGTAAAAAAGTTGGGATGGGACACGAACGTGATGTAATCGTAAGAATTTCTTGAGAAGAAAAATTCTGGAAATAGGGATGGAAGAAGTAACGAAATAAATAATACGACGATACAATGATATTATACGAAGGACAAAGGAAAGAAAGGAGAAGAGAAAGAGGATAATTCTAAGGTAAAGGCAACTTAAAGAATTAAACGGGGAGAATAAACCACATCTCGATAAAAAAAAGTAAGGGAATAAGAAATCCTTTAAAAGGAATTTGCCATTTGAACGAAGAAGCTTCGAAACGTTCTCGTTCTCCTTTAAAAACAATTCTGCGTCGAAAAGAAAAACGAGATACCGAATTCTTTCTCGTCTTTATTTATATTACTCGTCGAATTAAATATGTAACGAGTAAAAAAAGAAATATGTATATACATTTTCGAGATGAACAAACAAAAATGAAAAATAAAAATCGAGGGACGCTATGAATTTTAAGCCTTTCGATTTAAACGACGAGAATTCCATGAATATAATATGTAAGGATTCTTTTCATCTTGAAAATGTAGATTTTCTTGAGAAACGTCAGAATAAATTATTCTCGGAGTAAATAAGACGAAGGAAAAAAAAAAGGAAAAAAAATGATACGTATGCAGATGTGCCGTTGTCCTTCTCATAAACTCCGATAAAAAACAACGTAGTAGAACGTAGTAGAATGAATGAAATCTGAATTCCTATTCTGCACGGCAAGCAAAAAAAATTGAAATGCAAAGATTCGAAACAATAAGTTACTACACGCTTCGCGAAAATTATTTGGGCACAAAACGGATTCGGATTCGGAACCAGATGCCACTTGTCGTAAAACTTCGACCAAACTACGGACCAATGAATAAAGCTCGAGGTCTAAATTTCGGATAGAAAAATATTCAAATTGAAAGATTCGTTGGGAACAGCGTGAAGATTTTCTTTTTATTTAAATGTACGGATAATAAATTAATAATAATCGAAACGGAGTTTTCGTTTCAAGTCCAAAGACAAGTACGAGTTTAAAAGTAGCACGAGGCGTTGAATAACTCATGATCATCAAGAACTAGAGAATCCAGTTTACACATCGCAGTGGAACCTGGGAAAAACGATCTTTCGTGGGAAGAACGAAACCGTTCCGCACACCGAATATCTTTATTCTTCAATTAGAACGATATTCGAGAGATGAGATTAGAACACCAGTTCCGAAATCTTAAAGAATAAAAGTGACGCAAATCTGGATATTAAAGAGAAATCTGGATTCGTGAAACGATTCGCTTCTAAATCTACAAGAATCCAAAACAACGTGCCAATAAATATTCATAAAACGTGATCCAAGTAATAAAACTTCGTCCACTTTCAGAATCACGTTCACAAAAGTGTCGAGAACAAAGAAATACGAACAAACCCCGTTCCTCAAATCCGTTCCAACGAGCGAAACCCAAGACTCGTCTCCTTTGTCTCTAAACTTCGTAGTAAGGAATAAAACCGAGAGCCCCGTCCAACTAGAATAACATTCAAAGACATTTAAAACGAGAGAAGAAGACGTCTCTTTCCAAACAACGAACGACGGTTTCTTGCGCAAAAAACCGTTTCCAGGACGAAACCCGAACATCCAAGATTCACCTTCGAATCCTTCCTTCGTGTCATCCATAGAGCAACGAGCACACTGAACACGAGCCATCCGAAACCGAAACGGACGAGTCAACCACCGGGAGAACCCACGTAGAGGCATCCCACGTGCGAGAGAGACGAAACGACACTGTCCACCGCTCGACGGACCGTGGAGGAACAGAGACGAGGAACGAGAGAGGAACGAGCGACGCGCAAGTTTCCCGCGCAAATCGCGCTCCCCTCCTCGCTCGCCTCGGCGGCGAAATCTCGGCGAAAGCGGATCAGCCTGGCCAGTTGGACAGTCGCGGCAAACACGAGGTGTCCGACGTCGCCAGTGTACCGAGTGTCCCCGTCACGTGAATCGGCCATCGCGCTTCCGCTTCCGGTACGCGTACCGCGCCTCGACCGACTCCGCTGATCGATCCACCGCGTTTGATCCGCACCGTCACACCGTACGTCCCTGAGAGAGACAGAGAGAGAGAGAGAACGGATCGCGTGGGAGACGTACCGCTCGCTCTCGCATCGATTTTCGCCTCGGAAGAATTCGAAGAATCTCGCGGTAATACTTTTGTGATCGAACGAATTAAGAGGAACGTTCACGCTCTCCGCGCTCCTTTTTTCTTCTTTTTTTCGACGATGGGATGACGATCGGGGGGAGATTTGGGGAAATTTGGAAATTTGAGGATTTTTTTTGGGAGAGGATTCAGGAATTTTGTAGCTAAGGATTTTGAGAAAATTTATAAAAGTATTTGGGAATATGGGAATTTTAAGTGGTTTGAGAATTTTAGGGATTCGTGAAGAATTTTCTGGTTTTGGGATTTTGAGAATATTCAGGAATTTTTGGGGGATGAAATTGAGAAATTTTAAGTGTTTGAAAATTTATGAAATCGAGGAGTTCGTAAAGTTGGAAATTTTATCTTTCTCTATTAAAATTGAGGGAATTTGAGCGAAGATTGTTTAAAAATTCTTGTTCGGTTGTTCGATCGGTTAATTGAACTTTGAGGAATTGATCGATATTCGATGGCGGATTGAATAGCGATAGATTTTTTTTGAATTTAATTTACTTGTGCGAAATGGCGATTAACTAAACGGCATCGTTTACCCTTTTCGGAGCGCCGAAGTGTGCGCCCCCTGGGTCAAGTCTCCTTTTGTTTCGAAATTAACTTTAATACTTTGATGAGAATAATAATAGCTTTAAGGAAAATTGAGAAATTATGTCGAGCTACGAGAAATTTTCCGTGAAAATTACCCATTTCGATATATGTCTATTACGAAGATTGATCAATCAATTAATTAATTAACGTACCAAAATTTCTATTTATGCACATCACGAAACGCACGTATAAATGTAATTCATTTAGGCCAGCGCTCGACAAATTATGATAATTTTCCAACCTGGAACAAGTCATGCATCAAAGTATTCATACCGATTCATACCGAATTAGATCAAAAATTGATAAAAAGAATATATATATATATATTAACGAATAGCAAAATTTTAATCAATCTTCTCATTTTCTTTCAAAACATTATTATTATACGTATACACGATTTTCGAATAAAGTCCTCGCGAAGAATAGATCTTGGATGCAGAACGAAGAAACAAAAGGATGGTATATCTTTTTGTGCGAAAGCATACGCGGAACACAATGGTCTAAATTCCAACGGATTTTCGCGACAGTGAGACAGGCCTCATAAATATGCAACGAGAGATCGTTGAATATTTATGGAATTTTATATATATATATATATAAAATATATACATATTCTTTTCTCCTCTCTTTCTCGTTCCAATTGCCGTATCAAATATACATTCGCTGTCCGCGCTTCACATTGGTGCCTGTTACATAAACGAGTTCGTACAGTGGAAGGAAAGAGAGAAAGGATAAAACCGTCGCGCGAACACACGTAAATCGCGGAGGAGTGGGGGTGACACTCGTGACACTCTCGTCGAATCGAAAGGATCGTAAAGGATCGTAATATTTATAGATTACGGCACGTTGTGTAAAATATTAAGTACGTGTTCGTTTTTCGTTGCGAAAAACATCGGGAAAAAAGAAAAAAGAAAAACGCAGTAAATTTCAAATCTGCCGGGATTGCGTAGTAAAAATATATCCAGGAATTTCTGGAATATTTCGCGGGAATACGTTCGATATATTTGGAAGTTTTTTTTTTATTGTCCTGCGAAAATTGTTAGAACTGTAGAAAAGTGTTTGAATTTCCGCATACGATGTTAATTTTAAAGTTTTTATCGCGTGCATTTTTTTCTAGGTTAGGTTATTCTTTCACGAGGAATTCTTCTCAAATATTTCTGAATATTTTTCGTATTGTGCTGTACGATTGCTGCGATAATTTTTCACAATTTTTAAAAATTCCGCGTAGAATTATTCGAATAAATACCTCCAACTGTTTTTATTACAATTTTAAAAAGTTACGCGTATAATTCTACGAACTTTGTTCAACGATTTTCAATTTTCGATGACTTGATTCTCGACACAATTCTATTAAATATTTAATCTCGAATCATTAAAATATCACGAAATCATTCCACGTTACTCATCTGTGCGATGACACGATTTCGAAGCTCGATTTCGATTGATCGGGGGAGGCAGATACGAGTCGATGCTTTACGGTCGCACGGCTCGTTAAACGAGCTCGTCAACCGCTGCCCAAATTAGCCGAGTGCAGTGGAATTCACACGTGAAAATCGGTCAAAGCTGAAGCTCAGCCATCGAATGCGTCAGGTAGAAATGGAATCAAAAGCGCGTCAGCAAGCGTCTGATTCGAATCGGATTAAAAAAAAAATCTTTTCGATACAACAATCTGAAAAACGATTTTGAATCGATCGAACTTCAAATTGTGTCAAAACTGTACGTATCTAGCAATAATTGATGGTAATAATAATTGTGCAATTATCAAATACGAGAATCAAGAGTGAATTGCAAATCCGAATCTGATCGATAAATTTCGAAAAGTTGGCCAATATCTCGAAAAACTGATTTTTAAATTGATCGAAACTCTGAAAATCGTTATAAAAGTACATATCCATAAGATAAATTATCAACTTTTGATAATTGAATTATTCCAACAAGTATCAAGCATGTTTTCAAAATATTTGGAAAACAATTCTTCGTTGGATCTATTTTATGAAAAGATAAAATAAAAGTTTTTTAAAGTTAAAGTTCAGCTATGTAAGCGATTATCGATATTACTTTAGTATTAATAATAATTAATATCTGTTATGTATTTATTGAATCGTAAAATCGAAAATTATTTTGAGATTCGTGATTTTCACCCGCTTCTGAAAATTCAATTGTTCTCGCAAGCATTTCAAACTGTTTAAAAACAATCCAACACGCAAAGAGATCCAAGTTTTAAATTTCAATTTTAGCGACGTAACATATAATTCGTGGCATCGCGGACGCACGTTGAAATTGAAATAGATTTAACCGCCAACGTTTGATGCCGATTCGAAAATTCACTCTGCCAATCGACATAATCGCACTCGAAAACTTTTCCACCTTCTTTCGCGGGCCAGAAATGATTTCTGCCCACCAGTTTTGACAGTGGAAATGAATTTTCGTCGAATTTTCTCGTTAATTGGCTTAACTTTCGAGAACTCGCAAAAGGGGCTCTCGATGATCCTCCCGGATAAAGGAAGGATCTCCGTCCATTTTCCTATTTTTCTTTCAAATTGGTTAGAAAAAAAAATCGATCGACTCGACACTCGATACTCGGCGCATCTCGCTCGATTGGAAAGCGCGGTGAAATTGAGGAATCGTGGCACGATGAGTGGAAGTAGGTCATGAAAATAAACGAAGAAGCAAAGATAAACCGTTGTTGCTGAATGTTGTTCAGGATCATCAAATTAATCGATGTTGACGATCGATGAGAGATCGAATATTGTCGCAATTGCGAGGTGGCGTGACAGAATGAGATAAAAAAATAAAAAACATTTTGGCGAATTGACTGTGCTTATAAATATATAACGTAAGAATGATTATCAGAAGCTCGACGATTTAGCTCTGGTATTTTTATTTTTTTCAACAATTTCGATTTGCTCGAAGAATGGAAATGAATAACGACGAATCGAGTGCTCGATTCTTTTTTCTTTTTTTTTTTTTAACTGGGAAAATTTATTCATATACTTGTACGCTTTCCGATAGCTGTTCCATTTGTCATCCCATTGAAAAAAATTACAGCGGGTAAAGAAGAAGCGGGGGAAAGTGGTGAAAAATTCGGCAAAAATTGTGCTCGTTTGTCAACCTTGTCCTCGTTCTCTTCTTATTTATGAGCAACGATCGAGGATGTTGTCTTGAAAACTTTTGTTGGAGAAACGTTTCGAAATTGGATAATTCAAACTCGATAATTTCTTTGAAATTTTAATCATTAAATTTCCATATTCATATCATATTCATATCATTTCATATTATCGACAAAATTTTTATATTGATGAATCTCGAAAACGAATTTTAGAAATTGCATTCGATAAGAAAATATTACTCTTTGCGGAGTAAGAATGAGCAGCAAGAGCTAAGAGTAAAGTAAAGCAGCAGAAAAGATTTCTTATTTTTTTTACCCATATATAGTATAAAATAGAAGATCGTTGAAACATACGAGATTAGATCAGGAATCAGAAAATGTTGTCGAAACTTTATACCATCAATACACTTTAATCTGATCTAATTTAGATTAGTTATTTTTCGTATCCAAACTATACGTATTTCGTTTTCGAAATTGATAATCTTCGATCCACCACGATTCCCCTGAACTTTCACAACGAAGATAACGATTCGAGGCGATGAAACTGGTCGACAGAAACTGGTTATCTACAAGTTATTATAATAAACATTATCAGTCCACTCTGTCCACTTGGAATATATATCAATCCCATATCGAATTCGTCGTACGAATCGTAGATCGTCCTGGCTTTAACTTAACTATTGTTCAAGCTTGCTCAAGCTTGTCGTCACACTATGATTATGATTCATTGTTGACCGAGTCAATCGACGTAGTTAATCAATTCTAAAAGATCTTGCGTTTTCGAATTTCTTGTTTCATCTTTGGTACTGAAGAAAGCTGTTGATTTTTTCTTTTCCTTTCGGTTGAAAATTATTCAATTGATTGAGTTTTTAATTTATAATATCGCCGAGGTTGTCGGTTATGATTCATGGTTGTATCGAAATAATTTCTCACCAGAGGATACATGGCAAAGTTTGAGCACCTGATTGGATCAATATTTGAGTTTAATTGAATTTTTGATAATTTTCGATCGAGTTTATCGACGACAACTAGTCCTCCTCTTTCGATTTTTATTTAATCTTTGACACACGAGGAACAGAACTTTTAACTCGATTTCCAGGGACTAATCGAATTTTAAATCGATCTGAATCCAACGATCTCTTCTTTCTCATTTTTTCTCGATGCGAATAATTAACCAATTCATTGATCTTCGGCCAAATAACCAAACCTCATCGAACGTTCGTCCCCTTTTTCGTATTTATTTAAACCAACTTCTCGATAGAGACTTTTATTTTATTTAGCTTGAATTTTCGCTCCAACCTTTTTCTTCGTCGATCTTTTATTAAAGCAATTCTCCCGAAATAACGATCGATAACTCCATTTCGTAAATTCACGACGCTTGATTCGGATTATACGATAATCGAAATTCCTTAACGGCTTATCGGTGTTTTAAGAGGGAAATGCCGATAAGCAAATTCGATTTCTCGATTTTTAAACCAAGGGAAAGAAAAGTGTTGGATCGATGAGAGATTTCTATGGAAAGATGGATTTCTTTTGAAAAAATGTATTTCTTGGAAAATTCAATCTATCTTGTGCAATAATAATGATTTATCGCATACTCAATCTTTCATCGTAAGTTATATTCAAAGATGTTTGTTGAACTTTCTCTTATCTAATAACTAGTAAATCATCGTATATTCCAGTAACTACTATGCTTCCTCGAAATTCTTTAACTTGTGATTTACAACTTCTCCGGTATGAATTACAAACTTCGTTCAATTTCAAAACTTAAAGGTTGCTCCTCCTTTGTCCATCCCAAGGTGTAATTGAAGTGGAAAAATGGTTCCTTGGTCAACAACAACGTCAATTTCCTGGGGGAGAGAGGGGAAAAAAAGTTAATTTCCACAATAATTAGTTTCGAAGCAATTCCTTCTTTCAAATAAGATTGAATAAAATTGAATTCTAAAAAGCAATTTCCTCAATGGAGGAGTGTTACAAGTGCAAGAAAGTGACAAATAAAAATTTCTCTAGTATCTAGGGAATTTTATTACGAATTTCAATTAATTAAAAAAGAAAACCTGTACGAATTTATATCTATACATACCATGATCGACGTGTTAAGATTATTTTTAGGTTAGGTTATTCTGATTTTTAATTCCTTATTCAATTATAAATGGAATCAAAATTTTATGACATATACGTACGTTGAATTCAAATAGAAAGGATATCCTAGTTTGATGGAGAATTGCGGAAAATATATTCAAATTTGTTTCACAGTCAATTTAAGTTCGATTCGATTCGACAAAAAGTTGGGTTAGATTGTTTTCTCTCTCCCCAGAAAATCCATAGAAGAGGATCAGAGGCAGATCTTACGAAAATCGTGCTCGTACCTTTGCTCGATATCGAAAATCTAAGTTTTCTCAGATAAGCGTTCGCCAGATAATATTCAGCTTTATCGTACACCAAGTGGAGCGTTATCGAGCCAGAGTCAATATCGATGAGATTTCGACGCGTGTTTCATTTATGACGTCTTTCAACATTCAGAAGAATATTCGTATGATACAAATTTCGTGTCTTCCTGAATTATTGTTCCTGAAAATTTTCTTTTCTTTTTTTTTTTTAAATAATTTCATTGGCAAACAATTTTTATATTGATTTGTATCGTTGAAAATTATTATTAGTATCGGTAGATGATAACGTTGAAAAAAAAAAACTTTCATTTCGTTGGAAATAACGAAATTATAGCACTGAATGTGATTAAAAGTTTAAAATTCGATACGATATAGATTGGTAATTAGGATGATTGGTTAGTGATGATTTCTGGCAAGTATCATTCCCGAACAATGAGAATTCATTTCTGGCAAACGAGATTTTCGAATCTCTGGCTGACCCTAAAATACCAATAGATTCCAACCGGTTATGTAATTTTAGTTTTGGCCGAGCGTAATTTCACGAAGCACCTGGCTCAGCCGTGGTCGCATTTGTTGGCAATTGTTGAGGGGGTATATTTCATGAAGATATATCGAGAAACACGATACGAAATTCAAATTTTGAAATTCTTCCCCGAGTTCCAATAATGGAATTTTATTTCATCGCGTAATAATTTAATTTTGAATTATTATTTATCGATGGTAGATGGAATATTTCTATTACTTTGTTATTAGAATTATCGAGTCTGACGTATTATAAGTTTTATATCGTCCCGTTTATTTTAAAATGTTATTTCAAATAACAACGATATTAATATATATATATATATTTTTAAAAGTAAATGGTTTAAACATCGATCGAGCATCATATCAATATGATGAAAGAAATTTCCCCCTTGTTTACCAATTAATATGTACGTCGATATTATATTTATTAATATTATACATATATGCACATATATTCTTACTTGTTATTAATACACGGTATCGTAATATGACATATCTGATAATCTCATTTATCATACCTGGAACTCATTAATTCTTTCACAATATCACAAAATATCTCCATCATTTATTAATCCCAACTTCGATTTCTCGTTATGTATATTATATCGACTTGAACGATTGAAAAAAGGAAAAAGAAAGAAAAAAAACGTTTAATCGTTTCAATCGAGGAAAAAAAACGAAAACAAAAAAAAGACCATTACTAGGCGTGTGCATACATCTCCGCTCTGTTACCGGAAACAGCTTTACAGGCGTCTATAGTCTAGCCATAGTAGAAAGAGAGAGGATTCCTCTTGAATTACGTCAACGCTGAAAAGGTCAACTCTCTTATTCTCTTCCCTTCTGGTTCCCCTTGGATGCGAAAAAGAAACGCGTTACGAGATGATTTTGTAATCGAACGAGCCTCGATTCCTTTTTTTACCGTGGCCGAGAGACTGGCTTACTCGAGGACACCTGATTGCATTATAAATTCATTACGTGAAGAATTTTAGTGGAAACTCGGTGAAAATATCCCATCGAGCGGATATTTATTCGAAAACTCGGTCACCTTTTTTATTACTTTCTTTGTTTGTTTATTCTCTCGTCGCATGCACGAAATTTTTAGAATTCGTACATATATATATATATATGAATATACGAGAGACGAACGAAGGTTAATCGTTCGGTTGGGGCATCGACAGAGAAGTGTAAACGCGCTGGTGGTTTCGCGCAGAAAACCGTTTTCTTTATGTATCGTGTTTCACTTAAGTGGTTTGCATTAGGAGTTTACATTATTCTTTGATGGTCCGTAATAGCCGGTCAAATGGATCTATTTACATTGCGTTTGCATTATTGGACCTTTTTCAAATTTGTCCTTACCAATGTGTTTGTTGATCTCTGAATTTTTTTGTTTGACAATAGTATCTGATTATCGATTTGAAGTTGAATGAACTAGGATCCGAATCTTGATCGACTTGATCCTGAAGTTTCCACCGCAAAAGTCGTATTTCTCTTTCCGTATAAAATATACAAGTTACAAGATCATCTTTAGTACGAAATGAAACGAAGCTGGAATTTCTTTGATAGAAAATTTTTCGTAAAACGTATTTTCCGTGCCAATTTATTCGTTTTCGTTTAATTTAATTTTCCAGGAATAATTAATCCGATTAAAATGTTCCATTAAACGTTTCGTCCGATTATTTTTCTTCATGATTTTTACATAGGGGTATATATTAAATTAAATATGAAAAAGGTTGTTTAATCGGCATATCGGGAGAGCCACGTGCTTCGCCCGACCGAGTTGTTCACACCGCTTTATATTTCCAGGGAAATAGGCACGTGTTGCTCGTGAATGAATCGACCGATATCGATCGAATTAACGATATTCCATAGGATTTCGATAATCGAGAAATCTTTATTTCGCGAATGTTGAACGCGTATAAACGTATATCGAATAATTTATTCATCAATATTTGATAAACAGAGATATACGATATTTATCTAAAAATAACCGTGAATGTATTTTTCATAAAGGCTATTTCCGATATTTTTCAATCTTTTTTTTTTTTTTTTTTTTCCTCTCTTTATGAATCGCGAGGTTATGAAAACAGTGCTTAAATTTTCATATTCGATGATGCTTTATAAAAAAAAAAAAAAAAGAAAAAAGAAGGAATTTTATTTTCAATATATGTACTTAACAAAAATGTATTTCAAACGTTTCAAATTTCAAACGTTCGGGTTGATGTTTTTTTTTTTATATCGTTTTGTATTATTTTGTATCTTTCTCTCGATTCATTGTTCGTCTCGAAATTCTTCTCGAAAAACATCACAGGAAGCGAATACCAATCCGTGTCGTTGTTGCATACCGGTTCTCCTTGAACATCACACGTTAATTTTAACGTGCGATAACTCTGGGAAAACCAGTTATTGGAATGTTATTTTACAGTATTATCTGTTTAGGTCATATATCCGACAGTTTGATGGAAAAGTATCGGCCACTCGAACTGGATGTATCGAACAAACGACTCGTGCAACGAGTAAAATTAAATCTTGGTGTTCGTACACGTCACGATTCGAAATATAAAATTCAATAATTAAAATTGCTAGACGCTTTAATGACTTTTAAAGAGCGTTGAATATTTCATACGGATAAGGAACGAAAGATACGAGATAAAATTGTCTATTCAAGTACTCGATGATTTTTTTTTTTTTCCATTTTAATCCGCCCGTGAGAAATTCGTCTTGTGACGCATTTCGTGTCGTCATTCACTTGTTCAGTCGAACGTGATGCAACACGCCGTGACTAAATTCAAATTGGGACGACACGAAATTTTTATCCCTCGACAGATTTGTTTTTAATTTGAAAATCTGTCTGTTTTGAATAAGCGAGACCAATTTGTAACTATATTTCAATATATACATTTCGAAACGATGCTTCGTTATCCGCAATTCTATAAATACATTTTCTTTGCATCGATTAAAAAAAAAAAATAAAAAAAAAGATATAATTTCCAAAGGAGCTAATGAAATAAAATTTCCCTCTTTCATCTCTTAAATCCACTCTTCGTAAATATTTTTTGGCTTCATTTCATTTTGTGCACGATAATAAATCTTGTGACGAGGAAAAGTCTTCGAAAACAAAGAATCCAATGATATATACAAGATGTCGTAAAAATGATAAAACATCCGTATATTTATTTATTCATATAATCGTGATATAATTCGATAAAAGAATATTTGTTCACATTCGACACAGTTTTCTCGAGACACGTTGTTCGGATTTGCTCCGTCGATGGCAGCACAAGTAGCCAACGTTACTAGGCTACGCGATTGGCCAGTGTTCTTTCGTTAATAACTCGTTAACGAAAGTTTTCGCAAAGGAAAACGTTGCGAGAAATTAACCTCGAGAATCTTATCAAGTTTATGCTTCGTTATTTTTGGAACACTCTGTATATGTTTTCGTTCTCAGACAACATTGAGTATTTAGATCAGATGTCGTTACGAAAGGAATAATAAATGAAGACATATCGAATACAGATTATGCTTGTTTGATCGTTATTATTCTGAAACCGATGCAAATACTCGAAAGGATCGAGAATGGTCGAACAGATGTTGAGCAGAAATTTACAAAGATAGAGAAATGTTCGTAAGAATAGATATTCTTAGCGGTTGAAAAAGTATCAATGGGCGAAATGATGCAATCGTGATGAAATGCAATCTATCCGAACGATGGTAGTATTACGTACCATCAAAGAACAATATACTCTCCTAAGTGCAAACCTAACGAAGCGAAACGTAAGAAAAATTTGTTTTCTCTAATTTCCTGCAATTTTCTTCTTGTTCACAAAACTCGGCCACCTATCGATCTTTAACGAACGATATATTATTTTTCATTCGAGATGACTCATTTTGCATATAACGAAATCTAACCTACTTTCCTTTCTTATAACACGAATAACCTCTCTTTCCTTCCCCCTCCCCCTTGCCCTTCATAATGGAATCAAACTTCGATGAGATTACGAGCTTCTCCACGAGTGCCTCCACGTTTCGGCTCGATCTCGAATTCGAAATAAGGAGGAAACAAAGGAAGTTCCGCTTTTCGACTTCCCCTCTCCTTTGTGCAACGACCACCGCTCGATATTCTTTCTCGATTTCCTTCTCGATGGGACTTTTGTGTGTGTTTCACGAGTCGCAACGTTTCGACGTTCTTGTACATATACACGTATAAACAGGAAACAATATTTATCACACGCGTAAAAGAAATTTGACTCGTATGCAATTTTTCTCAGTAAAGATATTTCCCTTATTTTTCGTGATATATTCACGTTTCGTTTTATAGAGAAGAAAATCATTTTGAAATTTTTTTCCTTTTTCATTTTAATTAACCAAGAACGGTTGGGGTTCATTATAAGAACCGAGGCGTTTTGTGATATTTGGAAAGCTGGTGATGGTTAAATAGAGATCGGTTATTCTCGTCGACCCTCCCACTCTTCGAAGCTGGCTTTGATAGAAAATAGTCGGTTTTTTCGGCGTAACTGATGGAATAAAAAGGTTTTTTTGTAGGATTTCGAAGTTGGGAATTGAGAGATGGAAACCCTTTGTGCTATTTTAAATGGTGGAACAGTTTCGTTGGGAGTCGTATCACTTCCAAAATTTTGTACGATTTTTTGTACGAATTTTACGGGGAGGGGAAGGGAGGGGGGATACGAAGAATGGAATTTTTCGTGTGACGATAACGATCGTTGTTTGAAATTCAAATTTTTGCGATTTTGTTCTTCTTTTTTTTTTTTTTTTTTTTTTTAATAAAAAAGAGTGGGCAATATCGTGTAAAATTTTATTACAAATTTAATTTTCTTCAAAATGTAATTACAAGTGCAACGGAGATTCCCTTTCAGAATTTCGAAACTAAAATTGGCGATGAAAGCTTTTTGGAGTTTTTAGTTAGTAATTTAATTTTTTTATGAATCTATGGATGTTAAAATTTCTTGCTAAAATTTTGATATCAAAAAATGATCAAATCATAAGCGTATATTTTTCTTGAAGTGTTATCTAAAGTTTTTTTTAAAAAAAGTTAAATGAATTACAATCGATATTTTATATTTTTATTTCCCGTTTAATAATAACATGTATTTAATTTATGCGTTTAATTATATTTTATCAGATAATAATATAAAAAAAGTTTTCGGCTAAAAATATCCCTCCACCTATATTCAAAATTTATTTTTTACCGCCTATGCAGATATTTTATTCATGAAAATTTTTGATTCCACTTTTAAAATTTTTCCATTTTAAATTTAGAAATCGAGGAACCGAGTGTGAACATAATAGCAATTCATGACTGTATCGCCCACGATCAAAAGATACGCGATGCTAACAAGCCTTTAGCCTAATTAGTTTCATTTTAAGTTGCTACTTGTCCCAGTTGATCCAACCGCCCCCTATAAAATTCACCTATTGTTCACCACACTGGATGAACACTTCCACGAACGAAATTTATAGCGAAATTCCTTTTGATATGTGATAATATCAAAAATCTAAAAATGATGAAAAAATATACATATATATATTTACGAAATATTCGTATGATTTCAAAGACGATAATCTCGTTGGAAATGTGGATTGATGGCGGCAAAGAGGATCAAATTGCCTCATAAAGATAGAATGGAGTATGTCAAATGACAGCAATTTCATTGACAATCTGAAATTCAGACCACACGTGATTTGTCGAAGCGCCCACGCGACGACCGTCTTTTCGACGAGCATTCCCTTTGAAATTGAATCGTTCTAATGAATCCCCCGGACGGAATAAACAAAAATCTGGCTGCTCTTCATTTGCTCGTTTGAGCTTGAATCGGAGGAAAATTGAATTTGTCCTCTTATTCTTTTATTTCCTATCAATTGTTCGAAACGTTTCCTTAACGAGAATGGATTACTTTTTTTTTGTGGCTCGTATCGAAATTGACATCCAAGTTTTTTCTTTTCATTTAGGGAATTTTCTTTTTTTTTCTTTTTAAATTAATTAATTTTTAAATTTTTTTTTAAATATTTCATTGGAATTGGACCACGTATTCTTGATCGAGGACGATGAATCGAGTTTTAGCGATTGTTGGCAAACTTTGGTTTCTAGTTGATTAAGAGAGTTTGTTGTGTACTTGGGGGGAGCATAAGTGTCGTAGCCTCTGTAGTTTAGTTGTAAGATGAAGTAGCAGAGTTTGTAAGTTACGTAGAATTCGATCGTTAAGAGGGAAGAAGTGTTTCCAAGAAGAAGTTAGATTGTTAAAGTTCCGATTACGAAGTTCATTGCGGATACCGATAAATAATAAGTATGAGCGTAGGTAGATAGGTTAGAAAAAAAAGAAAAAGTACATTAGAGCTTTTCTCAAACGAATTAGGAAGATATTTATATATAATTTTAATAATAAATAAATTTTCAGTTTTTCCAGAACAGCCAAAATGAAAAATTGGTCTAATTTTTGTACTTGTAAATACGTAAAATTTTACATAATAATTAAATTAAAATACTTAAAATTTTTTATCTCTCTCTCTCTCTCTCTCTCTTAGATATCTCATCATGTTCAAAATTGCAATGTATATTGAATTCCAACAGCTCAGTGATTTGTGAATATGTGTTTGTGGAAGTGCTAAATAATGAGAAATATAATATTCATAAGATGAAGTGAATCTACAATAGAACATTCAAAAATAAGTGTTTCCATGTTTAATCAAGATGTACATCATCATACAATTTATGTGATTCATTGATTATGTGATCAGTTTAGAAGTGTTCTATGAATCACTTCAAAAGATAAATAATTTAACAACCACGTAACTCAAGAATGAATTAACCTCAAGAACTTTTAGGCTGAATGCCTGAAACTTGTCTAAATTGTGTTATTTACAAAAACTGCACGACCACTTTAATTAATTTTATACTCAACGTCTCTTACTCACCATCCGTACTCATCAAAAAAGTTCAAATCAGCAACTAAAGCAATAAAAGTCCAGATCTGCAATTAATCCTTTAAAAATCCAGATTTGCAATTAAATCACTAGGAAGCTCAGATCTGCAATTAATTCTTTAAAAGTTTAAATCCGCCATTGAATCATTAAAAGTCCAGATCTGCAATTGGATCACTAGGAGTCTAGAATTGCAATCAGTCCTTTAAAAGTCCAGATCTGCAATGGGATCATTAGAAGCCCAAATCTGCAATTGGATCACTAACAGCCTAGAATTGCAATTAGTCCTTTAAAAATCCAAATCTGCAATAGGATCATTAGAAGCCCAGATCTGCAATTGGATTACTAAGAGTCTAGAATTGCAATCAGTCCTTCCCAGATCTGCAATTGGATCACTAGAAGCTTAGAACTGCAATTAGATCCTTTAAAAGTCCAGATCTGCAATTAGATCCCTGAGGGCCTGGATCTACAATCAGTCAAGATCCAAAATCTTAGATCTGCAATATTAAATGATAGATCTGCATATTAAATCTAGATTTGGATTACCAAGAGCCTACATTTTGGATCTGCAACAGAACCATCAATAGCCCGGATTCTTGATTCTAGCATTCATCCATCATCCAGCTCCACTGTCTCCAATCTATCTGAAACACATCCTGCGACAATTGAATGCCTCTTTAACGCCTGGAATGATTCAGAAACGAGAGGACACAATTGGGAACGAGTTGGAATGTGGATGAAAGTGAAGAGCAGAAGGATCTAACGATGTCTGGCTCGAGTGGCGGTTTAATGGATTTCCCAGGGTCCACTGGCGGCCTGAAAAGATGCGGCGGTGGCATGAGTTCACCGTCCCTGGCCGCTGGAGGGGGGGGCTCGGTAGCTTCCGGGGGGCTGCCTCGTACTCTGTCCGCTTCCGCCCTCCGGTTACGACCGTCCAGGAAGGCTCTCTTCTGGGAGCAGTGCTTCGAGTCGCCGCCAAAGAGAGACTTGTAAGTGGACGATGATCGTTATAACGGTTCGGTCGAAGACGGCTTAGAAATTTCTATCTGATTTCCACACTCTTTCGAGATGCTTCGCTCTAGACGTGTAATTAAGAAAAATTTTTTGAGAGACTTTTAAGATATAATCGTGGCTCTTTAGATAGGAGTTTTATTGGCATAGAGGGAACGACGAATGGTTATGAATAATTTTAAAATAGAGTCTTATTAGTCTTCTTAAGACTCTCTGAATTATAAATGGACGATAATAAGGTTAAGAAGGTATAAGAAGGCATAAGAAGGTATAAAAGGATCATATGAATTGTTTTAAAATTGAACTCGTGGATTCGTGAATAGATTAATATTTTAATACTTTTTTTTTTATAGGAGAGTTTATAATAAGAATTAAATTAAACGAGAAACTGAGATTTTTAAGGATTTGTGTTGACAATTAATATTATTAATAGATCTTTGTGAAACAAATATAAACGTTAAAAACAAAAGAAGAAAAGAATTGAAAGGGAGGAAAGATTTTGAATATTTTATCTTTGAACAATTGAACAAAAACGAGAGGTCCATGAGAGATAGAAGAAAATTGATAATAGATTCTACGAACTGAATCTTTTTATCGCACAAAGAGATACAATTCAAGAGAAGATTCTTCTGGGTTATCTTTGAAGATTTATCTCGTTTCTGTTGAATCCATTCGCAGATTCAGTTTAATAAATCGATTAAAGATTATAACGAATATTCCATTGTCGCTAAATAACGACAACGTCGATAATCGTTTTATCGATTTTTCGGAACTTAATCGCTTTATAACTCATGGATAAAGGAGACACGGATAAAGTTTGATTAAGCTCGATGCTGTTTCGATCGGTCTATTCTTCTAAAATCTAATTGGATTATAATTGAAATTTATTTTTCATCGAAAATAAAATGACGTTCGCACGAGGTTTACTCAATCGATAAATCGATAATCCTCCTTCGATAAGAATACCGAGAAGCTGTATTCGATCGTAATCTCTGATAAATGCTCAAACGAGCAAGTTAAACGTAATCGTCGATACGAATAATATATTTACACGACACAAAGATTTTTTTTTTTTTACAAATGTGAATCAAAATATCGTTTATATTTGGGAGAAATTACTTTTCTTTTATCATCATTTTATCTTCTTTCGAAGTACTTGGAAAATTTGTGAAGATTGTTGCTGGTATTTTGAGAAAAGTGAATTTTTACGGGCGACGATCAATTTTTCCTATCGACAAATTTTAAGGCAAATAATTAGATAAGTAATTCGAGATGTTTCGCAATCCCTAGAATTCCGTATTAGAATAATTGGCCGATGATCAAAGGATTCATTCATGAACACTTATTTAACCTTAAGTTTATCGGTTTGAAATACACGCGATAATGAATCGAGCGAATGGATGTCACAGAAAATAGATCTGCACTTTGGACAAAAGCCAGAAACTCATTTAATGCTGTCCACTCCAGTGGCTATTTCCAAATCTGCTCAGTTTGCAATCCTTTTGCAAAGCTAAATAAAAATCGTTACTTTGAATCTGTTGCAACGATTGTTAAACGCTATGGAATTTAAGGGTGAATACATCGATCCATTTTTCTTTTTTTTCAAATAAACGAAACTTCGAGGGAATTCGTGCTTTTCTTTCTTAATTAAAATTAAAATTAAAACTAATGAATTTTCGAGATCTGAAAAAAATTGGAATGCTAAAAAAATATCCTATTTCCGGCCAATAAAAGCGATCGTAATTCGGTTAATGATTTGAAAAAGAAAATTTAATTTCAATAAAACGATTGTTCGAAATTGAAATATTACACGTATAGCAAAGATTTACCTATCTGTCGATCCGTTCTGAATGGAATTGAAATTGCAACTGATGCGTTAATCACGCTTTCATTAAACAGGCTTCACCGTGTCCAATCGAATTATTGTTTTTGCTTAACGAAACGCTATCATTTCTGAAATGTAATTTTCACCATTGCAAGATTATAATTGGATCACCATTCACCTCAATGAAGCTTCAATTTGTACGATGAGGATGGTAATTGGAGCGAGATGATATATATATATTTTTCATTTTTGTCGAATTACGCGTAATAAAAGAGAATTAAAGTAAATAACGTTTCCAACCAACGTTCGTTCACTTCGAATTTCTTTCGTTCTAAAGTGTTTTAATATTTCGATCGTTTTATTTACACGTACTTTTTCTCTTTCCATGTACGAGCAAATTTTCCAACCATTCTATTTTTCCACTTACTCCATTTCGAAATAAACTTCGATCTTTTTTCTTTTTTCCTCTTTTGCAAAACGCATTCAACAAGTTCCCGTAGCCAACATTTCGCCGTTGGTTAAACCTCCTCCAGTAAACACGAAACACGAAACGAGTTGTTCGTGCGAAGTTTACGCAATCGAACAACTCGTGCGTCAATCATATTCCACATATTCTCGATCTTCTTCGAAAAAAGAAACAATAAGTGGATACGAGCGGGTGACACAATATTTACGTGCGAAGCAGATGGAATAACGTGGATTATTTCTTTATTTATATCATGGAATAGCGAAGAAAAGAGAAGATGGACACTTTTTTATTATAGAACAACGGGAAGGGATGTTTTCGAGGGTAGAGTGAACTGTTGTAAATATTTTTAATTAGAGATTCATGAGAAGGGAGCGGGGAGAGAAAGGAGGGCGAAGGTGAGCTCCCTCATGGAAACACGTTCTTTCAGTAGGATGACCTGGTTGGGATTGGAGAACGATCTCCCTCTCTTTTTCTTCTGGACAGTTTGCAATCCTCCTGCATATCCGCAATGTGAAATTCGTCTTTTTCGATTTTCAACCGCCATCGAGAAAATTATTATAAAAAAATCTGTCGAACGTTTCATTTCATCATTCATATTAAAGCATCGAGACAAAGAAAATGATACATATATATATCGATTCTTTAACGTAGCATGTAATAAAGATGCGGCGCATTTCTTCGATCCTCCGCATCACGGACTAATCTGACATTCCAGCATCCCCTTCTCTTTGACCAGCGACCATAAACATCAAAAATCACCCTCAAGAGGGCGGTATTTACCATTCTCGAGCATTCGTGGCACGCGTTGACCCAGAAAACCATCTCCCCCTCCCCTTCCTCCCCAGCCCTAGTCAATTTCCCGATCGTGGCAAGCGGATTCAACGGCTCGAATCGAATAAATACGAGGATAAGGCCGAGGATTCTTGCACGTAATAATGAGTTTTAAAAAAAAAAAAAATCTTATAAAAATCTAGACCAGATTCTCGTTTCTCTCGCGATCCCCCCTCCAAATCTCTTCTTTTTTCTTTCGATTTAAATAAAGATAGGGATAAATAGGGAAGATTGTTGGTTCGCTTAAGAAAAAAAAAAAAAAGGAAGAAGAAAAGTGGAAAACCAATTGACCTCTCGTGGTGGGAAGATTGCACACAAGACTTGTATCCAAGTGTCATTTGATCTTCATGGAAGGGCGGAGGGGGGAGGCACATTTAAGGGCAACCTACTTTCCTCCAGACTGCACAGATTGGGTTGATTGATGTTCCCATGTTGGAACATCTTCTGCTCGAGCTAGTTCGACGAAGGGTACTTTGACACGGAGAACTTGTAATCCTGATGAGATTGGGGTCGCGCCCTTGGGATGTAACGATGATTGGACCAAATATATATACATAGCAACTAACAGATTAAATCATATTTTATTTTTGTCATTCTTTCTTTGAAGTGAAAATAATGAAAATCCTTTTTTCTTACCATTTTCTTTCTTTAAAATAATGAAAATCCCTTCGACAAGGAGAACTTGTGATCCTGATGAGATTGGGGTCGTGCCCTTGGGATGTAACGATGATTGGACCAAATACATATACATAGCAACTAGAATAAATCATATTTTATTTTTATCATTCTTTCTTTAAAATGAAAATAATGAAAATCCTTGTAATCCTGATTGGGATTGCATTGAAATGACGATGATTAGACCAAATATATATACATAGCAACTAGCAATATAAATCATATTTTATTTTTATCATTCTTTCTTTAAAATAATGAAAATCCCTTCGACACGGAGAACTTGTGATCCTGATGAGATTGGGGTCGTGCCCTTGGGATGTAACGATGATTGGACCAAATATATATACATAGCAACTAGAATAAATCATATTTTATTTTTATCATTCTTTCTTTAAAATGAAAATAATAGAAATCTTTGTAATCCTGATTGGGGTTACATTGGGGTTGAAATGACGATGAATAGACCAAATATACATAGCAACCAGCAATATAAATCATATTTTATTTTTATCATTCTTTCTTTAAAATAATGAAAATCCCTTCGACACGGAGAACTTGTGATCCTGATGAAATTGGAGTCGTGCCCTTGGGATGTAACGATGATTGGACCAAATATATATACATAGCAACTAGAATAAATCATATTTTATTTTTATCATTCTTTCTTTAAAATGAAAATAATGAAAATCCTTGTAATCCTTTGGGGTTGCACCCTTGAAATGACGATGATTAAACCAAATATATATACATAGCAACCAGCAATATAAATCATATTTTATTTTTATCATTCTTTCTTTGAAATGAAAATAATAAAAACCCTTTCATATATTCATAACAACTAATTTATATATATATATATACAATTTCATTGACTTTTCATTTACCCATTTTATATCGCACGCAGTGCGCAACGAAAAAAAAAGAAAAGAAGGAGAGAAAGAAAAAAAGGTGCAACAGGTAACTAATTATACCCACGCTAACGAGATTGATATCTATTTACGATATATCCACGTTGAAATATCATCGGCCAGCATATTGTATCTCCGATTTCCAACAAGAGCTCGGCCTGCAACTTCCTTTAATTAAATCATGCGCCTTCCCACGCGTGCACGTGCGTGAATTATTATTTCACGCTTTTCCCAGTGAAAATTATCCCCCCTCCTTGCGAAGGACAAAGGTCAAATCAATGACGCATTAAACTATCAATATATATATAATGATAAAAGCGTCATTCACGGATTAATCGGTTTGTGATCCCTGTTGATGAACAGGTTGCGCGATAGTTTGGGGCTATTTTTTTGGACAGAGAGGAGGAAGCTCTCTGGAAAGGAATGGTTTCTGTGATACGCATTTTATATAAGAAAAACAATCTCGTTTCGATTTCAATTTTTTTCTCAACGTGGTTTCAAGTGATTCCCTAGATACGATACAATGCAAATGTTGTCTGTAATTTTGTGTTTCAATAATTTTCGTAATTGCATATTTCGATTAAACCATGTTTGGATATGATCGATGGGAATCGAACCAGAGATTGGAATAGATTGTGAATCGTATATTGATTGATGATACGTTGGTTGACAAAAAAAGGAGTTAGAAATTTAATGGAAGGTGTAATTGGTATTGAATTAATGGTGCAATCGTCTTATTCGTGCAATTTTGTTTGCAACGATAATGGATCGTTTCGATCGGAGGAGGAGGCATTGATCGAACGAAAATATGTTTTATCCTATAATTGATTTGAAACGGAAATTGGCACGAATCGGGCCACGTGTTTCTACTTTTAGGTGTCCGCGGATGTTATAAATTTTACTGCTGCGTTGTTTTCGCTTATAAATAAATTTTCGATTGTGAAAGTTGAATAATTTCCAACGATTTCTTCGAATTTCACGAAATCGAAGGAATATTTTTTTCCTCCCTTTACGTTCCTTCCTCTTCCTTTACAATTTTTCATTTCAAAATTCAAGAAATTCGAAGAAACCAATTTCGTTTCGCGCGATGTTTTGTCTTCGTTGTTGTTTCTTCCCTTCCCTCTAATTTCCACTTAATTTTTCTCCGTTTTTCCATTCCACTCGAAACGGAAATTGGATCGATGGAAGAAAATAAAAACAAGAAAAGAATAATAAAGAGACTGGTGTACAGTTTGCAACCGTGCATAGAGAACGCCACACGCCTGCATGAATTATTTAGAGCGCAGCTTTTGGGAAACACGTTAAGTAAACGTCAAGTTCATTGCAAGCCTAAATGTTCGCCCATTGATTCTCCCCTCGTTGTATCACGCTTGACACATCGGCGAAAAGTAGAAGAGAATTGATCCTTGCCTCGTTTGATCTTGCAGCCATGGCGAGGACCTCATCGTCACGCCGTTCGCGCAGATCCTTGCCTCTCTGCGCTCGGTCAGGAACAACTTCCTGTCGCTTACTAATGTGCCCACCAACAAGTGAGTAATCGATTTCTCGTAAATTTAAAATTTTTCATTTTAAATTTTTCATTTAGTGAGTAAAAAGTAAGTTTATCTTTTTTTGATCTCTGTTTTTAATAGATAACGATTCAAAATGTTATTTAAAACGTAACAAACATTTTGGATAAGCGTTTGAAATTTGGAAAGGAATTGCAACAGAGCATCCTACGTATTGGTATTGAAAATTTGATGGCTCGGCCATTGTTGTTTGATAAAAATCAACTTACCATCGATATTTGAAATTTAATTCCAATAGTGATTGCATTTAGAGACTTTTCTTTGCGCATTGATACAAAGTGGAACTGCGAGCTGAAAGTTAAAATAAACGTATCGATGAAGGAGTTCCAAGATGTGTCGAGAGGAATCTCTTTTTCTTTAGTAGACTATTGAACGCTTAAAAACCTTATCCAATTGTTTGTTACATCGACGTATTGTTTCTAATTTTATCAGTAAATAAAATCTATTCTCTTTTTTTAATTATTCGTCGATTGTTAATTCGTTTAATTTTTATAAATTTTTACAAATATATGATTTTATAAAATCAAAAGAAAAATTCAACAATAATTTATTCTCCTACGACAATTGTTTGTTATATTGTTTCTAATTTTATCAGTAAATAAAATCTATTCTCTTTTTTTAATTATTCGTCGATTGTTAAATCGTTTAATTTTTACAAATCTACGATTTTATAAAATCAAAAGAAAAATTCAACAATAATTTATTCTCCTACGACAATTGTTTGTTATATTGTTTCTAATTTTATCAGTAAATGAAATCTATTCTCTTTTTTTTAATTATTCGATTGTTAAATCGTTTAATTTTTACAAATCTACGATTTTATAAAATCAAAAGAAAAATTCAACAATAATTTATTCTCCTACGACAATTGTTTGTTTCTAATTTTATTGTTTCTAATTTTATCAGTAAATAAAATCTATTCTCTTTTTTTAATTATTCGTCGATTGTTAAATCGTTTAATTTTTACAAATCTACGATTTTATAAAATCACAAGAAAAAAAAGAAAAATTTTATTCTCCTACAAAAATGGAAATTGATGTTAAACTTACTTCGGGATATTTTTATCTTCAGATCACGAAGGAGTAGCGGTGCACAGGGTAGCAGCACGCCGCAACCACGGATCTTGGCACCGGGGGGTAAGAATCATATTTTTTTTTCCAATTATTAATCAAATTACATATCGAGAATTAAATGGGAAACACTTACGTTTTATTCGAGGGTTGCTCCCACGAATCCATTTAAATGTATCACGAAAATTCAATTAATCTCCCTGTTCATTAAAGCCGGTTTTAAATTAGAAAAAGAGGAGATCTCGAGAGGGGATAGAATTATTCGCGTAATAGAAAGAACATTCCGCTCCTTTGAAAAATCAAATTCTCGAAATTGCTCCGAAAGTCTCGAGCTTTGTGTCCCCCCCACGTTTCACTTCCACGTGTCGTTTCTATTCCAACGTCAATTCGCTTCTCTCTTTTGTTCCCATTGATCTTCCCTCCCCTCCTCATTTATGCAACCTTTCATTCTTCAACGAACTTCAAGATTCCATTTATTTACTTCCATCTCTCTCTCTCTCTTCCTCCCCTCACGCGATCCTCTCACGTTTCTGAAAGCTATCGTAAGAAGAAAGGACGTAAGAACGATTTATCTATTTATAAATGTTTTTTTTTATTAATTTGATCGAAATCCAAGAAACGCATATTCACAGGTATCCCCTTAAAAAAAAACTTCCCCTTCAAAGATCGGTTCAATCGGATTCCAGGAACTTTCGAGCAACTTCACGACTCGACGAAAAAGACACGAGTTTTCCAAGTTGGCTCGAAAGGTTCTCGCCTCTCCGCCTCAACGATTAACTTCATCATGTTGCCAACAGCCCGTTTCCTTTCTCGACAGGTTTCAACCTCTCCCTTTGTTCTCTTCCTTTCAGAGGAAAACTACATGAAATTGGCGGTGGAGACTATGGAGGAGCTGGACTGGTGCCTGGACCAACTGGAAACCATTCAGACTCATCGATCCGTGTCCGACATGGCCTCTCTGAAGGTAAGACACGTTTCCTTTCTTTCTTTCGCGTGGAAACGTTGGGATCTTTCGGTAAATCGTCGCCTTCGAGTCGAGTTCAACGCCTTCTAGATTGTCGCGACAGTTTCGCGGAAAACGGTTAAGAGGAAGCGATTTGACGTGATTTGAATAATTTCGTGGGATTTGGGACACGTTGGAAGTTAGGATCGATTCGCGTGAGAGAGAGAGAGAGAGTGAAGTTTGGTAAGAAGTTTATCAGAAGCGGATTAAAATTGGGATTAAATAATTTCAATTTTTCTTTTTTCGAAGAATTGTGCGAATAAATGCGTACAATTGTGTTTCTTTTAGAAAAACTATTTTTACGGAAACGAAAAGCTCGTTTTCGAACAAAGGGAGGGAGCTCGTTAAAAATCCCGCGCTTTTAACGAGGCGCCATTTTGAGGACAGGTTATGAGATGGTTGTTGCGTTTTCGTTGCGTTTAATTAGAATAATCGAATAAAGGAGTTTTCAAGCAAATTGAAAAAAAATGTTTGCTAATTGTTATAGGAATTTTATATAGTACAGTTTTATACGGAAATACGCGGAAATTGATGATCGTTGAAGTAAAATATTTCGTGCAAAGATATCTGTTGAATTTTTAATAATTTTGTACAAGAGAAATTAATAATCGCGCTTCGTTTGTTCACAAAAATAAGAGAAAATTTATTGTTACGGATATTCTATTTTTTTTCTGTACAAAGTCAAGTTTCGTTACAATGTTTACCTATTATATTTCTTTGAAAAAAAAAAAGTAGATAGAAAAACAGTCGTCATGCCACCGATAATGATGATAAAAAAGGGGATAATTAAACTAATTAAGCAAATGTATTCAATCTGTTGGAAATTTACAATCGCGTAAACGATAAAAACGCCAGGAAATTCAACGTTCAATTACATCATTATTCGTAATGATACAAGGTATATCGATTAATGATACTTCCTATCGATGCAAATTCTTATTTTAATAATTTTAATTTTAACCAAGGACAAGAATAATAGATCCCATAATCTCGAAATATTCATTTTAATATCATTATTTTCTTAAAGATTATTAAAATAATTCAACTTGAAATAAAATCTTGACGAAACTCCATCCAATTGGACGATAAAAAGAATTTTAAATTTTTAATTTTTTTTTCAAATTCTTATTTATTAAATTTTAATAATCTTGACTTTAATCAAGGACGGACTAATAGATTTCGAAATATTCCTTTTAATATTATTTTTTTCGTAAAAATAATTCAACTTAAAATGAAATCTTGACGAAACTCTATCCAATTCGACGATAAAAAAAATTTTCAATTTTTATTTAACAATTTTAATAATCTTGACTTTAATCAAGGACGGAATAATAGATCGCATAATTTCGAAATATTCATTTTAATATTATTATTTTCGTAAAAATTATTAAAATAATTCAATTTAAAGTAAAATCTTAATGAAACTCTGTTCAATTCGACGACAAAAAGAATTTTTAATTTTCAACTTTTCAAATTTTTTTATCCAACAATTTTTATTCAACGATTTTAATAATCTTAATTTGAATCGAGGGTGGAATAATAGATCGCGCATATAATTTCGAAATACTCGTTTAAAATCATTGTTCCCGTAAAAATTATTAAAATTCGAATCATTGTTTATCAAAATTTTAAAATTAATATACAAAATCTTGACAAAATCCGATTCCATCGATATAAAAAGAGCTTTGATTTTCAATCATCTCCACGATTACATTTCATCGTCGAACTTTCTAATTTTCCCCCCCTGAGTTGTGATAACGCTCAATTTATTCAATTTTCAATTTATCGTCCGATTACGCAGTCCATTTCAAAAATCGGACTCCCCTCTAAGAAAACGCTTTCCTAGAGAAGATTCCGGTATAAATTCACGAATCACGTAGCCGTAGGGTCGAGGCGTCTCCGTCGCTTCGATCCCTCGTTTATTACGGCTACTTCCGTTATATATCCCTCGTCTTCGATGTATTTTCAATCGGGGGAAGCGCTGTTTGGGATCGAGGCGACTTTGACGACTTTCTGCTTTTCCCCTTCTTTTTTCTCTTCTTCTTTCGGTCATTCCCTTCTCTCTCTCTCTCTCTTTTTATTGGAAATTGTAAAGTATCGAAATTGTTGGGATTTTTAGAATTGAGAATTACGAAGAGCCTTTTGTTTCTTCATTTTATTTATTCCTGGATCATTGAAATTTTCAATGTCGAAAATATGAACGATACTGGGAATAGTCGGGATAGTAATAATTTTTAAAAACAGATTAAATTTATAACGCGACGTAAGTTAATGATCGGGTATACTATGAGAAAGGGTATACTCCAGAATGGAAATCAAGAAATATAAATTATACATATCAGACACCTGTGTATAGGTCGATAAAAGTTTCATTTCTTTTATCCGGATTTTCGTATTGAAACTGCACGCTTGCTTTCGAAAAGTTTATTTTTCACGTTTCTAAGAAGTTTTCCCTCCGCTGCACGTTCCTCTCTTTTATTAGTATACTTTAAAAATATTTTAAAAATAATATATATATACCGAATAATAATTTTAAATTAGAATACGATTCTACGGAATGAAAGAATTTAAAAGAAAAGATTTTTCAAAAAAAGAAAAAAAGCGATTCGAGGGAAATAAAACGCGGAAAGAGAAAAATCGTGAAAGAGCATGTTCTGAAAGCATTTCAGATTCAAATCGCGACCGACACACACGCGCGAAGAGAAGTAAAGAAAGACTGGAACATAAGAAAATTTATATAAAGAGCTTCTAACGTTGCGAGCTAGGATGAATTTCTAGCTACGGTCGAACGTTTGTCTAATCATTCTCAGGTTTATTGACACACGAATTCAGAAGGGACATTTACGACTTGTTTTCCTTCACTCACGACCTCGAAGAAAATTCGAGACCCGATATCTGTTTCTCCGCTCGACCACGAGCGCGCAATTCGTAGACTTGGGTTACGTAAGTCTGTTTCACGGTCAAGGCGATTGATAATGTAGATGGCGCTAACGAATGGCGACACGGTTCCAAGTTTTCTCCAAGCAGTCGAATTTTCTCAATTTTTCGCCTCGACATCGAACTTTGGAACACTGGAATTCTGGATTTCATTTTTTCTTTCGTAATTTAGCGTACTTCGACGGACGATTATTAGATCGCGAAGGATGTTGATATGTCGGAAATTAATTTGTGAAATTTTGTGAACGAGACCGAAATTTCCGAACTCTTTTGAACTCATCGATTGAATTCATGGATGAGAAAAAGAATGATCGTCTATTTTGATTTTATTCGGTTCAAGTTGAATTTAAAAAAATTTTCGAAATGGCTTCTTGGGCAATTTCTCTAGAACTTATCTAAACAGTTTCTTAATTATTTGAACAGTTGGTTAAACAAACTTACAGGAAAAGATTATATATGTATATTTTCAACGATCTTTCATCGCAAGGTCACGCCCCTATTACAAGTTTCTAAACTTGGACTGGAATTCAATAGTTATAAATTCCGAAATGGAATTTCCTACTTATTCTGTCTTATTCCTTCAAAATTACCTCACGACAGATAAACGAGATCTTTCGAACGAATCTCTGCGAAACAATAATCGAAGCAATAAAAACTACGAAACGAAATAAATCACCGTAGAAATCATCTCGATCAAGAAAGAAAGGAATCGATGAACGAGAGAGAAGAAACGAGTGAATCGCCAAAGATCGATGAGGGATGCTTTTCATTCATTCGTTAAATTTGCACGACGAAAATATCATTAAACAGAGCGTTCGTTGCACGTGGTTGCACAAGTCGAGGCGAATAAACGAGTTTTTCGCGTGACTCGAGGCCGGCCCTTCTTCCTCTCTCTTTTCTTTTTTCCTTCCCTTTTTTTTTCTCCGTGAAAAATCGATCGATCCCCGAATCAATTGACCTACATCGCGGCTCGTCATCAGTCGAGGCGCGTACATCGAATGCCGTGGTTCGCACGTGGACGCCACGAAACTCGAGTCGAGCAGGTGGCCGTTACGTATTCTTTATTTAGATCCCCAGCAGCCGTTCAACTCCCATTCTCCTCCTCTCATCTTCTCATCTGCAATTTCCCCTCCCATTTTAATCTCGGGTACTTTTTATCGATCGATTAAAAAGTTATTTTCTTTTTTTGGAGAGGGCGCTCGGATCGATGTGGCAATTCGATTTTATTGAAATATCGCTTCCTAAACTCTTTCTTACATGAAGGGTGGAATAATTGTGGGATGGTTAGATTCTTTTTAATTAGATCGAGCTACATTTGGACAACGGGAAAGAGGAATATTATTTTCAAAGTGTTTTCGAGGTTTGTGGAATACGGGGAAATGAGATTAGTTGGGGCGATTGAATCACGAAATTATTCGTTGAGAAATCGACGATAGAGAGAAAATAACCAATCTTTCTTTACACGTAACATTATATAAAAGTTTTGTACGTTAATTCACTTGAAATCATTTTTCAAGTTGGCTGTAAGAAATTCACCAAGGTTGATAAATGAATTGAAAAATGATAATTGTTGGATAATTGAACATTGGATATACACAGAAGAGGTATATGCGCCAAGTCGTTGGATTTGTCCGATTAACGCGATACTTGTACCACTTGATGTCGAACTTGATCGCTTTTACGTAAGATTCTCCTTCTCCGCCTCTTCTTTCTCCACGCTTTTTCAACTGTATCGCATAGATGGAAAAATAACACGCCAAATAATACACGATTTCGTTTCAGATGAGACAAATTGCACGATTGATACAATTATTATACGTAATTGTTGCTTGTTGCAATAGTTACATATATATATAGATTCGACTCAGGTATGGAAAGCAAAAATTGGAACGTGTGATCTCTTAGCATATTTCGATCGATGAGAACGTTGTTCTATCCATACGTGAATTGAAATTAAAAAATATTTCTTTCTTCCTCCCCTCCCTCTGTTTATTCAAAACAAAACGTGTTCGTTCGTTCGTCTGCCACGATATGAACTGAATATGAGACGCGTTTTTGAAAAGTATGGCGATAAGAAAGAAAAGGTCGCCATTTGGACCGACGCCAATTTTATTCTCGCAGAAATTCGGTGAAATTCTCGTTTATCTCGGATGGATCGTGCGCAGAATAGATTTCTCCTAATCTGTCAACCGTTTATTTGCTTTTCCACGGAATTTAGCTTCGTGTTTTTCACAGATTTCGGATGATTCGTGGCAATCTGTGATTCATTCTCTCGAGAATTGTCGCGAGAAGGGAATATTTTTTTTTTATTCTTCTTCTTTGAGAATGTAACAGTAAAGTTGAGTTAGGTTCTTTCTTAATTCAATCGCGAATTTTTGTCATTTTAAGCGAGATTAAGGAGACGACTTGAAAGAGGGGATCTCGTTGCAGATAACGTATAATGCAATTTCGCGCAATTTTCTCCAATCTTGCGACAATCCACTGACGAATCGCGACGAGAGAGATCGATAACAATTTCTTTCGCGATTGATCGAAATCTTTCAAGATATCGAACTGAATAGAAATAAATAAGCTATTTTTACACTCTGTAAGAGATCTTATCTTGTATTCTGTATAAAAGTATCCGATTATGTTACGAATTTAAATAATTTATTCGATTGGAAAAGGAAAGATTGTCTCCAGACAATTTGTATCTCTTTTTTTTTTTTGAGAAAAATTAATAGAGAAGCCTCCTCCCCCTTCTGCAACGACGTATAACAACGTTCTAACATTGTACACCGTTACTTTGTTCTAAATCCGTCCGTCAATTGCGCAACGAGGTTCTTAAAACGGCGCCACAGATAATTGATGCTATGATACTCTACTAGATACACGGGTGGACAGTATTTATAATTACAAAAATAGTTCTACGCAAACAGCTGACTACGATCGATCGACACACAACCCCCCTTTCAACCCCCTGACTTCAGCCTCTTTGAATGAACGCTTTCACGCGCATCCATCGATTCCGATCAAAAGATTTGAGGTAAAATAAACGTAATAATTCCTTTTAGAAGAAAATTTTTATCGTAGAAAATTTATTCAAGTTTTGAATACAGGAAACAATGTTAGAAATTAGTAGTTGGAGAGAAATCGTTTGGGGGAATTTATTATATACAAAAAGTTTCGAAAAACTGTCGCGATCGATGAAATCGCAAGAAAGAGTTTGAATGTTTTCTCCAAAACAGCGTGGCCTTGCGCCACAAAATCTGCATCGATAATAATGTTTTTTTCAGGGCGGATTGGGACGGATCGAGGGATCAGTCTCTTCTTGAACGCCGTATCGCACGGATTCAATCTCATTTCAAATTCGACAATTTATAACGTTCATAATTAGTGATTTCGCATATGTTTATTCGCAAGCCACGATGAAGTGTAGTGGAAAATGAGATCAATATCTTTCGAAAGGTAATTCGATTCAGAATTTTCTCTCTTTCGGTAGTTTTTTCTTTTTTTCATACAATTCATTCGTACAAACGCGAACGATAAATCGTTTATTCCTTATTTATAAATTTATCGATGGCTGTTGCATATCGTTTCGATATTTAATTACTTTAAATTTTACTTTAAAAAACTAATTTCGTCCACTTGCTCCTCCATTATACGAATAATTTTTTTTTTTTTTGGATTGGATTAAAATAATCGTTTTGACGAATTTATAATTGCTAATTGCATTTATGCGATCTTGACATTTCACGAATCTCGATTTATGATTTGTATCGTTGATCGAGAATGCGGTTGAAAATTCGTGGAAATCCGGAAACGTAACATTCATACGCGATGGGATTCTGACCACGTCTTTCCTCTCTCTCTCTCTCTCTTCATTTCTTGAACATTCGAATTCATGGAATTTGACGCCACGTTCCAGAAATGGAATTGTCTCGATGTATTTGACGTTTCTGAGAAGCAGTTTCTTCAGAAACCTATAAATGCACCAGATGCTTGTTTATATTTCCCTCTCGTTCGAATTTTATTTGAAATAAAAATGAAAAATTGCGAATATTCCGTTTCCATTTATTTTTCAAGCGCAATCTCTCTCTCTCTCTTTCTTCACTTTGAAACACAAATATTAAAGAATATTTAAAAAAAAAAAAAAGAAACGTTTTTCCATTTCCTTCGAAGTTTTATTAAAAAATTTTACAGTTTGCAATTTCTGATAACCGAATTCGTTCGTCTTCGAATTTCGTAAGAAGAACGAAGATTGTTTTCTCGTTACGAGATTGGTTCTTGGAATTTTTTTCTCCCTTTTTTTCTTTCTTTTTTGTTTTTCATATCGAAATATCATCCTTGTCTCGATCTTCGTACGAGTGTTAAACGGTTTTTAAGCGATAAAGAGAGAAAAAAGAAGAAAAATTTGACGAGCTCCTCGTTGAAAATATTATTCTTTCCGCCGAACCGGATGCGCTCGTTCGATGATTCGTTGATTCGAAACCGTATCACGACCTTGGACGCTTCCTTTCCACGGATTAAAGAATTCGCACTTGGGAAATTTTAATTTTTTCAAAAATCAATAATAAATATCACCTTTCGAAAAATTTTTCTCTAAGAGTAAAATGAAGATTCTCTTGCTAATCTCTTAATTGATTAATTTTTCGTTTTTTTACCTGCTTTTCCTTCGTTTATCGTTCGAATTAATAATTTCGTTCGATCGATTTGAATCGTTAATCAACAATTCCCGTCTTTTGCAGAGAATCCGACCGAGATCTTTATTATTATCGTCGATGTTTTCGCGGCGCGAGATCCTCAAAACGAGATGAAATCCCGGAAAGAGACTGTTATGAATGATAATTCATTTTTCTCCTCGAATTCGTTCCCCGAAATTTAAATTTAATCTCTGCCCTCGTTCGAAGACGAACTAATTATATCGTTAAATCGAGGACACGGATAATTTTAATTAATTAATTTTAATTTAATAATTTAACATTCATCGTTAAATACACGGATCGATATACATTCACCATAAACTTTATATATAATCTTCCTCATTTCGCAAAAATAATTTCTCCTCGTTGCAATACTTCCCCCAAAACTTTAACGATATTAAGTTTAAAAATTCCTCTCCCTTCCTCAACATATCATAATATCAATTTTGACAAGTTTTTATCCAAACATTTTAAAACTCCAAGGTTGAAGATACGATTTCAGTTCTTCTCGAAACGAAGAGAGACGAATTTCTGCGATGTGTGTTTTTGATACGAGAATGAATCTCGAAAGGAATAGATAAGAGGAATAGCAAATACACGTAAATCGTGACGTAAAAGTTGGTCGACGAGACAAATTGGCAGCGATTATGGCAACCAGCGAGAAAGAGAGAGAGAGAGCAGTTGAAAAAGAAAGAGCAAACTTTCGTGTTCTTACTTCGATTTATCGATACGCGTAATAAAATTTTACCGTTCCGTTTCCTCGTAAACCTGCTAAGCTGCGAGGCGTATTTCTTGCATTTATTATTATTCCCCGGCTGATGATCGATCAACGATTAATCGAGTGTCGATTAAAAAAAAAAAAAAAAAAGTTGGAGTGAAAAATTGACCACTGTCGCGTTTATTCATTTCTAGAGCAATGATTTATGAGAGGAAATTATGATCGGGGAAGAAAGGAAACGAGGAATAAAAGAAAAGAGGGGGAGAAGGAAAATAAAATAAATATCGAGAATAAAGTTAAAAATGGAATTGTTAAAAATTTATTTTTGTCATGTCTGGTTATATTACTTGTTTTGTAGTTATCAGAAAAATATTTTAATCGACTCAACTATGTATATATATATATAGAAGGCAATTTTAACATTTTTCGAAATATTATTCCTTCGATCGAAGATTAATTTTACTTTGATATGACATTTATGATATAATAGTAATTTAATTCCACGTTTTTTTTTATTTTTTTTTTTTTATTTCGTGTCATTTCGATTTACATAGAAGAAAAGATCCACCGAATCGACGCGTAAACGTATTTGAGTGAAAAGAACTTAATCTTGAATATTAAATACGTATCACTTTTGAATACGAGATATTTTACGCGTCAATTATTTTTATCTTCGAGAGGAATCAATAATAACCAGAGGGAAAAATTCCAGCCATTAAAAAAACCGTTAAAGAAATAAATCGAGATATATAAAGAATAATAAATTTTTTTATTAATTTTCTATAAAAAAAAAAAAAAGAAAAATAATCGTGTCTCATTGCCAGCAAGGTTAATAACTGCTAATTAATGCCATTTCCGATTGATTATACGTTTAATTGATGTATCTGATTGGAATATCGCATGCGTTGTTAATTGAAAAATATTAATTCACGTCCCTCCAACGGCAACTAATTAATTATTTACTTATTACTCTGATAATTGAATTTTCAATTTCAACCAAATATCGAAGAAGGACCGTGTCGAATTCCCAGCAAGGAATTGCGATACATTCTCTCTCTATTTACCAATCTTCGACCATGTCGATTTAACTTGAATTTCCGCGTAACAACTTTCGTGGCTTCGTTAAAATGATCGGAAATAAAATGAATCCAAATATAATTCAGCCGTTCTCCCTCCCTTGCTCGTTTCAAACTTCAAAATCTATCGAATACTAAAAAAAAAAAAAAAAAAAAACAAATCTGCTAAAAAGATCTTGTAGACGTAATAAAATTATCACTTGATTTACAACGAGAATTAACAAATCGTTAAAGTTAATATTCCAACTATTTATCGAAAATGGAGATGGCGAATTTCTCGAAATCAACGCTTGGCAATGCCGAAAAAAAATCGAACCGTCTTTGTTTCCACGGCTCTCGATGCGCTTCGCTCAGTTCACAGCTCGGAAATTTAATTTATGATCCTGTTGTTCTCTTTGTTCCCGCGGAACTGGTTTCGTATCTCTGCGGTGAACGTTATCCGTGATGTAATCAGAAATTTTATAAACGTATTTCTATAAAATACAACCGCGCGAAAGAACGGATTGATCGAAGAGAATCTCGTTATTTATGCCCTGTGATAAGAGCTGGGTGCACGATGTGCATTAACCGAAAGGTTGTTTTGCATATTTCAGCACGCTTTATCATTTTTCGATTCATTTTTATATCCGTGGCATTAAGTTCGCGGCATTAAGAGATTGGCTCAGTCTGTGTCGAGGCAGGGCAGAGAGTAGTAGCGGGACACATCTCGTGGAAAATGCAATTGTGAGTCTGTTGATAATTACGTGTTTATGGAAGGGAAGTAATAGGCAAGAAGATTTTCCAAGTTCGAGCGCGGAGAAAGAGGATTCTCTGGATTTTAAATACGCTTCAAATCTTTCTCAGATTAGATTTCTTCATCTATTTATCTCGATCACGGAAAGAAAATAAGCAAAAACAGTGTTTGGATACTTGTATTTTTCTCAATGTGAAAAAAATATTTCGAAATGGGACTCTTTGGGGTTGCAAGAGATTTCAATCAAAATAATGAAAAATAAAATCCCCGTTAAATCTTTTTATATTCGTCTTAATGTACAGATAATTGTAGAAAGAAAATGAGAAATAGACAATAAGACTGTTCGTCTACCTGATCGTAGAATCCCAACAATCAATCTTGTATTTTCTTCCTTTTAAGTCCTCTTAAACTCGAAATAATAATAATAATAATAATAAGAGAATTGTCAGAACGATAAATCTGGTGCAAAGTCAGAAACGTTGACCAGAACCGATGCGAAACGAATTTTGCTCGAAATGAAGGAGGAATTGGAGAGTTCAGGAAGTGTGAAGTTGAGGGATTACATTGGAGGAGAATGTACAAAGGGGAGACAATTATTGGATGTATATGGCACGCTGATACCAATCACGGAGCTTTGATGTCGTATTCGGTGAAATCGGAAGAAAGATAGCAGCAACGGTTGACAGGAAGTTGATAGGCGAAATCCCACGCGAAATTGGGCTTGGAATAAATTCGTGTTACCGACATTTCACTGCGTGGGAGCCAACGTTCGACGGAATTTCGATTCATCATCATCGTCGAACGGTTCATTTGCTTATAAATTAAGAAAAGAATCGAAAAAAATTCAAAAATTAAAACCGAACGAAGGAGGACGAGTTGCGGTACGATTAAAGACGAAAGGAATATTTAACTTTTAATAGATTCATCGTCGAACAGTTCATTTGTTTATAAATTGAGAAAAGAAAAAAATTCAAAAATCGGGAACCGAACGAAGGAGGACGAGTGCGATTAAAGACGAAAAGAATATTTAACTTTTAATAGAAATTGTTTCGTAATCATAATTGTTCAATTACAAGAATAATCTCGATCAATCAGTATGGATATTATTATTATTCTCGATTATACCATCAAGATGAACGTAAAAAAAATAAATATTGACATCATCCGTTCGAAATCGCTTCGAAACGACGCTCCATATGCATTTTCGTGACACTTGGCACGCTCTGATCGCTCCGTATAATCGGTGTCAACAGCAATTCTTTCGACACGTGTCCATCTCGTGGACAATCATAAAGGACGACTCACATTATAGATTTACGTTCCGTGCGAGTTCGATTCATTGACTCTTGTGGGTATATCAATATAAAAGGCTACTACGTTTTATTTCGATATTTATTTCATTTCGTGTGTTTTATCGATGAAGCTAATATTCCGATATTAGCTTCTGAATTTTTTTCTTTCGAACTTTCTATCTGATATATATCATTCATTCACTCGTTAACTTTCTGGGATTAAAAATTTCAAGAATCCCGCAAATTATTTTTCTCCGCGAGGTTTTTGGTTTCAATAATCGAAGAGGTTTCGATGAAGAAGAAATGGAAGAGGAGAGAAAAATAAAACTTTCTACGCGACGGCGTGTTCGTTGGTGGCGGCGCCACCATCGGTCTAAAAATCATCGAAACATGTAACTGGCCTTCGACGAGGAAGAAACGAGATGAACAATGGATCAACGCACCCGCGATAAAGAGAATAAAGGTGAAATAAAAGAAACGAGCGTTTGGAATTATCGATTTTTTTGCTTGTGTACGACCCTCGCGGCCGGAAATAACTTTCGCTCCTCCTTCCGATAGATAAACGGAGAAGGACGTGCTACTCGCTTTGTTATCGACTACCGGACTGCTTGTTTTCCCTGCCAGACGGTTTTCCTGTCTGTACAATATTCATTATGCTCCCAGATTGATTGCAGAAGATTTCGGGAAAGGGATGCTTCGGATCCATTCTTGACTTTGTGCAAACTTTTATATTATTTCAGGGATTCGAGAAAAATTGAAATGTCTTGTGTCGATCACTGTTTCGATCTCTTCCTCGCGCTACTGAATACGTACTCACGATTACGTACTCTTTCTATCGAATCCAATTTAAATATTTATCGTCATTTTCAATCAACGTTCCTACGAAATATTTTCGGTTAAATATTTTATTATCAGCTTTTATTCCCCTCCTCTCTCGAGACATGTTCTTTCGAATACAAGATCGAGAAAAAAAAAGAGGAAATTATAATTCACGGAGGTTAAATATTTATCATTGCTGTTTTCTTTTTTCTCTCTCTCTCTCCATTCGATTCTCGAGAATTGACTCGCGAGTTGAAAGAGAACGTTGTTTCACCGCTGCACTTGGGATGACAGAGGCGGTCGATTTGAAATAATAATCGAGCGTTTAACGGGTAAATCGTTTTCCGCGCGCGGTTAATCGCGGGGAGAGGAGGAGGGAGGATGGAAATTCCTGGAAAACCGTGGCGCGGAAACCGCAAGTTTATTTGGATGGGCGTGGACGCGCGGAGGGACCGGAAGTGGGGCTCCATTGGCGTCACGAGTATTCGCTCCCTCCCTCCTTCCCGCTCCTCCCTTTCACCGAGTACTTTCGCATTTCTCGTCCAAATTTCCTGCAGACCGGCCGCTTCCAATGATGTTTAATTCATTCGATCCGTTTCCACGTGCACGAAATAATCGATGACGGAAAATAAAATCTCGTACACGGGGGAAATATCGTGGAAGTTTTAAATTTATTTCCGATTCGAAAGTGAAGAAGAATTTCTCGAGTATAATTTAAGAATTTCTTAATTAATTCTTTCTGGCATCTGTGCGAATCTAATTTGAATTAATTTTTCTCCTTTTTTTTTTTTTTTTATTTTAAATATATTGACGAATATTTCTCTCCTATTCAATTTTCGTAGGAATTTTTAGGAATAAATTTCGCGAAATTATATAAATAGAAATGTGGGATGGGAAATGAAAAGATATTTTGGGATAAATAACGGGACAGATAGGAGGATCGACAGTCGAATTAAATTTACATATAGAAAATCGTCGAGGATTCGAATCGTTTGTTGCACCGAATTATAAAAGAAAGGGAAAACGGTATTTTTTTTCCATCGAATTTTTCGTGGAAGATGGAAAGAGTTGGGAATAAGAGAGAGAAAGAGAGAGAAAAGATATTTGAACGAAAGGTGATGAAATGTGAAATTGATTCGAAAAAACGAGAAATATCGATAATATACGTATGCGTGGGCGTGAATTGTAGCGAAAATACAAAGTCCACGTTTCAAAGTGGCAGCGGATTCAAGAATTGGTTTTCAGTCCATGAGCGTGAAGAAGATATGATTGAAGCGGACCAAATGAGGAATAATTGGGAGGAAAATTATCTATCCGTCTATTGCGTCGGCTCATTTAACGTTTCGAGATATCGCCGAATGTACCAGCAAGGCGTGCAGAGTGTCACGTAGACTCCTGATTCAATCCTAATTGCTGGTTTTTCATCTCTCATTTATTCTTCTTAGAAAATTTCCGTCATTTAATTAAACATAATGTGCAATTATGTTTTCATAAATATTAAACATAAAACGAAAAATTCCCACCGATAAATATGGATCACCATTTGCCAATTTGAAATTGGAGATTTTTTTCAAAAATTTTCAAAACGACGATCTTTACGCAGAAGCATAAAAACGTCGGTTTGAAAAATTCTACGAAATAAAATATTTCCTGTTCTTCTTTCTGTCTTTCCTTTTTCCTTTTTCCTATATGATTTTCAACTCGTCGAAAATTGAAAACAAACTCGTCGTCGAGTTCCATAATCGGGCAAGAAGGAGTACACGAATTTTTCGTCTCTGGATCTTCAAAATAGGCAATGCATTTCGACGAAAGTACAGGTTGACTCATTTCGAATTAGAGGGTCGACAGATTTGACTTGTTCGTGGACGATGACTGTTCTAGGCCGAGATTCGTGACCGATGATATCAGTGGCCAGGAAAAGTGGCCATTCAGTTTATGGAAACGATATCGTTTCGTTCGAATTCAAATATAAATTTCTCGAGTATTTCTTCTTCTTTTTTTTTTTTTTTTTAAATTCTTCCACGAAAGACACTCTTCGTGACGAAAGACAAAACAGAATCTATGTATAACTATTGAATAAGAAAATGAAAAACAAGCGTTTCGAATATTTTCAATACGGAATATTTTATTCATGCATCTGGTCCAATTTATATGTACATATATGTATATATAAATATATGGTAGGAGATTGAAAAAACATTTCATTATGAATAAAGAAGTAGTCTGGATCATGTTTTATACGAAAGTTGAAACTTTGATCTCTTTTTTGATGGAATTATATCTTCTCTTTTATACTTTTTTCAAGTGATGAATTTCTTATTTTTTATGAAAAATTATTGTAATATACTTTATACTATAACGTACAAAAAAAATATAATAATAGTGCTATTAATATTATAGTAATACTATAATACATTAGAAAAGTATTTGATATAATGCTCGAATATATTAAGTACACTTAATAAGTATTTCAGTCATATCAAGTATATCAAGTATAATTATTTTTGTAAAAAATAAAATACTTTGAAGATAAAATTTTCTTTCACAAAAATTTTAAGAATTTTATTTTTGTACGATAAAAGAGCAAAGGAATGTTTTGTTGCATATTTTCAAAATAAATTGTTTGACAATGATGAATTCTCAGACAGAGGAAGATGCATTCGAGGTATCTGCGTTTCCAAAAACCGTAACGATGGTCAAGTGTAATGCAAATCAACGGGTTTGTAAGGATGCAGATGAATCCGAAAATATAGTATCCGAGAAATATTTTCTCTTCACTATTATTATCCGCTCTGGCTATGACTAATATTAAACGTTAGAAATCGACTACTTCTTGGTAAGATTTCTTTAGGGCGATTTTTTATGAAAGTTTGATCACATAAAATTTTTGACATCAAAGAATGAAATGATAAAAAATTCTTTTAAGCGCAGACAATTTTATATAAAATTTTTAACAATCGGTAAAAGAAAATTATTCAATTAGTTGAAATATTTTGAAACTTTTTTATATAAAGTTTCTTCAAAATCTCGATCCCTTTTTTTCAGAGTCAGAAAAATCTAAGCTGGACGTAACTGAATGGATCGATATTTCATTGTTGTGTAACGGATGTGGTAATAATAAAACGTCACGATCTTGAAATAAACATTGCAAGGACACTTATCATCAATAATTTTTGTTAAAGAGATGATTGGAGAAGGCGATTGATAACTGCTTTTAATTTCTTTTTTTTTTCCCCCAAATATTATCAATTCGAGAAATTGATTCATATGATAATTATCTTTTCACGTATCGCTATTCATCGATCTTAAATCAATTATTCATTACATATTTTCATATGAGTCATATTTCATTAGTCATTGATTACATTAACCGTTTAATTTTTCATTAATGCTGTTCTCTTTGCATTTGACCCGAATGCATCATAATTATGCATTCGTTAAAAATCATCCGATTTATTATTCTCACATCCTCTGGTGATTCATGAATTTACGGTAAAAAATAATATCATAGAAGAATTGTAAAACCTCTTCGAATTCTTTCATAAATATCATCATCACGAAATATCGTGTATCTTTGAACTAAAATTGAAATTAATTTAAATGTTAATGATAACAGCTAACAAGATGTTTCGAATAAAATCGATAAAAAAAATCATAACGGTATTAAGTTTCAAATTTAAATATTCAGAAAAGCGTCACAACGTTCTCTTCTTCCCAGAGAAATCACCGATACGTACCGATACGTATTAATTTAAACTTAAAAATATTTTCAATAGTTCCAATTACTGAGAAAAATGATGCTTTATATATTTCTTTGTCACCATCCAACCTATCCAATAGAATCACATTAAATGTTTCAACAAATTCCACGAATAAACAATTTCCACAATTGGATCACATTAGAAACATATGTGTATTGAATTACACGACAAAAGCGTTGAGTAACGGTTGATCCGAATTCACTTACCTAATCCCAGAGCCTAATTATAGTCGCAACATCCCTCAATGACACATAACGCTATATAACACGAATATAGAACCGTGACAAAGCTTCGAATTGAAAAGAAAGAGAGAAAGACAGAAAAAAAAGAGAAAGAAACGTCGCTGGATCGACGTTTAATTCCATTCAGATGATTTATGACTAAACTGTCGCGTGGTACCAATAAATACCGGGATCGTTCGGGTCGAAAGGGTTAAACTCCGTCCCAACTGCAATCCCGTCCAAACGTTCCTCCTCGTCGAATTCTCGTTACCCATTATTCGCGATTTCCGGCTGGCGCGCGAGACAGAGAGAGAGAGACATAGATAGATTCGCACCACACTGTTCCCCCACCACGGCGGCCAACAAACACAGAAGTTTGGCCCAGATAAAAAGGCTGGCGGCCCCGAAGCGGGCACGTAGACCACGCTTAGCAGTCGAGCGACGTCAGCGCGTAGAGCGGACGTGCTCAGAGGCACAACTGTTACGACTCGTGCGTACTTTGACACACGTGTGCATCCACTCGTCGTTACGCGCGTCCATTCCACTGGAGTGAAAATTCAGAGAGATTTTGCGGGCGAAACGTTTGGATAACGACTTTTCGTCCAGCATTCTGAAGCGAAGGAAACGGTGTGGGCGACGAAAACACGCTACTCGTCCGTTGGTGTTTGTCTTAGAAAGTGTGTTGGGGACGGGAGGAAGGAGGGAAGGAGGGAGGGGAAGGGACTGGTGGGGAGAGGTGAAAGTGAGAGGATTTTAGTTTTTTCTTCGTCTTAGTTGAAGAGGTTTCGTTCCCCGGTTAGGGAAGTTGACAGAAGTTGTGTCGAGGATACCGGTCGAGTGTCGTGGATACTTGTGACGAGAGAGAAGAGGAAAGATGGTACAGCAGGCGGACGCTGAATTCGCAACCGGAAACCTGGACGAGTACACGAGGTACTTCAATTACTTGAGGACCCTGGCGGATCTCACGGCCATGGCCAGCATCATTGCTGTTCAGGTAATCGGATGTTTCGAAATTTGGAAATGTTCGCCTTGTAAATTTGAATCTGAACGAAACGGAGAAAATGATTCGATCCGATCTCGAGATGAGGATTAGATAGAGGTGGATAGGTAGATAGATAGGGATTGGAAGAATTTAGACGGTGATTTGTTGGGATTCAGACTCGGCCTTTTACATAATCGTGATTTTAACACGAAAGGTTTGATTAAATGATGTTGGTTTTTTGAAATTCTATGAAGATTGGTTTGAAGATTTTTTTTAGAAGATTATATAATATTCGTTGATATTCATTCTATGAGATGAATGGATTCGTGGCTTGATATATGAATATTTTATTGTAGAAAATGTATGATGCGATGGAAGTTCTAGGTAATCTGAAACGAACTTTCAGTAATTTGATTTATTTTTTTTCAATATTCTTAGAATTTTACGATCAACTAATAGGTTTAATTCAATCCTTGAGGTAAAATATTTATATAATAATTACTTTTTCGAATATTATTGAATAATTTTTAATATACGAAAAAGAAATTCAATTCGTTTTTATCGTGAAATAACTATGAACAAATAATTGTTTGATCTTCACTAATGAGATGAAAGATACATTTTTTAAAACGATGAGTCTTCTATGATAAAATTATGATAATACTGTAATTCCGAAAATTTATCTACGACGAATTTGTCGAATTCAGCAACATCATCTTCTGAATAATTATATGATAAATTTTTTGCTTTGAAATTATGCAATTTGCACACAGATAAAATAAAAATTTATTAATATTTTCGATTTAAGATTTGACGATAATTTTCAAGATCTGTCTTGATGCATACACTGATAAAATAAAAATTTATCTTCAGAAAATTTTCGATTTCGAGAATTTCATCGTGAAATTCTCTAATTTCAAAAAGAATCTTTGGATTATTTGGTAAAAAACAGATGAATTTTTGAAATCGCGTTGAATTTTTGATCGCATTTTTTTTTCTACGACATAGAATGTTCCAATATTAATCTCTAAGAAATTTTCCACGATGCTGAAAATTGATCCCATTCGATGGATCGATATCCTTTGATAAAATAAAACAAGAATGATTGCCGGCAATTTAATAAATCTTCAAAAATCTCGATTCTCACGCCATATGTCGTGTCAACAAGAGAGGATTAACGTCTGATTTCGCCGATCGATATCTTGACGAGGCTCAAGGACCTTCAATGTCGACGGAACCGGGGCAAGGTGGCTGTTAAAAATCGATCTATCGACCGTTTCTGCCCCCTCCACCAACAATATCTCCTCGAGCTTCGTTAAAAGTTTATTCGGGTCAGATGTGCGTTACATCTTAATTCGATATAATTAAATTAAAAGAGGACTCTCTCGGATCTTGCTCGCGAACAATGAGAAAAATTTCACGACGAAAGCATTTTAATTAATTTCCCTATGGAAGCAAAAAATCACCTGTCCTGTCAAAGAAAAATTTTTTCCACCAGTAAAAGGATTTCCCTGAGTGTTAAAAAAACTCGATCGAGTCATCTTGGAAATCCAGAGAATACAGAGAAACAGCAATTACTCTCGTACGCTTAGAGAGTGGTCGCGGAAGAACGAATATTTTCCATTTCGATGCTAGGATAATAAATGCCTTACGAACGAAACAATGGATTCGGAGAATGTCTATCTCTACGGATACATCCCGTTTCGAAATTCGAATTATAAATTACATCTCTGAGGAACTATGTTGCGCGAATAATGAACAATGAAAATTCCGAGACAAAGCGAGCCATTCCTGGCAACGAATGGCAACGAATAATATTCTCTCCCTTCTCTCGATCCCACAAGAAATAACGATGAATAACGATGATCGTACCTCCTCCTCCTCCCCTTGACGTCACACATTTGCGTACAATAAGTAAAGGAAAAAAGAAATAAAAAACGAAGGAAACTGGTTCGAGAGAGGCAACCGTACGCGTTATATTAAGTTCCCTCGACTCGAAATCGGTTAAACGATTCAATTTTTCGATCGAAAATTCCCCCCTCCCCCCTCCATGGAAACAGAGGTGATCGATTCGACGCACACGCGGATATATTGCTGCGCGGTTGAATCTTCTTGTTTTCCAATATTCAGATATCATCGATGCTTTATCTGCTTTGTTTACAATAACATATCGCCATGGATTAACACTATCTTGTCGTCGTGCGCGGCTCTCGTCGAGCGCGCGTTCATCGAACGTTATCGCGTAAATTCGCGGTGCAGAATTTTTCTACGAAATGGCGCGCACGCGGAAGAACTCGATGGCTTTGAGAAATCGATTCTGAATAAAAGTATATGAATATATATATATATGTATATGTATATGGAATTATTAATATATATACATATATATATATATATATATATATATATATATATATATATATTTTATTAATAATATTTCAAATTGGACGTTTTGGAGGGGATTTTTTGGATTGGTTTAAATTGGAAATTGAGAATTTTGAATCACGAGGTGATGATGGATAGGCTTGAACCTAATTGGAATTATGTTTCAAATTGGGAATTTTGAGAGTGTATTGTATATATATATATATATATATATATATATGAATAGTCACGAAGTGATGATGGATTCAAATTGGACATTTTGGAGGGGATTTTTTGGATTGGTTTAAATTGGAAATTGAGAATTTTGAATCACGAGGTGATGATGGATAGGCTTGAACCTAATTGGAATTATGTTTCAAATTGGTTTAAACTGGAAATTGAGAATTTGGGGGAGAGGATTGATATAGAATTCTGGATCTTGGAATTTGAGTTGGAAATTGTGAAATTTTTTTTTTACTTTTTAAACTTCGTTGGAAAGATTTATTCCATCTAAAAAATGTGAAAAATTGAAAGAAGAAGTAAGGAGTTTTTTTTCAACAAAGAAAACTTTTCGTTTTCAAATTGCTTGTGTCGTATCTGAAGAAAGTATGGAAAAAACTTTTAAAAAAATCCTAGTGATAAGCGTTATCAATCGACGTGTGTGATTTAGAATGTTTACGAGAAAAGTGTCGTACGGGTCACGTAATATTTAATTAACAATTAATATCGAATAAAAGCTAAAACGATCAATAAATAAATAATATTCCTCGTCATATGACTTTTGTTGTTAGCCTGCTTTATCGAGAATTAATTGATAATTAACAATAAAAGTATATAGTGAGTTGGTGTTTATTTATATACTTTTTTCGTGTATTGTACAGATAATGTCTTAAGAGGATCTTATTATCTTAAACGTACAAAAGAAATTTTATTGTTATTTTCTTAACTCATCGATATTTATAAAGACACTTTAAATGATTTCTCTTCTGTCGACAAATTAATCAACAAAGAAAATAATATCGAAATATGAATTAGATGATAGAATTAAAAATTTGAATCAATATTTCTCTATATATAATCTATTTCTCTGTATTATTAAATATTATAAAAGCCTATTTACTTTATTTTATTACAACTTTTTCTATTTTTACAATTATTATTTATATCTTCTTGATATTAACGTTAAGCTTCGATTATTCATTATCAATTTTTATAAATAGATCGAAACGTTGTGAATATATGGTATTCTCTTTAAAATTTGCCATTAACAAAATCACAATTAAAGCAAAAAAAGATCTTACACTACAATTTACACGAGAAGATTACAATTTTCACACAATTCGTAGTTCATTTCATAATACATTGCGTTTCGACTAAATTTTCCGATCACTGAATTTTTCCAAGATACGAGAAAGTTTTCCCTATCGAGAAGATAAAAAATTATCGAGTGGTAATTTCCAAAGGAGGATTTAAAGAAGCCGAACAATGATAGTTAGAACAATTAGTTGGAACACGTCATTCGTGATAATAATTGAAGATGATCAGTATCCAGTAGTTTATCATAATGATTTATCCTAGATAATAGATTTAGATTACTTTGATCACTGCGTACGTTTGATTCTTTGATAAGAAAATTACATCACATTGTATAAGTTCTTGCGTGTATTTTTATTCCTATCGTCTTATCGTTTATAATATTAATATCTCTTACGTTAAATCGATGAATGAAGTAATCGAATAAGACGTTTCAAATCAAGACTTTTTATCGATATTCAGCTTAGGGGGAGGTGCACAGTTTTTTTAAAATTATATTGTGTTATAATTGTTTAAAACGATACACGATATATCATAGTGTCGAAATATCATTTCGAATCGCTTGGATCTACGGTCGAGGATTTATTTATTTTGAACACGAGTCTTCTTCGAGTGGAGGCAATATTTGTTGGAGGAAAAAAGTTAAATTATTTAAAACAATACATCGATTATAAATAAAAACCCAAGAAATAAGAAACCGTGAAATAATTCAGGATCGAAATCAAAACGTATGAACCACCTCACGTGTTTTATCATTCACCCAGGTAGACACCGTCCAAGACAGAATTTTTCTTCCACGCCACAAACGCAACCGCAAAATCTCTTCTTCAATCCAATTTCCTCCTCGTGGAACGCCAGTGCAAAATTTATCCTTGACCTATCTTAACGCCTTGCATAACGTCGAGGGGGATACGTGGCATCGATCGTTAAAAAAAGAAAAAAGAAAAGAAGAAACACGCGGGAAAAATTGAATTATCAATTCAACTCCGCCACCTGAGAGAGGGAGGAGAGGAGGGAGGGGAAATGTGCGTATCGGTGACGCAGCCAGCCGCCTGTTGGCTTGGAAATATCGCGAATCGATGAACTCGATTACACACTTTATCGGGCAATCACAGGGCTTAAATGCGGGCCGACCAACAAATTACACGCGAGATTAATCCCGATGACGGTATAATCGATACCCTTATCGATTGATTCGATCGATGACGATTTAATTAAAATATTACGATTATTCCCCTCCCTGTTACGTAACGAATGTTTCGTTTGTAAAATATAATTATATTATATATATGTATTGCCTTCTTCCTCTCATTTCTCGATCGATAGAAAGAAAATTTTTTCGTCTCGCGACACGAAATATTATTGTTCTCTCTCTCTCCGTAATTAAAAGAGTCGTTTGATAAAGTTAAGCTTTTAAGCTTTTTTTCTTTTTTTTTTTTTTGCTTTTCTTCTTTTTCGAGCGGGTTAAGTCTAATTTATTTATGATTATACGGTGACATTGATTAATTAGAAGATCGTCTCTCTTCTTTTGTTCAACGAAAACGCGTTTTTCTGTGCCTTCTGCTGGAGAAAGAACGTTCAATAATTTATCGATGATGATTACAATTCGTGAGAAATATCGCCCCCATCGAAACTCACTAATCGTCGACTTGGTCTCTATGACTCTGAATGACGAATAATAAATAACAAAATTCCCAAAAATATCTGTTGCAGTTATAGTTAATATTTAAATGAATACTTGCGACCATATTTGGTAATATGAGCGTTCAAAACATATTTTTATATATATATATATATAACTTTCTGACTGATGATTTCAATAGTTAAATAAGAAAAAAATATTCAGGGACAAAAGAATCGAGAAACCGTTCCATCTCATATTCAAAAATCTTCTTCGAAACGTAGTTTAATAATTAAGCAAATATTCTCTTATATATATATATATAAAACAAGGAGCGAAGAAACTCATTCATTAGTCGTGTTATCACATCGCGAGCACGAGCTGCTCAGCTGGAAGAGTAAACACGGAGTGTTACAGATCTCGAACTTGTATCGATCGAGATAACAGGTCAGTCCACTCTCGCTGTCGTTTGTTCCATCCCATTTGCATCGAACCACGTAGGAATTCTTTCATTGGCTGAGATGAACGCTTTTGATAACACCGATAACGAGGAGAAGCCGGTGATCTACGTCTAAACAAACTATATGCGTCGAAATTGCGCACGAGAGACGAGCAAACATTATAAATTTTACGAGATTACTTGCCTCTGGATCCAATGTGGATGTGCGTCCATCTTGGAATTCTTGGATTTCCATCTTTGCACGTGATTGGCTCCTTTTCCACAATTGGATTCAGATTTATCTTCTTGCGATTCTCGTGATCGCTGCTTTCTCAGATGAATGAATAGAAATTGAAGATTAATTAAGATTTAAGTTAGGTTAAGGGATAATTGAATTTTTTCTTCGTGATTAATCAATCTAATCTAATTTGATAAATTTAACGTGTATTTTTCTTTTTTTTTTGATTACAGTTCAAGCGTATGCTGAACAAAGAGCTGTCCCATTTCTCAGAATCCTCGAAATCCGGCAACCAGATATCGGAATACATATGCAGTACCTTCCTTGGTAAGTTTGTCAAAATCTAGTATTATTTCTGAATAAATATTGTTGTATAATATATGTTCCATGTATAAGCTTATTCCCCAAAGAAAGAAAGAATTTTTAATTGTTCGTTTGTGTAACTAAATACGAGAAACGAGAAGTAAAACTAATAAGAAAGGAGAGGGGGGGGTAAGAAAAAAAAAGAAGATAATTTGCCACTTTATCGAGGTCAACACCGGGAGCTGATTTATCAGGGACAATAAGAATAACGTAGACTCTCTTACGCATTAAGAGCCCTTGAAACTCCGTAAATGCATACACATGTTCCACGATCATTCATCCCATTCTGTGCTCTTTGTCTGCCGCTAAACTCCTTTTTGCTCGTGAAACGAGGAATCGGCTTCTTATTTACGCAGACTGCCTTCTCTTTGTTGTTGCAAAGATGCAGATTAAGATTACTTCCCGCGCTTTTGTTAATTATAAATAAGTTGAAAAGTCGAAAAATAACGGTATATATTCTCGAAATATCGAACGGAGTCCGAATTAATCAATTATGCACGTGTTGGGATTTTCAAAACGATGCTTATTTAATTATACTTTCTATCGTTTCGTCATATTAGATAACGTTGTAAACCGCGATCAATATTATTTTTCATCACGTTTCTTAATAATTCTACGTCTAAATTATTATTTCCTCCGATTACTTGTCAATTAAACACGAACAACTTTCAAAAAAGAATAATCCCTTCAGGAGGCTGAATATTTCTGTTTCTCATTATTATATAATTGTGAAAGTAACTGAATATAATCAAGAAAAGAGAAAAGAAACAAATCATCTTGATATAACTATCCTTGACCATTTTGCTGCAAAATAATTTTCTAATTCTCCTACTACATTATTGTACAATACTGTAAAGGAATAAAGAAATAACTTATCTTGTCATTTTGCTACTATATACTCTACTACTATGCTACTAAATTATATTACAGTATTGTAATTACTAATAATCCTTTTATATTTACACATTATACTAAATATTTTTTTCTAACACGTTTAGTAAAATAATTTTTTACAGTTCTCCTACTGTATTATTGTACAATACTATAAAGGAATAAAAAAATAAATTATCTTGCCATTTTGCTACTATAATTATATAGTGCTCTATTAAATATTTTTTTCCAACATATTTGACAAAATAATTTTCTAACAACATTGTACTTATTAATAATCCTTTTATATTTACACATTATACACTAAATATTTTTTTCTAACACGTTTAATAAAATAATTTTTTACAGTTCTTCTACTGTATTATTGTACAATACTATAAAGGAATAAAAAAATAAGTTATCTTATCATTTTGTTACTACATTATACTACTGCAACATGTAATTACTAATAGTGCTCTATATACTATTTTATACGACATTAATTATTTTTTTCCATTGTGATTTTGACAAAATAATTTTCTAATTCCCTATTATTACAATACTATAAATTAAAACTTATATTACAATATCGTAATTATTAATAATCTAACACGTTTAATAAAATAATTTTCTACAATTCTCCTATTATATTATTGCACAATATTATAAAGGAATAAATTATCTTGCCATTTTGCTACTATAAGTATATAGTGCTCTATTAAATATTTTTTTCCAACATGTTTGACAAAATAATTTTCTAACAACACTATAAATTATATTACAATATTGTACTTATTAATAATCCTTTTATATGTACACATTATACTAAATATTTTTTTCTAACACGTTTAATAAAATAATTTTTTACGATTCTCCTACTATATTATTGTACAATACTATAAAGGAATAAAAAAAAATAAATTATCTTGCCATTTTGCTACTATAAGTATATAGTGCTCTATTAAATATTTTTTTCCAACATGTTTGACAAAATAATTTTCTAACGACACTATAAATTACATTACAATAATCCTTTTATATACAAAATAATTTTCTAATTCCTTATTATTACACCATACCATGAATTATATTTCCACGTTATACTAAATACCTTTTTTCCAATATGTTCAACAGCAAATCATCCGTTACTTTTATTCACAGACAAGCAACAAGAGTTGGATCTACCCTCCCTGCGGATCGAGGATGCGGTTGCAGCAGCCGGAAGTACGGATGCGAGGGCGGCGAAGAAGAAGGACCGGGCCCAAAGAGGCCCGGCCGCGATGTCCCACATAAGCGGTGTGAAGCGACCCCTCACGCACACAAACAGCTTCACCGGGGAACGTGTACCGCTTCACGGCGTGGAGACACCCCACGAGGAGGAGCTCGGCAAGGTAGGAATAATTTTGCTTCTCTCGATACCCTTCCATGGGCCTGAATACAAAAAGAATTTTTATTTTATGAAAAAATTATATTATAGCATCTGCTATAACGAAATGTAATTTTAATACATTTCCACGCACACGCGCACACAATTCGAATATTAAAATTACTTTATAAATAGTGTATTTATAAATTTGAGTAGAAAAGCATAGAGTTTTGTTTCATTTATAGAGATGATGATCAAGAAAAATTGAGTTTTTTAATTTTAATCAACGTGTCCTCGCGATGTTATTCTAAGAATCTCGTCGATAATCGTCGTTAATCGTTGAATAACTTCTCGTGAAATGAATCATATTCGCATGTTGCGTAATACGATACCCAGAATGTCGCGAAAGCGAAATTAATTAACGGTACATCTACACTTTCTACTCCATCCGGAAGGCCTCGATTACGGATTCAGTTGTCTCCCCAGCAAGTCTTTCGCGCGTTCAAAACACTTGCACAACCGGTTTCAGTGTTCGATAGAGTGAGAAATCGCGTAAGGGGTTACCTTATTTCTTACTTCGTTAAATCTAACGTGAATGTCGATCCATCTTGGAAAATGGATTATTGAAAATTAATACACGTGTATAATTTTAAAAATTGACTCTTCTTTGATCGAAAATCAAATTAAATATAGGAATCACGATTTTTGAAAACCCACCCCTTTAAATTGAATTTAAACACGATGATCGATCTTCTGCAATGCTCCACGAATCAAAGACACGCGTATTAACGATCGACTTTGCTTCCCTGTTGATTTTAGCCAAAAAGAAAAAAGAGAAAAATACGTATAATCTTTGACACGGTTCAAAGACGTTCCAGTCTTCTACGTCTGTGACACATTTTCTTTTTCTGGATCACTTCAAAGACGAAACATTACGTTCGCGGAGGGAGCTGAGAGATGTTTCATTTAACCCAGATGGAGATACAGATCCAGATGGCACACCTACGACAAATTAGTTAACGATTTGACGATATTAAATTTCTATCGGCGATATAATGGCAATAAATTACGAGAGATGATGGAACGGGAGCGAGGAGAGATATTCCACGCGATGGAGACAAAATATTCCGCGGTGAAATCATCCTTGATCCCTTTCGTTCCTCTTATCCTTATCTCGGTCTATCAACACAATACAACAGTTCAGCACAATGTACATTGCATCATATCATCTAGGAAATTTCCCTATCTGGCGAACCATGTCCTCGTTTGTTCAATATTTGTCTCACTATTTATGAATTAACGGGGCAAACAAAAGGGCCAGAGCGGAGGGAAGATGGCGAAGAAGACGGGGTCTGCGTTGTTCGATCATCACGAGGTGTTGGGTGGGGGGAAAGAATTAATTCAAACTCTATTATCGCGGAAATTTTTCATATCTTCCTCGTATTTTGTTACAAATCAGGATAAACATTGATCGTAAAACATTGAGAAAATCGTGATCGAGTTTGACGAACAATTTCGATCGAATCCTCGCTCCATCTTTAATTCGACAATTTTATTCTTATCGTGGTTACTTCTACGATGAATTCTCGGCTGCAGAAAAGAGATAAAAATTTGCGGCGAGTCGTAAAATCGTGTACCCCCATTCTTCTGTTCCATCGAAGAGCCTATTTGCGCCGCCATCGTTAAGTCGTACGTGATCCAGCGTAAAACTGATAATAGACATCGATCGTTCGAAAGACCAATACCGCTTCTGTTTACGATCGTGGCACGTTGACGAAAAATTTGGGACGAGGTCGGTGTCAGCCAACGATAACCCAATTTCTAGAGTTTCTTATCATTGCCATAATTAATTTTTTTCACCTCAATTTTGTATTATATCAGAGAAAAAATGGAAATCAGGATGGAGTCGAAGTTGTGCGTGGAATTTTTTCATGCGAGAAAAATTTTCTCGGATTCCAATTTTCTTGTGCATCTCTCGCCAACGTAAGTTTTTAAAAATATTCTAGTTTAATATTATTATGTTTCGTATATTTTGATTTTACCGATGACGTAAAAAATTTTGTTTCTAGCCCAACCTCCAATTTTTTCGAGAAGCTTTGAGTGGGGTCTGCCCGATCTGCGTCTTGTTTCAGATCTTAAGAGTTCGATTCCGAGTAAAATTTCCGAATGCCGAATCGAATACTCTCGGATTTATTTACCCAACGAGCCCTAGCTTATTTTTCGAATCGATTCAGAGTTTTCTCTATCCTTTAAACCAAATTTCTAATTCCGAGGTATCGGCAATATCATTGTGCTCGTTGGTACAATTTTAAACACCTTCTATTTTTAACCTTCGAACGATTAAAAGAATCGAACAGTTCGAATTTCAAAGTCAAATTTAAACAATTAACGATTTTACACCTCTGCGTCTAACGTTTCATTCTCCTACGGAATATTCATAGATTTGACTTCGATTCATCGAATGATATTCAATCGATCGGGCATTTTCCTAGCAAGATCTATTTCTATCGCGTCAAAATAAAAAAAGAATTTCATTCGAAGATTTATTTTTTCGCACTTGACAATAGATTTCGTGTGTCATCGCGCATAATCGATGCAAATTCCCTCTTTCTTGGTGTATATAGAGTGTATATAACTTTCACATAATCAACCGCTTTTGTATGCTAATAAAGGCGCTTCCTGGTCAGATGCAGCTAGCAGGTTAAACGCGCCTCTCTCGAGGTCTTAGAATCGTCCCCGAGAGCCCACGCGTACCGGCTCGGAATCGTTAAATGCGATGCCAACTCCTTATTTAGCCCGCGAGACAGTGGCCAATCGTTTGTTTACCTTAGCTAAATGGGGGTCGAATGTTTAAATTAATCCCGATTGCTTGACTCTATCTAGATCTTGATAAATTTCTTGATATTTTACTTGAAATTATCTAATAAACAATTTGAAATTTGGAATATTTTAAGCGGAAATTTATTTTCACGCTCATCGCTGATGCATTACAAAGTTAGGTTAAGTAATTATTCGTTTTATTATCGTGGTAATATAACTTGAGATTGAACACGGACAAATGATATTAATTGTTTCTCGTTCATTGATATCCCAGGCAAGCTTTTTAAACAATTAGCGATCGTCCAAAACTCTGCTAATCGAGTCGGTGCTAATTGATTTTTTTTCCAGGATCAATCTCGTCGATTCGAAAAAGCGTCTGAAAGATCAATCTGTTCGAGCCAGAAGATAAACAAACGATTTACATCTCTCTAAAAGATAATTTGTTTTCGGTATCGTAAATAAATCGAGATATTCGTGTGTATGCGCGTGTGTGAGATAATAAATCACGTATAAATATTTCTGATAAATCAGAGATTAAGAATTAAAAGATTAAAAAGGGGGAAAAGAGATTAGATTATCATCATTATTATTTTTAGAAATCTCATTTTATGCAAACCTTTTGTTTTTTATCGTTCGTTCCATGATGATTATACAAAAAAAAAAAAAAATGAATCATTCATGAACTGACCTTAATTTGTGATATTTATAGCTTCTCTCAGACATCGACAAATGGGGCATCGATATCTTCAGGATAGGCGAATTAAGCAACAACAGACCGCTGACCTGCGTCGCCTACACAGCCTTCCAGACCCGGGATTTGCTCAAATCGCTGGCCATACCGCCCAAGACCTTTGTGACCTTTATGATGACCCTCGAGGATCACTACGTCAAAGACAATCCCTTCCACAATAGCCTGCATGCCGCCGATGTGACCCAATCTACTCACACTCTGCTCAACACACCCGCACTCGAGGTTAATATTATCATTTATCGTTGATAAAGTATCCATAAATAACAATGCGCTTAACTCTCTTCTATCCATAAAAAAAAAAAAAAAAGAAAGAAAAAGAATTCCAATCAACAAATCATCGAGAGAGTATATATAGCGTATTATTTAATCGATCCGTTAAATGCCTTGCCTCGTTCGGGATTCATATCGATTAATAAACTTGTGAGCTTGGATCGATGTTATGGATTAATCGAAACGTTTTTCTCCGCAGTCCGTGTTCACGCCGTTGGAAATCACAGCCGCTCTGTTCGCAGCCACCATTCACGACGTGGACCATCCTGGACTCACCAACCAGTTCCTTATAAATTCGAGTGAGTATTTCTTTCGTAACACCTCGCCCAGACGATTCGTAATAATCATTCGTAATTCGTTGCGTCGAGAGATTTGATCATTTGAATAAGAATAAAAGAAATATCCACCTCTGTCTTAGGCTCCGAGCTCGCCCTAATGTACAATGACGAGTCCGTTCTGGAGAACCACCACCTGGCAGTGGCGTTCAAGTTGCTTCAGAACGAAGGCTGCGACATTTTCGTCAACATGACGAAGAAGCAACGCCAGACACTTAGGAAGATGGTAATCGACATGGTCCTATCCACGGATATGTCCAAGCACATGTCTCTGTTGGCTGATCTGAAGACCATGGTCGAAACGAAGAAGGTGGCCGGTTCTGGCGTGCTTCTCTTAGACAACTACACCGACCGAATCCAGGTCCTGGAGAACCTGGTGCACTGCGCCGACCTGTCCAATCCCACGAAACCTTTGCCTCTCTATCGGCGATGGGTGGGTCTGTTGATGGAGGAATTCTTCCTTCAAGGAGATCGGGAACGCGAGCAGAACATGGATATAAGCCCGATGTGCGACAGGCACAGTGCCACTATCGAGAAGTCGCAGGTCGGCTTCATAGATTATATCGTGCACCCTCTCTGGGAGACCTGGGCCGACCTGGTACACCCGGATGCCCAGGATATCCTGGATACGTTAGAGGAGAATCGAGACTGGTATCAATCCATGATTCCTCCGTCGCCACCATCCGATGATCAACAGCAACAGCAGCAAGGGAACGAGCAGCAATCCGATAGAATACACTTCCAGGTATGAGAATTATTTTGCAAATTCGATTCGTGAGTCTAACCTGAATCGAAATTGTTGTTGTTCCAGGTGACACTGGAAGAAGGCGACGAGACAGGTGAAACGACGGAAATCGGGGACACGGGTGGAGCTGCGAAAACGATCCTGCCGAGCGAGGAAGGGGGCGGTGAGACGGATGAGAACGCGGCAGAGGCTGGGATGTGACGGAGGCTCGCGGGTATTTGCAGAAAGCTCCACGAGAAGGTGCAGCAGACCTGGTGGCGTGTGCGTCAGTGACAGTCAACTCGCTGCCGCTGGCCAGGTCTCTTTGTGTCGACCTATTGACCTTTTGGCCAAGCTCTCCACTCCCCGGAACGGTGGAAGGTTGTCTCGTCTCAGAACAGAAGGACGGAAAAAGAGAGAGTGAAAGAGAGAAAAGAGGAAAGAGAAATGAATGAATGGAACGTCTAGTCGCCGCTAGTTCAGACTACCTCTGGAACAAATGGGAAGGTCTTTTCTGACGCGTCATCAACAAGCGGGAAAACCAGCTCGGAGGAGAATGTCCGGAAGAAGTAGAAGAAGAAGAAGAAGAAGAAGGGCTGCCCATTCGACGCGATCGTTCGCTCCAAAGCTGACGCGGGCCTCGGCAACGAGCGGCGATCATTTAATCGCTGCGTCTCGGCTGGTTCGAGGCGTAACGACAGCGTCATCTACGATGGACCATCCTCGACAGAGACAGAGAAAGTAGCATCGTCGTTGTTACCATTGTCGCTTCTCTCCCACCCACTTGTTGTCGTTCGATCGCCCCCCCTCAGATTGGCGCGTACCTGGCTCGAACGGAGGGCACGAATCTCTTCACCAAGTACCTGTATATTACCAAGGCGGACCTGTAAAGATGATCGTCTTTGCACGGGTCTTCCTTAATTACTATATAATATAGAATGAGAAAGTGTGAAAATGCGACTCGAGGGAAAAAAAAAAAAAAAAGAAAAAGAAAAAGAAACGCAAGAAAGTCTCATCTCGCCTCAGTGATAGGATCCTATCTTGACATATCAATTACACGGTACAAACGGCCCCAGGCCGTAAATACTTCAACGATTCGGAGGATCTTTCGCGCAGCCAGCTGACCCTCGGTTGATCAACGATTGGCCGAAATTTTTGCAGGCCAATCGAAGAGAATGTGTCGAGAAAGAAGGAAAAGTTGGATCGTCGTCTCTTCGTCTCCATAATGCTATGGCGAGAGCAAGAAGAAGAAAGAAGGCACGAAGTTGGAACACGTGGAAAAAGGATTGGGAAGAGTGATCGATGAGGAGGGTCAGGGGTTGGATGCCGACCAGAAGAAGACAGCTAGAGTAAACAGTAGCCGTCAGCGCTTTCTACGTTCATCCTTGGTTCTCCGATGATTGCCATCTTGACAACTACCTAATATCGTCTAGAACTAAGCCTATCCCTAATCGTAAGACTTTCGTAATCATGCTCGCCGACTAGAGAGCTTAGTAGAGGATGTTATAACAAATGGGTACGAAGAATCGGGAGGAATCGCGTTTGTAAATATTGATGAACGTGATAGATGACGCCACTGGGCGGATGAATGGTTAATTTTAATATTAGAAGGCTGGCCTTTCCTTTGAGTTTATATTAAAATTACGGTAGGTTCTGAAGCTTTGTTTTCGCATTCATACCAGACACAGACACACGTACGCATGGACACAGACACATGCACTACACACACACACACACACACATACACGCGATCGTTTTTAACCAAAGAGTAATGTTAGTCACTACGTCGTTCGGGTAACGAACAGAACGGAAAGATCGAACTTCGAATTTTTTCTTCTTCATCCTGAATAAACAAAGAATTTGAAAAAGATGATATATATATATATATATATCATAATCGAAAAAACACACGATGCGAACAAACAGCGAGAAATCATCGCGCGTTCCGGCTTTTCTAGCGATGGTAGATTATTTTAGGGAACTTAAACGAGGCGGAGAATTAATTAGTTAGGTTTCTTGCAGTTCGATGTGTTAAAGAAACGAGACTACGAACCAAAAAAAAGAAAACAAAAATGAAAAAATACCGAGAAAATGTTGAGAAAAAAAAATCAGAGACAATGAAGTAACGAAGTACTCTCTCGCTTGGATGTCTGTGAATCGCTCAAATTTAAAGGATCGACGCTCGAGCATTAGCCGGAAAAATCTCGATAATCGAGCATCGATTCTTCGTCGCACTCTTTCTCGAAGCACATTCATCGAAATTCACCCTAATATATTCTTTGTAAATTCCCATCGGATCTTGCGTTTTTCTACGATGCTTTTTATTTTCCTTTTTTATACAATTAACTAATAATGAATAAGAGAGAGAGAGAGAGAGAGAGAGAGAGAGAGAGAGAGACAGAGACAGAGACAGAGACGTTCTCTCTCCAAAGAACGTATTCGACTCGACGACTCTAAGAAAACGGTTCCCTCTAAGCGAAACAAAATGGCCGACGCGCGTGAGTTGCTCGAGAAAGAGGCGAAACCAGTCTATCTGTGTCCGTAGGCAGTGAATCTAGTGAGTGTTTTTGGTGCTGGCCACCAAGCTTAGATCATTAAGAATAATTTACGTAAGGCTACGAGTACACGACTAGATATTAAGCTGAGAAATTAATCTATAAACGAAAAAAAAAAAAAAAAAAAAGGAAAAAAAAGCAAGGAAAAGTTTAAAAAAAAAAGAAATACGTAAGAATAATAAAAAAAAAAAAACAAGCGAATCTTCTTTAGGGCGTAAGCGACCAGATAATTAATGATAATTAAACGTTTAACCGCGAAAAAGACGATATGAATTAAAACGAACTGACATGACGCTGTTCCATTTTGGGATCCCTTGAAGAATTCCGCTCGAAAATACAAATTTGAACGCGAAGAAGATCCAAGAAGTTCGAGCTAGAACGACGTCGATCGAACGACGGGAAAAAGTAAAAAGAAAAAGAAAAAGAAAAAAAAAAAGAAGAAAAAAAAGGTAAAAAAATATGTATGATTTTCTTTTCTCCTTTTTATCCGTTTGTCTTGTGCCCTGATATCATTATATAGATTTAATTCCAAGATTTTCTTTATACGATACGATTCTATCTACGATTGTTTTCTTTTTTTTTCTTTTACCCCTCCTCCCTTGATTTCAGTTGAACTGAATCTATGATATATCGCAAGCTTCCTCTCGTGACTAATGTTTTAACGTGTATCACAAGTTGTAACCGAGATGATGATTTTCATGAGATGACTATGTGTGCAATTTTATTGTATATTTAAGAATTATTATCGATCGAAATGACAATGGTGATGACGATGACGTGTATCAAGCGACATGGTCACGATGATAAGACGCTCATGATTGCGAGAGGTAACAGAGGAATTAAAGAGAAAAAAGAAAAAAAAAGAAAAAAAAAGATGAAATGAAAAATGAATACAACGTGTTTGATTGCTGGACAGTTAAATGAACAATGTATTAATATCGTGTAACCCTCGTACGAGATATATGTGTAATAAAACATATTTATTGTCGGAACTTTGTTGTTTACCTTTTTTCAACATTTACGTATCTCCATGGATTTCTTTTTTTTTTTTTTGAATTTTTGGGAAAATTTTTTTCAATAACTTGTAACTCGAAAGAATGAAATTAATATTTTTAATAAATTCGATTTTTAATAATGGAACGAACTAATGGAAAAAGATTTCATTACGGTTTCAAAGTGTATTTTTTGTACTGTATCCTATTCTCATTCCCAATTCCCAAATCATCCCATAAAGTATAAAAACAAACGATAAAATTAGAAAAAGGAAAATAAATAATAAATTGGAGAAAAAATTTTCGAAGGACAGTCAAGGTTTGTGAATAAAACCACCACAGACTCCCGTTTAATTATTTGTAAATATATTATTAAGTAACATCTATAATATAGTAATGAAAAACCATTTACATTAATAAGTATCATGGTAATAGTTCGTATGTGTACGTGTGTATGTGTGTATGTGTGTATGTGTATGCTGTATATATTTTCTCTTCTTTCTTTCTTCTTTCAATCCAACATCGAAACGTTATTATTGATCACGCAAAGAATCGTGGTTTTCACGGTACAAAGCTTCACGTTTCGAAATACTCGAAATTTGAAATATGATAAAATTCTCTTTTCTCTTTTGAGAATTACGCAGCGCATGAAACGCGTATTAATCTCATTTTTTTTTTTCTTGAAGTTCCACTCTAAGGTAACTTCCACTCTCTTTCACTCTTAACTCTATCGTGGTTCGAGATAACGCTGATATCTCCTCTTTTATTTTTTTTTTTTATTTTTTTCTTTTTTTTCTTTCGGTAAAAAAATGTATCAGGCGTCTTTTACACGCGGCTATCCTTATTCTAGCGTGATTAGTACGGGTATATCAAGATGGTTGGTTGCAGCCTTAACCCTCGATCGAGATCTCAAAATTTATTCTTCAAAATTCGAGATGAATTTTCGTCTTTTCCAATTTCTTCGATAATTTCGTCCATTTTCCCTCCATTTGCAAAATTTAATCACTCGTGGATTTTTTTTCTCGAAATTTATTATTATTATTTCTCAAGAAATTAAAAGAAGAAATCGACGATGAAAATAGATAAAAATTGATCGGTTCGATTAATTTTTTATTAAAATTTGTTTCTAACTTTTACCATTGTATTACCATTGTTATAAGTAGTTTAAATTTATTACAGTTTGAAATTAATATCACTGTAATGAATGGTCAGTGATAATAATTTGCATAGCCAATTTGTGAAAAATTAGTATAGTTATTAGTCAAGTATAATATAGTCTAAAATATAGGAAATTCGAATTTTCTCGATCGAGGGTTTCAAAAGCTCATTCCTCGATTCTTCAATTTACAAAATCGAAATTACCATGTAAATTACTAAGACTAGAGACGGGTAGTAGTCGTTGTGTTTCGTTCTACAGGCAGTGTGCGCGCGACGAGGTTAGGGAACGAATTATTTTTAGTGCATTTTGTTTTTTTTTTCTCAAAATAAATTTATGGATCGGTGATAGGTGAAGATCTTTGAAATCTAAACAAAAAAAAAAAAAAGAAATATTCTAATTTTAATTATTCTAATCCTCTGAAAATAACTACGATATTTCTTTCCATTTTTTTTTTTTCTTAATGAAACTTCATTTCGCAAAATATTTATAATGCTCTCTCTTTGTGAAAAATTTGATGACGAAGTACGAATTTTATTTGAATCACATGGTGTATCGTGACTTGTGCAATTGAAATTATCTTTATCTTCTTTCGAATATGATCATTTCTGATCATAGAGAAACGTTATAAATTTCTAAAATTAGGAATATACTTATATATTGTATACTTAGTTTAGATATTAGATTCTTTACAATCGTTCAATCTTTGATCCTATCACCTTGAAAATAGTCCAAATCGTTTTCGAAACCATCTTTCTCTTTTTTTCTCCCCTATTACGCACCTCCGCAAATACCTGTCTTTCGAATCCTCGTTTACGATATAAACATCACTTTACATCATCGAAGGAACGCGGATACATTTCTGTCGCATTCGTCTCGGAACAGAATCATTATTTCATCGAACGTTCCTCTCTCTGTCGTCCAAGGATCATTGTAATTTCACCCATTATACTCATAATTTTCAGAAAATATTATTTTAAATAGTTGTTTAAATAGTTGAATTAATATCGAAATAAGAAATGGAATTTTTTTCAAAAAAACGAAAAAATTTCGAACTGAAGCTTACGAACGTGATGAAAAATCATTGCAGCGCTGGAAACTGTCGATTAGAACACGGACCGGAGATTTGTTCTCCTCTCGAGAGTTTTGAACGTGAAATGAAACCGTTTCTAGCGCCACTCGAGAGATCAAATACTCACTGATCTCTGAGGAACTTTGAAGAGTTATAAGATCTGTGTTTCCTGATATTGAGAAAGAATCCTCCTAGATAGCTATTTAAAATAGTCGAAGATAGCTATTTACGCAAATGGATTTGTTCCATTCCATGTTTGGAATTCGAAAGTTTTGAAAGAAAAATTTAAACGGTTATATTATCATCTGATGGTAAAAAAGAATTTTCTAGTTTAATCTAAACAGAAGATGGAGATTATGAAAAAAAATCCATTTCATTATTTTTTAATTCGTACCAGTGATTCGTTCGATGAAGAATCAAGCTACAATTAGTATAAGTTCGATAGAAAATAAAAAGATGACAATCGAGAGAAAATCATTTTTCGATGAAATATGAGAGAGTCAACGAATTCGCGCTCGTCGACCATTTTTCAGTAACTTCACAACAATAAAAACATAGTATATATATATATATCTATATCGAGAGAATATAAATATATATAATTACACATATTTATATTCTCTCAAATATTTATATATATGTATATACATGTATATATTTATATTTATAATATAATTTATATTTAAATATTTTTTTCTCGTATATTTAACTATTTAACCCTCGATATAAATACCCTGAAATCTACACTCTCGCATTCTATATAAAACCACATTCTCCATCTTTCTAATTTCCTTTTTCATTTCTTCCCTTTCTCATCCCTTTCTCTGTTTCTTATTTTTTACAGAAAAAAAAGATTTCTCTTTCTCTCCACTTATCGTCTTTCTCTTTTCCTTCTCCTTCGCAATTTCTTCAATTTCCATCTCTCTCTCTCTCTCTTTTTTTTTTTCGTTTGTTTTGTTCTCTTGTGTGAAAAATCGCGTTAAAGCTATTATTTACAGAAAAAACTCGTTCTCTTCGTACTTCTTCCTCTCCCCCCCCCCCTTTTTTTCTCAAGAAGAAACAAAGGATCGGAACCGTGTCTCGCTTTCTTCCTGCGATTGAGAGAATAAAAATGGCGTGTCGTGTTTCCTTTCTCCTTCTCGACACACGTAGAGGAATTTTTTTATGTTTTAATCTCTCGGTTTCGTGATTTTCTAATCGATTCTCATATATCTGGCGTAAACCGAGGAATGATTGATGATATTTTTTTTTTTTAGCACTTCGACGCTTTTGTGTCAGTATATTCGAATGTCACAATACAAAAAACTTTGAAAAAAAAATGATTACTTTTTGTCGTTTGCTAATTTTTTGGAATTGACTAAAGTAAATTTCACGAGAGTTGATTAAATTAAATGTAATTTATTCCAAATACGAATTACAAATGTGAATAATGTCTGTGTTGAGAAATTAATATCGTGTAATCCTAAGAAAACTAAGAATTAAAAGAATCGGACTAATAAATTATAATAGATAAATGTCGAATCAATAAATTATATACAGACTCGAACTTAAAAACTAATTTGAAATATCGCGCAAAGGTGTGACATTTAATTTGAATATAATTGTCAATTCCAAATTAATAGATAAATCACAATAAGTTCCAATTAAACTAAATAGAAAATTATGACAAAACTTAACAAGTTCAATGGCCCGTTTATAAAAGAATCTCTACAATCTTTATATTTATCACACTAATCAATCATACAATATTACAATTTACAAATGGGAAAGTTAAACAATGACACCAAAATCGTCGAAATGTCTCGACTAGTATAAAAATCTGTTCGCCTAGGACATCGACAATCCTCCTATCATCTCCTTATCAGATACTTAATCTCTTTTATTCTTTCTTTTTTTTTTATCTATCTAATAGTTTACAAGTTTATAGCCAACATCGAATTGTCCTCGTGTATATATATATATATATATATATATATGTATATGTATATATGTATATATACGTAACGTATGTATAATATTTATAATATTTATATTTCATATTTATACTCGTATTTATAGTATGTATATCCAACTATTCAATTATGTATAGCGAATCGAATAATTTTATCGAGTTACCGTCACTTTTTCTTGTTCGCACAGTTATCAGCACAGTCTCTTAATTAAAATAGTTTCAGGTGAAAAATATCTGTACTCTCTCTCGAGATTTTGAGTTCTTTTTTCCCCCTTTGTTTTCAATGTTTCCTGGTAAATGGCGTGTTTTGTAGTTGATTTCTTTTCCTTGTTTCAGTTTTTCCTTGTTTCGTCTACTACTCCTCTGGATGTTGGCGAGATAATTGATTACCTAGCGCTACCTAGCAGCTTCTCTGAATTTCTTGCTCGAATTCTCTCAATTTATCGATATGTCGTGGTTTTCTCTCTGTAATCCATTGTTCACCATCGATTCAATTCCTTTGATGCTCTGGGATTCATGGACTGTCTTCATCCTTTGAATGAAGATTATGTATATATATATTTTTTTAGATGTGAGTCATTAAAGATGAGTTATCGGGAAATTAATTACAGAAGAGATGTAACTTTTTAATTTTCAATTTTTTTAATTACGTTACCTCTTTATTTTAATATGATTTTTACACCAATTTTTCAAGTTTTTTATTTTATTCATTTTGAATTTTCAGAAAGTTTCTACGTCTTTGATTTTTCCAAGCATTTTCTTTATCAAATTTATGACAAGAAAATATTTCCAGAGCAAATAAAGAATTGAACGATCATTCTACCATATTCTTATAATTCCACGCGATCCCTATCACCCCTTAAACTCAACCCTTTAAATCATTTCCATTTTTCCTCAATCACAAAAAAAAGAAAACAATTCTTCTTTTCACAAATTTATATTGTTTTCGTTGATCGAACCGCAAATTTAACATTCAAATTTAATATCTAAAATAAATTTGATTATCAAATTGTAATAATTTAATATTCAATTATTGAATCGTTGTTCGCTTTACGCCAATATAAAAATTTCATCTTCTGTGACTCAAACATTGCTTTCGACCGAAATCGAACGAATCTTAAATCATTTATCGAGGTTTTTCTAAAAAAAATCTTACTCCAAGGGTGTCGACCAAGGGTGACAAGGAGATCACCGATATCAAATCTCAAGGAAATTCATCTTTCCACCTGTTTTTCGTCGAAAAACGCAGGTGTCACAGTGGCCATCCTTACGATCTACAGTCGCATATGGATGACCGCCTCCATCGGGGGTGGGGTCGCGAGCAAAAGGGATGGCAGAACGGAAAGAAAAACAAGCAGAAGAAGACGCAGAAGAAGAGAGAGAGACACACACACACACACACGCTCGTACAATGCAATTGTAATGACAATATAGTAACAACGATAATCATTTTCATTCCTCTTCTCCCTTTTCTCTTATTCTCTCTCTCCCTCTCTCTCTCTTCCCCTTCCTTCCTTCTTTCTTTCTTTCATTTACCTTCAACTTTCTGCGTACACACACACATTCGCACGAAAAAATTTCACCATTCTTCTCTCTCTCTTTTTCTTCCCTTCTTTTCACTCTAGTGGCGCACAACTTTAATTAAAATACGTATAATTAGAGTTGGAAACGTTTCCTGTTCCGAGCAAAACACAAGTTTTGTTGGAGAACGATACGCACCGTTTCCAAAACACCGCGGACACGTCGTGGATCTGAATAAGTGTTATAAGTCTCTCTCTCTCTCTTTCGTTCGCTCTCTTTCTCTCTCGCTCTCGCTCGATCCTCTCTGTTCCTTTCTTCGCTCGTTTCGCGCTTTCCCCTCCCCTTTTTTTTATTTTTTATATTCTTTTTCGTTCTTTGTCTGCTCCCATTCACACACGTGGGCTACGATCATCACTCAAAATGCACACACTATTGGCCCCAGCACCCTTAGTTTCGTTTTTTCTTTTTTTTCTTTTCTTTTCTTTTCTCTTTTTTTTTTTTTTTGATTTGATTAGTTTTTCCTTCTTCCATTGTTGCGCGTTTCTCTTTGTCGTTTTATTTTTCTTTCTTTCTCTCTCTCTCTTTCTTTTTTTTACTCTCCTTGTTTTTGCTTAAATTGGTTTTCCCGATACGCGCGACGCCGGTTTTGCGAGGAAGTTTTTCTAATTAGCGAAGGTTTAATTGCGAGCGAATAGGGGTGGTTGCTCGGAAAATTTAGGAAATTTAGATTGGCTGGCTAGAAAAATCCGCCGATTATTAAAGATCCACGTATCGTCCACTTGTTTCGAGCGAATGAATAAACATAAATAATTCGTCAATATTCAATATTCCGAATGAGAATGAAGAGAAGATTGAAACGAAGTAACAAAAAAAAAAGAAATAAATAAATAAACAAATACAAAATAAGATTCACAAAAATCCAAGATCTCATTATCCCAACTACGAAAAATACGCATATATATACATATATACGTATAAATACGACGTGGCTCGCTTTTTCCTCACCCCTTTGGCAGAAGACAACATTTCCAGATGCAGCTGCTTCGATAAAACCAAGCTCCCTTAAGTGAATTTTATGTACATGTACACCGTCTCTATGTACATCCTTTTAGCCAATGATCCGCCATGTTCTGACCGATATTCTTTATTCGGATGAAGCCTCTCAACGGCATTCTCTTCTGTGTCATTCTCTCTCTCTCTCTCTCTCTCTCTCTCTCTCTCTCGTTCTTCCTTCGCACAACTCGCACCCACGAACACTTACACGCTAATTTATGCTTGATTATTAGGTTACTTTCTCCCATCACACTTGTGGGATCCTTCGTTAAATCGTTTCCGCTTAATATATATATATACTTTGTGTATTTATATATATATATATTTTTTTTTATTTTGTATTTATATATTTATATTTATATTTATATTCATATTTATATATATATATAGAGACTTCTTTTTGTTGTTGTTGTTGTTGTTGTTTTATTATAGTTGCTGTGCTGACGACTCGAGTTTGTGTAGATTGACTACACGGCCGTCTCGTGGCCTGGTCTCTTCACTCAGTGATATCACCTCGCGATATACCTGCCGAACAGGGTGCCCAATACAACCAGGATGTAAACGGAGGCGGAAATCCGGAAGGTCCACGACGTGGCCGTCGAGATATCGCCGCATTGAGCTGGAAGGATAAATTTCAAATTATTTTTTGGTTATTAATAATTTCTTTTTTCAATTAATTTTTAAGGAAATCTCTATTCTTTTCCAAACAGTTATGATCATCTAATATTTTCTGGATTGCCCGGAGAATCTTGTAATTTCTAATTCACTTTAATAATCCGTCGATATCCGAATTTTTCCAATTTGAAAATTCGATTTGAATTCGATTGAACCTCTTTTTTCCCCGAATTTCAATTTTCCGATTAAACTAATCGGTTTAGAAAGAAAGGCATTATACTCCGTTCTAAATCTAAAGAGGGTTAAAAGAAAAATTCTATTCAAGAGAAATTTTCCATCGTTCTTTCAAACTTCCATAGAAATCCTCGATTCCTCTAGGATCACTCTGTCGATTCGTTCAATTCTCAGACAATTCGTGACAATTTAATGAAAGATAAAGGGAATCAGCTGATTAATTAGCGCACGACCGATTTCGACAATCTGATCAATATCGCAAACGAGACACGTCGCTAACAATGACGCGAGATGGAGTTGCCACAATACACAAGATCCTTGGACGAGATGAACCCGAAATGCTTTATTACTCCCTGTCCTGATTAAGATTGGCAGGATCTTCTGTATTTTTAATTTTATCCTGATTTTCTATGTTTCAAATTGTGAATTTTCTAATACTCGAAGATTCTTTCTCAAGTTATAAATTTGGATCAAAATATCCAAGACTTTTCTGATTATTTTGTTCCGCAATTAATCACGTATACAATTTCCAGAATCTTGATTTTTTAAGTTTCAAATTCTAAATTTTCTAATGTTTCAAAGATTCTTTTTTAAGTTACAAATTTTGAATTTTGAATTATTTTATTGCGCGATCAAAGCATTCAAGATTTTTCTGATTATTTTATTCTGCAATTATCATTATAATTTCCTAACCTTTAAAAATTCCCAGAATCCTGATTTTTTAAGTTTCAAATTCTAAATTATTTTAATTATATATACGTTCCAAATTCCAAATTTTTAATTACCTTTAATCACGCATATAATTTTTTAGTCCTCAAAGATTCATTCTTAAGTTACGAATTTTGCATTTTCAATTATTTTGTCGTGCAATCCCAAAGTTTCCAAGATTATTTTGTTCCACTATTAATCATGTACACACTTATCTAATCCTCGAAATCTCCAAAATCCTAATTTTCCTAAGTTTCAAACTCTAAATTATTCTAATTATACGATTTCCAATTTTTAAATCATTTCGCGCTTACGACAAATCGATCGTATACACAATTTCCCAATCATCCAAATTCTTCAATGATTTTTTTTTCAAATTTGCCAAACTTCCAATTAAGAGAAAAATAAATACAATTGCTGATAATACCCACCGTACGACGTGAGATTGACCTGCCACGACACAAGATGACGATGAGGCGCTCTGGGACAGGAGGCAAGGTGACCCGTCACGGAGAGCTCGCGGCTCCCCGTCGCCGCTGCGGATGCACTGTAAACGAGACAATATCGTCCCACGTCGGTGCTCGCCACCAGATACGCCGTGTCGTTCTCGATCCATGTCCCGTGGCACAAATACTCTGGAAACGGACACCGATAATCGTCTTAAAAGAAAAAGATCAAACCAAAATTCCCTCGTAACACTCTTCCTCTTCCTCGAAGAAGAAACGATCGATTCGATTAATATGCTCGAACCGCACGAAGGGCAGAAGGAATAGATTGAAAAATGCTCGAACGAACGGTTGCCCCGAGCATACGGAAATATTACGATAGTCGGTAATGTGACCTCATTTTCCAGAATCGAAGTACGAGAGCGCGATTTCCGACCGGTTTATCGGTTTCGAGGGGGAGAGAAGAAAGGATCCTCGTAGCAACGGGAGGAACGTTTATCGTCCTAACGAAAGTACTGAATGGGTAATCACCCATGCAACGATTTTAAGTGTTCGATTTCGTTCACCTTAAGGGTCGTTTCACGACCGAGTTACAGGCTGGAGGCTGAGAGAAGGGTTGGTTGAAGGGAGGGAGGGAGAGGAGAGAGAGAGGAAACGTAAAAATGGGAGCAATCGAAACGAGGCACCGTTTTAAAGGAAGGAGAGCCGGTTTAACGTTCGTGAAAAGAGAATTAAATTATCCCCCCGTCTACTAAAGCCGGTTAAGACCGTTCAATTATGATCAACTATGCGCAATTAGAATTCCTTCGATTATTAAATTTTTACGCTGCTCGTACCTTTATATCGGTGAAATGATGAATCGTGAAAAAAAAGAAAAAGAAAGAAAAATAAATAAATTGTACGCCTCGAGACGGTTTTCTTTCTTCTCTTTTTTTTTTAATCACGAACGTGAAACGATCGAGACGTTTCTTTTTTCTGAACCTGAAACTTACATTCGTCGTGTCTTCGTGTTTGCGGAATTTAAAACAAAAAAAAAATAGAACGACTTAAGCTGATCTTAAAAGTAATCCGGAATGGTACAAACAAGAGATGTAAGATATTATTGGAAGGATGAGACGAAAAGATGAAAAGATTCTTCCAATATATTGGCGCACAATTTATAAGAAAGGGGAGGGGGGCCAAAAGTATCTGGAATTGTTTCATTCCCCTTCCCAAATTAACTGCGACGTTGACATCGTCGTGTAAATCGTTTCAAGTAATCCTTGAAAAATGGCCCTCACAGCATAGAGATCCCCCTCCCCCTCCGGACAAAGGACTTTTAGAGTTGGAAAAAGGTCGACTGTGTGTTACGAGTTGGAGGAGAAAAAGGCGCACAAACGGGTACGAAATAAACGAAAGCCGTAAATCGCTTCGACATGTCGATATCTGGCGTGTTGTCTCGGCTCGGATACCTTATCGAGGCTGGAAAGATAGAAAGATGAGAATTTACAGCGTCCGCGCGACAGCTCGCAGAAAACGGAAATAAACAACGGGGGAAAATTCAGCGGACAGAGAAGAAGCTCTGCACCTTTTCACCAAATATGCTTTCAAAAGGGGCAAAAATAGGAGGACGTCACTCGGCATTGTCGCCTCTGATCCACAAATACTGATAGATTCTTCCGTTCGATTGCTTCTTTACATTTAGAGCGCGTTTCTGAAATTGTTTCCTTTTGTCTTTTTCTTTTTTTTTTAAACATGATGTCATGGAACGCGTGTAATCTCCTTCCTGAGAAAAGACACATTTGAACAAAGCGTGTAAAAGAGCGACAAGGATACGATTTAAACGAAGCAAAAATATTTAATAAAAATATTCGAATAATTTTAACAAAACTCAAATGGACGACAACGTAATATGTAATTCGTCGAGGATGAATTTTATCGTAATATAAAACTCTTAGAAGAATTTGATATTTTCTTTTGGGAATATATCTCGAAGATGGAGCAGTGAACTCTCTTGAAAATGCACTTTATTCCAAGTCGATAGCTCAATCCGTTCCCGAGATACGCGGGTCCGAAGTTTGACCGCTTAAAGTAGAAGATGGCGACGTCTAGTGATCCCTATGATTCACTTTATTCCTAGAAGTGCGTATGTTGAGTGCTTACTGGGAATAGTAAAAAAAAGTATTGCTGACTCAACGACTCTCGCTGACACGAGCGGGAGAAGAGGAGAGGGGGGAGAGGGAGGTGGAGGGGGAATGGAATAGGTCAGTGAGTGGCGCGCGATGGAAATGGTGAAATATTACGAAATTATGCTCTTCTTTATAGGACGATATCTTGGGAACGGAGCGTCGTATCGACACAATTCGAAAAGCATTTCAAAGAGGGAACTTTGCTAGCTTTCGACGATATTAATTAAAATCCACTCTGACGACGTATACTCGTTATACAGTGGGAATAAAAATGTAATACTTTAATCGTACTTTAAAACTTTGGCTCCCTTTTAATTTAGATTCAAGGTAAATTAATTTTATCATTATCGATATAAATGTGATGGTTTATGGATTATAAATTATATTAACGATGTTTGTACTAAGAAAATTGTTCCATTAATGATAGCTTAATATATTTTTACGAATTAGTAACATCCTTCTCCATGGAATATAATTGCATTCAACAATCTCTTTTAATAAATATATTCATAGAAGAGATAAAAATCGTGGAAATGCGAGGATATTTCTGTATTATTTTACAGGAAGGGAGAGCATTGACATAATCGAGGATTTATCCTGTCGGGTCTTAACATTGTCAACAAGAGGATTCCAGTTCCTTTTTTAACCTAAGAAACGCGAATTGGTCATTAAGACTTCCCACAAACAGGGATTTTAACTTTCCAGGAAGAGGAACATCTCGAAACGTTTTCAACCAGTTTCTATTAACAACGATCGTTAATTACATCTATTTTTACAGCAGTACTCATTTCAGTTAGGATTAGAATCTAAAAATAAATAACGGAATAACTTTCCAAATGATGCAATTAATCGAATCTCAGGATAGTATTGAACACTGTTCGATTAATTAATAATTTAATCTTAGCAGCGATCCTTATTTGGATGATTCATACATCGCTCATCTATTTTATCTGCTACTCGACAAATGTTATTTCCAACCACAATCATCCAAACAACTCGCACACATCTTTCTTCGGTCTCAACCTCTCAAGATCTCGCAACAACGCAACGGTTCGAGATCTATATTCGACCATTCACCCCATAAAATCCCTCACTGCTACTCGAGAAGATCAAGGAACGACAACTTCATCCGGCAACTATTCACATATCAAAAATCCCAACCGGCCAACCAAAGTCTCTGAACCCAACTGTGTCTAAGCTTTGAACAGGCACGCGTCATAAACACGTACACCCGAATAAAGCTGCAAAGTTTGCGTATAGGAAGGGTGGAGTGAGGGGCAACGCCGTCACGCAGCTCGCTCTTCGCGAACTTAGCTACTTGGAGAAGAAGAAGAAGGAAACAGGTTTCCTGATGCGTCTCCCTCAATAGGGAATAACTCGGCCTCGGTTAATCCTATGAGACGTTACTTGTTGCGACTCTGATGCCTCTGACGATTCCAAAGAGGTGAGAGAAATACAGGTAAGACAGGTATGACAATCGGGGAAAAGGAGACTAGAGAGGAGGTTGGAATGGTTTTTGGGGAAAGGATCGGTTGATGACACCCTCAGGCACTTTCCAGACTTTTATAACGAGAAAAGGATACACTGGCGCCAGTGTCTCTCAACTTACGAGTCGGGATCTAATATTTGGTTCAATATTTGAGAAATGGTAAAATGGATAGATGCCTAGATGGATTGAGAGGGAGAGAAAATGAGATACGTATTTAAATATACGTAATTGTATTCATTTATACACAATTACCTTTATCGGAGTTTTTTCGAGTCATTTTAAACTACTCCTCCGAAATTGGGTGGAGAAACTGAGGCAGTTATTCAACGACGTTTTACGAAATTGAAGAGGGTAGCCGCCCCTCGGATGTAACCAACCCAACATGAGGATTCGCGTCTGAGAAACGTCAAAAGCCATGTTCCAAAGCTATCAATGTTCTCAGACACTTTCCTTGCCCTCGTCATCTCGTTGGATGTCAGGAATTTTTATGTCTTCGTTTCCCTTGTTTTGGAGGGGGATAATAATATAACAGAAATGTCAGCGGAGGAAGGAAAAATATCGTGGTAGAAAAGAAACATAAGAAGCATTAATCACTCGGGATTTTATTAACTTCTGTAACCCTTCTGTTCCAACATGATAATAATGGGATGATGACAATTGAAAATGTTCATGTAACATAAAAATTAAAAACACACATACAACGAATATTTTCGAGGTTATTTTCTTTACCTCTAAAAAAATTTGTGAATTGTTTATCTATATAAGGACAAAATTGAAGGAATAAATGAATTGAATCATTCAAACGAGGAAACAAGGAACGAAGATTCGATATAATTTGATTAGAAGTAAATTTCTTCGGAAAGACAAGAATAATTTAACGATATTATACAATAGGATTATACGAGGCAATTCCCCACCCATCAAAAAACCAAAGTTAGCGCGGAGAAATAAATTAATTGAGGATATTTCCGGATCTTTATCTCTTTAAAATAGAATTTGATATAAAAACAGACGTATCCAAATTTACTTTCATTTGAATTGTTTATTCTGAGCTTCCCTCGGCTCGAATCAGATTCATAATCTCGTCAGAATTTGCCAGATCGGCAAGATCGGTAAATTCGACAAAAATCCGGACGAAATTTAAACTTGTGCTATCATTGGATTAGAATTTAAAAAAAAATTTACCAAAAATTTTACCTGATGGGGTTTCGTCGCTGCACGACGTAGCGAATTCCATGCGATCCGGTGTTTTGCAACCGATATCCAATCGGCGGACACTGCCATAACGGCACCGACCCGGATACGGTGTCGACGTCACCCTAACATCCTGAACTTCGGCCGCATTCGCCATGCTCTGGTCACCGTCCACCCCCAATATGTCCTCCACGCTATTGTAAGAATGTAACACGGACACGATCTCGTATCGACCCAGGTTCGGACACTGCCTGGTGATCGGGTCCGACGCTGAAAACGTGAGTTATAAAATTAATCAAAATAAAATTAATTATGGCCAGAACATATTCGTTGGAACAGGATTGTTTATCTTCACTTATCCCTGTTTCTTCCATTATTTTAGACAAAATCTTTTAAGTATTTCATAATTTTCGAAAAACCACTAATATTTCTACTAACGTTTCAAGTTTCTCGAGGAATTATTCTCTTCGTTTCTTCGCATCTCTACAATTTTAACCATTTAACCAATCCTTTCTCACCTTCTCGCGAATTAATTCAAATTAAACCCGGTTCGAGGAAGCTCGATGATAGAAATATCTGACCGTCTGAAATTCCAAGCGTGTTGCTATTCTCTAACCCCGTTCGTTCGTTCATTTCCGACAGAATCAACCGAGACAGCCCTTAAAATCGCCCTTCTCCCCTTCATCCCCCTCGTCGAAGAATGGGAAACGCGGTGCAAACATCGTCGAGACGGAAACGCGATGGGCACAAAGAGGAAGTTGGGGAGGGAGGGAGGGGTCGTACGATCGATCGAGAGGCTCCTTTACGATCGCGGAAAGGATCATATGCCGAATCCGTCGTAAACCTCGAGGAGGTCCTCCTCGACAGGAGGAGGAGGAGGAGGGAGGGCAACACAGTTCCCTCTCCCTGCTTAAGCCGATTACGCGATTCCATAACAGTGACGGAGAGGGGGGGGGAGAGAAAGAGAGAGAGAGAGAGGAATTGGTCGTGACGGCATTCATGCTTCCGCCTCGCCGTCGTCTAGACCACGCTGAAATTGCTCCACTCCGTGTTTACCTTTTGTTTGCCCTTCCACTTTTCCCAACTTTTACTACCCACTTCTAGCCGCTCTCTGCCGTACGATGAGTAGTCACGTACAGGGTTAGAGCGTGGAACCATCGATCGATTTTGTTGATCGATGATTATACAGGGTGTTTGGTGTATTTGTGGAATATTTTTCTTCCCTTTTTCTAACGTTAATAAGGATTTTTTTTTTTTTGATCGATGATTATATATGTTTGATGTATTTGTGGAATATTTTTCTTCTCTTTTTCTAATGTTAATAAGGATTTTTTTTTTTTGATCGATGATTATACAGGGTGTTTAATGTATGTATTTATATTTGTATTTGTATTATGTAATGTATTTGTGGAAATATATTTATACAAACTTTGTGGAATATTTTTTTTTTTTTTTTAATGTTAATAAGGATTTTTTTTTAATCGATGATTATACAGGGTATTTAATATATATATTTATATTTGTATTTGTATTATGTAATATATTTGTGGAAATTTATAGAAATTTTATGGGATATTTTTCTTCTTTTGTTAATAAGGATTCCATGTATAATATTATATAATATATTCGTGGAGCAGTTTTGGAGGATCGATTCGAAATAAAGCTCTCTTTCTTTTAAATTGTTTATATTAAATATATAATTATATTAAATTGTTTATAATTTAAACGATTAATAAACTTTATTAATCGATGTTTTTCCGTATCAACTTTTGTTTTTCCAAAAATATTTTCCACAAATATATCGATACATATCCTGTACGTTTTCCTGAAACGAATCTTTTTTTGAAAAAGATAAAATTTACCTAAAAAACTAACAATTATCCCGATTATTATTCTTATATTTTTCTTTCAAAATTTAAAATTAATAACGTTCGAGAATTTTCTCGCAATTTTTTCTCTTTTCAATTACACTACTGTCACTTTAAACAGATCCAATGAATAATTGTCAAAAAAAGAAACGTACGTTCGTTCCTCGATTCTTCTTCAACGAACGAGATTCGAGGTTGGTCAAGCAGGAAGTTGTTCGAGAGATCGGAACAAGATCGAAACAAAGCAGAGACACTGAATTCGATTGTAGAGAGGGCCCCCTCGATTGATTTCCAGACGCGGTTGGAAATCAGTTTCGACCGCCACCGCTTCCGGTTTCCACGGATCCAGATTACAAAAGCGGAACTTCGTGCTGTTTGCGCTGTTCGCTCCCGCCACTTTGGGCCACTTTGTGGAATTAAAAATGTTCCTCGTATTTTTTCTCCTCCCCCGCTCTTTTCCTTTTCTCTTTTTCTCGATACAAGGAAATTCGCGGATCGGGAAACACGAGAACGAGTTGTTGTAGCGAAAAATAGAGGGCTGGAAGAAAAATTGAATCGAAGGGAAGGACAGATAAGATTATTCGATGAATCATTTATCTATCTTGTTTATATTCCTGTCAATCAATTCAATCAAAATTCGCTCTGGCAAAATGATTAAAAACCAAAAATGATTAAAACCAAAAAAAAAATGTATCGATTCGACGTAACTATAAAAATTTTCTTAAAAATTTTTTAGAAAACTGAGAATGATTAAAACTAAAAAAAAAAAAAAATCTATCGATTCGACTTACGATAGGGCTATAAAAATTTTCTTAGAAATATTTATACAAATATTAAAACATAATTTGAAAGATGTTCAGGAGAGAAGAAATGGAAGAAGAATAGATACAAAAATATAAAAGAATAATCGAATTTTTTTTCCTCCCTGCAAATTTTGACAGATTGTTATTACCAATTTCGCGAGAAGAGCGACATTTATCGTGGAATAATACAAACGATAAACTGGCCATTGTTGAGACCGTTATTTATCGATACACCTGTAAAGATTGGGAAGAGATGGGGGAAGAGGGGTATTCTCGCGAAATAATTTCATCGTGTTTCAAGAGTGGTCCGTTGGGGGATGCGCTACCTTCCCTGCGCCCACTGTCGTATTTTATATTTCCCTTCCATTTCCCTTTTGTTCCCTCCACCCTCCCCATCCCTCCCTCCCTCCGTTTTTTCTCTATCCTCTTTTTATTTCTATTATCCGCGCCCTCTCCCCTCCCCCCTTTTTTTTATTATTTCTTCTCACCGGCAACTTTCGACAGTGAAATATCACTTTTAATTCTAACGGCCGGCGTTTTTATTTTCGAGCTCAGCGAAACGGGGGAAACTGTGACAGTGAGGAACCGCGTTTCGAAGTCGCGATTAATATTCCGTTCGATCTGTCAATTAGGAGGATATCTACCGTCGTTGCTTCTTGAAGTGAGAACAAATCTTGAGGGAGAGAAAGAGGGAGAAATTTGATTTAATTCGACTTGTTCTCACTTCAAGAACCAACGATCTCTTTCTCAAGAGAGAGAGAGAGAAAGGAAAATTTTCGTTCTCCTCGACGATCGAGATCGCTTCGAAGTCGAGGCGAGAAGAAGCGGCGAAAATGGCGGCGAGTGTTAATAAATGATTGGTAATTGAACTTACTAATGAACGTCGTGTACGGCGTCGAGTGGGAGTTGAACGTACTCGAGTTGCACACGTCGTCGGGTTGCTGGCTCCATTCCGACAGTTGCATCTCTATTATGTGGCTGTCCCTTCTGTGGAACATCAGGCACACGTAGCCATTGGTGCTGGAAAGGAAAAGGTGAAGAGAGAAGCTTCAGCCTCGTGTTCAAAATTTCGTTTTCCGATACGAATTCTCCCTTCCATGTCCACGAATGATTGAGAAGAATAGAAGAAATTTTTGACTCCGTACGAATATATATATAGAATTATCTTTACGTTAGAAAGACTATTATTCCTTTGGAAAGGGGAGAAACCCTGCGAGTGAAATTTACCAACTTGCGAGAGGAGATTAAAAAACGAGAACAAAAAAAACTCTCGCCACACGCAATACCGTGGTAATAAAATTACACGGGTTAATACAACCTTGGGGGCCACGAAACCGAGAAGGGTGGGGCTGTGGGGGGTTGTTTCATGAAAACGAGACACGTCTAATAATCGAGCCAGTAAGCCGTAAAAGCTGGCAATGGTCGACAAAGGAAATAAGGCGGAAGAGAGAGACAGAGAGAGGAGGAGGAGAAGGAGGGAAAGAAGAGAATGGCCAAGGGTGGATGTTGGCCCGGACAGGAGTGGAAAACAAGGGTAAAGGGATCTTAAATCTTCGGTGGCCGGGATTAAGATTTTATTTTATCAGGACGTTTCTTAACGGGACCGCGTTAACTTTGAGGGTAATCCCTTTACGACTCCATCCTCCCCTATCTTTCGCGAAAACGAAAACTGTGAAATCTGTGCTAAGTTCATAACAAATAAATGCGCGTTTTACTTGAATTCATTTTCATTCCTTTCTTCTTCGCTCAATACAATTTTATTAATTGATTCGTTGATTGTTCGAATTTAATTCTGATTCGTTCGTTTGAAGGCTACTTGACAACGGTTGATTAGCAATTGATAATATTGATCGTTAAGACTTAAGACTTAAATATTCTGCGACCAGATTCACGACAAGTTTGAAATCTTTATAATTTTCACGGAAAAACAGATAAAAATATAAACTACAGAAGAAGGCCAAGATGTCTTAATAGCATGGCAGTAACATCAACCTACATGTAAATATATATATTTTTTTTATAATGAAACGAATAAATTGTTGTCACGTGCAAGCACCTTGGTCTTGCATCGATCTTAATAGCATAGCGGCAATACGATACAGCAACATCAACTTACACGTGGAAAGATATCACGTATATTTTATAATAAGATGAAGCGAATAAATTGTTGTCACGTTACAACTACACGTTGCAATTACTCGGGCAATTGATAGCATCGATCTTAATAGCATAGTAGCAACATGACACATCAACTTACACATAAAGATATCACGTGTACTTTTCTTATAATAAGAAGAAACGAAATAAATTGTTGTCACGTGCAAGCACGTCGAGCAATCGAACTTAATAACATAGCAGCAATACGATATAGCAACATCAACTTGCACGTAAAGATATCATGTACATTTTATAATAAGATGAAGCAAATAAATTGTTGTCACGTGCAATTACTCGGGCAATTGATAGCATCGATCTTAATAGCATAGTAGCAACATCAATCTACGTATAAAAGATATATTTTTTTGTAATAAAATGAATAAATTGTTGACACGTGCAAGCAATCGAACTTAATAGCGTACCAGCAATACGATACAGCAACATCAACCTGCGTATAAAGATATTATAAATATTTTTTTTATAATAAAACGAATAAATTGTTGCCACGTGCAAGCAATTGAACTTAATAGCATAGCAACAATATGACACAGCAACATCAATCTACATATAAAGATATATTTTTTTTAGAATAAGATGAAACGAATTAAATTATTGATACAGCAACATCAATTTACATATAAAGATATATTTTTTTATAATAAGATGAAACGAATTAAATTATTGTCAAGTATTCAAGCAATCGATAACATAGCAGCAACATAACATCAATCTACATATAAAGATATATTTTTTTATAACATGATGAAACGAATTAAATTATTGTCAAGTATTCAAGCAATCGATAACATAGCAACATCAATCTACATATAAAGATATATTTTTTTATAACATGATGAAACGAATTAAATTATTGTCAAGTATTCAAGCAATCGATAACATAGCAACATCAATCTACATATAAAGATATATTTTTTTATAATATGATGAAACGAATTAAATTATTGTCAAGTATTCAAGCAATCGATAACATAGCAGCAATATAACACAGCAACATCAATCTACATATAAAGATATATTTTTTTATAAGAAACGAATTAAATTCTTGCAAATCGGTTAAACCCTGTTTAAATGGACGCAGTTCATTGGTTAATTACCGAACGAATCACCGATCAATTTCTGTCTAATTTGTCAAGATCTCTAGATGCGAAACAAATCTTTTTCGTCGGAATCACCATCGAGGAACAAGAATAACTCGGCCAACTATTTTCCACAAAAACTTGCTTCGAAACAATTTCCTCCTCCCGCTTCTATTTATTCAAACGTTCGAACGCGTTCACTTTGTTATCGTGGGGGAGGGGCGCTCTCAATGTCCAGAGTAAATGCATTCCCCCTTACGGCGTCGTGAAAGCGGGCGATAAAGCGGCGCGTATCGGTTCGTGGAAACGATGCCTCGATCGAGAACATGGATTTCCTCCGTCTTTATAACCGCGCACCCGTTCTTACGGATTATTGTTATGGCGACAGATCGGCTCCCGGCTTCCGCCCGGTTGTTCCCATAAATTGGGAACAAGGAATTCTAATGATGATTTCTTCTCGCCTTTTCATTCTCTCGGCTTGCCATCCGCTATTTTTTCCCTATTCGAATTTTCGAATTTTCGCTGTTTCGCAAAAAAGCTGGTCGTTTCGAGAATACAAGCGACACAGGGTTTTTGGTTTTATGTATCCTGGCTTGGATGTAACGATGGATTCGCTGGGATTCGTGAATAAATTCGATTTATTTCGAGCTATGGTCAGAAAGCATCGAGATAAAGCTCGAGGAATATAACATGGTATATGGAGGACGAGTTTTTAAATTTTATTTATTTATTTTGGATTTATTATTTATTGAAATATCTTTTGAAAATATTCTTCTTGGCTCGTGTCCAACTTAAGTTATTTTTACGTTTCGCAATTTTTGAAATGATTATCGAGGCGAATTTTTCGAAGGAATTTCTCTCCTCACCTCCCCCCTCCCGAATAAAACGTAAACACGATAGCGAGAGAGAAGGGCAATTTAATTAATCGAGTTGCCAAGACGGCCATTTACATTCCAGCTTTCTGGAGTGTATTCACCCAGGACTCGAAGACTCGGTGTTACCGCTCCCCGGGGTGCAATGGCGGCTTCTTACGGGGTTTGTGTACATTTTCAAGCCTCTTCTCGAGGAGAAAGCATAAATGTAATGGGATATAATCCTATTTTCCCCATCTTTTCACACTATCCGCCACGTTGCGCTTTCTCTCGGGATTCTCGATAATATTTGAACTCGAAAAAGAGGAGAATCATTAAGGAAAAAACCATACCGATAATAATAATTTCCGCGTCAATTTTCAGGTCGTACGAAATTTCTCACGATATCCGATCTAAAAAGACACCGTTTCGTTTCATTGTTCGAGTGTAACAATTTCAAGGATAATTTTTGGAAGTATTTTAAAGGAGGAGGAGGAGGAAGAAGGGAATAGTTGTTGACGAGATTTTTCTCGAAATTTTCTCAAACGATTTTCAACTTCGATTAATTAACTCGGTTATCATTTCGAGCATTTAATTAACAACGAAACGGAAATCCGGCGACTCTCTCGATGACTTCTCATCTTCATTTGATGATGGAAAAATACACGAGAGAGAATACGCATCTGGAAGATTTCTTTTAAAGGAGTAAAACGTGCTCGATAATTGTGAAATCTTTATTATATCTCGTTCGAATCTCTGAGAAATGTGGAGAATTAACAATACACCGCGAATCTCGTGCGAACCACGATACCTTTTTTTTGGAACGAGCAATTCTTCCCAACAACTCGTCGTAAACAACGACTCCAACAATGTTCTTTTTCTCGCAAGAGCCTCGTAAAAAAGAAAGAAAGAAAGAAAGAAAAAGAACGGGGCGAATTGAATCGAAAAACGTCAGCCAAAAATGAAATAAAATTCCTCTTCCCCGGTCACATATTGTCCTCGTTCCTCATACCTTTAAGGAGGTTACCAGATGCAGAAAATCGTCGGTGGTTCTTCCCCATGGCATCCTCCAGTTTTCAATCTAATTTATGTCTGGTCGTTAGACGATTCAATGAAAGGAGCACGCTTATGCGGCCAATTTGACGTGCACCCTTTCCACCTGAGGGCCTTCCACCCTCAGACGACCAGATCGTTCCATCTGTTCCCTCCTTCGCAATCCCCGTATCTTTTCTCCACCTGCTCCTCCTCCTCCTCCTCCTTGTACCCTCTCCTCTCCTCCCCCTCCTGCAACTTCTGCGATTTTTCTTTCTTCTCTTGAACGGGTAATCTTTTGGCCTTCCCATTCTTTCTCTTATTTATGCAAATTTCATTCCGTGGAACAGTGTCGTTTATATTCCTTAATTTGCTAATTATTTACAAAAAATGTAACTCCATCTCGATTTGACTTTTCGATATATGTTCTCATCAAGATCGTAATTTAATATTTTAATTTGAAAACGATATTTATTTGTACTGTATTTCTTGAGATTATTTTAGTAACTTTTTTTTAATAAACAACACATGTATAAAAAGAAAAATTATCAAGATCGAGAGATGATATAAATATAGAAAAAAAGTATCTTATAAATATTCAGCTTTGCGATATAAAAAATCTGAATTTCTTTAATCTTTTCCCAAAATCCTTTCCAAACAAGTTTTCTCAACCCCGTATCTTATTGAATTTAGTCTCTATCCCCCAAAGAATCGAACGAATCGGAACGTTCTTCATCTTAAACATTCAACGTCCATTCAGACCAGAGAGAGAAGAAAAGGATACCTTCTGCAACAACCATTTACAACATCGTATTCTTTTTCATCTCTTTCCATCCTCGACCCATCCTCTACACTTTTATATTCATTGTCCAGATGGTCTGCATCTAGCAATACACGAATACCTTTCCTCTTCTGAGCTGTGGTTAACTATCTTCGTGACGAAGACGCATCAGACGTTGCGCTGTTAAGTGTGCGTCTGTGTGTGTATGTGTGTATAGCGTGGCGCACGCGATATCCGGCGGATGTTGCGGTCGCAACCGCAGCCGCAGGCCCGCTGATCGCAGCCTTCGATGCGGTAACAAACGAGGGCGGGACAAGGAAAAGCGGAGAAGATAAGTGGAAATCGAGGAGAGAGACGATTCTGGGCTAGATTGTTGGGATACCGATGGCCAACGAATTGGAATTTTATTCCCCCGGTGTTCTGGGATGGTAATTCCCTGGAGATGGGGATGAGTAAGAATTTTCTTCCCTGATCTGAAGGTTAGGTTATCCCTTTTTGAACCAGTTGTATCTTTAATTTCAAAAGAGTTTGTCTACTTTGTCTCTGTTCGTCAAGTATAAGTAAATAAAAAAAGAAGAAGATGGAAGAGAAGGATTGACAAAGAAGATTTGAAATTCGTACGAATTTTCATTTCGTAGAGCGTATAATTTTTCTTTAAAATTTGACGAGATGCCTAGTTTCTTTGAACTTTAAGATTCTTAAGATACAGCATGTATGTATGTTTTTGGCGAGGAGACATTGCAAGCGCCATCTGACAGTAAATATTAAGAAATAATAATTTTTTAGAAATAATAATCATTCTTTTCGCACTCTACAATTTCAATAATAAAATGTAAACGATAAATAACTTTTTCAAAAGATCGACAAAGTTTAAAATTCGTACGAATTTTCATTTTGTATATTTTTCTTTAAAATCTGAGATGCCTTGTAGTTTCCTTGAACTTTAAGATTCTTAAGATATGTATGTATGTTTTTAGTGAGCAGAGCTTCCATCTGACAATAAATATTAAGAAATAATAATTTTCTAATCATTTTTTTCAAGTGTAAACGATAAATAACTTTTCCAAATTATTAAAATTAAGTGTGCAGGATTTTATCATATTTAAAATTAAATTCTGATAAAAATCGTAGATAATTGAATCGCGAGAAGGTCTTGGATGATCTTTCAAACTTCTTGTTCTTTTTCGAGATCGAAATCGATCGACCAACCAATCTATTTATTTTTCACAAATCTCTCCGCAGCATATTTACGCGCTTCCAATCCTCTCTGATCTCTTTTCTGGTGCCCATGCTTGTATCATTATTCCCTGCTGAGTCGAGTTTTTGCTCGCTACCGCCCTCTCGCGAGATTTATTTCGTTGCTCGCAATTAGTTGCCGAGCCTTGCCTGAAAATGCATCGCGACGCCACCGCGGTTCGTCCCCGTGATTTAACAAACCGCGTTCCCAACGATATTTGGCCGCACTTAAACGGGAATTTATGGCACGGTTGCTTGTCGAAACGGAAACACGGTCAAGGCGGTGATAAAGAAAAAAAAATGAAATTACCTCAGCATGACGTAATGGAGAGATTGACGATAGGGAATTCGTTTAGCAACTATCGATAAAAACGATTCGTTCTAAAATTTGATTTATTTTACGTGCAACTACAATGCATGTACGATTCGTTTTGAGGTTATAAAATGTTTCAGGAATAAAGAATACGAAGAATATGAAGAATTCGATTGTTAATTTTTTAACGTTCGAAGAAAGGTGTAATTTATATTTAAAAGTAATTCTTTTCTGAAAATATAGCTATAGATTTGTTCAAAGAAATTAAATTCTTCTTAAAAATAGTATACCAAACCTACGAATGCGAAGTTTATAACCTCTCTTCAAAATTTATTCAACAGACAAAGTTTCGTGAAATCGCTATCTTTTACCACCTCCTCCTCAAAAAAAAGCGCAATTAACATAACACATATCGAACATACTACGGCTTATTTCCAAAGAAATTTATATATACAACCTCTTATAATCTCAGAAAGGGAACCATCTCTCTTTCATCCTTCGTATCCAAAAACGCAACAAGTGACATCCTACAGGTTGTTTCAAAAAAAAAAAAAGGAAACCCCCTCCAACCCCCAATCCTAAAATCGGTGCTAAAACACGGAGTTAAAAGTAAATAGACCGAAAAATAGCATAGACGAAACCATACATCGGCCATAAACGGCACGTTTCGCCGATGATTTGAGCGTGAACCTGTGCAAGGTTCGAGGAGGTGCTTCCGGTGCTCGCCTTGATCCTCCTCCTCCTCCTTCTCCTCCTCCTTCTTCGGTCAACGAGCAATTTTCCGGCCGGTTGACCATGGAAACTTCCAAGCCAAGTCGATCTCTGTCGACGGGAAGAGGACACGCTTGTTTACCCCCACTCCCCTCCCTTCACCATCCCATCACTTCGTACATACGCTCGCTCTCCTTAATCCTGTTCGAGTAGACGGAGGGGGGAGAAGGAGGGGGAGTGGACGTGTCTTTCGTATATTACCGACCAACTACGTGACTCGAATCTTTCGGGGGGGCAAATTTCGAGGGTGGTTAGGTGTCTCCTGTCTCGAGGAGAGGAGGGGGAGGGGGGCAGGGCACGTGGCCGCGTTTAGTGAAATCGTCGATTCTTCGAACGTCAAAGGTAGCAGCGAGGGGGGAAGGGTGGGCATCGGGGCGAGAAGCGTGTTTGCGTTGGATTACGTGGCGTGGACGGGTGGGGGTAGCGAGTGTTTGTTTTCGGTGGCTCTCGGAATACGGTCGAGCGATCGTTTTGAAGGAAGATTGAAATCTTATTTAATTTTGCGGTTTACGTAGTTGGAGGGGAGGAAGAGCGGATGGAGCAATTATTGGGAGAAATCGATGATGGGAAAGGATGTTTGAAAGCGATTCAATCCTCGCGAGTTTTTTGCAATTTCACTGATTTTACGCACAATTTTCTCACCTGGATTGTTCTTTTTCTTTAAATTTAAAATCTAAAATTATATACGCAGATGTATCTTTGAAGAAATGCGATCCTTTTTTTTTGCTAACGAAAATATGTAAAAATGAATGAATTTGTTGAAACGAAATTGACGAGAAAGGATGATTTTGAGAGAAATATTCTAAACACTTTTTGTCGCGTAGAATTTCGAAAGAATCTTTGCAGGTTGAGACAATTAATCTTAAATCTTGAAACGTTCTCCAATATACATACAGCGACCTGCAAAACCTGATCTGGATACTCTTGGTCGCACGAATTGTCCAACATTCTGACAATCTATCAGATATTCCTTGAAATGGATTACTAGCGCCAAGAGGGACTAAAGATCATCCTTATCGAGATCATTCGACTTAACGATATCTATCAGATCTCTAAGAGTACACGATTCACGAGAGAGCTGTCTCAATTGTGTTTATAATAAAATAAAAATTTCGAAAATAATAAAATTTTAAACGAAATTAAATCTATAGACTTTATTCCCATCCCACTCTATTCTTTACCTTAAGAGAAATAAATCGGGATATCCTTGTAAACGATGCCCCCCATTTTTGTCCCATCTCCATTATTATATTCGATCGATAGTTTTCAATCTCGCGTGGAACCGATGCTGCAACTAAAAACAAAAATGGATGGGAAAAAATTGAACGGCAATAATAGCAACTCCTCCGCTTCGAGATCGAAGCACGATATATCGATCGAATTAGACACATATCCACGGTTTCTGTCCTCCTGTCCAGAAGGTGACGGTAACGAAATTATGTACACCACCGATGTGTTTGTTGATACAAGAGGACGAATTAAAATGGGAAAGCAGAGAATTGAAAGCTGGCTGACCGAAGCAAAAATTAAATGCAACTTGCGCGCTTGCAATTTCTCAACTAGCCTCAAAGCAAATTTACGCGATACTAAAATGGCTATCTATCTATTCTACAGAATCGTTCCTTCGAAATTACGTTATAAAATACGTTTTTCTCGGAAATTTGAAAGAATGAAAATTGGATAACGAATAAGAAGTCGATTCCGTCTAACTTGGACGGAAGTGATTGGAAACGATGATCGGACGGAAGCTTGGTGAGCTTGGTCCGGTGAAATTTTACTGCTAGGATCCCGTACAGTGGGCGCCAAAAAAAATTTCAATTGCAATTGCGACGAAACAAAAAGGAAAATAAAAAAAAAATGACGTAAAAAAGGGGTACAACATGTGTCACGCACACGTGTTTCCATCGAAATGGTTTTGCCAACAATCGCACGTAAATGCATCTGCAACCCCCGGCCAACAATCGATTCTCTTCGATTCCCATTTATCCGTTCTTTAAAAAAAAAAGGAAAAAATAATAATAAAACTAGCTTTTTCCAACCAAAACACACACGGTCACAGAAATTATCTCATTTTTCGAAACGGAAATAGTCGAGATCTGATTTCTCGCCAGTCGATAATCATTAAATGTACGAATTAATTAATCGGATTGTCAAAAATATTCCTTCGAGAATGTTTATGTCGCGAGTATAAAAGTATACCTGTTCGCATGATCGTAGAGCAGATTATTTATATTCTTTATATTATTTTGGATCAAGCGACTCGTAAGAAATTATACGACGTTCCATTTCTCTCGTCAACGCACGAATTCTCTATGCTGTGCTTCCGAGTTCTTATTTTTTTTTTTTCTTTTCGTGGACCTCGGTTCATCGAATCAAAAATAAGCAACTGGATTCGCATCGATCGTTCCGTAAATACCTACCTTTTTGTCGGCCTCGAAACGTCAACCGAATTAAACACAAGCCGCATCTATAAAAGTGCACACGAGAGCCTCGCTATAGCGACGCCGTTCGCTTTTTTAAGCATAATCGAGCATGTGTCCGATGCAAACACGCGATTTTCCGCGGGATTTCCTCTTTTTCACTTTGTTTCACTTTGGTATATATATACATAAAACTATAGGAGATTTTGTTCTTCTTTTTACCTCGTTATTTTTTTCTCCTCTCCTTCGCTCTCATCGTAGCCAATATATATATATATATATATCTTTGTAGCCTCGCGCTCGAAGTATCCGGTATAACGGCGATTCTGCAAGTGGCGTTCATCGATTTATGGAATTCGTCCGCGAGCGCAAGATGTTTTTTCGCGGAGCGAGTGACAGGGAGGGGAGGAGAGAATAATGTACGGTTGGCGACACTGTCGCGCGTCTCGTTTCGGAGATAAATGTTCGGAAGAAAATGGCGGGATCGGTGTTGCGACTAACCTCCTCGGTTTTATAGAGAAGAGGCGTGTGTGACAACTTGGTTCCAATCGAGGAGGATCTTAATATTGCAGGTTATTTTATGAGCAGGTTGCATCAGTCTGCTTCCAGTTTCTTAGAAAAATATCGATTTTAAAGCGTAATTTCATTTCATTTTGTGGCTTTGTGTATTTGATATACGAAAAGGGAAAGCTCGAGTTCTTTGAGGTTAGGTTTTTTGATGGACATTCGCAGGATTAAAGAATTTAATTCTGATGCGAATATTCAGACTCAATTGAGAGCATCATCGAAGAAATACTTTTCTAAACTCGAGATGAAATATAACGAAGAACTATACATATTCTAACTATACTCGTATTCTCACGTTTCACCGCCAATAATTGTTTATATATAGTAGAATAAGAAAACTCAAATATAGTATAGAATTTTTCAGCCGACACAATTATCGACAAATCGACGAGCGTCACTGACAGACTTGTTCCTTCCCTTATTTCCAATTACCAATTCGTCGAATTGCAAATTTAAATCCTTTAAGTGCTTAAGAAATTTCACACGCGAACGCTAATTATTCTTTCGTAAACAAAATTCCATGGAAATTCTCCAAGGGCCAACTCAGCAATATTCTCTCTACTGTACCAGGCATACAGGGACGGGAAACACGGGAATTTATCCACGATATTGAGAGTAATTGTACGTAAACAATCATATTCCTCACGAGAGAGAGAGAAAGAGAGGAAGAGTTTCCTCCGTCACCTTACCCACGCCGCAAATCCCACGGAATTCTTTCATTACCACAAATGAATTACCTGTCACCAACTTCGCCACGATTGCAAATTTCTCAAAGGGATTTATTATCGCGGTTTCCGCCGCTTTCCGCTGTTCCTTTTTATTATTCCGTGTACGCGGCCTTAATGGCTGCCCGGGAGAGAGAGAGAGAGGGAGAGAGAAAGAGAAGTGGAATAAGGGACCGGCAGAAGGAATAGGATAGGTGGCGCTTCTCATTGTGCACGGGGATCAGCTTGTGTGCGTGTCTCCCTCCGGGCAATGACGTAAAATACAGCGCGATCGTAAAAGCATTTGAAAGAAACTCTCGCGATTATCTGTTTACTCGTCGACCGTTTCCTATCTTCATTCTTTCGCAACCCTCCTCCTCTTCTTCCTCCTTTTTTTTTATCGCCGGTGCTTGGTAGCAAGAAATACGTCGCGCTTTTGACGATTCGCCCTTTGCGACGAGTTTCAGTTTCAGCTTTTGAAGGTTTTCAAGGTTACTTTGCAATGGGTTCACCCCTTTACGTCGTTTTTCTTTCCTTTCCTTTTTTTATTGTTCCCCTCCTTCCCACGTAACCAGAGGGAAACTTTCTCTCACCCACTCTCGAACGATAAAGCTGTTTTACAGTTTTTCCTCCGTCTTTTTCTTTTTGTTTTTTCCCCTCTCCCGCGAGGAGATTCACGAGAGGAGATATACACAGTTACATTTCCGAAAGTGGGTTTCGTGTGCTCCTCTTACGAGTCTTTATGAATTTTATGGATTATTCTCAACTGGAAATTAATAAAATAAGGATCGAAGGAGGAAGGAGAGATTTTGTATGCTTACGTTCCTTCCACCGGAATGGAGTGGGAAACGGATGGTGGGATTTAAGAAAGGGAGAAATCTTGAAAAATGTACGAGCAAGTGTGTCGAGGTTATTCGAGGCGAAACATTGCGTTTATCCTCGATTGTTGTCTGGAGGCGGGACCGGAAGTCGGGTACGGTACAACGTGGAAAGCGGGCCTCCTTTCCCGAGAAATAGACTCCTCTCTCCTCGCGTAGGCCGCCGCGTCGAGAGGAAAGTTTTATGCGAGCCACGATGCTCGTCGACTCGATATACAGCCGCGATAAGAACATTTCTCGCCGATAAGAAAGCGAGGCTCCCCGCGTCCTGTTGCACTCAACCCAAAGGGGGTTGAACGTGTTCGACGTGTTCTCGATCGAGAGCCATATCGATATCTTGCCCCGGGAATATTTATACTGGCTGCTCTCTCTCTCTATCTATCTATCTCTATCCCTCTCGCATCTTCTAATTCAATAACTTCGACGGTATTATAATTTTTACTTGAAGAGAATTTTGCGGGTAAGGTTGCTTCGAATAATCTTTCTGATAATTAATGAATAAATAATAGTAGATTTTTTTTAGGCAGAGAACATGCTTACTATTATGTTGTTATGTTGTTTTTGTAGAATTATTATGAACAAATTCCCTTTTGATTTTCTATACGTGCTTCTATCACTATATATAAGCGTATGCCTGGTCTGTAACAATTATTTTGTAAAATTTTGTAATATTTATGTAATTATTCGATTTTTAATCACTCCGTCGCCGGAATATGCAATTAAAATTATTTATGAGAGATCGTAGGTTCGAAAGTTGATTTTTCCTTTTTTTATTAATATAGGATTATTAATTTCTATACTGGTATGACTGAATTTGTTATTACAGAAATCTTTTACGAAGAAGATGTGAATATATATATATATGTTCGTGAAATAAGATCGAAATTCGTTTTTTCACTTCAAACGTATTTTTCTTTTCGTTTTATTCGGTGACACGTATAAAAATAAATTGTTTTTATTACAAAAAAAGGAAAAAAAGGAATTCGTATTTTAAAACGGTTAATCGTTTTATTCCGTTCACAAAGTGAATTGCCGTCAATTTGATGGAAATTTTATAACATGCATATGTAATCCTGAAAGAATCATTTTGTATGCCTATTCGAGCGTATAACCGATAAATTGTTTATACCGTTGCATGAATTACAAATAAAAATCAATTTCAATAATATTTACCTTTGTTTTCTGTTTTATTAAGGTGAAAGGTAAAAAATTCACCAGAGCTGCATTCGAACTCGAAATTTTTAAATAAATTTCCCAGTCGTGGCAAACAAATGTTTCAAAACATTTTGAATTTTTTATCACACTTTTATGAAACTTTCAAATCACCATTCTCTATTTCGGTTTCGTACAAACGATCCCGTTTCAATTTTTTAATAGTCGTGCCGATAGATTTTAAGAGAATTAAAATAATTTCTATTTTTTTCAACATCATCATCTTCCTAACCTAACCTAACCTAACTTTCCTTCTCGGTATCAGATTATTAAAATCCAGTCCATACACATCGAAATTATCACAATTCAAAATTTTAAGACCGAAAATGAAGTAACCAAGCATACCGAAGAAAAATAATACCTTCAAATTTCTTTGAAATTTCAATTCAATTCAATTCAATTATCTCATGTCCCAGAAAATCCTTTTAAACGATGTTTTCCTATTCAGTCTCGAAGACATTCCCAAAACTGACATCCTATCCCACCATCGCTTAAACGACCATGTAAAACGAAATGAGATTGTACCAAAACGAAAATAAAAGTCCACTGGATTCACGTATCTACGAATCTATCTAGTACTATTATTTATAGTACTATTTTTCGTCAGCCATTTTGACAAGAATCCATAAGTGAATCTTCTACTTTTCGTCAACGATTTCAAAAAGTTCTGACAAACAAATCGAGGATGAATCTCATAAGAATCAATGTCTTTTATAAATATTCACGTACGATCACGAATCTATCTATTTTTCGTCAGTCATTTCGATTCGAAGAAAATCACCGATCCAACAAAATAATTGAGAATGCACGAAAATGGAATCGAGATTCTAAATCTCAAAAATGTTTTTCATAAGTGTTCATCGTAAAATCACACAAATGATTCTATTTTATTTTTTCGTCAACGATTTCAAATAAAGTCATCGATCTAACAAGAAAAGAAATTCTAAAGAAATCGAGAATCAATATCTCCCATAAATGTTCATCGATTTGTATCTACTTTATTTTTTCGTCAACGATCTCGAAGAAAATCGTCGATCTAACAAGTTGGAATTACGATTATGAATTATTCACACGAAAATATATTTATCACGAATGACTTTTCCATAACACGTTCGCACAACCGCTGTGCGAAAGAGGGCCAAATCTGGCGACGAGATTCGGTGGCCATAGAAACGAGATCCTCCTTTGTACACGGCGTTACGAAGGAATGTTATTCTGTTAGGGACAGGGAACAACGATCATAAATATCGTGGAGGAAGGAGAGGTCCGTGTTGAATATCGATCGCGGCCGACCGAACACAATGGCCGTCCGAATATTTATCAACGCACAGCCGCATCCGCATCCGCACGAGAAACTCTCCCGTGTCGCTTATAACAATCGCGCACGAACGAAGGATCGTTTTGCAAAATCTCGTGGAAAGTGGTGGAAGACGGGCAGAGGATGGAAAATTTGTCCAACGCGTTTCTTCGTACCTGTTGCGGTTCCCATTTTCATTCTTTTTCCTTTCTTCTCTTCATACTTTAATTTTTCAAAATATATTTAAAATAAAATAAAACGAAATATAGAAGAAAATGCATAACTAAATGCATAACGTAGTTTGTCTACATATTGTAAATATATACATGTGTACATACTTTGTACTTTGAAAAGCTAAAAGTCATTCCACTAATGTATTTAAATATTGTAGAATGATTGGCAATAAATTAAGAAAGAAGATTTAATTAACCACTATATTTAAAATATGAAATAAAATAAAATTGTAAATATATACATGTGTACATACTTTGTACTTTGAAAAGCTAAAAGTCATTCCACTAATGTATTCAAGTATAGAAGAATGATTGGCAATAGACTAAGAAATAAAAGTATATTAGTCACTATATTTAAAATATGAAATAAAATAAAATAAAAATGTAGAAGAAAGTGCATGACTTTAGTTTGTCTACATATTGTAAATTATAAATATAAATGTGTTTTGTATTTTCATTTTAAATATTTTGAAAGCTAAAAATCATTCCACTAGTACGTTGAACAACTAAATTTGGCAATAGATTAAGAAAGTACATTAGTTACTATATTTAAAATATGAAATAAAATAAAATAAAAATGTAGAAGAAAGTGCATAACTTTAGTTTGTCTACATATTGTAAATTGTAAATATATACATGTGTATATATTTTGTATTTTGAAAAGCTAAAAATCATTCCACTAATGTATTCAAGTATAGAAGAATGATTGGCAATAGATTAAGAAAGAAGAATACATAGAAGAATCTTTAGTTTATCTACATATTGTAGATTGTAAATATATACATGTTTTGTACTTTTATTTTCCACTAGTATGTTTAAGAACTAAACGATTGACAGTAAATTAAGAAGAGTACATTGATCAAAATACCAAATTAGAATGACCAGTTAGCTAGCTGCAATCCCTATCAATTAAGTTTCGAATAAACACGAAAAATTGCCACAAAATACGAAATATAAAACTACAACCACTCCAACATCTTCCAATTTCTACCAATCTTTCGGAACAATCACTTATCCAACCCTCTTCCCTTTCGCCCTCAGAGGACGAGGATTAAAAGTCGACAAGGCTTGTCCAACTTGTCAAAAGGGAAATAATTAAATGCAGCTGGCTATCTCGAAACCGGGACTCGGTTCATTATCGTCGAGCGTTTTGCATAAATTATAGTCTCAAGTGAGAGAGAATCGATCGACATCCAAAGCGGACCAGCGCTCGATAAATCTTTCCTTAGAAGGGGATACGAGACGAACCACGATGAGGAGAGAGATGGAAAGAAGAAGAAGAAGAAAAAAATGAATTTACAATGATTTACCGCGAGGATATCGTGCGGTAGCCATTCTGATGGTTATTACACGCAGGAACGGTTGCCGTGACGGGAAGCCATTTTTCAGGGGCGCCTTGGCGGGAATACTTAACGACCGATTGATGTTTTAATCAATCCCTAAATAACCTCGTTTTCGAGAGATGCTGCAATAATTACAGGCTCGCAACTTTGACGATCATCGACGTTTATCACGGGATGTATCGCGTGAAATCTTTGACGGGGACGATTAATGGACGAAAGTCGTCCGAGTTGATCCGATCGTGTAATGAAAAGGAAGGAAAGAAGAGAGGAGTGTACAAATTGGTTATGACAATGTTGATGGTATTTTATTTTGATGAATTTTATAATGATTCGTGAGATAATCGAGTCCTTTCGTTTCTTTTTTTATTAAAATTAAAATTAATTTTTCATTGAATAACGTCTGGATATTATGGAATTTGTGAACGACGTGTTGGAAAAAAGGTTCATCTGTAAGAAGAATTCAAGAAGAGAGGTAGTGAAATTTTTTGAAATGGATACGAATTTTAGCTGGAGCACCTGCCAGTGCTCAATCTCTTCTGAACGGATAAAGTGGATTGAAGCAGGGTTGAATAGAGACCGCAAGAGGTAGCCTGCAAAGGCCTCTATTTCGATCAAAAAAAAAAAAAAAACAGAAGTGGTGTTTGGATAGTTTGGATAACAGGATTAAATCGAGTTACGATTAAACAAATTAAAACATTCGCCTCGTAAAACATTCCACTTGTGTAAATTTTTGTTAAAAGCTCGTTTTCGTAAAAATTAATTTTTACTCAGAAGAATTATACTTACGTATATTTGAAATCTTAATAATTGTAACAATTTAAACGATTATATGAAAAATCGCACTTTCTATAATAGAAGAAGAATCTTTAATTTGAAACGATTAGATTAGAATCGAAAAGGAGAAAGTAATAATAATAAAAAAGATGGAGGAGTAAAAAAAAAAAATTCTGTACCGATAAAATTGTGATAAATCTGATAAAAACGTAAATCGCGTTTGAACATTGTGAAAACTCGACGTAAGATAGCGATTCGTTGAAGTTCGACTCCCTTCGACTGAAATTTAAACAGAAGAGAAAATTTTAACAGTTGAACAAATTTCATCTGTATTCCATTCTTCTTCTTCTTTTTTTTCTTTTTTTTTTTTTCGGTACATTCGTTCGACGTTTAATTAATTCTGCGTTCGATTAATTGAAATAATGATGTTTGCATTACGTAAAATCGTTCACAGAGGAGGGGGGAAGGGGTAGGGGGGGAATTAATTATGCGCGTTACAGTCGAATTAATTGTGTTGTATAATGAGTAACGATTTACGGTATGAATAAATCATTATTGATATTAAAAGGGCGCGGAATTATCAACTTTCGTCCTGTCAGTATTTGTCTTCGTTTCATTAAGTGAATATCCTATTGAGAATCGTAATCGCGATATTACCGTTCACAGCGAGACTTTAATTGTGCGATAGTCTAATCGGCGAAATGTTCGAAACGATACTTTTCGTATCAAACATTCGATACACTCGTCAATATCACGTTTCGATAATTTTGCATTACCAATTTTCACGTTATTAATTCTCTCTTTCGATAATTGTACGACTGTAATAGAATTGTGAATAGAAATCGCGAATCTCTGCTTGGCGGAAAGAGTGAATCTAGGGGCACGCATCGAATCGAAATTATTATTTTTTTTTTTTAATCCATCTGAGGAGAATTTCAATTTTTTTTCTCTGACCGCATATTGATCAAACCAACATATATATGTATATAAAACTCGAAACCAATGAAATTTCGTATCAATTTGTATCGTTCACAAATGATTGTTAAACGTATGCGTCAAAACGGGGTATCTCATCCAGAGACTAGAAGAAATTTTACTTAAAATAAACGCGAGAAACGTAAAAATTCACGGGCAAATTAGATTAAAAAAGACTTTAACTTTAAACGAAAGAACAAAACGTATTGCATACTCCGAACGAATATTTCATAAAGATTCGAATCAAAATTCGAATCCCCCTCAAATTTTCATTCCCAAATAAAGATTTTAATATTTTTTCATTCGCGATTTCCGTCTGCCGTCGGCGAAAATAAAATTCCTGCGTGGAACTGCATCTCAAAAAAAAAAAAAAAAACAAATTGCACTTTGTCGAAGCGTTCGCGAGCCCTCGTGATTCCGGCGAAACTCAATTTTTCACATCAACACCGCACTCCGTTCTTCTTTTATTTATTTATTTTTTTTCGAAACTCCTCGATTTATCGAGGACGAGAATCGAGTCACGGCCTAATCATTATCCTTGCGCTCGATCGGTCGTAATAGGCGATCTAAATTCAATCTTGCATCACTTGCGACAATTCGTTGTCCATTCATTGTTACGTTCCTTCTTTTTCGATCTTTTCCTCCCATTTAATAAGATCGAAACAAAGGAGATATATATATATATCTCGTTTGAACGGCCCCATCCCATTGTCAGCCACCGTTACAGAGAACCCAGACACCCTCCAATCTCGCAGGATCTCTCAGCCTAATCTCCTCGCGCTTTAATATACTCGCGATTATGCGCCATCTCGCGTAAAACTTGGCCAACTATATAGACTTTCTTCCACCTCTGAAAAGGGCATTGTTTCGTATTCAATGCATGGATCTTGTAAAGTTATATTTTCATGACGGATGACGGGGGTTAGGCGATGGGGAGAATTGAAATATTGCAGATATACATATATATATACGTTGAAAATATGACGGATATTTTAGGATGTATTAGTTTTACTTTTTAAAATCGATAAATTTCGTCTCATTTTAATTCGCGACATGAGATTATACACGATAACTCGCACGAGAATTGATTTCGATCCACTAACAGAGCTGTTTCCCACAGTGGATAGTTTCTCAAGACGGATAATCTCCAGCTGCTCGAGGAGGAATTTCCACCATTAAGTCTTTCGACATTCGAAAGGGAAAAAGAAGAGAGGCGGAGGAAGACTAATTCTCGAACGGACCTACCATACACGATGCCCTGACCCACTTGCGAGAGCAAACACGCCTTCTTCCTTTTCTCGTCGACACCCATTCATTCTCCCTTCTTCATTCTAAATTATCATATACAAAAAAGTATACGTAATCCTTCGTGACGGACACGTTAATTTCATTAATTCTCGTGAAATTTTGTCGCCTTCCAGACGAATGAAGGATCAAAAGAGAGAGAAGAAATCGTAATAATTTTCCATCGCGTCGAAAGCTGTTGTTAGATTCGAGTAGGGACAGAGTAACGCGAGCTAGATAAGAAGGCGCGGATGATTAAAAGCGATGCGTTACGTGACTCGAGCTCGACACCGCGAGTGCTTCAACTAGAAGAGAGCGGCTGAGTGCAGACTTCATACATGTATATATACACATATATTGACATTACGCCGCGTGCAGCAACCGAACCAGAGGATCTTTGTTTAATCCGACCGAGCTGTTTATTTATGCGCGCACGAGTGTCTTCGGTATGCGATGAAAGGATTATCGCGACGTATGCGTTATAATTGCACGCAAATCTGTCAGCAGACAGTGATGCCTCTACGAGCGAACGCTTCGTTACCCTTTGTTTGTTTGTCGCAACCGAGCCGGAACAAATATAGCCAGATACTTCACCCGCAGGATCCTTCTCGATATTTCTCATTCCATTATTTTTCCTTCGTCCTCTCGATTCACATTCTCGATTCGAAACTTGATTATAAAATTACGAGTATATCAAACGAGTTGAATCATAAGGTTCTTGTCGATTCTGCGAATTTCAGAGATTGGATTAATGATACAGATTTAACGACAGACCGTGGATACTTTGGCAATCTTCGATCCTGATTTACAAATTTTCGGCCTCGAATTTTGATTCCCTTAACTCAACAAGGATTGTATTTTGTTGGACACATATCTTCAAAAAATTTGTTCAATGAATAACAAGTTTCTTTTAATTTTCGAGTGTATGAAATAGGAAATAGATACTCACCAATCAAGGGTGGCCTTGGCAACGTACTGCACCTGGTTCTCCCTATCCGGATGATAATGACGATCGTTAATAGGGACCACGGAATGACACACGAGGCGGGTCTCCTGTCGATTGAGAATCGTTAGATTGTAAGGCGATGCCAGGAGGCGAGATGCTACCGGATCCAGGGCTAACCATAATTTATTGTCCACAACCCAAGATGGATACGTGCATCTTTCGGTTGAATTTTCTGGAAAAGAAGAGAAGAGATCCAATGTCACGCGTAACTGACATTGAATTGAGAAGGGGAAAAAATTGTTCGCAAATTTTAGAGATAATTTGACGCCAGTAAAAAAATTTGCAAAAATTTTTGCTGTATGCAAAATTTGGTGTTATATATTTTCGTCGAAGGATGAGAAAGGAGAAACGAGACGGGGCTAATTTCGATCATAATTTAGCCAGACATTCGTAGGACACCGTGTCCCTCGAGATATCGATCGCTCTTCACCGGAGACCTCCTGTTATATGCCGCATACTTCGCTAATGCACTCCCGTGCATTTTTAACGGTCCATTAAGTCGTACACAGTGATTGATCGCAGTGAGTGGCGAGCTATCGACGCGATAACTGTTTCCAGCCGATGAGGAGCCGTTTATACGGAATCAATTGCGTTTCGTTCTCCTCTACCTTGTCTCTCTATTTCGCTCTTCTCTTTTTAAATTTCCCTCAATCCGAAGGGATATCCTTGGCGTATTATTGCGTAATTTTTCAAAAAGATTCTCTTCATTTTTAATGCGGCATTACAGTTAATATTTTCGTTTACTCGTTCGAAGTACGATTATAAAAAGAAAAAAGAAAAGAAAAGAAAACAAAGTGAGTCTTAAAACGTCATGTTTCTTTCGTCTACACCGATTTACTTTCAAGTTTCAATATTGCTCCACGATCGTATTTACGATCGAAACATTTCCCTTTTTATTCCCTCTCGAATTCATTTCGTTCTCCTTCGACGGGGATTGCGATTCGATGCAAATCAACGATCGTGTCCGACCGCCGCTCGAAGAGCTCGACGAGCAAAAGAAGAAAAAAAAAAGGAAAGAAAAGAAAAGAAAAGAAAGGAGAAAAAGAGAAATCGTTGCCACGAAGTGGTGAACTTCGAGGTTGGTATCGATATACGTACACTTAAAGTATGATGGCCACGAGGGTCGTTTTTTTTTTATTTTATATAAAAAAGAAGAAAAAAGAGAAAACAAAATCCATTCTATGGAAAATAATAGGAGACAGGCTAAATTCACTTTGTTCCCGGGATTTACGTGTGCGGAATCGCAATAAAAATGTTAGACTCGCGCGAAGATAATGCGATTTTATGCTAATGGATTTATTGAAAACTCGATATACATAATTTGCATTTAGACCGAATGATGGCGATGGCTCTTTAATGGAAACGTGTTTCTTCTTTCCTCCTTTTTCCTTTTCCTTTTTTTGCATAGAGCATTTTGAAAAAATCGTCTAATCCAATTTTCCTATCGTTCAAAATTCTCCTGTCTTTTCTTCTTTTTTCATTTTACCAATAATTCGCATAACTCGAAAGCGTATCGCTCGATAAATCGAATCTATCGAATTTATCGATTATAGTATTTTGTAAAAAAGAATTCCTTGAAAATTCGTCAATTTTTTAATCAATGCACGTCCGTTATTCGAACGAGTTCTTATTAATTCGTTCTCCACGGACGAAATTCTCGCAAGAGGACAACGACAACGGCAGGGATGCGGGCGGGAGAAAGGTGATCCCACGGACTAATCTGCCTTCTGGAAAGTTTAAATGGAAACGCCGGGGAACGGGGTTAACGAAACACCAGGGCCAATGTTGCAACAGAGGCGTGGAAAAATTTGCTAAGCCGCTTAAACGCTCGAATCGTTCAGACGAAATTTCACCATTTTTCTTCTCTTCTTCTTCTTCTTAACGAAATAAAAAAATTTATGATATTTGTATCGAAGGGATATATTGGAAAAGTAATCGTAAAGAAGCGAGTAGAATCGTAAGAATTTTTCATCGTATATTAATTAATTGGCAGATATTTGCGAGGATATTTCGTCGAGGTTATGCGAAAGTTATAAAAACCTAACCTAAAATTCTGTTATAAAATTAGAAACTAATTAAATTTTTACTCGACGTCAACGTTAATTTATTCTTAATTTTCTTCGAAATCCATATTAAATAGAAACTTATTCGAGTCAGTTTACTTAACCTAACCTAAACCAAGTCTTGTTAATATTTTAAACGAATATGATTCGATCAGAGTAAAATTTTCAAAAGTATTCGAAACGATTCTTCTCGAAAATGATGATCCTTCGTGCCATATTAAAAGGTGATCAAGATCGAAGATTGGTACCTTTTTCTTTTTTTTTTTTTTTTAATAATTATATCATCTATAAGAAAATTTAATTGGTTCGTTAATAATTAATAAGCGAAAATAATCGAGGTGTATTTTTTTTTGGCTTCATTCGATGTGAAAATATTATTATATTTATCGCATTCGTATTCGGTGCGGTGTGCACAGATGCATGTGTGAACGTGTACGTGTGTATTAGCTTTATCGTTCAGAAAACATCTGGAAATAAATCCTGGTCGGTGGCAGGATCGCGCAATCAGTCATGTACATATCCAGGGAATCCAACTGAACGTGGTTTACCACAAAGCCAACAACAAGATCATTTCCATCTGCTACCACTGTCTACTCGTATTCGCGATTATAGCCTCGCAGGATGGAAGGAGCGACGTATTTAAACCGAAACTGGAGCAACGAAGGGAACAAATCGATGGATGATGATGATCATCGTTTCTGGCCAGAGATTGATGAATTAAAATGATGACGGGCGACTAGGTAATGATGAAATATCAGAAATTTGATTTCGAATTACGTATTTACAATGTCGATTATTTCTCTTTTTTTTCCTTTTTATTTCATCGACAACGGTATACATAAATTATTGCTTTCGTGAAATATATAATTGAACGATTAATCTCAATAGAATGAAACGATTTAAATGATTTTCTTTTCTCGTGGTTTCTCATTTTTTCGTAGAAGAAGATTTTTCAAAAAGATATTTTAATATAATGTGGTAACTTATGGTGAAAAGTTAAATTTTAGTTTTTAATTGAAAAAATACTGCCTGTTTCTTTAATGGTTTTTTCATAAGGATAAGTGCACGACTAAGTACTTTAATAGTTCTGGTAACTTTCAAGTTTCAAACAGGATTAAACTTAATTTTTGTGGTTAAGCGAAAGGATACCGATATCTTCTTTTCATGCTTTTTTAATCCTCAAGAAATCGATCAGAAACTACTTTCCTAGCCCGAATAACATTTCAAATGAGATTAAATATAATTTTTCAATAGCTACTAATAACGAATAAAAAGAAGCTTTTAACTTAAGAGCTTGCGTCACAATTAAATAATCTATTGATATTTACTAAACATTTATTTATAATTTTATTTTTAATCCATAAGAAATCGAACACAAACTATTTCGATAAGTAACATTTCAAATGAGATTAAATATAATTTTTCAATAGCTACTAATAACGAATAAAAAAAAATTTTTCTTAAGAACATCATATTATTATATCACAATGATATTTACTAGTAATGTTTGATATCGCTGCATACTATATAATACTGTCACAAACTATTTCGATAAGTAACATTCGAGTTTCAAATGAGATTAAATATAATTTTTCAGTAGCTACTACTAATGAGTAAGAAAAATTTTTCTTAAGAATCATCACATTATTATATCACAATTAAATAATCTATTGATATTTAGTATATTTACTAGTAACGTTTGATATCACTATATACTTTGAACATTTACTTATAATTTTATTTTTAATCCATAAGAAATCGATCACAAACTATTTCGATAACATTCGAGTTTCAAATGAGAATAAATATAATTTTTCAGTAGCTACTAGTAGCGAATAAGAAGATGCTTAAGAGCATCGCATTGAAAAAATCTTCTATTAATATTTACCAATAACGTTAGATATCACGAAACAAATTAATCAGAAACTCTTCGAGGACACACCATACTTGGAACATTTATTCATAATTTTCCTACGTATCACTGTGCAGAATTCCGTACGTTTAAATTTCGCACAGCATCCGCAACAAACCCTACGTCCATAAAGATTCGAAACGCGGATTCAGAAACACCAATCTGATCTGCCAATCTGGTCAGCCGCGTCGGCGGAATCCGATATCCAAGCGGGGAGAAGGAGGGGGCGGGGTGGATGGGGGAACTTTTAACCATTTAACAAGAATCCGCGGTAAAATTCCATGGTACGGGGCCGATCAAAGATTAACCATCGTACAAAATCAATCCCAAGAATGTTTGAGGCTTGATCGAGCCCGGCTATCGCCTCAATTTGGTTAACCGCGGCTACACCAGGCCAGAATCATCGCAATCTGCCAAGGCTACGTGCAGCTATGCGATACTATGGAATACCCCAAGTAGCTCACGTCCGACCACCGTTCACTGTGCCGATAGCACGCGGCCCAAGAATCCGATCCGGTGTCTATGGACATCCTCATAGTTTACGTTCTTCGAGCCTGCCGCTATTAGGTGCTCGCGGTTTTCCTCGTGCCAAGACGCACGAGGACCAAAGTCGGTTAACGATAATGTCAAATTGCTTGCCAACAATTTATCCACCCGTTAATAATTCCGATTCATCGGATATCGGTGGTGTGGCAACGTTTTTTTTCGTGTCTTCTTTTCTTTTCTTCTTTTCAAATCGATTCGTTCGGAATAACAAGGTATATTCAAATATATGTACAAGCTATAAGTCTAGGATCATCTTTTGGTAATTCACGAACGAGATTCTACTCACTCTGTTTCATTTTGAACGTCTTTGCAGCCTCCTTAACGCTGATCAATCCCGTGCAAGAGGCATCCTCGCTCTGCGCCAAATTCCACGAATTGTTGGAAGTTTGCTCGTAGATGAAGCATCTGTAGCTGTCCTCGTCGCTGGTCTTCCGCGGGGCGTGCAACCTTGCCACGAGGTTGTGCGTGCTGCTCTCCTTCCACGTGGCTAGACACTCCAACTCCACGTCTGGGACGGAAAAGAGGGAAAGAATTAAATATCGAACCTCCCCTCCTTTCTCCCCCCTCTTCTCGTCGTTCGAAATCGACTCGAAAAAATCGTTTCGAATTTTTGGAATATTTTCGATTCGACGTTAAATCGGTGGTTGAAAAAAAAAAATCGCAATATCAATCGTGAAAAATTCCATCATCGTCCCTCCCAGCCCTTCCATCAAGTAAATCCTCCACGGCCGCCATTAGCCATTCCCAATTACACTGCGACGTATAACGATTCCATTTACGAGCAAGGCTAAATCGTCCGCGGCGAGAGTTATGGACGGAAATATTCTAACCGTTAATAAACCGCACCGCCACCACGTAGAATGAATTATACCGGCCGCGTTTTCGCCCGGTATAATAATCGGTGAAAATCGGTTGGGGCGATACAGCGGCGATACAAACAGTAATTGACAGGGCTGTTAATCATTTGGTGGAAGTTCTATTGACTGTCCCAGATTCTCTCCCCTGTGTGTCGTGTTAATTAACGTCACCGTCCGCCCACTGTGTCGCCCGATGTATCGAGAAAAATAACGGCTCTTCGATCTCAACCGATCCCTTATAACGGAAAAATATATATTTCTCCTATATATATATATACATTTTTCGAAATTGTTTCTGTTTTAAATAAATATCTAATTTTACACGAGTGTAAAAAGAAGTAGTCCGATACTTTTACGATACAATTTCTAATAATTTTGATATTTGTAATTTCTTTTTTTACCTTGAAACGACGAGAACAACGAGACTACTTACCGACGCTCTCAGAGGATAACACGTTGGCACACGCTTGATAGCGAAAAAGTAATCGCGATTCTTGGGTGCACGTCTCCGCGGCGGACAAAGGAGATTTACACTCCGCTTCCCCGTGGCTGTACGTGAATTCCAGGGGTCCCTTGAACGGGCAGGGCATCGGTGCTGCCCCCGTGCGGAATAGGGAAATTAATATGGCGTCGCTGGTCAAATCGCCGCATATCGAAGGGAGCGTAGGTTTCGACGATCCCGTGATACACCAGGCTGGAAAAGAATCGGTGGATTAATCCGGAGAATGAAAGAAATTATGGACGAACGAAACGAAACGTACTCTCTTTGTATTGAAGGACGTTCGGATGCTTCATGTGCATGACGATGCAGCGATAACAATTTTCCCCTCTGAAACAAAAAATCGATCGGGAATAATGTAGAACGTCGAGCCACGTTGCAAATTCAACAAATAAATAAATTTCACTTCGAAATATGGCTTCCGTGAAATCAATTCATCGATTAATTAAACGGGTTTCAATCGTGTCTAATTAAAAATCTTAATTAACATTCTAATAAAAAAAATATATATATACATACGAGAAAGAAATTACGAAATTTCCATGAAAAAGAGAAAGCTTGGAAATCACTTGGCTTAGGAGCAAACGCGAAAGATCGTCCTCAAACATCGACGGTTGAAAAAAAAAAAAGAATTCTTGATGGAAGAAGAGGGGTTCCATTAGTATAAGGGAGGACTGTGGAAATGGCAGCACACGCTTGTACACACGCAATTCCAAGGCATTTGTACACGCTGGAAAGACAAACTCCGAGGTGCAATAGAGACAGGCGGTGGTTACTATGGGGTGAGTGGACCAAGAGGGGCAAGTAGTATCGCGTAGCTACTTAAAACTTTTCGAGCTTGTCTTGTGTCCCTACTAGTTGCCACCTTGCTTACTTAGCTCCGCTCTGCAACTTCTACCTTCGACTATAGTCTCTTCCTGCTCCCTCCCTCGCTTCCTGCCTCGCCCATCCCCCTGTCACCCCACGCTGGATCTTCTTCGCTCGGAGGACCAAGTTTACCTTCGTTTCTGGCTATCTCACGTACTTCTTGGCAAACGTAGACGTTTTCCTTTTTCTTCTTTTTTCTTCTTTCTTTCTTTTTTTTCTTTTCTTTTTTTTTACGTGGAAATTGCTCGGTGATTGATTCTTGGCTACCCTTCGGCCGGGGAAAGCGTGGTTTCATTGTTTGCGGATCGCGAAGCATTTAATTTCATTGTTGGCTGGAGTTTGCTCGAGATGGCTCGAGCATTTATTCTTTTCTTATGTTCTTCTGATATTTGTGAAAGAGGAAAATTAAGATGCGTTTTGGAGTAGATTATAGATAGTATCCTTCTTCGATGATTACAATCGTATTGCATTTTCCAAATTTCTGTTGTATCATCTTTCCAAGGAGTCTCGATCTGAGTATTTGCGTCAATTTCGTTATTACTTATTGTTAACCTATTTTAAATCCATATAAAAACATTTATATTCACTGCATTCTCTTTATCGATAAGACGTAAACACGTGCGAAACGAAACGAATGATTGATCCGAAGCATACCTCGTTTCAAAAATTCGAAGCAAAAAAATGAAATGATTAGGAAAAATTCGTTCAAGTTTTCTCACGGAAGTATTTCCTTGAATTTGTTCGAAACAAATGCAACTTTTCCCATTACTTTATCTTCCACCAAGGAACCTGCCATTCGTTTGTTCCCTTAACACGCATCGACGTCTGTTTATCGACAGTCGGTCGTCATTTGAGCACGAGATGGGTTCAAAGCGCGAGATCAATGCGAGCGGGCATAAAAGCAGACTCGAAAGACAAATATATGCGTGAAACGTGCACGCATCGACGGGTTCAGACGCTTCGAAATACGCGGATAGTTCTATTCGTATAGTTCGAGTCTCGGTTCATGGTTCGTAAAAGAGGGCACGGAGACGTGTGCACGTTGATCTTTGACGTTTATAAATCGGTTCTTCCCGAGAATATCGTCCGCAGTCTTCGCTATAGATAGATCCGTGCCTTTTCTTCTTGGAAATTTATGTTTTCTCTTGGAATATTACAAAATAATTATTACAACGTTTATTATATACTCGTAAGCCCGATGAAGAGATTAAAAGTAATAATATTTTCGAGCTTTATATTCATTATGTTTTTCTTGGATTTTTGTTGAAATGATTATAAATAAAATTACAGAAATGGAATTGAAGTAAAAAAACCTGTTTCACCTTGGAATAATTATAATACGTGTATTCTGTAGATCTTTTAACATTTATATTTTCCATAAATATCCATTGTTTAATTATGATATAAGAGAGGTAAGTTATCTCGAAGGTACTACAAAAGATTGCAAATGAACTTGGGTTTTTTGGAAGATTTATCATTGCACGGAACAAGAATTACTCGAAATTTCTTTTCCTTCTAGGAGAAAAAATAAATGAAAGGAACAGATATCCCTAACCTAACATAATTTAATTCTTTCAATTCTATTTAGACGATAAATTTAAACGATTATAAATAAAACTACAGAAATGGGATTGAAATAAAAAACTAATAATTACAATACGTGCATTCTGTAGATTTTTAATTATTTTCCATAAACGCATAAATATCCATTGTCTAATTACAATATAAGAGACGTAAGTTATTATAAAAGATTAGAAGATTTATCATTGTACGAAATAAAAATTGCTTAAAAATTTCCTTCTAGGAAAAAAAAAAAATAAATGAAATGAAATATTCCTAACCTAATCTTTTCAATTCTATTGGGAAATAACCATGACCATACCATAACGGATGAAAATTAAAAAATTAAAAATTTTCTTCGACCGAAAAAGAATTCGAAAGTTAAATTTTGAAACTTTTAAATTTCCTCGACAGAATTTTCCAACGATTAATCGTTCGAAACGAGAAAGCAACCACTTTTGGCTTCGAAGAATGCAGAGAGCCCAGTCCTTTGAGCTGGCCCAATCGAAGAACACCCTGTTTGGAAGTTTTCTACTCCGCCCTGTACAAGCGGCCGATCTGCAATTCGAAAGTTGTCCAAGTTTGTATGCATGTCAACGAAGCCACGAACACGGTATCCGAGAGAGCGGTTTCGCCAGCTCGTGATCGCATTTCGAGCAACTATCGCGCACTCCGGAAGCGGAGGGAGCGCTCTCTGCCCTTCAGCTCGCGAACCACAAACGGCCGCGAATGGATTCGAGCCGCTTTTGTCGCCGTGCTCGACCCAACTTTTCTCCTTCCCCTTTCGATGTTTCACCCGTTTTCTTTTTTTCTTTTTCTTTCTTTCTTTTTTTTTTTTACGACGAATTTTTCCACGAATTCTCGAATACGTGGCTCACGAATAGCTCGTGAAAAAATTTGGCCCCTCGAATATTTTAAACGATGACGATGACACTCGAGAGAATCTAAAATTCTTCTGTATGAATTTCGATTGAAAATTTATGTAATTTATATTACGCGGAGAAGTTTATCGTTCTTAATTATTGATTAATTATTATCATTTCTGATTATACAGATATTTGAACTCGAGTGTTTAAGTACTTTTCCGTGAATCGTTAACCTTCTTCAAAATAGTTAAGAAGTAATAAAAAAAAAAAAGAAAAGAAAAGAAAGAAAGAGAAAAGTACTGTTGAAAGCTACGAAGATGTCCAAATTAATATCAAGATTATACGGACTATAAATCTGATTTACCTTGAAAGGGGAGATTATATTAAAGCGAAGAAGTTCTTCTTCCTCTTCTTTTTTTTTCTCCATTATTTATGAAACAAGATGACAAAATTAAAAGTATCAAGATCAACGTTTCGATATTATTTACATCGGCGTTGAGAGCAAGTTCAATTTCAAGAAGGAAGGGGGGAATAGTAGAAAAATCCAACTCGTTAACCCATAAACGCTTTCCGATCTGGCAGCTGCGACCCGCTGTTAGGATCGATTTCTACAACTTCCGGGATTATTGCCACGGCGATTCGGACGCTTTATTGTTTCTCGATGATCCCAAGAGTTTTGCGCCAGCAGTCCCTTAGCTTGATGCAACGTTTGTACCGTATCAAACGTGGCGTCGTCGAAGCGACGACTTTTACGAGTTCGATATCCTCCCAATGATGATTGTTATCGGCTTGTACCTCTCCCTCTTCACCCGAGAATCAATTGGGAAACACAATCGGAATAGTATCGGCGTTTAACATCCTCCAATGATAATTTTTATCGTTTTGCAATTTTTCCAATTTTCAAAATTAATTGAGAAACACAATTGAAAAAGTATCTGATCTGAATGGAGGAAGAAGAAAAGAAGATTGTATTATATGATATTAATTTATTTAATCCATTTAATGATAATTTTTATCATTTTGCACTTTTCTTTTCTGTCAAAATTAATTGAAAAATTGAAATAGTATCTGATCTGAATGGAGCAAGAAGAAAAGAAGATTGTATTATATGATGTTAATTTATTTAATCCATTTAATAATTTTTATCATTTTGCATTTTTCTTTCCAGTCAAAATTAATTGAGAAACACAATTGAAATAGTCTGAATGGTCTGAATGGAGCAAGAAGAAAAGAAAAACTCTATTAATTATCAATGTGATTAATTTATTTTATCCATCGATCGTTCATTGATGTTATTCAGCATCCTACGATGATAATTTTTATCGTTTTGTACTTTTCTTTCCAGTCAAAATTAATTGAGAAACACAATTGAAATAGTCTGAATGGTCTCAATGGAGGAAGAAGAAAAGAAGATTGTATGTGATCTTAATTTATTTATCCATCCAATGATAATTTTTATCGTTTTGCACTTTTCTTCCCAGTCAAAATTAATTGAGAAACACAATTGAAATAGTGCCTGAATGAAGGATCACGAGAAAGATCACACGAAATGTGATGAGTAATTTATTCAATCTATCGATACTTTTCAATTTTCTTCAATTCATTAACAATCCTGTAACATTGTCTCTTTCTTTGTTCTAGCCAAAGAAGAATAGATGATCTAAAGAATTGTAGGAAAGAGAACTCTGTTACACATCGTTCGACTTATTAGATCTATTAATCGGCGTTGTTCGATACACTTCAGCGATAATTCTTATCGACTTCGACTTGTCTTTCCTCTCCTTCTCCAGCCGAGAATCAGTTAAGCCACGCAATAGAAGAAGAAGAAACAATAGACACAGTATCTGATGTCAACAATGGATTGTAAGAGGATTAAAAGTGCGACACATTGATCTACGTTGTTAAACGTATAAAACCTAATAAAGTTAAATCATCGAGGTCATCTATTTAAATCTTCTTGAAAATGTATTAATTAGAATAACGAGTTTCGTGATGATACAAAAACGATATTTACATTCATATACATATTCATACAAAAGTAATACGATTATGTATCGTTATATTACGTAGATTCGATTATATTATTAAAATTTCGTTCTTTACTGGGTATAAAACGATATCACACTTGGCCTAAATTTTAAAGGTAATAATGACGAAGATGATGCGAATACGTCAATGGAACATGGACACGTTAAAATATCCATTCGATCACCTAAAACACTTTTTGAATCAGAGAAAAATCGTTCCTTAATATCTATCCAATTTAATCTATTTAAAATTCTTATCGAGACGATTAACTCAAACTATATTTATTTTTAAACGCGCAGCGATTTAATTCCAGGCTCGCAATCGAGTAATTAGAAAAGCTATCGTGTCTTTCTTCCTTCCATCCCAAAATCCTAAAAATCAATCGAAATAATCGGAATAACCAGAGAACGGCCCATCAAATCGACCTGAATAATTGAGAAAAGAGAGAGACGATGATGTCGTCCGATTTGTTCGATGATCGATCGATCTTGCCTCGTCTTGATGTAAAACGTATTCGTAAAGGTTAATTTGCGGGGATAAAACGGGAGGCGCACCCCTTAACGCGGAGGGAAAGATGAGTTGGCAAGAATTTTATCCATAGGTTATTACGGGAACACGTTCTCTGTCGTGAGCTGAGGGGAGGAGCAGGGGGTTGATGAGAATGTTGATTAAATGTTTCAGCCAAGTTTCGCCGGGGAACCACTCCAATTACACGGAAGTTCCATCGGCGGACACACAGTGGCTGTAAGTGAATCCCGACGGTCCCGAATCGAAAGTGATACCGTAATTGAAAAAGAAACGAACGTAAGGGATGTGCGCTGGAACCCAATCCGAATATTAATTTCACGCGTGTGAATTTCTCCTGAAATTTTTCACTAATAAACGAAAGAATAGTTCATGAACAACAAACTTCCTTTTACATTTTTACATTTATCGCGAGACGAATTCCTTCGTTCGAATAAATTTCCAATCCGATGTTATTAATAGACCCGACCTGTCGTTAATTTTAAAGTCGTTTAAAATCTTCGAGACCGTCCCCCATTCGACCCAGAAACCTCCGTTTCGCCGTGTGCCACGAGGTTCGCGACGAGGGAGATCGATGGAGAAACAAAATTTAACCGGATGGATTTATTATTTTTTAAGGGTGGTAAATTTTATCGGTGGAGAGGGGAAGAAAAGCGAGGCACATAATGCGATAAATAATCCGCGATAAATTATTTGCAGAAGGGGTGAACGGACGGGAAACGAGCGTCCCCGTGTTTTTTTTTTTTTTCGATGCGATCGCATAAATAAATCACTAGGATCGCGCTGAGACAGCTCATTCCCTGTCCTCCCCCGCTGCAATCTACGAGTAATGACAACGGCGTTATCGACAGGCAAGATAACCACGGGCAAGAGTAGCCGTGGCACGAAAATTGCCCGATGAAAAAACGCTCGCCCCTCTTTGCGTACGCATACGATCCTACCCCATTCAGGATTTATTTTTGCTCGCCATCGTAATCCTTTCGAAACAATTTTTTGATGGGTTTACAGATAAGCTTGACAATTTGTTTCACAGTTTTGCGGAAAGTTATTTCGACGGCTCCCTTTGAACAAAAATTCCCATTAACGCGCGCAAGAACGCGCGTTCGATCGTGAGATACGAGATGGGGGAGTCGTTTTTAAAATCTCGAGGTCCCTCCTAACTTCTTGTTTGGCTTTTCTTTTTTCTTTTTTCTTCTTTCTACTCGAGGATGAGTAGAAAGTAAAAATAAAAAGACGAAAAAGTTTGGAAAAGCGAGCGCGATTCGATTCGTTTTATCATCGAACGATGATAAAGCTAATTCACGGTCCCGTAAATGCATTTCGCGCTCACGAATCGTATAAATCTCGGGGCTGTAATTCGTAATGCGTTTAAAAATGATTCATCGCTGAGCCCGCAGTTTCGGAAACAAGCAACGTTTGTAACCAATAGCAACATTCTTGTTTTCGTTGGGGGAAAATTGTCGCGACTTTTTCACGTTTTTACGCCTCTCGATTCCCAATTTTTATTTACGTTCGTTTATAATTAGTTGTGCGATCCCAGGAACAAAATATTCGAAACGAAACGAGTCGAGCATTCGAGCGACAGCGAAAAAGAAAAAAAGAAAATTCGGAAAATATCAAGAAATAAAGCAATTCTGAATAATGAAAGAATTTAAAAAACGAAAAAAAATGTTGAAAAAATCATACCATCGTTGCAACATGCAACAACTTTTGATAGGCTTAAACGATTTAATAGCTAAAAAACGTAAAAAAAAAAAAAAAAAAGAATCGAATTGTCCGCAGAACGAAAAGTGCTGCTATAAAGTTTGAAAAATTCCACGGGAATTAAAAAATTGTAAATTCCAAAATCGAAAATGCATACCGTACAGCTAACCTATTTTCTAAAAAAAAAAAAAAAAAAAAAATTAAATCGAGAAATTTCGAAACGAAATCGTACGAAATTTGAAAATTGGAAAAATAAAATCTCAAGAAAATCGATGGATACGAAGAAAAATAGGGGGAGGGAAAAAAAAAAGAACTATATATTAATTATATTCTGGACCGACTATTGCTCCTTTTTTTTTTTTTATCGCCATAATGGGCGCGACAGACGAAGCGTATTTATCTCCGCGTTAAGAGAAATCGGCCATGTCAAGTCGAGTATTCCCATTTTAACGAGAGATTCCGTTAAAGTCACGGCCACTCGATAATTCTGACGGGGTTGAGATTCGAGGCACGTGGATTAATAACGCGCCACGGAGGAACCAAGTCTATGAGACTTGGTTTCTTAAATCCATTCTCGCCCCCCTTTTCTCTCTCTCTCCTTCTTTTTCTTCCTTCCTTTCTTCCTTTTTTTTCTTCCTCTTTTCTCTCCCCATTTCTGCGCGCAACTTATTAACAACGATCCGATCGAGCGTGAAGCAGAAATTCCGGGGAGTTACGATGAATGAGTTATAATTGACGAGCAGCGACGGTTCGTTCGAGAGGGTGATTCGGGGGAGGTCGATTGTTATACAGGGCGGTCGGTGAAAAATTTCAGCAGCGAAGGTCTCATCCGATGAACAATCGATCTATCGGCGTGAAATAATTTTAATTTCTCGCCTCTTTAATTATCGGACCCGAATACAGAAGGATTCGCCCGATCAATAGGGTGATCAGGGATAATTATAATATATTTAAAATTTACGCGCGGATCGAAGCGATTCCCCAGCCGATCTTTCCTTTCTTCAGATCTCGATCAGCCTGAACGAATAGGGAGACTGTCGTTATTTCTCGAAAAGAAGCGACCACATCAAGATGCAGCGATTACAAATACATCGATCCAAAACCATTTCCAAAATTCTTCTATCCAAAATCGTAATAAACACGGCTCCTCGTGTATTATTCATCGCTATTGTTCAACGATTCTTACTCAAAGATTGTTCACCGAGGGAAAAATAAAATCCACGAAAATAAATTTTGCGTATTAGCCAAGGAACGGACCACCTCCACCCCTTGCCGTCGTCACAAACACTCGTGATCCGAAATTTCCCTTCTCACCGCGATAAACATAAAGCCTCTTCCCACGACACGAGAATGCGATAAACGGTTGGAGAGGGTGGGGGAAAAGAAAGAGAGAAAAAAAAGAAAAACGTTGGACGCGTTGTTAGGCGGACACGATCAACGGCAGCCGGCTGTTTGTATTGTCTAATAGCCGGATGGCGTGCAAGGGGTGAGTTTCACCCCCTTCCTGTCGAACGGACGCCACCATCTCGTTCTCGGACATGGTTTATTGATTCCTCCGCTTGCGTAAATACGCACGCCACTCCGTGACGGTGGTGGTGGCGGTGGCGGTGGTGGTGGTGAGCCCCGTTAACGACGCCCACGAGGGCGTCGCGACGCGTACACGCGCGGCGGGCTGCGGCTAACGGCCACGGAATTATCGTACACGATCGCTTCCACCACGTGGACCGACCCCACGCTTTTTTCCACGGTTTCGTTGCTTCCTCCTCCGTTGCGATGCTATGCGTGTGACCCCTGCGTACGAAGGGACAAAGCCACTCTTTGGGGCTGTACTCTGCCAACGTTTTAGTTTTTCCTACCCCCTTATTATGCCAACGTTTTATTATTATTACACTTGGTTGGACTGGTAGTAACATTTTATCTTTATTTCGCTCATCTATTCTTGGAGTTATTCTGTTATTGGTCCGTCCTCCGTGTTACGTTTATTTTTCTGTGAGCGGTTTTCTCTGATGTATCGTAATCGTGGTGACAGTTTATTTCTATATTACGTTTTAGATTATTAGGGCATTGGGATTTTTTGCGATCGGAGATAATTATTTTTCGATTAGAGGAGAATGTATATCTTTTAAATCACACTGTTTATGTTGAATAGGAAACTTTTTTCGTTAAATTAAAATTTAGAATACGAGGAATTAGGGAAGATTTAAATCATACTCGTGATTCAATATTGTATGGAATATTTATCTTTGCAAATCTCTTTTCCCCGCCGCGAATACATGTTTACGTAGCTATAGATAATTATTTCGCGGTATTATTCGCAGGAGGGAGGGAGGGGAGGGGACAAAACGTTCAAATATAATTATACGTAGCAATCTGTCGTGGATTACGCTTTGAACTTAATTCCGGTAAATATTAATTGATCAGTGATGTTATAAAATAATGTACATATGTCGTCGATAATTATATTGCAATTTCGTCAACAACGTTTACCAGATTCGAGTCAAATTATTCACAATCAATTATTAACGATTCATTTATCGCATTTATCTCGGTCAAGTTTTAATGAAATCGCTATTATTAATCGAATAAAATTTGGTACGAAAAAGTTCAATCCGATCGGAATTATGTAAAATCTTTTTTAAAAAATGTTAAATTCTGCTTCAAGCTATAATAACGTGTAACATGCAAATACTTTCTAACTCCTGACTCTTCGTGAAACACAGTTTTAAAAACATTTTTAAAATATTTCATCGTGTGTATATATAACCCCAAACGCGTTTACGAATTCAACGTCAAACATCTCGAAAAACGAGTCGAGTCTTCTCGAAAAACTTCATTTCGGTAAATCTTCTCCATTTTGACCGGTTAATCCGTGGAAGCCGTCGAATCTATCCTGAAACGAGTGTGCACGATCGTTTGAGTTGGATTACGCGCACACATGTTCCCCAACACGTGGCTAAAGCCAGCGAGCTTAAACTTAGGTGGCAGCCAATCACGGCTGGTGAACCACCACAAAGCCTCGGCCTTGTGCTCGAATTAAATTTTAAGCGAGCGAGTAGAGGCCACAGTTATCGCGACCGATCCTCGCCTTGATGGACCCGATTCGGGCGATGAAAATGAAAAAAAGAAAGGAAAAAGAAAGAAAAACGAAATTGGCCCCGTCGAAGATATAAAACGGTGCGTAATTCGATTTTTAAAATCGCGTTCAACCGAAATTTATTTATGAAAATATAAAATTTTATTTCGATGTTAAGGATCTCTTAAATACGACGAAATATTTCGTCTCTTTATCGAATATAACGAAGTAATATTACAACTTTTTGAAATGTATAAATAATTCGTATTTGTAGTTTCGTGAAATTCATCGTTTCTCTCCTACATTTTAATTCTTATTTTTAATGATAAATAATAAATAATATAAATAATAACGATATATCATCGTAAGAAGAGAATAATTTCCGATGCAGTTATTTCTCAAGCAGAATCTCTCTTCTTAAAAAAAAAAAAAAGGAGAAAAATCTCGCGCTAATTTCAGATCGGGAAGAGAAATTCATTCCTGCGAACATTGACCCTCGAAGAAAATTATCTCCTCTTTGAAGGGCGATAAATTTATATCCAACTTTTTCCAACGGCTTGGCCGATCTAAATTTGTCACCGAAAATTTGTCCCGTGAAAAAGGGGAGAAAAACGGAGAGTAGCGTTTGCCCGAAGAGCAAAGATACGAGGGGTGGAGGGAATATCGAGGGCGCGGGCATTATCGGGGGAGGGAAACTCGCGGAAAGAAATAATCCAGTAACAGAATCGAGAATCTCTGACTTCCAGGGACTCCATCGTGCAAACTTTTGCACGGGAGTTTACGATGTTATCGAAAGTTTCGGGATCCGAAACGGAATGTCGAACCACGTCGATCAACCAACCGGCCAGATATTCCGCTTTTCCGCCAACTTGATGCGATTCGAGCTTCCCACGTTCTCCTCTTCGCTTAAGGGATCGATATTTTTAATTTTAACCGATCGTATCGAATCATCACGCTACGTATAAAAATTCCCAAGTGTCCCAAATGATATTTAAAAAAATATTTAATCATGGGGGAATAAGTATTCGATAAGATTTGCGAAAAAAGATGTAAAATTTTATTAGTCATAAATGTTTGATGATATTCCGCAGGAGAATTGTTGAGTTGTGTTGATGAATTTTATTGGGTGAATTTTTGAAATTGAAGCGACGTGAGAAAGTGATCGAAATGGATAATTGACTGAGATTCTTGGAGGAGCAGTGGTGGTTTACGTACTGCTGCAGTTCGTATTGTATGCAGTTGGTAACATTGTGGAAAAGTGATTGCCGTGCTCGCGAGAATCTCGCACGTTCGATACATAATTCGCTGGGTTTCCTGCCTGGAGCAGCATTGCGGATGGTTGAACTCTATCTCGATATTGTATCGATGCGGCTTATGCATTACCTTCCTTCCTGCCCCGCGATTTACAATAAACAGGAATATTTTACTAGGGAATGGCGAGCAACCGAAGGAACCGATGAAATCCCCTGGAAACTCGTCGAACCGAGCTGCTTTCGAACAATTGATGCGCATCGTTGTTAATAAAGAAACGATATTTCAAATGCATAATTGCTTCAATAATGACGAACGGTTGGGAATTAATTTCATTCCTGTACAAATTTATTTCGTCAAAAAAAAAAAAGAAAATTATCAAACGATGCGATACGAATTTAATTAAAATTGTAAATATTTATGAAAACATTATTAAAAATAATAACGTATCGATGACAAGGAAAGGAAAAAAGAAGGAACAGGGCATGGAAAAGATGTTGCTCAAATAAGGGGCGGGACGAATTATTTTTAATTTTAATCCGTAAAGCGAAATTCGCGAGGCATTTAATGCGAGATACGCAATAATTTGCACGGCTGCGTGCACCGCTCCAATCGAACTCTCTCTCTCTCTCTCTTTCTCTCTCTACTCCCCATCCGTTCCTCCCTTCCTCACTCGGGGCGAAATGCAGCACGATTATATCCTTCGAGGGAAATTGTTGCTGAAATGATTTAGAGTAAAGCGCAATGGAGCGCGCACCAACTATTCTTGGCGATTATTCAATTCCTCGAATTCCCCCTCCTCACTCTCCGTGTTTTAAGAACGAACTCCAGACGTTTTACTGGTTATCGTTATCGTCAACGTAAGCACCGAACAATCGCACCTGATAAACTCAGAAGAAGTCGCGTATTAAGCCTCCCTGATTTCCTGACTGATGACGTAACTTTATCTAATACAATACTGCAATACTGTAAATACAATTTAGAATTTAGATAAGATTATTAAATAAGAAATAATGGTAAAAGAATACTTTTCGACTGGTTAATGTAAATTTTTATCTTTCCTTACTTTAATAATACAATTTTGAAGTAGCGAAAGTTAGGCGCCTGGCATCGAGCAACCGCCACTCGTTTGATTTACACTCTCACTCTTTCTTTGGAAGACACTACAAGCTAAATACTTGCAGCAACTCGTGCGTATTTTCAATAAATTCCTACTATCAATTCTAACCTCCTTAATTAATGAATTACACTTAATGAATTACAATCCGCTAGCATCAATGCTAATCTCAGAATGGAATCCTCGCTTTCCTTCTGGAAAATTTTGCTGCGGATCGGGCAAGCGCGCGAGATTTTATTTTGCCAATAGAGGCCGCAACGAAGAGGGAGGAAGGGGAGAGGGACAAGGCGGATGCGCCATACACACGCGTTTCCAGAATTCGGTAACTCGATGCCGTGGCCGCAAGCGGCGCTGTAACGCCGCCAACCTATCGCGTTACAAAGGCCCTCCGTACGCGGAATCGAAATAATTCGAATAGTTTCGCGCGGCGAAACGCGCAAATATGCACGATACAACTGCAGAATCGATTCTCTGCCCCCACCCTCCCCCTCCCCCTGCTCCCGGATCCGAATTTCCACCGTTTGTTTTTCGGGCGAAAAATGACCGGTTCGCATACCGTTCCCCCCCTCCTCCGGTTGTGTTGTGCTCCCTGTGATAAATATCAGGCGAAACTTTCGCAATTGTCCGATCTATCGGCTGATTGGTCCGATTACGCGAGCGTTTTTTTTTTTTTTTTTATTCCTTGTTTTCATTTTCTCTTCGACCTATACGTTTCCAACTCTATCTTTCATTTCCAAACGGAATTTAGATTCCTGTGCAGGGGGGCTGGCTATTTCCAGGGGGGAAAGATTGACGTTGAATTGCATTACAATGGAAAAATACTGCGGGATTATTTCAGTTTGGAGCAAGTGGTTGATTTTTGAGTAATTTGACGGGCTTGGAAGAGGATCCTTTTTCAAATCGTTCTATCCTTCATTTCTTAATTTCTTCAATTCGTTCTAATTTGTGTATTCATTCTGAAGACACGGTTCAGTGATTCTCAACCCTAGCACTTTGCAAAAGAGAGACAGCAAGTATATATATATATATAATCAGGAAAGGAGTGAAAAGAATTATTATTCGCACGTTTAGCGCGCCTAAAAACCGAGTACAGTGGTTACGTTTCATCACGCGCATTTAAAAACTTGATCTGGCCGGGCCCGGCGTGATTTAAAACGAGATTTAAAACGAGAGTTAAAGATTAAACGTTTTCCAAATGGAATCGCGCGATATTCCCGTGCAAAAATCCGCTCGTTCTCGCGCGCTGCATTATTGACGGTTGTAAGCCGACCAAAGGGATCTGCCCCGCTTTCCGCCGTGCTCTTTAAAGTGTTAACAAATTGAACAACATGGAATTTTGTTCCAAGCCGCCCCGTTGTCTGTTCGCCCGGTTATTTCTGGTTGGCTGATGCCGAATCTTTGACTTTGGCAACTCGTTTGCCCGTACCATTTGCCCCCTCCTCTCTAAACGAAATCCCTGGATCAATATCGATCGATGGAACGGTGGAAAAAAATTCGTTCGATGATCTAGCAGTATGACCAGGCTGCGTTGGAAGAAAAGAGTGAGTTTATTTTTTAGAATAAAAATTTTCGCAAAATAAATGTAAATATATTATCGTATCAAGATAAAGAAAGATCAAGAATCGTCTATTCCTAATTTTCTAGGTGGAATTATCGATGTTCGCACCCTCTTCGCACCCTCTCTCTCAATGATGGCGCGCACTCGTGACGTCGCCAAGTGTGTACGTAATACGATACTAAATTACGTTCACCGCCATTGTCGAGGCATTATCCACTTAGCACGTACATTCGCGACAGCGTCAGAAGAGCAGCAACGATATAACTTCCTTCGATACAACTTCCTTGCTGCTTATTCGCTTAATCCCTATCGATACACCGTCGAGGAGAATACGCGAGGCACGATAAGGCACATCCTATATATATATATATGTTATAGAATTTAAAGTTCACCGAAATTTTATTTATAGTTTTATTATTCAATGTTGCTAGCAATGCCATTACTTCATAGTTGGCTATCTATTTATTTTTCTTAGATACGAATAGATCAGTTGTCTCGTAAATAAAAAATGCTTTATTTTAAATGCTTCCGACGATTTAATAAATATCGCACGCTTTTTAAAAATATTAAATTAAAAATACGGAAAATTTATATTTTAAGATCGCGAGTTAAGACTTAACCGCAATCGAAAGGATAAAGGAGAAAGAAGTTCGAGTTTTTAAATACGATACCACGTCGCTTGTTCGGCGAGTAGTAACCAGTGGTTAACTGTCCCTATGCAAATTTGAAGACGGTTTTCTCCCGGTTCCGCGGCTTTGTTATCACGTTCCAAAGTTCGGGAGAGGAGAAGGCAGGAAGAATCTATTAACGAGGTCGAGGGGGTCGTCCCCCGATGGGATCCTAATTAAAAAACTCCTCCTTTTCTCCACCTTCGACGAGGCTAATTTTGCCTCGAGTTTTATTATATAAAACTCTCGCAGGCGCAACTCGTTACAAGACCTCGTAACTAACCATTCGGGGTCATCCGAAATTGCGGCGAAAGTTGGAAACGCAAGGCGCCGCAACGAATATTTATAAAATTGTCTCGCGGACAATTCGTACGACGAGAGAGTTTTCGAAGAAATTGGAAAAGGGAAGGAGCAGTTTCGTTTCTCTCGATTAAAATTAAATTTTCACCGATTAGAGATACCCTGTTCGATATTATACGAAATTTGAAAGATCGGGTATCGCGTGTCTTGGCTTGTCGGGAAACGTAGTTCCGTTTCTTCACGCGAGTGTCGCTAGTCGAACGTTTATCCAGCCAACTTCACTCTGAACCGCGTTGTTATTGTTATATCTCGAGCATTTTCTAGTGGTTTATTCATGGAAAAGATTATCTCGTTCTCGCGCGTGATAAACAAAGATGCATTTATCGAAAAAATATTAAGAATACTATGTTTCGAAAAGGCGATGGAAGAAGAACGGGCGAATAAACAGCTCGAGAAATCGAGATTGAATTGTGGTGTTTCGTTGTCGTGAGGAAAAAACCATTTCCATAATATATACCGTTACTCGCCTCTCCAAAAAAAATCTCTTCTCCTCGAAATTCAATTTCTTCGAATTTCCTCGAGATTCTAAAGATTCTCGAAGCGGGTAAAGATAATTCGTCGTGATGATTTTCCTTGGAACACGTTCGATAACCTCGATCTTTCTCCCTTATACGTGACATACGCGCACACGGCCGATCATAATTCGTTTACCAGAGATGTTGAAAAGGGTGGGAAGCGAATTCACTGTGTACTAGCCTTTGAGGAGAATTTGCCCTTCCCCCGCCTCCTCCCTCGTCGGCCATTTTCCGAGAGTCGAGGAGGGAGGAGAGGGGGGACAGGAACGAAGAAACGCTCGACGCTAATGGAGAACGTTCGAACGTGGCCGGGAAAATAAGCAGCGGAGAGATCCTTGCGGCAGGATGCTTTTGCATTGAAACGTGGCCTTCGTTCTTTTTTTCTTTCTATCTTCTCCTCTCCCCTGCCCCTCCATCCTCGCTCCCGTTCGACGAAAACTCTACCACTAGGCAAAATCGACACTGAGCGATGTGAAAGCTCGCGAGAACGCGCAGAGGCGAGCGTTTCTAACCTTTCTGGCTCGCCTCTGTTCCCCCAAATTTCTACTCTCCCCTCTTCCACGATCGCTCCTTTAAGCCCACCCGATGCGCTCCAAGTGCCGCTCTTCGATGAAAGGCAGACATCTTCTTTCCACTTCGGGTTTCTTTTTTTTTTGAAACCAATTTCCAGTCGGTGTGGATGGTAAAGGTGTCCTCCTTCGAACGTTTTTACGAGGATTCGTGAGAAATTCGTATACAATAGTTGCGAATTAATCGGTTCAATTTTTACTTTATCGAGAGTATTTATGCGTGTTTGAATGTTCGTCGTGGAAAATGAGGCGATTATCATTTAATTTAGATCAGTTTTGGATCAGCTTAACAGAGTTTTTTCATTCAATTCGGAATTAACACAGACTAATTAACGTTAAACAAATTTCTGATTGATTTAATTTCGCTATGATCGAAGTTAGATTCAACCTAACCTAAATTATTACAACAAGAACTTCGAACTTTGATATTGATATTGGCATATCTACAACTGGCTGATCGATTCATGTATTATATTCTTGTCAAAATTTAACGAATTATCACGCAGGGAGAATCCTATATTTTTTCCTCTTACGATTCAAGTTCAAGGTTAATCAAATAAAAGAAAGATTCAACTTTTAACTCTTAATTCTTATATATACAACGAAATTGGCCTTAAACGAGACTCTCTTTGAACTCGTTAACGTTAAACAAATTTCTGATTGATTTAATTTCGTTACGATCGAAGTTAGATTCAACCTAACCTAAATTATCATAACAAGGACTTTGCACATTGATCAGATATTGGCATATCTGGCTGATCGATTCATGTATTATATTCTTGCGTCAAAATTTAACGCAGGGAGAATCCTGTATTTTTTTCTCTTACTATTCAAGTTCAAGGTTAATCAAAAGAACGATTCTTAATTCTTAACTCTTATATATATATATAACGAAATTGGCCTTAAACGAGACTCCCTTCGAGCCCTTCTCGCGTATACCTTTCGTCAAAGACACTCAAGAGAGAAAGAGAGGCGGGCGTTTACAATGGAATTTAGAAGAAAAGGAATTCGGGTCGATATCGTTGGACGCGTTCGTTAGAAACTTGGCGAGCAACGAGGATCTGTTAAGTTGGAAGAACGTTGGAACGCTTAAAGCCCGTTATACAAAGAAAATATTCAATTTCAGGTCTTTTGTAGGATTTCATTATCGAGGTCTCGTGGAAATATCAAAAGTATTTTCCTTTTCCCGACCTTCGCCCCCCTCCTTTCCCCTCCAAGCGTTCCGCGGAATGCTTGAAATCTTTCGCGCAAACGTGAAACGTTAAACATCCAAACGGGGAAGACTCTCGATCTAATTTACATTTTCAATTTCGCTTCTCCTTCTTGAACCTCGCAATACTAATTGAAACAGCTAATGTTGCGTTACAGCTGTGTAACGCGATTATAAGAACATTAACGTGTACAACGACTGGAAGAAACTGTGTCTCCGTTTGGACACAGGAATTTCTTAACGGAGGAACTGTTAAGGATAATTTTGTCTCGTGATACATGAACGAAACGTGATACGATGAATCATGTATGCAGAAATTTTTTTATCAGCGCAATTCTGAAAGTTTTAATATTCTTCTTTTTTTATTTAAATGGAGCTTTGTCTGTTTAAGTAAAAGTTTAAAGATTTTTTTATTAGTAATAAATGAGTTTCCTGATATATTAGTAAGATAGATATCTTTATGTTTCTCAGTCATTTCGCAAAAATTCCTGGTATCCCTATCTTTGAACTTTTAAACTATACTATTGAAATTTGTGCAGGAAAATTTCCAGACGAAATTGCGACAGAAATATTAAAATAGTGTAAATTCAATTTTTCACGAACCCAATTTACATATTCAAAAATAATATTTTACTAGATTTAATAAATTCTTAAAATTTTACATCTTCTCAATCTATTTTACAATAATCCTTTACGAAAAATTCCCGATATCCATATCTTCGAACTTTTAAACTATATCATTGAACTTTGTGCAGTAAAATTTTAAGGATTTTATTACGCTGTTGTAAAAATTATTTCAGACGAAATTGTGACAGAAATATTAGAATGTGTAAATTCAATTTTTCATGAACCTAATTACATATTCAAAAATAATATTTTACTAGCTTTAATAAGTTTTTAAAATGCAAAAACTCCAATTACTTAAAGAAACAACTCATCTTTACTTCGTTTTTCAATTTCATAAAAATCCTTTACGAAAAATTTATATCTCTATCTTCGAACTTTTAAACTATATCATTGAACTTTGTGCAGTAAAATTTTAAGGACTTTATTACGCTGTTGTAAAATAAAATTTCCAAACATGAAATAAAAATTGGAGAGTTTTTTATTATACTCTCGTTATATCCTACATTTATACAAATTTTCAAAATGGATGAATATTGAATTATTACGAACTGAAATACTAAAATTGTATAAATTCAAATTAAATTAAACTTAAGGATTCCGAAATAATATGTCACCGGTCGTAACAAATTATAATTCCACTTTATAATTCCACTTTATAATTTAAACAATTTTGTCTCGCTCGGTCTCTCAACTCATCTCACGAAAATCCTCGAACCTCGTCGAGCCATCGAATCTTCCCTTAAAAACTATAATTCTCCATCGAAAGAAATCGAAGCACCGTCCCAACACATAATTATTTTCAACTTTCTCCTCCCCTCTCCTTCAATTAATCAACTCCTAACTCCATTATCCTGTCTCCTATCCCTCTCCTTATTCCCTCAAACCAAAAATAAAAACGATACACGCACGATTCGAATGAATCTTATCATCGCGGAGACGAGAATATTAATAATAATTTTTCACTCGTATTACACTCTCTGACCGAGTTTCAATTCGGAGACGAGGGTCGATAATGGAATTTTTCGTTTTTTAATACGCGTGATTCGTCGCCACGGCCAGGAGAAGAAAGGAAAATGGTGAAAAGCGACAGAAGAAGCGCGCGTCAGAAAATCTGTACGTACATTCGTTCTCGTTTTTCCTGGCCTGCTCCTCGAAAAGGGGGAGAGGAGGCGTGGAAAGAGTTTTTCACCGGGGATATTAGTCTCCTTGGGAAGGGGGTGGAGAAATGAAGAGGAAGTTCGGCACGAGGGTGAAGTGGTTCCGCGAAAATTATTGGATTTCTCGAGGGTTGCCGCCACCACTGTATCTCTCCGTGGAAATGGCGGCCACGAGTTTTCTTTTTCTTTTTTCTTTTTTTTTTCTTTTTTTGGATACCGCGAAACGTGCAATTTCGGTACGCAGTTGGAAACGAGCGGTTTGAATTTTTACATTTTTGGTCTCTCGATCGAAACTTTCCTATTTCGTTTCGCTAAGTTTTTAACGCGATCGCGAGCCTCGACCGTTTCGATTCGCGAAAGAAAAATGAGAAAAATGTATCGTGATACGATGCACTTGGTGCATTCGTGCAATTTTTCTAAGTTTAGCAAGGAGAATGAGCCTGATTTTCAAATGTGGTCCAATTATGAGAGTTTATATATCTTTCTGTAACTAGGAGATAGGTGATAAATAAAGCAATAAATAAATATTAAATTAATTAAAATCAGCTTTAGCATTTTTGAATAAAGTATGCAAAAGTATTTTGTCAAGATATGTAACAAAGACATATCGATGAATTCGTATTAGAAGTAAATTTAAATCTGATAAAATTAAGATCAGCTTCAGCATTTTTGAATAAAATATCGAATTTTTCTTATTAATGATAAATAAAACAATACTAAATTAATTAAGATCAACTTTAACGTTTTTGTACGATATATCTTCTCAAGATATGTAATGAAGATATCAATGTTAATTCGTATTAATTCGTATTAAATTAATTAAGATCAACGTTAGCATTTTTGAACAAAGTATGCAAGAGTATTTTCTCAACACGTGTAAAGATATATATCGATGCTAATAAAGCAATATACTAAATTAATTAAGATTAGCATTTTTGAACAACGTATGCATGAGTATGTTCTCAAGATATGAAACAAAGATAAAACAGATATCGACGTCAATTCGTGTTACAAGTAAATTTAAGCCTGATAACATCGTATTTTCCTTATTAGTAATAAATAAAACAATATTACCAAATTAAGATTAGTATATCTGAACAGATATCGACGGTAACTCAGAACTAAATTTAATAACATCGAATTTTCCTCATTATTTAGAAAAGCCTCTAAAGAAAAACATTTTCACAATGCTATTCATTATTAGAAAAAACGATGTTGAATTAATTCTCAAAATATGTAATGAAGACATAAATATCAATGTTAATTCGTATTAGAAGCTTGATACGATATATAATTTTTCTAAATTAATTAAGATCAATTTTAGCATTTTTGAACAAAGTACGCAAGAGTATTTTCTCAACACACTTTGTAAAGATATCGATGCCAATAATAAAGCAATATACTAAATTAATTAGCATTTTTGAGTTCGTTTCCACAATTATTTCGATGATTCAATTTTCTTTTCGAGAGCAGAGCGTAACAAGGGGACAACGAGCGGGGAAAAGAAAGGAAAAGTGCGCGAACGAGTTTCTGGGAAAACAGGGAATGTATGTTTTCGAAAAACAAGAGCGGCGCTGCTACCGACGATTTCAATTAATTCACCAAATTGCCAAAAACATCTTCAATCAACGCGTTCCCGCCGGCGAAAGAGCCGAGCAAAAGATTCCACGCTCTGTCCGCGGCTAATTAAACAATCGAGCGAAAAGAGGGGATGCACAACAAATTCCCATCGTGCGCATTCCCAACCCCCGGGGGGGATATCATCCACCGATGATCGAGCCGTGCCCTGCCGCGGTTCGACGAGCGCGAATAAGGAAGAGGAAAGATAGGGGAGGAGGGGGATGGAAAATCGAAAACCGCCTCGAGGCGTCCAAAATTTTTACCCCTCGTTTGCTCCCCCGTTCTGTAATCGCGTAAACGTTTCTCTCGTCGAGGAGAGTTGAAATGACGAAACGACATAAAATATATTATATGTAATGTATAAATTTGTGAAATCACGGTTGATTTTCAAATTTTGCGCGCTGCCACTTTTGGATGGACAGTTGACAGTCGGTGATAAGGAACAGAGCAAGCGAATTATTGACGTTGCGGTGGGCAATGATTGATTTTTCCGTCGAATCGAGCGCGAAAGGAATTGGAAGGTTAAATTTTATTTTTAAACTTCCAAATTTTGAAAGTAAATTCTTCTATGTGGATATCATTGGACGTTGATGAGCGAGCGAAGAGAATAAGGGTTAAATTATTTTCCCCTATTTATTGTTCCATTCTACAACAATTTTTAATAACGATAATTCAACATTTGGCGCAAATCAAGATCTTCTTTCCCAGAAAATTCGAAAAAGGGGGGAGGGGGATGGGGAGAACAATGGCTAATAAAAAGGCATTATGCCCGATAATAGCCTGGAATAACGACCCACATGTTCCAAAGATAAAATCAGATTGAAACTGTCAAATTTTGGAAGCGCGCTTCCTCTTTTAAATGAAAACTGATGACAGTGAAAGGAGTTAAATTTTAAACTTCCAAATTTCTAAATAGTAAATTCTTTCAAGTAGATAATATTGACGAATGATTTCTAACTTAAAATACACGTTCAAAGAAAAGGGGTTTTTATTCCATTGTACAACGATTTTTAATAACAATATGATTTCAAACCAAGACCCGTCTCATCTCAAACGTAACGAGGCAATATTCTTCCCCAGGCCACACGAAAATTCGAGAAAAGGGGGAGGGAAGAGAGGATGGGGTGAACGATGCCTAATAAAAAAGCATTATCCCCGATAATAGCTTGGAATCACGGCCCACATGTTCGAAAGGCCACTTATTAAATCGTCGCAGCCGAGCCTCGTAAACACATTTTCCATCCCCGACGCGGGGGTGGGTCCCGTATCGTGCGGTCAACCCGACGAGAAAACTGCTATCATTTCATTACGGCTCAACCGAGTTCATTCAGGGACCAACGACCCGATCGACCTCCCCCCCTTCCATCCTCTATTACCCACCATTCACCACCAATCCCAATCATCATAAACAATTACCCGCAACCGTAACAAAAATACTCGTGATGGCTTTTATATATCTACCGCCAGAACGCTCTTCTATACACAGTGAGTATACAAAATTTAACCAATTATCCCATTCGAATCTAACGATCTTCTACGTATTTTCCAACGCATTCTAATTTTAATCATTGCAAATTACTTGTGAAGCGTGTATTAAAAGATTTTACGCTAAAAATTTCTTCGATATATCAAGTATTTATGTATTTTTGTGCTCCTTGTGTCAAATCTTGCTCCGATCAGTGATAGTATACGATTTAACGGTTTAATTATCGTTGAAGAACTTCTGATTCAAAGGCGCTTATATTCTTGCAATAATTTAATTTTATCAATTTTATACACACAGCGAGAATTCTTAGATATCAGATTGGAAAGAAAGTTCTTTTTAACTTATTAAATTCAAATGCGCGTGAATTAAATTCAAATCTTGAACAAAACTTTATTGATCAAATAAAGATCAATTGAACAAAATTCTGGAATCCTGGAACTGGAATAGAAAAATTGCTTCCATTATGTTTTCAACACCCTGAGGGAAATCAGAAAAACAAAATTAATACCACATTAATAATAACAAATTAATCGAAAATAGAGCGTTTAAAATCAAGATAAATCAAAAACCATGAAAGAAGATTAAGAATATTAGATTCTTTCCAACCTAAAATTTTCACTCGTCGTTCCAAACATTCGTAGCACCCGTTATAGCGTATCTCGTTTGAGAGGTTGCCGGTAGGATAATAATCGCAATGTTATTTCACGCTTTCGGTGGCCCGTTTGACGCGTATTCCAGGAGCGTATGCGAGGTCACGATCGCCCGCCGCTCATCTCTGGGCTCTCGTTCGATTTCCACGCCGGACAACGGGTTGTTTTCGCGGGATAGACACGCGTTCGTTGCTGTTCGTTTGGCATTTTCAGCCAAGGGATGATGGGAATCGCGGATTTGTAATCGCGTAGGAGGGGAAGGGGAGAGGGAAATTCGATACCGAAAGTTGGACAGCCCTGTGCAGATCAGTGAAATTCAATATTTCAGTGCTTCGTTTGTTTTTTCTTTTTTCTTTTTTTTTTGATTCTCCGATGACTTTTCGAGATTCTTTCCGAAAGAAAGGAAAAAAAGTTGTACGGTCTTTTTTGATTGACATACAAATTATTATCCTCCACAAAGATATGCAGCATCATCTGTACCTCCAAATCTTCGACAATATACTGGTCCAAATTTTCCTGTAAGTATTTAATAAACAAATTGAGTTGAATGAAATAAATTTATAAATCAATTCATTATGTTGTATCCTTCTTTGAGCAAGTTTCATGGATATATGCAGAGTATATTTTCTTTTTTGATTATCCGATGATTTTTCGAGATTCTTTCCGAAAGAAAGAAAAGAAAATTTGTACAGTCTTCTTTTTTTGATTGGCATACAAATTATTGGAAAATTATCACTGTTTTATATATCCTTCTTCGAGCAAATTTCATAGATAATATATACAGAGTACATTTTTTTTTGTTTACACTATACTGATCTCGATAAAATTTATAAATATTCGTGATTCCAAGTCTTAATAGGGATGAAATTTTTTTTTATGAACGCAAAAGTCAAACGAGGGAACGAAAAAAGAAAGAAAAATCGGGATACACAAAGCAAGCACAATGAGAGATAGGATAGGAACAAGGAGGTGGACGAAAGAGAAGGCTCTGGGGACACTGAGAAGAAAAGATAGATCGAGGGAAGGGGAAGATAGCAGAAGGGATTGCGGGAACAGAGAGCAAAACATGGAACTATTACGTCGAAATAAAATGTAATCACTGTAGTTTACTAGAGAAACACGCAGCTTTTTGACAAAGAAATTTTTTGCCCTTCAGAAATTCGTCTCAGAACTTCTCACGCGATGAAATATATAAAAAAATGTACAATTATAAAATCGCTATAATCAATCTTTTCTTCTCTCAGATCCAGACACTCTAATAATACACTCTGCCAAACCGTTCCAAAAATCCGATCGACCCCTAAACAAATAAAAATTTTCACAAAATGAAAAATCAGCATCCTTGAACAGGTCCAGGACCTGATTCTCCAGGGGGAAGAACTGAATCTCCCTCGTGAAAAGAAGCACCAACTCGGATCATCGAATTGGCGGCTGGATGAGGGATATGGCCGATATGGCCGACACGATTGTTGCTTTTCCCCGACGGTGTTTGCAGTGGCGGGTCATTGTTACACTCCATCCACTCGCCCCCTTTCATCCAAAGCCCGTATATACTCGTGGGAGTGGCGCGCACGGGAGAGGAGCAGCATCTCATATTAGCCGCTTAATTGTCTCTATTTGTCGAGCACCCAGCATCCGACAATTCCGCCATTGAACGGTTTCGAGGCCGAAACGGGTCGGTGGTCGGCCAGGAAATCGAGACATTATCGCGGCAGGGGTGGAGGACGACCGCCACTTTTCGTTATCTTCGCTCGTTCGTTCACTCCAGCCGGCGAATTGTTGATACTACGATCGCGAGTGTCGAGAGATCCGGGGTGATTGACGTGGCGAGATCGTGGATAAGAGCGGATGAATTTTGAAACAAATCGTCGGTGGATGGATTCGGGACGAATTCAGTGAAAACAGGGATTACCTTTCGAGTAATTGAGGCGATTAACGATTGTTTGTTTCTCCGAGGGGATATTGATTAGTAGGAGGAGATGCATTGATTTACGAGTGAATTTTTGAAGAGGTTGTCAAAAAATAAAAAAAAATGCAAAGTTCCTTTCTTCCTTTCATTTTTTCTCGACAATTTTAAAATTGCTTAAGATCGAAAGCCAAAAATTGGAAGATTTAACTGATCGTGTTTGTCGCTTTACGATGGGGAATTTCTTCTTCTGGCCAAACAGGGATATCGCTGCTCCACGGTGGAAAAATATGGGCGGGGGATGGGAGGGTAATTACAGGCAGTTTCCTTGCTGGCGGGTGGTTCGTCATAGAGACGCGAGAAAAAAGGCTGTGTAGAAGGGTAAAGTTCGAGGAATTATCCTCGTTGTTCCGTCCTGCCGTTACGGACGATTATTCCCGTAAGTAGTTGAAACTCCTCCCTGAAGAAAACGGGGGATTCGCAAGAAACGGAGAAATCGCTCTAATAATTGATAGCGGGATAGAAATTCGAGGAAGTTTCGCGAAAGAAATGGCTAAAATTATTCAAACGAAGAAGCTGGACGAATCGTTCCGGATAATCGATTCATCGTACGATTCCGAGTTAAAATTAAATAAAGAACGAGATCTTGCTTCCTCGTCTTTACGCGACGAAAAAAAGAATCATCCGGCAATTAATTTTATTCGTCCACGCGATGATCATGAGTTTCGATTATTCGTGGCCGCACGAGTGGAAAAAAATATTCACACGCAGTGGAATTCGCACACGATTCCACCCTCCCGTGCGATTAAAACTTAATGAGTATCGTTTTTCTCGCCTGTACTCGTAAATTACATTAATTAATACTTTCCATTTGCATGACAAGAGTTGGCCGAAATTGAATCGGGGCCCCTTGTTAATTCTGTGCATCGGAATCGTTTAATTTTCACGCCCCTGTAACGTGCACGTTTTATTTGCAAACGTACTTTCATCCACTCTTTGACAAAACATCGATGAAAATCTGCGAAACTGGAGGGAGGAACTTCAACCTAACCTCGACCATTCTATGCGTAAATATTATTAGGTTTTGTTGGATATTAATCGTAACATCATTTTATATTATTCAGATTCATCGTCTTAAAATTGTAAAATCTTCAAGAAGATAAGATTTAATACGTTATTAAATCAGCTTTCGTTCATTAAACATTTAGCGACGTGAACACGCTCTTGTATATTCTCGTGGCCAAGTTCCATAGTGAACCTAACCTCAAATATTATTCTAACCTCGTACGCCATCTATCACGCAGCAACTCGTTTACTTCAAAATTCATAGTTCCACCAAGATGAAACGAGATCTTAACTTTCCCAACGGCGGATTGAAAAATGACAAAGTTTTTCTCGAAAAATCGCGCCACGATTTTAATAGATTCGTAGATTAGTCGGGATAAAGGAAGAGTGCATTAAATAATTGGATATCGCGAAATAACGCGAGGAATTATTTTCCCCTTCCTGAGAGACCATCATCGAGTTTATAAGACATAAGCTCCGCAGTGAATTAAATGCAGTTTGACCTGTTGCTTTGAAGCAAGTTATAACTTTTTTCACGCTCACCGCGACAGAAAGAACATCAATCACTGCCTCTGCCTTGTATTATTATTATACGCTGCGGCGAGACTCTCGCTTCTAACGAACACCCTTTTCATCAAGGTTATCGAATATCTGACATTCGATCATCGTGATCCGACGATGAGAAACATAAAATTTTGCCATTTTCTTTTTTTTTACTCAAAACGTCAATGCCATTATCGTCATTCTGTTAATAATAATCTAACAGCATTCATCTTGAAATTCTCAAATCAAACACACGATCTTAACAACAACACCGTTAAACTAATTCCAGATTCCAATTCTAATGTAATATATAATTATAAAAGTCACAAATTATATTTTTAATAATATATGATCCAAAAAAAACAAAAACAAATTAAAACATTAAATTAACAAAATGATCCAAAATTCAGTAAAACAATTCACCAATTTCGCGCACACTGTAATACAGATCTAAAAATTGTTCTGTTTGTCCACTCTCCGTATCCCGATGAAACCATCGGCACGATGATCGATCGATCAGGTCAGTTTCGGCATCGAGTAACCGACGCTCCTCTTTTTCCCCGGGCCGGGCTCCTTTTTTATTTATTCATGCTCTGGTGACGGCGGCCATTTTCGTGGCTCAAAAGCGGACAAAGAAGAAGCGCGCGCGAGAGAAGGAATTAAGGTCGTGACCCGTAGTTGAAACTTTCAGCTGGCTCGCGCGATTCTCTCTACCTGCTCTTTAATCTCGCCCCATTCAAGGAACACGCGCGCCGACAATTTATTTTAATCAGCCAGCCAACTGGTTATATTCCCTTTCTACCTCTAATGTTCCCATTTAATGGCCGGCTTAATTTTTATTTCGACTCGATTCGTGACTGCATCAACCTTAGTTGTGCGATCGTCGCCATCTGTTTGAGACTCTTGCTCCGTTCGTATTTTCTATTAATGGCTCGTTTTCGATAATTTTAGGGATATAATTTTTAAAGCGTAATAATAAATTTCGAATAGCAAAATCTTCTGACTGCATCGAGCTCAGTCGTTTGAGGCTCTTGCTCCGTTTATTTTTGTATTTTCTATTCATAGCTCGATAAAAAATGAAATTTGCGCTAATATCGATAATTTTAAAGCGTAATAATAAATTTTGAATAGCAAAATCTTCTGGAAAGTCCGTTTAATCTCATTTAGTGACTGGCTTAATTTTTATTTCGACATGATTCGTGACTGCATCGAGCTCAATCGTGCAATCGTGACATCATCACAATCCAATCGATTCGTCTGAGATTCTTAGACCGTTTTCTTATTCGCTTTCGATAATTTTAGGGATATTGCGGTAATTTTTAAAGCGTAATAATAAATTTCGAATAGCAAAATCTGCAGAGGTTGGTCTGTAATTAATCCCGATATATTTTTAAATTCTTTGTTTCCAATTTTAGATAACGGTTTATTAAATGATCTAAGCGAGCTGTTCCAGTCTCGTACAAAAATCGAGGCCAATCCCGAAATTTCGCGCGTTCGATATTTTACAACCCAGTTCCAGCTAGAATCCGTTAATTTAAAATCTACATCGGGAGGAGTTAAAAGTAGCTTTTACAATATCAGGCCAGACATTTCTCTTTTTTTTCCGGATATCTATAAACAAACCTCGAGTTATCAGAGATTGCAATCTCGAGCGGATTCTAAATTAAAAAAAAAAAGGCAAGCATCGAATAGAAAAGACCTTAATAAAAACGATCCAATTCAAACTGCTCTTCTCGATGACGGACGAAAAGAGGAGGGAAAAAAAAAAATGATTAAGAAATGAATTTCGATTTAATTTTCATTCCCCGACTTTTAAACGTGCGCAAAACGACAGACTATGAACCCATCTCTATCGATCCCACGTCTCGAGACTCACAAGTCGAGACAAAAATCATTCCCCGCGGACTGAGAATCGCGACAAGCCGGTTCGCAACTTCCTCGTAGAGAAGAACTTCCGCACGAGTTTCGAATGTCCCTGTTTTCCCCACGCAGAAACACCTCGCGAACCGCGCCTTCAACCAACCAGCGAGCGCACCACGGTCGTAATTATCGAGGTAACGCGGCGCGTTTCCAGGCGATCCGCTCCCCGAACCTCGCCCACCTCTCTCTCTGGCTGGCGCCGCGAGACAATGAACAATGGGACGAGCAGATTCGCATAGCTGAACGCCTCGGTGAGGATCCGCGAAAGATGGAATTCGAGGCGTTCGCCAGGCAGCCACAAAAGAGAGAGGAGCGGAAGAAGCTATTTACCAAGCGGCATCGCGAGCCATCTACCCCGTCGTAGAAAGCGTCGAGTTGGTTATAGATGTTAGAGGAGGATGAGGGAGGGGCGAGCAGAGAAATTTAGACGAATTGGACGGTCTCTCGGATGGGAGAGATCATTGTTCGATTCTTCAATCCACTTCTTTCTCTTATCTCTCGATTCTTGTTACCCTCGTGGTCCTACTTGCTGTTTTGGTTAATTCAGGATGGATTGATTGTTGGAATAATTATACGAATACGAATGGATCATGTGAAAATTCATTGACGTCGGTAATGTATTTATGTGAAACATATTTGGAAATAAAAATTCACTTAAACGGTGAGTAATCAATTGTATATCAGGAACAGGTAATTGTAACCTCAAAACGACAGAGTTTATAATATAATAAACATTATTTAAAGAATTTATATAAAATTACTTCGAGTAATTAATTATCGATTATTATATTCAATAAGTAAAGTGTATTCTTTAAGGCTCAAGATCTCTATCCTCGTGTCGTGCTTCTTGCTCCTGTATTACGTAGTTATTTCAGGATGGGTCGATTGACTGTTGGAATATTGACTCTTGTAGACATTAAAAAAATTATACGAATGGATCGTGTGAAAATTCATCGATGTCGATAATGTATTTATGTTACATGGAACATATTTGGAAAGAAAAATGAACTTAAATGAATAATCGCAGGTAACAGTAACCTCAAAACGTTGAGGTTATGTACGAAAAGTGGATCAATAACTACGAATAAATATTAATAAAGGTTAATTGGATTATTGGCCAATAAAATTATCGTATGAAATTTAAAGTATATTCTTTAAGGTTCAAAAAGATTCTTAATAAGGATAATTCGCAATAGCTTATCGTTTCCAAAATTTATCAAAACGAATTTATCAACGAATAATCAAAAGGAATGGCAACTTCAAAGACATATTCGTACATATTATACGAAAACATATTTGGACAGAATAATCGCGGATAACTGTAATCTCTGAAAACGGCTGAAGTTATACGAAGAGTGGATCAACTACGAATAAATGTTATTCGAACACTTTAAATAAAATTATTTAAATAATTAATTGGATTGGATAAAGTTATCGATCCTATTCATCGTATTAAATTCAAAGTACATCCCTATCTCGAGCTATATTCTTCTCATCCGATCTTCAAAAAGATTCTTGATAACAATAATCTGTAATCTCATCTCGTCGTTTCGAAATTCAAAATTTATCGAAAAGAATTTATCAAGAAGCCGAGCAATCAAGAGGAGCAGCAACCTCAACCTCATATCCGTAGATCCTATCGCAGATCCAAACTCCTCCAAGTGATCAAGACTTTCCTGCTCGAACCTCCCTCTCCCTCCCCATAGAAATAATTACCACCACCTAGCCTATCAACTTCTCATGAACTTCGACTACTTTCACAGACAGACTAGCAGTATCGAAATCGAAAAACAAAAAAGGAAGAAAGAAAAAAAACATCGTCCAGGTTCGTCGTGATGGACCTAACGGACAACCTAACCTAACCTAACCCAATCCAACACCAAGAGCGAGCGTAGGCTTAGTAACAGGATTTTCATCCCGGCCAACTGACAATTCCATAATAAAGTATATCCATCACGTGCCGGCGCCATTACCCTTTCCACGGGCCGTTCGTTCCAGACACGGAGGTGGAAATAATTCCCGGAAGTAACGCGTGTCGATGGACAGATAAACTTTCCCTCCAATTCGAATCCAATCAGCGGATCGTCTGTCGATAGGTACGGCGTCGCAGAGGGGAAATCCATGGGTTATTATTCATGCGCTGGCGACATGTGGGCCCCCGTGGTCAACGCGAAGGCAATATAACTTTTTTTTCTTTTTTTTTTATTAACCCCTCCTCCTCCTCCTCCTCCCCCTTTCTTCCTCATTTCGTACGACTTTTCGTATTCCAGGGCAATTCCTTTCCCCTCCCCGTCTCTCCCCGGCGGTCGATGGCGTCCACTTTATTATTAGCCACTATTTTTTTGTCATAATGAAGGATTTTTTTCCATGGGGCGGTTTGAGGATTGGGAGTCCCCGACGGTGGAACGTTTCACGTATGGAAATGAAGTTTGAATTCGTGGATTCGAGAGTTTTCCTCGGTCGGGTTTTTCCGGTTAATTTTCCGATCTCGCGGCTCGGAGATCGTCGACGAAGTATTATCTTGTTCTGTTCGGTTTTTTCTCTTCTTTTTTTTATATATAAGCAGCGTTGCTGCAATAATTGAGACAATTGAGACGAGTGTCGTGAAATATTTCCATGAGTAAATATGGCGGATTTAAAGTTCAAATTTCAGCGATTAATTAAAGATGATTTTTTTTTTCTTCTAGGATTTTGATGTTTGGGTCTCTGTTTGTATATCATTTTTATTTTATGCAATATTTGATATATTTGTTAATTTTGATTAATTTAAAAAAATACCGTCGAACGATATAAATTTTTGAAATTGAGTTTAAATTCTTCTTAAAATCATTTTTATAATTTTACATTTCCAATGAATAATGTTTTTTCCTTCGCAAAAGACTTACGAAGAATGATAATTGTGATCCTCAGTTCTCTCGTTACGAGCCATATTTTTTATCATTAAAAGCGATTGCTTTATTATTTCTTGAACAAGTATTCTCAAGAATATGTAAATTTATTCAAATACGAGACACAGGAAATTTTGCGTTAAATTTCGCAATTTATTTTTCGAACAAAAATATCGAACAAAAATTTGTATAAATATAAACATCTCGTCGCAATTTCGAAAAAAAATTCACGTTTGATTAATTTTAATTCTTACTCGTGTTTCGAAACAATTCCTTTTTTTTTTGCTCTTTTTTTTTACATATTTTCATCATACAGTTTCGAATTATTTTTCAATTCATTCACAGCTCGTTGATAAAACAAACTCTCGAAAGCTGTTAAAATTGATTTATTTCAGCATATATCCGCAAAAATATTCAAACGTGTCCCTGGATATTTATAAAAAAAAAAATAATCTTCTTCTTTCCTTGTAATAAATAACGTCGAATTTTATCAGTGTTATCGTTTCTCAATCTTGAAACAGATCGATGTTACAATTTTTTTTCAAATACCGATTAATTTATTTTATTTTCTTTGGAAATTTAAGTTAAATAATATTATTTTTTTGAATTTTGAAAATTGTTTAATTAATACTATTAACTTGCAGTAAACTATCTTTCATTTTGTTATTTCGATATTAATATTTTCAATTAAAAACACGTTTTTCGCAACGTGAAATTAAAAAAAAATCGAAAAATGCATATCAACTTTTTGACAATAGTAAAATTACGCATACTGTGCGATAAAAAGAGAATAATTAAACGTACACGTCACTCGATACCATCGAATATCGGTTAAATTGGAAAAAGTTTCAATGACTGGAATGGCACATCAAATTCCCATCAACGAAATAACAAGAATTTTTAATAAAACAAGTATCGAAAGACGAGTTTTAAAAAAAGGAAAATTTAGGAATATATAATTCATGAATATTAAATGCCTATTATATATCATAATCGAGTGATCGTGTAAACGTTTGATGATTCCCAGTTGAAGAACGTTAATGAAAAAAAATAAATAAATAAATAAATATGTGATAAAATTTTTGCAAAAGTAATTTGTGATAAATCGTAAATAAATTAGAAAATGTATAAATATCAAAGCGATGCTTGGCAAATGGCCAATTTAAACGCTTTCATTTCCATATTAGAATTAAAATTAAATGATATATATATATACACATTCAAGAGGAAAGAAAATTAAATTTGAAATTTGATAATTTCATTGAAAAATTAATCTCAAAAAAAATTACGATTTATTGAAATTTATAGAAAGCTGGTGGAAATTATTCTTTCCATCATTTACTTAACTTAACATGAAACGCCATTTTATCGTTTTACAAAATTAATGTGAAATTTTCCATTTATATATAGTTTAAATTTCAATCTCTTTTCTTTTTTTGCAATATATTTTTCATCCATTTTTTAATAATTTAAAATGAGCTGAATAACGAAACTTTTCTCCTATAAATTTTACTTTCGAAACCTTTTCTAAATTTTCAATATGTTTCCCCGCGAAGAGAACAAAAGCTCGAGTTATCGTTATTAAATCGTATTAATTATAAAATTGTCAAAATTGTATCGTATCAAAATTTTCAATCTAGATTATGATCCAGTTAACAGTGAATAAATTTACGAGCAAGAATCACGTCCATTCTATTAAATGACACCAGCTCCACTAAGTGTAACGTGATCTCGAGTACCTGAGTATCGCGACGCCTCGTTAACGGCGCCATGAGCTAATCGATAATTCACCTATGTACAGAGCATCATCCATCCGATCATGGCTAGATCTTTCAAAGTTCCAGGAATGCATTCAGGAATGAAGAAAGATTTTACTCTTTACAAAAAAATCATAAGTAAAAATTTTGTGAGAATTATAAGTTGAGAACCACTTTGCTACGTTCAAAGAGAATTGCCTTCCTCTGCTAAAAATCTGAGAGAAACACTTCGTGATCCATAAGTTGAGAATCACTGAGCACCGCGTTCGAAGACAATGATTTGTTTGAACCATTGAGCAAAGTTTTTAAAAAGCCTTTTATAATCGTCACAAAATTAAGAACCCCTGCACGAAATCCGAGAAACATTTCGTGATCCATAAGTTGAGAATCACTGAGTACCGCGTTCGAAGACAATGATTTGTTTGAACCATTGAGCAAAGTTTTTAAAAAGCCCTTTATAATCGCCACAAAATTGAGAACCCCTGCACGAAATCCGAGAAACATTTCGCGATCCGCAAGTTGAGAACCACTGAGCACCGCGTTCGAAGACAATGATTTGTTTGAACCCGAGCAAAGTTTTTAAAAAGTGCTTTACAATCGCCACAAAATTGAGATACCACTGTATCCGCGAAGAGTAGCGAATGGAACGCAGAGGAAGAAAGGGGAAGGATATAATAAAAATTGATAAATAACAATAATCGAAAAGAACGAGAAGAATTGAGAAATGACAAATGACTTTTCGATCGAACCGCGAGCAAAGGGGTAATCGTGATCGTATCCTGGCCGGGTTCGTTCGACCCGGTTATAATAATAACAATGATAATAACGATAAAATTTCACGGCGAGAAGGTTCGTTTGCCAGCATCGCGACCCGATATCAGGTTTTAACACGGCAAAACTTCGCGAGCAACTCGGCGATTTGTTAGCAAGGCCTGATAATTGATCGCGCCCTGCAGTTAATCAGAGTTCGAGTGGACCTCCGAGACCGAATCGAACCCGAGTTTTAGAAAATTCGAACTCGCTTCCCCTCTTTCCCTTAAATTTTGCGATTTAATTTTAATTCGAAGAGAAGAAGTTTCCTCGTTTCTCGTTCGTTTTTTTTTTCCATTCCATCCTCCCGTGCCGGGAACAATTTTTGACAAGGATTGCAAGGATAAGGAGACCGCTTGAATATAATTTTTTTTTAAATTATACTTGGAGAAAGTTTTCGGATACCACCAGTTCCGGTCGAATGGAACCGACAAAGGAGGACAGCGCAACGAAAGGTTAAACGGTGTAGAATAAAAATAAAAGAGCGTCCAATTGCGCGATTAAACGACCGAACGAACAATCTACCGGTCGAAATAATTTAAATTTGTTAAATCATGGCAATTGGTTCCTATGGTGCAACGTCATCGGGGCAATGAGACAAGATTTTTCCTGCGGTGGATAATTGGAAAATAACCCTCTATTTCTCAATTATTCCGTATCAACGGTGATCAGTGGCGAGCTGCATTAGAAATAACGAGATTATTATCATTAACGGAGGCTGATTGGATTAATGGACCCTCCAAGTCTCTCCATCCCAGCCGTTGCCTATTTAAATGTTTACCCGTTCGATTCCGTGGTAATGGCGATCACGAGCGCGAGTTAGGCGGGTTTAACGAGTTCTCCAACATTTATTAAACAACAAAAAGAATTTTTGTCGAGAGGGGTTTGTTCGAATGAGTGAAAGAAAATGAGAATGAAAAATTCTTGATATGCTTCCGGATTTTCCTTTGGATTAAATGAAGGAAGAATTAAAAAGTTGAATTAATTAATAAAGATTTGGGTAAGGATATTTATTATGGATCTAGATAATTTAGAAAATGTCGTTAGAAATTAAATAAATTCTTCTTTTATCGATCATTTTATCGATTAATGCCAATTCTATTATCGAATCTATTAGACGAGAAAATTTTGATTAATAATTTTTTAATGAATCAATTTTTCCGAAAGAATCGTCAAGATAAAAAGATTACAGTATCTGATTGAATGAATAAAATTTTCACAAATATTAAGAAACGGAGCAGTATCGATTTTCAAAAAAAGGGGAAAAACTTTGGAGAAAAAATTGGATCGATTAAAATACACCAGTGGAGCAACCAAACGTTAGATCAGCCCGAATAATCCCGCTTATCCTTCATTTCGTTTGCCTGACCTCCTCTCATCACTCTTCGTCCTCGAATCAAAGAATCTTAATGGTAATTCCGCCGATTGGCCCATTTACCAGCTTCGCCTTACTCGGATTTCGCCACGCGAAACGACATCCCCCTTCCCTTCCCCACTTTTCCTTCCCTTTTTCTTTTTGCCGCTTTCTCGCCAACCCGCGTCCGTGAAAAGAGAAGTTCACTGATTGGAAGGCTAATCACGCGCTACTCTCCATTACATTAATTAAAACTTAACTCTCAACTTCGCCCGGTTACCAAGGCTATCTTGTCCGCCACCAGCTTTCTCTCCGCCGTCTTCGAGCCGCGACGACGACGACGGCGACGACGCTCGTCTTGTTTCCACTCCGTGTCAGCGGTTCTCAACTTTCCTCGGCCATTTGCATATCAATGGAAGAGTATGAAAAGAGCGGCAGAGAGGTATGCAAGGTTATAAGGTTGCTCGATTGCCAATTCGTCGGGATCAACGAGTTTAGCTTCGTTTTTGAATTTTAGAGATTGTATGAATTTGAAATTCTTGATAGTTAAGAAATTATTTTCGAATATCTTAATTTTTATACATATCGATCGTGAAGACGAAAATTTCCAATTATTCTTATTAGATTTTTTTAATTTTCTACTTTTTTCCCCCCTCTCCATCTTGCAATAAGATTCTACATAAATTCTTTATTTCTTTTTGGAATCTTTTTACAAAAATTATTTATTATTCAAATTTTTCTCGATTAATAATTATTATGTAAAATTATTTTATAATTGAAAACAATTAAATTTTATATTATAGATGATACAAAAATAAAAGTTTCATCACGACGACATCCAATCCTGCATTAAAGACACATTTCCTCAACGCCATTAAATACAGGACTGTGTATCGATCCATATTTCTACTTGAAGACACGTCTGACCCTAAACGTGCTTTTACTACTACTTCCATCTTTACCAAGATAGCAATATAAATGTCCTTATATTGATTCCAAATTGATACTTATTTAATATGTACTTAAATTAGTACGGTACGCCGGTATTTTATGATTTTATTCGACTATTATAAAGTTAAGTTGAAAGTTCTTAATGGAAAAGAAACCCCTCGTAATGGATGAAATATTGCTACGAATGAAGTTATATAAAAATTAGCAACGATAAAATTCTTCGAGCGATTCAAGAAAGTCGTTTAACAGTTTCTACACATTAATCTCTCAAATTTCAAAGGACAAATTTTTCCTTCATTCTTATTTCTCCTCCAAAAAATATCATTATCAACAAGTAATTTTTCATAAATTTTTTTTTATGTATACTTTACATTGCACAAAAGAATTTGCTTCACTCCGTTCGCGTAGTATTTTTTCATACCATCGTATCAAATTGATCGTTAATAATTATCCATTTTCAGCAATTAATTCTGAACCCCATTTGAAATTCATTCGATTTATCGACGCGGAAACAAAGAGAAAGAATTAGCAAAAATCGAGCTCGAGAATCGAGCCGGTGTGATTCTCGCTTCCTGTGCATCCCGCTGACCTTCCGCCACGCTTCCGCCAACTACGTTGTACACGCTCGAAAATTAAGCGTTCTCGACCCGCAAAACAAAACAAAACGTTTTTGATTCCCTCGACAATTTTCAAAACTCGTAAACATTTCCATATTAAAAAAAATAGAATATCTTTCGACTCGTCGAAACGATATAAATAAATCAAATAAATTAAGCTTGTTCGATCGAGGAAATCGAGGAAAGGAAATCTGACGACAGAATGGAGAATCCGAATTTTCGGAGAATTACCGCCATTTTGTTGAGTACGATCACGGTTGATCCTTGGCCGCGGAGCGCCATCTATCGCGGATATCGTCCAAATAGAATTTTTCGCGAAGTGCACGAAATGATCTCGTCCTAACCTCTTCCACCACCATTCTTCTTCCGCGGGGATATTAAGGTCACTCGGGAATATAAGAATCTGGGGGGAGGAGGGGGGAGGAAGATAGAACGAAACGGAATAAAGGATCCTCATCTCGGTCGCGTCTTATCGTTGATTGTACTACTTTGCCGGAGTTTCATCCCGCGGCCCAAAGGTTTCACGCGCTAAAAGAGCAAATAAATGAAATTCTGATAAACAATTTCTGAATATTCCGCCGGCTTCTTTTTTCTCCTCCTCCCCTGCCGCGACCTCTCGCGTTCCCGCTAATTTGAAATTTAAACGGCGAACAGAATTAGCCGGGGAATATTTAATATTAACTTCGAGAATAATGAGGAAATTTTCTTTTTCTTCTTCTTTCTCTTTCTCTTTTCAAGAATAAAAGAGAATCGTGAATCTTTAACGCGTCAACTCCAAAGGAGATTAATCGTACGAATAAATTAGACGATCGTGTATTAATTTTTCCATAGTTTTTTAATCATCGTATATAATGATCAGAAACTATTTTCGTAAAGGTTTTAATCGAATTTCCGATTATTATTTCTTTCCGTGAAAAAAGTTCCTACATATACTTAAAAATTCCTCAGGAAATTCCACCATATCTGCTCGACAAGAGGAATAAATATCAAAATATTTTTCTCGAAAAACACGTTATTTCGAGCGCAGGTACGAAAAATTGCTAGAAACTTGTTGAAATGGATTCTTAGAAGATTTCTAGGAACCCCGCTCGGATTAATCGGGATTAGGATTTCGCGTAATGTTAAAAAGAAATCCCTAGAACTTGGCACACGATTTCTTATAAAATATCTAGAAATTCTGCGGTATCTAACCGGGTCGTCCTCTAATGTCTGGGGCGAAAATTCTCGTCCCTGACGAAAAAGAAATTTTCCAAGCGAGGTTTCACCGCCGGTTGCAGCTTATCGGTGATCGTCGCGGCTTAAAGGCGACGTTGAACGAAGCGCGCCTTAAGCTTCGCCGCGATACCAGCGAGGACCACCACCAGAAAACGGCGACGCGCCGTAGATACTGTCTGCCCGTACGACAGCGAACGCTCTCTCTTCGAAATTGGATCCTGGGCGTAAGTTGCGGATAACGAGTGGCTGGATTTTTCGGACGAATGTGCGAAATCGATAGTCGAACGCAACGTGGAAACCACTTTTCATATTTCGTAACCAGATATTTTTCGAAATGACACTTTCGACGAGCGTGTCGCGTGCCTCTCGTGAAATAATTTCCATGTCGAAATTTCGAAGAAACAGGGATCGTTACGAGTGAAGGGTTGGAACTAAACATCGTGCAACGAAGAAGCAACAACACGTGTTTCGTATTGGAGAAAACTTCAAAAGTGTTTCTAGAAATAATTTTCATCGAATATTTCTGATGGAAATCAACGATTCGTATCGGTATCTTGGTCGTTTCAAAGTTTTTGAGTTTAGGTAATTTATTGGATCGTTCTCGATTCGCTCGAAACCAATCACAATTTTTCCAAAAATCAGATTCGTTCAGATTCTTTTCATCGATTCGAAGTAAATTCAAAATTTCGTTAAAAAAGAAATTCTCGGTGACATCCCTTTTCAATCTTCCTCTCCTCACAAACAAAATTCTTTTGTTCGCCTCTCAAATGTATCGAAATTGTACCATTCAACAAAAATCAAACCAATCAATTCCCAAGTAAGAATATATATATATAACACAAAGAAATACTTCCCAATCCGTGATAAATCCATAGATAACAATAGACATTAACCGAGTCAAATTGAAAGAGTCCAACCCCTTCCTGACCTTAGGAACCGACCCAATTTTCAAAACCAAAATGTATGCTCGTCAAAATTAAATCGAAGAATACCGACGTTAGCAGCGCAATGAAAACAATAAATACAAGCATGCAAGTTTACTGAAAGAACACTTTAATTACACGTGACTACATGTAACGGTTTAAAAAACCTGAAACTATATACATCTAAGAGAAACAAATAGATGCCAACTATGAATGGCATTACTTCCAACGTTGAATAATCAACCATGAAGTAATGGCATTGCTGACAACATTGAATAGTAAAACCATGAAATTCACAAAATTTCAGCGAACTTCAAACTCTTTAACAACCGATAATTCCCACATAAAGAAATTAAACAAATCTCCAACCTCCTGTGAAACCCTGTAAAATACTCCCTCTCATGAATGTATCAGCATCCATCATAATACAGCGATACGAGCTCATCCTTGGACTCGCCCTCCCTTCCACCCCGGAATTTAGAAACGTTTTATATATATATATATATATACATTGTCGGTTGGCACGTCGCCTCGAGCGCTTTGTCGGGTAGGGATCGGGCAACGAAGGGTGCAGTTAATTAATAAAAGCTCGGGACGGGCGTGGGTCAGGGGTGGCGGCGATGGTGGTGGATAAAGGACGATAGGGAGATACGATCCGTGCATCGCTTCATATCGACGGCCGCCTGTCGATATGCTATGTAGTAGACGCGTGTGACGATGTGCGATCTGATAGACGCACATACGCACACATTCGCGCGCGCGTATAATCACGATAGGCTATATATATATATATATCTCACTTGCAATTCAAACGAGAGAGAGAGAGAGAGGGAGAAAGACTCACGTGTCCTGAATGAGAAACTTGTCGTCTTTGGTCTCGATGCAGCGGCCCTTGTTGGTCATCATGGACCCGTTCACCGTCACCAACCCCTGATTCCCCGATTGAAACCAGTGGCCGTTCCACTGCGCCGGGAACTCGCAACCTGCAACACACACACAAGAAGGCGCATATCACAAGGTGTTGGCAGTTTTACATTTTTTTCATATCGGGCGGGGCTCGATAAATAAAAGCGCGGATATATAATCCGGCCAAGGGAATATTCAAAACGTTAGGGGGGGGGAGGGTGATGGCCCGCGGATATAAACCGGTACTATCGGCTCTTTTGTGAGGGGGACGATTTTTTGGAGGATGGGTTAGGATGGGATAGGTCTTGTTGTTGCCTCTTTTGTTTGTTTCGTTCTCCTTTTTTTCCCCTCTCTCTCCAAGCGACCAGGTTATGAAGAGTTGTTTAAGAGAATTGGATTTTTAACGTCGAACGCTTTCTTGGAAATACAGTGGAAATAAAACGGGAAAAGGAAAGAAGAGAAAAAAACAATTTTCCAATGCTTTCAATAGGCATTGTATTCCAAATTCCCTTATTGTTTCGAATCGCCGTAAAATAAAAAAATAAAACCGGGATAAAACTTGACGTTTCGAATTTTCAAACGAGTGATAAATTTTTCGTGGGAAAGAAACTGGGCGGAGGGAGGTGGAGGGATGTATTCCGTAAAGCGGATCACCGAAAAAATTGAAAAACTTGGGGAAGGAACAAATTTTGATCAATGAAATAAACAGCACCGTTTCCATCCCCCACCCATCTTCTCGAAACCTCCTCGAAACCTCCTCGAATCGTCTTAATGCACGCTTACAACGTTTCCATCCTCGAGAACTCTTGCACATCCTTGCACACACGGATTCCCATCAACGGCGCAATAACCCGCGAGGTAAAAAAGGTGTGAAAAAGGCGCGGACAGAGGGAAGGTGTGGAGGAGTGGAGGACACGAGTGGAAAGGTAGATTACGAGGTTTCGAGGAATTTTCCCAACGAGAAGATCCCCATCCCCGGACGCTGGATCTTGGAAACACTCGGACTTATTAAATGCAAAACACTACTATCCCACCCCTTTCCCCTCTTCTCTCCCTCCCCTCCCACTACAGCAAAACAATGCTTAATCGCCACAATGCTCTCCGCCTTGTAATCCCTCCCCTTCCCCAGCGGGGAAACTAAACGGTTGGAAGTTGGAATTGACAGGGCTCCCTTGAATAATCCGATCCCATCCCTCCTCGAGAACAGGAGGAGGGGGAGGGGATCTTTTTCCATTTTTTTCCAGCGAGAAAAAAGGAGAAAAAGAAACCTCCCCCGGCCCTCCCCGTTCGAAATATCCCGACAATCCTAGAGGGGTTATCCTCTCGTTTCGCCTCATAAGACGGGGAGCCAGAGGGGGACAGACACAGCCTAGGCCAAGCAGAGAAAATTCGCTGCAATTGTTTAAAAGTGGCGAGTGAAAACGCTCGCAGGATGATAAGATTCTCGCTCCCCTCCTCCTCCTCTGTGGCGAACATCCGCCGCGCTTTCGACCGCCATTATCGTCATTGCTTTATAACGTCGCCGCTCTTCCCCCCCTTCCCCCGTGTATTTTCTTGAGAGCATCTCGACGACCCCGCGTTACCGTCACCTCTTTCCATTCGATATCCCCGGCTTTTCGTACTTTTCTCCCTCTCTCTCTCTCTTTCTTTCTCTTCGAGTCGTTTTTCGGGGTTCGAAAACGGGGAGAAATTGAGCGAATGGCAAGTTTTTTCTTAGTGGAGAGGATGATTCTTCTCAACGATTCGATGGTTTTATGGAATTTTTTGGGGGGAAGGGGAATTGAAGTTAGAAGTTGAAGTTCGCACTTTGTTGAATTTTGGATAATTGTTTTTCCAATTTTAATAGAGCGTCAAAGTAATTATATTAAGTTGAAAATTTATTAATAAGAATTTTTCTTCGAAAGAATTTAGGTGTTTAGTATGATCAGGGCGGATTAAGAAAATTCGAAACAAATCGTATAGATGATTAATGATCGAGAAATAATGGGATTAAATTTAGAATTAGCATAAATTGATCGGCGTCGAACAAAAATTTATTCGATGAACTTTCTGACGAACGACTCTCTTAATATTATCTCTAATTGAATTAAAACATGTAGCTCTTTTATTTAGTTTAATCATTATTATGAACAAATGTACAACGTGAACACGTATTCAACGATTGAAAATTATCACAGAGGGATCTGTGATAATATTTTTTACTCATTAGAGAAAATGAATCGAGTGGGAGAAATTTCGAAATTGACATCGACGACAATGTTTTAAAAGGTATTACTGAAAATAATTCATGGCAAACGGGAAGAGAAAGAGAAATAGCGTTTCGAATGAAAGTAACCCACGCCACCATTATTCATCGCTTGACTCGAATAGGAGGAGTAAAGAAAGTGAACAAATGGGTTCCGCGTGAGCTAAGCGATATATGGGAAGCTTAGATAAATGGAGATAACCACCTCGTTACTACAGAAAAAAAAAAAAAAATAAACTTGATCTTCACCAGAGTTGAAGTTAAAAGATACGTATGTAAAGGTTCAATATTTGATCGATATAACGTCGTTTATAGAGCGTTCAAAGGTACGTAAAATGTGTACTTAAGATAATATGATACAGGCAAAAAAAAAAAAAAAAAAAAATATTTTTTAATTCTGTATTTTTTCCCTTTCTTTCTTTCTTTCTTTTCTTCTGTGCATTACACGTGTGAACGTATATATTTGCCACGAGAAACATCTGGTACATAATTTAATTTCATTTACATTTGTCACGCGTATTTCGTATATATTTTTTTTATACTTGGTATTACATAATTTAATTTATTCTGTATTTATTATGCATCCCCGTTACTTTTAACGGTATAATTTTTCGAAATGAGTATATTTCATAAATTCCATTTAGCTTTCCGTTGCTATATCGTTACGAATTATTTCTTTTTCCTATTACGATCCACTTTTTAAAAAAAAATAAAAAACTGTTGTTTATAAGAACGTACAATTTTAATTTTTCCTATTAGAATAAAAAATAATTCCACGACACTTTTCGTAACATTTTTCTTAATTGTAAAAATAATGAAATAAATCTGTAAGAGAGTCATCGAAATTCCACAAAGCTTGGCATCGCATGAGAACAAAGTAGTAATCAAAATCCAATAAACAGTCGCTAAGCCAGTACAAACCAATCGATCCATCAAGCTATCAAAGTCCCTCGAAACGCGAGACAATTCTCTATCCTCGATCCTAATCCCATTCAATTTCATCCTACGAATAAAAATTCTTCTTTATCCGCAAAAAAAAAAAAGAAAAAAAAGAAGAAGAAGAAAAAGAAAACGATAGTCTCACGGGATAACAGAATCCAAACCACTTTTATACAATACTGAGCAATGGTCGTGCGAGTCACGTGAAGAAAGCGAACAAGAACCGCGATATAATTGACAGAAATTAAATCGAAATGCAAAATTATGTGCTCTCGCGCCACTGGACTGGTATAATTACCAATTAATTATCGTTTCATTGATCCTTTTGACGGAAACCAGCTTAAAACACGAGATTAAGATAAAGATAATTTTGATGATTTTAGTTTTAGGAGTTTCTAACAAATTCAAATGAATAGATAATTACTTACACAAATACAAAGAAAAATTTCTTTGTATTTTCGTAAAAAAATGATATACAATGTTCTAATACAACGTCGAGTATAATATTCAATAAAACCGGTTAAAGATTGATTAAAGATTTTCTTCAATATATAACCTCTGTTGTATAATTTTTCCATCCAATTACTTTTTCTAAGCAAAGAGCAAAAAATATATACATAATTTCTCCTCCTCCTTATTTTTATTAATTCCTTTTTCTTCCCAAATTTAAGATATCCTCCTCTTCCTTATTTTTATCAATTCCTTCTCTTTCTTATTTTTATTAATTCCTCCTCTTCCTTCTTTTTATCAATGCGTTATCGCCATCAGTATGGGAAGGGATATTGAATGTGATCCATCGATTGATTTGATATGAATCGTACATTTTTCTTTCATTCTTTCTTCTTTTTTCTTTAACTGGGTCACAATACTCCAGCAAAAAACGTTCTTGTGGAAATAAAAAAATTCAGAATAACAAAATTTCTTTTCTTATTATCTAATTTAAAGAAATCAATTTATCAATTCCACTTCTTTTTTATTTTTATCAATTCTTTCTCCACTCCAAATTTAATAATTCTTCTTGACCCGGTTAAAAAAAGAAAAAAAGAAACAAAAAGTATCGATTCATATCGAATCAATTGAACAATGTATCATGCTCGATATCCTTTCCCATTCTGATCGCGATAACGCGTTGATAAGAATAGGAAGAGGAGGAATTAATAAAAATAAGGAAGAGGAGAAATTGATAAAAGTAAAAGAAAGAGAAGAAATTGAAAAATTTGGGAAGGAAGAAGAATTGATAAAAATAAGGAAGAGGAGGATTTGTTAAAAATAAGGTGATGGAGAAATTGATAAATTGATTTCTTTAAATTAGAACATACGAAAGGGAACTTCATTATTCTGTATTTTTTTCATTTCCATAAGGGGAACGTTCTTTGCTGGAAAACTGTAACTCAGTTAAAAAGAGAAAGAAAGAAAAAAGTACGATTTGTAAAGTACGAATCAATCGATCGATGGATCACGCTCGATATTCTTTCCAATACTGATCGCGATAATCGTTGATAAAAATAAGGAAGAGGTGAAAATTATAAAAATAAGGAGGAAAAAGAATTGATAAAAATAAGGAAGAAGATTTGATAAAAATAAGGAAAAGGAAGAATTGATAAATTTGTGCAGAAGGAGGAATAAATAAAAATAAGATGGCAGTGGAATTGATAAAAATAAGAGAGACGTGGAATTAATAAATTTGGAGTGGAGAAGGAATTGATAAAAATAAGGAAGAAGAGGAATTGATGAATTGATTTCTATAAATTAAATAATAAGAAAAGGAACTCCGTTATTCTGAATTTTTTTCATTTCCACAAGGGGAACATTCTTTGCTGGAAAAGTGGTTAAAAAAAAAGTAAAAAAGAAAAAATACGATTCGTATCGAATCAATCGATCGATGGATTACGCTCGACTGATCGCAGTGACACTTTGATAAAAAGAAGGAAGTGGTGGAATTCATAAAAGTAAGAAGAAGGAGCAATTGATAAAAATAAGGAGGAAAAGGAATGGATAAAAATAAGAAGGGGGAGGAATTGATAAATTTGGAGAATAGAAGGTTTTAAAAAATCAAGGGAGCGGAGGAATTGATAAAAAAAAGTGCAGGAGCAGTGCAAAAGGAAATAATGAATTTGAAAAGAGATAGAGAAAGAAATATGACTTTTCTGATGTAAGGGAAGCAGGAAATTTTTTTAATGTCTATCCAGGATGCAATGCTGGCTTTTTACCGAGTCGCAACGATACATTTGTTCTTTGCCGTTGAAATTCATATTTGATAAATTTGGAGAAAAGAAGGAATTGATAAAAATAAGGAGGAAGAGGAATTGATAAAAATAAGCAGGAGGAGGAATTGATAAAAATAAGGAAGAGGAGGAATTGATAAAAATAAGGAAGAGGAGGAATTGATAAAAATAAGGAAGAGGAGGAATTGATAAAAATAAGGAAGAGGAGGAATTGATAAAAATAAGGAGGAGGAGGAATTGATAAAAATAAGGAGGAGGAGGAATTGATAAAAATAAGGAGGAGGAGGAATTGATAAAAATAAGGAAGAGGAGGAATTGATAAAAATAAGGAGGAGGAGGAATTGATAAAAATAAGGAGGAGGAGGAATTGATAAAAATAAGGAGGAGGAGGAATTGATAAAAATAAGGAAGAGGAGGAATTGATAAAAATAAGGAGGAAGAGGAATTGATAAAAATAAGGAGGAGGAGGAATTGATAAAAATAAGGAAGAGGAGGAATTGATAAAAATAAGGAGGAGGAGGAATTGATAAAAATAAGGAGGTGGAGGAATTGATAAAAATAAGGAGGTGGAGGAATTGATAAAAATAAGGAGGAGGAGGAATTGATAAAAATAAGGAAGAGGAGGAATTGATAAAAATAAGGAGGAGGAGGAATTGATAAAAATAAGGAGGAGGAGGAATTGATAGAAATAAGGTGGAGGAGGAATTGACGAATTGATTTTTTTTTAATTGGATAATAAGAAAGGGATTTATAAGCAAGGAGAAGAATTGGTAAAAATGAGGAGGAAGAGGAATTGATAGAAATAAGGTGGAAGGAATTAACGATTTAATTTTTTTAAATTAGATAATGAGAAAGGGAATTTCGTTATTCTGAATTTTTTTCATTTCCACAATGGAAATGTTCTTTCTTAATTCTATCAATTCCTCCTCCTACTTATTTTGATTAATTCTTTTGCCTGCTTATTTTTATCAATTCCTCTTCTTCCTTATTTTTATTAATTTCTCTTCCTACCCAAATTTATCAATTTCTCCTTTTCCTTTTTTTATCGATTCCTCCTTAATTCTATCAAATCCTCCTCCTCCTTATTTTGATTAATTCTTCTAACTGCTTATTTCTATCAATTACTCTTCCTTATTTCTATCAATTCCTCTTCCTCTTTATTTTTATCAATTCTTTTTCCTTTCTTATTTTTGTCAATTCCTCCACTTCCTTATGAATTTTTTATGAATTTCTCTTCCTTCCCAAATTTAATCTCCCAAATTTCTCCTTTTCCTTACTTTTATCAATTCCTCCTCTTCCTTATTTCTATCAATTCCTCCTCCACCTTAATTCTATCAATTCCTCCTCTTCCTTATTTTGATTACTTCTCCTTCCTGATTATTTCTATCAATTCCTCTTCCTTATTTTATCAGTTACTCGTTTTCCTTATTTTTATCAATTCCTCCACTTCCTTATTTTTATAAATTCCTCTTACTTACTTTTATCAATTCCTTTTCCTCCCTATTTTTATCAATTCTTCTTCTTTCCTTAATTTTGTCAATTCCTCCACTTCCTTATTTTTATGAATTCCTCTTACTTACTTTTATCAATTCCTCCTCTTCCTTATTTTTATCAATTCTTTTTCCACCTTATTTCTATCAATTCCTCTTCCTCCTTATTTTTATCAATTCTTCTTCCTTCCTTAATTTTGTCAATTCCTCCACTTCCTTATTTTTATGAATTCCTCTTCCTTCCCAAATTCATCAATTTCTCCGTTTCCTTACTTTTATCAATTCCTCCTTCTCAAATTTATCAATTTCTCTTTTTCCCTACTTTTATCAATTCCTCCTTTTTCTTATTTTTATCAATTCCTATTCCTTAATTTTATCAATTGCCTCTTCCTTATTTCTTTCAACGCGTTATCGCGTTCAGAATGGGAAAGGATATCGAGTGTGATCCATCGATGTGATTGAATCGATACGAATCGTTACTTTTTTGTTTCTTTCTTTCTTTTTTTAACCGGATCACTGTTTTCCATCAAAGAACACTTCCATTGTGGAAATGAAAAAAATTCAAAATAACGACGTTCCCTTTCTTATTATCTAATTTAAAGAAAAATCGAGTTGTTAATTTCAAGTGTGAAGAATAATTTCATTCGTTGTTTCAGATCCGCTAAATCTTATTCCTCCTTTGTCAATTTCTCTTCTTCTTTATTTTTATCAATTTCTCCCATAATATTAAAGGCTATTTAAATGAAAGCAAATCTTCATTTCGAAAAGAATTAAGAATTACGATATATTGCATCGCGTGTCGAAAATCAGCAAATTGCTCGCTGTTCCAAGAACTAAGAACCAAGTGTAACCGAGAAACTGAAATGTTGAATCGCATTATCCATACGAGCATTTTACGAGTCCTCTGGGTCCGGCAATTAGAAGTCACTCGGTACATCTGTTCAACAGGGGGAACAACGACTTTAAAAACTACGAAACACGCACTATCCTCACACGCGTATCTTCGTGATCCTTGCAATAAAGAACACACCGCGGGGAGATTCGATTACGAAGAAATAAGAGGAGATTAAATAAGAGGCTCTATTAGGGGACGACTTCCCGGAAATAGAACGATGGAAGAAAAAGGATATCGAGGTTTCACTCAAGTCGCGTAATATCCTCTTCTCCCTGCACCTGTGCTAATCGCTTTCGAGAGAAATTATCTAAAGAATCGATCGATCATTCGATCAGTCAATCGCCATCTTCGGCGAACCGAAATTTATAAAAATTCTAATTGCCGAAGCTTGCCGAATAGATTCGGTCGAGGATCTAACTAGCGCCATCTAGACCCTATTAAAAACCCGTTATTACCCGAAATTTACTTTACCGATCGAGACGAGATCTTCGATCCTCTTTCTCTTTCTCTCTCTCTTCCCAAATTCGACCGGTTGGATATTAAAACGCGTGGAGTCTGGCGCGGCCCGTAAATCTTTGGGGGAGAGGAGCGAGCAGGGAGGGAAGCATTTGGCAGAGTCGCCAGACGAATCAATCGCTCGTCAGGGGGCTTAAAAAATAGATTATCGAAGGTGGTGCCGGGTGGAAATTACCAGAAACCCCTCGAAACCCGGGCAAACCGATTGGAAACCCTTGCGGACCATGTGGCAACGATTTCCAGATTAGGGCTCCATTTACGCCAGGTTAATCCAATTTTTATAAACCCGTGGACTCTCCGCGAGCGTCTCCGCGAGCTCCAGGGATGATCGGGAATTTCAAGGTAGAGGAGAGGGGGGGAATAACTTGATTAAAATAATCTATCACTCGGCCAGTGACAAGAGTGATTGGCTATTCGAGTTAAATATGATGGAACGGCCACTTTTCCACGCGCGCACGTACACCGACACGTATACAATCCACGAGGCCACCTCCACCCTTTCCCCCATCTTCCTTCCACTCTCGCCCTCCTGCCTTCTTTCGCTCTATCGACAGAGGCAAATTGATTGGTAATATGTGGCCACCGGCCGCCAGCCTATCTTCGTGACATTTACCAACGGAAATGCCTCGTTTTTCCGATATCCGAGACCGAAAGAGAGCCGTTGAAAGGGCTTTTACGTTGGGGAGGGAGGGGGAGGAGGCGGGGGAAATGAATATTACACCGGTATAGCCGGCGTAACTGGGCAGCCAGTAGAGCGAACCGCGATTCTGATATTACAGTCGCGTTACAGTAGGCGACGAGTAAAAGAGACTCAACGCAGAGAGTCAACAGACCTGCCTCGAGGCGGACGTGCCGTATTAGATCTGCCGGCACATACTTATTTCGAGCATGGCGATACGCTGTTTGATCTGTAATCGACACTAGTTTGCCCGGAAAATGTTTGATGGACAATTTTTATTCTTCCTTCCTTCCTTCTTTCCTTCCTTCCTCGCTCCTACGCGGCGAGTGCACTTCACCGCGGAGAGTGTTTGATGACGACGATAGCGATAAATGTACGGAGGGGGTTGATGAACCCTTTTTCTCGCCCTGTTAAACCTGATTTAGGAATATTATTAGACGCGTGAGACAGTTGGCCAATATCGAATTTTGCAAGTCTAAAAGTATCGGACCTATCCTAGGCTTCTCTAGGTCGATATACAATAGACGTGCAATAAGGTAAACAGAATGAAGCATAAACCGATAGAGCATAAGCCACGATGTATGGCATGTCGGCATGAGATTGTATTATACGTGAAAAGTGGAGCTTAGAATACGAAAAGTTCCAATACAGTTGCAATCTAAAGCTAACCTAATAGACCATGAGGCGTGATACATAAAACGCATCGTACACGAGTAGGAAATAACACAAAACATAAGCTAAGCGATTAAACATCGGACGCATTAAAAACAAAATCGAGAAATCTAATATTCCAAAGTCGAAAACCCTCAACTCCTGAATAACGAATAACGTTGTGCCTCGCTATCATCGGGAACGTAATTCAATATCCCGGATCGATTTACAGCAAATTCCACTCCACCGACGAAATACAAATCCACGAATTAACCAATAACCGGGCAACGAGCTAGCTTCTTTCTTTTTTTCTTTTTTTCTCATCGTTCACCTTCCCAATCACGATTCATATTTCAAACGTCCCAGGAAATTAATCGAACCGCGTGGTCGGTCAGCTCCAGAAGCGAGCGTCCTCATCGATCCATGGCAACGAGATGCGGCACGTTAAGAGGGTCTCGGCCGAACATTGTCACGAACATCTCCACATTGGTGATTGGCACGTTCATCTTTGATACGTCGCCCCGATCGATCGGATTCAGACGCGCCATCTAATTCTCATATATGTATATATATATATATATATATATGAGATCCTGTCACTCGTACACGGCTCCCCGTTTTCCACTGTTGGATCGCATGGTTGATTCTCTCATTCACAGCGTCGCCAGAGCGGCGAACCCTGAACTGCACTTGGCCTGCTCACAATTAGCTAATGATCCCGCTCTCGTCATTCATCACTCTCGAAAGCTCTCGTTTTCAGGGGAGAGAGAGACCTTTTTCCGTGATGGAGGAATCGGTCTCTTGGTTTTTTCTTCCTCTCCTCTTTCTCCCTTCTCTCGCGTGGTGGAACGCGCGAGATATATAGGTCGCGACTTCTCTCACTTTCAACGTGATGAAACAAACCGTTCTGCGGCGTCGCATTTTTCAATTCCACGGAATTTTTATTTCCTTCTCCCCTTTTCGGTTTTTGCGGTTTCTTTTTTTTTTTTCGACCGTGTCACGTGCGACGCGTCATCGTTGGAATTTTCTAATTGATTTTAAATTTTCATTCTCCCCGATATCGTGTATTTCTTTCTTTCTTTCTTTCTCTCCTTTTTTTCGCTGTAACTTTTAACAGGGGAAGAATTAAATTTTCAAATTTTCTTTGTTTTTTTCAAGCTATTACAGTTATTCGGCTGGCAGGATGATGGGTGTAACGCGTTCCAAAAGAAATTTAAATGCGTCGCAGCTCGAAAATCGTATCTTCCTTTTCAAACATTTTTGAACATGTACGTATGTCGTATTCTTCCACGCCTCTGTGTCACACAGGTTTTCGTGAGAAAGTTCTAGGCAAAGAGGGATATTGCATCGTCGTATGCAAACTTTTTGCATCACAATTACGTAAGGAATCGTAAGATCCGGAATGGAATAAAACATTAGTCGGTTCCTTGTTCCCTTCTGTGGAAGGGAAATCGTGCCCCGGATGGATTTGATGAATGGATCCCTTTGTGATCGGGGCAATTTTCATTTTTTCGAATTTGTCGCGCGACGACGATGTCTAGGAAGGTTTCCTTTTTTTTTTTTAAAAAAAAGAAAGAATTCGATATTGATTTTTCCCGAGTGGTAAGTTGATTTTTAATTTTGCTCCAGACCAATTAATATTTTTCGTTCGAAATAATATTTGATTTTTAATATCGTGTCAGTCGCTTTCTCGAAAAGATATAATATCGAAAACTAAACATTGTTGGAGGAAGGGATGGAGGGATACACGCATACATATCCAGATCCGATTATTTTAATTTAAAATCGCATTTATTTAAGGGTACAATTTTATTTGAATTAAAAATCCACTTTTCTCCTCCCTCCCCTCCCCATTACTCGTATTCCTTAAATTTTGTTTTAAATATTTAATTCTCGTATTCATCGTATAATTTAAAACGGACAAAAATATCACCGCGAAACAATCGTTCAATCATTCTGCGAAACTTCAAAGAATTTCATCAAAACATCGATTCATTATAGTTCGATATATCCCTCCAATAACGGGCCGTTGTTAACATGGAAAAATTAAAGAACGAGTTCAAATATTCGTTCCGCCTCTTGTTTCAATTTCCTCCCAAAAATGGAACGTTCATTACGTACTCGTAACTCATTCTAAACGAACAATAAAACCATTTTATCTCTTGTAACGAGTACATCTGGACTAAACCTGACCCTAACAAAATCGAATCAAAATCTCATATCGAGCTTACAAAAAAAAAGAAAAATAAATAAAAGAATCTTCCTTATCCACAAAAGAGATTCTCAAAACTATTTCGATAACGTTAAATAAACCAATAATTAGACGGTAATCCACAATCAATTCAATGAATTCAATCTTCAAATCCCCAAAATATCACACATTTAACATTTCCTATTTTATTTCCAATTTATTTACACCTACTTGGAGGATTTTTCATCCTCTTACCCGACGAGATAAACATTTCCACCTTGGGCGCAGCCTCAACAAGTAGCAAGGTGTGGTTACCAGGGGGAGGGGTGCTCGTGTATTTAATTTCCGACGAAACGAATCGGATCGGTGGCGCGTGGAATAAGGAAGAAAGGGGCCCTGGAGGGTGGGAAGGGAACGAAGAAGGAACGCTGTAAAATCGTGACTCGACTCCTCCTCCCTGTCTCGATTTAAAAAAAAAAAAAAGAAAAAGAAAAAGATAGAGAACTCGAGTTCTCGAGTTTTCCATCCCCAACGAAAAATCTCCTCCCTTTCTTTACGCGGAGGAAAGTTTCGTTTCCGTGGATCGATCCGTACCCACCCATCCATGGTTCACGAGTTTTGGCCGTGTTCTTAGGCTTTTTCGCTTTGTTTACAGATTAAACGTCGGCCTGAATTGCTCCATTCGATTTATTAATTAATTTTTAACAATTAATTTCATAAAAAGAATACATTTCAACCTATACTTCCTATGCTTTCCTTGATGACGTTCCTGCCCCCCATTTCGATTTAACAAGTACATGTATTCTATCAAAAGAAGGAGTTCGTTTCGATTTTGATTTTGATTTTATTCAAACGGTTTTATTTGGGGATCGGTTGTTTGAGAAATGTTTAAGAAAAGTTGGCAGGGCTTGCAACGACGCCGAAGAATATAGAGAGGACAACGCTCGATGAATATTTAAAACCGTTTCTTCTTGTCCATCAATCTCTTTTTCGATCCGACAGGGCAAAGATAGAAATTAATTTCCCAAGACTTTCAAAGAAACACCCTCCCCCCCTCCTCCTCCCTCGATTGAGTTTCTCTCTCGTTTGAATATAGATGAGGATTAATTTCGCGGTCGAGACCCTTTTCCTGGGGAAAACACAACGGAATTTTAGAAAACGAGATTTGAAAGCAATTACTCGACAAACCGGCCGCGAGAAAAGAATCTTCAAAGACTCGTTCTCAAATCGTACAAGAGAAAGAAAGAGGGGGAAGGAACTATCGCGTTATACGCATCTCCAATTATCGAGGCATCAAGCCTCGAGACAAAACCGCGACGCTAATTAAAATATGGCGAAAAGAAAGAGCGCGCCACCCCCTTTTCAACAAACCATTTAGTTATCGATGCCAGAGGAATTTATTATAGAGAAAAAAAAAAGAAAGAAAGAGGAACGGCTAATCATTCGCCCCCGCATAGCGCGCAACTACCCCTTCAAGCCTCACTTGGAAACTTCCACTTCGTTCGACCCCTCGACACGTACGAATTTCGCGGCAATAATAACGCTTCGGGACATCTTTCTTTTTTTCTCTGTCTGCTGTGGTGTATCGTGCTCTGTGTCGAATAAATAATAATAATAATAAAAAGAAAAAGAAGAAAGAAGGGAAGAAAAAGAAGGAAAGGCCGAAGGAAAGGAAGAAAAAGAAGAAAGGGAAGGAAAAGAAGGAAAGAAAAAAATTTTCCCTCGAACCTACTAACCTGTCCCCCCTCCTCCCCCTCCCCATACCTCAAAAAGACACGGTAAATCGCCAAGGAGTAGGGCGTGGGCGTTTTTCAATATCTGGTGTATTTCCGGCAGCGCCGTTTCCACCCCTCTGGATATCTGGCAGGGGTACATTGTACGCACCCCGTCACTACATTTTAATATTTCAGGATTCAATGATACCATCCTCCCTCCACTCTTATCTCCGTTACTCGCCACCCACTCCTCGCTCGAGCATACGCAGATGTGCTCAACTCGTACTCGACCAAGCCAGAAACTCGTGTAGAGGCCTGTGGGGGTTATTTAGATGCTTCGTTTCGTTCATTTCCCCCTCCCTCTCTATCCGTATTGAATTTTCTTTTTCTTTCTTTCCTTTTCTTTTTCTTCTTTTCGACGTTGTAGAGACAGGGAAGGAATTCGTTCGATTATTATTATTATTCTCTTTCTTTCTCGCGTTTAGATTTTAAAATTAAATTCGTCGATTGAATTAAAAAAAAAATTCTTTTCTTCGCATTTGAATATTTTGTATGATAACGCGCAATAAGGATTCACAGATATTTTACGATATTTTGAGGTACTGCTACGGGATAAAATATAACCATCCTTACAAAGGCGAGTAAAAATTTTACAAGGGCAACTTATTAAAGATTCAACAGAGAGCCTGGTCTAGAAACGAATTTTTCTCGCAGAGGCAGGAGAGGCGAGCGATTTCCTGTGACGCAATAGAGAGAAGAGTCGTGAGGAATTCAGGCGACGTTGCAACGCAACGATAATCGTATTACTGGTTAATTCGCTGTTGGTTTTGGAAACGTTGGCGCTTCGATACGAATCACAATGGATCCCATCGGACAGAATTATCGAAATGAAGAAGGGAAGAAGAAAAAAAAAATCATATCGGCAAAATTGAGAAAAAGTAAGTGATGAAATTTCTAATTGATCGATTTCGTAGGCGAAATAGCGAAATTATTTTCTATAATTGTTTGATTTTTGTTATTAAGTTTCAAAGAATCTTCGTTTCGTTCCCTGTTACTTCATCGGTCAATTAAAATCATTAACATAATTGATATAACGATCAAGAAAGAGGATAGAAAATATAAAAGAGAAATATTGCAGAATTGTTATTTAAGATAATTATTTTAAGATAATTATTTTAGCTTATCAAATTTCATCTTAGAAATTGTGAATAACATGCTTCAAAATTATTCCTCATTATCATTAAATTGCTGAATATTCAATTTCAATATTAAATATTTAATATAAGATTAATAATACATCTTAATCTTAAAATTTCCTTAAATAGTATAACTTAAATAATATAACTAAATTCTATTCTTATGTATATATAATTTCTATATAATTAATTCCACTTATTTATCATTCATTAGATATCCATCCCTTAATCAAATCAATCAAATCTTTAAACATCAACATCATTATGATCTAATTAACCTATCTGTCACTCGTCGAACATCCATTCCCTAAATCTTAACCTCAAAATTTTTCCTAATTTCAAAGAAATTTTAAGAAAAACAATCTTTAGAAGAAAAACATTTAACCTTAACCTCAAAATATTTGCTAACTTCAAAGAATCTTTGAAAACATCATCACCATTATAATTAGAATTCACAATTAACTCCATCTATCTGTCACTCGCCAAACATCCATCCTCTAAACCTTAACCTCAAAATTTTTCCTAACTTCGAATCGAAAATTCTTTGAGAAAAACGTCATCACGATCAGAGTTCACAATTAATTCCACCTGTCTGTCACTCTGCCAGACACCCATCGGTCCAAGAAACCTGCGGGCAAAAGTTTGAGCCGCACTGGCGGCCGTTATATAAAGTTTCCGAACGGGCACAGGGAATTCGGAAAGGGAAAGGAACCGGCTAAACTCAGACCAGCAACCCATCTCCGCTTTATAATGCACCCCTTTCCCATAACTGTATATTTCACGGATTCACCGACTAACGCGGCCAGAGAATCCTGGCAGAGGCGTATTCAAATATCCTCCCTCACTCCTCCCCCCTCCCGAATTGTGCGTTGAAACGTGAATTATACGCGCCCCGTGTGATGCTTCGACGGGATTTCCTGCGGATTCCGCGCGAGTCTTCCTCACTTTCCCATAAACGCGTGCCCCTTGCTTGCCACCGTCTACGCCAATATCGTCCTCTCCAACGAGCGAAGAATCTTTCGGGCGGACCTGTTGGGCTTTCGAATCGAGACTTCGTCCTCTCGTAATTCTTTTCTTCAGATTTGAGACCAGGGGATCGTAAATGTTTGTGTCGAGCTGTCAACAGGATTCGGAAGAATTCGATCGCGGTCAAAGCAATCCCAATTTAAATCGAATAAACTTCGACCTCATCAAAAAACGAAACAACAGAGACTTTTAATTCGAACAGCTATTAACAGTTGGCACAATCCTTTTCGCAAGAATCGTTTCAGAATCCCCGAAAGAGAGAGAGAAAAAAAAAAGAAAAAAGAAACGAACCTCTTCACACACCAATGTATACGACCAAACAGACCGAGAAGAAATCGAGTCTCCCGGCGGGCACCTTGGCCAAACAAAATGGTAGGTACGGGAGAATCGACGAGGGAGGATCGTCCAAACACACCGGGAACGTGATATTCCACCCGCGAACCTTGGAAATCCATCCGCAACTTTCATTAAGCCGGGACGTATTAGCGCCTCGCCACGGGGCAAGGGCCGTGGTTATAAATAACAATAAGGGCCCGCGCGGACGACAAACATCGTAAAACCTTTGGTAAACACGGGGGTGGCGGACGACGAGGTTCACGGCCCTGAAGGACCCGGCGGCTGGAGGAGGAGGGGAGGAGTGGTGGCCGTGCGCCATGAGACCGCACGAGAAACGGGATAGGATATCGCTTCGTGGGCGGAATACACGCGGAGGAGCGTGCACACGCGGTGAAATACGAATTGGGAAGCGTGCTCTGTCGCGGCTCGACGGGATATTCCGATTTAGGGGGATCGAATGCACACACACGCGCGCGCGCCAGTCCTGGTGGTGCGTGGCTGGTTTATGGGCAGGGGGAGGGGGAGACTCGAGGGAAAATGGTGGTATACTCGGGCGACTCGTGTCAATGGAAGATCGAGATTGATGATGATTCCTGGTGTGTCTATAATTGACGTTCAACCAGCTCGAATGAAGACTGCCCGAAAAACTAGCCAGAATATGTAGCAGCAGTAGCTTATAGTAGTGAATGGGTTGAATAAATGATTTTGACAGGTTTTGGATTTGCTTTGTGAAAAAGGATGTAGTAATAATGATAGTAATAGCTTATAGTAGAGAAATGATTTTGAGAGGTTTTGGATATTTGCTTTATGAACAAGTATATAGTAATTTATAGTAGTGAATGAGTTGAATAAATGATTTTTGGATAGTTGCTTCATGAACAAATACAACTAGTAATGATAATAGTAGATTGTAGATAGCTTATAACAATCAAATGATTTTGACAGGTTTTGGATAGTTGCTTCATGAACAAGTATGTAATAGTAATAGCTTATAGTAATGAATGGGTTGATTAAATGATTTTAAGAAGTTTTGGATAGTTGCTTCATGAACAAGTATGTAATAGTAATAGCTTATAGTAATGAATGGGTTGATTAAATGATTTTAAGAAGTTTTGGATAGTTGCTTTGTGAATAAGTGCAAGTAGTAGTGATAGTAATAGCCTATAGTAGTGAAATGATTTTGAAAGGTTTTGGATAGTTGCTTTATGAACAAGTATGTAGTAGTAGTGATAGTAATAACTTGTAGTAGTGAAATGATTTTAGATAGTTGCTTTGATGAACAAATATGTAATAGTAATAGCTTATAGTAGTAAATGGGTTGAATAAATGATTTTGAGAGGTTTTAGATGATTGGTTTACGGACAAGTATGTTTGTTATAAGGCTAGGAGCCTGTAAACACTGCGATTATTTAAAATTTTCAAACTATCGATGAAAAGTAAATTTTGAAGATTTGTAAATAAATATAATAGTACCTTCTAGATAGATAAGATATACACGGAGAAATATTCAAATATCAATAGAGAAAAGATCTATGTATCGAATACTAGTACAATATACCCAGTTTCATATTTCTTCCAGTCTTAAACTCGACCTAAATGGCTAACCCAAAATCTCATAATCCTGATCCCATAAGTCCTCATCCACGCTGAAACATAACCTGCCCTCTTCCTCCTCTTCCTCCTCAATTCGAGTTTCGGGAAGGCTCCATAACGTTTCGAGTTACACCCCTCTCCCACCCTCCCCCGTCTAAAATTATTAAAATCGTAACAGAAACGCTGGAGGGGGAGGGGCAAGCCCCGTATAAACCCTATACAACGCCAGAACAAAGGCGATAGCTCGGTTGAATATTTTCAGCTCCTTTTTTTTTTTTTTTTTTACCAGAGAGGAAATTCCTGGATTTATAAGACAGGGAGGGAAGAATTCAGAATTCTTCTTTTTTTTTTCTTTTTGTTTTTTTACGATTCGACGAGTTTTATCTCCATGCGAAGAGAGGAGAAGCCGCGAAGCTTGTTTACCATGAACACACGAGAGCCACACGAAGAGTATCGATTGTGTTCGGGCTAATTTATGCGCAGCCCGCGTGCACGTGCGCGCGTGTTTACATTAAGTTCCGCCGCGACTAGAAGCCGGAAACACTGACGGGATTATCGATTAGGCGGCTGTGAATATGAGTGACGTCGAAGCGGCAATCGAGCAATCGCTCGAACCGTGAAAAGTCAAAGCCTCGATCCTCGATCGAGGATGATATGAATAACGAAGGATCGATTCCTTCACGAGAGATCAGAGATCACTCCGTGCGAATGGATAATTACGATAATTCGTCCGCTGATTATTTGTTTCGTGTCTATTGCAATTGTTCACATTGTTGGCACTGATTATTTCTCATCAAGAGATGCAAGATACGAAGAATGTTTATGTACGTGATCATTAAGAAAAGTTAACGAGACTCTTTTCTTTTTTCTTCGAAAATTGTAATTGTTCTTATCTTTAAACACTGAATGAAGAAAAGAATGGATATAGAAGAAGGGAAAAAAAGAAAAAAAAATGTTTTCGTTAAATTTACGAATTTTAGAGAATGCGACGATATGTTTATAAATAATTTTCAATTAATAAATTAGGAAATAAATTTATAGCGATAGAATGGATACTTTAACGAAAAATCGTATTTAATTGTAAGCTGGCAGTGATTAATGTCTAATTAGTTAATTAATTTGGAATATATAATCAATGAATATTACACTAATTATTACTGGGGTAGATAATTTATCGTGCATTGATTGTTAATGAAATTGTTGTTGGGCTAAAATAATGTAACAGTTATTTTGCAATATCATGATTTTACAATGCTTGAAACAAAATTGAGATATTAAAACCTTTAATTTTTCAAAATTGAAATTCGAAATTCTAAATCAAGTCGTCAAATTATAATAGAATAAATCATTAGTAATTATATAGAAAAATAGATAATTGATCCTTTCATCACAAAATCATCCATCTAGTTATTTACTAAGAATTGTCTAGCTCAACAATAATTAATGTTTAATCAGTGTATTAATTTGAATGGCACAATCAATGAAAGTCGTATTAATTATTCCTGGATGTAAACGTATCAATGATCAATGATATGGCTATTATTATTAGTAAATTATAAATTATCAAAGTTTTATCGAAATTGACAATTTGTAAGATATTCGTGACTTCGTGAAATTTAAACTAAAATATAATATACGATTCGAAAAAGAAAATTTTTAAGGAAATTAGAAAGTAACGAGACACAAAGTTTCGATGCATTATCGATGACCACTCGTCCCAGAAATAAAATATCAAGAGAAACTCGTTCGAAATTCATTTCGTCCTCTTCGTTATTAATTAATATCAAAATCTTAATCAACGTTTCATCAATTAATTATACCTTACATCGCCTTATATCGAGAGATCTAGCTGTATCGTTACATCGATCAAAGATTAATCCAAAGGAGAGGAAACGGAACTCCAGTAGCCGGTAAGTAATTCAAAAGTTTGAAAGGAAAAAGTGTGGAAGGAAGAAGAACTCGAGATGTATGAAAACCTTCGACTCCAGGGTTTCTCGATCTTTTTCCCTTCTCCATGCAATATGCACGCGTGCAATTTTCACGCGGGTTGTCGTGGGCACGAAATCGGATAATTTCGCATCAGTTTCTGGCGGCAACACCCCGCCAACTTGTTTAGAGCGTGTCAGACAACGAGCGCGGGGGGCTCGAAAACGGGGGAGGGTGGTTGCTTTTGTTTAAAAACAAATCGACTTCTCGCGTTTGCGATGCACATAAATTTCAAACCTGGCTGAAAATCAGAGAGCTTTTAATGACGACATGGAAAGTTTCCACGCGAAACGAACTTTGCAAGCAACTTTGGAAACATCGGTTGTCGTTGGTGGGTGACAGGATAACAATTGGGGTCAGCCTCAAGTCTCGTCTCGATAATTTGTTTTTTTTAATTAGAAGTTGGTAAGAGTAGAGTGGAAATCTAGTGTTTTTGTCGCTTGGTAAATATTCAATATTAAGGAAATACGATCCTCGAGGATTTTTTTTTAAATACGTCCTCGTTGCAATCTGATTCAAATCTGGGTAAAATTTGTTTCGCACCGATCGATTTGTGTCGATTCTCGAATCAAAATTAAATCAAAACTCGTTCAACTGTTTGATTCAATGAAGATGCAAGAGCCAGTTTTCTTAATCCGATCAACTAAACTGTTTCGAAGAATCGTTTTCATTAATAATTTTCGAATTCCAAATGAATTCGTATTGGTTCGTTTCCCAATTTTTCCATCAATTTAAATTCGTCTATCGATAAATATTACGAATATCGAGTTTTACAGTGGCAAGCTTTTTCGTGGACGCGGTTGAGAATTGCATTTAGAAATTCAAAATGGCGGGCAGCGAGAAATCATTCGGTATTCTCGTCACGATAACACGTGCAAGAACTTCCCGAACGTACAGGCATAAAGTGAATATTATAAATGTCGGCCGCGTACGAACAGTGAACTTGGCTTAACCGAATTAACCGAGTGGATGGTGCAACAGGACGCGCCTTTGCACCCCTTAATAAAGGGATGGCGAACGCACTATAACAAGATACGGACTATAATTCGAGCAAATTAACGCCCCACTGACTACTTTGACTAACTACGATTGTTCTTTGTCGTGGTGAACAACAAACTTTTCTCTTGATCGAATTTAAATTGGCAAAGAAGATTTTACCAGATTTTTGCCGATTTACAAGTTCGAATCTTCATAATTATTGTATGTGCAAACCGGTTGCTGAATTTACATACGATATTTATCGACGAAATGAGAAAATTCGAATCTCTAGATATAATCTAATTCGGCGCCGATTTACGTTTCTTTACAATCCACGATGATTCGTTGCAACGAGCAACGAAATTGTAAGAATTTTCCGAGCACGGACGAGGAATTGACCATACGCGTCCTTTGTTCCCTCACAATAGAAAGACTAAGATATAAAAGAACTGTTATAGCCGAAATTATAGAGCAAGAAAGTAATTCGAGAAAAGAAATATTTTTAAATTTAATACATCTATTAACAATTAACCCTCCCTCCTCCTCTTCCCTTCCAAAAATATATCTTAATTTACAGAAGAAAAAGAAGAAAAGGAGAGAAATTCAAATCTCTCGAAACAAAGGCATTCTTCAAAAGTTTCACCCCCTTCTAACGTAGCACAATGATGTGAAAAAAAAAAATAATAATTGACCGAAACGAAGAAGGGGGAGAGGGAGTACAGAGTTTTCCCGCCGGCCTTGGACCGATGTTTTTTTCCCCCGTTGTTCCGGCCCGCGGGGACGATTGTAAATTAATGCAACTAAAACAGCGGCGGACCGGTAATTGAAACGCATGGAAAATTTCGTCTGGCCGTCGAATAAATTAATTAATACCTGTGTAAAAACCTGGCTTCTGGTTCACCGTGCAACGATACCCGAAAATAAAATCCGGGTATTTGAAATGGAAGGGGGTTTAGATTGGCGGGGAGGATTGCAGGGAGAAGGAGGGGGAGAGAGAAGAGAGAGAGAGAGAGAGAGAGAAATGATCGCTAGATAAATTCCACAATTATACGCGCTCTTCTGTATTCGGGAGGGAAAATAATATTCGCGATTTCGTTCCCCGCTCGGGGATTTTTATTACCCTCCGTGGGATAAAACGACGCGATTCTGTGTTTACACGCGCGCGAACCGGGAAAAAATGTTCGTTTTTTATGGATCAGCGTCACAATGAGGTGGGGTGTAAATACCAAATACGATTATTATTCCTCTGGACGAAATTTTTGATCCCCGATATCGGGTTTATCGGATACGTTTGCTTGTCAACGGTTTCAGTTAAATATGGATAATAGGAAAGTGGTGTAGACAGGATTTTATTATAAAGTATCTGTCTAAATATTCTACTGTATTCCAAGAATAAATATTTTTAATCGTGACAAGTTGTAACTTGATAAGTTGGATTAAGTCATAAGATGATTTCATTTAAATGAGTATTTAATTTTGCATGGATAAGAAATTAAAAATTCATAAGTAAAATAGACAGGATTTTGTTATAAAGTATATGTAAATATTCTACTGTATTTCAAGAATAAATATTTTTAATCGTGACAAACTATTGTAAGTTGATCCAAATAATTGGGTTAGGTTAAATTGTAAGATGATCTCATTTAAATAAGTATCTGATTTTACATGGATAAGAAATTAAAAATTTATAAGTGGAATAAACAGGATTTTATTATAAAATATATGTCTAAATATTCTATTGTACTCTATTGTATTCTATTGTATTCTATATTGTACTCTAAGAAATATTTTTAATCGTAACAAGTTGTAACTTAATCAGTTGGGTTAGGTTAAGTTATAAGATGACTTCATTTAAATGAGTATCTAATTTTACATGGATAAGAAATTAAAAATTTATAAGTGGAATAAACAGGATTTTATTATAAAATATATGTCTAAATATTCTACTGTATTCCAAGAATAAATATTTTTAATCGTGACAAGTTGTAACTTGATAAATTGGATTAAGTCATAAGATGACTTCATTTAAATAAATATTTAATTTTGCATGGATAAGAAATTAAAAATTCATAAGTAAAATGGATTTTGTTATAAAGTATATGTAAATATTCTACCGTATTCCAAGAATAAATATTTTTAATCGTGACAAGTTAAATTGACCAATAATTGGGTTAAATTAGCTTAGATTAAATACCATACGAGAGATTCTGATACAAAATAATGACCTCGTTTGAATAAGTAACTAATTTCGTATGCAAAGATGGATCATGGAAATTAAAAATTCATAAGATACGCTTTATATCGATAAAATCGATCACTTGTTGCTCACGCTGGTTGCTATCAAACGCTCGAGCGATACTCCAGAATATATACTAGATAATCATTCGAGAAAATAATCACCGCAACACATTGAAATTAACTGCTTAAATAACAACTCGCATAGACAAGAACCTATACCGGAAACAAAGTTAAAGACATCCCCTATAACCTTTTATCGTTCCATCCCGCACACATCGATTCCATCGTCATTCCAAAAGTCATTAACATAGCGCTATTCCACTCGAGCTTGCAGTTTCCAACGACGAAGCACTGAAAATGGGTGTCACTGTAGTTCTCGAATCGCCGTGGACGATGGTGTTGCTAATAGATTAACGAGCTCGTTAAATCCACCTTAATCTCGCGGATATGAGCGGCACCGGCCATGTACGTGGGCTTGATCGTTGCCAACCGGCTTTATACCAAGGAACTGCCGCCAATGTAATTGGTGATCGCGCTTCGCGTTACGTTTACGGTCCAATAAAGCTCTTGGTCCACGGCCGAATTAAAACGAAATCCGACCGTAATATCGGTGGATCCGGCCGCGCCAGTTTCGCCCTCCGCTTCAGGCTTAGGCGGTAGTTTCGATTGATTCGAATGATTAGCGCCACGTGAATCGCGCAGTGTTTTATAATTATTGGGAAGATTAAACGAAATTGGAAAATGTGGATAATTTAGCGTGCGAGTGTGCGGAAGTAAAGATATTATTAACTCGATATTTCTCTCCGAAGATTTTATTATAATTCGTTCAAAAATTGGATATAAGCATTCAGAAGTATTCGGAATTGAATTTTGATTATTAATTAATCCAGTATTTGGAGTGTGAGTTTGGTATCCAGATTTGAATCTGACTAGTCAAATTTTTGGAATCTAGTCAAGTAGCGTTCGAATATTTAGAGTTGAGTCGAGTATCTCATCTTTGAATATGAATTCTAATCAAATATTCGAATTTGAAACTAAAAGTCGAGTATCTAGCCTTGAATTTAAGTATTTCGCCTTGAATCTGAATAATTAAGTATCTAAAGTTTTAATCTGAATAATTAAGTATCTAAAGTTGAAGCTAAACAATTGAATATTTACCTAATTAAATGTAAATAATTGAATATTCGAATTTGAATCTGAATAATCAAGTATTTCAATTTGATACTGAAAAGTTAAGTATCTGGTATCTTAAATTCGAGTATTCGGAATTAAATTTGAATATAAGTATCAGTATACAAATTTCCTTTTATGATTCCTTGAGAATAAAATTTTTCTTATACGTTTAAATTAAAGGGAACAAATTTAAATAACCTTATTAATAATTTAACAGTAGAATTAATTGGATTCGAATCTACTGGTAAATCAAATCTATCGTATTATACGAAAGTTATTTAAGTATAATCGCGTAATTGCCTGATCTCGGTTTTACTTTAACGCGAACCTATTATCGAGCGTGCGCAAGCTCGTATGCAAATTAATTGGAAGATGAGAGCGTGGACTTAAGAATCAACAGTCAACAGAGAAATACAGGGATAGAAAATTCTGTTTTTCTCGTATAAAATATCGCTTAAAAAGAAAGGAATGAATAAATCGGATGAATAAAATTTCTCCTCCCCACCATTAATTTTCAACTTTTCACATGTCGACCCTTTTACAAATTGTGAGCGCAACGAATAGTTAGAAAGGGATAAACTAATACTACACTCGGAATATAAGTGAAAAATTCCCAAGTTTATATTCCCAAAAGGATAACATTTTACTCTTTTACTCGCTTAAAAATTCGCACAGTGAGAAACACAGTGTGGGGGGGTCGATAAATTATCGTTCCCTCCCCAGACCATCCCTCCTTCTCCCTCCCTTCCATATTCCGCTCTTCTACCGTTTGGCAAAGACACGGCTGGAAAGAAGAAGAAGAGGGCAACGAGGGGATAACCGTTTTGCGAGAAAAGAAGAGAATGGTGGCAGGGATTTAACTCCGTTTCGCGGAGTTTCATGCACTTAGCCGGGGCGGGATCGATGCGTCTGCTGCAAATTTATGCGAGGAAAGATGCATTGCGCGCGGCAAGAGAGATTAGAATGCATAAACAGATCGATGTACAAAGCATCGGAACAAAGTGGAGGGAAACGTAACGTGAAATGGATGGAGGACAGAGAGAAAGAGAGAGGAAGCGAACGGTTAAATTTAAATTCTTCGCGGAATAGATGGTTGGAAGGGGAGGAAATAAAAAAAGAGAGAGAGAAAGAGAATTTGGAATCGAATGGAACGCGCAACGCATTGTAATACGTTGTGAAGAAAAAAAAAAAAAAAAAGGAAAGGAAAGAAAGAGGGGAAAAAATATGGAGTCGGGCCCAGGAAGGAAATTCGAACTCGAACGAAGTTATTTTAACCCTTAAAGGAAACATTCGAGTGTGAAATTCTTCTTTCTATATCTTCTCACGCGTTTTGCGACCCTCCTTTTCCACTTAAATAAGCTTCCTCCTTCCTTCCTTTGTGCTCTACCCTGTAAAGTTTTCTTTCAGAAATCAAACAGAGGTTTCTTCTTGTCACTTGTGTAGAAATGTCGAAAATGGAGTTAGTTGAAAAGGTTTCCTATTCTTTTTTCTTTCTTTCTTTCTTTCATTTCATTTTTTTCTTTCGAAGAAGTTTTCTTCAAATTAATTCGTAATTCTATATATATATATTTTTTTTTTTAATTCGAATTGTATTTTTAATGCACGGATATAATATATTATTCGAATGGATAATTTCTTCGGTGTGCTGGAATTTTAAAATTTCCCGACGAAAATATCTAGGGTAGAAAATCGTCAATGTGCCAATCTTTGGAAATGGAAAATGTTATTAAAATTTTAATTCTGCAATTAAATTTAAATTTCTGTTCTATTTCACATAAGAGATTCTATAATAGATTATAAAATAAAAAAAAAATTACGCACGTTCGATGAAAAGAATTATCGTATAATTAACGATTAAAAGAAGGAGAAAAATATTTATTTGTTCGTTTAATATCGGATAACAATATTAAATCGATATATGTAAATTCTGTCTCGATTATAATCTTAACGTAATTAAAATCAAAAGTAGCGGAGTAATAATCTGGAAATTAAAATACTGTTTATTAATTTGTTATGATCATAATATTTCATCAATTGCGTAATAGAATTCTATCTTCGAATATTAGTAATATTAAACTGTTGAGCAATTAATATTCAATTCAATTTCATTATACATCGAATCGTGCTTTATATCAAATTCCATTATGATTAAAGATTTAATTTAGATTTAATAATACGAATACGGATGATTCGATAGTAAATATTCAAAAGAATATATTCATTTCGAAACGATTTCAACAACTATCAAAACCATCGATTCTTCATTCTCTCTCTATTCTCTCGTGTAATTAAAGTATTCTGGAAAAAAAGAAAATCTCACGAATTAAAAAAAAAAAAAAAAAAATTAATATTAAATTCTTTGCATCGCCAATGTCGTCAATTTCCTTTCCCTCGCAGAGGAAAGAATGCATCCCAGGATATTTTATCATCCCTCTAGGAAGCTTAAGTTCAACCTATAACCATATTCTGATATAGGTTACAGTGCATTATAGGCCAAATCCAACTTAATCCATATTTCAACTTCAAACCATATTTATGAAAGCTTAAATCTCTTCAACGTTCGTAATTTCTTAACCCAATTTCATTCTTTCCTAAACTTCTTCTTATTCCCTTCCAATTATCCATATCCAATTTTACACACACGTAACAGGATCAACAAATTCTTTCCACTAACCAACTAAACGACTTTGACTTTTTCAAATTGTATTCATATTCAAATTATATTCACCTAAAATAAGAACCATTAACCCTGAAAAGATAACTAGTTAAAAATATTGAATACTTCAATTAGAACGAATAACATTTAACATCCCTTATTATTATTATATATATATATATCGAACCATTTTGAACGACAAATAATCAAAGTAATTCGTAATCCATAATTAACCATTAAATGTTACCCTTCTCCCTATTCAACCCCCCAAACTATCTCTTATACAAAAAAAAACACATTCTAAACGGAGCAACCGAGAGAACCACCACCGTATTCATCCCCAAATTTCCTCTTATACAAAAAAAAAAAACACGAATCCAGAAAAATTTCCAAATCGACTGTAGAACAGCAACGAACTCCCTTCTCTGACTCCCGTATCCCTTCGTATCTCTATTTTTTGCAACCATCCCGTGCAATTTTCATTATCCCAAGATCCTTATCCCTTAAAACGAATCCTCGAAACTCCGACATCTGCCGCCAAGGTTGTTTTCACCTCCCCACGTGCAACCTGCACCCTTCCCCCTTCGCGATCAAAGTCTCAGTCCTCGGTTTTTCTCGATTGCGGCCTGAACCGCAAATGGCACGGTCGATCGATCGATCGATCGATAACGAGCGGGGTTCGAGTTCGATCCTCCGACCAGCCTCGTAACGAACTCGACCGGCAATCGCCTTAATCGAGTTTACAGGATAAACGCACACCGGTTAATCCACCAGGCCGGACAAAATGCAAAATTGGCCGCGATGTGAACGACTCGCTTATGAGAGAGAGAAAGAGAAAACGTGTTACACGATGGAAGGAAAAGTGAACGTTCTCCTTCCTTCTTCCAAATACGGCATCCTCCACGATTTGGAACTGGCGATCGATGTCCATTTGCCAGGCTTCCGATTGATATTCGATGGGGCCGAGTTTTTAACGTTCGAGACAAAGTGTTTGGGGGGATAAGGGGGAAGGATTGGCTGTACCCGTTAGAGAAGGATGCTTTGCACTGTTCAGAGTGTTGGAGAGACATTGTCCAGGAATATCTTTCGATTTGATTAAATGGATAGAATGGGAGGGCGTTCGTTAATTGTGGATATGTGAAGACATTGTTGTCATTAAAGTGTTTTTCGTGCAGTTTACGAATGAAAAGAAATCAAAGGCACCTCGAGGAATATTTTGCAAATAAACCACAACAATTTTGGAAAAAGGGAATAAGGAGACTTGCTGAGAGATGGAAGAAGGTGATAGGTTATAATGGTTCGTGTATAACGCGATAAATCTTGGACAACGATACAAATATTCGTTTCGTACCAAGAAAAAGAAAGAAACTTATGGGACACCCTGATACTTATACTTGTTTATTCTGATTGTCTTCTAATTAGAATAATTTCTTTCCTGGCATAAGAAGCGAAAAGAGGTAAAAAAAGAAAAGATCGTTGTCTCGTTCTAATTACATTACACGTTCGGAATGGAGTGGCAAGACCAGTGACGCTAATATAAGTTGCACGATTTCCTCCTCCCGAGACTATTCTCTCCAGATATTTCTTCCGTCTAATGATCCATCTGACAATCATTTTTATCGTACGCCATCACAGTAATTTCCTTTGATCGCAAGAAAAGATAATGGAAGCGAATTCAAGCCTGGAATCCCGCAGGATTTCCGGGGAAGAGCTCCATACGTGGAAGAACGACGCGTGACAAATGATGGAAAAAACATTTAGGACTTTGGACGTGGACGAGAACAGTGGCGGGGTTAATCATTAAATTTTTATTCCACTTTCGGCCGATTTGCACCCCCCTCAACCGGGGTGGTCTAATGATGATGTATAGAGAAAAGCAGAGGGGTTGGAGAATTGGAGGATGGGGGAGGAGAAGGGAGGAGGAGGGGTGCTCTCCTCGGGGGATTAAATGGGTACGTTTGAATATAAGAATATTGGACTTTTGTTTTATTTATCGCGTTGGGATCTGAGAGATGAAATATATTGCCCATTATTTTCTCTCTCTCTTTCTTCCTCTTTCTCTGACGTCACATTTCACAATCGAATCTTTTACTCTTCAATTTATTTTAAAAGTTAGAGAATATATATTTTTGAAAACATGAATTTCTTTCTTTCTTTCTTTCTTTTTATTATCACGATTTTAATTGAATTTTGTTTATGCAAAAGCAAGGTGATATTTGCATCGATTTCAGAATTAAACGAATATGATCCTCATCAACTAATTTAAACTCAAAGTTTTCACAAAACATTTTTTATCATTCTTGCTTTTCTTGCTTTTAAAATGAAACGAATCTGTCGATGAATCTAAAACTTTCCCTCGCGTAACTTTTTTACGATTATGTGACGCAGAAATTTTTGAAACAGAGGAAAATTCTTCGATGTTGCATTTCTGAATACGAAAATTTTTCACGATTATTTTCCAAGATGTACAAATTTTTTTATAGAATTGCATTAAAATCTTCGAAGCAATTTCGTCACAAACTTTGAACATCGAGAGAACGAAATTGGAGTCGCGATCATTCCGAATCCACGAAATTTCGAATTTCCCGCTTAATTATCATAACGTTTATGGATCGTTCATTCGTATGTTTCCACTCGTTCGCAAAATGTAATTTTGAAACGAAAGCACGGCGAAAGTAAATAATCGTCGCGTGCCACGTGTAAAAGTGTAGTTGTTTCCTACCTAGTCGTGTTTAATGCCATTCATTTAATCGCGAATCGATCCGATTTAATCCTCGTCGCGCGCGGGGGAACTGTTGTTGGTATTATTAGGTGAAAATAAACGAACAAAGAATTTTACTCGAAATTTACTTTACGACGCCGATTTGTTTTATAACAACGCATTTAAAATAACGATTTATCTTTCCAGCGTTAAATCTGAAAAATTAATTTTACTATCTTTCGCGCGCTAATCCTGAAAAAAGTTTTTTTTATTAATATTAAGAAATTCGAATTTTTGTTCCATCCTAATATATATATATATTCTTTGTTAATGGGCTGTGCATTTGATAATCAAAGATTTAAAATAACGATTTATCTTTCCAGCATTAAATCTAAAAAATTAATTTTATTATTATTATTATTAAGAAATTCGAATTTTTGCTGCATCCTAATATATATATTCTTTGTTAATGGGCTGTGCATTTGATAATGAAAGATTTAAAATAACGATTTATCTTTCCAGCATTAAATCTGAAAAATTAATTTTACTATCTTTCACACGCTGATCCTGAAAAAAGTTCCTTTATTATTATTAAGAAATTCGAATTTTTGTTCCATCCTAATATATATATATTCTTTGTTAATGGGCTGTGCATTTGATAACGAAAGATTTAAAATAACGATTTATCTTTCCAGCATTAAATCTAAAAAATTAATTTTACTATCTTTCGCGCGCTGATCCTGAAAAAAATTCTTTTTATTATTAAGAAATTTCGATTTTTCCTTCCATCCTAATGTATATATATATATATACTTCGTTAATAGGATGTGTATCTGGTAGTGAAAGATTTAAAATAACGAGCGAAACAAAAAAAGACTTACTTTACTTTCTTCCCAACCGGAAAGAAAAAAATCACATGGAATATTAAACGACGGAAAGGAAGAAAAAGTAAACACACACCTGTCACTACCAATTTCCTAGAAACACGCGTTCGAGCCACGTCTTTAAATCTCCATCTCCTCCTCCCTCTTCCTTTCGTTCTTTTTCCGCGCCGTTATTTGCACATTTTTTTCTCCTTCTTTTTTCCCCCCCTTCCGGTCAGCCAGAACCGATCCACGGCGTCATGCGACACACATCCAGGTCGCATGTAAATGCGGCAATTTGAGCGGACTGACGTCTCTATTTCGCGAACGGTTTCGCGTCAAGATTTCCGGATCCCTTATGGTTGACGTTTCAAAAGATTTCCGGATTGCTGCTGGCTCATGCCAGCCTCGTGAATCATAAATAAATGCAAATTGTTCCCCACGTGCCGGCCACACGCACAAAATATGCGTGTGTATATGGAAAGAAAGTCGATGGGCTGATAAAAGTCGACGTTCGAAATGGGATGTCGAGGATTTTATTTTTTAATTCGTCGAAAGGACTACTAGGATTGAACGATCCGATGATCGATGAAACGAGAGATATTTATCCGCGGGGCTGAGATAAATTTAACCGATAATTCTATAAGAATTATCGAGTCACATTTGTCGAATGATTTAATCCCAGGAGTTAGATTAAAAACAAATATGGGTGTATGCGCTGTGGATAATAAATTTGATAAGGTTTTATTATCGTTAACGAGTGATTTTAAAAAGTTTTTCATATAAAATGTTAGTTTCGTTTTTTCCCTCTTTTTCTTTTTTTTTTCTGCTTCATTTAAGCCAATGTACATACAGGTGTGTGAATTTAAATTTATTGTGAAATTTAATCGGCCATGTCTCGATGGTTTAATTAATTTTTCACCGCTCTAGCGGCCGAACCTTTGTTCGTTTATCGGTGAATTTGATCGAATCAGATGAATGGAATTGGAGTCGGACATACAGAGTAATTAAAAATTGCAGGGGAGTAATTAATGTTAAATAAACGTTCAAATATCTTAACTATCTTATTTACGAATCGAATTAAAGCATTAAGTTAAAATATTCATTTAAGAGAAGAATTCTTATCTCATTAAATATTTCCATTCGATTTCAAATTCACTTTCAAACCGATTCTTTCATTCATCCTTTCAAAATTTTATATTGTTATTCAAAATCAGAATATAAAACGTGAAATTTCTCCAAAATCCAAATATAGTCAATTTTTTTAGATTCATCGATTAATCCAAAAAATGAAATTTACAATCGAGACGAAACTACGTAATAAACTATATATAAAAATAAATACTCCTCTCGTCATCCCATAATCCAAATACGGTCAATTTTTCGACGTCGACGAGAATCAAAGAATCGAAAAAAGGAGGCGGAGAACGGAGCAAATAAAGCCCCCTTTTCACGGGGAGGGGAGGGGAGGGCGCTACATCGACATGATACGCGGGCTTTTAATTTTAATAATGCCAGCAAATTAATTGGATATCGCTGGCGCAGTGGCGTGCCAATGACAGCTCGTACGCAATTTCCGCGTACGCAACACGCCCCTCTAGCTGTGTTTCGCGACGTTCAGCAGCTTGTATGTACGACAATTACGTCGCATTACAGGCTTTAATGGTGGCTAAATTCCCTGCTACACCGGGTCCACCGTCGACAGACGTCCGGCGATGGCGAAACTGCTCTGGCCCCTGGACCCCCCTGATCAGCTACACAGTTCATTCACTGCTTTCATTATGCTATATGTATATATATATATATATTATGGACGAGGTGAAAAGGCTTTTCCTTTTTTATAAAAATGTTGCACGAGCGTAGCACGGACTGAACTAATGACACTCTTGGTGAAATTTTTCTCTTTTTTCTTTTTTTTTTTTTTTTTTCAAGGAAAGGAAATTATTATCAAATGATGCCAATTTAAAATTTACACACAAAGCGTGTTAATATATTCAGGAGATAATTTTTTAAAAGAATAGCGAGGAAGGTGGTCGCGGCTTAATTATTCAATTACGCGCGATTGAAGACGAAGAGAACATTATGAAACTCTCCTGCGCCAAATTTTGTTTCAGTCTTTAAAATCAGCTGAATGTATCAACACAATATATACACGTGAAAGAAGAGAAAATATATATGATTGCATCGAGAGAAAGGGAATATTTATGAAAAAAGGTTCAATTTTGTCGATCGAACGAATGATCCTCTGAAAGCACGTTTTATTTTTCAACGAAATTCTAGTTACACGATATTATGACAAAAGGAGGAAAGCAGCCAGGATGATGGAGGAAAAGAATACGCGGATGAATTTAGTTGTGTATCAATAACAGTGTATGAACATATTTAACACCGATATTTTCTCGATAAAATATCGAGTTTGGGGTAGCTGTCGATAAACGACGGAAAGAGGAACTCCGTCGAGCTCGTATTTCCCTGTGCCTCCCTCTCAGGAAATTACGCTCCTTTCTACCAATTTCGACCCTTACCTCACCCTTACAACCCGGTTCCCGTGTCCGATTCAACCATTGCCACCGTTGCCAGAGAAAATAACACGCTGTCATCGCGTGTATCCGAGTCAACAATAGAAGTCAGAGACGGATAAATCATATTTTGAAACACCTTTCGAGAGATCGATAAGCGAGATAAGTGAGCTCGACCCATCTGAGCCGATTGAAAAGTTCGAATACCTTTTGAAACTTTCGCTTTCACTTAACTGGAGGATTATAGTCGATCCATATTTCGAAAAAAGGAAAAAAAGAAAAAAAGTGATCTCTCAATGGAGAAACTAGAAAAGAAATTTCAAAGAAACTTTGAATTTGAAAGATATTCCCTGAAACGTTTTGACGCGAGACTTGTGACAGACGTAGACCTACCCTTGGCCTGTTCCTCGTCACTTTGCTCTTATATCGCTTACAGTATCAATATTCTAGTAGAGGAGAAACTTTGAAAAAGTTTCGAAGAAGTTGAAAAATATTTTGATGCTCTATTATCCTCTCGAGTTCCAAAAGATCTCAACAATATTCTATAGAACGATAAAAGGATCGTTTAAAAAATCAAAAATCATAAATTAAACGTTCTATAAAATATTTTGACGCCCTATTTACATCACCAACATCCTATTAAGTTTCAGAAAATGTCAACAATTTCGTATAGAATGATAAAATATTCAACATCGTTTAAGAAATTCAAAGTCATAAATTAAACGTTCTCTAAAATATTTTGTCAACCCATTTACATTGTCAACATCCTGTTAAGAACGATTTTCTATAGAACGATAAAACTATCGTTTAAAAAATCCAAAATCGTAAATTAAATATTCTCTAAAATATTTTAATACCATTTACATTGTCAACATCCTGTTAAGAACAATTTTTTATAGAACGATAAAATGATCGTTTAAAAAATCCAAAATCGTAAATTAAATATTCTCTAAAATATTTTAATACCATTTACATTATCAACATTCAGAAAATCTCAACAATTTCGTAGAATGATAAGATGATAATTTCAAAAAATCCAAAATCATAAATTAAACGTTCTCTGAAATATTTTGACGCCCCGTTTGCATTGTCAACATCCTGTTAAGAACAATTTTCTATAGAACGATAAAACGATCGTTTAAAAAATCCAAAATCATAAATTAAACTTCTTTATTCTTTAAAACATTTTGACGCCCCATTTACATTGTCGACATCCTGTTCAATTTCAGAACGATTTTCTACAGAACGATAAAACGATGTCCTTCGTTCAAGGGATTCAAAATCATAAATTAAACGTTATATTTCTTTCCTCACTTTTATCATTTTTACACACTCCACGATCCGCGGATTCAATATGACGAGACTTTTCTCATTTTCTCAGCTCGATCCTTCACGCTTCCAGAAACCTGTCCTTGATTATCTTATTATACATACACGAGATCGCATTTGCACTTGACAGGGCTCTTTTTTCTTTCTTTCTTTCTTTCCTTCCTTCTTTCTTCCTTCCTTCCTTCCTTCCTTCTTTTCTTTTTTTTTTTTCACATCCGGTCGCCTCCTCTCTTTCAACGCAGCGACGATATTATCGTTCGAGCAGCCCCTTTCACGGGGCTGATTTTAATGGAACCGTTTCGCGTCGTGGACGGGGAAAAAGTAGGGCAGAGGCGAGTATGGGCCGGCCTCTTTTCACCTCGAACGAAGCTTATAATTCGACGGGGGAGAGGAGAAGGGGAGGACATTCCTCCTTCCTCTGTTCGGATCGTTGGGTGTAACGAGGTAATTGGAAACGGGACCATTGAGCGGTGGCACGCGTTCAGCTTTTTGGGAAAAGGCAGGAGAGGGGGGGAGGAGGATTAAAAGATTCACCAGCAATTAAGGTGCGCAAAGGAGGATCGGACACGGCATCTGTCTTCTTTCATGCCGGCCATGTTTAAAAGATGATCAGGTTTGGCTTTTGTCGGACCGAGGCGGGAAGAGTCTGGTGCGGCTCTGTTTGCCGAGAGTGAAGATGAAAGAGGCTCGTTTGCCAGAAATTCACCGAGTGTTTTGTGTGTTTCCACGTGGTTCCCGGGCGGAGGATTTCTTTATTTGAAAAGGAGTCGAAAATGAGGTGCGGTCGGTGAATGATTTATGAACCAGAGGAAGGGGGAGAGGTAATTTTTTTAACCAGGGAAGATGGAGAAATGAATGGGTGGAACGCGTCGGTGTTGGGAATTGTTGAGAATCGAGGTTACGTTGATCGCGTATTATTGTATGACATTTATTCACGTATCTTTTTTTCTTTCAAGATTCTTTCAACGTATCTTCGAATTTTTTATTCAATTAATTTAAAATTAATTTAAATCGGTAAAGATGTACTGGTTATTGGTCTGTTCGGTCTGACGACAAAATACTTTTGTTACATTTTCTTTATATATCGATGAATATCGGATATCACGTAGTTCACATAGCATAGAAACCGCTACATCGTCATCACGAACTAATCTAATGGAAACGCATTGAACACAAGTCACGTAAACAACAGATGGGACGGAATCTCGTACCCTCGGAATCCTCCTCGAAGATCGAAACGTAACTACTCGAATTTCTTTCGATTTTCGAACTCCTGGATGAAACTACGATGTTTATCTTATCCCTTCTTCATTCCTTTCAAGGATTGCCTCGCATTACCCGATAATATGTAGTTACTCGCTTAAAAATACGATTCTTTTTAATATATTATTTCCATCGTTCTGAATAACAACCAAGATTGCCAAGATTTTTACTCGTTAAATTGAAAACTCGTTTTTCCCTTTTCCTCAAGAAAAACGTGTCTTCGAGGCCGATTAAAAACCTCTGAGATTTTGCGACTCACCATTGACTGCGAGCTTTCACGGAGATCATTCGACCGTCACCTTTCTCCGTAAGAAACATCTTTTCGACAAACGTGTCGGGTATCGTGAGAATCGAGTCAATGGATCTCCTCCTCCCGAACAGTTCGAAACAGTTCGTAACAGTTCGTAAAAAAGACAACTTCGAGCCACTTTCATCCGCGACACCCGCCTTCTCCTCTTTTCATCCTCCCCCTCTCTCCCTTTTCTTTTCGTTTCCTTCGTCGGTCGAATGAATTAAATAAAATGAATTTAATTCCCTCCCCCTCTCCTCCTTAAGACATTATTACATTCAACGTCGAGATACCAGGGTTGTAGCGACGTCTGTCGTCGCAACACGAATGCAGGGGGAGGAGGAGGGAGGAACCGCGGTCGAGGAATAAACGAAGGAAAGAAAAATTGTGGAGGGGGCGAAAAACACGATAACCCCATTACCATGGGAGGAGATCACCACGTGCCTCCTCCTGGACTTCGATGAATTTATCAGGTCAGGTGACTCGAGAACAATTAATGCCCAACTTTTGACGCATTGTTTCGCCGCCACTGTTGGTGCCTCTCCACTCGGATTTCGAATCCCCCGCCGCGCCATTTCTCGCCGCTATTGTTCGTGCGAGCTCTTTTCCCCATGCTGGCGATTCACACTCGCCACCTCTCCCGATGGTTTATCGCCATTATCCTTCTCGGTGGGTGGAATCTTTGCTGGAACCAAGAATTCCTCCCTCCTCTTCCTTTTTTTGGGAGGCCAGGTCTTTTTGACTCTTTTGATGTGAATTCTTTGAGAGGGTTGACCTCTCGATCGTTGGTCTTTGTTCAAACTTCTTTTTTCATTTGAGTTAGAACGAAAATATTAGGGGATGAGACAATTTGGGAAGACAGTTTGTAATTTGTGTAAGAGGGATTGGATATGTTCGAACATCATTTCTAATTGATGGATTCAGAAGTTGATTAATTTAATATTAGGATCTACTGGTATAGAATTCCCACGAATAAGCAATGTTAAATTTTTATTATTAAGAAATTTATTTTATCCAGGTTGAATGTTGTATATCCATCTTTATCTTCGTATTTATATCATTCATTACCATCAGTTGATTTTGCAATTTTTTCTCTTCTCTATATATCAAAAATTATAATTATACTATAAGTTATAATAATAAAAAAAAATATTCATTAAATTATGATCAAATTTCATTGTTTCCACGATCAGTATTTTTATTATTACCATCCAGTTTTAGCTGGAACAATTACCATATTATTATTCGATTTTGAAATTTTAATACTTCATTTTTTGATCCAATTTTATATCAACATTTATTTTAATTTTTTGGTCATCCTGAAGTATATTTTAATTCTTCCATGTTTTCGATTAATTCACAATCTCATATTGTAGTGAAATGAAACTGGTAAAAAAAAAATTTTTGGAAATTGAAGAATAATTTATAGCCTTCCCCTAACTACTAATAATTACAATATTTGAATATTAAAAATCGTAAAAATTATTTTCATTCTCCAAGTTACGTTAGAATAATTACAATTATTATCTTAACTACTCGAGTACGAAATTACAAATCGTGATTAGCCTATTACGAGAAGTAAAAACAATTTCTGTATCGCATCGAAACTTTAAAATTCTCTGGATTCTATGCCTCGCGCATCGAGATCTAGATACTGATCGTCGTTTTTAAATTAGTACACGTGACCACGACAGAAAAGAAAGACTAGACTATTTTCCCAGTGAACAGTGCATATAAATATATAAATATTTCTATGTAAATAAATTCTATGCATAAATGAACGTAATGCAGATAATAACATCTGCAAGACAAGATGGTGACGAAATGGAGGATGGGGGGTGCGTAAAAACGCAGGCGTGCGTTGAGCACGTGTCGAAGAGGACACGCGACAGTTGACGGTAAAGTGCACACGGATCACAGATCAGAGGGTTGGCTGGGTCGATCGATGGATACAGGTGAATAGATTTACCCGGCCACACGTGCCGTGCATAAGCGCCGGCTGTGAAGTGAAATCAAGTGGTATGAAGTTCAAAGTGTTGAAGGGGCGAAACCTCCTGTTCCCCAAGAACTTGCTCCTTTGTCTTTCCAAATTTACGAAACTGGCCTTCATACCGTTCTTTAAATTTATTAGTCGCCGATATTTCCAATTGCTTCCATTTTTCGAATTATTTATCGAGTTATCTTGAAAAAAAAGAAAAAAAAAAAACATTGAGAAAAGTTCGAGAATGAGTGAATCTGAGAGGATTCTGAGAATTGTTATCCCTATTTTAACCGTGAAAGAAAGGGGGGAGGGGGGAGGATAAAAATCATGGATAAAACAACCAGTCCCTTTTTTCACAAAAGAAAGAAGAAGCAAAACGGGTCACGAATCCTACAGAGAATCCCCCTTCCCCGCTTCTAAATTATTTTCCCATAGGGGGGAAAATTATTCATTCGCCAAACAGAAATCTTGCATTTCCTTCCCATCCTCCTCTCCCCTCTCTTTTCTTTCGCCGCTTGCTCTTCGCCGCCGTTAACTTACCCCTTTCCCCCTCTTACGTCGTAAAATTACGTCGTAACGATCGAAAGACAAGGAACTCATGGATGAGCTCGATACTTGAAACTCAAACCTCGAAGCTCGAATTATCGATCCAGATAATAATAATAATTTCTCGATCATAATTATTTGTACGTCGATCACAAATTCACTTAGAAATTCACGATTCTCGAAGAAAAAAGAAAAAAAATTCAAAAAAAGAATCTCCACCCTCGAAACAAAACTCTCTCCGCCCCCCCTTCCCCTCCTTCCCTCTCTCCCCGCGATGGAAAAGATTCCAACTTCCAGACATAAAATAGAATATTCCCTGTTAGTGCCCCTACGTTACGGTATATATAATTCAGAAACAGAAATGGCAAGCTTTTCGTCCGCGTCCATACGCGTGTAACAAGCCGTGCCTGCCTCGATGTCCGTCCGAAACGTTTACATGACACGAAAGCCGGGATTACAAATGGGAAGCGGAGAGCTATTTCCGTTCGGCACGGAATTCTCGAAAACACAACATCACGGCCGTGGCAAATAATTGAACGGTTGTGTATTATCGCGAATTACGCGAACCCGAGCCCGATCCCTCCCTCTTCTGCTTTTAATTGACTGGGCGCTCCCCCCCCTACCCTCTTCCTGCCCCTCCCCCCATTAAATTTTTCCGCAAGGTCGGCCCTCGATCGATCTCGATTTGATGAAAATTTTTCCCGCCCGTTCGTCGTGGAAAAAAAATTCGTCGTTTCGCGGGGAGGGGGAGGAGGGGGGAGGGCTCGATTTAAATAATCGAACGAAAGATTCGTGGAAAAACGAGGATATAGCGTTTATATTAATGGGCTTTCGAAGCGACAATTTCATTTTTTTTCTTCTTTTTTTTTTTTCAATATTTCTTCCAGTCGATTTTATTTCGTCGATGAATATTGTTTTCGTTTGGTTCTTTTTTTTTTTTTTTTTTTTAGTACGTGTGATTATGAAAGAGAATTTTGATTCTCGAATGAACGTTTTAAACTGTTGATAGGATTTTTGATTTCGATTTTTTTTTTTTTTGTTTCCGCGATTTTTCCAATTGACGTGTTTCGCTCGCTTTAATTGAATTAATCCTTTGCGCTTTGCGGAGATTCTTTTTTTTTTTTTTTTCATTTTTCGAAATATGCTTGCCAGATGATGAAAGTGTTTGAAAGCATTTGAAATGTGAAAACGGATATATAAATTTCACGTTACGCTTTATGGGATAATAAGAAATGAGAGTAATTTACGATCGTTGCGTAAAGTTTTTCGAGAAAAATTAATTGATTTTAATTCTAACAAATTTGGGATAGTATAGCTTTGCTCCAAGAAACGCATTCGTTATTTTCGTTACCCAATCTTCGTTACGACTTCTGTTGCGTTCAACAAGTTCGACATACGTAATAGGATTTAAATAAGCGTGGGTAAACTATCACTGTTCCATTGAGGCAGGAACTAATCAAAATAAATATATGATCTTCGAAAAACATACGAAATACGTAGTGGGATATCGAGTGTTTTCTTCCTTCTTCCAAAACAATTCCCACGTATACATTCCGGTTGGACGGTGCGCGCAAAACTGGAGGATCGAAAGCAAATCCGTTTTTAAAATTTTACTCATGCACATCCGATCTTCATCTCGAAAACATTCGAACACCGTGTACGGTATCTCAAAAAAAAAAAAAAAAAAAGAAAAAAAAGAAAAAACAAATAAAAAAAAAATAAAAGGAGGGAAAAAAACGAAAAACAAAAAGCAACGAAAAAAGCACCAACAACCGGCCGAACAAATCACGCTTCAGAATTCCTGTGATTTCCATCAATCGATAGGCAAAGTTGCATCTCCGTGGAAAACGCCGAAAAAAAAAAGATATAAAAGGGGGGAAAAACAAAACTGGAATAAGCTGTGAAATATTTTTGGTAAAAGATTTTCGGATCGAAAATCGAAAATGATCATCGTAAATTTGTTACATTATATTAATGCGAATTTAATTAAATAAATGATGTTTTTTTATGAGGGTGGAATAAAGATACTGGTAGATTATAATTGAAGAGTTCACGAGAGGAAACGAAAAATTGTTGTTGAATTTCAATTATTGAGGTTTAATTTTATGATTTAATCGAAATATCTTTGAGATAATTGGATATAATTGCATAATTTTGCAATAATATATAGAACAGAAGGACAAATAGCCTTCGATCATTTCGATTCATTTTATACGTAAGACATGCAAGACGGAAAAATTAATAATTTTTCGAAAATCACACAATTCGAGTATTTCTCTGTAATGAAAATTAAGTAGAATAATTGATCTATCAAAAAAAAAAATGTTATTTTCCAATGAGATAATTTGATGCAATTTACAGTGATCTCAAAATTCAATCAACTTTTGCCTGCATAAATTATTTCTTCAATTTTTAATGAATTTTTATAAATTCGTGTTTCTTGTAATTTTCCCCACTCTATATCTCCGCGTCCCGAGTTGTTCGAAATTCGAAATTCGAGAAAATTTTTCGTCCAGATATTATTAGAAAAGCGAATCGAGTGAATTATGAGGATAAATCCCCTGTTCCACGTGAAGGCTTTACGATATTATTAATTTTGATCTCTGCATCCGATATTCTGAACTCTCCGCGGAATGAAAATTCGCAATGACATAAAGTAGATTAGGATAATAGAGATTGAAAAAAAAAAAATATATTTCTCACCGTTATCGGCTCAAACTTGATTCTAAAAAATAGGAGGGAGAAAAAAACGTAACGTCAAAAAAGAAACGAAATTAGTGATAAACGACGAAATTAAATCAGAAATTGATTAACGTTTCGTAAAATTGAAATCGTAAAGTCTGTTTAGAAATTGCGAATTGTGTAAATTTTATAAGGAAAATTAGAAATAGCGTGGACGTTCCTCTATTTTCATTATCAAGACCGAAGAAGATTGCACGTGCCCGAATTGCAAAATGCATTTTCTTTGAAAAAGCAGCGAACTGTCGATTAAGTGAATCTTGCCTGCGGCAATAACTTGTTCCGGAGAAGATCCGTAGCAGTATGAAAATTAAAATAAACAGGTTGCTAATATTTTTATATTACACGAAATAATCTGGCCGCGGAATAAACCGCTCGTAAAAATTTTAATGAAAAATTCGCGTACTCTTTTTAATCGATACTCATAAAATGCAAGACTCTTCCCGCCAAATGATCATTAAAAAATCCAACCTAAGCAAAATCTTGGGAAAAGGAATTTTCAAGAAATTAGATTTCAATCTAAACACGCCGTCTGACGCTTAGGTTAGGTTAGGTTCCAACTTAACTTTGGAGCAGAAAAATAAATGAATAAATAAACAAATAAATTTCAAGTCAAGGCTTTTGCCAAGGCTTTGTCGAGTCTTTACAGGAATTACAGCTTTGGAAAAACAGTTGTGGGGAATGGAAGAAATAAATTTCAATTCTGATTCCGACCATCCTGGGTCGCACGCGTTGGAAGACAAAACGAGAAGTGGGACGACGACGATTCCCATCGATGCAAAATGCAAATCACGCTTCGGGATTTTCGCGATTTTCGTGGAGCGCAGATAGCCGCGAGGAAGACAAAACGTGGAAAAAAGAGAGAGAGAGAAGGAACGTGGTCGGCGGAGGCCGATATCACGGAACAACCGTTGCACACACATTGTGGCCACCCTGCCTCGTTATTGTTTCACGCTGCAAAATATCGCGTTCTATTTACGCGCCGCTTCCAGCCACGGCGTTGAAAACTCGCCGTTGGTCCACGGAATGGCGCCTCTTATTCATCTTGCGTGGATAAGAACGGACGATTATGCGACGGAATCTTCCCTCCCCTCTTTTCTTTCCCCCTTTCGAAATTTTCTTTCTTTCTTCCAAGTGGAGGGGAACGAATTTTAAATGTGCGATTCCGTTTCTCGAGCGGCAAGGTGTCGTGGAAAGTCAAGGTAGCAGCGGGTGTAATGGGATAAATTTCTTTCTCTTTCACGCGTGTACATATGTATATTGCAGTCACGGAGTTATGAAAAAATAATGAAGACAACCGTAGAAAAAATAACGTATATATATAGAGAGAGAGAGAGAAAGAGAGAGCAATTTGCAAATACATAAAATAATTCATAAATTCGTGCATACGCGAATGTCAGACCGAGGAATTTGCAACGATAAGCCACACTTATCTAACAGAGAGAGAGAGGGAGGGGGGGATATCAAATATGCAAATCCATTTATTGTTCTCGCTAAAGACTCTTCATACATATTTAAACATTTTTCAACCATGGAATGGCAAGAATATTTTATTTAGGGAATATGCAATATTGATCCGATGTATCGTAAAAATAAAAAAAGAAACAGGAAATTTTATATAATAACAGTAATAAAAAAAACTTTTATCGTCACTTTTCAAAATTATTGCACCAAGAAAAGGAAGAAAGAGAAGAAAAGAAATCTAAGAATGTTATTAAGAATTAATTAGGTTCGGTCATGATTTGAGTTTAGGTACACCGGAATATCTCGAGGCGCCTCCCTATTTTACTTTCTCCTTAAGAAAAAAAAAAAAAAAAAAAGAGAAATAATGGGTTCTCCGGGCGAACGATATCGCCAAGAAAACTAATTTCGTTTAAAAATTCAGTTCCCGGGAACTGTCACCACGACAAATAAACGAAGGGACAAGAACAACGTCGTGAAAATAACGTTGAAAGCGATCCACGGTGGGGCGGAAAAGTTCTGGCGGAGGAGGAAGCGGGCTATTTATAAGACGGAAGTGGCACGGCCAATTTGAAAACAGTAGGAAAGTGTGGCCCCGGACCCGTTGCAAACTTCTGTAGAACTTCCCCCAGATTCACCTCATAATTCAGAGGCTGGCTTTTCCTGCGTCGTATTTTCAACAAGCATTCCAAATCGCCACCAATATCAATTGTTGAAGAGTTCGAACGAGATGTGCAATACAAAGATCAAATGTGGCGATTCCACTTATAAATTTTGTTACGAACATTAATCTGGAATTTTATTTACTTTGTGAAAATAATACTCGTGAGAACAATCCATTTACAATTTTTAATCAGTATTTCCTTTGTCATGGGTATATATTTAAGAATACAGGTGTAGAATTTTGAATTAATATTTTTGAGAATCCATTTTGGAAATAATATTTCTGATTATTCCTTATCAATTTGGAAATCGATTTGAAAATTTTAAATTGACGTTTCCTTTTGCCCCCAGTTTTAATATCGAATACAGAGAGAGATTGAATATAGAAAAGATGAAAATGTAATTCGAATTACAGTTGTAATATGAAAAAAAAACAATATAACAGTATTGATAACAATATTTAAGAATACAGGTATAGAATTTTGAATTAATATTTTTGAGAATCCATTTCGGAACGTTGAAATAATATTTCTGATTATTCCTTACCAAATCGATTTGGAAATTTTAAATTGACGTTTCTTTTTTTGCTCCCAGTTTTAATATCGAATACAGAGAGAGATTGAATATAGAAAAGATGAAAATATAATTCGACGAGTTACAGTTGTAATATGAAAAAAAGTTTTAGGGGAACAATTTCATTTCGATGCGTGGAAAATGTTTGAAAACGTTTAAAGTTCAACTTCGAATGCAGCAGCGAAAGATAAATACCGAGAAGAAATAGATTCAACTCCCGGCTATTTTCGTTTTTATCCATCTTTTTTATTTTTGCAAATTAAATTTCATGAAAACGGGTTTTCATTAAAATAAAGCGCAGGATTTTCAAGAAACGTATATCGATTATCAAAGCGTTCGTTTATTAAAGCCAACGACAATAAAAACTGGTTGCAGCATAAATTCTTGCTATTCCTGTTGTGCGCAATATTAGTTTGCTTTTTGCAAAGGTTATACATTTCCATTCCGTGGCATTGCAACATTCGTTTATCTCGGCCAAAACGAAAATATGCGAAACTATACATTCTCGTTTCTCTCCTTAACGATCTTCCCTTTCTTCCATCTTAACATATACGAAACTTTTACTTTTAATTATATCCCACGTGTACTTGATTGATTTTAACCTCGATTCAACCGCCTTCTTCTTCAACTTCTTCGACAATTTTTTAGAAATTAGGAAACCAACATAGAAGAAGAAGAGAAATTCGTCCAACTTTATTTATTTATTCAAAGTTAAAAATTTTATTTCTTCTCAAACGTACGTACATCCTCGAGCTCGAGGATCACCCTTCGATTCTCGATTTTCACAAAACTCCCCGACGACGAGTGTAATTAAAACCGACGAGGATCAATTATTAACTCGTCGATTCCGTACAGTACGATTTTCTTAAGGCGAAACGCTACCCGGCCCAAAAGGGTTCTCCGGACCGGAGAATTTTCCGCGTTTCTGCTCCCACGAGGAAGGGAGTAACTCGAAATTAAATATTCATAATTAACATCCGCGAGTAGAAGCGCGTACGGGGTGGGTGAACAAACAGGGAGGGCGGCATTTGATCAAAAAGTCGGCCTCTTTCTCTATTTTCCACGTCAGATTCCGCGTCTCCGCGGTAGAAACAGGAAGCAAGGAAGAGGAGGGGGGGAGAAAGGAGGAGGAAGGGGTGACGCTATCGTTTGCTCATGTTAACGAGACCCTTAATTATGTTTACAATCTACAGCGAATAAACTGTTCGTTATTAATGGAGGTCAAACGGGAGGTCTAACGGTGCCGCCATCGTGTTGCAGGTTACGACGCACTCGCATAATATTTGCCCACGAAAGAACACGAGCGCGGTTTCCCTATGAAATTCCCCCCACCACGACCCCAGCGCGATCTTTCGGCCGGAAAATGAAGTTCCCGCGTGAATTTTTAGCAGTTTTAGCAGGAGAGAGGTTAGGCAAAGTGGTTTCAGTTGAATTGGAATTAAGTTAGGTTGCGTTAATAGATTAGGTTAGGTCGCGTTGTTAAGTTAAATTAGATTATAACTACGAAGTTAGGTTAGAACGGGGCTGCTTGCTTTGAACGGTGCTTTAAAGTTGTGAAAATGTAATTTTTAATTATTGTTGCAGAGTATGCTATGGAATGATAATAATAAAATGGTGATCAAATGGTATTGTTTTTGAAAATAGCGCGCGTTATACGCGTACATTATATTGTATCATTAATTTTAATCCACGGATTTTTTAACGAAGATAAATTAAAATAATAAGAATATCTTCTCATTTTACTTGGGATCCCAACCTCGAATAAACAAAGCGAATCTCTCCATTTCTCGAACATAATTAAACACTATATTTCCCCTCTCAAACGTAATTAAATATGACGTTTCAATTTCTTAACGGCGCTTCAAAGAATTTCAATTTCCAGAATCCAATTACCCATCTTTCTTCTTTAAAATTCCTCTGCTGGAAAACTTCGAAAAGAGCTTTCTCCGCAAACGTTTATCAAACAAATATTAACAATCGGACAAATATTTTTCCAACCGCTCTATTATAATATAAAATCCTTTAGAAATCCATTTTTATAGTGGGGAAGAGGGGAAAAAGAGGATATAAAGAAAAACGGAGAAAAAAGAAAAGAAAAAGAAAAAAGAGAAATCACTGTATCTCAATGAATCCAAAAACTAATCTCATATTTCGAAATCTCTTGTAGTTGCCCGTTGTAGGAACGAATTTCCCGCGCAAGAAAGGTAAAAAGAAATGATCGGCGGCACAAAGAACGGTAAATAAAATTGCGAAACGATCGAATTCGTTCGTGAAGCCATTTTCCTCTTTGAAAATGAAATGGCGAAAGAAACGATTGTGGCGCCATCGATCGAGTAATGCTCCTCATAATTTCATTAAGCAAGTCCAGGTTTGAAACGATCCCCATTCCAGATTACAATTCGCTTTGAAAAATTTCGTGGAATTTTGCAAAAAGAATAGAAACGTTTTAGATCGATTTTTCGTCGTGATTTATTTCGAGATTCCTTAATTCCTGCCACAAATTGGATTATTTCGAAAATTTCGATCAGATCTTCTTCGTTACATACCTCGAAAAATAAAGTTTTCCTTTATGTTATGATAATATTATTCTGGATGGAAATTCGTCAGATAAATAAGGGGTTGGATTATTAATGAAAATTTGAATTTGATAGATTTTCCTTAGTCTTAAAAGGGAGGGGGAGGATAGAGAAAAAGAGCAGTTTTATGTTAATTTCCGAGATTTATAAATAAAGTAATGCCTCGTGATCGACGAGCAGGGCTTTACTCGTCAGCGCTTTCAGTATAAATTTGAATATTAATTTATGACTACTTTCTAAAAAAAATGAATGAACCGAGAGCATCCTATAAATATTCAAGTAACCTCATTCTTCATTCTTCCATAAAGCATGAAGGCTTCCAGCTGTTAACAATAAATAAATAAGCACGCGTTGAACGTAATATTTTTGTTCATATTTCACCTGCAAATTTCCCGGGGAACTTTAGATTTAAGAAATATAAAGGAATTAAAAATTATATTTTACGAGAATCATTCTTCCCTCTTTATCACGATTTAAAAATTTAATAATTCAATTTGTCGAAATTTCTTTCTTACCAATGCTTCAAACTAATTCTCTATTATTTTACACGTTCAACTTTCGCGAAACAACAGATTTCATTTCTTCTTTATACTCCCCACTTTTTCCAATTCTTCGTTGTTAATATTAAAATTTCCAAAATTATTACACATCTTCCGAAAGTGCAACGTTGCTCGACATTAACAGATTTATTTCACGTAATTTTCAAAAATTACCTCCCTCTTTCCATCCACACACACGCACACATATATATATATCTCTCCACAAAGAAATAGTTTCCATTTTTTCATCCCTCCCTTACTTCTAAAATCTTAATTCCCCTCTCTCCATACCCATTCCACCCTTTTGTCTTCATTCTTGCCCTTTTCACCGACCTAGTCGTCGTCCCCCTACCTCTCCATTTTTTTCCACCCCTCCTTCATCCCACCCCGCGTTTCCAACCCCTTGATAGGTCCACCCTCGTCGCTTCGAAAAGCTGCGGGGTGAACAACAACGCACGATTTCCGGCTCACGGACCCAGGTCCTCGGTTCCATTACCGCGCGCGTATTATTTCACATCAAACGACGCGATGCAAAATAGCGGGGCGCAGAGATTCCGCCCCGGCTCCACGTTGAATAATTAGACGCGGTTTTGACTTGCAAAAAACGCGACACACGAGTCGCGAGATGATATACTCGCGAGCAAAAGTGGACCTCTTTCTCCCGTCGGAGACGCTGCTGCGCCGCCAACCTTCTCACGCCGGGAAGGAGGGGGGAAATCTAATTATCCCTTTTCGAGAAGCTGATAATACCAGCCAGGGGTGGCCAACGGAGAGGTTGGAGAGGATAAAAAGGGGGAAGGAAAGATACGTTAGCGTTTGGGATGATACTACCCTTTAAGAGGCTGGGTATATATCGTGTAACGTGAAACACACTGTGACGCGACATTTATTGCGTGCACCGGCTAATTTGCAGTCGCTCTTTGAAGAGAGTATACGGTATATGGTATCTATACGATAGATTGATAACGTTGGTATAGTTGTTATAAAGGATTTTATATAGTGCAGGGTTGAAAAATTGATCTACTTTATTATGTATGTAATGGTAGGAGTAGGAGATTAACACGTCGATGTGTAGTAGGAAAAAATTGATGTAATACTTAATACAGATGTGTTGAATCAGTGCAAAAGTAAAAATAAAGGACTATAAATGATATAGGAATATCGAGAAATTGTTTTGCTGTTAAAATATGTAGTAGGAAAAAATTGATGTGGCTAAAAGCTAGCTTGCGAAACTCGATTCAAAAGGATCGATTGAAGAGTTAGTCAACGTATATATTAAAAAAAAAAATGATGTAATAATTACAATTAAAGGCATTAATATAGGTTGATTGTTTGTTACAAAAAAGGCATATCGCTTTAATCATTAATCAATTACAATGTGAAGCCAATTATAATTGGTTGACCTGAAAATGAAAGAAGGAAAAAAGGAGTGAGCACAAGTATAATATATACAATATATATACCGAGCATATCTAAACAACTTCATGTTCCAACTGTATATTCAGTGAAATCGGGGTAAAGTCAGTATGGACCGAAATATTGAAAAAGAAGAAAATGACAAAACAGTGAAATAAGTAGAGCAGATGCACAGCAGAGGAGTGCACGGTTTCCCAGAGAAAGAAAAAGTAGACAACGACGGGTTTACGATAAGAGAATATAGGGAACAAAGTTAAAGAGGGGCGAGGCGGATGGACAAATGGTAGAAGGAAGGAAAGAAAGAAGTCGAAAGAATTCGTGAATGGACCGCAAGAGTGGAGGAGTCGAGGATCTGGCCGATTCGAAATCCGTTGGTTTGCGCACAAATTGGATGTTATCTCTCGGCAGTTGAGGACAATGAGCCACACAAAGGCACGCGGGGCTGTGCAACACACAGTTAACGCACACAACCACGATCAGATATTCGAAAGCTTCTGAACGAGAAGCTTCTCCACCGATCCCAAGTCCAGGAGGAGATTTAACCGTAGAACCGTGTGCTGTAATACTTAGTACACGATTTTGGGTTCCCACCGGTTGGTTTATATCTTCTGTAACACGGAAGGGAAGTGTTAATAGGATTTCTTCGAATTATTGAACAGAACACGTTACACTTTTTAAATAGACATCCGATCTTTAGAACCGTAAGAATATTCCCAATACCAATGATTCTTCAATTTCAAAAATATCGATAAAAATATTATAAACTTGCTTCGTATTCATTTTTTTTTTAAACAAATATTACTACTTTTCGAAGATATTTCTCGTCGAATCCTCAAAGAGGAAAAACCACAATCAAACATCAACCTTGAACGTACGCAAAGAAAGCGAAACGATCGTATAATCAACGCTTCGTTATTGATACGGACGTGAATCCGCCATTGAGGCCTTCTCTCGTTGAACGCAAATGTACAATGAAAACGGCCATGCACAATGCCAAGTGGAATCCTCTTTGATGTCGTTTCTCGATATCCTCCAGGATTCCTCTGTGTTCCCGTGGACCTGTACACAGGATTACCCACTCGTCTTCTGATTTCGATGGACGCCTCTCCAGAGCCATCCCATTCATCGGTAGAGAAAGGGAGAAAGGGGGATGGAGAGGGAGGGAAATCACGTCTCGACGTCGGTCGAACCTTTATCCTTTATCTTTATCGGTCGTCCGTGTGTTTTATTGTACCGGCAAACAAATCGTTGCGCGAGAAATTATTTCATTTAACCGGGTCCCACGAAGAAGGATGTCGAATTCTCTGAAACGGGACCATACACACACGTGGAAATGCTCGTTGAGTCGAGCTTTATTGCTTCCATTTCGCAACGTGACAGTTTTGAGCAAATTCCACTTCCATTCGAATTTTCTTCCAACTGTGCATCGCGTTCCTTCTTGTCGTGAACAATTGGACCCATGTTTATTCGTTGGATCGATTGGTTTCGTCTTTCTTTGAGGTTAGCTTCGCCTTGTCACTATCGCGATAAGTGAGTTTGATTATAAATATCAAATCAATTGGACATGTTTCTTCTAACTTTTCTAACTATTTTTTCTTGTCAATTATCGTTGTAAGATCCATGTTTATATGGCAATGAATCAATTAGTTTTTAAGGTTAGATTTGCATTGTTACTTGGGACAAATGAGTTTAACTATAAAAATAAATACAAATCATTAATTGGAAGTATTTCTTCTATTTTAACTATTTCTTCTTGTCAATTATCGTTATTAAGACCCATATTTATATGAATCAATTGATTTTTAAGGTTAGGTTTGCACTGTCGCTTGGGACAAATGAGTTTAACTATAAAAATAAATACAAATCATTAATTGGAAGTATTTTTTCTATTCTAACTATTTCTTCTTGTCAATTATCGTTATTAAGACCCATGTTTATATGAATCAATTGGTTTTTAACGTTAGGTTTGCTTGTATTGTCGCTTGGGACAAATGAGTTTAACTATAAAAATAAATACAAATCATTAATTGGAAGTATTTTTTCTATTCTAACTATTTCTTCTTGTCAATTATCGTTATTAAGACCCATATTTATATAGCAATGAATCAATTGGTTTTTGAGGTTAGATTTATCTCGCATAATACACATCATATAATCGTATCAAAATGGCGGATTGGAGATATTGATTTCTCCGATTATTAAAGATCAAAATTGATTTTATTCGCTCCAGGTAAGTTTAATTCCTCTTCTCAAGATATTTTTCATTTTTTTCAAGAAGTTTCATTTAAATTTTTATATTCTTCAAACTCTTAAGGGAATATCTTTTACTTCTTATTCTATCACGTTCTCCATAAATGGATAATAAAAAGAAAATCCTCGAATTTATAAATAACTGAATTGAAATCGACAACTATCATCGAAGGAAATTAGTGAAATCGAAAGGGGACAATTCCCCCCACAGCCAGCCTCTGCAACTGTCAAACCACGAAACAACGAGCTCTTTATTTCACCATCGGTGGTCATGGACAGTAATAAAATCCCGTCCCGAGGAACATTCGAACACGAAATCAGGTGGAGAGGCAGACCAAGCGTGGGGAAAGGAAAAAGGGGGAATTGGTATTATGGAACGCAGAAATTCGCGCCTCGTCGATCCGAATTACAGCTTACGGTCGATTTTAACGATTCATCGAAGCAGCTGCGGCAAATCGAGCTTCCTCGTGCCGTGGATTCTCTTCACTGGCTGCCTATGTCCGAAGGGGATGATTGTTTGAGAGCCAAGAGAGGGGAAAAATGGAAGGGTTGCAGGTGGAGGCTTAAGCCTATCTTCCCCTGCAAGATTGTCCAACTTTTCGATGCGAGTTTAATTGCGAATCTGCTCGTACATATTTTTTAATCCATAACAATAGATTTTAAATATAAATTATATAATTAATTCATCTTGACTTGTAAACTCTCGAGTTGGAAAGGATTGCAAATCAAGTAACGAAGAAAAAATATGAGAAAAAATAACGATGAATAGGAAACTCTTGAACGATCGAGAAAAAATTCCGATGATATTGAAAGAAAAAATTAAAAAAAAATATATATATATGTTTCAAATATAGGTGAAACGGGCTACGAAATAATTTCCAAACTGTAATTTTAATTGGTGCATCATTGAGGTCATCGATCCACTTGGAAAGGAATAAAAAGAGATTGGAGGGAAGCAAGACCTTGACGAAAACGATCCTCCAACGTTTTCCAGTGATTGCAATCCAGTTTCCGACGCCACACGACCAGTCTAAACAAGAGCATAAAGAAACAGGGACGATGGTAAAATTTGATGAAGCTCATCCAAGCTTTTTCTCTAGTTCGCTACTCCAGAAGGATAATAAAAACGAATAATAAAAATTCTCTCGATTTCGTACGAGATTCCGCCTTCTCGATCGTAAAAAGGACCGCGTAAATACTTTCATATCGGAATGAAAAAATGAGAAAACATTTAGAGAAGTAATCAAGCCAAAACGAAAAATAATTCTGCACGCGTTGATCTGTTGAACAAATTCCGAAAAGAATACGAGAAAGAAAGAGAGAGATAAAGAGAGAGAGTAAGAAATAAGAAAGAAGATTCACTTAAAAATAGGTTCATCCGACTGTTTTATTCGTTTAGAACTTAGTCTTTTTCAACGCTCCACGATTTCACGTCCTCGTTTATCGATGCAAATTTATCTTCCAGTTAAAGATCCCAGAGATGGAATCAGACTGTATCATAAATTACAAATGCAAACTTATAACAGCAAAACCATGGTTGTTCGTTCACGGAACAATTAATAGCGTCGTTCCACCAGTACAAACCCATCGGTAATTTCTGAAATGCGTACACAGTGATTAATATCTATATAAATAGAATAATATTCGATGCATAATAATCTGGATGCAATATTAATCTGACACACCTTTGGCACACACAACGAAATATCGTGAACGATAAGCTTTCAATAAAGCTTCTCCGATCGATCGACGCCATCTACAGCAAAGAATCGGAATGAAAGGGTTAAAAATGTCAGGCAACGACAGTGGTCTCGACAAGTGGTCTCGAGCCCAGTGGGTAGGCGATTTGATTATGAGGCTCTCGCGCGAAAAATCATCAAGGGCAAGCGGGAAATCGGAATGAATGGAATCTAGGCCGTTTTGTCATCGATAATACATAAAGCGGAACGATGACGTGTCACTGAATAGGGAGAATAGGAGGAACGAAGGAGAGAAAGGCCTAGGGGGATCCATTATTATCGACTGCTCATTATTGTTTCACGATCCTTCGGTCAAGTTTATTCGCCCGGAGTACTTTAAGGATCTCTGTTAATAAAATCAAACTACCCTTCAAATATTCACTCGATTCTTCCACCGAGAATGGAATCGATGGAATCCTACGTGGTAATGTGTAATTACTGGTGGCTGGTGTTAATTTTAGGTGGAGCTGTCGACTCCCTGTCCCTCCTTCTTGTTCCCTTCTGTGCTTACTTTTTGAGGATTCCAACCGCGCCGGGTTTACCAGGGGTCGACTAATAATTATTCGAAGGGTCGGACGTGTCGGGAAAGGACAAGCTTCCCGTTCAGTTTTTGGTTGCCTGCGATGACTTTGGGGCGGAATAATTATTTTCGTTCAACCCTGTTGAGAGAGTTGTTTAGCACAGCTATGAGATAGATATAGATAGAGCCAAGAATGTGAATCAATTCGTTTTCTTCTTCCACTGATTGGGATCGATTATAAAATCGATCTTTGGAAAAATTAACCTCAAAAACGGGATTTTGCCACCGAATGATATCTCGAGTTTGACGATATTTCGTCAGATCGAATAGATATCTTCGAAATATTTGTCATTGTTGGCGACTTGCGAAACGGTATTTCTCTCTTCTTTCTAGAGAAGAGAATACGCGTTTGCTAAATGTTGTATAAGTGAAATATTAACTGCGATTAAATGGGAGGAACGTCGGGTAGGGTGTCTTACGTGGTTTCTTGTTAGGAGAAGAAAAATTACGGGATATCCTGGGGCGGGGAAAGGGATGCCCGGCCAGGTTAAATACGATATTCCCTGGAATTGCTTTCACACGACCGAATTTCGTGTTTTCTAACGGAGTTGAAGCTCGAAAACAACTTAAATGGGAGGGAGGAAGGCACTTTATATTCCCTCCCTTTCACTCGAGGAACAATGTACGTTTCCTGAGAAAGATATCCGTGCCAAATTCTTAAGGAACTACGCTCCCTGAATTGTTCCTGCGAATTCAAGAAACGTTGCAATTAATTCGTTCAACCCTTCCAACCCTTCGAATCATGTTTCCTTTCCTTTCGAAAAATGCAGTTGGCCGCAATTGACCGAGCAAGTCTTCCCTTAGGAAGCTATTCCTAGGTCAACATAGTGAAAATATTGGACGGGCAAAGTTGCAGTGCGGTTCTCTCGCTCGCGATAATAAAATTGGAGGATAAACCAAAAAATTATGTATCTCTTTATTCTTTTCTCATTTATTCCAATTCCATTATCCTCAGAACTTGGCTAAACTACTTCGCAACTAGTATCGAGCTAGACGTCGTCGCGATGATCTTGAAAATCTTTGTTTCTTTATATTTTTCCTTTCTCTTCGAAACATCCCAGCTCTTCCCTCCAAATGATAATTAAACAAACGTCCAGAGATTTGATTTATATCGGGCAACTTTTTGCACACCTGATTCTCAGGCACTTTGAGCCAATTGCGCCAATACTGGTTGATGTATAATCTTCGTAATTTTCACGAGGGAAACCGGTGAATTTAATAGGAGGCTATTATTGTCTTATGATCTCAACTTGCAAATTCCAATTCAGCTTTGAGTAATAACAGTATCTTGGAATATATATACGTTTTCATTGTTATCTTAGTGGCTATTTTGCCGCTGTTGTCATTAGATCTGCTGCAGACCTGTACCAGTTGAGATAGTCCAAGTATTTACCACCATGTGATAATTAATTTCTTCTGCCGGTGCAATGCGTTCCCTTTGTCCATTGAAAATATCATCTCACTTTTTGTGGGGTCAAGTCTCTCGATCTGCTTTTGATGTAAATAATAGATTGCAACGACGTCCAACTAACTGAATATTATCATCGAAATACAAGAGATTTTATTCTTCGCGCAAAAGAACGAATATCTATGCATCTTTGATATCAAAGACTGCATCAGCTACGTGGCTTTTAATAATATTTCAAAAATCGTCTTGCATCATTCCTATAAGTATCTCAGATAAGTATAACGTTATAACATCAAATGCCTTTCCATTCGACGTCTCATCGTATATAACTACGTATAACTGCACGAATCCTTTCAATCTTTCTGTTTTCCATCAGCCATGTAAATATATAAGTACGTAAATATATAACGAGAATTTGTCGTCGCAAGTTTAACAGTACTTCTGGGACGGGAAATGATATATAGTTCGCAGAAAATTGGAACAGGATACTCTCGGTGATACCGACAGGAAATCATATTGTCACTGATATTTTACACGTATCGATAAAATCATTACGAGAAATAAAAAAAGGGAAAAAATTTTGATGACTTGAAATTATATACCTTATATGAAAATGATGAAACTTTGATCGAGTATACAATAATTACGTCGCATAGTTGTTTATTTTTGTTAATTTATCGTCAATATACATATAAAAAGATTGTAAAAACCATCTGCAACCAATATTAAATCGAAGATTCGAAAATAATGGCATCGAGATTCCAAGGACCACAGACTAAATAGCAGGGTTTCTTTCGTTAAAATAAATTCGTACGTGTCGACTGTGTATTTATGTATACATATATATATATATATATATATTCACGGTTCACCGGATGGTTTGGCCGTCGATAATGCAGCTTATCCACGCTCAGCCGGCATAATATACTTTTCGCCATTACGCGGCTTAACGGTGAATCCGATGATGGGGCTGTTTCGAAAGGCTTTTTAATATTTGAAAAGTTTATTATGGCGCCTCCCCCTCCCTCCCCGCGCCCGGAATGGCGTTTATGCCGCATTTATCAGCCATTCGTCAGACTTGCACAACTTGCGCGCGCATTTGGATTCATTCAACGGGACTGGTCGTGCTTAAAATCCGCCAATTTTTTTTAAATAAATTAGACGAGGATGCAATAACACGATCGAAATTATCCTCCCCGTTCGTTCTCCGTATTCGACGAGTTTAAAAATTACTCGCGTTCTTGGAGAATTATTCCAAGAATTTTAGGTATGGTTGACGGTGTCACGACGTTGATGGATATTGATCGAGGGGAGGGGGTCGTGTTTTTCTTTTTCTTTTTTCCTTTTCCTTTTTTTTTTTTTTTTTTTAATCGACTCCACTTCGGCCGAGAGAGAAACAACGAAACTGGTGAAAAACTGGTTATGAGAGAATAGCGTGCGAAGAATGGGACATAGAGTTATTTCGATGTTTCTACCACCGTGATATACGATTTTTATGAATGGAACGAATGAATATTTTAATTTGTAATCTCGTAACGGGGAGATATATCTGATAAAATGGAAAAATGCAAGTCAGTTTTTTTAGCGTGCGACCATTTTTACAAGGAGAGAATTTATCTCGATCGAGAAGCGTTCAAAAAGGAAGGGGGAGGGAGGGGGAGATTAAAAATCGAATTTTCGAATGAATCGAAACGAATATTCGAATCATCGAGTCTTAAATGTATCGGGTGAAAAATTTCTATCCATTTTTCTTCTTTTTCTCTTTTCATACGTCGAATCCAGTGAAATTTTCGTTAGAGGATAGGATATTTCTTCCACCGCTTCTTCGAGCTTTTTCGCGAGTTGAGCGACACTCGATCGACCCCCAGCGAAATTCCAAGAAACTTTAGAAATTGTTAATGTATCGTTACCTTTGAGAGTCGGTTGCGTTTTAATGTTTCAGTGTTCGTTGGAATTCGAAATTCTCGGTTATCCGTCCTTCTTGAGGTCGAAGAATTATTCAAGTTTTTTAAGAGTTTTTAATGGTTCGCCTGTTTCCCCTCAAAGTGAAGCGTACTTCCAGGAATTTCCTGTGGCCTCGCTTTCTTCGGTGATCCGAAAGGTTAGAATTCATGAGTGCTGCTCGACTGGTAAACCACTCGAAATTTATCGGTTTTATAAAAATTCATAAAGGGCCAAAAACGTGTGGTTGAGCGTATGATGAATTATTTGCAATTTTTAACGATATTATTATTAAAGTGGTATACATCAAAGATGAAAAAAAAAGAGTTAAGAAAAAACATTTTCGGAAATGGAATCGTTGATCGAAAAATATAAAAAAACAAATTCTTGTGCGCGTAGAAAATTTTAAAAAAATCGCAATTAAAATTAAATTATCGAAGCTTTAATGAGAGATAAATTATTCGAATATTCCCTTACTTTGGATAATTCAGATTAACTTTTATGATAAATTAAAGACGTAGTAGTGTACCTTTGATTAAATTATGTTACACTGATGTCGAGAGTAAAAATTTATGATAATAAACGAATCTTTGAAGGTTTTTAAATTAATTAATTTTAACAAAGAATATTGAAGAACTTTTAAATTAATTAAATTCTACGTTAAATACTTTATTTATTTATTCTTCAAGCTAATTTATCAAAAAACAAGATCAAAACTTGGCAGTATTTTTTTCTTATTAATAGCTTGAATATCATGGAAATTCGAAACAACAATCGTAAACAATCTTCCTCTTGAAGAACTCGAAAAATTCCTATTAAATTTAAGAAAAATATTATTAATTACTATCAACAAATAAAGATACTTTCTCAATCGAAGAACGTAGGTTATGATTCTCCACACGAGCGCCATCTAGACTACTCGTATCCCATCTATCTGTCTCGAATCAAGTTTCAAAAAGGAACAAAGTTGAAAGAAAAAGGAACGATAAATGATCCATTTAATTAGAATGAAAAAGCACGTTCGCACAAAGGGCAAAGAAAGTGAGACTGAGACAGAAAGAAAGAGAGAGAGGGAGAGAGAGGGAGCAAGGATTCTGGATCTTCGCTTCAAATTTCTAAGTGCACACATCGCTAACTAGGTTACGTAACACAATTAGCGCCTCCGCTAATTTCTCAGCACCGACTAGGCAACCCAGCCAGGATGGTAGTTCACTATTAATGGGCAAATACAAAGCGTCGACTATCTGGGACGGCTGTACGCCCTCTCGCCTCCTCTCAGCCTCGCCTATCAGCAGAGACACACTGTTCTACGGCACGGTTTACACGTGAAATTGCGCGCGCGCGAGCGATCGTGCAGGGAAGCGTTCGCCGGTGTTGATGCACCGTTTGGAGGAAAACTATTAAGAAGAGGGCGTGACTTTGCAGAGGGGACGTGAATTTACGTAATTAATGGAACAGTGTTGGTTGTTTGACGTTTAATTGGACCATCTGAGACCGAGTTTTTGTTTATTCCGCGAGAAACGATTGATTCGAGGGTGTTTGCCACCCCCTTTGATAACCACAACAAGGATATAATTGAAAATTTACAAAATCGCCATCCGATTTTAAAAACTTTGTTCAATACCTCTGTGACAAGCGAATAACAAAGGAAGGGGAGTGATGAATGAAGAGTACGAGTCCGTTCACGAGCCAAAGAAGGCAGGAGAGGGGAGAGAAACACGCTCGAAACTCGCAATTCGGTGGAGCCTTTCCTGAAAATTCACCGATCATCGCTCGCACCCTCCACACACACACACACACACACACACACTTTCCTCATCCTCTCACTCAGCGGCCAAGTTTTCACCTTTTCCATCCACCAGCGGCAAAAAGCGCGGAGAAACAGAGGGTGGAGAGAACGGAGGAGGGAGAAAAAAAGGGGGATACCGGGAAAAAGAGTAAAGGATGGGATTGGTGAAAAACAGAAAGGCGGAAAATACGGGGCCACGGTTTTTCCACGTTCCTCTGGCCGGGCGAGAGAAACGTTTGACGGGGTACATTCTCGCTGCAAAAATATATATACATATACCCTAAAAACGCGCATATCCAAAAGAGTAAATCCGCCGATTTTTATGTATAAAATATAAATCGGTAATGCCGCTGAAAAATTCGGTCCGCACTCAGCCGGCTTCGACAGCAACGGCACGATATCACGCTTCGTTGCATTCTTCTCCTTTTTTTCCCCCTCTCCTTTTATTTCATCTCTCCTCCCACCCGTTATCATTGCAATTCGTTTCCGAGCGAAAGAAGAAATATCGCTCCCTCGAAATTGGCGCGTCCCTCTAAGCATTTGGGGATAAAGATCCTTTCAACGATGGTTTCCAAGTTTCATCGCATGCTACATCATATCGAAATGAGACGGTTATCCATGGAAACGAGGAATAAATAAGAAGCAACTCGTCGAGTGGAAAAGAAGAAAAAAAAAAAATCGGCACGATAAGATACGATATGACGACGAGGCAAGTTGGAAAAGCGAGCGCGAAGTCGGCCAGACTTTTAATCGTCCCCCTCGTGTCGCTCCTCTTTTTTGCGGCGCCAGTGTCGGAATCCACTTTAACGGACCTTACTAATTACCAAGCGAGCCGGTCGTCCGCTTGTTTACCTCGACTCTGATTAACCCCCCACGTGAACCTTTCCTCCAAACGGGGGAGAAAGACAGGGGAGGAGAGAGGGACAGAGATACGTGTGCGCGCCCTCCTGCTCCTCCTCGGCCGGTGGAAAAAATTTCACTGGTGGGCCGCTTCGAGCGGGGAGAGGAGGAAGGAAGAACGGGCCGATCCGATTAATTTTGCACGCCATGATCTCACGGAGGGCGTGCGCCATCTGCGTTTACTCGGATAATTGGAAAATTTTCGATCTCGTCTCGAAATCGTCGCGTAGAGAGTTAAATCGTCGTCTGCGTTCCAAAGGGCGGAGAACGATTCGAAAAGGGAAGTTTTCTCGAAAGAGTTGAATCGAAATAGCGAAACGGGAGAGGGGAGAGAGAGAGAGAGAGAGAGAGAGGTTGGAGGTGATCGTTGGCGGTGTTAAATGGCGTAGTTACGAAACGGTAGAGTTTCGCTTTTGACGAAGCCAAGTGTAAACTAACCTGGTGCGAATGCGATTTTGCCTTTATGCAGGATCGGTAATTGGGAAAAGAGATAATTGCAATTGGGAGATGGAACTTTTATTCAACTTTCGAATAGTTTTTCTTTTTATTTTTCTTGGTAATTTTAATAGGAAATTTATTTGATTAAATTTTCGTACGATCGTATATTTTTGAGGATTCGAGTTATCGTATCAATCAAATATTTGTGTCTGTTGCACGACAACTCATTTCAAGAAACGAAAGAACCGATCATCCTTATTATCCAAAATTATTTCTTCACAGAAACGATTCTTCGAGAGAGGCTGATACAAGATAAATTATAATTGTTTCAATATTGTGTGCATAAAATTACAGTATATAAGAAAGAAATTAATGATGTACAAGATTAAAGAAGCTTTTTTTTTCATTTGTGACTTTCTATTCTAAATTTTTGGAAAATTGTAAACGAACAACTGTACTTTGAATTTAACATAGCGAACATAAGAGAATTTTCGTTCAAACATTTAATTAACCAATTAAATAATTTTAAACATATATATATAAGAAAAGATCCATTTTTCATTCAAAATTCAAGATATCACAGTCGTGGTCGGTTAATTTATTATCTTTGTTCGAAACAAGCTTCAACTCGTAAAAGAGTTCTCGAAAATCGTTTCAGAAACAGCTTTCATTCACGGGCCCATTTCTCTTAATTCCCTTCAGAATATCCTGCCTCGTCGAGCGAAAGAAATCCGATTACCAGACCGTGACGGTGCTCTGAACGCCGTGAATTATAAAAATACACGGCATTACAAAAGGGCTGATGATTATCGAAGGGGGAGGGATGTATGCATGGCATAAGTTTCCTACCTAACTGCACCCACGCGCACGCGCACTATAATAAAGCAACACAGAAAATTAATTCTTTTTTCGTGAAACGAAGCACACACTTTCGAGTGTGTATCCCGAAAGAATATAAGGAAGTGGCGTGGTCAAAAGGATATTCATCGACGCACAGTTGCTTATATATTTCGTGTATAATTTTTTGAACCACTAGAAACTACTCGTTCGTTCGAATTTCGGGGGAAATCAGGTGGCGCATCTGCAGTGCGATGAAAGGAAGATCACGACCACGATTCCTCGTGTCCACCCTCCGATTCTTGGTTTCACACCCGGTCGAGCGGGAAAAGAAGAGGGTGATGCTGGCTGGATGGAGCCAAGTCGTGCGCGTAACCTTGCATTGTTTGCCTTCCGGAAACCGGTCTCTATCGATGTTGGATGAGGGACAGAGGGGTCTAGAAGGGGATCGCATTGCGTGGAAGTGGCGATAAACGTCGTCGAGGAACGAAATTGGAAAGATCAAGATCTCGTGTCGTATCGAAAAATTTATTAAAATTACATCGACGTTTAAAATGATCCAAGATTCGTTCGAGCTTTTGTCTTTTCAAACGGCCTCTTTGTGAGCTAAATACTCGTCGAATTTTAATCCTTAACGTCCTTCGAGCCACGAAAAAACGAGGGATGGCACGGAAGAAGAAAGGAAAGGAGGACGTCGAATCTTCATAGCGTTTCAATTACCTGATTGAATCCTTCTCCGTGCCAGGTCGGTCGCCATCGTGGCGCGACCAAGCAAGCTAGTTAAAGAAAGGAGGGAAGGTATTTTTTTCTTAATTCGACGCCCGAAAAGAGGGAAAAAACGATTCTCCTCCGAAAACCCATTGCAATATTTTTTCTTTTCCTCTCTCCAACGAGATCGTCGTAAAACGCCAGAGTAGCGAGAGTCACATAGCTCGGTGAAAACGCGTACTCGTTCCTGGTTTTTCCGTTTCTCTCCTTCGTTCTCGTATTTCGAATTTTCTCGAAATAATAGAGGAATTAATTGAACGATGATGACTCGATTTCTAATTTCGCAGAAGTTGATAATAAGATAAACAATTTTCTTGGACAAAAAGTGGAAGAGACAAAATTATTATTGGGGCAAACTGGTTCTTTTCCTTATTCGCAAGAAGTTTCGGTTGGATTTAGTTAATTAAATTCTAGGTCAGGAAACATATATATATATATTTTTCGAAATTACTCGTTCAACTATTCTCCTCTACAAATATATTTACCTACTTAGCCTCTATTACCCCAAGTTCTATTACTGTTAAGTAGGTTTAAGCTAACTACACGTGTCTACATAGAGGCGTGCCTCTACCGGATTGTGTGTATAATAAACTGTGCGGTTATCTTGTACGTGAAAAGCTCGAGCAAATACGAAAATTCACTCGATATTCCGGAATCTACGCGAGTCACGGTGTGTGGTTGTCAAGCGATTACGCAAATAATATAAGCGCTTCAAGATATATATATATTAGAGTTTTCCATAAGTTTCTTTCTTTTTTTTCGTACGAAATGAGTGGTATTTGTTGTTTAAGGTTGATTTATATACTACGTTATATATAAACCATTCTATTTCCTTTTTCCAAAATTGTTGGAGTTTATTTGCAAAATATTCTTCGAAGTGCATTTTCATTTCGTTTATGGATCGCAATCGTTTTTACATGGAGAGAATTTTTTAATAACAGGAACAGTAGAGCAAGATCTGGAGAGTACAGAAGATGGTGTAACGTCCCAATCAAATTGTAATAGGTTTTCTCTTACAGTCAATGCATTGTCAATTTTTGCTATTCTTCTGTTATAAGCTGAATTGCAATATTTTGCAGAATCGATGGTTTCCTTGAGAGAAGAAGTAATGGACTACACCTTTCCAATCCTATCGAATGGACAAAAAGAACTTTGTTCGGGTGAAGTCCAGGCTTCGCGACAGTTGAAGGTCTATTGTCCTTAAATGAAGCGCGTTTTCGACGCATATTTTGATACAAAATCCAAGTCTCATCTCTTTTTAATGTCGCTGGAGAAGGAAATCGCAGGTGGATTCATAAAATCGGTCTCCGTCAACAGCTGTGGAACCCTAACTTTACATCGATCGACATATCCCATTATGTACCGTCGTCTTGGAATTGTTAGTGGCATTCACTATCTCTTGCACATTTTTCAAGTCAAAATTTCCAGCTCTTAAATCTCTCAAATCAATTGCGGATGATTAGGTTAGATCAGATCCCGTACAAATCTCTTTGCACTATCACATTTTTTAAAGCAATAAACAAATACTTCTGGCTCTCCATATTCACGTAGAAGAGACTGCATCGCCAACAAAATGTACTTTAAAAAGCTGTGAGATAGATAAATCTGTGCGTTCATATAAAAATAACCAGTCAAAATCATTCCTAGCGTGGCGCGAAAGAAACTTATGAAGAACTCTAATATACATACATGTATGTATATTAAACGATTTAATTCCTAAAAAGAACCTACGCGCATTTAAATCTTTCGACTGAACGAAATCTGAATCCACGACTCGCGAACACCTGTCTAAAAAAAGAAAAAAGAATTTTTCCGCCCCGACGATTATCTCTCGGCTATACGCGAGCGCTATCATCCCCTCACCTCACAACCCATTAACCAAAAACGTAGGAGATCGCTCCCTGTGTGCGTTAAGGTTAATTCTGGCCCGGGCACACACGCACGCCCTCCTTGGAAAGTTACAAAACCGCCAGAACCAGAGATACGAGATACCAGAGAACGAATTCAGCTGGCTTCTCGCTTCGGGCCATCGCTCATCTCTCTTCCACCCTCTTCCTCTCGTCTCCCCCTGCCCCCTGCCCTTTCCGCCAGCCTGGGCATAGTCTGTAAACGTGCATTTTCATCGTCGTAAAATTAGTTCTCTTCCGATGAAAAAGCTTACCTCTATCGGCCCCACCACTCCTGCGCCTTTTTTCCCCCCCGTCTGCGCGGATTGCTTCAAAGCAAATACTCCCGCACCCTGGCCCCTGGTGAGGAAATTACGGAGGGAACCGGAGGTAAATCTAACGAATTTCCATTGTAACGCGATGCGGCTCAACGCGGCTCGACCAGCCCCGTGACAGGCTTCGTCTTCTTGATTTTTCAGCTTCTCTTTGGATTTATTTGGATCGATATGGGGAGGAGGAGGGGAGACACGTCCGCCTCTTCACGAAGAGGAGGAAATGGCGGTACGGTTTTGAGCAATTTTATTTGGAAATTTCATCGGTGAATAGTTTTCTTTCGTTTGTTATTATCTTGGAAAGAAAGGATAAGAAACGATCAATGTTACGTGGCTTTTTAATCGATACAGGATGGCAATTGAACGATTAGTAATCCTCCAGTTATGTTGTCGTCAGAGATTCGCTACGGAACGGCGAACAAATTATTTGTCAGTGTTTAGCAAAACACGAAAGGGAAAGAGAGAGAGAGAAAGGGGGAGGGGAGAAGGTCAATAGTTACTTGGAGGAGGAATCTCGCGCAACCACGTTGCCGACAACGGTCTTTACGTCATTGTCCCGCGGGAATCCACGCCATTAACGAGTTTCGAGCTTCTTACTTTCCATCCGCTGAACTCATCCTGCCTCTGGAGTGTCGCCCCTTCGGCAACGGGCTTCAATCGACAAAGATGGCTTTCGCGAGACGCCAAGCTGCCAATTAAGGTAGTTATCAAATTCAATGGCTCAAAGGGAATCGGCGATTATGCAATACAAGGGACATCCAAGCCCTAAACCGTTTTTTAGGTTATGTCTTTTTTTCCCTCTCCCTCCCTGTTTGTTCGAGAAGATCGACGCAAGACGCGTCAACTTCCTTGGTCCATAGTCTCAAAAACAGGGGATCGTTCCTGCTTTTCGTCATTAAAACAGCTTTATCGTTCAAAGAGATCTTTGTAACTGTAGTCGAAGGTGTAGACTTTTAGCTGCTTGGGAACAATCGAACTTTCTTTGCGTGTATTCTGCCAGTAAAAAGTAGAATCGTTAGTAGTTTTCGAATCATATATATTGATAGTTAATGGTTATGTGGCGCTAGTGTCGCATTGTTGGTCGCTATAGTGTTAATAAAAGGAGCAGGTTCTAAATATTTACATTAGGTTGTGAAATGATTCGATTAAAATAAAGAATATATTTAATAAAGGAAGTAGAAATAAACTATGATATATGTTATTCAAACAGCTTTCCCTTTATAGCTTCCTGATCGACAAAGACATCTTTACAACTAGTCGAAGATGTAGACTTTTAGCGAGTAAAAAGTAAAATCATTAGTAATTGAGATTTATCGAATCGCATAGATTGATAGTTAATGGTTATGTGTCGCATTGTTGGTCGCTATAGTGTTAATAAAAGGAGCAGGTTCTAAATATTTACATTAGGTTGTGAAATGATTCGATTAAAATAAAGAATATATTTAATAAAGGAAGTAGAAATAAACTATGATATATATATCCTTTTATAGCTTCCTTCCTGACTTGTGCAAAGACATCTTTATAACTAGTTGAAAATGTAAACTTTTAGCGAGTAAAATATTGAGATCCATCGAATCACACAGATTGATAGTCAATGGTTATGTGGCGCTAGTGTCGCGTTATTGGTCGCCATAGTGTTAATAACTAACAAGAGTAAATTTTAAATGTTTACATTAGAGAATAGATTGCGTAATGACTCTATTAAAATAAATGATATAAAAGAGAAAATGTTCAATGAGGGAAATAGAAATAAATTATGATATATCGATGCCTTTGTTCTACTATACTGAGTTCGCTATATCGTACGGTATCAAACAGAGAAAGAAAACAAGACAAAATAGAATCGAAACAGTGATATCTAATTCACACATAAATATACAAGATACGAGTCGCACCTTTAATAATTTGTAATATATAAACTCACGGCTTAAACGAATGTAAATGAAATAGAGATATTAAGATATCTTAAAGACTCGAGTAATTATCAAAGAATATAAATTAGATACCAATTACTAAATAATATATTATACATTTGAATCTGTAAAAAAAAGCAGAATCATTCGAGCGTAATTTGTGTAATTTTTTCTTACTCTTTACTCTTGATGCGATATTATTTAAAAGTTATTATTTAAAAATTCAACACTAATGATAAATATTAGGGAACCAAATTAAAACAGAGAAGTACAGAGAAAACGCACGTAAAAATCGAATTTCCAAAAGGAAAGACCGATACGCTGCATCCTTAATGATTTACTTTTCGACGTTCCATTGATACTTTTGAGCTTAATTGGTGATGTCGAGAGAGACGTTCCCTGTTTTTGATTGAAACGCCATTACTTTGCAAACTCGTGGACGTAAGTAGCTACTGTTAATGGGTCGCGGGAACAATAACGACGGGAGAATTGATCGAGATACCTCGAACGTTCATTGTTGCGGCCATCTCTATTTTTCTACGCGTTAATGGTGATCAACGTCGGTTATAAAATTCATGACTAATCGCGCGATGGAGTGACGTTAATGAAAGAAAATTAAATCGTCTGTTCCTCTCTCCATTTTCCTCCCCGCCATCCCCCATAAATTGGTTTAGACGTTCCAGTTTCACGGAACGAGACACAATTGTTTCAAAACTGGGGCAGTTACTGTTTAATTAACGGATCGATTAACCGATATTAGTTTCAACGTTGGACAAATTTAATTTCTTTGCATATTACAATAATATAATCGTTGGACAGATCGTAACGTAAATCGCAATAAATGCGCCAATCGCGCAACTTTCGTTTGAAAATGAAAATTTAACGATAATACGAAACGCAACATATACGTGTAACGAAATATGTTGTCCGATATGTATCACATCATACTTGTAAATTACCCTTTTTTTTTAATCCCCCCTTTAGAATTTCAATCCACACGATCCAACTTTCGAATATACATCTATATACCCGTACACTTGACGAGCGAAATGAAAAAAAATAGACGAGAATCCCGAGAAGAGGGATCGATTGTTTCGCAAGGGCCGTTAACGAGTTTCCAGCTTCTTAGTCCGCGACCGTGGCCAAAGCGCCACTTCAATCGACGTAGACGGCCGCCACCGTTAGTCTCGAAGCCGCCAATTAAGTCGAAAGGGGAAAGTCTCGTCGAGTTCTCCGATGCGGTTCCTTTGCTCCTCCCCTCTCCTCCCCCTGCACCAGCCCAGGTTGGCGGGTGACTGCACTTTGCCCCTGAACAGTGTCCGCGTGTCTCGAGACACCGAGACCCATCCCTCGATGAACACGAAGATTTGCCTGTACGTGGACGAGTCGAGGAAGAGAAAGGGCCATCGATCCCATAATAATCGAAACGATTCGAATTACTGTATCGCGAGACGTAGGGCGATAAGATCGAGTTCAATAACGGAAAATAAAATTTGATTTCTTTGCAGATCGATTCCTCTGGAAAGGGGTGAGAAGACCTCGCTTTCGAAACTTTGTAGAATCGCAGAATCGGCCACTTTCAACGGTAATAAGCCACGTTAAGGAATTTATTACGAGCTCGGTCGGTATACATGTATCCTTAATGGTGCGTAATGGCGGAACAGGGACGGAACGGAGATCGTAATCGGGGAGGCGAGGATTACCATTTCGGCCATTCGGAACAATTTCGTTCGCTGTACGATTACGATCCTTTAACCTGTTTATTACCGAAGTTGGCAATCGCGGAAGGAAATATTTACGCGCTCTCTCGGCTTATCTCCGGCAGTTCTTTTACGGTCCATTCACATGCAAATTAGGCATAGAACGGTAGAACGGCGTGGCCATGGGATCGGAAAGAAGGAAATGCTTTGCACTAATGGGACTGACGGCTCCAACGAATCAATCGATCGATAACTGTCCCATCCCTTCGTTCGAAACGTGTAATAAAATTAGGAGACGTCTCTTTCTCTTCTTCCAAATGCTCGAATCATTCTTTCCCCCCCTCCATTGAGCTCTATCTAATCCTAAAGGGTTGCGAGGGCCTATGATTAATTACACCAGAAATCGAAACAATAAGAACAACATGTTGGCTTGCCACAGTTTCCTCCTTCCACTCGGAGGGGAAGCAAAAGCAATTTATCTGACCACGTGGTGCCTGCGCGAGGACAGGTTCACTCATGGTTCGCTGTGCATTATGTTCAGGAATTATCCACCTCGACATATTTCTGCGGATTATCATAACTCGACAGTTTCTATTTCATATGTATTTAAATGCTACGTTAAATATATTAGAACTTTCGTACAACAGAAATTTATAAATCTCGCGTGTATTAAAAATAGAGCATAGTTGTGTAATTGATTATAAATGAAATCAGATTGGAAAGAAAATTTGGAATTTTCTATATTAAATGTATATTAAATGTATTAAAACAGAAATTTATAAACCTCGTGTATTAAAAATAGAGCATCGTTGTGTAATTGATTATAAATAAAATTATATTGGAAAGAAAAGTGCTATATTAAATGTATTAAATATATAATTTTCGCAGAACAGAAATTTATAGACCTCGTGTATTAAAAATAGAGCATCGTTGTAATTGATTATAAATGAAATTATATTGGAAAAAATATTATTAAATGTATGGATATGCTGATATGCTATATTAAATATATTAGAACTTTCGTAGAACAGAAATTTATAGACCTCGTGTATTAAAAATAGAGCATCGTTGTGTAATTGATTATAAATAAAATTATATTGGAAAAAAAGTGCTATATTAAATGTATTAAATATATAATTTTCGCAGAACAGAAATTTATAGACCTCGTGTATTAAAAATAGAGCATCGTTGTGTAATTGATTATAAATAAAATTATATTGGAAAGAAAAGTGCTATATTAAATATATTAGAACTTTCGTAGAACAGAAATTTATAGACCTCGCGTGTATTAAAAATAGAGCATAGTTGTGTAATTGATTATAAACGAATTAGAGTTTACTCGTAATCCTGAAATAAAAGCCACATTGGAAAGAAAATTTGGAAACTTTCTATCACGCCGGCACTATGATTTTCAATCTTAATAATATCCAGATACTTTTCCAGCAAGACTCTCCTGCTCCAGATTCCTTTCCAACAACAGGGGGCGGATTAAGGCCTTTCGCGCTCCATAGCAGGGCTAATAGAAGGAGGGAAATAGATTCAATTCGGTTGTTTTTCTGGCCTCGATGCCCGTTTTCACGGCTCGTTGCGCGGAATCGAGGGGTCGCTACGCCCCCTCCTCCCCTCTCCCCTCCCCCATGCACAAACCTTCGAACAAACTGTCGATCGAGGGGATGATTTACGACGCTATAATGGCGCTGGTTTTATCACATCTGGGTCAATCCTTGGGAGAACCGATGTCGCGGTGACGAACATTTATTAACGAGTCCATGTTTCTCATTCTCTCTTCCTGTTCGAACATCTTGTCCGATCTTTTTTCTTCTTCTTCTTCTTCTTTTCGTTTTTCTCGAGAGATTTATAAACGAAAACGAATTTATTCTCGACGACGAGACGGAAAAGAATTCTCTCGTTCGAGAAGATTTTCTTTCTTTGTTTCTTTTTCGAGATTATCGAATTTTCAAATATGTAAAGATATGTTGGTCAGGAATCTGTTAGGTTAATTAAGGGGAGGGGTTATTTCCAGAGATAATGGAGAGGCCGAGTTGGAGAAAGCGGTCGCTAATTTATTCGGGCCGATAGAGGGCAGGGAAGATATTCGTCGGCCTGTCACTCGGTCGATACGCGAAATAACAAGATGATTGCGGACGATATAATTTATTCCGCGATTACAGGATAAGAAACTGGAAGAATAACCACTTACCGGCATGCGATGCACCTAGGATGCACGAATGCGGCAACAGAAAGCAAGTCAGCACTAATGGCCACTTCATCTTCGAATCTGCAACAGTAAAAATAGGGGCAACCAGGGGTCAGAGGTGATCTAATGCATTAATAACAATTTTTAATAGCAATCTCTAAATATGTATTTCTCATTTATTTAAACTCTCATTTAACTTCAAAATAAATAAAATATTAATATAATTTCGTTTAATTTATTAGTAGTCAGATTTACCATTCTTTTCTTTTCGACGAACAATTTTTTTCTTCTTAATTATCAGGAAACAAGAAATTATTTTAAATAAATTATAATCGTAATCAAATTAAATTAAATTTGATAAATATAGAATAATTAGATCCCAAGAAACAAGGAGAAAAATTGTGCACGATTATGGAAAATCGATTTTTCACACAGCCTGGTCAGTTTGAAAACTAGAGAATCGGACTGATATCAACCCCTAGTATTACTTATCCAGCTTGCACGATTCACGGCCCCTTCGACGAAACACTGAGAAACAACGCAGCCGTGCTCGAATTAATGCGAGCCGCCATGTTCGTTTCCACAGCGTGCAATTAGGGGAAAGCCCCTGACGAGCCGAAATTGTTCCCAATGCTCCTTTTTCTCGCTCGATCGAAACCGGATAATGAGTTATTTTGCCGAGCGAAATTCGACGGAAACAATCGATGGATAACTCGATGATAGGATCAGCCTTGGAGGGGCTGGCTGAGGGCACTTTCTCTCCTGAGAAAGTGGCAATTAAGTGGTGGTAATTAATTTGGAAAAAGTAGGGTACATTATTCACGAGATGTTTAAAGTCCAAGTCCAAGAAACATCCTCTAATTCGTTCGAACGTCGAGGCTACCTACGGGATAAATCAACGAAACAATCGGCCCAATTTCGAGATCCCAGAAACTGGGGGAGGGGTGGTTGGGATCCTTTCTTGGGAATCCAATTCAATGCAATCGGTCGGGGAAGAGCGACGGGGAAACAATTCGCGGCGATGGAAAGGGGATCAATGTTTCAAGAAAATCGAAGCCGGGAGTCGGCCATAAATTCCCCATCTCCTCCTTCTTTGGAACCGCGTCACGAACGAACAGTTTCGTCGCGTCCATTTCCTCGCCGATCCTTCTCTCCCCTCGCACTCGAGAGGAACAGTGTTGGAGCAGCTAGTAAAGGAGAAAAATATGAGGCTAATATCCATCAGCGGGCTTTTGTTCTTCTTCATTAGCGGCCAACCGTCGCTGAAGAACCGTCGTTCGCTCGTGGAGAAATCAAAAAGGTTCGTTTCTCATCCATTAGAGAAAAAAGAAAAAAAGAAAAATCTATCCTTCCGCGTGAAAGGATCAACAACACCGGCTCCCTTGACAATTGTCCCCTCCCTAATAGGCAAAGAGAATCATCCAGAGAATCGAATAAAGAAGAAGAGAGCGCAAAGGAAGGCGGAGGGCAGGTGATTCGCTTTCGTTCGAATGAGAAAAGAGAGTTAGATTAAACAACCGCGTTTAGATTTTTCCAAGGAGCGGAAACCGGACGTCGACCGGCTCCTTGCTCGCGGGAAGGAAGGCCGGGAAAGAGTTAATATCCTGCGGGAAGAGGAGCCTTTATTTTTCTTTATTAGCCCGGCAACAATGGAGGGCCGCGCTCCCCCACCAGTGTCAATGGTTTCTGGCTTTTCGCAAGCTCTTTCGAGCGAGACGGGCCGCATCTGCTCGCGACCTTCCCCTCCCCCGTGTTGCCTGGAAAACAACGCCGCCGGTGGAAAGAGTTATGGCAGGCCTGGGAATGATATTAAAAAACATTGGAGGGAGGAATTGCGCTACATTCTGCGTCACATCCGTCGAATTAATGTTGCACCAAGGACACCTGCTTGGGACGGATCGGCGGCCTTTGGGATAATCGGCTTTTCTTTATCTCTGCACAGCTGAGCCTTGAGGAGGGGGCGTTTATTATCGTTCTTAAGGGCAATTTAACGAGTTTCGTCTATGTGTTTAATTAAATGACGGTTGCGAAGAGAGATCGCGTGTCGTGGAAGAGAATTATACGTGGAAAGTGTGGTCGGAGCGGAAAATAGGAAGTCTGGAGGAAGGAGAGAGAGGGGGGGAGGAGAAAAAAATTGGAAAACGGAGGCAAGAAGGAAAGGAAGCCGGGGGGATACCGGAAACGGACCAAGAGAAGGAAAGAAACATCGCCTTCAGCGTCTATTCGTGCGCCTTCTTGCACGTCTCCGTCCCCATGGGTAGAGGAGCTACCACGCTTTTCCACGCTTTTCGGAACTCTTACGGTCTCTCTTCCCTTTTCTAAATAGCCCTGCGACGCTCCCAGCCACTGTATTACATTCCTACGCGATCCCATGGTGTTCCTCCCACCACGCGTAATGGCCAATTCCATCCGTGAATGCGGATTCTGCAAATAATAATAATGGCGGATCTTGCGAACACTCGACACGTCGTCCGTTTTTCTTGTTTCAGATAATTTTGTCCGCTTTATTCGGTAAATAGAGATTAAAACAGTTAAAATGGTAGGTTTATTGTCGCCTCGAGATAATTAATCGTAATCTTCCATTGAATTATTAGTTGTTGGTATATTTTACTTTATACGCATTAGAAGTATATAGATAGTTTGTAAAAAATTTGATTTGATCGAATTTAAGTTGGAAATAATCGTGGAGTTATGTATTTCCTTCCTCGACTCAAACTTTCGGAATAATCTGATATTTCAGAGGGGAAGGAGCTTAAGAATAAACAAAGGATTTTTTAACTTTGTATTTGATCGAATATTTAATTAAATATTTTTTAATTATGTTTTCCTTCGAATGAACTTTTCGAAATCGTGGAAACAATCCTTTTGGAATAATTCAATATTTCAGAAAGGAAGAAAATTTGATTAAAGAAAAGAAAGAAATAAAGTTAGGTTAGGTGTGCATGTTCGAGTAAATGCAGTGAGCCCGATAAATTTTATTCGCTTCCTTTTTTTTACGATGATAAAAAGTTCCGAAATTTTCTCTGTTTTATTCAATTAGACGTTAAAATAATTAAATAGTAAATTCTTCAATCACCTCAAGATAACCATTGATTTGTAAATCTTCCATTGGATCAAATTATTAGTTATTACTGATTTTATCAGAATTATCTAGATTATTAAAAACTTAAATTAGATGATACGTTCGACTAAGTTTGACTTTGATTTTAATATACGATTCTTTCCTTCTAATCGCCGCGTGTTTCCAGATTCTACGAAGCTCGAGAAACAAGAAATCAGCGGCACTCAAATCACCTCAAACTCAATAAATTTTATTCCTCCGCCTTGAGAGGTTGGAAAGTGGCGGGCATGCCATTGATATGCATGCTCGTGGAAAGAAGTGCGGCGGAATACGAATCCATTTGTACGATATCCTGAGGGACGTGATACCGAATAACACGATCCCTCGTGTCGACAACCCCATAATCCAGCGATACACGGTGCGTGCCTCTGGCCGCAGTCTGCGTTATGACACGCGTCGGATTATACACACGGCTTAATGTTCCCGCTGACATGCTCGATCGTACTAACAACTACGCTCCCATCATGCTTGTAATTGCAATGTTTGAAAGAAAATGGCGGTGTCCAATGAATTACGCATGACTCGACGCAATACTATTTCCATGTTAATTGCCACTATCTTGAAAACGTGATTCCAGTGTTTGGAGAGAGAGGTTTAAACCCCGTCGTTTATGGAGTGGATACAATTTCAATTAGTCATACATACGTGTAAATTTGTTCAATTATTAAATTGAAATTTTATTGTAAAAACATTTTTAAAATCATGGAAATGTAATAATATATATATATATATGTGTGCGTGTGTGTTTTTTTTCTTTGAATTTTTAGAGAAATAATAAAATTCGCTGCAATTCCATTTCCATTCCAAAGCGTTAGAGTTTTATATTTTGCAGCAAGAAGTTCTCGCGTTTCGGATTTAATATAACGTTCATCGCATTGTTGAACTTGCCCCTTCGAGGAGTAAAATTTAGCCTCGCAAACCTGCACATTTAAAATTTATTACACGAGTCGAGAATGTCTGACGCTACGGGGTTGGATGGTGGTAGACTCGAGGAATTTGTAATTTAAAGCAAAGTAAATTCCGCGTAAACGCCAGTTCATAATTCTAAATAACTCTCTGTGTACAATCGATGTTAATTCGCGAATAAAATCTACTTAAAAGACAATACCTGTCCTGTTCCTTGAATTACGATATTTTTTTCGCGTCTGATTATTAGACTGGACAAATTAATAACGTAAAAAAAAAAACACGATTATCCGATTAAATCAAACTTTCATCTTCAGAGCTGCTGGAATGGATTTATCCCAATCGTGACAAAAATAAAGAACGAGTGAAAAAAAAAAAAAAAGAGAAAAGTTTTACAAGATTAAATAAACTGGAAAATTACAAAATGAATCGTGAAAGTGTACGATGATGAACTCGAGAAAATCCAATTAATTTTATAAATTTAGTTAGACCGTCAAGAGTTAATGTAATCCTCTATTAGATTTATTCCAAATGTAATGAAATTATTTGACTATACAGCTCAACATAATAAATTAACTAATTATCTTACAATAAGCAAGAGTTAAAGTAAAAAAAAAAAAATTAATCAAGAAATTGTTACACTATATTCCCTTGCTATACTATACATTTACCTCATTATACTTGCCTCACTAATGAACATAAACTCTTGCCTATTTAATCACAACTGTAATAAGTATTTTCGCTTATATATTTCGAATATGCAATTAACACCTTGCGCTAATTACTTTTAATATTATTCGATGCATTAAGCGTTATACACGTAAATACAAATTAAATCATATCTATCCACTATTATCGATCGTACCGTAAATGTAAATGTTACTAGTGTCTATAAATTAGTGCCTAAACCTGTTCGCATCAAATCTGACCCGAATCACCAATACTACAGGGGCTATTAATCCCAGGAAGAGCTAAGAAATCTCATCCACGTCATAAATCCACTTAAGGGCTGGAGCAATCCTCCGGTAAAGCCCGGTTCATAAATTCGTCGATAGTTAGGCGGCGCGCTGATGCATCATTAGGGGAATTTCGCGATCAACGGCAGACAAAACGCCATCAAGCGGCCGATTACACTAACTGCACTCGTTCCGTGGTTCGACTAGTTCCAACACCACGGCCAATAGGAGAGCGATGCAGCTTATACGGCTACTTCTGTTTCACGTTACCAACCATTTCGCCGCCATGTATCTTGATCCTCGTCAAAAGGAGGATTCCTTTCGCGCAGTTAATTACTTTCGGCCCTATTCTTCTTTCACTCGTTATTCCACGTGTAAGTGTACGTAAGTATATAAATTCCGATTTTCGAATTATCCAATCTTCTCCTTTTCCCTTTTTTCAACTCGTTATTCTTCTTTATGCTTGAGCAAAATGTAAACAAACGTCCAGAACTCTGAATATACCGATATTTATTGTTTCAAAATCGTTTCCACGTCTTATTCTTTTTTAAATCATAATAAATAATCAAACTGTCGTGCAACTTTCGAATGATACGTCACAAGGATGAGTCACGTAAGACCTTTCCAGATCGAGCGAGCCAAGTGGATGGCTCGTATGCTACTTTATCGCTCGACACATTCGATACTCTTTGTTCTGTTTGGTCTCCGCATACGTCGATTTACAACAGTCTGGTTGCCGCGAAAAGTTCACTGGTCCCGTGGAAAGCTTTAATATCGCTTGCACACAATACTCGCTCACCGGATCGCGTCAATATTTTCTATTCGTTGTTGCACGCGGACAGGAGGGGATGCACAGGCCAGGTGAATGAGGATTATCGATTATCAGTTAACGAGTCTGCTTTTCCCTACCTTTTTCCCTACGCCACCAGGTTTTTGTAAACACGAACCAGGAGTACAGTAGAGCAATGTAGAGCTCCATTATGTGCATTGGGTTTAATCACCAACTGCCACAGCAACGGTTCCATAATAAACAAGATCCTGGATACGGACGACAATGAAGTGCATCGTGAAACTACTTTCTCTACTATTATTTTTCTTTATGGGATGGGATAAATTTATTTGAGATATCCAGCTTTTCCAACTTTCTTGGAGGAGGAAATATACGGATTTTCATAGCCGAAATATTTTGTACTCAATACTAATTATTTTAAATTCTTCTGACATTTCCTCTATGGGACGAGATATCATTTTTCAATTAGGTATGCAAATAAGTTCTTTCCTTTTTTTTCTCAAATTCAAAATTTTATTATGCAAATTGGGTATAAGTTTACCCAATTATTTCAAATAAATACTGCTTGTCTCGTGACTTCCAATCTTTCAATTCTCTTTTGGGTTGGATTTTCGTCGAACGATTCCTGTGACTCATCGTCATCGAATTTTCTCGATGCACCTCAACGATCCTCGTCTTCCAAATTAAAATTTCCGGCTTTAAATCTTTGCTACCAGTTTTTGCACATTCTATACGATACAACGTTCTCTTCCAGCTGATCTTCTAAGCTATATCGCTCGAAATTGTTGCACAGGAAACTCTTAGATTCTTCTTAAAAACGAAAGACCACTTTTTCGAATAGCGCCACGAACGACAAAGAAATTCGAATTCAAAAGTTATTATCGTAGAAAAAAAAAAAAGAAAGGAAGGAACTTATTCAGCTCGAAGGAAGATCTATTTTGATACTCGAAAAATCTCTTATACACTAACGTCTAAATAATTCGTATTCGAATACTATTTACTTTTCCAAAAAAAAAAAAAGAATTCTCTCAACACTGAAACCTCGTACGTAGCCATATCATACATATCATTCCCAGAAAACAGAAGGAAAATACTTTCACGAAGCTTGACGGCTTCGAATATGGAAGCGTTTTCTTCCTCCCCTCGGATCCTGCGAGTTATCCCTATATAATTCCGGGCATGGAAACGCGTCCCGTTTGGACGCCCATTATTGGGGAGGCCGCGATGAGCCCGTGAAATGCAGAAACTCTCGCCCGTTGTTTGTCGACTATTGTTTATCCGCACGGTTACGTAGCTCGTTGTTATCGTTTCCGGATACCTCAGCTCGGGGCACAATGAAAATTCGCGTTTCCGGAAATTTCCGGCCCCGTGGAGGATAACTGGACTAGCTTCCCCTTTTACCTCCCCTCCTCCCTCTTCTTTCTCCCTCATCTCTCTCTCTCTCTCTCTCTCTGTCTCTCTCTTTCTCTCTCTTTTCTTTTTTTTTCTTCTTTTTTGAAAGTTGTTCTTTCGTTCGTCTCGTTCTGTCGCGCATTAATTTAAGCCGCGTTTTTCGGTAAAATGCCGTTTAAACAATTTTTTTTTTTTTCAAGAATTAGAAGCAGGACATGGAACGAACTCTTCGACTCTTTTTTTTTTTTTTTTTTAATTATTCGTAGAGCAAGGAAGAATTGGCAAGTTTTCTTTTCTTTTTGCCTAAAGTTATTTTTTCTAAAAATTTCTGAATAGATAAAGGGGTAATAAAAAAGGGAGGGAGGGAGAGAAGACGATCGCGGTTAAAAGTTCGGGGAAACGTTCATCATTCGAGTGTAATTTCATATCGGGCCATTTGCGCGGATGCCTCATTCAACGACAAATATTATCCTATCGTGTCGCACATGATTGGAACGTGAACGGGGCTATGCATTAGCTCATTTGAAAGCCATTGAACAATATTTGACCAAGCTGCAGTTCATCGCGAATCGAGCTTCGCAGCTGACACGGTTTCTCTCGTTGCTTGCATTGTTGTGTGTTGTGTCATCTCGCGCCTCCCCTTCCATCGTCTCGAGAGAAAATTCCTCTCGAACACTTTGCTTGGTGTTTCGCCATTTTCCCGCCATTTTTTCGCCTCCCTCCCCAAAAATAATCGAATCGAACAATTACAATTGCAATTAACAATGCAAAAAACGCGACAAGTACGATGGAATGAAGATGAAAGAGGGAGGGAGATGAACGTAAGTGAAAATTGTTCGCACGTGTATCGATAAGTGGAAACGTGACGAGGATAAAAAAAAAAAAAAAGACGCTCGCGCTTTGTGCTTTTTCAATTGTCGTCATCATTCGACTTCCTATTCAAGGAATTTCTCGCGTCCATTTTATGTAACCTGCACAATTATAACTTCATTGGTTTCCGTATTCACGGGTTTCTTGCTACAGGCTTCGAACCTGTAGAGGCAAAGAACAAAAAAACGCCGAAGGACAACGTAATAACGGAAGGAAATAAAATCTTTCGTTGAAAAATTCCTTTTTTTTTTTTTTTTTTCTTTACGACAACGTGTTTCACACATCCAGATCATGGATCAGAAACTGGCCAAAATCCAAAGAAAAGAAAAGAAAAGCAAAGTCCGATCGACCTAGTTTAAAAGGAATTTGAAAATTGAAAATTAATTTTTCCCTTTTTTCCTCTTTCGTGTAGATCACGTTTCACGCAATTCGAGGCGGAAAGTGCTGATAACGCGCGAGAAAAAAAAAGATGGCGCTCGTGCAAGGAACACAAGGAGGGATCGATTCTCCGGAGCGAAGATTAATTGAATATCCGGCCATCCTCCATATTGGACGAGAAAAAATGCAGGATTCCGGCGCTCGGTATGGAAAAGCCAGCCGGGCTTTCCCCAATGCGTGCCATCGGGCTTCCGCCGTGGAATTTTCGTCGCGTCTCGATCGATGCCTCGTCGGATTTCAATCTGTACACGCGATACACGCGAACGTGGCCAGGGAAAATAAGCCGAGTTGTTCGGCGTAGCGAAAATTTCTTCTCTCGCTTTTTTCTCTTTTTTTTCTTTTTTTTTTTTTTTTTCAGAGGAAAAGTATCGGTTGGGAACGAGAAAACTTGATCGATGGGCAGGCGCGTTAGTGTTTGTAGGTGGATGTTCCCTCGTCGAAAAGAATCGCGTGTCTAGGTATACAAACAAACTATAGGAAATTGGATAGTGGGATTAAAATATTTTTGCATCTAATTTCACGTGATCGAAGAAAAAAAAAAAGAAAAATAAAATAACCAATAATCGTAAGAGCGATCGAACCGATTATTCGATCTTGGAATTCGGCGCCAATGATGAAAAATTTTCGTTTTAGTGCCGTGTTCACAGTTGATCTCGAATAAGTAATTCGTGAAATTCGTTTCCTCGATACCCGATCAATGAGTTTGTCGAAACACGCGACGTTGAAGATCGTTATACCAGTGTATTTGAAAAAAAAGGGGGAAAAAAGGAGAGAGGGGGAAGGGTGCAGAAAAGCATAGAGGAAAAAGTAAAAAAAAAAAAGAACGGCGGAGGTAAAAAATGTCGGAGGTAGTTGGTATTCCTAGCAAGAGATGTTTTCGTTAAGTTTCCACCTTCATTTCTGTAAAACGTTTGCAGCACGTGAATACTTGCTTTCAAGCGTATTGTACAACTCTTAACCGCAACTGGGTCAGCGAGGGCGTATATGCCCGGATACTTTAATCTTTTATGTGATTGTTACGGGAATACTTGTGCTCCTCCCCTCGTGCACACCTCCCCTTTCGCGTGCATTAACAACCTTCGGTCAGACACACTCGTACGCACGTCCAACTTTTCATCAAACAAGACTGTGAAAGATTACACACAGTATAATTGATATTTGACGAGAATTCTCCTGTTGGAGAAAGGGGTGCGAGAAAAAGAAAATGGCGAAATTTATATTTGTATATAAATATATTATATCGAGTTGGTGAATTTTCTTGCACGAATATTAATAAATATTCTTCGTTTGTTCGAATTATTTTTCAGTCACTATCATAGCTGGTTATTATACGATTTTGAAAATATTTCATTTCTCTCGTTAAATATTTTAATATCCCACTTTTAAATTTGAATCGTAGGAAGCGAAATACAAGTAAAGATAAAAATTCTCATATTAAACTTTTAATAAAATATAATATCCTCCTCCCTTTTTTTTCTAAAGGGAACCACTTACATTTGTGTAAGAGAGCTTTAATTCTCCACGTCTCGGAGATTGTGATATATAGTGAGGAGAAAATATAATTTCTTTCTTAATAAAATGTCAATTTTCAATTCACTTGGACATTCATTCACGAACGTAATAATAATTATTAATGATATAATTTTAATTCCTCGTCACATTTTTATCATATTTGTAATCCATTGAAATGTCGTATATCTCCGTTATAATCCCGCGATCCGATAATTAATAATAATTTCGTTTTCATTGTTTTCATTTCTACGTTAATGCAATCTTTTATTTTTTATTCGTTTCATCAAAAACATTCATCGCTTATTGAATTATGGTAACGCGAAAAACCTCTGGAAATTACTTTTACTGCTAATATCGTAATCAGACTGATGTTAATTTATTACAAAATAATAATTTGTTTTACGAAAATTTTTAATGATCAAGTTATACGATAATCTCTCTGTAAACGCTCTCAATTTTCAAATTTTTCGAGTTCCAAATTCAATTTCTAGGATTCTAGGTTCCCCACTAGATCATGTTAATGCGAAAGTATTAAATGAAATCGGGACACGTTTCGATTTGTGAAATTGAAGTTAAGTTAAGTTATTTCGAAGAAGTTATTGAAACTAATGATAAAATCCAGTTTCGTCACTTTTATAAACGTTTCTCACTACAAAAAGCATTCCAATTGCCAAATAGTAATTACAGATCCATTGACACCAAGACTGAACAGCCTATAAAACATAATCAATATATATATGCAATCCTCGTTATTCAAAATTATCAAAAATCATAATTTCACGATCTTAATTAAAATCATCAATTATTCCTTTCCTCCCTTGGATACAGGACGCAATTTCACAACTGTCACCGAATATCTGGCTCCATTCTTTATCATCGACTGATAAATTACAACAAAAAAAAAAAGAAATCCAGACGCGAAACAAATCAGAAATCATATCTGCCGGATTAATATCACCCAGCCCAGATCCCCGCTCCATTATATAACTTTACATCTTCTTGGCACGAGAATGGATCAAATTATACTCGTCTCGCGATCGAATCTTTTGCCAAAAACACGTTTCGCGTTTTCACGTGGTGCCGTATCCGTGATGTGGCATAAGCGAAACCTTCCATCACGATCTTTCACTCTCCTCTCCCTCCAATTCTCCGTTGATACGCCGCGAAATCGCGAATCGAGCATCCCGCGGGAAACTCTGGTAACGCGAATGTCGCAGCGATAATTACGCATCCCCGAGTTCTGGGATTTCTCATTGGCAACCATGGGCCGGGAGACAAAAAAGGAACACCTTCCCTTCCTCGTGCAAAGGGATTCGACGCGAGAAACCGACGAGCGGCCGGATTACCGGAAGTGAAACATTTCCGGATGGAGACGAACCGGAGCCTCGATAATTAAGAAAGAGGGGAACGAAAATTGACCGATCGAGTGTATTCTCTAATTCGTAATAAAGAGGCGTCGAGGTATGCGTGTTATAGAATTTAAAGTTCGAAATTTTGTTTGTGGTTTTATCGTTGAAATTTGCCAGCAACGCCATTATTTCATATAGTTGGTATCTATTTGTTTTTCTTCGATTCACACACACTTTATATGTTTTGTAAACAGATAAATGTGTAATTAAATGTATAAATCGTTTTATTCATTTGTTTTCACTTCAACAGTATGGAATTCTGATTTAGGAAGCGTTGATGCAGAGGTGAGTGATAAAAAGCCATGCTTTGATGGGGCGTTTAACGTGTCCAGCGATACGTCTCTATTAATCGCATTTAAGGGGTGTTTTTAGGTAACGCGAAGCAAGAAGACGACGCATTGATAATGACAATTCGGTTTATTGCGGTCGGTGAAAACTCCTTGTTTATCTCATTACACGTATCGTGACTTGACGTGAAACGAAATTGTTTAGAATCAAACAGCTTTTACTGTTTCTAACAATAAATGAACATTCATTGTTGGTTTCTTGAACTCGTTGATTGAATTACAGAAAATCATGATTTTTAGATCATAGGAGGATAGCAGCGTTTCATGCTGAATGAAATTAGCGAGGAAACTTTCCCCTCTGGAAATATTTAGAGGGTGGAAAGACCAAATGTACCAACGACGTTAGAAGAACCTAATCTCAAAATGGGCAGCGCGAAATGACAGTCATTAGTTTTTATACACGTATTTCTTTCAAGTAACAGCCATTTATATCAAAAGGAAAAGAATCATCCTTTGTTTTAATTTCGTAAATTTTATTTCGACCGATCGAAAAACTTCATTTCTTAATTTTTATGGATTCCCAACATCATTTCCAATCCAAACTCAATTCAAATTCATATACATCGTTTTTATACATGTATTTCTTTTAAAGAGCAGCCATTTATAACAAAAGGAAGAGAACTATCCTTTATCTCTTATCTATCCCTTATCTATCTTTGAGAGACGCCAACTAAAGCGTCTCATTATTTTCTAAATTTTACCGATCGATGAACTCGAAAAGCTTCCTTTCTTAATTTTTAATGGATTCTGTGACAAAAAAAACTTTTTTTCCAATATCATTCCCAAATTTAACTCAAATTCATATCATATTGTTTTTATACGTATATTTTTTTTAAGTGGCAGTCATTTATATCAAAAAGAAGAGAATCATCCTTTGTCTATCTTGATACGCCAATGAAAGCCTAGTTATTATATTTTATTTCGACCATCGAACTCGAAAAGCTTCATTTCTCAATTTTTAATGGATTCTGTGACAAAAAAAACTTTTTTTCCAAATTTAATTCAAATTCATATCACATTATTTTTATACGTATATTTCTTTTATATCAGAAGAAAGAGAATCATCCTTTGTCTATCTTGATAGGCCAATGAAAGCCTAGTTATTTTATTTCGACGAACTCGAAAAGCCTCATTTCTCAATTTTTGATTCGATTCCGCGAGAAAAAAAGAAGAAGAAAAATTTTCCCAAGACGAACGATTCTCAACTCAAATTCATATCGCATCGCAATTTAATTCGCATTTTTCTCGAGCCTCGCCCGTCTTATTTATAGGCGAAACCTGCGCCCTCAGAGGATGTCCGCCGCGTTATTTTCTAAACGCAGGCCAGGCATCGTAACAAATGCGTGGCGCGAGGGGTAAAGATATAATTCCGCGAGCGTAACGCGCGGAATTCATTAGAACGCCGGTGGCCAAGCTCAATTCTCCTCCAAACGTGACTTACTTAAGCCACTTTAAAGACAATTGCCACAACCGGGCGCGAAAGATACGCGTTTCAACCATCTCGCGCTTAATTGTTCCGGCTCGAAATTAAAACCTCCACGAGAGCCACGACCGCTATTTTCTCCCTTCCCCCCTCCCCCTATTTTTGCCCATTACGCCGTGTTCAAGGCAGCAAGAAGCATCCACTTACGAGGCATTTCCTTATATCCGTATACACACGACCCGATTAATTAACTGAAATTAATTAAAACGGACGCGATAATACCCCTCCCCCTTACGACCGAGAAAATTAAAATATCCCCCTCTTTCTGCTTCTACCTCCTCCCTTCGTTCCTTCCTCTACTTGCTGTTAAATTTTAACCCTTTCGACGGATGGTTTAACACGTTGCGATACTTTAATAATCGCTGGCGCTCGTTTTCCATCGTTGCAATGCTGAGGTCCTCGCTCGCCACGAACCGAGCAAAAATTTCTCCCCTGATTTCGAAAAGAAAAACGAAAGAGTCCAAATTGACCTCACCTTTGAATATAGAATGGTTTAAAAGTTTTATATTCTAAACCATTTACTTTTATTCGATAGTTTTATTACACCCTGAGGAATATCTTTCCAAATACCTGAGATACTTAATTAAGTAGTCAAATAAGCGAACGTGTTGACGTTAATTGTCGTTAATCTCCTTTAATCGTTTCACCACGATATTCAAAATAGAGCATTACATTTTTCTTAAAAATTTCTATCGTCTCACGAAATCGATACGAATAGGATCGTTAAAAATTGGATTAGGGATTGTACGCGGTGTGTATCGCGGCAAGCGACTCGTGGGAGTCACAGTGTTGCCACTCATTGAACTACTATTGTTGACACGGCCGGGTAATCGATATTCAAAGCCAGCACCCTCGAAAACTACGGGCGTGCACTCGAATGGGGAATCGCTTCCTCCTCGACTTCGGCATCGATTAAGTCGTACGGCGTGGTGACTAATAACTCGGGAGGACCAAAATCGGGGGAGGGGGGATTCTTCGAACGAGGGATCGAGATCAATTAAACAAATTAATCGAGCGCATCTCGAGCTGATAAGTGCCGCTCGCGATACGTCTTCATTGGAAGAGCTCTGTCTGATCGATGCCAACTAATTTGTCCTTTCCCTCTCTCCTCTTCGCTCGTTCTTTCTCTCTCTTCCTTCCCCGCCCGTTCCTCCGGTGAGGTGACAGATCCAAGAGTCTTTGGCTCCATTCCGTCTTCGAGTAATACCCGAGGATTAAGGATAAGTAAGTTGGGGTGAAGTGCAATGGAAAGTTTGCGGCCAACCTTACGTTCGTTGCCGTCCCAAGTCTCAGAAATATTCTCCATTCTTTCGCAAAGCGAAATGTTTCTCTTCTTTGAGAGAAAATAACAATATCGTGATGATTAATAAATATATATATATATTTGTTATACGAATTTATACAAGGCAAATACAAAATGTTCATCGTTATTGTTCTTTATTGGAATAAGAGGGAGATAGGGGGAGATTTATTCGAATAAATAAATAGGATTTTTATTAGTTGGCGTAAATGGGACAATGGGATCTTGCACATAACAATAACGACCCTACGCTTTGTTTGGAAACTATCATTGTTTCGATAAGGAACAATGAATTCCTGTAATTGTCTTGCTATTGATAGTAATCCTGACTGCTACAATGTGATAATTCAAGGTAAATCCTATATACGGTGTATATATATATATATGAGATGATACACAATTTCTAATAAAAGCTACCTCGTGCGATGCAAATTTAATAATACGGTTTAAAAAAACACAACGTAATACAACGTGATATAACTTTGATATCGTGCACGCTTCACTATATGCTCGTTATCGTCGTAATTCTTCAAGATCGAAATCAATGAAATTACACATACGGAGCAAACAAGGATTCGTTAATCTCGGTCAAGCGAAATAAATTAGTATTATAGTCGAAACGTTTGATTAAGATTAAGTTAAGCACAAATTGATCTCGATCCCTTTCCCTCCGGAAAACGAAAGCTCATCGCGTCGAAAGCTGCGCCGTAAACAGTTCGAACAGTTGACATAATAATATTTCGCGACGACAATGAGCGAGTAGTCGAGGAACAAGAGCATTATCCCGAGCCTGCATTGTTAACATCACTGTCACGTGTCCATTATCCACGATCATTGTTTCCATTCCATATTATTCCAACCCCTTCCCCTCCTCATCGTTATCACCTTATCCTAGACACCATGTATCTTCCAAAACATTATTTTCTATTTTCTCCTCTTTAATCTAATCTCTCTCGACTCGACGCACTCCACTTAACTGTTATCGTGTAATCTATCGTCGAAAAGTATTCAACAAACGTCGAATTAATACCCAACTTAACTGAACACTCCTCCCCAAAGAATTCCATTTCTCCATTCTTTCGTTTACCACCACCATCGTCCCTTCAGACATCCCTCGAACCCCTCTCGACCGTTTCCCCTTTAACCCTTCCTCACCCGCGACGAAAGTGTCCTCTTCGACCTCGGCGTCGCCAGCGTTTTCCATCCTCTTCAAACCTGCCCCTCCCTTAACCGCGCTGGAGAGGACGCATTAATCCGGACGATCTAACTCTCAAGACTCCTCCTCGAGAACAGGGAGAAAGAGAGAGAGAGAGAGAGAGAAGGGTGGCCGCATCAATGATACATACGCGGGATATAGTTTCACTTCACGAGCAACGCGACGCTTCCGTATAACGGGTGGCGCGAGAATAATTGATCTGGGATATTTATTGGCCTGGGATGAGACGCGTCGTAATTCGAGAGCCGCCCATCTCCGCGTTGGGGAGGGGGGGATCCTATTCACGCAGGAGTGGTTGCACAGCCCTGCAAGGGAAGGGGGAGGAGCGCAACTGACAGAGACGAAGAGAGAGAGGGAGAGAGAGGGAGAGATACGCGTCCGTCACGCGGAGGAATCCAGTCCTGGACGAGCAGACTAAGGGGTGGGACGAAAATGGCTGTGAGGGGCGAGGCTCGTGTTCGTAACGCGACCCCGCGTGTCGCTTCACCCAGTGTCAATTCCATGGTGATGCGTATATACCTAGCAGCGTGATGACACCTAACCCTGTTGTCTATGGCGTTGCCCCTCGTTGGAGAGGTTTCGACGGACGCGTTCGATTCGTTCAATGCTTTTCCTTTTTTCTTCTTTTTCCTTTTCCATCTCGTTCGAAGACCTTTGTCAGTGTATATATGGTGGAACGATAAAAGAATCATCGAATGATTCGACGACGAGTTTGTTGGAGAAATTAAGGTTACGTTCAAGAGTCGTTAGAATAAGGATCAGGGATCGTTTCTTTAAGAGGTGGAAGCGTGAAACGAGAGTAATGTGTAGGAGGAAACCAGTAAGTATCACTGTGGTCGATCACTTTCGTCCTTTCGACGAAGCGTGACCGGTTGCCAAGCAACCATCCACCCACCCTGAGTGATACTTTCGCGCAAGGAGCAGCGAGGAGTTAAATGGATACATATTGATAACATTTATGAGCCTTCCTTTATGTAGTTTCGCGGCCCTCGACGATCCTATTTCAATCAAGATGGACCATTAACTAGAAATCAGCGCGAATTCCTTTTTTTCGACTCTCTGAGGGAAGGAAGAAAAAGAAGAAGAAGAGGAAGAACGGAATCAGAGCTACCGAAATAACTTTACAAAAAAGATTTTAAATAATTTTACATATAATATCCCCAAATTCTCGGTCGAAATATTTCTATTTACATCATCGCTTGCGAATCATCGTTATTAACCGATCGCCATTTTTCGATCTTCTTCTAAAAAAAGGATCCCCCTCCTCCCCTTCTGCTACGGAGAAAAGGGTTCGAAGAAAATGCAAATTGACGCGGCTTAAATAAATCGGACAGGGCCGGTCAGGGCTACGAGACTCGTAGGCCAGGCTAGTTCGGTGATGTATCGTCGTACCGTAACGTTTTCGAAGGCGAGCGCGTAAAAATAACCTTTATTACGTTATGTAATCAGTTAGTAAAAGCAATTCCGCTAAAAGCCTGGGGTGGCCCCGTCGTCTGCTTTTGCATAACCACGACACAGCTCCACACACACACACACACACGTACACGCATACACACAGTCCCTTTCCATATCCTCTTCTTCCCCTCCATCCCCTCCCCCGTCTCCTCCTCCGTCTCGGTTTGGCAGCAATTACTGTCTCCCTGTTTTTCGAGGTCTTACGCTCAAGATAATAAGCGTTACGACAGGGCAAAGGGAAGAAGTTCTTAATCTTGGAGCCTGGGAAGCCTGGCTGCGCAGATTTCAAATTGAAAGTTTACGCGGACTCGTGCGCCCCTTTTACCTCCTGGGCCATCGTTTCCGAATTAACTTAATTAACTCGTCGACGAAATTGATGAAAAATAACAACGGGGGGAGGAAGAGAACAACTTTCGAACGATTTTACTCTTCCGGTTTCCGTTCTATGAGGATAGAAGTAAGAAAGGTACATAACTCTGTATGGGATCTTTTTATATCGATTCACAATTGCGAATTTTTCGAGGTAAAATATCAAATTGGTTGGAATTGTTCGTTTCGAAAACGATCGAAGATTAGCACGAATGATGCAACCTGGCTGACTTTAGAGTTGGTTAAGTATAAATAAATTTTATCGGATGGAACAATCAAACATTGCAAGAACATTCAGAGGAATCCATGAGTTTTGGAGGCAACAACAAGTTCAAAGTCCAACAGAACAATCCAAAGGTTGCCGCCATTCTCGAGGATTCGAGTAACTCTAATATCTTGCGAGTTCGAAAATTACAGAAGTTCCCAGAAGTTGGAGCGCTTCATTCACAAGCGGGAAGAGAAATTCCAAAGGTTTTATCGTAGCCGTGAATTTTAAACTACCTTCTGATTTCCCCCTCCTTGCTCAATCTCCCTCGGAGGAGGAGAACTGTACTTACTTGCAAATAGCCCATTCGAACATTGTCTCGAAGTGCTGCCGTCAAATCCGTCTTATTAGAGCCGCTGTTAGACGCGGTGCAAATCGAGTCGTGCAAGTTGTTTCAAATCAGGTCGTCGATCATTCCAACAACAAATTTCACATTATTTCAAAATTCTTAATTGCTTATACCGATTGTGTCGAGAGATTAAAAAGATGACAAAGATTCAACAAATTTCACATTATTTCAAAATTCTTAAATATTTTTATTCCTTTTGTCGAGAGATCAAAAAGATGGCGGGATTAAATATAATCAGCATCAGAGATGACAAAGATCCAACAAATTTCTCATTATTTCAAAATTCTTAATTGCTTATACCGATTGTGTCGAGAGATTAAAAAGATGACAAAGATGCAATAAATTCCACATTATTTCAAAATTCTTAAATATTTTTATTCCTTATATCGATCTCTTGTCGAAAAATCAAAAAGATGGCGGGAGTAAATATAATCAGCATCAGAGATAACAAAGATTCAACAAATTTCACATTATTTCAAAATTCTTAATTGCTTATATCGATCTCTTGTCGAGAGATCAAAAAGATGGCGGGATTAAATATAATCAGCATCAAAGATGACAAAGATCCAACAAATTTCACATTATTTCAAAGTTCTTCAATATTTTTATTCTTTATACCGATCTTGTCGAGAGATGTCGGTTGATTATATTAAAAATTAGCATCAAAGATGACCAAGATTCGCGAAATTTTTAATCGAGGAAGATCGAGTTCCTACAATTTCTATCATTCTACGTTTTACTCCTATCTAATTCCAACAATATATTATATACACACACACACATATATATATATAGGGAAGTAGACGATTGACCGAATTTCGAATCAGTCCTAAACTTCCAGTCTTGATCTATATTCCCAATTAACCCCGTTCTTCCAAGTTAATTAGATTAAGCTCCTAAAATTTCTATTATCTCTTAACACCAAACTCGAAGTAAAGAGAGCCCGAATAACCGATGCATTGAATAATTCAAAAATATCCATCCAATTAGTGGATGCAAGTTGAAAGGGACTGACAGGTTGAAATCTAATTTGACTCTCGATGAGCACGTCCCTTTTTTTTCGCGAGGAGAAGACGAAAGAAGGGGGTGAGTGACATCATAGCCGGCCGAATGGGACGAATGGCCACTTTCATCGCCGCGTAAACACAAATAACGCGATTATAAATTCAGTAGCACGTTGGGGAGCGTAGGTTACGCGTCGTTTGCGTGGTCATTAGGTGCACAACGAATTTCGGATCGATCGAACCATCTCTCTGTCTCTCTCTCTCTCTCTCTCTGTACGTGTATGCTAGCCGCAATTACTCGGCCGTTATATCAGGTACACTGTCCTGATAGATTACTGAACAAACCACGGACTCCATCCTTTCAAGATTTAATAGTGATTTATGGCTACTCGTTTCCTCCTCCCGTCCCCTCCTTTGATCCTTGCCCCTCTCTCGGGGCATCTTGAGCTTTCCGCCCGAATTGTTTGCCGTTGAAGGGCGGGAAATTCGTCCGTGTCATCTTTGACACTTTTCGACGACTATGCCACGCAATCGAGCTCGAGTGTTTGGAATCCCTTGGAACGAAGATGGATGCTGTCTCCTTCCACGCTGCCTCCTCGAACGAATCTTTCGTGGTATACGAATTACGATGTGTTGTACGAAAACAAAGGAATTGGACGAGGTATCGAAGCGCATAAAAAAAAAAAATGTATAGAGAGATGGAAGTCTTCATTTCTGTTCTCCATCTGACTCCTCTCTCTCCCTCTTCGTCGATCTAAAATCGTTTTCCCTTCGAGAAAATTTAAACTTGGCCGTGAAAACATCCATTAAAAGGATGTAGGCGGAATTTGGAAGGGAAAGGAAAGAGAGCGGTCCTTTCTTATCGATGCTTCGCCGTCTGGAAACACTGGGACAGGAAGCAAGTTTAGAAGCGGAGCTGAACGCAAAGAAATACGGATTGCGATATTTCGTTATCAAGATTTTTATGCAAATGAAGGAATCCGCGAATACGGAGCGGGAAATGTAATTTCTTCCGGCTGAAAAGTGCTTTTTCCGGATATCGGTTTATATTCGTATTCTTCGCATTGAAAAAAAAATATATATATATATTAAAGAAAAAAAGAAGAAAGAAAGAAAGAAAGAAAGAAAGAAAGGAAGGAAGGAAGAAAGGAAAAATTTAGGAGAGGGGTGAGAGCAGGTGGAGAGGAAGGAAAAAAAACGCCGCTATCCTCGCCGCGAGCGGGGCATTAATCTTTCTGACGTCGCTGATGCAAGTATGAATACCGGGGCATCCATCCTTTGTGCCGAGAGAAATGCATTTTTATGGATTAGTCACTTTCGAAAATGGGTTCCTTCCACGTGAAGAGGAAATAGACCGGTTTCTTATGACATTTCTCTCCTCGAGGTACCAACAGGTTTGATTTTTTTTTTTTTTATATGTAAAAGTAACTCGCTAATTATAGACATCTGATAACGTGGAATTGCAAAAGTGATTTCACAGCTATAATTTGATTGATTGATTGATTTGTTGGATTGAACGTAGAAAATGGAAGAAAATGGATCGAAAACAAGTACTATATTTCGAACGATAATTTTTATAATTTTCCAAACATCAAACAATGACATGAATATATAATTTATAGGTATTTTATTTGTTGGATTGAAAGTGGAAAAATTCGTGTGTAATGGATCGAGAACAAATATTACATTTCAAATGATAATTTTGATAATTTTCCAAATATCAAACAATGACAATTACAAATATTTGATAACGTAAAATTACAGAGGTCATTTGACAGCTGCGATTTGATTTGTTGAGTTGAACGTAGAAAATGGAAAAATTCGTTTGTAATTGGATCGAGGACAAACATATTTCGAATGATAATTTTGCAAACATCAAACAATCACATTATAGATATTTGATAATGTGGAATTAGAAGTCATTTCACAGCTACGATCCACAAATGATTTGATTCGTTGGAAAGTATAAAAGTTCGCGATAAACGAATAAATGAAGATATTATATTTTATATTTTACATTATTCCAAGTATATCGGATATGTTTAGAAAGAAACGAGAAAAACTTTATATTCCACTCATTATGAATATTTATTTCAACGATAACGGAAATACAAGGCCGGTTTTTCGTCCCTGTAAGGGGAATCATTGTCATTCTCTCGAAGTTAACAGCGAATAAAAAGAGGGAGGGGGCGGAAGGTCGCTTTTCAGAGGAAATTACGTGCCGTTTTTTAGCCGGCGGATCCCTTATGAAATTTAAAAAACACCTTTCGTTCGTTGCATGCGCCGAACAAGCCCGACGCAACCTCGAAAATAAGCATCGGCGAGGAGCCCGAGACGCGATATCTCCAGGCCCTTCCTCATGAATATTTAAACTGAATATTAAACCCGTTGCAAAATCACCTTCGAATTTCGAATGTGATCGATCTCCAAGATCCTCCAAGAATTCGAGGATCAAACTCGTATCGATTCGAACAAGTATATCGAGTTTATCCAAAACATTCGAATATCTAATTCGTAGAAATTTTCGAACCCGTCCGTGAAACCAGCGTGTCGTAAAATTTCGCGAATTCTCGTAGAATTTTCAAGAATCTTTCATCGGAGAAGACGAGAGAAAGAGAGAGGACTGGGACTGTGCAGGATGGTAATGAAATAAATGGGGGGAAGCGCGGGGGGTGGGCGTGGTTTAGAAGTGAATTCGATCGAACAGAGTGAAACAGAGGCAGTGAATTCTCAATTCCTGGCGAAAAGTGTAGAGTTTAGAGTGGAGTAGAAAGTAGGTAGAGGGTATTTCTTTTCAGCTAGGATTTCGAGCTAGGGGCAGGTAGTTAGAGTCCCGATGAAAACTGAATGGTTGGCGAGTTGGAGAGCAGGTGGCGGGGAGAGATAAAACTACTGGGATAGCGTAGCCGCGATATTCGGCAGCTGGCACTGTTTCAACTGTTTCCTTCTCCGGATTTCGATCATCGGTTCGACAATTTCATCCGCTCGTTTCTCGATTACATGTACACATTGTATGCATAATTTCCCTCCCCCTCCCTTCAAACCCTTCTTTCGTCCCTATATCGTTTTTCATATTCGAGATTGGATCAATTCTAGAAAAAAAAAGACGATCCACGAATCGTTCGCAGAGAACGAAACACCCAAACTCCCTTCCCTCGATTCCCCGACTCACCAAGAAGAAGAAGAAGAAGAGGAAGAGGAGGAGAACGCTTTTTCCAAGGTTGATTCAACTTCATTCGGTGTCCCCCGCATCCCTGGCGACAAGGAACGGCCAAGATCGTCTCTAATTGGCCGGTGGCGGAATCGTCGGTTCCGCCATTACCACCACGGACAAAGAGTGGATCCGTTATCCCGGCCGGGTGGACGGTTGAAATATTGCCAGGTGGCGGATATCAGCCACGGCCTACCGGAATGGCTTCCATTCCTTGCCGGCAGCTGACTCCGGATTAACCGGGCCGCGAGGGTTCCTCTCGGGATAGCCGAGGGGTATTAAAGGCCGGCCCTCTTCCCCCTCCCTCCGATATTGCTTTCTTCAATTTGCAACCGCTCCGAGCCACCGACACGTCGCACTCGCACTGTGTGTACCGCGTGTGTACCGATTCACCTCCACCTATCTACGTGAATCAGAGGCATCGATTTCGAGACGTTTACGGGGGCTGGATAGAGGTTCAGAGCCCCGTAGGCCTTCGTATCGATCGTCTGATCGGTCCCCAGGTGCGCAGGGAAACGAATGGTCTGCTCCAGAATCCTAGGTTGACCAGTGGATTTTGATGGGATTCGAGTGGATTTAGTCCGAGAAGAAGATATCGAGTCTTCTATGCGGTTTGGCTACGTTTCGTCGAATCGGAGCATTGACCCGTTGAGAAGGTAACTGGTTGAAAAAGTAAGTAGTTAAAAATCTCGAGTAAAGTTAATTATTCGAATAATTATTTGTTAAAATGTTGTAAGTAACATTTTGACGGGATTCGAGTGGATTTAGTTCGAGAAGAATCGAGTCTTCTATGTTTGACTCGGTTTTGTATTGTTGGAATCAGAGTTGGATATTAAAAAGTAACTAGTTAGAATAAAATTAATTCGAATAATTATTTGTTACATTTGACGGGTTTCAAGTGGATTTAAGAAGATATGGAATTTTCTGTATGGATTTGGCTCGGTTTTGTGTTGTTGGACCGTTGAAAAAGTAACTAGTTAGAAATTTCGATCAAAATTATTTCAAGTAATTATTTATTAGAATGTTTAAATAACATTTTGACGGTATTCGAATGGATTTAGTTCGAGAAGAAGATATCGAGTCTTCTATGTGGTTTGACTCAGTTTTGTATTGTTGGAATCAGAATTGGGTATTAAAAAGTAACTAATTAGAATAAAATTAATTCGAATAATTATTTGTTACATTTGACGGGTTTCAAGTGGATTTAAGAAGATATCGAATCTTCTTATCTTATGGGTTTGGCTCGGTTTTGTATTGTTGGAATTAGAGCTGAGCATTAACCTGTTGAAAAAGTAATTAGGCACACAGTTAGAAATTTCGAATAAAATTACTTCAAGTAATTATTTATTAGAATGTGATTAATTAGTTCTAATTAGTTAGAAATTTCGAATAAAATTAATTCGAATAATTATTTGTTGAAATATTTAAATAACATTTGACGGGTTTCAAGTGGATTTAAGAAGATATCGAATCTTCTTATCTTATGGGTTTGGCTCGGTTTTGTATTGTTGGAATTAGAGCTGAGCATTAACCTGTTGAAAAAGTAATTAGGCACACAGTTAGAAATTTCGAATAAAATTACTTCAAGTAATTATTTATTAGAATGTTTAAATAACGTTTTGACGGGATTCGAGTGGATTTAGTTCGAAAAGATATCGAGGCCTCTATGTGGGTTAGCTCAGTTTGGCTACATTTTTATATTATTGGAATCAAAGTTGAATAAAATTAGTTCGAATAATTATTTATTAAAATGCTTGAATAATGTTTATTCGTAGTTATTATAGTTGATTCGTTTTTCATCTTAAAATATTCGGCAATTATTTCCAATTATTATTACGTTTTGAACAACAAATTGTCAAAGTAACTTATGAAAGGAACTTTATTCATAACTTCAACTATTAAATCACTAGTCTGAATGATGGACTAGTATTAGAAAAAGTTGGAATTATTTGATTCTCTGAATAATTAATTAACACATTAAATGATAATATGAACTTTCTAACTTTCTAAAAAACCATTTTTCACGTATCCAGCTTGTTTTTTGCACGCGTTCAGCACAAGCGTCGACCAGCCATTTAGTTGCCATTTTTCCCTCTTTTTCATAACCACTTTTCGCATTTATCGAGAATCGAGAATATATCGTATCGAACGTATTAATTTCCATTCACAATCGAATCCACTCATAATAACTCGTTGCATTAATCTTTCAACATCTGAAGATATTTTCACCTTGATAAGACAAGTTTCTTCTGGCTCTCTCCCTTCCTTCCCCATTATAACACCCCCGTTAGGAAACTCGAGATATCCATCATGCTCGCTCCCCCATTACTCCTCCCCCACATCACAGAGAAAAAGAGAGAAGGTAAAACGTTAAAGACGTTGGTGACGATTTGTCGCGAGCGAGCGTTAACGATGCGTGGCTGATTCATAAGCGGAGGAGGAAGAAAATAGGAAGAAAATGGGAGCTAACAACCGAAGAAACGTAACGCGTTTGCGGGGTTGAACCGTTGAAACGTTTGAAACGCAACCCTGGCTATGTAAGGGCTCGTAAAAAAAAAAAAACTTCCCCCTGAGTCATCCTGGCCACAGTTTCGCAACAACTCTCGTTACGATCTCTCGTCCCTTGCGCTAAAGTGAAGAGCCGTCTGCTCGATCCGGCAGACGTTGTTGTTATTATACGACGGTAGGAGGCAAAAATAACCAGCAACCAGCTTTCTCCCCGAGTATTTCTCTCCTTGAGGGAAGAGACTGTCCTGCCGAGTTAATTTTGGGAGCCGTTAAAGACGATCAGGAATCGACAAAAGTTCTCGTGTGACTCGAAATGTGATGTTTCGACGAATAAAAAGAATCTCTAGATCGGATGACAAGAGGAACGATCGAATTTTGGATCTCGTTTTGATCCTTCGGCTAAGTTAAGCCAGTTTTGATCGTCGATACTTCTGATTCTGAATATGAATAATATTTAGGATATTTAGCAAGAGTTGAGAGAAGAGAAATAATATCTCTGATCTCTCTGATTGTTGAATAAAATATATGAGATTGAATTAAAAGTGGATTAACAGGAGGGAGGCTGGAACGCTATTTTGATGCGAGTTACACGAGAGGACGAGGCGCGTAGACGCACCAAAAACGCGGAGCGAAGTGCGAAACGTGTGAAACGAAGATTTGCTTTTAAGCCTGACGTGTATGGAACACGAGAGGTCGCATTAGATATTAGTCGTGCTTGTTCTGCTCCAGAACTTGGTCGGTATTGTCGCAGAAGTGGCGCCTCGCCACGCTCTCTAAAATTAGATTCCCTAGGGACAATGGACCTCTTCCGATGGCACCTGCCCGTCACTTCAAAACAACCGATTTTCACTAGATTTGCCGGGCGACGATACGTCGAAGAAACACTTATCCAAACGTTATTCTTGCGCACAATTGATTTTTAATAGCTCCCGAAAATACACTCAAAGAAAATTTGGAAACGAATTTTTAAACGAATAAATAAAATGAGAGAATTAATTATTCTATATTTCAAAAATTATCATTCTTCGATAACTTTTTAATATATACATATATATTGTTAAACTCGTTGAACATTGTGAAAATTTCATTTAATCGTTCAAATTGATGATCGAAAGGTTAGATTAAGCGGCTTATCCCTTTTTGAAAATAATTACCGATCTTCTTTAACTTATTATTCATGCGATAACAAAAAGCGTTCGTTAGACAATAACTAAAGATCCTAACCTTTGTACAAGCATACATCGCACGTATTGCTGGATGCAACGCGACGAAACAAAAAAAAAAAAAACGTCGGGACAACAAAATCTCGGGGCAAGGAGATAGGGGAAGAGGGTGCAAGGGAACAGTTTATTTGCGCTCTGAGAGGCAAAGAAACGAGAGTTGAAAGAGAAAGACGCCGGGGGCAAAGTTTTAATTGTAAGGCCACCCTCCGCCGCCCCTTCGTTCAAGGGATTCCGGGCTACTTTGACGACTGGTATTTGATTAAAGGAGGCGGAGGAATACCGATAACATTAAAATTTAATTGGCGCCGAGTGTAGCGGACGAAATACAAATTCGGTAGCCATCCTTTGTCCCAAATTTATCCTTTCCGGACGGACCTGTCTTTCGTTTCGCCCCTCTCTCGAAAGAATTCTTTTTTTTCTTTTTTTTTTTAACATTCTTTCGCCATGGCAGTCGAGATGTCGCGTAATTAAACCCCTGGTAGAGGTTTAATCGTGGAAATTAAATTTAACGAGATTTTTATTAATCTTTTAACTTCGCCTCTCCGTTGTTCCTGTCCGTTTTTATCGTTTTAACGAAAAACGCAGAGAAAGAGAGAGAGAGAGAGAGGGAGAGAGAGAATTGGCAAGAATGTTAAAAGACGTTCCCTCAAAGAGAATGTTTTAATATTTTTGCAAAACCAAAGATTCGGTTAACGAATCTCTCCGTGATTTAATCGCAAGAAATGTAAATGTAATAAAATTTCTGCTTCGATCTCGCTTCCCTTCACACTTTTATTGTCTCTTGACGAATAATTAATGAACAGCAATGGCAAAAACGAAGAATAAAAAAAAAATATATTCTCTTCGTAATTGAAAGGAAATGTATCGTGCAATTATATTTCACGAACACTTAAAAAAAAAAGGAAAAAGAAAAATGAAAAAGAGAGGAAGATTCTTGAAAAATATTTTTTTCAAAGTAAAAAGAGAAGATAGTGATTCTGGATGGACAGCCGTTACACCCGACGAACCGAGTGAAAAGCACTCGATAACAGGGATATCTAGAATTCCGGAAGCGCAGGCCGGCTAAAACGGAAGGAAAGCTCGCGTCATCCTCGTCGCTCTTGCATGAACTATCGTTCTTTGGCCCCTCTATTGCTTTCACAGCGAAATTTCCCACGTGCTTGATCACGTCTCAGATTTCGTTGCGTCGTTATCATTTTCTCGATATTTTTTCCTCATTTCTCTCTCTCTCTCTCTCTCTACCTTCCCCCTCCCGCTTTTCCTCCCCTCATCTCCTTTACCATAGGGGAGGATTCAGAATGTCAGCAATGTTCGAACGAAAGTGGACGCTCGGTGCGTGTGTTATTGGATACCTTCTAGGATACCTTTTTCACGACGAGCTGCAGTGTCGAGGAATAAATTGATTGAAATTCTTCTGTCCCTGTGAAATATCCTTCCGCTGTCTTTTATTTAAAAATTTGTCGCTCGGACAAAATGGCATTCTTTTGTCTTATCGGAATTCTGTTTCGCGCACAATTGTTTTATAAAATGAGATTAATTCTTTTTTCTTTTTCTTTTTTTTTTCCAGTAGTCAAAAATTTCCAATTTTCTAAATTTCTTCCCGAGTGAATTCAAGCCTATGCACTTAAAATTCATCTTTTTTAAAATAATTCAAATCGCATCAAGGACGCGTTGATCCCAACCCCAACCCTCCCCGCGACCACTTTCCAAGATTGAACTCGGAGAAACGAATTCTCTAAACTCGCCTCCTGGAACCAAGCATCGAAAACCAATGATCCGTTCATACGTGCATCGATCCAACACGAACCCTTTCCCCCAAACCCTTTCATCCCTATATTCGCATAATTTTCACTTCCCTTATCGCAATGTCCATCCACTCTCGCCCTTCAACGTCTCCTCTCGAAAACGAAATTTACCTTATGCTCGATCACGTTCCACGGAGGCACACTGCCATGGATTCCACCAGCTCGGCGGTTATATAGGTTCATCCCTTTCCACGCCTCGAACTTGGGGCCCAACCCCTCGCTTAAGAAGAGTTCACTCTCTCATCGCTCGAGGACGAGTCCTCGAGCCGAGGGATGCGCCACCCACGCTCTCTGTTTCAAGACTCTCTCTCTCTCTCTCTCTCTCTCTCTCCCCCTCCCCCTCCTCTCCGTGGCGCCTTTCAACGAGTACATTATGCAACGAGGGTGCTCGTCGAGGCAAGGGTGCTTTCCGGGTAAGACGCGGCAGGGGTGGTCTAAGGTCGCAGCCACCACTGTCGACTCGAAGACATTTCTTGCCCGTCGAGCAACGTTAGCTCCCGTTAAAAGTTAGATTAGTCTAAGTAGCGCGAAAGCCCTAATGACTAAATGACAAAGAGAAAAACGAGGGTGGTCGGGTGGATGGGTGGGCGTAGGTGGGCTAAGAGGACGGTTGGGGTAGGGCTAAGTAGTTCTTCGCCATGATTTGGGTCACAACCCCTGGAACGAGAGGGAGGGGCGAAGTTTTGTCCTGTGAGATGGAGGAAGAAATAATTCACGTTTTCACCGTGAAAATTAGAGTGGCTGCTCGGGAGGCCAGGGAGTAGACATGGGGGACGATGGGCTCCCATTGTCAACTGTGTTTTCGACGCGGTAATCGACGTTTTTCGAGGCCATGCGTTCTCGACGAGGGTGATTCGATCCGGTTCGACAGGTTTTCGGGATCAATGAAAAAAGGGGGCGCTCCTGAGGAATCTTGAACGAGGCGAAGTGTAACAAGCATTATTCGAGGAATATCATATATTTTTCGTATACTCAATTCACGATACTACAGTTCAGAAAGGTAACCAAGAACCTCTTTTAAGAAGAATACAATTTTCGAAACAATAGCGAGTCTTAACCAAGGTTGCTCCTTGGAAAAATCGGACCTCGAGCAAGTTAATCAGAGAGAAATGTTCTCTTCCCCGTTGGAAACGCTCGGTCAGCTCGACGACCGCCCTGACCACTTATCTCTGATAAGAGATAAATTACAAGACAGGGAACGAAATGTGGCCCGTGAGTCGTAACAGAGATCTAACACTGCCGGCACATAATCTGGCAGCCAGATACGACACGTAGCTCCTTTTGGCTGCCGGTCGATCCAAGATGGAGGATCCAAGGGTGGGGAGTCCGTACGTGTATCCAAATCTACAAAACGGACAAAAACGAAGAGGACGTGTCACAGAACATGTCTGCCGCTATAGGGCAATGAAGAGAAACCCGGTCTAAGCCCTGGCTAAACACGACGGAATGTCTATAACTCTCGTCCGTCTCGAATTAACCTCTCTCTCTCAATTAAGACAATGGTCTCTGCCCCCTTCTCCCTTCCGGTCCATCCGGACATCCTCTTCTCGTCGAAGCTCGAGAACGGAGCAGCAACGAAGGAAGGAGGTTTCTCAGGGGTTCTCAAACGAGTGTCCGGCCTTCCTTCTCGCCCAGCTCGATGTATATTTATATGAAGAACTGTTGGGGGAGGGGAAGGAGTACAGAAGGGGAGGAAGGAAAGGGGAGGGGCGAAGGATCGATGGAAGGAATTGCCAGCTTTCGGGCTGGCCAGATGGACAGCTGTTTGGAAGAGAAATGAGAAAGTTTGTCCATTCCGGGGGAGGGCGAGGAGAAGAGTGTTATCTTTTCAGGGGTGGAAAGTTGTGATTCTGACGTACGATGAGAAATTGGTACGGTTTTCGTCTCAATAAATTTCGAGGTGTGAAATACGTTGAAAATATATATTCAGTGAATCAACGCTCTCCCTGATATTCCTATCGACGAATTTTTTTCTCGAATCGACGAATAGCGAATTTCTTTTACCCCTCCAACATCACGTTCTTCATTTTCCTTGTTAACCTAACCTTGCCCTCTTTTTTTCCTTCTTTTAAATTAACAATCAAACCGAGGATCGATACAGAGGCTACGCACAACCACGGTCTGCCAAGATTCTTCGTTCTTTGTCACGGAACGAACGAACGGAATCATGGATGGTCACGGGTTATCGATCGAGGGTGGAAGAACGGAGCAACACGATGTCACGGGCGCGTACAGAAGCGCTTGGGAACGCGATACAGGAATGCAGGAGTGTCGTGGTGAGGGGAGGGGGAACGTCGATACGTGTCTCTCTCCCTCTCTCCCTCTCTTTCTCCCTCCCTCTCTCTCTCTCTTCCTCCTTTCGTGTGATCGCTTCGTCTTGAAGAGCAGTCCACTCTCGCTTTCGCCCAAGACGACAAGGCTTATCGATTAGTTGGCCGGATAGATGTGGCTCAGGATTCGATCCGACCGCGTTTATCTTCCCGCGAACGGATGATGGCTCCTTCGCAACTTCGTCTTGCGGGACATCCGGCGGGAAATGAATCTTCGTTTCGAAGAATAGAAGAAACGTGAGGACAAACGCGAAGAGAAACGAATGGTGTTCGAACGGAGATGAATTTGAATACGTGCAAGAGCTTCTCGTCTTTTTTTCCTCGATCGTTAATCAAACTTGTTTAACTAAGTTAAGTAATTAACTTGTTAAGGAGGGAGGAAGGGGGAAGGGGAATTGTGAATTAAATTTTGTACACGGAAAAATTGATTTCAGATAAGTAAGATTATAATTTATAGTTGGAGCGAATATAAATTTTGTGCGGAAGAAATGATTTTGATTAATATATAAATTTTATTCACATTTTAATTTCATTTTCATAATGTATATTTTATATGAAATCGAAAAATCGCGTGGACAAAATCGATATTAACTCTAATTTTGATTTTATTTCGTTTAATTAATATATATTAAAATGTATATTAATGTCCAGTTTATACATATATCCAAAGAGGGATTTAATAACGATATTTAATAATTAATTTGGGATGATAAAAAAAGAAGAAAAATTAAATTAAAAATAAATTTAAAAAGAGAGAGAGAGAAAGAGAGACTTTTAATTACTGGAATTTCTTTATGCGATAAATAATAAATAATTACTATCAAATTATTAATAATCTTCTTCGTACGATTTTCCTCGAATTTTCTATGCGATTTCTCTCTCCTTCGCTCTTCTTTTTTTTTTTTAAATTTCAAGAAGTATAACTGAGGATACTTTCGAATTCGATTCTTTAAAATCTATGCATTTTTATTAATTCCCATTGGTTCTCGTTATTCGTTAAATCAACCGTATCGAAAGAGTAAAAACAATTAGGAAAAAAATTTCGCGGATAAAGCGAGATAATCTGAATTTTTTCGCGATGAAAAATGAGATACACAGGGAATGAATAAAAAAAAAGCTCTTTAATAGAAAGCTCAATAGCCGTTGTATCACGGGCTGGATTTCCATATTCGATTCGTATTGCACGATTTTAAGGGCCGGCTTAAATTATTTCACATAAGCCCTCACCCTGCGTTCACAGCGAATTTGTCATAAGCCAACGTAAATTCGATGTAAAATCAAGATATACGTTTCGCGTTTCAGTAAATGGATCACACGATAATATCGTTCGTGGTATAAACATACGAACGAAAATCCACGATGTCGAAAGATCGCAATTGCGATAAGAATAGCTTCGAATTTGCATCGTTTAAATAAAAATTCCTATTCAATTCTATAGGATCAAATTAATATATCGTCGATACGATAATTGTACGTACATATGCATGATAATTGACGAAAAACAAATTTTTCTTCGATTTTACTTTCGAATATTTCACGCAAGCAAGAAATTTTCTTTGATAGATCCACAAAAGCAATGTCGATTTTTATCAAAAACACGTTTTCTAATCAAAGACGAAAAAAGTCGATCAATTTCGACTGATACCTTCGAGTGGAGTATTATCCAAACAACGAACAATCCAAATAAGTAACACAGAATTCTTTTCCCGGTTTGTGAACACCTCTTCCGCTTTATTCTCGAAAATTGCTCGAGCAAAAACGGACGGAATCTCGTTCAAATAATAATCCAGGCAAAAATTAATTCGTATAAAGACATGGAGTTTTCTGTACCGTGGAAATATTTCTGCGAAACGGAGCCAGTTTCGCGATCATTTCCGGCTTCTGTTCGGCCACTTTGCTCGCGCATGTATGAAGAATTGTATTTAAAATTCATTTCCCCCTTAACGGCAGTTTAATCAAACCCCTCTCCTTTGTCTTCGCCATTAAATTATGCTTTTTCCCTTCTTCTCTATACACAGTGGCGAGATGGTGAGTGTGTAAGATAGCCAGGGGCTTGAACGAGATCAAAATATTTCGTTGGATGGAAATAAATAAAGCCGCGATGGAATTCAAACAGAGCTATCCATTTCTATCATCTAAATCACTTTTGCCTCTAATTTCAAAATAATTTCTGACCGGTCGTTCCTTGTCCGCGGCAACGGAACTTGCCTTAGGGGAGGGGGAGAAAGGAGGAGGGGAGGGATGGAAAAAGTTTTAACTCCTCGCTTCGTTCGATATGCTACCCTTCTCTTTTTGTATAGAAGAATAGAGATTACGCGATGTTAATGTCCGTGCTTTCTTCGCTTCATTGGATCGTAAACGGATAAACTAAATGTTGGACGAAGAGGATCAATTCGTAAGTTCGTTCACAGTATTTTGCGATAAACCTTGGAAGAAGAAATAAGAAAAAATAAACGTGAAGAAATTTTTTAAATACTTACTCTATGGTTTCTCAGAGAAATGATAATAATAATAGTGATAATACAAGTTTTTAAGTTTTAACATTAAATTGGAGTTTAAATTAAAATATTTGTAATATTATACGATCGTAATCAACAATTTAAATTTAGAAGATTTAGAAGAAAAACTCACCACTTGTAACGCTACACTCTAGTTTTCCTCAGATGTTTTATTCCTCCCTGAAATCACCGCATTGTAAACTCAAACTGGCAAACCCTGCAACATAAGAAAATTTGTCAAGTATATAATCATATTTAAGAATATTCGCTAAGCGAAATATCTTGCTCGTATCTTACACGCTTCGAAATCTGTAAGTAGCTCTAACATCGTACTAGCACGTTTCTTCGATAGCTTCAATAAAGATATTATATTTATGTATACACTTTCAATTTTTGGTATGAAATGATAAGGATAAATATTGTCGATGTTTCTCGATCATACTCGTATTTTATCTCGACATTGTATCACGAAATTAGTGCAAACCAGAGTTAAAAAATAATACGCGAATAAATTTAAAGTTTATTATAAGAAGATATTACTATATAGAAGAATTACAAAAAAAAATTTCAACCCTGAACATATATTATTTAATTTTCCCAATATATCGACTGGAAAGTGAAACGGGGTCCACACGCACGGACAGTCTATTCTACAATGTATCGGATGCACAAACGGGGTCCACATGCACGGACAGTTGATTCCATAGATGAATACTATGCAATATATCTTTGTATTTTTTAACGCTCGAAACAAATGTATATATTTTAAATATTCTAGTTTGAACAGTTCACCGATTCTTTTCTTCTAACTTTTCTATATGTGCCAGTAAGATTTATTGAATCTTGTGTGTATATTGTTTCCGATAGGTGATGTATCATGTACTACGACTGTTCGTCTCGACCAGATATCAGGCGAAACACACTGACTCTCGGCACAAATACGCACGTACAAACACGGTATCGCGTCGAATCCTCGTAGCTCGAGGACACGATGTTCTCAAGGAAACGGGAAAAATCTTGTGGACGTTGGCGCACAAGGACCAAGGATCGACATATGTTCGTGAAAAACTGTGAGCCTAGCAGCAGGAGAAGCTTCTTCGATCCTTGGACGTAATATCTGCAGTTTGCTGGTCCCCAAACAAACTTGCCTCTGTAGCTTCGCGCGAAACTCTTTCTTCCTGAGCTTTCTTCACTGTCGACATTGTGGCATATCGAATTGTTTAGATTCGATCTGAAATATCGGTCAAGAAAACGATCGAGGAAGAAATTACTTTGTCAAGAAATTCTTTCTTCGAATTCTGCTTGCGTTTTACGATTCGCGAAGATTTGAGCGGGTATGTACTCTCTGGAATATTTATTATCGATGTTTTCAACTTTGAAACTATCCAAGAACTCGAAATTACGGAAATCATAATTACGGATTAAACTATCCGATCAAAATTAGCGGGCGCAATCGATTGAATAAACAAAATTGAATTACTAATTATCTATTTAACATCCAAATACAAATGGTACAAAAGCAATCACTCGAAATATTAATATGTAATAGTAATATAAATTACTTTTATCGAGCGAATTTCCAACGAAATGAACGTCACGCGTGATAGAGAATAATATCAAGCGAATAACAGAGGAACGAATTCGAAATGACGAAAATTGACAATTTAATCCTTCGCGGGTTATTCTCAAACTATCTTTCGTCATTCGAACCTATCGGTCAACCATCATATACACACACATACAATGTTAAATAATATTTCGAAATGAAAAATGAAATGGGGGATAAAATGCGAAACTTATGATAAATCAACCAATATAATTTTAATAAATCCACTAATTATCATCACTTTATCCCTATTTCCAACAAATTTTCTGCCCGAAATATGTACGCGGAATTGGCGCAACGGTGTTCGACCGACCAAAGAATTTTCGAAATGGAAATACAAGCTCGATATCAATGTAATATCGTTATCATTATTCCAACGGAATGACAATAGATCGTCTGAACCTCTTTCAATCTGTGCGCGCGTTTTTCACCCTCCCCACCAAGTTTCACATCCGTTCGCTGCCAAATTAATTCGTCATATTAGAAAGGTCGCGTAAACGCGTTGCGTATATACCACTGAAAGCATAACGATGTAACGGGAAACCATTTAATCTTTCGCGGTCAAATATGTTCCTCTCTCGTCGGGCGAGCGTTTCGTTGATCTACATTAATTTGAAATATTAAAACGTCGCTGGGGCGAAAGTGGCGCTGCGGTCATCGTTAAATATGACAAAGCTCTACCCACGGCCATTTAAACGCTTCACGCTTGGGATATATCCGCCGTATTGCTCTTTTTGTCCTAACGATTTTGATTTAATTGGAAACGTTGGAACAACGTCGGCTCGCATTCAGCCCGCGAACGGTTTTTTTTCTTTTCTTTTTCTTTTTTTTTTCAACGATGCCCCCTCCCATACGACGAATAACAATAACGGCAACAAGCGTTTCTTTCTTTCGTTATTTCGTTAAAAATTGAGACGTTACAAATGTTTGACGATAAATTGAAATCGAAATCGTGAAATTAAACTTTTTTTTCTTCGAACAGATTAGTTATTATATTATATCAATCTTATTCGATACTTGGAGCCATATTTTCATCGTTTCGCAATTGGTGGAATTTTGGCCAATTTATTAGCGCGATACGAAGATGAATAGGAGAGAAAGAGAGAGAGAGAGAGAAAGAGAGAATTATTGTTTGTCCATAGTTTATTCGAACAGCTTCGAATAAAAGTGTAATGTCGATTCGTAAGAGATTCATAGTGGTGAACAATTGGTCCCAAGGAAGCAGTAGAGGCAGAGAAATCGCCCTCGCAGGAGGCGATCCTTTAAACGTAGAATGCATCGTGAAGGCAAGACAAACTTGGCATTGGATCGATCCCATAAAAGTCGATCGATGGAACAAGAGGAGGAATATTTGAAAATTGAAATCTGATAATTTAATCTTTTTTTTTCCTCCCCCTTATTTTGGTTCCTCTTTCCGAGGAACGGAAAATCTCGAAATAAGAAAAAGAAACAAAAAAATCCAATTTTAAACAGGACAGGTTTAAAGATATTGAATTTTGAAATTTGATATTCGTTTCACTTTATAAATATTTTGTTAAGTTGTTAAATGTTTGTACACTTTTCCACGTTATATTTGCATTTTATACATTGAAGTTTCCTATAGATGTATAAATATCGATAATCTATTTACAAGAAGTGACGTAGAAAATAAATTTCCCGTTTTATTTATTCATTGCGCCGAGTTATCCTAGAGATTCGTAATCAAATTTAAAAAAAAAAAAAATTGAAATAACAGTTATCCATTCCCGAATATTTTTCTTTGTATATTCTATCTAAACGAATAATTTGCACGATAAATTCAACAATTGTGTCCCTCGAGTTTTAGGAAGTTTTAATAAGTCTTCTTGTCCAAGTACGCAAACATCGTCAACAGACGATCAGAAACGCTATCAAACAATCCAATATTACTTTGTACGCTTACTGCCGGTGTAGTTGGCTTTATCATTGTACACCTCTATTGTTCCAAGCAATCCATTCGCCCCAGTAATTAGTTCTTAGCTCCTCCATTGGAATGGAAAACTGTAATCAATCGTGCTTTTGTTTCTTGCCAGCAAAGGAAAATCCTGTTACAAAGAGTCAACAATACGGGCAATTGTGGACACATTGTATATTTACGAAAGTATGATTTATACTAGCTTTCCAAACGAACGATAAAAGCGCAAATAAACAGAAAATGCACCCCTCCAACGAACGAACATTTTCAACATGTAACACCGGGCAAAGGACAAAGTTCTCCTCGATCTGTAACAAGAATTCTAATTAAACTACTACTCCCTGTCTATAAGGACAGTTTATTATTATTAAAAACTTCTCGCTTTCTTTCAATTCTCCATCGTTTTGTCATTCATTCGGATATATTTCATTTTAACAAATATAAATTCTCGATATTCCCGATACTCGACAGTGCTTGCTGGAAGGAGGACGTATCTCCTTTCTCCCCGATAACGCGCAGTCTAGACGTATTCAATAACATTCACGAAGCATCGTACGTAAGGAATTACCAATGTGTATTCACCGTTTTCCTCGAACCACTGTGGAACCTGGCCTGTCCACGCCGGGCCGGCTCGGTTCTCGAGACGGCGGCTGCTTTCAAGGGCGATTTCATGCGACGACGATTTAAGATCCTCCCTCCCTCAGCAGCCGTGGTGACCGATCTCGAGCTCCTCCTTTTGCGCACAAACCCATCGAGATTACCGCGAACAGAAAAGAGGCTCGGCTCAGGACACGGCCAGGATTTTTCTCTCTCGAATGACCGAGCATCGATCCCTTTCCCATTTCATCACCCTCTCCTCTTATTCCTCTCTACAGTCTTTCCCTGTCCGATAGCTCGATAGTTATCGATGCTGAGGTCCCCGAGCACGACGATACTTGCTCCTTGTCAGACAGAGCTTAAGAGAGGACGGATCTTACGTGAAACGTACTCTTCTTCCAAATTTCCATCGAATCCATACTTGTCGTTGAAATTATAAGCCTATAAAATCATTATCATTCGGAATGGAATTGTTGATAAATGATTGCTCTATTGCTCAGAGTTCAATTGCCTCCATTCGAATCTTTATTTTTCTAAATTTTCATCGAATCACAAATAACCATAGTTTTCCATTAAAAATTAAATTTATCGTTAAAATCATTATCATTCAGAATTCAGAAAATTGCTAAATGATTGATCTATTGCTAGTTCAATTCAAAACTTTGATTCAAATCTTTATTATCTTCTTCTAAATTTCCATCGAATTATAAACATATTTGTCATTCATTGAAATTCAACTATTGTTAAAATTATTATCATTCAAAATTCGATGGAATTGTTGCTAATTGCTCAATTGCTTCCATTCAAATCTTTATTATCTTTATTATTATTCAGAATTTGGTAGAATTGCTCTATTGCTCTATTGCTCTACTGTTCGGAATTCAATTGCTTTCATTCAAAACTTTATTATCTTTATTGTTATTCAGAATTTTGTAGAATTGTTGATGTATTGTTGTATTGCTCAGAGTTCAATTCAAACCTTCGATTTAAATTCTTATTATCTTCTTTTAAATTTCCATCGAATCGTAAACGTATAATTTGTCATTCATTGAAATTCAACTTTATTGTTAAAATCAGAATTCAGTGGAATTGTTAAATAATTGCTCTATTGCTCAGAGTTCAATTGCTTCCATTCAAATCTTTATTATCCTTATTATTATACAAAATTTGGTAGAATTGTTGCTCTATTGCTCTATTGTTCAGAATTCAATTGCTTCCATTCATATCTTTATTATTACAACTTTGAAACTTTTTCTTCCAAATTTCCATTAAATCCATACTTGTCGTTCATTGAAATTCAGTCTATCGTTAAAAACATTATCATTCGGAATTCGGTGGAATTGTTGCTAAATGATTGCTCTATTGTTCAGAGTTCAATCGCTTTCATTTAAATCCTTATTATCATCTTCTAAATTTCCATCGAATCGTAAATATACTTTTCATTCATTAAAATTCAACTTTATTATTAAAACCAAAATTCGGTGGAATTGTTGCTAAATGATTATTCTATTGCTCATAGTTCAATTGCTTCCATTCAAATCTTTATTATCTTCTTCCAAATTTCCATCGAATCGCGAACATCCATACTTGTCGTTCATTGAAATTCAACCATTATTATTCAGAATTCGAATTGAATAAATAGTTGCTCTATTGCTCAATTGCTTCGATTCGAACCTTTGTTATTCAAAACTCGATCACTCGATCGCCGCATTAAAACATTTATTCCTCACCAAGTCGTCGTGTCAACGTCTCTATTCAGAAACTCGATCATTCGTGATAAATATTCACCCCGTATTCCTATTTCGAAAATATCATAAATATCGTCTCATCCTGTGTCGTATACTTTACAAGCCTCGAGACTCGATGAGGATGACCTCTCCTCTGCCTTCCTTCCCCTCCTCCCTACTTCCACCGTTTTTCTTGCCTCGTTCGCCGAGATATATAGACGGCCACTAAACTTCTGTCCTGGCCATCAATTTCACTGCATGAGGATCGTATCCTCCTCCTCTCTCTCTCTCTCTCTCTCTCTCTCTCTCTCGCGTTAGGCCAGGCCTGCTCGTTTGGCCAAATGCCTGCAGGCCCGATCTTTTTGTCCACGACAACTGTGTGTGAGCGGTTGCTATCTGTAGGCCGTCCTCCAACGGTCATCGGTCAGACCCCCGCCTCATGGGGACCATTTCCACGATCCTGAGAGCGGAGGACAAGACGGGCAACGGTGTATCACGGTGACCGGTGAAATTGAATAGGAAGATCTTCCCGGCCTTCGCTTCGATCAAGCGGAATTTAGGTCTCTTTAGGCTTGATAGCTACGATTTCGCTGCCCTGTCTCGTTCGAATCGGGGATTGATGAAGTAATTCGGCATTAGAAGCGGAGCAACGTTTTGTTGTGGATTTATTGTCGAGGACTTGGACATTTTAGATCTAGTATCAGTGAATGAAAAATAACATTTGAAATTGCTTTTCCGCATTTTTACTCACGTTATACTCAAGTTCACGAATAAATTTCAATAAATCCATCATTCGAAACGAAGAGAATTAGCACACCAGCCTTGGTGCATGTATAGATATATAGATTCTCGTGAATTGCACAGAAGAAAAAAATATCAAAAATAACTTATATATATATAAATTAACAGTTTCTCGCTTCCAAGCGAGAAATATTTATCGCAGTGATATCTGTTGCCATCGAGGAAACGGAGCAAAGGTCAATAGTCTCGTTTTCACGCGTTTAGAGTGTTCACCGCCCTATCTGGTAAAACGCGGACGATACGTATTCATTAACGGGGAGCCCGACACACGTATTAATACATTTCGTACGTGTGTGTAATTCTTATGGGAAATCGTGGGGCATGGTCGCCGGGAGAATTAGCGATGACTTGTTTGCACGGGAATAAACTCAGCCGCGAGGACGAATTTCACCGTGGCCTGACGCATAATGACATTATGTAAAATATATCGCGCCGCTTAATGAGCCGAAATATTTGTTCAAAATAAAATAATTTCGGGTTCATTTAACGCGTTCGCCGACCAGTGTCGCGCATCGAGCACGGCGCTAACACGGATAATTATAACGTTTTCATCGCGGATGACGTACTCATAAAGTGGAGAATATTTTTCTTTTTTTTTTTTTTGCCCCCTCCCGAGAGAAATGAAATTATAACGAGTAAATGCGGACGATTAAACACTGCGATTGAATTGTTATTATTAATTTTTTTGGAAAGAGGGAGAGACGAGGTAAATTTCGTATTTTCAGAGTCGTGATTTGAATGTAGCGGTGAGATACATTTTTCGTTATTGATTTGGATTAATAGGTATATTAAAAATCGAAGGTGGGAAATTATATGTGAATTTATCGAATTGTTTTAAGCTTCTTTATTGGATATTTTTATAAATGTGTTTGTAACGATCAATCTCTTCCCTGACTTTCGATAATTTTATGATAATTAAATTGTCATGGGAGAGGTGATTATACGATTATTTGAACGTGAAGTTTAAATATCGACGCGATATTCAATAAAAGAAAATACGATACCGAAGATCCGTGTAAAATTTGATAATCAAATTTCATTTATTCGACCACCGATAAATTTGTTTAATCCGCGTGCATCGATACTATTTTTAACGATCCAAGTAAAATAAATACCACGTCTCTGTTGATTAAACATTTCTCAAAGTTCATCTAAATGTTCACTTCGTTCAAAAATCATACTCGCCCTATCGATTAATCTTAACAAGTCTAAACTATCTAAATTCAAAACTCGATACAATTTAAACCAAATTAAACGAATCTTCGTAAAGATCCTTATTTAATAATAAAAAACATCAATTGCCCTATCAAGTTTCTTCCAAATAACTCAAAACTCAATATAATTTAAACCGAATTAAATCTTCGTAAAGATCATTATTTAATAATTTTAATAATAAAAAAAATCACTTGCCCTATCAAGTTTCTTTCAAATTCCAAATAACTCAAAACTCAATATAATTTAAACCGAATTAAACAAATTTTCGTAAAGATCGTTAATTAATAATTTTAATAATAAAAAAGACCACTTGCCCTATCAAGTTTCTTTCAAATTCCAAATAAACATCGTTATTCAATAATAAATAATTTTAACAATAAAAAATCACACTTGCCCTATTAACTAAGTTTCTTCCAAATAACTCAAAACTCAATATAATTTAAACCGAATTAAACAAATTTTCGTAAAGATCGTTAATTAATAATAAATAATTTTAACAATAAAAAATCACACTTGCCCTATTAACTAAGTATCTTCCAAATTCGAAAGTATCTTCAAAAACTCGATACAATCTAAACCAAAGCTTACACAAACCTTGGTAAATCGTTATTTAACAATAAACAATTTAACACCACATATTAATTAAACCAAACAAATTCGTTCAAAAATTATCCCAAAACTCGAAAGTAACAGAAGATTCGACGTTGCCATCGAATTATGCGCCCCCTTCCCACTCCGTACGAGTTAAAGAGCAACCATAAAAGCTAACCTCTTTACACCGGCACGTTCCGCGCGACTCACAGCGAAGAACCTTTTATCTTGTTCGACGTAACGCAGCCACCAGGTGGGGGGTTACGAGTCCTTCCATCGGGGGTCTGCGGACATTTCCAAGATAAACCGGACGCTGGAGGGTCGTACCTTCGACTGCGGGGCTACGTGTCGACGTACATAGTGTCTTTGGGCATGGGAAGAAGGATTTACGAGCGCACGGAAGCCACGGAGATCGAAAACGGGGGAGGAAATATCCGGCGGGGCAGGTACGTCTAATGCATTGCCTAACGAAAGGGGCTGCCCCATTGGGGGTTGCAGAGGATGGGGTTGGTTTTAAAGAACGTCCAACTCGACGGACTTCGTTACGACGTCCGCGGCGTTGCTATTTATTCAGAATTACATTTTTAACTCCCTGGGAGAATTTCGATCGAGGATAACTTGCGAGCACTCGGAGATAATCTCTTGGAGATTTCGATGAGTATCGGGATCCGTCTTATCCGTTGGATAAATTCCTCCAACCGAACAATTGAATGTAAACCGGCGCATAAACTGACAGTTATACGAGGCACCGAGACGTATTCGAGAGAGATTGATGAGTCATAAGTGCGCCACGTGACCCAATTGCAATGGCTCGGCTCAATTGGACGTAGAGAATCGGTGAGGATCGGTAAACAATAACGAAATTCTCCATCACGTGATCGTTTTTAACCTTCTCTCGTTTAACGTTTCTTCTTCTGTTGCTTGCAATCGAGAGCTCTCTTTGTTTTCTCTCGCTAATTTCGAGGAAATCCTCTCTCAAACCTAACCTAACCTAACCTAACCTAAAAAAGAAAAAAAATATTCCAAACTTCCTTCAATCATCGATTCGCCTGTTTATCCCTGTATCCGACTCCGTTGGAGGAATCTTGAACAGATCGAGAAAAAATAAGAAGAGAAGAGGAGAGAAGAGGGAAAAAGGGGGAAGAGGGAGAAGAGGCGTATGAAAATTCAATAGGACCGAGATTCGAAGTGGAGAGACGAGTTCGAGTTCGGGGAGGCGAGCAAGTTGGCTGGCTGGAGGTGTCGAAGCGTGAGCACCGGCAGCTTGTCGACTTGTAGAGCAGCGGGGTTGGATGAAGATCGATCGAGAAACGAGTCATGGCTCGTTCGAGGAGGGGTGGTCGACGGTTTGGATGCCTACGTAGCGAGAGAAGAAGCACAGGGAGGGCGGAGGGGGTGGTCGGTGTTGAGGTGGCAGAGAACACCGCGTCTTAATAGCGCTAGTGGCGTCCCGGCGTGGAAAAGGGGGATGACGTTATGGAGGGGGAGGGGGTAGAATCCAGGCAGCCCGGTCACGCCAATATTACTTACACCACCACGGGAGAACGATAACTTAATTGATGCACGAACGACGTTACCCACTCGTCGTCGCCGCCGTCACGCCGAGCGACTGTGAATTTTCATGCAGCTATTTATTTGTTCGTGCGACGCTTCGCCAATTCCCTTGTAGAATATCTCGATATTTCGGGGCTGATCCTGGGGGTCCTGTCCTATTTTTTTTTTTGTTTTGTTTTTCTAAAAGAAGAGATAACTTTTGACTCTCGTTCTCGAAATTACTTTGTATCGTTGATGTTAAGTTTTCTTCTATTTCAACGTGTGTATACAATTTGTATAGATGGAGAATATAGATTCCTGTTCTCTTTCGAATATCAAGTTATATCTTATACATATATACTTTTTATTGGAATAAAAAGAAATATAGGAACCAAGGAACCTCTACAAAATAATTACTGTCTATATAAAATATTTTTTGCCACTGTGACCAATGATATATCGTCTCGTAATAATGCACCACATCGGATGAACGATTCGTGCCTAAATCATTTTCGCGAAAAGATCGTTTCAAACTTATCCAGATAAATCGATTCGGCTGTTCATCGCAAGATCGAGGACCGTTATCGATCTCGCGCAATCATTTCAAAGGATTTTTCTCGTGGGCCAAACGTTGGAACGGATGCAAGATTAGCATTATTGACCGAAACACGGTTGCCAGCACGCTGGCTGGCTTCATGATTTCGAATTTCCACCCCGCGGAAGACGCATCGTCGCCGGGAGAGTTCGCGCGTTCACTGGAACACGAATAATGCTGTCTCGACAGGCGACGATAAATTGCCTCGAGTGTCGAAACCGGAATATTCATCTTTTACCACCCCGTGCCCTCGAGTATATTTCCTCGCCGGGTCACACGTTTCAACCTTTTCCTCTGTTTCCTCGTCCCCTCCTCTTCCTTCACGGAACCCCTTTAACCACCCCTACCACGCGGTGCCTCGTTTAAAGACGGTCCATAAATTCCACGCTATCCTCCACCGCCTACTTTCCATCTTTTTTCTTTTCTTACCGAATCTTATCCATCTCTCGACCCACCTCGTCCCTTATCCTCGTCTCGACAAATGGATCGCAACAATCCAAAAGCCGAGTTGAACGAAGTTAACGAACGAGCTGCATGAATTTCGAAAACGAATCGCAACATCTCAATCCCTCGTTACATCCGTATATAAATCCCGGGCGAAGACGTTCCGAGTCGTGGTAATAAATTCATCCGAACGTTCTACCGAGAATAACGATAAAGTTACACAGGAGAGCGGAGGATTAATAATTGATAATCGTACGTTACAGTGTTAGCTAGGTTACGTTCTATACGAACAAGGAAATGAATATATAAATTTGTTTCCCTTCCTCCTTTCCTACCCTCGACATTATTCACCGACACACAAAAAATATTTATATTGCGAGGCATCGGAGATTTCATGTCAATTAATCTCGAAAATTGAAATATAGTTACAAATAGACCAATTATTCTATCATTCAGATTAATAAACTCATTAATTAGAACAGCTATTTGAATTTATAAATCAAACATATTATTTATAATTTTAAATTTTATTAATAGTAATTATAATACTTTGATTTCGAGATATTATTCGTGAAAGAACATTCCAAGGATTGCGTACACTTTATGTTATTAATTTTTTAAAATTTAGAATAGTATTATTTATTATTTCAGAATGATATATGACCTCTTAAAGATATTATTTTTTGATCCAATAGAGATTCCTTTATTAAATTCATTTATTTTAGTTACATCAGGATTTGCAGTTACAGTAAGACGTTATTATATAATTGCTAATAATTTAAAACTTTCAAAATTATATTTATTTTTAACTGTTATATTAGGAACTTATTTTATAATCATTCAATTAATTCGGTTAACAGCCGATAGCTAAAGAGTTGCGTTAAACAACGTGTCAAACGACGTTCTCGTCCAAACGGACGGAATTATGCATGCGTACGCGCCCGTCTGGCGCCGTCCCCCTCGACCCCCCAATTTCTTTTAATTTCTTAGGAAATTGCGAGGATAAAAAGAAACAAATCGACGCGATTGGTCGGCCGTGTGGAACGGGGCCGATAATAATCAGATTACCGATAATTAGAAGATTATTAAGAGTGGGGGGAGGAGGGAGAAAGGGATTGCCGGGCAGACTTTTTCAATAGCGGGAGCAGGGTGAATTAATTATACAGCCCGGCCTGTGTATCAGTGGCAATCTGGTTGGGCGCCGCGAGCACGATGCCTTGCATGTTTCATGATGCGCCAGCCATGATAATTGAACGGCATAGCTGAGCTCCGGCTCGTGTTAACCCCTCCCCTTCTGCTAAATTCAACGCCTCGTTCTGATTTTCACTCGAAAAACGCTCTCTCTTGCGGATATTATCTCGCAATATCGGGATATCACTGGAAGAAACGATCAAACGAAATTCTTTCATTAAATTTAACCTCAAATTTAACCTCGTCCACTTCGTGATAAATATAACCTCGAAATATGCGCTGGATCCTGGAAAGAAGGAGCAAATTACTCGAAGAAGAAGAAGAGGAAGAGGAAACCAAAAATTACCGAAAAATTTCCAAAAAAAATAAGAAAAAACCGGACGAATCAACGAGTTGTGGAGGCGAGCAACGAAGGAAGGAACGTCAACAAGCGTGGAGCGCAACCTCGAACTCGAGTGGAATAATGGAAGGAGGGAGAGGGAGGAGGAGAAAGTTGAACGCGGTTGCAGTGATATTCTGCGGCCCCTGGTTGAACGTCGGGGGTGCAAGGGTGGTGGTTGTTGGGAAGAGCGAGGTGAGCCAGTTTCGCGGCGACAGAGGCGTGGGGAGGCGCGGGGTCAGGGGTTGATGAACAGTTTGCACGGCAACGCACGTTGCGGCTGTCGGCTGTCGAGGCCACGCTGCCGCTACACAGAAGAGGAAGAGATAAATTGGGGGTGGAAGACGCGGCTTCGAGAGAAGGAGGGCAAAGGAAAGTGGAGATGCTTTCCTTCCGAGACCAGGCTCCTGCTATGCCTCTCCGATCAAATACGACGAAATAAATGATCGCTCCTTTCCTTAAGGGGGTGACTCACCCCGTGACACGCATCTTTCTTGCGTTTCTAATTGTCCCAATCGTTCCATTCCACCGATCGAAGGAGCTTTTTAAAAATTAATCTCCAAATTTGTCGAATCGATTTAAATTTCGAACTCCACTTTCCCCCCTTTCTTTCCTTCCGTGATAGGTTTCTCTCGAGATTCTCCTCCTCGGTGGCTAAAAGAAGGGGAAAATAAAAGGATAAATAAAAACTGGAAACCGCGGAGAATAATGAGGTTGTGTACGATGATCAATATTCGAGCCACGGAGAAAACACAGAGGTTCTTTTGCTCTCTGATTGGCCCCCGAGTCGGTGCACGCGACACGGGCTACGGGATTAGAAGTGGCGTCGTTAATAAAAATTATACAGCGGGATGGGTTCTGCATAATTCATTAGCCCGTGGGGACGGACCGTGAATACGTATCGCTGATTATGGCAGAGGAAATATTTTGATTATAATGCGATTAACGTTGTTTATCGATTGATTCGTCGTCGCCTCGTAGGCCGGAGGCTGGAGGAAGAGGGAAGGAACTTGATCGAGATGAAACTTAAAAAGGAGCAAGTTTATCTTCCCGGGTAAACCTCGGCCACGATCCTTTATTTTTCGAGGGGGAACTTTTTTAAAACGTTCCTCAACTTCTCGGCGAATGGTCGGGCAAAAGGGGGGAGGAAAAAGAAAGGAAAAAGGAAGATCTTCTAACGGTAACTTTGCAAGGTAAATTTCCAAGGGCCGCGAACGATCTATCGTTAAACATCTTTTTTCCGTCATACTGATTACTTTTCGATGGCTGAATCGGGCCGAGAAGTGTGCGTTCACCGTCCAATTCTTTTAAACGCGAATTCTTAACGACAAGAAACGAGAAATTTTATCATTCCCTGATCTTCGAAACGCTCGAAATAAAATTCCCCCCCGCCTTCTTCTCTTTAAAATCGAATTCTAAAACGATTCGAGAAAAATTTTCCTCCCCCATTTCCGTTCCCAGTCCGTAAAATATTCTAAACCTGGCGAGCTCACGTATCCACGTGAAAAAAAAAAAAACAGAAATAGTCCGAGAATTAAAAGAGAAAAGGGAAAAAAAGCGAGAGGGGAAAAAACGGGGAAAAAAGAATTCCGAGTGCCCTTAAAAGAGGAGCACTCGTGCGTGAAAACGTTTTCCCGCGATCGCATTGATCCTGGCTGGATCACGCCATCGACTTTAATGAACGAAGAAGGCGTGAAACAGAGCTTCGTTCCAGTATTTAAAAAATCCGGTTGGCTGGATGGCGGTAAGGGAGGAAACGAGAAAGAGAGAGGAGCCGGAAACAGACGGAGAAATTGAAACAGCCGCGCTCCTCCACGTCGACATATTATCGTTAAGACAATTTCGCCGTAATGAATATCACGGTCGCATTTATGTCAACGATAAATTGAAACGAGGTGAAAAGGGAAGAAATAAAAGGCTCCCTCCCCCCGCTCCTCTACGAAACGAGGCGAGAGAACAACGATTAATGGAATCTCTTTGATGTCATTAAATGGCTCGAATCATCGCCGTGTGCGAGATTTTTTTTCTTCTTTCTTCCTTTTTTTTTTTTTAACGCAGCGCGCGAGGAACAAACTTTTTTACTCACCAGATATTTTGTTTTCCACCAGTTGTTTCGTCCGTTTTCTCTTTCGTTCATTTCCTATGTTCTGTTGTCCGAGATTTCCTTTTTATTTTTTTTAATTTATACAGATATATAGAATTACATACATATTAAATTTATCGGAAAAGAAACGGAACGGACTCGAAAATCTCGTGAAAGTTACACTCGTCTCGTATTATAAAAATTGATACGGGGATTACCGGGAAGGATTATTAATATTTTTATCCATGTTTTCACCGGTCAATTTTCGTTCGAATTTTTAATCCCACAATATCAAGCGCCGCGATATATTCGATATATTGTTTTCCACGATTAATTTTCGTCTCGTTTCATCGAATTTAAACGAAAAATTTAAGTACACAAAATTACAAGAGATTTTAGAATTATCTCTTCTCGAAAACGCCGAGTTCTACTTGCCTTGCCAGTCAACTGAAAATAAATATAACAGGATTCTCGTTAAAAAGAACAATTTTTAATTCGTCCCCCTTTATCCCTCCTCATCCAGCTGCATTCAGAGCGTCCGGCTGAATGAAATTTCCCCTTCTCTTTTCCCCGTTCAATCGAAAACTCGCGCGTCAACGTTTCCTCCCCTATAATCCCGACTACAATAACAGTAAATTTTCTTCGACGGGGAGCCGAAAGAAAGGATCGCGCCGGGAAGAAGGGGTCCAGGCGCTCGGATAATCCCTGTTTATCTCGTAATTTCCCGATAAACGCCATTAAACCGGACACTGCCCGCCACTGGCTTAAATCTTTCCTTCTTCCCGGCCAGGCGGAAGACGAAACACCAAGAGGGGGTGTTCCGTCGCGAACGTAATCGAATCGAGGCGATAAATCTGGCCAAAAGCCAGGCGAAACGCGCACGAGAGCGAGCGGGTGTCACGAGGCCATCAATCGGCTCGACGCATCGCGCGGACTTCTCTCTCTCCTCCCCCTCCTCCTCGGCGCATTGCGAATCGAAAGTAGGACGATCGATGTGTTCGCGCGATTTTCAGATTTTTATCAGCCACCACGTTGACGCGTTCTACGTGGAGGGGAGGGAAATACGAGGAGGTGGATAGCACGTAGATACACGCACGTGAGTTGAAACGTTCTTCACTTGGCTGGATCCAACATCTTTTTTGGTCGGGAAATCGGTCGGTAGCGATGATGGATATCAATGGTGGGAAGATTGGATCGTGCATTCGATTCTTTCTTTCCTCTGCGCGTGTCTTATCCCTTCAAAGGATCGTCGAAAGGAGAAAATACTTCCGAATTTCGAGAGGCGTGGATGAAAATTAAAATTCCTATTTCAGAAATTCTAATAATAATAATAACAATAATTGTTGACTGGACAGTGAAAAACAATAAATAAAAATGTACGGGTTTAATTGAATGAACGTAATTGTGCTTATCTGTTTACAAAATATTTGAAGTATGCATATCGAAGAAAAACAAATGGAATATCAACTATGAAGTAGTGTTGTTGCTGGCAATAATAAAACCACAAATAAAATTTCAGTGAACTTAAAATTCTATAACAACAACAACAATAATAATAATCCTCTCAAAGGATCCTTAAAATCAATCCTCGACGAGAGAATCCTCCCGAATTTCGAGAGGCGTGGATAAAAATTAAAATTTCTATTTCAGAAATTCTAATAATAATAATTAGTGAGCAGCGAAATACAAATACAATAAATAAAAATGTATGGGTTTAGTTGAACATAATTGTGCGTATCTGTTTACAAAATATTTGAAGTATGCATATCGAAGAAAAACAAATGGAATATCAACTATGAAGTTGTTGTTGGCAATAATAAAACCACAAATAAAATTTCAGTGAACTTAAAATTCTATAACAACAACAACAACAACAATAATAATAATAATAATAATCCTCTCAAAGGATCCTTAAAATCAATCCTCGACGAGAGAATCCTCCCGAATTTCGAGAGGCGTGGATAAAAATTAAAATTCCTATTTCAGAAATTCAGATATTCTCGATAATTAATAATCATAATACTAACAACAACACAATGGATTCACGCAAACACCTACACAATTGGCAAAGCGAGCACCAATTGGCCAATCCAATTGGACGGATTTGGATCTCAGGTATTAAAATTAAAATTCCTCTTCAGAAATTCAGAAATTCTTCGACGGAGTGCATCAAACCTTCACAACAACAACAACAACAATAATAATAAATAAAGACAACTAAATATTGGGGATCGACCTTCTTGCACGAAACGAGTGCCGATTGGCGCGAACCGACGAGGAGCCCGGTGACGGATTTTGGATCGCGATCTCAGGTATTTGAGCAGATCCGCGGGGCGGAAAATTGATCGGGAGCCGGTCTACCATTTAATTGTCGCCGATTATTCGTGCTCCAGTTTGCCGCGTCACCGGCAGAATGAGGGAGTGGGAGCATTATGCGGCTTTCGGGACGAAAGATATTGGCCCGCTGTTTCATTGGCGTTTAATTAATTCGCTAATTAAGCCCCGTCGATCCGGGCGGCTCGGTCGCCTTGTCCCGCCCCTCCCCCTCCTCCCCCGGATGGATCGTCGATGGAAAACGATACTTATTGTGCTTGCCCTCCCCTCCCTCTCTCCGCCGTTTCGACCGACGTCATCGAAACCGATTGTCTCGTCCGCCGACGCGCTGCTATCGCGGATCCGATGGAAGCAGCCGTGATTCCACCGCCAATAATTCCTCCCCGAGTTTGGGGGATTGTCGATCCGTTCCCGTGCGCGAGACTCGAAAAGGATATTTTCGGATATTTTGGTTCGAATCGTATCGAATTCGATTTTAATTTTCTCTGCAGGCTTCAACCGATCATTTCGTTCGATTTCCTTATTATTTTCCCTCTCTCTATTCTTTTTCTTCTTCTGTTTCTTGGAACGGAAGTACGGTTAGTTTTCAGTCACGAAAAATAAATCTGAAATTAATTAATGACTCAGTTGACTCGCGGAACGAGGTCGTTAATTAAATTGGAAGATTCTTATTATTAAGTTACCATCAGAACAAAATCAAAGCGGAGGGAATCTTGCTCCGCGAATTAATCGATGAATCTGGCTGGCAGATTAGCCGCCGCGAAATGAAACCAAACCGCCGCATTAGCCGTGGCCGATAGCGGGTTAATTGCAACGAAGGTGGAAGAATAACGCGGTTGAAATCTCGTTAAGGTCGCCACGATTATCTTCCCAATGGAGAATCCCCCGCGATCATTGCCCGCCAAAGGTTGTGCTAAAGGAAGTGTAGCACCTTCTCGAGTAGATTCCAAAAATAATTACACCGCATTACGCTGTTTAACCGTTTCCATTTTTTTTTTTTTGCTCTACCGATAAAGAAGATCGGTCGAAATTACTGTTCCGTTATACGATTGACATATTTCATCGTATAAATGCCATTGCTTTCGAGATTGAATTAAAATCGTGGATTCAAGAAACGATTCTCTCATCCTGAAAAAGGTCGGGCAAGATCGAGACCATCCGCAATGATAATTAAATTTGACTGGCACGATTCGCGTGCAGGCGATTATCGCGTATAGCGTCGCGTTTATAGGCACAATATTGCTTTCGAATCCATGGAGAATTCCTGGAGAGCTTTGGCGCATTAATTTCACTGTGGACTCGCGCGTAGGAGGGGGGGATAATTGGCGTTGGAAGAGAGCGGACGGATAATAAACAGCGAGCGGTGGTGAAGTATACCGGCTGAGCCAATATCTGTTCGCGCGTCGTAACGTTATTAAAGCGTGCGCGACACGATGGTCTACTTAACAGTGGGATGTGGTCAATAATTCGGAGGAGATCATTAGGCGGCAATTATACAGTCCAGCTGACCGAGATAATAGGCCGGACGCGGTGGTGAATGGGACACGAGCTCGATACTGCGTCGTTGTTGTAATGTTAATAATTAGCCCGGCGATGACGAACGGGGAATTTCGACTCTCTCTCTATTTTCGACTCGATCGAAACGGCCACAGTCTCGGCGTTTCTCGCGCGTCAAGGGGAATATCGTTTAATTGGACCGTGTTCCCGATATGCTTGCAAGTTTCTGTGGCATTTCGAGGGTGGATTCAATGGTTTGAGGGGAGGGAGGGGCAATTTGGAATTTTTAGGTTATTGATTTCGAAGAGAAGATCGAAAGATCGGCTTCTGTTCACGGTATTTCCTTTCTTTTTCTATAGTTCGAGAAAACGTGGAAGGTGGGACGAAGTATCCGATTGGATAAAGAATTATGCGCGCCTGATCGAATTATCGATACATTTCGACGAAACTCGTAGGTCTGGAAATAATTAGAGCCGGCACGTAACACGGTTACGACGTTCCACGGTGGACCGGGCTCGTGACGCGACTCAATGAACGGCAATGATACAGAAATTAAAACGGGATTAAAGCGATACCGGCGTATAATTTAATAGCGAGGAACTGGCAACGTTTAATCTGTTATCGGCGTTATTTGCCGTCGAGAGCTGTATTATGCCGGAAGAATTCCAACGCATAGAACCTCTCCAATTACGAGTTATTCGAGTGCAAGATTACGCATCCTATCGCACTTAAAAAATGTTAACTCTCTCTCCCTCTCTCTTGAAATTATTCCTCTCAAAATTAAGATCACAGACAAGATTCATTTCCATCGACATGTTATCATTCTTTATCGCACTGACAATACTTCACTGATGGGAAAAGAAATTTTTCTTTCCGGCATGGTATTTGTCACTGATCCGAAGAAAGGAAGAAAATTGTCAGAAATATTTCTTAGATAACATATCGTAATCTTCACTCTACAATTGTTATGCGATCGTATGGTGTCAGGATTGTGAACAAAGCGTCTGAAGTGGGAACAGGAGGATCAGGCTTCTTTCCATCGGATGAACAGTAAGGTGTAATTGAATGGTATGAGATTAAGAAGTTAGAACGGGTAAAAGGGATATATCCAATTAAACGACGTCGACAACTACTCGGCAACTGTGTGCGAATATTGGAAGATTAATTATGAAAGTGATCAACGGTGTTGAAAAGCCATTTAATTGCCCTCGATAGAACGAGTTCTTGTTTTTCTTGTTATATATATATATATTAAGCGAAAAAACTTGGAAAAAAATGAAAACTCGGTTGGACGGGGCAGAGTTTGGATGGAAAAAAAACATTTGATCTTGAAAGTTCGAATGTCGGGAAAGTTGACTCTGACAAATAGATTAATCGAACGTTGGCCGGCAAATCCCCGAAAGAAAGAAAACAATGAACTTCGACATAACCAACCGTGTGCTCGATTTAACGAGGGCCCGTGTTTATCTTGGAAAGACGATTTCTCATCCAACGATCCAACTTCTCCCCTAAAACTACAATTTTTGTTGGAACTTCCTCCCTCGATGAATTCTCGATATCAACAAGGAATATTCCTCCGTGTAAAGTAAATCAACGATCGTCCCATCCAAACAATAATAAAAATTTATTTCCGACTGGTGGATAAGATGCAAAATTTCTCTGAAAATTCTGAAAATTCCGCCTTTTCAAGAACGAAAAGGGGGAAAAAAAACGAACGAATTATCACTCGACTCGCATATCAACCATCCCCTCCCCTCCTACATCAGCCGCATCGGCTCCATCCCCAACGTTTTTTTACTTCAAAGCGAGGAATCGAAGCTGCCGCTGCTCCTCAAAGGAAAATCTCGCCCGTCCGCTTTATCCCCAACGGAGGACAAGCCGACCCATAATGGATTCACCCCACTCCTCGAACACAAAGGTGGCAAACACACGGCAGGGCTAAGGCCCCTAAGTGGAGGAGAGAAAGAGAAAGAGAGAGAGTGAGAGTGAAAGATAAAAAAAAGACGCGAGGAGATTCGATTTCCGCGAATTCCCTTATTTGTGCCTTAAAAGCCACGTTTTTCGCCTCCGTGAGCCAGTCCCTTCGCTCATCGAATCCTTTTGCGATTGTTCGAGCTAATAAGGGGGAGAGGAGAAGGAGGAAGAGAAGGAGGAGGACTCTTCCTCCCTTCCCCAACGAGTTCTTAGCCACTGGGGCCGACGGTGGCGCCGCCAGGCGACGCCGGGGAACAATGGACAGGTATGACAGAGGCGGACAAGTGTCCTGGGAATACCTATTGTTTTTCCCCGGCTGCTACAACCGCCGCCAGCGCTAATGTCCCCCGTAATGGGCGGAGAAAGGGGCGAGCTGGGTAATGCGAGCTGCACCCGTTGCCTCGCCCGTTTCCTCCGTTTGCGTGCGCGTGCTGCAACAGCGGAATTGTCGTCGGCTTCTTTTTGAATTTCACCTCTCCTCTCCCCCTCTTATCCCTCGGCTTGGGGGTAATTTCGGTGAGCCGAGTCGGTGGATCGAGTCGTCGGCAGCCTCGTTTCCTCGCTTCGAAAACAAGCTGTGGGAGTTTTCCGGCTTTTCTATGAATTTTAGTTAGTAGGGGGTGGAGGGGATGGGTTGATTGATCTGGGAATAGATGAATCGAGAGGGGAGGAGGGTTCTCCCCCTCCCCCTCTGGTGTCTATTTCTTTCGAATTTGAATTTTATTCGTGAATACGAAGGATAGGGTGAAATTTAATATCGTAACGCAAATTGACGGCAATTTTTATTGGATTCTTGAATTATTGCAAGTTTTTTTCACATTTTTTCCTACGAATTATTGTTATTATTATTGGGGGTGAATAGGGAAAGCTCGATCGATCCGGCTGAATAGATGAATTTCAGAGGGTTCGGAATCGTCGGTGCTTATTTCTTTCGAATTTTGTTTTCTTAAAGATAGGCTGGCAAATTAATATCGTAACGTACTAGTAATTTTGAGGATACATTGAAAGTAAACTGTGGAAGTTTTCCAAGTTTTTTATTATTATTTATTATTAATTAGATGAATGAGATAGCGAATTTGAGAATAGATGAATTTTAACTCTTAACGATGGGGTGAAAATTAATATCGTAATATAAATAAAATTCGACGTAACTTTGAGGATACGTTACATAAAATTAGATGGAAGTTTTCCAAATTTTTTATAATTATTACTAACTGGATTAAATGAATGAAATAATAAATTTGGGAATGGACGAATTTTAAATTCGAATGTTTCTTCTTTCGAATTTTAACTCTTAATGATAGGGTGAAAATTAATATCGTAACATACGCAGTATTCGTAACTTTGAGGATACATTGCAATTATAAGTGAAAGTAAAGCGTGAAAGTTTTCCAAGTTTTTTATAATTATTATTATGTTAATTAAACGAATGAAATAATGAATTTGGAAATAGACGATTTTTAGAGGATTCGAATGTTTCTTCTTTCGAATTTTAACTCTTAATGATAGCAATTATAAGAATGAAAGTAAACTGTGAAAGTTTCCCAAGTTTTTTATAATTATCATTAATTGAATTAGAGGGATGAGATAGCGAATTGTATGAAAGTGAAGATAAAATTTAATATTGTATTCGTAACATATTACAGTATTCGTAACTTCGAAAACATTTTTTATTGGATTCTCGAATTGCCGAAAGTTTTTCAGATTTTTCTATGAATTATTATCCGAGTTGAATAGGGGAAAAAAAGGAAAGCTCGATCGATCTGGGAATAGATGAATTTCAGAGGATTCGAATCGTCGATATCTATTTCTTTCGAATTTGAATTTTATCTCTGCCAGGATGAAATTTAATATTATAAACGCAACTAGTATTCGTAAATTTGCATTAAATTAGATGGAAGTTTTGTGGAAGTTTTCCACGTTTTCTATGATTATTCTATGATCCGAATTAGATGGATGAAAGAGATCGATCTGGGAATAAATGTATTTCAGAGGGTTCGAATTTGAATTTTATCTCTGCTAGGATGAAATTTAATATTTAACAACGCAACTATTATTCGTAACTTTGAGCACATTTTTATTGTATTCTTAAATAACTGGAATTTCAGTTAGATACCTAGAAAGTTTAATCCACATGTGTTCAACGTTTGCGTAATAAATTCCGGAAAACAGCAATAGATAACCGAGAGAGAGAAGAAAAATGTTGCTCCACCAATGTTTTTCTTCTTTTTTTTTTTTTTTTGTTTATTTTTTGGAAGAAATTACAGGAAAGTAGCGAAAGGCAACCGAAGGTTAAATCATTTCAAAAACAAAGTTAACCAGCGGTTCATTCCTACGAAAGGTTACACGAATACTTCTGATATTAGTTCGAAACAAAATTTCCGTGCTGTCAACTTTTCCAATAAAAACTTCGATCATCAAAATTAACCTTCTCAAACAGATTCCATTTATTCAATATTCCGACGAATATCAAAGGCTCGATACTTAAAAAAAAAACGGAATTCTTTTAGCATCCTGCTTCGCTAAACTTTTCCTGCACACGCCTTAATTTAATCACAACTTCGGTCACAACTTGGACGTAACGTATGTACTTACATTTTACGCACCCCCCTTTTCAATGAAAAAATGGCTAATAAACAATTGAAATAAAAGAAATTTCTTTTCACAGGCTCGTATTTCTCCAATCCATTCTCGATCCATATAAAGAATCCAATGGCGAATAATTTGACGAATAACCCAGTCCAAGAGAACCACTCGAGCACCACTTCACACTCTAAAAGAAAAAAGACCTGTTGCAACCGTCGATGTAGAATATCGCGTCACGAATAATAAGCTCTTCTCAAAAGAGCGTAGGAAAAGAAGAAGAAGAAAAAAAACAGTGTGTTAATTACCGATGAAGACGTCTCACAACACTCGGCCCAAACACGTGTCGAGGAAAGGATGCTCGAGGGTGTGAAGAAAGGAAGATGGAAAAGAAAAAGTCGGCTTAACTACCGACGACGATGACAGTCTGAAGATGTGGCAGAAGGAAAGAGAAAGAAAGAAGGGAAAAAAAAGAAAGAGAGAAATTCAGAAAGCCTGTAGGAATGTTGGTCGGGGATCCAAGAGGATTGGAGGCTTCTATTTGAGGATGTGCGCGTCGTTAGTCGGCGGTTCTTTAAAATGCAAACCGTGCGACATAACTAACCACTTCTGGGAGCCATGCCCGGGTCCAGACGTTGGGAAAAACGAGCAACATCGAGTCGGGGAAAAATAGAAGCGTAACAGAGTTCGAGCGGATCGCCGCCGCTCGCGAACCAGCGCCGTGTATTTTTATATCGACTGGGTCACTGCACTTTCTGCCAGAAGATCACTCGACTCGCTCGATCATTATTCTGCCTTTCGTATATTGCAGCATCGTGTAGTATAATAATTTTCTCTTGATTTTTGGGCCGAGGAAGAATTGGGTCGAAGCGTCGTTTAAGAAAAAATCAAATCATTTATCTTTCGAATGATTCTTTTAACAATAATTATGTCACTTGTTACTTTGTGTAACACGTTATGAACATATGGAGTAATTTTTAAGTATATCAGTGGAATTATCATTTCGAGGGTGAAATCAACTCTGAACTGTTTTTAAATACAATTAATGACTAGAATAGAAATTTTAAATTATAAAGTGATTAAATTTCAATGCTTCGTTTTACTCTACTGTGAAAAAATATTTCCAGGCAAAGTATAATATAAGCGAAATATTGGAAATTGATTGAAAATAAATCACTTTGTGCACAATGCATTATATTCTCCATACGCATAACCTATAAATTTTTCAAGATGGCTGAATTTTTCTGTAAGAATTTTATGACTAATTATACAATTGTATCCATACGCGAGAAAATATATTGAATTCGACAAAATCTCGACCATTAATTGCAACACTCTATACGCGCTGCTTCATCCACTGAAATTAAACTTTAAACCAAGAGGAAAAAAAAAAAAGCCTTTATAATTTGAAACGCTAACGCTATTAACGGACCAAATTTAACCGGTGTTTTCCAATTTTAGTGGCAATTTCTAAAAATAAAATCCACCCTCCCCCCCGCCGATTCACAATTCCAATTAAACGTTGCCTGGTCGGCCGGTTGAAAATATCCCGGTTTAGCGTCTCTTTAACCGCCATTTTCACGGAGATTTCTGTTAAGCAGAAATCGTGGAAATCCCGATTCGAATTTATTTTCCATTGTTCCGACCGTGATTCGCTTCAACGCTTTTCAAGAGCTCCGTTCGCGAAGAATTTTTCACCTTGGAGAGACCTTATTACCACCACCTGGCCTCCCTTCTCCCTTTATCCCTTTAATATATAAATTAACCGGCCGTAATGCGAGCGGGCCACCGCAACTACAATTTGAAACGTTTGAGGCGAAACAATTTCGAAAGCGAGGCCGAGCGGAACGAAACGAAACGAAACGTTTGCCCGGTTTTATGGCAAGTTCAAAGCTTTCCTACGTGTCGACAATACGTGACGATATTCCTACCTCTTTCACTTCCAAACTTTCCTACACCCATCTATTTTCGTTCTTACCTTCCCCCTCCCTCTCTTTCTCCCCCGATATTTTAGCAGAAGACCCCTTCATCTTGCAATTCTTCCTAGAGATGACCTCTCTAAAATTTTATTATTATTATTTTCATTTCTTCCTCAGAGCAAATTTATTCGCGTTTCGAAAACTTTTCCATGCTTGTGTCTATATTTCGATTAACCCATTCCACGAAGGGGGACGATAAAGCAGGTGGCTGCATTACCAAGAGATTCCACCGCAAGAGAATCGAATGGAATACTTTCGATACACCGCCCCCTATGCGTTGACCTAAATCCCGCTATGTATATTTGCGCCTTCCTTCCCAATTTCTTCGTTTTCCGGTTGGATCGCGACTTTTACCACGAATTTACGCGGATTACGCGCTATGGAACCGGGCTACGATTCGGATTCTTTTCGGATTCCGGGTGAAGGAGAGAGGGAGAGAATGAATTTGTGAGAGTGAATTCCTTCCACCTCTGGAGTTAATTACGCGCTCGCTTCGACGTTTCATCGTGTCTCTTTTGGAACGATCGGGACGAGAGAGAGAAGGTTTTTTGATTTCGAATTTCTTGTATCTTTTTAAACGCTCGAAATGGATCTCGATTAGAGAGATTAACTTTTTTTTTAATTTCCTATTCATTCCGTTTGAATGAATGTAAATATATAATGCGAGCAAAAGGATAGAGTTTCGATAATTTGAAAAAAAAAAAAAGGAAGGAAGAATGTTTCGAAGAGAATTAATCTTGGCAAATGTTTGTCGAAGTGGTCTGGAATTAATGAAAGTCTGATAATTAAATTTGAGATACAATAGGTGAATAAGGTTATATGTATCGAGTAATTGAATCGTCCGTTAACGAAGAATTAAAAAAAAAATTCTCCTTTTTATTTCTCAAACCAACGTATTATCTTTCAAATGTACTAAAGTTCTATGAATTGCAATGTACTTATGTGTTTGGCAAAATACAAAGAAAAGCTTCGAGCTCCGTTTCGAGGATATATCGAGATTAAATTTCAATCGAAAATACAAAGTTTGGATCTCTTTGGATTTCTCGACGTTAAACTATCCGATCTTATCTCTTCGGCAAAATATTATACGAGAAATAGTTCTGACATTGAGATTATTTGCTCCATACTCTGCAAAATTTAGGATCCCAGTTTTAAATAATACTAACTTCTCGTCATTGTTCCAATTTTTTTACCGATCCCAACTGAATCACCCTAGTGATCCTAGTAATGCTTCCAGTTCCGCTTCCTAAAAATCAATGAGGAGCAAATGACAAATTGGAAGAGAAATACAACCGTAATAGTGCAAAAGTGCAAAGTTTGGATCTCTGCACGGAGAATATTCAATCTTACACTTATGCTCGACAAAATATCATATTAGAAATATTTTGAAAACTTCAAAGTCTGACATCGAAATTATATCCCTTATAAAAACCAACTACACCAACATCGTAAGAAATTAAAACACAGTTCAAATTTCCCCTGTTCTACAATTTTTTACAAATCTCCAACTTCTTTAGTGATGCTCCTACTTTCTAAAAATCGACGAGTAAATGATAAATTGGAGGAGAAGCACAAATTATTATCCAATCTTATATCTATGTTTGGCAAAATATTATTATATATCCCTGATATAACTACAATTATCACTACAATTATCGTCAAGAAATCATTATTTAAAATCCAATTATCCGCAACACAGTTCAAATTTCCCCTGTTCTACAATTTTTTACAAATCTCCAACTTCTTTAGTGATTCCAACTAAATCCTCTTAGTGATTTTAGGATGATCTTTTCACTTCCACTTCCTAAAAATCCACGACGAGTAAAACGACGCATTAAATAAAACGAGAGATCTCCTTACCTTACATTTGGTAAAATATTATAGAAATACTCCGATATCGAGATTACATATACTCTGCAAAAATCTTATTTTCAAATATTGATCTTTACCAAGATCAACAAGAAATTATTATTTAAAAATCCAATTTTCCCCATCGCTGTTCCACAATTTTTTACAAATCATCCATCCACCATTTTTCAGTGAATCCTTAAATCTCCTTGAATCCTAAATTCCCAAGCGCGTCCAAGAATACAAGCACTCTCCTCCGCCCCGCCTAAACCACTTCCTAAAAATCGGCGAGTAAATGATAAAACGATGAAGGTTTCGGGAAGCAAGGTTTCTTGTGGAACCGTCTAAAATTCCAGCCGGGGGAAAGGGAGGGAGGCGAGCATTCGGGCGGATTAAGGGGCGGGGAGGGAAGAAAAACACGACGCGGATCATTGGCGGGAGATTTGGAGGAAAGCGGGGCGAGATTGGCCGGGAAATCCTCGGAGCATTACCGAATCGGTACGCGTGGCCGCGTGCGAGTTACACGGCCGCGCGGAGGAAAACAAAGAAGAAAAGGGATCCTATGAATTCGTGAGTGACTTCGGATATCACGTAACCCGCCGTCTGCCAGACGTTTCCTTCCCTCTACGAGCTCACGTGTCCCTGCCACTGCCTTCCCCCCTTGTTTTTATTCGCGTTTTTAAATCGAACATTCTTATTCTCGGCAGAATTCTTTTTTCGAGAGAGAGAGAGAGAGAGAGAGAGATAGAGAGTGGCAAAGTTCGACTCGAGATACAGACATCCCTTATTAATTTTTATCTTTGAGAATTTTTAGATTGGTTAATTGGTAATTAAAATTTTTTCCAATCTTCTTTCGTTTCGTTCTTTATACAGAAGAAACGCTTTTCTATTGTAAGTGTAATCTGATTTGATTAATAGAAAAGATGAGAGAAGGAGATTTTTCAATTCTTGAATCTGTACTTTTGAAGAGAAAAAATATCTTGTCGATCGAACGATGATGTTCGAGGGTGAAAATTCAGAGGGAAGGAATACGTTTCGAAGTCACCGGCCGCGGAATGCAGAATTTATCAAGGGTTGGGGGGAGGAAGACCTTGCTGTTCCTTCCCTCGAAACGAAGGAAAATTTCAGTGAAAGAGAGACATGAATTTTCATTGGGAAGTCGGACGATAAATTCTCTGTACGCTCGCCTATTATGTAGATAATCGGGCGACAGAATTTACGTAGACACGAAAACGAAGCCGTTGCGGTGCTGGAATACATTTGCGCTCCCGCGTTTTTAAACTTGCTCCTTTCACGCGCGCGCAAAATTATCTAAACCGTGCTCTCCGCCTCTTCAAATTGAATGTTTAAAGGAAAAATTCGAGATTCTCTTTGAACAGACTCTTGTAACGCGCAAGATATTAAATATATATCCTCGATATTTCGTAAGTTTTCATCTCTTCGATTCCTCTGCAATTCGTTTTCCCATCCATACCCTCCTTTAATGCAGCGAACATTTAAATGTACAGAGTGTTCTCGAGTATCTTCATGGGTTGATTCGAGGCAGACAGAAAAATTGGTAAAACAGAAAAACGAGCGAGTTGATGTGCTTCTTTTTCAAATCGCAAGCAATTGAGGCTCGACGAAGAAATAGACTTTCGAGCTTGCTTAGACAAATATAATTAAATCCATCCTAATAACTTTTGGTTTTCGTTTAGAAAGTGGTGATACGAACCGAACTTTACCTTCTCGTAAAGGAATTTCTTCTGATTTCGTAATAGTCTCTTTTTTTATTGTTTAATTACTTATTCGTGATTATACATCTACACGTGATTACGAGTGATAGATAGATCGAAGACAAGAATAAATTCCAAAAGAAAAGAATAAAAAAATTTACTCTCTTTTCCTCTCTCCTCCTCTCTAACCCAATTTTACATACTCGTAAGAGATGCCGGCAATGTGGGACGAGAAAGCCTCGTGGAAAAAAAATTTTTTCTCTCCCCCTCTTTGTTTGTCGTGATTCGTGACTCGTGAAAAAAGAGAAAAAAGGGGGAGGAAAAATTATGGAACGTGCCTCGTCATTTCGCGGCTCGCGAACGATAGGCAATTACGACGCATTTCTCTCTCTTTCTCTCTCTTTCTTTCTTTCTTTTTTTTTATTTACCTCCACTTTCGAAATTTTGCAGCTCGCTGGAAAATAGGGTGAACGCGCTTCCAGCGAAGAGGAAAAGCGTTCGTTCGTTCGTTCGTTCGTTCGTTCTCGCGACGTTAGCTCGAGTTACCACGGCCGACATTCCGAAACAATAGACGATGTTCCGTGGGAAAATTAAATTTGGCGATTTCTCTCGTTCCAAGGAAATTCCAAGATTTCCTTTGGGAAAAATATTCGAGAGACGGGGATGAGGTACTCACCTTTCACCGCGGGATGGTTAGTCGCTCGTCCAGGCGAATATGTTTGCAGCTTGTGGGCTTCGTGCTTCGAGGGGGTCAACGATCATTGGTGGTTTTTCCTGAAATTTACGCGAAACTTAATTATATACAAAACAGTTGAAGTGAAAGAATCGTGTAAATTATTCTACAAAAATTATGAATGAATTCTTTGAAGGAATACAAATCTTTTTATATAATGATATTTGAAAATGAATTTTCCGACAAATCAAATTGAAACTGTATATTATACCATACCGCTTCTTTCCAAAGCGATTGATTTGTATCATTCGTTCGAACGAGCAAAATTGGAACACAGAAAGAAAGGGAGAGAGGGAAGTAACGTTAAGAAACGGTAAGCAGAAAGGATGAATTTTCACGAGAAAGAAAATCGTCTCGCTCTGATTCGGGAAATATCTCGAACGTTTCAACTTCTTGTTGTGTGATTTTTGTGAAAAGAAAAAAAAAAAGAAACACCAATGTCCGAGAAAACGTGGAGATTTCGAGAAAAAACTTCCGATTTCGGCCAGCATTGATTTTATTATCCCCTGTTCGGGAACCCAATATCCGGCGAAAACTGCTTAAAGAACGATCTCACAATTAGACCTGTGCTTAAGCGAGGAAAAAAAATTCCTCCTTTCGCACTGATAAAAAGAAGACGATAAACAGTTCCACTGTACAAATTTTTTTATTTTATTTTATTTCTCTTCTTCGTACGATTTCAAGGCAAATTTTTTCTTCCAAGTTATATACACGAATTGTTTCTCCAAGAATTGTTTCCATTAAAATATTTTAACCACTCTTACGCATTTATTCCGAACGATGTCGACAATTATTATAAATTCGAAAGTGTTTGGAGAAATATTCGTGTTAAATATACGTATAATATATATTCGTATATTCGTTCCTGAAAACTATGCAAATTCTTCTTCCAGCAATTTTCGCCAATTAAAAATGACACCGCTCGTTCCGCTCTTCTCTCGAGTTATACGTAGACCCCTCTCTTTCATTTCTTCTCTTCATTCCCATGTCGTTCCATGATATTTTAAGCGCGAGCAACGCACGTGAAAACACACGCAGATAAAAAGACATTCTTACCGGACGAGATATGCGACGTCTACGAAACTTCGATGGCGACTGAGAGAACGACGGCGATTTCAAGGGTATGTTAAAGACACATTAATTTACATCTGTGAAATAGCATGAATCTGGATCATTCGACGAACAATTGCTTCTTTATCGAGTAAATGGAATGCAGAACGTTTAGATAAAAATAATAAGAGAGGATATTATTCTGTGATTGTTAAAAAAAATTGATCTGCTTTTATTAACCAATAGCGCGTCGTTTGGCCATTAATAAAATGCGAATACTTTTATGCAAATTAAAAATATTATTTATTATTTCTTTTCTTCTAGTAATTTTATAACTCTTTGTCTCGTCTTATAATCTCTATCGAGTTCACAAAATAGTTTCTGATTAAAAAATCGACCTTAATGATATCAACGAAGCGCAATAATTATATTCTTCTTATTACATTCATTACTCCTTTCACGCAATCCTTTTTATATACAGAATCACAGAATGCGCAAACAAACCCGTCTGATTTTCAAAAACGTGCGCACAATTAAACGAACAGCACGTCCAAACGTCAGAGTCGGGGCTCATCAATTGATCCGCTCATCGAAACTCGCTTTTACATTCGTGGCCAACGTATTTTAATTTCTATTAATAAAATCGCCTGGAACGTGATCAACCCAAGTTGCAACGAAATTCTATCTGTGCGAACAATAACATCGTGAATATAGTCTGAACGCGATAAATGAATAAAATGTACACCGATGCTTTTAATGATAGTGACATCTAGTAACTCCTTGCCCATGGAAGATTGTTTCGTCTTCGTGAAAGAAGCCACAAAAAGATACGCCATCTAGCTTCGTGATAATTTCCATTTTATTGTCTAATTGGAAACACGAACACTGCTGTTTACGATATATTCCCTGGAATATCGCACAAATATAAAATATCAACATGAAAACGACGCTTAAAGATAAAAAGTTCATAGTATGGAACGCCATCTAGCTTCGTGATAATTTCCACTTTATTGTCTAATTGGAAACACGAACATCGTTTATGACATATTCCTTCGAGCAAATGTGAAATATGAAAACGATATTTAAAGACAACAAGTCCAAGACATGAACGTCATCTAGCTTCCACTTTATTGTCTAATTAGAAACACGAACGTTCATGATATATCCCTTCGAATATCACAAATATCGTCCTCAATACGAGGACAACGCCATCTAGCTTCGTTATTATTTAGTTGGAAACATTGTCGTTCGTGATATATTTCTTCGAATTTATCAATACACATTGTGTGAAATATAAAATATTGTTTTATCTTATTAGAAAGAGACGCTGTATATTCGTAGTTTAATGTAATTGGAATACGTTAAATATCGTAGTCAGTTTCAAAGAAGCGTATTACGACGATGCAATTCTAAAGAAGAAATTCAATTCGGGAAACTTTTAAACAGTTTCGGGGAAACTGTCACTACGTATAAAAAATATCCAACCTGGTAATCTTGCGAGAACATTTTCTTACGAAACTTAAACTTTTTGGCACTGAGACTTCTCTTGCATTCAACGGTACAATTAAGGAATAACGCTCGTGGCCGGACCGAGAGCACTGATTTTCTCTCGTTTTTCACGCTCTGCATGTTTCTTCTGAACAACTGCTGAACCCGCCTCACGGCGATTTGCCGCGGAATAAGTTGGAAAGAAGGGCAATCTCATCGTTGGAGCTCGTAACGAGATAAATCATCAATTTGCCGATTAATAATCCACGCGAGAACGATTGCAATTAATATTCATCGAATCTTTAAAATTTGATCAAAAATATACACTGGAAGCTACATACGTATGTTTTGTTCTACATCTAATTGTACCTCGACAAGCAGAAACAAAATTGAAAAATTTCTCAAATCATCGATATTTTCCTGCAAGCAATTTCTCTTTCATATTTTTGATCGCTTTATGCAAACCATTTTGCACGAAATATAATTTTAATTGTATTATTTAAATACACCGTATCTTTTTCGACAAGACAAGGGAGCAAATTAGAACTCGCACGTATCAATTTTCCCGAGTATTCAGGCTTGATTTATCAAACGACCTGTGAAACAAAACATCGTATCATCCACGAGGATAATAATTAGAACGCGCGATACACCTCGTGAGAGAAGAATTCACGTCGATCCTCTGATCACGGGTCCCTTGTATCGAAGAAAGGCTCGTTAATTGAACGCCGGGGGCAACGTCTTGCAACCGAAAATTAGTTCGGTCTTCCAACCCATCGCTGAACTTCAACGATCCACAAAGAGACTAACCTAAGACCAACTTAACGAGAGCCGAGAAACGGCCGGAAATCTAAATTTCGCGAGACGCATAAACCTTTAATCTATCGCCACGCGGCAATTTACTCGAATCAAACTAGCGCCATCTGCATCCAACAAGGCCACCGTCTGAATGTATCAACGTTCGTTCCAGCAGTCTCCAAATTTTATTTTCCTCCATCCTTTTTCGATCTATCACAGGGATAGATGGCACAATTTCTTCAAAATTCCAAGCAAACGAGAGTAGATATAATACGATATTTCTGCCACGATTCAAACTGACGCAAGGCAACCCGACGTGCACGCGACAAACACCAGGTATCCGCGGTTTTTCATCCGCGATCTGCCGATGACAGCGATTACACGCGGAATAACAATGCATGCGGACAGATTTGACTTCGTTCGACGTAACGTAATCAGCAAAGCACACCTGGCGGGGGACGAGTTTATTTGATATAATGCGATCGATCGTGTGCAGGCTAGGGGCGAACCGGTCGAACGTGAATCCAGCTGGGCGGATTAGCGAATCTGGCATATATATGTATATAATATATATATATATGAATATATACACACACACACACATGTGTGCGTGCAATATTTAAGCCTCGTTAAACGCATAATTTCAAATCGGCCGTGGGCTTCGCGTCATATGTTATTGATAACTGTAGTCGCGGACGCGCGGCTCTCTGTTGAATAATGCGCGGATTACGCGGTCTAAACTAAAGCAAACGTCGAATAATTAACAAGACACCGAACCCGCTTTGAAAGGCGGCCGCAAGAGCTCCTGGCGGACCCGCGAGCGTTGCGCTTCGGCCTCATTAACTATACAACTCCCAGTCTCTTTGACGCGCGCGAAGAGATTGATGAGTCGGGCTCCGACCGATTAGAGGCAGTGATTAAGAAACCTCGAGCGTGCGTGCAAGTGTCTGTGCGGTGCCTCTTGCTCCACCAAGGCATCCTCTCTTCCGTTGTCGATCCGTGATCGATCCATTTCCTCCTCGTCGATATCCAACAGACCTAATCGGGCAGACACTTTGCGCCCCGTTACCGTCTTCATTCTCGAACATAACATTGGGATTCCTTTCCTTTCTGGGAACAATAAAGGGAATGATAGAGAGAACAACGATTTGGACGGTCTTTTTTTTTCTCCTTGTAAAAATTATTGTATTTATTTCCCGCGTTTCTGGGAAAGAGGTGTGATAAAGACATTCGGTGGTAATGGAAGAGCAAAGATGAAAGGGGAGGGAGAGAATTTTTCCCCCTTTTTTACTTTCATTTGCGCGGGGACTGTAATTCGGCTCGTTTCGGAGAGCCGAAGCTAGATGGCTTTTACGACGCTCGATATGACCGGTTTTACGATTCTGATTCCGACTACGATGAGCGAAGCACGGTGAGAGGGAGCGTGGGATCGGTATCGCGAGCGTCGTTAAACGTGTGAACGAGCCGAGCACGTAGGTGTCTTAAAGGGAAATCAGATAATTGAATAACGGTTGGATATTCAAAATTTCCGCGTCGAGGCTCTTAACGATTCGCGCGAATCGATGATATTTCATTCAAGGATGTTTCAGAGTAAACAATAAAGGTAATAAAGAAATTAGTGCGAATATCGTAGATGCAAATCTTAGACATTTCCAAATACAAGATTCTCAATTCTTCAAAGAAATAATTCCAATTACCCGGATTCGATATCTCTGGAACTTTTATTTAAAAGAGAAACTATATATAAATATACTCACCCTTAAACCCGATATTTCTAGATTCTGGTCACCAAATACTATCGCAAATACATACAAAAAAAAAGAAAAAGAAAAAGGAAAGGAAGAAAAAAAAGATCAGACGAAAAAGCAAATCAGAGTTAATCTTTAAAACTACCTGGCCTCTAATCAAAGACTCAACTGTCCAAACAACCATCCCCTATTGCTCACCGGGAAAAGGGAGAGGAGGGGAGGGGAATAGAAGGAAAATAGTATATCGACAATTTCAATTTCCAGACTCGCGATCAAAGAAATACTCGTCGGCGGGATGGCAAGGCTTTGATGTCGTCCACGTGCAACGCGACAATTTCGCAGTTAACCCGCGAGCCCCGTCGATCGCGACGATGACAAGAGTTATTTTCTGTCTGACAGGTGTCGGTAGAGCGCCGATCGTTTTTTTTTCCGTTTTTTTTCCTTTTTTTTTTTTTTTTAAGCTCGCTATACGAGAGGAGGGCCAATTGAGCAGACGTTGCGTGTAACGCGTCTAGGTGAATATGCCGGACGCGTTATTTTGCATATAGAAAAACCTGCGCGCACGCGTGCGTGTGTAACAACAACAACAACAATGAAAGAAAGGGAGGAAAAAAAAAATCTGCGGTCCGATACCGGGGAACGATCAAACCGATGGACCGGCAAATATTTCTCGCTGCCGTCAGTTTTATCTCGCCCGCACAGTGATTTTTATAGAGGCGAAATTTCGTTATAAACATTCGCAAGAAATAACACGATGCGAACGAGAGACGATTCGTTTTGTTACTTTTAAAGGGTTAAAGGCAGCCTTTCGAATTTTTACAAAAGTTCGTACAAATTTATTATCGTACAAATTTTCGTTCGGATATTTGTATCACTTTTATTCTCGTCGGTACTGTTAATAGTTCCAAGAAGGGCGGATTCTGAGGGCGTGGATATATTTTTTGTCAGCCGATACAACTTGATATTCTCTACGAGAAAACGTTGATCTATTTTAGCCCACTCCGTGTCATGAATCATCCAAAACGTTAATCATCTTCACGTGTCCTCCTGTGTATCCAGTTACGGAAAGAAGTAATAGGACGAGGATACACTCTTGCTGAAACCATTCAACTCTGAACAATTTTTACCAATGTAATAACAATGGCAACTGTGTTAATGAGAAACTCTATACATTTCATTCTAATCGCTCGGATGGACATTCGCGATACACGTGTCGCGTTATTCTTTAATTTCAATTCCCCTTTCCCTTCTTCTTTTCATACTTTCACAGCGATTAAATAGTTACGAGGAAGATTATACGTAATCTTGCTAACACCCGACCCCATTCATTCCTTATGCTCAACTCCTCTCAGGAGTTCCACATTTATAAAGGGGTCATTCTATTCAAATATCAGGGAGCGGTGTGTGGAAAAAAGGTGTGCGCATATCAGCCGGATAAAGAGAGCTCGCTGTCGCGTGGCTGTCCAGCGTGAAGAGAAGTTGTTTATCTGGGCGATTTAATTAAGTCCGCCGCTAATTCGATGGACGTGTCCCGAGCAACTAACGAATTACGGTCGCCATCTGCACACCGGATTAGTAGGCACGTCGTGCGCACAGCTACTGCCCGGCTAAGGAGCGTGTATCGTGTGCATGAATGTGCTAGTAATTAACCGCAATTGTACAGACAACCCTCAAAACGCGCCGCGAAACGCTACTGTCGCTTTATCCACCTTGTGACGCATCACGGTCCACCCCATTTAGGATTCCTCGCGCCATGCCCACCGATACCGCTCATTCACAGCGGATGAACGCGAGAGTTCGATAGAAAGAGTTTAATTCTTGTTCAATCGAATTCAATGGAACGGGTCTGGAATTGAGGTCGAACGAAAAAGGATGAGCTCGATAGCGAAAGAGTTTAGATAATCATTTGTTCAATGGCTTTGAGCCATAAGACGCGAAATGTGTACTTTAAATTTTTCTTGTAGGCATTGTTTATACACAAACACAATTAAGTTGATACGAAATCTGAATGGATGAGGATTTAGGATTTAGGATTGAGATTAGGTCGATCGAGACATCTGAACGAACGAGTTTAGAATTGAGGTTAGGTCGATCGAAGAAGGCGATAAAGAATTTTATAAACAAGTTGATTGTGATGAGCTGAGCTCGATAGAGAAAGAGTTCAAATAATCAATCATTCAATGGCTTTGAGCCATAAGACGCGAATGGACGAGTCTAGGATTGAGGTTAGGTCGATTATGAAATTGATTGTGATGTACTTTAAATTTTTCTTGTCGGTATTGTTTATACACAAACACAATTAAGTTGATACGAAATCTGAATGGATGAGGATTTAGGATTTAGGATTGAGATTAGGTCGATCGAGATATCTGAACGAACGAGTCTAGAATTGAGGTTAGGTCGAACAAAAAAGCATTATAGAGAAGTTGATTGTGATGCACTGAGCTCGATAGAGAAAGAGTTCAAATAATCGTTCATTCAATGGCTTTGAGCCATAAGACGCGAATGGACGAGTCTAGGATTGAGGTTAAGTCGATTATGAAATTGATTGTGATGTACTTCAAATTTTTCTTGTGGTATTATTTATACACAAACACAATTACGTGTTTGTGTATAACCAATACGAAATCTGAATGGATGAGGATTTAGAATCTAGAATTGAGGTTAGGTCGATCGAGACGTCTGAATGAACGAGTCTAGAATTGAGGTTAGGTCGATCGAAGAAGGATTATAAAGAAGTTGATTGCGATGCACTGAGTTCGATAGCGAAAGAGTTTAGATAATTCTTGTTCAATGGCTTTGAGCCACGAGACGTCTGAATGAACGAGTCTAGGATCGAAGTTTGTACACTCAATTACGTTGATTAATAGTTCGATAACGAAAGAATTTAGATAATTCTTGTTCAATGATATTGAGCCACGTGATATAAGACGAATGGATTGGGATTGGACGAGTCTAGGATTGAGATTAAGTTTCTAAATATACGAGATATTAGTCAGAAAAGGATTATTGAAGTTGTGATGTATACTTTGAGCTATCCAAGAACTTTGAATTTTTCTCGTCGATTAAGATGTTGCATAAAATCGTTAATCGTTACCAAACAAGAATTATTTGCACAAAGTTGCAATTTAATGTTTTTATATTCCGACGAATCGATCGATAAACCGGAAATATATTTAAAGGAATCGTTCAAAATAATTTTACCTTCATACAACGTGATTTTTATAACGGATTACCGAGAATTACCAACGTTTCATCACTTTTAAATCTTTAATAAAATCCAGTTATTGATTTAATCCTAATGAGATACTATTAATGATTAATCCAAAAATAATTGAGAGGATCGAGACTAATGACCCCGCCCCTTCCTCTCCCCCTATTATTCTATGTAAATTGGCCTCTCGGTTAATGGAATCCGCCGAGTAACAGCTCCAAGCTTAAGACCATCGACGAATTCATCCTGCTCTCCCAGTTCGAGCCCGATATTATTACAGCCTGTTTATATTTATCCCGCCACGCCGGGCGGGGCCGTGATAAGCCGCAAACTGGAATTTTCCTTTTGTTTACGTTCCTACGAAAGTGTGACCGACCAGTAAGTTCTCAGATTAATACACGGATCCCTATCAATCCTATCCAAAGCGGCCTCGTCATTAAGCCCGGATCACGCGTCAACCCTTTGAGACCCTTTGTTTATTATTCATGAACCACGCTTAAAAAGACAAGCCCGCCAAGTTTTCCTCGAGAGGGGGGACGATCAAACGGTTAATAACAATAATGATACGACACTCTACCCCTTCCCTCTCTCCATGGGACATAACACGCTAATACATCTCGCTAATCCTTAAACCCTTATCCCTCGCCAACGACTTCGAACCGCTTCATTCGTTAGTTAACCACCGAATTAACGAACGTATTGCACGCACGTCCACTCTCCCCCTACCCCCTCCCCCTCTCCCTTCCCCTTCGAATCTAATAAAACGCTGCTCGACCGGGAGAGAAGCATTCCGTCAATCCAACAGACGATGAAGCATTCCGGCAAAATAATCCGCCCCTCCCCTCCCCCTCCCCCTCCCCGACTGGATAAACGAATGCGAGCATTTCCAGACGCGGAAAAGGGGGCGAAACAATCCTCCGAAATCGTTCCTTCAAAGCCCGTTTCACAATTCCGTTCTCCTCCTGGGGCTCGCATTCCGCGTTTCATTAAGCCGTGGAGGGGGGAAGAGGAGGAGGAGGAGGAGGAGGACGGGCGCGGATGGGAGCCGTGGAATCCGCGCCCCCGAATCCTGGATGGATGGATTTTCCGCGAGCCAAACCGAATCAAATAACGGTTATCCTTCATTATTTCGAGCGACGGTTACGGTCGAAGGAAGAGTAAAGTTCGGGGTCAGGTGTCGGGCTACGGTTCCCTCGTTAGCGGGTTTACAGGGGCGGCTCGCCATTGCGCGGGTGTATGCGTGTGTATATATATATATATAAAACACGGGGAGAGGCGATGTTGCATGCGAGCCCGCCGCGGCAAATATCGTCGCGCACCTCTCTCTCTCTCTGTGTGTGCGTGTGTGTGTAACTGTGTGTGGAACAAGGCGATATTATCGCGGTAACGACCGTGATAACAAGGGCCACAAGTTTTTCCCGCTTACGCGCCGCCCCCTCCACCGATCCCGCCCCCTTCATCGACTCCACGCTCTTCCTTCCTTTCGCCTTCCTCCTGCTTTATTTCCCTTTTCCTTAGTTAGGTTTTTAATTACTGTTCCGTACACGCTGTACACGGGGGAGGAACTTTTGACGAAGAAGTTGGAAACGATGGGAGGGTGTAATTACAGGCTTGGAGGAATTGTCCTCCTTTCCTCCATTAAGAAAAAATTAAGTTCGTAAAAATCGCAATCGATGGCTCCAGGAATATTCATTCCTCATTTTTTCGCATCAGGTTAGAAGTTTAACTAGGTTATTTTCACACGAACATCAAGACTTATCTATTAGCCGTTCATGGCATCGGTTTGGAGTAAGTTTAAAACTTTTTTTCAATATGAATAGGAAGCATTCGCTGCGTCTTACGTATTTCATTGCTTTAAAAAGAAGTGATAATGCAAATGAAACTGCAGACGAGATTTCGCACCGTTTACGGGAGTCCGTCCATCCAAGAGGAATCAAAAATTTCTGAACGATTCGACGAAAAATGCACCTGGAAAAAAAAACAGTGTCGCTTGAGGAGAAATTTTCCCAATTAAATTTCACGATCCGGTCCCAGCTCGACAAGTCCATCAATCTCACCGATCCGACGATGAAAAATCGCGCCGATCGTCGGTTCGAGAAAGGGCTGCGCAACTCTAGCAGGACGTCTCACGCGCGAGCAAGCACGACGTGTATTCGTTGTCAGGTGTCGGCCACCTTTGCGGAGAGCAATCGCATACCGGCACGCGTCTCCTCACGCGCGCCGAATTCCGGACGTAAGACAGAGGGGGAGGAAGAGGAGGAGGAGGAGGAGGCGTCTCCAGGAAATAAGCGACGAGACAAATGGCGAATCGATGCCACCGTCATCTACGTCGACCCACTGCCGCCCCACCCTTCCCTCGAAGAAGGGACGTCGTGGCCGTGTTGAGGCCGTGTCGACACCAGCCTTTCCGACACTTATTGTTAGCGAAAATCCGCCACAAGCCGCCCATCGCCACGATTGCTCTCTATTTCCCTCCTCTCTCTCTCTCCTTCTTTCTCTCCGCATGCATGGGGAGGATTTAAATTTTAATGAGTCGCGCGGTTCGAGCATCTGTTTTCTGGGTTAATACGAATGCGGAGGATGGGGCTTCCTTGATCCGGGGTCTCTGGTTTTTGGGTGAATACTCGAGGATGCTAAAGATTCGAGTAACTTTCGACATCTTTTTAACTTTATATTCGATCGTTTTTGTTTTGTGGTTTCTTTCTTTTGTTAATTAAATTGGAATAATGTGGTTGATTAGTTGTTTCGTTTTTTTAATATTCTTTAATATTAAGTCGTTTCATATTAAGAAATGTTCGTATTGGATTATTTATTATATCTTTTTGAATAGGCTTATCTCCTTTTTTCTTTAATACACTTCTCTTTGCCAAGAAATGCTTTGGAATTAAACCAAATTTCATTATCGACGAAACGACTTGTATACGCGAGCAAAATATTTCACAAACATCATCTTGCCTTGTACTTCGAATACAGTGTTTTATAAATTTGAGTCTTTCGAATCTAGAACGATGGAATAACGAATACTTGAATTTTCAACCTCGATATTTCTTCTTTTTCTTCTCCTTCTTCAGAGGGGGAGGGAATTGTCCCTCTGATACGTTAACTTCGTCCGAGCCGAATACCGAGAACGTCACAGCGCGGCTATCGATCAAAAGAACACGCGTTTTCGAGATTCGCTCCATTAAAGTTCGAGTATCTCATGGATTATGCGCGCGGCAGCCATATACATCGGGTATCGATGTTCGTGCATATTGAATTCGCTGGAATGACTACATTCGCGTTTGTATGGAACTCGTCAGAAAACTCTGTATCAACGGAATCGCAAGGAAAACGTGCTGATATACCGTCGGCCCATTGTGGCAACCAGATTGGTTTGTCGGCAGATACGCCAAATAGGAACGAGGCAACATCGCTGCAGCATTATGTCTTTTGAGTTATGCTTGTACTTTATATTGCGCAATATTTGACAAAAAAAAAATAAAGTCTTTTGTTCTTTGATCTTTTTAATTCTTGCATAGACTTTAATTATCTTTGGCCTTCTAAAAAGTATGTTTGTCAAATAGAAAGAGAAAAATTGGAACGATTTAGAAAAGGATTTCTTCTGATTTTTATCTTAATTTCCAAATTTTTAGTAGAAAAAATATGTTCGACGTTATATAAGATCTTTTTTATAGGTTAGATCGGAAATCATCATTGTGCACGAATGGAATCGATTATTTGCAAAGACTAAAAACGAAAAGGATTAGGATTACTGTACCGTATTGTGAGATGTCGTAAATAATAATAAACATGAATTGCTATCGTAGACAGGATTCATCGTTAGTTACCAACATATTTTATTCTCAGAAATTAAACCAAAAATAGTTTGCTCTAACAATAACGAATACAAGTTGGTTAAGTTTCATTAAGTTTCAAAGTAAATCCATACATCCTCTCATTTGCATGTGCGAATATTGCAGAAATTAAACTGAAGCGGCTTATCTTAGAATATCCAATGATAAATACGAAGAAAAGCTATTCAGAAATAATTCAAAAGATCAGAGATCTTCTCATCTTCTCATAAATAATTTTCGAAAAATAATTTTCCTTCAACTTTATCTAAGCTCAACCGAAATCTTCACAGTTTCGCATCCATACATTCTACCTGCTTTCATGCATCAGCAATGCATCACGTACATCCCCAACGCACAGAGGCATCAAATTGCGCTAATGATTATGCCTTCTGCACAGAGGCAGAAACGTTCTCTAAGAGGTGACGAGCAACAAGGCCTCGATTATCGATAATATTTCATCAAAAGGGGGTCGGCATTCTATCAAAGACCTGGATGAGCAGAGAGAGAAGCTCGAAACGAGGTTTTCCCTGAAATCTCGCGGATTCGATCCATAAATAAGCCCACGGGGCCTTATCCCCGCGATCTACACCGGAACTTGTAACCCTAAAATAGTCCAGGAATGGCTGCTCGTCACGAAGTCCCCTACCCGCCCGGTTAGATACCTGCTTCTTGCGGTTTTACAACGTACACACGCGTTGTTACCGCGTATCGTGAGCGATGGAACCGCCGTGATATAATCGATCGCGGCCATATTCGCCTGTAACGGGAGATGAGAGGGCAACCAGCGTTGTCACGACACGGCCAGAGGAATCTCGACAGAGTTTGCTCGATTCCTAGACAGGGATTCCTACAGTGGGATTGTTTAGAAAAGCCTTTTAATTTTTAGAAAATTACTTTATCCTCCTTGCGTTAATTCGTTGTGACGATTATGCTCAAAATTGGGTAATCATTTAGATCAAAAATTGCTAAACAGAGGCTAGGTTTTTGAAGAGGCTTTTGAAAATTACTTTATCCTCCTTGCGTTAATTCGTTGTGACGATTATGCTCAAAATTGGGTAATCATTTAGACCAAAAATTGCTAAACAGAGGCTAGGTTTTTGAAGAGGCTTTTGAAAATTACTTTATCCTTCTTACGTTAATTCTTTGTGAGGATTATGCTCAAAATTGGATAATAATTTAGAATAAAAATTTTTGAATTGATGTAATGATTTGATTGCTAGATTTTTGAAACTGAAGAGATTTTGAAAATTACTTTTTCCTCTTTGTGTTAATATTTTCGTTGTGACAATTATTTACAAAATTGGATAATTATTTAGAGTAAAAATTTTGGAATTGACGATTTGTTCGATTGCTAGACAGAAGCTAGATTTCTGAAGAGTCTTTTGAAAATTACTTTTATTGTGACGAGTATTCTTAAAATTGGATAATCATTTAGACTAAAGATATTGTCAATATTTTGAATTGATATAATTTTGCGAATCTTAAGGCTATTTTAAAGAGAAATTTTCTACTTTCCTATATAAATTTAGATAAAAGATATTTTTGCAAGCGAAAATTCTTTTCTTCCTTGAAAGTTCCAGTTTTATTAGAGATCCAAATCATTATGAATTCAAAAAAGTCTCGGCATTTATAAAAATCACTGGCATTGTTGTAAGTTCAATTTGAAAATATATGATTCGTGCTGATTCGAACGATTGGCTGATGCAACTATCGTGTTTTTATTTCTACATTGAGAATACAAACAGGAATTTTATATTTTTTAAATAAAAGATGCACCTTGCTCTGCTTCCTTTCGATATCCTCCACGCGAAATAAAACGTTAAGGCAAAACGAGTCGAGCAATTCGCCCAATTAAGTAGACTTTCAAATATTTTGTTCATTATTATTATCCGTTAACGCGAAGCCGATTATTCAACTATTGTTCGAGTAATAACTAATTAATTAGCCGAGCCATGGGCCGACAATAAGCCAATAATTTATGATGAATCGCTGACGCGATATGCGCTCGCGATCTAATTTTTAATCGATCAAATTATCGGGTGACACGCCGTCCATCAATTCGAATTTAATTCCCATCGAATTAAATTAATAACGATGCTATCTTCGGGCCACACCCTCCGCGCGAAATTATCGAACGATTTTAACTCAACTTAAACTCCCTCCTTCCCATTTTTCCGAATTTAAATTCCATATTCCGATACGTCAAATACATATCCATCGACCCCGTTCCTTTATCTCTCAGAGGACAAACAATCTAACAATCTTGATAAATTCAATTCAAATGTCAAGTAATATCTCTTTTTTCTATATTTTTCGAAAAGAGGATTTTTCTTCTTTACCTTTACCCTTTTTCATTTTACCACTACTGGATCGTCGAGATCCAAACCTTACCACACACTGTAACACGTCGTATGTTACGTCACACCGTAAATGATGCCTGCTCCACTATCAGTCAGTGATCACTTTCTCCAAACCCGTCCCAAGCGATCATCTTGACTATTGTGTCCACGTTTCTAGGCCATCCCTTTCGATTTCACTGTTCACATCGAACGAGGGGACAGAGCATAATATAACCCTCTCTGATCTACAATTCCTAATTTATAATTTCACCGTATCATATCATATAAAAATAAAAATAAAAAAACGCTGCATCGATCAATAATATATATATAAAATTGACGAAGCTAATCGATCCTTTTCACGCGTAAAACCTCGACGTTAAACCGATCTCACCGAGCACTGACGTGCCCGCCAAATGTCGAGACATCGCGGCCATCATTACCGTACTCCCTTTACACTCTCCCCTCCCCCTCCCTTCCCTCTTTTATCTCCATACGTGTCAAACGGGCCGGAGAGATTGATCGAGAGGGGCGTAGAAAATTGAAACGAATTGATATTCGAATTTCTTCGACGAAGAAAGTTGGGGCGCGCGAAAAAAGGGGGTGTCTCCGCATTCGACGAGAATGGAAGTCAGAAGTGGACGTGAGAATGCCCGCCCCCTTCCAGTCGACGTGGAAGAGTTGTATCGGGCGCTTGGGACTGTCTGTTTGGACGCTCTCTCGACAGATTGAAATTTCATTCCGGCCGGAATTCCGGATGGATATTGGCCGAGAGCGATCGGATCGATTTCGAAGATGGATTTACGACTGTTGAGGAAGACGCGGGTAGCAAGAGGAGGGTTTTATTAATTCGTTAATGAACGAGATTGTACTTCTTTTTTCGAAACGTTTGGATATTTTTAGGCCTTCGATCCCTTCATCTCGGTGAAATATATATACGTGTAGAAATTGGAACGATTCGATTTCAACTAGGAGCAACATTTTCCAATTTCCTCGACGCAAAAATTATTCATATAAGCCGGCGCATCACGTATGGAAATATATCGTGGACACGATTAAAAACACGTTCGCGGTTCAACGACCCGTTTAAATCCCTTCGACCACATCGGATTCGGTGGCGGGTTCCATGATGTTTATGCATCTTCGGATATGATATTCAAAGATATATGCACGCATACATGCAAATCATCGGGGAGCCGGGACTTTGGCGCGAGTTGAGCGTGTTTCAGGAAGCACACCACCCCCTCGGTCGCGTACAATATGCGCCATTACGTTATGCACGTGTGTGCACCTGTGCGCATACACACACAGGTGTGCATCGGCAGGCTGCCCACCTTCGATCGAGCCATCCACTTCCTCCATCCACCGCCACGAGGCGGTGCAACGTATTACGTACCGGCAAGATTAAATGCAAATACCCTGATGAATTTAACCAAAATTCATCGGCAATCAGCGGAGAAAATTCTCGACGAGGAACAACTCGACCAACAATTAGGCCCGTTTCGCGCCTGTTCCGGCCAAGAAAAGGCTGGGCCGTGAAACCGTGGCCGTCAAACTTGGTCGCAAAGGGTTTGCATTCACCGTGTTCCGTTGCGCTCCGCTTGAAAGGAAAGGGGAGAATGAAGGGGGAAGCGATCGAAAAAAACTTAGAGTCGACGCAACAATGGCTTTTTGTCAGACTAACACGACCCTCTGGAAAACGATACCTCGAGAGCCCTACACAACGTCCTCGCCTCTTCATCCTCCCGCTTGTCCAGATGTGTCGTTGCATCCGACATGCATAACTTCCCCTCCCTCCGACTCCTTGTTTCTCCTCGCTCTTCCTTCTTTTTTTCCCATCATTGTGCATTTAGGCCAACCCTTTCGACGACAGTTCCGCCTTTTCTTCAAAGATGTTCACCATTTTTCTGGCCGCGTGAAAAGCCACTCGACCACCCGTGCCCTTCTTTGTCGCTTCGCGGGTGAAAGGCTGATCTTAATTTCCTCATTGAAGAGCTCTGCGCTCTTTGAAAATTCCCTCGTCTCTCTTCTCTCGCGGACTTCTTTGCCCTTTTTCTTTTCTTTCTTTCTTTTTATTTTTTGCACGATCAGAATATTTGTCTTCGGATTTGTGATCGTTCATTCGGCTTAGAATTAGAATTAGATTTTATACAAATTTATCGTATTATGATCTTTATTTGACACGATGAGTTTAAATTATTCGAAACATAAGAAGAAATAATTATACGATCATCGAAGAATAAATGATCAATTATAGCTCGAAACGTGTCGTTCGGAATATCCATTGGAATTATTTGAAACGTAAATTATTGTTCTTCGATACCGCAAATTTAACCATATCTAATTAACCAATAATTATCTATGTTATGTTTAATAAACACAATATCTGCAATTAACACGCTACCAACCATACATTATTTGAAATATAGATTCGATGATTTTACGAATCCATCGAAAATATCCAATGTTTCGAGTTATATAGTTCGGATATTCGATCGAAATGTTTATCAAATTCTTTTCTTTCTTTTTTTAAATTAATTCAATTCACAACTTCAAGTAATAAATTTCGAGGCAAATTTTCCTTTAAATCTTTAATAAAATTGGTCTCACTCCTTTCGAAAAACTTCCTAAATTGTATCAAAATGGCATCAAAAGACTCCCCTCCTGGCCCCATTGGAAACAGTTAGCACGAAAATCGATACAACGAGCACAATACTTCGTTGTCATTGTTTTCACCTGTAGTGAAACGTTCGAATTCGATTCGAAAGCTGGCACGGAGATCGATTATTATAGCCACTACGCTTCGATAACTGCCGACAATATCATTTTTTATCGATGTATTTAGGATTCATCCTACGAAACTTTCTTCATTTCTACCGATTTCGTGCTACCTCTTATTCCCCTCACTCCTATCGATATCGTCTCGCATTATAACATTTATTATAACATCCCGTAATTCGCGTTATATTCCTGCGATTCGCGAATGTAAACATAACCTCTTTCGCGGATAAGATGAAAAAAAGGAAAAGGAAAAATACAAAGCTCAAGAAAGAAAGAAAAAAAAAAAACAAAAATTCCATAGCACAAAATAATAAGAAAGGTATAGGCGCCCGTTAACGATCCCTGTCGCATAAATCGCCCAATCTAAATTAAAATCTGACCCAACCTAAATTTTTGGATAACGTACGACTCGACTCGACTCGGCCCTAATCAATACCAAATCTAAATTTCATCGGGGAGAGGGGGCATAAATTGGTAAATCTGGCGAAGGCACGACGTTATAAATTTCACCTACGTGAATGAACAAATCGGACGGATCGGATTTGGGGATTCCGGAACGTGGCGGTGACACTTGGAGTAACTGGAGACCTGGAGGGGAGAACCGATTTGATAAATAACAAATATATAAATTTCTCTCTCTCTCTCTCTCTCGTTTAAGCGAGGGAAAAAACGTAAACAAGTACATTTTTTACGCGAAACAATCGTACGCGCCGTCACAAAGGAACGTGGTAGCAGATATCGATAACTAACCGGCGCAAGGGGGATGGAAAGTTCGTATTAACAAAGCCGAGCGACAAGCCGGGCGAGGAATTTTATCCCGTGCACGAATTACTGGGCTGGCGTTGCACTCGTTTACAAGCATTCATTGTCGAAATGTCATTTCGCGAGAATTGTGCCGCGACACGTGCGCGCGAAACCTCCCAGCTCGAAAATTCCGCTCGAAGAATGGATTCGCGCGTGGCGAAATGCGCGATGACGCGTCTCCCTGCCCCTCCTCCGTCGAATTACGTACCGTGAATTTCTCCCCTTTTCTCTTCCCCTCCTTTTCTCCTTTTTTTCATTAGAAACATGTAGAAAAATTACGATAGCATTGATACGAAATTTCGAGTTCGATGTTGGCGGACGCTTTTTCGTTCCTTTCTTTTTTTTTTTTTTTTTTCGGTTCAATGAATGAAAAAAACATGGCGCAACATCTCTGCAAATCGAAAGCCGCGTTCGTCTACTGGTGTAATTTAAATTTCGAAAACACCGGGGGAAAAATATTGAAATGTCGGGGATCGAAGGATTGTTTTTTTCTTTTTTCTTTCGTTTTTTCTCAAAAAATTTTTGTTCCCCTGGACGAACGAACGGGCGTTGATTTCTACCTTCGTCTCTGGATGATCTGGACAACTTTTCAAAAAGAAAGGGAAGGGAAGGGGAGATAAATCTCGAGGAAAAAAATATATATTCGCTAATGGAAGTGGCGTTCTTTTCCTTCTTTTTCCTTTTTTCCTTTTCTTTTTTTTTTTATGAACAATGCACGCGCCACGTCTAAATACGACCAATGCGCAAATGCATCGCGTAGCCGCTGCATCCTGTTTGCTCTCGCGCGACAAATTTCCACGGATGCACGCGGGCCGTGTGTTGAACAGGATTCACAAATATGGGTCAACGTATTCATGTAGCTGGTCAAGATTTATTCGATGCTCGTGAATTAATGAAATATTTACGTTCCCCCTCCCCTCCCCCTCGCCGAATTATAACATCGTACGAGAATGTACGCGGTAAGTGCGAACATCCCGATAGGAATTGTGGATCATTGGCTTTATTGTGCAACGAGCATGTTGCGCAACAATGACACGTCTTCCTCGTTTGTTTAATTAACGTTACACCGATCACCCGTGTCAGAATTAGATTCGTAAATGGATAAACGATAGAGATCGATCCGACGAGGAAATCCGTGTTTTTGTATCGCGATTAAAACGTCGTATTAAAATGTTAACGAATATCGACAAATGTAAAAGAGGAGAGAGATAATGAAGATTACAACATCTTTCGAGATTTCTTTCTGGTGGAAGAAAATCTGAACTCTTTTTTTTTTCTTCTATCATGTACAATAGATGTGCTCAATCGAAGAACGAAATTTAATAAACTTTATAATTCTCCGCAAGAGATTATAATCTTCTTTCACAATATTGCTTTGCAATAATGAATCGTGGATGGAAGATCGAAGATTGGCGGTCGTTTAACCACCGATTATCGAGCTTTTCGATCGATCGATCGATCGATTCCACGTGATTGGCGCCAGGCAGACGGAATTCCTTTGTTCCCCATATATACACGTATACAGGAAAGCGAGAAGATGTATCGGTGAATGGATTGGGCGTGTATTTTCATGCTATTTAGTATGGAAATAGTTAGGATAACAAAGCCGATAAAGAGACCGCCATGTTGGCAAGCATTAATTAACATCTACGAGCAAGACGTCGAGTCAGGTGTGGCCGAAACTGCCGGATTCCTGACTGGCCTCAACCGTACATGTCGGCAATAAGGGTCATTAATCCTGATTACGAAACGAGCTCGCGATAACTTCGTGGAAAATTCTCTTCCTTCGTTTCCGTCGCCAACCGTTCGCGTTCAAAATCCAATTATTCAGCAATATCTCTTTATGCATTTATATTCGCTGCTTCTTTTCGACTGCTTTTTCAACGAATATTCGACAAGGCTCGAAAAGAGAAGGATGTATTACGAATCTTTCTGAATCCACGTTTCCAGCCCTTAACGGCTCGAATTCCTTCGAGTAATTAAACGAATTATCAGCGTGGAACGCCGTGAAAAGTGGCGGGAATGCTTGACGAACCCCTGACCGCTTCTTCTTCTTCTTCTTCTTTCTCCCCCCTTCAGCCGTGACGCCAAGAAAACGCGGCTCTCCCTCCTCCACGAAGAAAAACCAAGAGGAGAAGCAACGCTGTCGCGCAATTTCGTCAAAACGGAGGAGCCACCGTTGGAGAAACTGGCGGTTTCGAAACAAATTGGGGCGACATCGACTTGACGAGTTGCGGGGATGGCGGCGGTTGGGTCTTGGAACGAGAATCGCGCCCTCGTCTGTGTTTCAGGGGTTGAATGAAACGGGGGAGACTGGGGTGTACTCGTTTACTTCGTTCCCGTTGCTACTCGTGGCAAAAAGTTATTGGAATTCCTTACATCTTGGGGAATTCCTCTCCATCCTTTGTGCACGAATTAGGGGAGACGCTTTTTTAACAAAATTCTGACATCCCCCGAATTTTGAATGGGATCGATTTTTGAAATCGAAATTTCTCTCGATTTTCGAATAAATTAGAATTAGAATAGACGTCAAAAAGGGGATCTCTGTCGATCTTGTTACAATTTTAAACAAACAATTTCAATAATATATTTGTCTAATCATTTCATGTATCCATTTGCTTTTCAAGTTTAAAATATTATATCTATAAATAAATACGTAAATTAATTTTGTCTATTTTCATACTTTGGATACTATTTATAGATCTCAAAGATAAATTGATTATAATTTTAGTATAATTATTTACTTTTCAAATTCAAAACATTATCTATATCTATAAATAAATACGTGAATTAATCTCGTCTATTTTCATACTTTGAATACTATTTATAGATCTCAAAGATAAATTATCATTGATTATAATTTTAGCATAATTATTTGCTTTTCAAGTTCAAAAAATTCTATCTACAAATAAATACGTAATCTCATCTATACTTGGATACTCTTCATACTTTGGATACTATTTATAGATTTCAAGGATAAATTATCGTCGATTACAATTTTAGTAATAATTATTTAAAAATTTTCTTCCCGATCTTAATTAATCTTTTTCTCGTGTCTCTGAAAAGTTCGAATAACTTCGATCGAGGTTTCCGAGCTTCGAACTTTCAACGTTTAAAAGGAGAGCTGGAAATCATCGAATCCCATAAATCGAAACGAAAATCATTGCTCGATTCGAATACGTGTACCATACACTTATGTATACACCTTCTGCAAAAGACTAGAAGAACAACGAATTTTCAAACTCGTCGATAGTTCAACAAGAGCACGGAACGTATACACCGTTGTATACACTGGCCGGATACACTAACGAGGAGGGAGAATAAACGGAGGGATTCGCATAAATAACTTTGCAAAATCGTCGGTGGTGGTATTTCAACGGTCGGATCATCGATGTTTATTCGTGCCGTTGCCGTGTCCAAACGGAAATGACGTAACGAACGATTTCAGCGCCCGTCACGGCCCGGCGATGACTTATGGAACTTATTCATTAGGAGGATTTATCGAAATCCAATCGAAACCCCGTTGTTTACTAGCCGTTCCACGCTTCGGGATCGGGGGATTGTTTAGTTGAATTACCCATCCCACGATAACGTCCTTGATGACGGAGTGGAGAGCGCGAGATAAATGAACGGCTACGATCCTACGATTCGATAAGACGACTCTCCGCCACACCTCCCCCCTCTCTCGAGCCGCCAATTTGTTCGAAATGTAAAATTACTTACGAACGAAGAATCGAATTAATTATCCTCGATCGAGGTTTGCAAGTTGGTCCAACGTAATATAACGTTTCGGAAAAAAATATCGTTCTGACGTGTTCCTCGTTTATTTGTATCTGATATCAATTTCGAGGTAAATAAACGCGGTATATTTATCGAAAGTTCTCTCGAAAATTGTATTTGAGTTCCGTTCACCGCCCTCGCGGTGAGTTACGAGTTTGGCTGCTAACAAACACGTTCAAATATCATAACGATCTATTAAAGGGGAAGCGTTTCGCACGCGCGTAAGTGAAATTCTTTATTATCTCTTGGTCGACCCGCTTTCGATAAATAATCGAGATTCTTCTATCTTGTTGCGAATCAAAGCGCGTGGAGGATTCGGAATGATCGATGCGATTACCGATCATCGATCGTGGACAATTATCCGCGAATGGGTTTGACAAAAAAAAAAAAAAAAAAAAAAGGAGAAGAAAATGTGAAAACGCGTATCGTAATTGGCATCGTCGTATAATACGCGTATAATCAATGTGAGAATACTGTTTGGAAATCCCTTGGATACCGCGATACACAATATGTAATCAATATATATATAGCGGCAGTATGCAGATCTTTGATTGATATCGTAATACTATGTACAATCAACCTGAGAATAGCGCTCACTGCCTCGATTGATATTGTAATGCGACCAGTAATCAATATCAAACTCCCTCCCCTCTCCTCCTTTCCTCTCATCGAAACTGCAAAATGCTTGCAAATCAGTCAAAGTCTCGATAAAAGTTCATTTTAAATAATCAGATTTGTATTTGGAAGCGATAATATGTATAAAAAAGGAAAAAAGAAACTTGAGAAACTTGGAGGAGGGACGCTTGATTAATTGATCGAGATTGAGCAAGTAATTAACTAATTGCGTTATATAATTTTGAAAGAAAAAAAAAAAAAAAAGAGAAAACGGACGAATACGATTTCGTGAAAACAAAAATCAATTTCCAACCATTATTTCGCAACAGAATGGGAAAAATAATTAAAAACTGTTCAAAAAAAAGATTTAATTTTCCTTCGATAGCTCTTCGGATATCGGGGAGGGAGGAAGATTAATCTTGTGGTAAAAACAAGCCTTCAACGACTCTTAATATCCGATCACCAACAATTCCAATTCCGAAATCTCTCCCAAAAAGCCTCAAAAAAAAGATCTCTTCACGAATCTCTGCCGTAAACACCGCATCACCGAGACAGAGAATAAAAAGAATCGCTGGAACGCCAGCCGCCATAACGATCATCCCTTAAAAGCTCGAACACAGTGGAAGGAAGGAAGGAAGGAAGGAAGGAAGGAAGGAAGAGTGGAGAGGAAAGAGTTAAGGAAGGTGACAGCGCTTCGATTCCGTTTTCTCCCTCTTCCTCCTCCCAAGAACAGAATATCCCTCCCTGGAAAAGTCACGGGATAACATCCGCCGCTATGTTGATGGGGCCCGACACAAGACCCCCCCCTCCTCTCTTCGAAAACCAAGTCTTAAGATCGAATCACCTCTTCCTCCGCTCATCCCAGGACGACAGGATCCGCTCGAACCAAGATTGAATCTGCACAGTCCGGCTAAGAGGAGAGAAAAAGAGAGAGAGAGGGAGTAGCAGCCTCGAGGCTAAAGTGTCGTAGGTGTACGAAAAGAGAGGAGAGGAGAGGAGCTTGGAAACGAGGGCGAGAGAGAGAGAGGTAGGTGCAGAAGCGCGTTTCGGGGAAAGGAGGTCAACGACGTCCTTAAGGATTTCGACGAACTCGAACGAACGAACGAGCGTCGAGGTCCAGGAGAGCCGGGGAATGCTGCTGCATCGTCCTGCTCCGTTATCCCGTGAAGTATGGCAAGGAGGGGTCCCTCCCGCGGGATCTGACGCTGACCGAGAGGCAAAAATGGGGAAAAGGAAAGGCGAGCAACCGGCTAAAACGATACGGGGATAACCGGTCAAAAGTGGGATGGGAATAAGGGAACGCGGCTGCCTTTTCGCGCTCTCTCTTTCTCTCTGAGAAAGACAACGCGTTTTCGAGAGATCGAGGGGAAATTTCACAGGGAGATTCTCTAAAAAGCGCGTTACGAGTGAAAATATTTTTCCCCTCCTCCGACCAACGAAGAGGAGCAGCGAAAGAGCTATCGAAAGATAATGTATCTGGAGCGCTCGAGTTAAGAGGGAAAAAGTTTCTCCTTCCCTCTCCTCGAGGATGGAGTCTCGACGCGGGGACCGATCTCCCCGTCGAAAAAATTAGCCGCCCGGGGGTTGGTTGGTTGGTTGACGACCGAGAGGGAACATCGTTAGCGTCGAATGCAAATCTGCGTGGCGGGGAATAGGGAGGAAGGATCCGGGGCACGTCGTTTGATCGAGGCAGCCCGGGGCCCGGCCAGCCGCGGGTGGAAAGAAAACGAAGGGGATGAAAAGCGGCGGCGGCGGGCCACCTCGATGGAGTCGGCAGATAGCAGCGGAGGAACACAGCGATGGAGATGAAGATACCTAAGCTGGGGTGGCTGGCAAAGGAAAAAGCGGCCTGGGAGCAGCCTGATCCCGCGGGATCTCGCGCTGACCGGAAAGCCAGAAATAGAGAGAGAGAGAAAGAGATGGGGTGGAACACGAGAGGGGAAAAACTACTCTTCTACTTTTCGATGTCGTTTCTAATTTTGTGGAATGGACGAACGAAAACAGAAATGCGTCAAATTTGCAATTTTAGAGAACCTCAACGTGACACGATCAGCGTTCTTTCGTCATTCGTGTTCTTCCAATTGTTGTCAATTAATATTTTAGGGGGTTGAACGAAGGAAACTTTAATAGGAGGATTACGAGGATTTAAAGGATTTTCGCCAGGTTTAAGACCGACGCCTCGAAGCCTCCCGAAATTCTAATTAATATCTAATTCGTGGAACAAGAGAAAGGAGTTTTCTGCTCGAATATATTCAATTTATTTTAAATCTCAATCCAATAAAAACGATAAATCATTTATTCTAGAAATCTTTCTTTTCGTCGGAAGAAAAAGGGAGAGAGAAAAAATTCAAAGCAAGAAATTCGTTGAATCGAACACTCTCACCATTTATTCGAAAGCTTTATCCAGTGATTCGGGTGAAAAAGCTGAGACAATATGAGCCAATAGGCTAAGGGGACTAAAGGTTAGCTCTCTGAAGAGAGGTGAATAATTTACCGGTATGAACTGGATTCTGTCGTTCGAGTTGCCAACTCTGCCCTGACATTTTATGGGGGTTGGTACAACGTTAAAAGAGATATTCCCTAAGTATAGGAGCAACTTTCTCCTTTGATACTCTCGGACCGTGTTCGTGGCCGGCTCCGACCGGCCAACTTTTCCGAACCAAGTTGAAACGAAGTTCAGGATGGAGAACCACCCGTAGAATATGCTCGGCTAATCCGAATAATCGTCCATCGTGTAGCACTCTTGTTTGTGGAATGTCGATTAATTGTGACCATCTACTTTGAACATCTTTCCAACAATTAGGAATGAAAAAGAATTTTTTTCTTTTTACGTACATACATAATTAACAAAGAGTGACACATAGAAGTTAATTTGCACTTTTTTAAATAAATAAATTAGGAACAGATATGTTTGTTTGAATTTTTTAGTAGATATATATATTTCTTTCTTTCGTTTTACGTCGAGATTATTATGTAGTATTATTGAAAAGAAATGGTATAAAATTTGTTGGCGCTATGATTGTCACGAATCGTTGCGGAATAGTCGGTTTGGCAATCGATCTATGACGAAAGCAATCCATTTGTACTTGAACCACAGACACTAGTGGTATTTCCATCCGGCTCTGATCAATGGAACAGTGTGTTTGACGTAGAGTGTTTAATCTTTCAAACTAGGGAGTTTAATGTCGTCGTAGCATGCTTTCTCTTAACGTCGACTTTCAAGGGGATTTGATTTGATCCCTTCCACTGAGATTTTTCTTCGTCTCTCTCTATACGTAGCTTTGCGCCGATATTCTAGAGAAACGATCAAATCCAATCGTTGATTCTTGAGTTTACGTTCAAACTATTAACCGACAAACTATTTCTCATCAAGTAAATTTTATTAGAGAAATAAATAAATAGGCTAGATTTCATCAGAGAGAAAATCGTTCAAAAGTATCCTCCATTCGATTCCACCATTTTGATTCATCTTTTTCGAATCCATCCGTTCTATCCTCTCGAAATGAAAACGAAATGCCTGCACAACGAGTATACATCCTTTTTACAATTTCACGAACCCTGGAACGCAGCGAACAACTTGAATATTTTCCCTCTAAAATAAAAATAGAGAGGAGGAAAGAAAGTAGGGAGAAGAGAATTGCGTTAAGGTGGGAGGAAATTCGCGCTCGCTAATCGGAGGAACAGTTTGCGTCCGAAATCGACCCTAACCGGAGGCAGCGAAGCGACGAGCCCCGGGAGTCGCATTAACACTCTTAACACAGCCTCTCTATCGCGGCTAATGGAGGTCCCCGGTTTCGAGTGCGCTGCTACTTAACCCTACCCACCTATCCGTGATTACCATGAGAGAAGGTGAGAACGAGGCTCGCCTATGAACGCGTAACTAAGCGATAGTCAAACGTTTCTTCCCCCCTCCTCTTCAAAAATCGCTCTAAGTCTAAAATCGTCGGATCTTTCTGATCTAAATTTTCCACGTCGGTTCAATCGAGCAGAAGGGAAGATTAGGCGTGTTAATCTTCGATAATCGATCGGTTATAATTTGCGTTAAAAGTAAGAGTAAGGTGAAAAGGGAAGATTCGAAGATCTTCGCTTCGAGCTCGCCATCGCCTCTGCTGCAAGATTTCACTGACATAATTAAATATTGCACGAGTTCGCCGGTGTTGGTCCTCCCTCGTCGTCTTTCGGCTGGGGAGGGGGATCAATATTTCAGGAGCAAGACCGTATCGTGGAGAAGAACGCTTGACGAAAATGGCAGGGAGCGTCGGTGAAAAATTGAACGTGGTTTCGCGGGCGGAGGAAAGCGTCTGTCCTTAAGATTTTTTCTTTCTATAAATATACGAAGACAGATGAGAGAAATAGGGAACAGGAAAATTTTTAACTCGTAATACGTATTCGTGATTACAGTTCTTTCTTATTCGTATTCACGTTTCGATCTTGAAGAGGAAGAAGAAGAAAAGAATATATTTAATGCTTCTCTGAGAGAAAAAGCTGAACGTTCTTTCAAGTTCAGGAAGAAGCAGGGTCTGGAGTTCCTAAGTTTGCTCCTCCTGGTGTATTGGTTAATTTATAACGTTTCCTAACATGGATCTATATAATAGGAGAAATATAAAATAGAAGAAACAGGAGAGCGATCGACGAACTCGTGAATTTTCCAAGCTCTCGCGAGTACAAAATATAAACAGTCGTCGATTGAAAAATTCGAATTATAAGAAATAGGAATTCCAACCTACCCTTTGATCCAATCCTTTAATACTTACAAGAAAATGATAGAAGAAAACAAACGAGCACGATAATTATTTAAAACTATATATATATATATAATAATAATAAACTGATCCTCGAGAAGAAAATTTCTTAAGTCGCGACGAGATAATAAATTCGAGGATTTCCAGATAAAAGCTCCAGATCCATTTCGAGAAACTCGGCTCGATCGGGTTCTTCTCAGCCAAGCATCGATCGAATGGGCGCGAAAACCGTGACGACACCCGTGCACCCCGTGAAAAAGGGTAAGCCCCGGTAATAGGATTACACCGTGTCGAGCGACAGATTTCGACTAGATATTCAACTGGCCGGTAGCTTCAATATTTGACAATTCGAATTAACGTTCCTACGATCCCCCTCTTCCATCGATTCGCTTTGCACGAATCTGCCCCTCCCCTCCCGTCTCTTCGTGGGCTTGCGTTTCATATAATCCGCGTACAGACGCCGCCGAAAATCCATTGGAACGTTTGCTCCACAGACCGCCGCTGCGCGCACGTGGATCCTTTTCCACGATGGCCTCCTCCCCCTCCCGTGAATTTCATTTAACGGGTGTCCCGCTGCAACCCCGCGGATACAACGCCGTTACCGGTGTTTGTATCGTCGAGCAGCCTGGAAGGAGCCATAGATCTTGCGGAGGGCCTCCCCCGAGATTGTGCCTCCCACCAGAGTGGCCTTTTCTTCGCCGTAAATCTCGCTCGCCCGCTTTCAGCCTGGATTGCCTCGCCGGACGCGCAACCACCGTCGTCTAATTAGCTTTCTGTCCAATTAAGACTAGACGATCCTAAACGATCCGGGGAGCGAAGGAAATCGCCGCATCCTGTGCGTTCCTTCGTTCGCAATTGTCGATAGAGATCGAGTCAATGTGATATGTGAGTATTAAAATAGGCGTTGGAAATGGAGAGTTCAATAGAAAATGTTAAAAAGAGGCGAAGGAAACCGAGGTGTTAATGCAACCAGGGATCTGCTCTTTTGTTTGCAATTGAGATCGAGTGTAATCTTATGTTTGTATCAAAATAATTATTGAAAATAGCGATCGAAACTGGGAATTAAAAAAAAGCGAAAGAAATCGAGATGACGGTTGCCGCATCGAACGTTCCTTCGCAATTGTCGATAGAGATCGAGTCAATGTGATCTTATACGTGTTTGTGAGTATTAAAATAGATGTTGGAAATAGAGAATTCAATAGAAAATGTTAAAAAGAAGGGAATCGAGGTGTTAATGTAACGAGGGATCCTCTGCTCTTTCGTTTGGAACTGTCAAAATAATTATTGAAAATAGCGAGTTCGATCGAAACTGGGAATTAAAAAAAAGCGAAAGAAATCGAGATGACGGTTGGAAATAGAGGCGTTGGAAATAGAGAATTCAATAAAAAATGTTAAAAAGAAGGAAATCAAGATGTTAATACAGATGACGATTGGAAATAGAGGCGTTGGAAATAGAGAATTCAATAGAAAATATTCAATAGAAAAGAAGGGAATCGAGGTGTTAATGTAACGAGGGATCCTCTGCTCTTTCGTTTGGAACTGTCAAAATAATTATTGAAAATAGCGATCGAAACTGGGAATTAAAAAAAAGCGAAAGAAATCGAGATGACGGTTGGAAATAGAGGCGTTGGAAATAGAGAATTCAATAAAAAATGTTAAAAAGAAGGAAATCAAGATGTTAATACAGATGACGATTGGAAATAGAGGCGTTGGAAATAGAGAATTCAATAGAAAATATTCAATAGAAAAGAAGGGAATCGAGGTGTTAATGTAACGAGGGATCCTCTGCTCTTTCGTTTGGAACTGTCAAAATAATTATTGAAAATAGCGAGTTCGATCGAAACTGGGAATTAAAAAAGAGCGAAAGAAATCGAGCATGTGATCTTATATATGTTTGTAAGTATTAAAATAGGTGTTGGAAATAGAGAGTTCAATAGAAAATGTTAAAAAGAGGCGAAGAAAACCGAGGTGACTGTTAATGCAACGAGGGATCTGCTTCTTCGTTTGCAACTATCAATTGAAATCAAGTGTGTGATCTTATGTTTATAAATATTAAAATATTGAAAATAGCGAGTCAAAATTGCGAATTAAAAAAGTTAATTTTTATAATTAAAGGAAAGACTAATTTTGATAATTGAGATTATCCTAAACGATGGAAGGAAATCGAGGTTGCCTCATCGAGCGATCCCCTGCTCCTTGGTTTGGAAATCGAGATTAAGTGTAATCTTGTGTTTGCAAGTATTAAAATGGCCGTTGAAAATTGAGAATTCAATCAAAATTGAGAATTAAAAAAGTTGGAAAAATTAATTTTGATAATTAAAACGTATCGAAGAGAGAGCGAAGAAGTTTGAAGTGACTGTTAATGCATCGATGATTTGCTCCTTTGTTTGCAATTGTCAATCGAGATCAAGTGTAATCTTGTGTTTGCAAGTATTAAAACAATTGTTAAAAATCGGGAGTTCGGTCGAAACTGCGAGTTAAAAAAGTTGGAAAGATTAATTTCGATGATTCCTTTTCTCACATTCTATCTAAGACTTTTAAGATCCAAAATGATCGTTGTTAGATGATCGATGCAGAGAGATGAATAGCGCTTTTTACGTAGCGCCATGTGGCAAATTGGAATCGTTTAAGGGGCAAGTTCAATTGGGTTAAATCAACTCGGGGCAAAGTTTTGAATCTAAATTACTGAAACTCCGGGATCAAGATTTCGTCGCTATTTCGAATCTATATTTTACTTGACGGGGAATGAAGACTATCTTCAGGTTCGCTGGATGATCAAAGCGTGAATACCGATGTAGAAGATAAGTCGGTTTTCAAAAGACGACTGCAAAGTAACAGTGAAGACGAAGACGAAGAGAAAGAGAGAGAGAGAGAATAACCACCGACTTGGGTGATTAAATATTTTGATAATTATGCTGATATCAAGAAATCTCAAAGTATAGAGACGTATGCGTTGGGAATACGTCGAGATTCTAATCGGCTTTCTTCACTTCTCGTCGGAGGAACTGCGAGATACTCTCTCGATCGAGTTGGTGAATCGTGAATCGCGAATTATTTCCACGAATATTTCGAAATTTTATCTTTTGGATCAATATCATATCGAAACAGAATTAGATTAGATTGGCTACGATAAATTATTATATTAATCCATATAAGAATAATTTTTTCCATTACGGTTAAAAGAAGTTCGATCCGTTTGAACCCTTTTTCCCCTTTTACGTATCTATCATACCAATTTTTACGAACAATGGAAACAAGCGTAAAATTGTGCTAACCGTTCTGTAATTGAGAACCAACAAGCCCATTCTTCTCGAAATTGAGTTTATATTTTGGTGCACGCTATTTTATCGTTCTTTCTTTTATTATTCTATCTCTTTTGTAAAATATTTTTATTACAATTTTTCAATCGAGACCGAACAAATCTCCCCCTATTTTTCTTTTTTCTTTCTTTCTTTTTTTTTTTTTTGACCAACAATTTTTCATTCTAAACACGCAATTTTAAATTTTACATTTTGTTCGATTTTAAGTTCGATCGAAAAGATAGTTTTGGGAAATTGTTTCTCTTTTTTCTTAAATCTCGCATCTGCCATCCTTTTCGAACGATTTGAATTGAAATGGAAATAAAAATTACACAAATAAAATTATCGAGAAGATGAAATCGATTACTCCCAGATATCTCCATTATAATTAATGTAAAAAAAACGATCTATTGTATTGAAAAATAATCAATCTTGTTCCCAAGTACAGTATTAATCCGAGAAAAAGGATCGCAATTTCCCTTGAACAACTCGAAACCTAACCAAATAAACTTCGAATCGAACCATAAATTGCCAATAAAAGCGGGGAAAAAAAAAAAAAAAAAAAAAGAAAAGAAAAGAAAAAATTCCGATAAACTGAAAGCCACGAAGCTATTGTTTGGTTATCGATAATCACCGAGCAACGTGCCTCGACTGATTCCCCTTTTAAATTAGTTAATTCTCCTCGACTCGACCTATAACTTTATACCGAGAAACTTTCCTTCCTTCCTTCCTTCCTTCCTTCCTTCCTTTCTTTTTTCAAGTTTAAACGGAAGGAATTCGAACGCGACTCGAGACGAAACGAAAAATCGAATTTCGATTAGATTCCCGGAAGGGGCGCGCAAAGTTACGCCCCTGCTCTCCGCCACTTCACTCATCGTTCACATTTCCTCTCCCGAATCCTTCTTATTCGCGGCATTATCATAATGCCATCGGCCGCTACGTGACAGGAAAGACGTATTATCGTCCCAGCCTCCCTCGATCCCACCCTTGAAACGATCCTTATCGCCCCTCCCTTAAAACGAACCCGAATTAACCATGTTACTGCTCCTTGTTTCTTCGAATCGCGCGCCAACAAACAATGATGGCGAACCACGCAAAGGAAACAACAGACTTCTCAATCGACGGAAGGATAATCCTTCCTTCCTCGCCCTTAAATTCCTAAATCGTCCGTGTAAGAGAGAACAAGCAATCATTTTATAAAGAAATTCAACGAGACACATATGCCCCTTCCTCGCTATACTCCGCTGTCCCAAATCTGGCTTATCCTACCAGCACAATTCCCCGAGAGATCCGCTCCTAATTTTCAAGTAAGCAAGCAAAACTCCAGCCTCCAGTTCGATGCCACTTCGTTAACCGTCTCGCGCGGACGAGACTTGGCTTCGAACAACTTTCCTCCCGGAAATAACTATTCGCCTGTATACACATATATACGTACGATATATTAAACAAAACGAAGAGGAAGAGGGCAGGCTTACATCGATAGTTGCAAGAATTTTCAAAGAGTTTCCCCCTCGGTAACGTCTGAACGCGTTGAATTCCTGTCGGCGGCTCCCACAGGAACGAGAACGGAAACGGATGGCTGGCAGCACGCCAGACGACACCTCTCCAACTTCTTTCTCCACGCGTGCAGACGGCACACACACGCGCTTGTCCCTCTCTCTATCTGTCCAAGTAATAATCCTAACTCGCGGGTTAGCCGGGGGTTAATTAGGGCAGCAGTTGGCGGGGTTGGGACTTGATTATAGCCTCAGCTATTCGATACCGGTTCATTTTCCATTCCTATGGAAGAAACGGCCAGATAACGGACGACCGGCCTCCGACCGATAACAGCCGTTATTGCGCCAAGTTATTTGTTCCAACCACGCTTCCATTGAAAGCCAAGAGGTGGTTTAAGCAGTACTTTCGTGGGAAAATATTCGCGCAACAGCTGTTGCATCGGGGATACGAGGTGTTGAGAAAGATTGTCGGCAAAAGCTAGCTTTTCCAGTTCGTAAATTCGCCCTATGAATCGATAAATTCGAAAGAGATGAGTATTATTACGAGATATTTGGCCGATATTCCTGAGAAACTTGAGAGTCGAACACGGTCCTCTATTGTTCGAGGAAACAAGCAAGTTTGGAAAAAGGGTTTGGAAGGAGAATAAGATAGCAAGGGGGGAGGGCAAACAAGGAAAGACGGGGCAGTTGGCCGAGTGGAGGGGGGCGTTTTCTCGAAGATGGGGCGATAAGGCGGAGGAGGGTGGAAGCCGAATGCAAAGGAAAGCGGATTTTCTTCAGCGAAACGATTCTCTTCCAATCGGGTGACAATGGCGCCCGTTGCTCGGTCAATCGGCCTTTTTTGCGACTCGTCGAAACGCGCAGCGGCCTCGATGAAACGGGTTCTCGCGGCAAAAATGACCAGACACAAAGGATCCTCCTTTCCTGGCCGACGAAACTGTCGAGGGTAGACACAAAGCGCCCTGATAATAACTGCGCCCTCGCAAATTTTATCAAAGCGCGATCCCTCCTTGTTGCTGTTTGTACCTGTTTTGTAATTTAAACCTCCTCTCTTTCTCTTTCTTTCTCTCGAATTATTAGAAAATGTCGGTAAATTACGTGGATAATAAAAAATATCAGATGCAAATAGAATTCACTTACTCGTTTCGAAACTCGCTTCCCCTTGAATCGAGTTCAGATCGAGTAGCGAGGGGCGAGTGCGGCGCACGAGGATCCATAACAACACACCATTCTACGATTTCTGAAACAAAGAAAATTAAATATCGTTGATATTAACGATTCATTTTTCTCGAGATTATCCATTGTAACTAGCTTACAATAAATATTGCATCACTTTTATCGCGTCTCTCCTCTCAGACAAATTGAATTTCTCAATCCTTCATCGGAAGATTCGTTCCTCCCCTCCCTCTTCTCTTTAATAAACCGAGAATCAAGCCGAAACGTCGTCGAGTAGGTTCACAACAGCTCGTGTCACGAGAAACCAGCTACAATCCGGGTAAACGTTCAAATGTCTCCAAAGTGGCCGGAACAGCGAGGCGGAAAGCGTCAAAGGAAACGTGTCGGTTCGAAATGATTCGAGGCGCGGGAACAAAAGAGGGGAGGGCAGGAGGAGGCAGGAGAGGGAAGCATAAAGCCCAAACCAGTTTTTAAAGGGGTTAAGCGGACCAGCGTACCCCCTCTGTTGTCGTTAAATGGAGCCTACCATTTCAACGAACCGATTTCCTCCATAATTTCATGATAAAATACAATAATTTCGTCAGGTAAAAGATATTTCTTCTTTTCTCTTTTTTTTAAAGAAACGATAATTAAGAAAAAAGAAAGATTGGCCGAAAAAAATATAGGCTAAATATTTTTCACGGAAGAAAGAGAGATATGTTTGTTCCCTTTTTCGTTTTTTTCCTTTTTTTCTTTTACCGCGTAATGTTTCATTGGTTTTCTCGCCTGTCTCCCCCTCTCTTTTTAAATCCAATCGCGGCCGAGGCAGGGCGAACGAGTGAAAAAAAGCCGCGGAACTAAAAGGGAGTGATCAATAGAACGGGGATGAAAAATCGCGCAAACTTCGGGACACGCGTTCCACGCGGACAACAACGGAAGATAACACGCGGTGGGGCGTTGTGGTGGTGGTGGTGGTGGTGGTGGTGGTGGGAACGAAACGAAAACGGGTCAACTGGTCTCCGTTGAAAAACGTGTAACTTTGGTCGGATGCATAATTACGCCGCTATGAATCCTAGTAATTTTTGCATCTGCATACGTGTTAGCCCCCTGTTTAAAATCGTGCTCTCCCGTTCCTTCTCCCGTGTGCTTGAATTCATATTTTTAATTGCGTTGACAGGCTAACGCGAAGGTAGCGGAGACGGCCATGTTTGCGTTTCTAAATTACTGGCAATTTTTTTTTCAAACAATTTTCAAATGTAAAACACGATTTCGAAGAATTGAACAAAATTTTCTTCCTTTAGAGTTTCTTTTTTTAAATTATTTTAAAAGAACCACCCTCGCGTGAAAGCACGAGGGAATGAGATCGAGATTCGTAAGAGTCATCGTCTCTTTTAATCTCGTTTTGCGACAATTTTTTCAATTTTATTTTCCAATCTTACAACGATTCATCCTAGCAACTCGTAGTTTAAATTTAACGTCGATAAGCTGCTTTCAATTTGATAAATAATTCCAGTTGACTAAAGTTTAACGCTATTAACAGGCTAAAGTTTGACAGAAAATTCGATTCGGAGTTGCTCAAAATTTTATCGATCGATTTTTCCATCGCACGCTATCAACACGCTCGAAGGAAGAAATGTAATTTCCATCTCGTTGTAAAAAATAAGTAAGTGCTGATTCTATCAAATATTGAAATAAATACATTAATTTATTCCTATCGGACTTTCCTTTCTTCCATTCCACGACTCGAGAGACAATGACAGTCATTCGTGCCAGATGAAAAAAAGAAAAAATTAAAATAAACAAAAATTAAAAATATCTCGATCGATGCCTATATCCGCAATTTTTTTCTTCCATACAACTTGAGAAACAATGATAATCATTTGTGCCAGATAAAAAAAAGAAAAAATTAAAATAAATAAAAATAAAAAAAATCTCTATCGATGGTTATACAATTCTGCAATTTTTCGTCTTCGATTTATTCTTATCAGACTTTCCTCCATACGAAAGAGTGGAACTAGAAAAAAAAAATTAAAATAAATACAAATTAAAAATACATATCTCGATCGATGCCTATATCTACAATTTTTTGTCTTCGATCTACTTTATTCCTTCCATACAACTTGGGTCATTTGTGCCAGATAAAAAAAAGAAAAAATTAAAATAAAATTAAAAATATCTCAATCGATGCCTATACGATTCTGCAATTTTTCGTCTTCGATTTATTCTTATCATTATTCTTATCTTTCCTCCATACGAGTGGTACCAGATGAAAAAAAAGAAATTAAAATAAATACAAATTAAAAATACACATCTCGATCGTTGCTTACGTCTGCAATTTTTCCTCGATCTAATTTATTCTTTTCTTCCTTCCTTTCATACGATTCGAAAGTGGTACCAGATGAAAAAAAAAATTAAAATAAATACAAATTGAAAATACACATCTCGATCGATTCTCCAATTTTTCGTCTTCTAATTTACCCTTATCAAACTCTCCTTCCTTCCATACGTGAAATAAACGGATTAACAATACGAGGCAGTAGAATCGCTCGTGCCATATGAAAAAAAAAAAACGTGACGAATATACTTGATTCTGCGCTTAACAGAAATCTCGACTACGTTTCAACCTCGTATCCTCGAAGGAACTGCTAATCTCGACCTCGCAGCGACACGATGATCCACGATGGATTAATATACGACACGCCATCGTCTCGTCCATCCTCTGCTCGCGAGAAAATTCCGTTTAATTTCTCCGCTTCGTGGCGGGGTGAAAAAAGCAGGGGGTGGGGCGCGAACAAGGGGGGAAAAAGGAAGGGAGAAAAGGAAGGGACGCGCCACGAAGGAATGGACGAGCCGAGATGAGCCGAGCTACTGTACTACAGCTACACAGGTACTAATTGCTTTAATGAGAAAGTGGGCGCGGCCGTTTCTATAAAATTTCATTGTGAACGGCGGCGTGGAAGCCAGCTGGAAGCCGGACCAGTGAGTAAAAGATGGCCACGTGGGTGAAAAGGCGAAGAACGAAAGTGGGAAGGGGACGTAGAAAAGGAAGGCTGAATGCTGGAGGCGAAAGAAAAAAGCATTGTTCCAACATCCGTTCCAACTATCAGGAATTCGAAGATCGATTCTGACAGGTGTTGTTCACTGTTGGATGGAAAGAAGCCTGGTTGGATGAAGGAATATTTTCACGCGCATTTTTCTCTTCCATACTTCTATATAGTCACTGATCCAAAACGACAACCGTTGAATCCAGAGAATTCTAACTTATCGATACAAAATTTTTCTTTTTATTTATCTACGTTAATCGCGTAACGGGTTTAAGTTTAATTTATAAATGTAACCTCGCGTTTCGAGCAGTCAAGTCATAAATAATTTTTAACGATGTTTTGAAATATATTATATTCAGATTATTAGCTCTTCCGCAGCATAGATTCACAAGAAATTCCAAAAATGTTTCAACGCTTTTAACGGGATATTTTTTGCGTTCGCTCGAAGGACGTTCGATCCCGACAACCGCATCCGACGTGGAAGGAAAGGAAATTTTCCATGCTTCCAGTCCAGTCAACCATCGACGCCTTTCAACCGTCAATCAAACGGAGTTAACCAAACAGGGTTGGCGCCCTCCCTTAAATCTGTTTCATCCCCAAGCTCTATCGAAATCTGCTAGTCGAAGCGCAGCCTGCATATATATATATTATTATTAGCGCGCTGGAAAGAGCAGAATGGGAATAGAAGCGGATGACTTCTCTCCGTCATAAATTTAATTTCGCCTCCTTTCCATTATTCCATCATTTGTGTTTCCCTTTCTCACCTGTACTCCACGTTTCCCGCTCGAGCGAAAGTGCTTGTCCCCCCTCCATTGCCTCTCCTCCCCCTCCTCCCCTTCGAAACCGCATTTTTCCCAAGGCCACGTTCCGTACCGTTCCAATTTTTCGTCAGTTATAATACCACTCGCTCTCCCTTTTGCTTTCGTTTTCGTTATTCCTCGCCACCCCTTCAACTCGATATTTTCGTTGCATCGCCCCTCCTCTCATCGACGTTTAGTCCCTGTTTCCTTTATCCCTCTTCCTTTTTTTTCAATTCTAACTATTTTTTACTACTCTTTCGAGCTTTTAATCCATCGAAATTATTCGGAAATTGTATCTTTTTATTAGCTGTACAAGTAACTTCTTTCCTCCCCTTGTTTTTTCAAATTCAAAATTTTATTACGTGCAAGTATTATACGAGATTGTTTCAGATAGATGTCTCGTGACTCCCGATCTTTCTGCCAGTTCTTCTCTGACTGACTCATCGAACTTTCTCGATACTCATCTGAACTCTCCTCGTCTTCCAAATTAAAATTTTAAATCGTCGCTACCACTTTTTGCACTTGTGCAAATTATTTCAGTAGCTTCGATTTCCTAAGCTGGAGTGCAAAGACGCTGTATCGCTCGAAATTGTCGCGACTCTTCTTAAAAAGAACGTTGTCTGGAATGGCGGGAAAGTAATTCGAATTCAAAAATTATTCGCCCAGTAATTAAAATTATTTCGAAAATTATTCCGTTGAGACAAAATTATTATTAAAAATGATTCACAGTTGAGATAGAAGGAGAGAAGGATCAGCTGATTGAAACGCCATTGCCATCACGATTCGTTATTATCCGTGGCGAGGAGAGAGACGCCATTGTGATCCGCTTTGCGTATCGTGTACGCGTCTGTTGGATCGACTTACGCGAGAAGAAGAAAGGGAGAGAGAGTGGAAGGAAGGAATACGAGAAACAGAGGGACGAATCCCTTCCTTCACCCTTCACGATTGACCTCGAAGAGATTCCGTCCCAAAGATCAGATGGCTCGATTGGACGTTTCGAATCGAAGATGCAGACTCGTCGACGCAGAATTTCGATTGATAAAAAATCGAAGGATTTCGAATGATTGTGAATGAAAGCGAGTCCTGGAACCGTGGTGGAAATTTCATAGAACCGTTTCGATCGGGAAGAATCGAATTGGGGAGGGGGAAACAAGGGGGAGGAAGAGGGGAAGAGGCGACGAGTAAGTACATCCATCATGCCGCGTCGATAATGTTGCAGCGAATGCTTGTTATCGAGGCCAACGTCGGATTTCGATCGTCCGATTCGCGCCATCCCACCCCCATCACCTGTTATCGATCTCGAAATCACGAACGCCGCACAGATACGTGGTTTCGTTTCTCCTAATGGATCGGGGGTAGGGGAGGACGAGTGTTTCGTTCATTATCATCCAAAATGCGGCGTGCAATAGCCCAGCCACTCGTTAGTAAACTCGTAGCAACGTTATTAATTGGCAGCTCTGATTATCCGAGGTGGAGGACGAGTATCCGACTCGTGGAGAAGATATCCCATCTCCGATACAACCTGATATCGCAACTCCTAATGATTCTGCTGTCGAGGTGGAATATCTTTTTCTTCGACTTTTCCTCGAAATGTTAATACGCCTTTGCTCGACCACCTGCTTTGACGCATCATAACTCTGATAAGAGATGTTTCAATCCATTCGTTTAACGTATATAATTCTAAAACTCGAATGGTTAGAATTTTCTTGTCACAAATCAGATGTTACTTTTTTTGAATTTTCTAAGCAGAGAAATGAAATTAGCTCAAGCTGAAAATGGATTGTTCGTTATCGAAATCATTTCTATTCTATAAAGAATAATTGACGGTGGAGGAAGGAAAGCAGAGATGAAGTGAGAGAAGGAGAAAGAATCATGGATTCAATATTCAACAAATTCTCATTCTCTCTCTCTCTGTATATATATATAAATACATAAGACGTTAAAATATAAAACGTTTCAATTTATGCGTGAAATCATTTTAACTGTAAAAGACTCGTCTCGTCGAGAGTTCTTTTCACACCGTGTATAATAATCGGTCCTTTGAAAAATTATTCGCTTCGTTATTCCTACATTCTCCACGCTGTACCCCTATTATCATCCTCAAACAACGCGTGCAAATCCGTGGGACGCGATGGTAATCGTCGAAACCGATCGATCGATAATCCAATATCATCTTCGAACGAAAAACGGGGCCCGTGAAACGAGTTTCCCCGACTAGGGAAGAAGAACGCGTGATTAGAGCAAAGGGGGGCGACCTAGCGAACTGACTATTTACGCCAGCGTAACCGTGTAACCACAACGGAGGGGACGGAGGGGGCCGGTTGAACGCAGCACCTTTGTGTCATTCAGCCAGGGTACCGAGGCTTAAATGGCCTCTTCCGCCCCCTCCCTCTCCCCCAGGGGAGGCCTTTTAAAAGCCACCAGGGGGTGGGAAACAGAAACTGGCTGCGTGCTGCACGACCGCCCCTGTTCGCGTGCACGTGCACCACCCATAAATACGTGGCAGAGTAACGTATCAACCGACCGATATAATAAATAATTCGATCGCACAAACGTTTGACCTCTTGTTTCTTCCGTTTGACTTGGAATGAGTTCGTCGATTGGCCGAATCGTTGTCAGTCGATCCGTTTAAAGGGGCGAGTCGTCAACAGTTGCGTTTCAAGCAACGTTTTCGTTCGATCGTTGCAAGTTTTAATCCTTGGAAGAGGAAACGAATGATCGAACTGATTTTTACATTGGGTGTATATATTTGTTGCTCATCGAGAGAAGAAGAGGATATATTATGTAGAAGAATACCGTTTAATTATTAATCATTGATCGAATCTTTGAGATAGAGGAAAGGTCGGAGCCCCTCTCTGTTGAATAATTACCGCCAAGTATCCACTCTCTGTCGGAATAACCGATAAGGGTTAAAACAATCGAGGAAAGAACGAAGCTCCCCACGGGGGGAAACTTGGGAATAACGTATCGATCCCCTTTCGAGGTGATGGCGATGGTCAAACACGATGGTCCAACTCTCGCGAGAGTTAGCCGGACAAACGCTGGTCGAAAACGCGGGGTTTTCACGAAAGCCTGGTCGGAGGGTTTCTCCTCTCGAACTGTCGTCGAAACTTGGGGAGGGGGCAAGGGACTGTCCCCTTCACGACACGAGGGAACGGAAACGGTTAAGTTTCGAAAACGTTAAGCGGCGGGGGTGGATAAAGGGCGGTGGAAAAGCAACGAGGACCCCCTCTCTCTCTCACGGTGCAATTTGAATCCCGTGGAAAAGCGTCACGGCCGCGTTTCGCGGCAGTCTGGCGACGCGACGGGCTGCTGACAGCTCGGCAGATGGCTGTTACAGTTATGGCCTAGACGGGAATATATGAATTCCTGAGGGGAGCGTTTACGGAGCCTCTTTCTTTGAAGAATGGCTGAACGAAGTTGCCATCCGGCCTGGTTGCCGCCGTTCAGGGGCGGCGCGTTTCAACGTTTCGGGTTTGCGACGGGTAGAATGGTGAATGGACATTTAATTAGGGATATGGAATTGGATTTTTGGACCTCGATCCCCTGCCTTTCCTCCTGAATTTCCGATAAAATGTACGACAGCTTGAAGATTCCGTTTTCCTTTTTCTTCTGGAAAGAAATACCAATTACAGGCAGGAGAAATTCGAATTCTTTCGAGAAAGCGAGCTTCGATTTTTCCCCGCCTATTCTCGATAAGAAATATACGTGTAGTTTATTAGCAATACGGCAATCAAACTACACGTAATCGAAACTACTTTCAATAACAAACTTTGGAGGGCCGATTTGAGAGGGCATTAAAATCTGTTTTCCTGTTCCTCGTATCGGATCTCGAGATCTTGTCGCATGCACGAAACTCGCGTGCACATTGGCGAGGGTCGTGCAATCGCGGCTCCGCCATCCCTAACGATCCGTTATTACTTTGATAAAGTGCATAAACACCGGTATTCGGATGGCTGATGGCATATTTTTTATTCATAACGCTGGAACACAACGTAAAACACGAATAATCACGTCCATGTGCGGAATTGCGATCGCTTTTCTCGATCGACGCACGCTCCTTTCGGAAAATTATGCTCGTTCCACCCGTTGAAGCGAGTTCTCGTTGAAATTGGAACAAATTCTCAGCATTGATCATCGAAAAATGGAGTATTGCGCTCGAATGGTGACTCTCGTTCGGATCGATGCGATAATGTTTATTTACATTCGTGCTGTAGAATTTAAAGTTCATCGAAATTTTATTTGTGGTTTTATTATTCAACGTTGTCAGCAACATTCATAGTTGTACCTTTACTTTTCTTCGCATACTTCAAATGTTTAATTAATTGAAATATATTCATTCGGCCAAACTCGTATATACTTTAATTATCGTTTTCGCTGTCGACAATTTGATTTTTTTTAAATATCGCTTCGAATAAATTCCTAAGCTGTATAATCTTATACAGAATAATACACTGTCGAATGGTTAGATTTTTTTATCTCAAATTAGACCGTGGTCGCGGATCGAACTATATTTTCGGCCCGAGTTTGACAATCAAAACAAATGGCGATAGAAATATTATTTTCAAAGTTCTTGAGTTTTAAGCGTGGTAATGAAATTAGTTGGAGCGAAGATGATTTGATTTTTCGTTATTGGATAACGAAATTATTTCTATTCGACGATAGAGAAAATAGCGATGGAAGTAGAATAGAATGCTTGCCCTGACGAATCGAGGGTGCATCTTGATAATTACTTTATTATTAAAATATCGCAAAACAACGATACACATTTTAATACAAAATTTTCCTTCTTTCCATGTAAACATACGTAAAATATTGGAATATAAAAATTTTATATACGTTGATTCGTGCCTGAAATCATTTCGAGTTGGCTGTAAAATGAAAAGGCATGGAGTGTAAAGGGTTAAACGTTATTATTATTTATTTAAATTTTTGCCACGCGAGTGTTTAAAACATGAAACGCGCGAAGAAAAATTGATTCCAGATAGAAAATATAATGTTCACTCTGAAATGATTATCCAAGGAGCATCGCCACCGATTAACTTTGCGTTTTCTACGCGCGACAGATGGCAGAGATTATAGCCAACGATTACAACGTTCCTCTTTTTACGGTCGCCAGCGCGTTGATAAAAAAGTTGGCCTCGTTGAAAAAGTTGGAGAGACGTGTTCCACGCGTCCATTTCTACGAATTCAATTCACTGTGTTGAATACTTTGTTATACGATTTCGCCAAGTTCCAACTTTTTGGGGAGAATAATTAGAGGCGTGCCATTTTTCGGGAAATGGCTTGAAAGGAAAAGGAAAACCGCGATTCTTTTCATTCTATTCCGTAGAATTTCAACGATTTGTTCAAGAAAAAAGCAACAATTGGAGAAATATGAAACTTAAGAATTTTTCTCAATAATTGTGAATGGAAAATTTACAATACAATACAAGATTAGACCTGTAAAGTTACCTTTCTTGAATTCCGCAATTCTTATTATTCTCTTCGTACACAATAACGACGAAAAGGATGGAAGAAATGGAATTTGCAAACTATCCTCGCGTAATCAGGAACAGGCGATCACAATCTGGCAACTGAACATGCCACACTCACGTGCGAACGCGGATGGAATTATTAAAAACGATTAAACATTTATTGTCGCATGTTGTTTCTCGACGCATGTCGAGAAGCCTGATTTTCCAGCAAGATTCGTTTACCTTGAAGAATATATCCCACCTGAAAAGTTACGCGGTTTCAGATCCACTCTCCTGTCGTAAAATTACATCATAAAATTGAAGGCAAACTTTAGAATTTCGTATCATTTTTACCTCACGTCAAACGTATCAACATTTATCCACGGGAACAAAGCGTTTCTAATTTCCAAATAATTTCCTCGACGAATTTCGTAAAATCGCATCGAGGGTGGGAAGCGTGAAGGCAGGGCCGGGCGGAGGGCGTTCTATCGAACACTTCCGCTCGATGGAGCAAGCTTCCTGTGACTAAGCAAACGGTTCTCGGGCCCGAGCATTCCTGGCCTAATGTCGCGTGCTGTCACCTGCTAGCGTGCGAAACGGACACACGTTCCGCCACACTTTTACACCCGTGTTCACACCCGGCGGTGTGATACGAGGCAATAAAACGGGCCGGGGGTGAAATTAACGATGAAATTATTTCGAGCGACCGCCCGTTGAAATTGAAACTCCTGGCTGAAACTCGATAATTTCGTAAATTCGAAATCTCGAGCAGGGACGAGGATAGTTTTTACTCGATTTCCCGAATCCTTTGTTTCCAACAATTTCAATTTGTTTACGTTCTCTTCCGCTCCCTTTTCCTTGTCCATCTCTATCACGTGCAACTAAACGCACATACGTACAATAGGAACGTGCACGCAACGATCAGAAATTAGTCGAACGGGATTTAATTAATTTGGGAACCAGGCTCTGTTTGCTTGCTCTTTCTCTCTTTCTTTCTTTCTTCCTTTTTTTGAGGTCGAAAGTATATAGAGAATAATTACTTTCGATGCTTCGACGATAACACATTTTGTCCATTATTTCTGAGATAATAACAGATTAATTGATTTCAAGTAAATCTCTTACTGGATGATATTTTTATCATCGAATTATCGAGTCGAAAAGCTAAGAGTTTGTGAGAAAAAAACCTCTCTCCAAAATAGACGTGTAGCCGTTCGCCATCAAGCGAAGCGGCATCTTATGATGATATCCAATCTAGGGATCCCCAGATGACTCTGCTATCGCAATTCCTAGTGGCTCACGTTCCCTTTCCCGCGTTATGCGATCTGATATCGGGTAATCTTACGGCACGAAGCAAGGTAATATGACATTCACCAGACACGTGACTAATGCAATAATGCTGGGGAGGGGGGAGGGGGTAGGGGGCGAAAGCTTCTAGAAACTACATGCTAATTAGGAGGAAATTAGAATTTAGATTAGTCGAATGTTATTTCTGACGCAACGCCGTTGTTTCGCGGGCCAATTAGCATGAGCGAATTTCATCCGCAGGAAAATTCGATGTTAACGTTGAACGCTCCCCCAATCTACGTTACTTACAACAATTTTATCAAATGTATCTAACTTTTACAGAGAAACTTTAATTATCCGTTAAAAAAAATATTTGCATTTTCTTTTTCTTTTTTTTTTTTACGTCTTTTTTAATTCGAAAAAATCTTTAGAAGAAATAAAGAAAAACAGGGAACGTATTTTACAAAATATAGCTCCTTTTAACTTTAGAGAAATGATTCGAAATCGTTTGCAAATAAAAAGTATAATTTCTTCTTTTGATTATCCGATTGTTCTCGTATAAAATGAGAAAATCACGTCAAAATTGAAGAGTTTAGTCTTTCCTAAAAATTCGATATGTCCTAGTAATTATTTCACTTAGTCGTCACAAGGGAGAGCAGATCAGAAAATCGTGGTAACCAATCTAATATAGGAGAGAATTAGGTTAAAGTTAAACTTAAACTAGGTTAAAATTAGATTATCATCAGAATTGGAGTACGAGAACAATGTCGGTATAAATGTTGGATTTGACTAAGTATAGTTAAGCTTAGATTGGATCAAAATTATTAACAATTGATTTCAGGTTGTAGTGCATTAAACGTAGCTCAGATCAAACCACAGGGTCGGTCTAAACTGCGACAAGATTCTTACATCGGATCAGAGTTGAGCTACGAATCCCGTTTGTTATAATATTACTTTCAAAATATCAAAACAACAAGAATTTTTTTCTAAAAAGGATAACAGTGAACCCATGTTTGATTAGACGCGGTTAGAACCAACTGAGTATATATATATATATGTATATTGGGCTAATAGGAAAGTTAGGTTATTCCCCGAGTGAACTAGATCAAAATTGACGTTAGATGTTTGATAAGTTATATTAAGTTAATATTAGATTAATATCAATTTTAGGGGAATAATTACCTACCGAGATCAAAAAACGATTTTCACGATGTTTCACTTTACTTTACAATATCCGCCAATTTCCTAATCTTTAATTTCTTTAATTTCGCGTTCGCAACGAGCGAACTTCTTGGCGAACGAAAGGGGGTAGAGGGAGAGAAATCTATCCAAATACGAAAGTTTTAAATTTATTAAAACTTTATATATACTCGAAACGAAAAAAAAAAAAGATCCACTCGAAGCAAACGTCGAATTTCAAACTTCGACAAAATTCGACCGTATATTTCACACGATGAAACAACACCGAAGAAATTGTATCTTTTTTCTTTCCATCTGAACACAAAGAACAAAGAGCGGCAAAAAAGAAAAAGAAACAGAAAAAGGAAAAGCATAGAATACGCACGTACATGTGTCTATCTCTGCAACAAGATTCTCGAAAAATTCGAATATCTCATCCTCCACTCTCACCCCTCCTCCCCTACACCCAACCGGTTAAAAATATTCGCGGATCCCCCCGGAGAGAATTACGCTCGCTGCATGGGTAACCGGTGAGAGCGTTAATTGCTCTCGCTCTTAAAATAACACTCGATTACTCGAGCAGCCGAGCTAGCAATTTCCTAAATACGAGACCCGAGTGGCGGAGAAAGAAAGTCAGACTGTGTGGAGAGGGACAGCGTGCGGGAGAGGGACGGAGAGAAACGAGGATGGTTGCTCGCCGCATTTAATTCCTGCCCTCGTGGTCCGAGTCGAGATCTGTCTTCCTTCTCTCTCTCTCTTCCCTCCCTCTCCTCCTCTTTCGTGAAATATTCTAAACAAGCGAAACAAACTTTTGGGATTCTTTGTACACCGCACGGGCTCACGCGCGCGATTCAACAACCGCTCGTTCGTTTCGACTCGACGGAAACGTTTAGGTCCCGCAAAATCGTATTTTCCTTTCGTCTTCTGTTTCGCGGTTCTTTTTTTCGCCATTTTTGTTTTCGAAGAGAGAGAGAGAGGGGCAGATGTGGAGATTTTTTTCCTCCAGCCGCGTTATAGAATTTCAACGGACTGTTCTTTCTCTTCGTGAGACCGAATGAAAGAGGTAATTTTACCCCGGGAAGGTTTGTTGTTACAGTGAAATTGCTTTCCGCTGCGGGGGTAACGAGTTACGTTTTTTATTCAACGCAAATATTTTGACGCGAGGCTTATTTGGATTTTCGATCGAGCTTGTATAATTGCGAATGCTTCTCGGAATCGATGCGCAATCGCAGAGAAGATTTCTACGAATGTTAACGAAACTTTATATATATATATATATATAAAGAAAATATATATATATATATATATAAAAATCACATATATATATATATATATATATACATATGTGATTTTTTTTAGACAATATCACGAATTCTATTTACTTGCTCGTATATCAGTGGCTAGCTACAACTGGTTGTTGGGATAACGAATAGAAGAGCACTCGGGAGTTAGATCTTTAAAATACCACGGAATTATCGATCGATAAAGGAATACGAGTCCTTGGCTGTACAAGGAGTATGCAATCAGGCTTAAATGTAATCAAATTCCAAAACCTTTCAAGCAGTGGAAACGATACGAATCGACGTTTGGGCGAAAAAAGAAATTTTGGAAATTTCGCACGTTTCAACGCGCTCGATCAGAATCAACAGAGCGATCGGGGATGAACAATGAAAAAAGCAGGGGAGCAGAATTGCGAAGAGAGCAGTTAAGTGGTGGCGTTCCACCCCGTGAACCGGGCACCAGCCTATGGAGGATTAACAAGGCGCGCTCGAGTGCGCTAGTGGTTGCACTTCGCGCCTTCAGAGACCGCCTTTCAGAGGTTCCGCCGTTCCGCCCTTTTACGCAGAGTCGAACGACGACGATTTTTAGATGGCTCTCGAGGTGTCCTCGTCTTAATTAACTAATTACACCCCGGCCAGCGGCCGAAGCTGCCGCTTCTTCGAGCAGATTGCTCTCTTGCTCTCGCGAGGGAGGGGGGCAAGAGGCTTTAAAAGAGGTTTTAAATACGTATATACCATTTTTTCAAAAAGAGGATCGGTAAACCTGCGGATATTTCGTCGATGCTCGCGCATTTTGCTTTTTATCTTTCGTCCTTTAGCTTGGAATTTATTATTTTCCTTGGTTTATTTCCATCCGAAACGTGATACAAAAAGGGGGAGGAGGAAAAGTAATGGGAGAAGGGGGGATGGAAAAAGCAATGGACATCGTTTTTCACTTAACCGATCGTTTCACCGCCGATTTCACCAGCGGCCGAAACCAATAATCATTTAATCGGGTCGCCGTTATAATAGGTCCATTGCTTACAGAATTTTCCCTTTTCCGTCGTGCCGGCTGGATTTCGCGGGGAAAATTGCGGAAATGTTGGAAAACGAACGGTAATGGGTCGTAAAGTGGGTTGCGATTATCAGGATTTATGCAACCGCCGCGTTTAACCATGCCAAAATCTCCTTGTTATCCTCCCCCACCACGTTCCTCTTCCTGGCTGCAATTAAAAATGGCAACGGTTTTTAAGTACCCTATTTTTGCCTCTCTAACTCCCCCCGCAACATTTTCCGTATACGAATAAATTTCACAAATCTCGCCTCGTCTACGACGAAAATTAGATTCCCGTTTCCTTTCGATCTCTTCTTTGAAACATCTTTGAAACGTACAACGCGATTTCCAAGAATGGAGACAATCTCGAGATGGAAGATCTCGAGATAATCGTGTGCAACGATTAATAGGGCAAACAAAGGCGTTGAAAGGAGCGCCATCTACTCGATTTTCGACTTCGAGTCCCGCAACCGGACAACCAGCCGAGCAACGCGGCCTTCGATATGGCGCTTTCAATTTTCCCCATTTAGCTTCTAATAAAGAGATGACCCGCGCCAGACAGAATGGCGTAGAGGAAGTGTCCTTGATACAGACGTACCTTTCTTCTTCTCTCTCTCTCTCCCCGCTTCGTCGACCCTCGAAGAGGGAGCTAATTTCCAGCGTTTCTCCCCTCCTCCTAGAGACGTGCCAATTTATCGCGCGTTCACGCAACGATCGATTTTTTTCTCCGACGATCCATATTTTCCCGAGAAATTGGAATTCGTTTTCCTCTTAAACTTAAATTTAAACCTCTCTTGGAAAAAAAATTAAAGAGATTATCCGATTAACGAAGTATATAATTTAACATAACGACTTTAACGTCCTCTCCGCCATTGTATAACCTCGAAAAATTAACGTGGGATCGATCTACTTAAAATTCGCCTCGAATTCCCTCCACGTGTAATATTGCACGGAAAGAGAAGAAGGGAGGGAGAGGGAGAGAGAAAGGAAGAGTTGTTTTATATTCGCGACGGCTTTCCTCTTTGTGGAGCCGGCCGGCCTCCTCCTTAACGCGAGCCAAGTTCGGGAAAGTGCGACTGCGTGGCGGCATAATGGGAGCCGGGGATCCCTGTACAGGTTTGTCGGCGACGCGAGGGTGGATCCCTGGCTATATTAGATAAGTTCTGTCGCGCGAAACACCGCGACAGAAACTCTGGCTGTGAGCAGCCAGGTTGAGCGGGGACCAGACCTCGGATGGAGGCGTTGGAGGGGTTGTTCTCGGCTTACCCTCGCTTTCTTCGCGCCCTCGCGGGGCTCTGCCACTCTCCTTCATTACGGCCTAAATGGAGAAAATTGAAAGCGCCTCCTCCTCCTCCCCCGACCACCAGTTTCACGCTGTTGTTATTTTATTAATACTCCAGATCGATATCTGGTCACAGAAGGCCTTCTCGGGGAGGGGAGACCCCTTCTAACGAGCATCTATCGCTCGAGGGATGATTCTCGTTCGACTTTGCATGTCTTCCCGAATCTTCGACCGGTTTGGAGAGTAAGAGAGATTCCACGAGAGGGTATCAAATGGATTTAATTGGATGTGACGGGCGAAAAAGGGTTGATGAGATATATGGGATCATAGAAGGGGTGTTCATAGGAGGTAACACGTGGAAAGCGAAAGTATATTGATTTATATTTGTATTCGGAAAAGTCCATTTATATAGCTGCACGTAACGTAGAATATTCGCTGGCGGAACTTTCCTAACGAAGTAGCCCTTCGACCGTTCTATTAATTCAGCTTAGTCAAACAGTATTTTACACTCCCCAGTGCGTTCACGTGCAATAACGTATCTTACAAACGGAACATTGGATCCTCTGGGGAGGAAGAGGAGGAGGAGGTAGAAATAGTCGCCTAATTTTTGCCCTCCTTTTGCGTGTACTTTCTTTGTTTAAAAAATCGCTTTCTTTCTTTTCTCTCTTTCTTCTTCTTCTCTCAACGATTCGAAAATGGAAATTCTCTCGATCGAATCGAAAGAGGGGGAAAGAACGCAAACACGTAGAGGAGGCAATGTTTTAAACCGGTTTTACCGGTTAAGCTTTCCGCGTGCTTAATTCCATTATGGATGGTCGTTCGTGAGAGCTCCAAGTTACAAATTTTGACATGCAAGGACGTAACGGATCAGGCGATCATTCCGTTAAATCCGAAAAAATTGCTTCCGCTTTGGAGAAAAGATCCGATCCGACTATTCTGCTTTTGCAGAGTAGTCTTTGCACATATATATATATATATATATCATCGGAGAATATTCGCGTGTCTAAACTCGGATTTAAAAACGCGATACATCATCGAGGCGAAGTTAAAAAGGTCGGAATTAAAAACTCGATAACGTATCACCGGGTATTTCTGTTCGCATAAATTCGTCCTGGCTCGTCGTCACGAGCCTGTCTTCCGAGGAATTAATCATCTCGAGTGACGCGGACGATTCGTTCGAGCAGAACGAATTTCTGACCGCGAGCGATTTTATTATCGAGTAATTCGCGAGCGTAGAGATATTTCCCTCCTCTTTAACCATCGAGTCGACTGAACACGCTTATAAATTGATTCGATAGCCAAGAGGAGACTAAGTTTGTTGTTTCACCAGAGAGAACCAATTGATTCGTGCGAATCTCTCTTTGCATTTTCGAAAAAAGAAATTTCTGTTTATCGATGAAACTGATATATATAGATGTGTGTTGTTCGTTCAATCGTATGTTTATCAGATGTTGGTGAAGCGTGAATTAAGAGATTACGGTATAATTAGCGATTGCAGTATTTAATCAGTCGCAAAAGATGCAACGATGAAGAGATTTTATCTATGCATATTAAGAGCACTTTAATTAATTAAGAAAAACTGTAAAAGTTTCGCGAAGGAATAAACTTATTTCCTCCAAGTTGCTCGACTTACTCGTGGAAAGAGTAAACTTTTTTCTTTTTCTTTTTTTTTTTTTTTTTTGTAAATTTATTGTTTCCTATTCGCGAAATTGAACTGGTCGGAAATTGTTCGTTGCGACGGAAGGGAAATGGAAGGGAGAAAGAAGTTTCCTCGAATGAAAGATCCGTTAAACTTGACAGTAAGTTTATCGGGTTGAATACAGATTGGAGAGATCCAGCAGTTGGATCTTCCCGCGGAGAGGAGAAAATTATCCTCTTCGTTTTCGTGGAAGGAAGATCGAGGGTTCTTACGTCGCTTTCAGGGATCGAACGCTCCCTCCTTTGAAAATTTCTTTTTTATCGCGCCAGCTGAACCATCCCCTTGCGCCCACGAGACGGTATGTCCAATGGATATCAAAGGAATCGTGTTAAGTGGCAAATAATTTAATTTCCTCCCCTTTCGTCCCTCGATTATACGCTGCGCCAATTAATCCCTCCCTCTTCGTCGTTTCCTTTCGCGTTGCGAGAAAAGTCGCTCCACAAAGATCGCCAGTTCGACGTTAGGGAACACAAAGGAATCATATAACGGAAATTATATGATCTTACATCTCGTGTTAACAAATTTAAGCCGAAATTGAAATTACGATATCCTGTTTATAGAAATGATACATATATTCGTCTTTGATCCAATCTCAATCGATTATAACTCGAATAAACATCGAATATTCTTGTACAACTTTCGAATTACGAATTAACCTCTAAATCCTCCGCAAATACATCAATAATCCTGATCTACAATGAATACAATTAATTACGAAAAGATGGATGATGCCAAATTCAGCGAATTCTCTCCTAATTTCATATTCTTTCGTCAACCTAACCTAAAAGGAGATCTAAATCCAAACCATCGAAACAATCTGGACACAATTTTCAACGATTGAAGAAAGATCGACGAGGAAGAGAATCAATCCCTCCCTTCCTTCTTTTTTTTAGGGAACGAACGATCCCAACTCTTTCTCGAAAGAAACAGGAGCAGAAACAAGAAAGAAAGCGCGAGAAAGAGTCGAGGTAGAAAAATCTCAATCGATTATAACTCGAATAAACATCGAATATTCTTGTACAACTTTCGAATTACGAATTAACCTCTAAATCCTCCGCAAATACATCAATAATCCTGATCTACAATGAATACAATTAATTACGAAAAGATGGATGATGCCAAATTCAGCGAATTCTCTCCTAATTTCATATTCTTTCGTCAACCTAACCTAAAAGGAGATCTAAATCCAAACCATCGAAACAATCTGGACACAATTTTCAACGATTGAAGAAAGATCGACGAGGAAGAGAATCAATCCCAACTCTTTCTCGAAAGAAACAGGAGCAGAAACAAGAAAGAAAGCGCGAGAAAGAGTCGAGGCAGAAGCTGGCCGGTAGCGAGAGAGGTCAAATTACAAAAGGGATATCGTCGTCCGAATTTGCCGGATCATCAAACAACTTGTCTAATACCCTTGTCTCGAGCTGGTTGCCTCTGCACGGGATTCGGAGGCAACGCGACAATCTAAATCTTGGCCCTTCGGGGGATCAGATTTCCCCGTGTGCAGTTTAATGCCAGCTGGAATCAGAGCGGATGAAAGCGGACAACGGTGGCGGGGAAGATTCGGTTCATTTGTTTTCCCCTCCTCTCTCTCTCTCTTTCTCTTACTTCCCGTTTCTTCGTCTGTCTAACCCACGCCTTCTCACACACTCTCTCTCTCTTTCTCTCTCTATCTATCTCCATTCGTTCGACTTAACTTCCGCTTATGTCGGTGGAGTTGGACTTGTTTGACGTGCTATCGATTGCGCCCCCGCCAACGTTGCTCATTAGTAGCGAGTAATTGCCCCGACGAGTGCCCTTGACGCACCGTGCCTCCCTCTCCCTCTCTTCCTCCCGCTTCTTTCTTTCCACTTGCCCCACCCCCCGTGTTTATGCGAATCAATTAACGAATCGATTAAGCCTTTCTTTCGAGATGCTTTCACGATGGTGAAAACGATTCTGTATGTATGATCGATTGCCTGTACGAGCGAGGTTGATTAGCAATCCGTTTGATTTCAGTTAGTTATTCTTTATTGTTAGTTAAGAATAAGCGATGGATACTTTTTTGATATTTTGTTTTGAAATATCTGAAAATTGACGATTATTTTTTTGTTTTTGCGGTAAAAGAGATTATCGAATTCTTACTTGGAGTTGAATACCTTTTTAATGTTTGTTTTGAAATATGAGCTGTTGCGAAAATTGATGCTTATGTTTACTTTTTTTATGCGTTTTTCATTTAAAAACTTGAAACTTTTCTTGTAGAATTGATGTTTAGAATTAATGTAGAATTAATGTTAAGAAGAAGAATTTAATTTTAGATGTAACATTTTGAATTTGAACGAAGGCAAATACAAAGATTATCTGAGAATACGTTTTTAATGTTTCTTTTGAAGTGTCTAAAAATTGACGCTTATGCTTACTTTTTTATGTGTTTCTCATTTAAAAACTTGAAACTTTTCTTGTAGAATTGATGTAGATTAGAATTAATCTAGAATTAATGTTAAGAAGAAGAATTTAATTTTAGATGTAACATTTTGAATTTGAACGAAGGCAAATACAAAGATTATCTGAGAATACGTTTTTAATGTTTCTTTTGAAGTGTCTAAAAATTGACGCTTATGCTTACTTTTTTATGTGTTTCTCGTTTAAAAACTTGAAACTTTTCTTGTAGAATTAATGTGAAGAAGAAGAATTTAATTTTAGATGTAACATTTTGAATTTGAACGAAGGCAAATACAAAGATTATCTAAGAGGAATTCTTTGTTACTTAAAGTAAGCGATAGATACTTTTTTATGCGTTTCTCATTCAATTTAAAAACTTGAATGATTGAAACTCTTTTTGTATATGAACTCGTTTAAGAAAAGAATCTAATTTTAGAACATGGTAACGCTTTGAATTTGAACAGAGGCAAATACAAATATTATCCGTGTTCTCCTATTTGCTCAGAATTGACAGTGTTCGACCTCTTGATACCCCGTTAGCATCGGGTGATTAACCTCTCAAACATTGTGCGAGTCCAACTGTGGAAACATTTGTCTGATTAAGTTCGTCCAAGGATTTCTCCAAGGTCTGATTTATAATATAAGTGGGAATAATAGTTTCTGGAAACTTGTTCGAAGCAAGGCTTGTCTGTTTCTAGACAGATACAGAATAAGTCCGTTTAAACAAACGTCCTACACCATCGAATGACTGTCCCTTCACGCAATTCTTTTATATGAACTAGATTTAACTCTACTGCATTCCGTTCCCAATTGGACTTAAAATTCAAAGATGTGTTCCTGCATGGATACAAAATAGGGACACACGTTGAAGGATGCTATTATTTATTTCATTTCACCACGCTCATTTATCAAGTAGACAATCGTATATATTTTTTTTTCAGCTCATAACAATTCATGCAACAGAGAAGAAGGTAATGGAACATGTTTCCAAAGAAAGAAAGAACATGTATTACGCGTGTTCGATTGAATCGGATTAGACACTGGAGACTAATCCAGAGACTAATACAATTCGGTGGCAGAAATTATTTTTCTTGGTGAATCATCCGATGCACGTGTCTTGGAACTAAACACATATAGCGTCACACTACAAATACTTGCTGTCCCTAAAAGTAGTCTCTCCTTTTTCATTACAACCATCACTTAATAGTTGTTCGATCCTCGATAATCCTTCAACAACATCTTCCTACGTGTTCAAACTATTCGCTCACGCATCGAAACGACGAATCATAGAATCATCGAAGACGACAAACGAACGATCCCTTAAACATCGAATCGTTCAATCGACACGAAACGTGAAACATATGTTATATTCCCCCCGTTTATATAATCCGTTTATATAAAAACAGAAATGAAAACCCAGATTAACGCAACCTTCAACAACGAACGTAAGGATTTCGAGACGTGGAAAGCCGCTTCGCGATAATCTCCAACGCTAATCTCGCCACTGTGGAGCAACAGATAGTCAGAAAAAGGGATGGAGAGATACCATAAGGATTCACCGCGGAGCGAAGTAGCGGAGAAGACGAACGAAATCACGCCTGAAGGAGGGGAGGAGGAGGAGGAGCTAGGGATTACATCGCTGCGTAAACACCAAGTTACTTCAATTAAACCTCCGCCGGCACAATGAGTCCCGCCCTGTTTAACACCCCGTTCGAGCGGATGGAAAATTAAGATCGACCGGCTATGATCCTCTCTCAGGAGGGGAGAGAAAAGTTCGTCTATTCAAACGACTTTCGAATTATTCGAAATATATCCGACTTCTCGCCTCGGCTCGTGTCTCGTAGATCCTGACCTGACCCAAACCTTATCCTCGATCGAATCGTTTCTGATCGGTGAGCCGGAAGGAAGGAAGAAAGGAGGGAGGGAGGGAGAGGGAGGGTGAGATCGGTGGCGTTAAGAGGGGTGAAATGTTGCAGGAACAAGGCTCGAGTTCGTCACGCGACGGGGCAATGTTTGGGGCACGACTTCCCATGGCTTTTGCGACTGTTGACGTATTCGACAAGGTCACGGCCTCTGGAAACGAGGTTTTATAGAGCTATATTTTTATAGAGAATTTTCTCGTTGTATCAGTTGTGTCGATGAAAATAAGGATTTGTTGATTTTGAAGTTTCAAATATCATTCTTAAATTGTTTTAATAAATATTTTGTTGTTACTCTTTATGATGTCAATTTTTGGAAGAAAATTATTTTGTTTTATTAGAATATGATTCGATCAAAATAAAGAATATGCAGAGAATATATTTAATAAAGGAAACAGGAATAAATTATGTTATATGGATATTGTTCTGCTACTTTCTGTTAATTAAAACAGCTTTTGCTTTATGGCTGCCTGATCATAATTGTCTTGTTCAAAGGGATCTTTGTAATTAGTTGAAGATGTAAATTTCTAGCTGCTTGGAAAATTTTCTTTGCGTGTATTTTGCGAAAATTAGAATCATTAATAGTTGTCGAATCACATAAATTGATAGTTAATGGTTACGTGGCGCAAGAATAAATTCTAAATGCTCATATTAAGGAATAAATTTAGAAATAATTCGATTAAAATAAAGAATACAAAAATATATTTAATAAAGGAAATAGGAATAAATTCTCTTATTACAGTTTTAGCTTCCTTGTTCAAAGAAATCTTTGTAATTAGTTGAAGATGTAAGGCTATTTGAGAACGACCAAATTTTCTTTGCAAATTAAAATTAGCATCATTAATAATCGAGACTTGTCGAATCACATAGATTGATAGTTAATGGTTACGTGGCGCTAGTATCGCATTGTCACAGTGTTAACAACCAGCAAGAATAAATTACTCATATTAGGGAATAGGTTGTAAAATGATTCGATTAAAATAAAGAATACACAATAAGAATATATTTAATAAAGGAAATAGAATAAATTATACGAATATTGTCCTACCACTTTCTCTTATTAAAACAGTTTTTGCTTTATAGCTGTCTGACCATAACTGCCTTGTTCAAAGAGATCTTTGTGATTTGTTGAAAGTGTAGACTTCTAACTGCTTGAGAAACTTTAGAATATAGATATATAGAATTCAAAATATAGAATATAGAAGAATATATCATAAGAAAAATGTATTTAATGAAGGAAATAAAGATGAACTACGATATATAGATGTGGGTAGATGAAAAAGAGAATCCAATCCTGCATAAATATACAAGATCGCACCTTTCATATATATATAATATATATAAAAACACATTTTGTTTGATGATTTGTAAAAAACAGACATTTATTTCCTCAGCAAAGGCGAACGAAAATGATGATTCCCTTTTCTTTTCTCCTTGTTTCTCGGGACAAAGGATCCTGGACACCCTGGATACGAGGCCCAGAATCTCGAGGATAGTTGGCGAGATGAATTACGCCGGACTACTAGGACTCTCCTTCCAGTTTATTAAAGGACTTAACCCCCTTTGCGGATGTAATCTGAACTTCATTATTTAAAATTCAACCCGTGCAACGATCGCATTCTCGCGTGGAACGACTCGCATAAAAGATTCAGGCCAGGGTCGCGGCGAGAGAAATTGACCGACATAAATTATTTAAATATCTCGCTGGCAGCAGTGTCCGGGTTGAGCTCGTTCGCCCGAATAACGCTTACAATTTTAAATGTTCCGAAATATCTCTTACCTGTTTCCGTTCACTAATAACAGAAGTACTCTTGAAACCGACTTGAATTTTATTAAATGAAATTCCACTTATGCTTGTATTATTTCTTCTTTCTATTATTGTACCTTTTAAAAATACTTTGGGTAGTTTTTGGATAAACGAAGATCGCACGTCGCTGTGATAAAATATATAATTTTATAAATATTTCCTTGCCCTCGTGTTTACCTTAACATCTAGAATCTAGATCCTTCGAAAATATATCCATCTTCGATAATCATTTAATTACGTATCTCGAAGACGACGAAAATTAACGATTGACGTGGTTCATTTCTTGGCTTTCGGATTCGATTTGATCTGCAATGGACAACACCGTTTAAAACGTTCTTCAAAATGTATCCTCGTTTAATCTGGAACCGTTTTGGATCTCTGGAATCTCGAAAACAGTCGGCCAGGAATGTGTGACGTACGTGGTACACGCGCGTCTCAAGATGGAGAGGCTGAGGCTGGTATTCGTCAGCCTCCATGCCTCTTCTCAGTCCGCGAAACTTCCCCTTGTAAAATCACTGCGAAGATTTCATTAAGGGGAACGTTTACTCGTCATCTGTCCCGAGATAATGAACCTTTCTTGGTGATAAGTTGGCGAGAAACAGGAGGCGGAGGAACAGGGAAAGAAAGAGGAAAAGGGAGGACGAAAGGATAACAAGAAGCCTGACGAAATGAGAGAATTTATCGATTGTTCGAATTCTAGAAATTGGCTTGGAAAATTCATCTAGCTTCCTGCGTGATTTAAAAAGATTTCGCGGTCATGATCAAGAATAATTCGTAGAGAGTAAGAGCAAATAGATTTGATTCTATGGATATTTTTAATTTAAAATCGAAATCAGTATATTTATTATGTAGTAAACTATTTATATGCATCTATAATTAAAATTGGATTGAACGTATATAAAAGTTGTCAAATTGGATCAAATCTATCCACACAATCGCAATAAGGAAAATCAGAAGACTTTCGTGATATTTCGAATTTATCATAAAGTGAATATTTTAATCTGAAAATCGTTATCAATAATGATTGAAAAGGTAAATGAGTAAGTATATTTAGTGTATAGTAAACTTTCGTGTAAATATGCAAACCATCTGTACAAAAATTGTCAAACTGGATCAAATCTATTCACGCGGTCACTTAAGGGATATGATAAGGAAAACCAGAAGACTTTCAAGATATTTCGAATTTATCATAAAGTGAACATTTTAATCTGAGAAAGAAGGAATGTCTCGGTAATAGATTAAAATCACGGCATACAACCGTATTCACACCGTATTCCGCTTCTTTTGCGAATTGTCGCGTTCGCGTGAAAGATTGTGAAAAACGCGAATTCGAAGCTGGAGAAACGCCTCCGTTTTCCCTTTTTCTCGGCACACAATTTTTCACGGCGATTCGAGTGGATTCACAATCACGTAACTAGCATACATCAGGAATGCACCGTTTGGAAAGATTAATCGTCCTCAAACACGAATTTCACGATCCCTTCTAAATGATCCTAGAGGCTAGAGGTTGATTCGTGACTTCTCGAGTTATCCATTATTATCCGACTGTGTTCTTAAGTTTGAAACGTGTTACACGTACATAAAATGTGTTTTCACTGGAAAGTGAAACGATGGTGTGTACTTGTTCGTAAAATGCGAGGTAAGAAGTGCTTAATAGATGGGTACAAGTGAAAGAAGTAAGAAAATTGGTATCTTGGAGGGAACGTTGTAACGTTCACACAATTGTGCTCCAATTTTCTTACTGGTGTATTTTTCGAGTTTTAATTTCCTCATCCTATTGATACGATTTGTGACTCGTTTAATTCCCTGCTACGTAATATTAATTCAAGATGGCAATCGTTTAATGAAAGAATAAAATATGTTCGTTTGAAAAACTGTCGCAAAACTGTCCAACTGACCGACACGTGTTTACGTATCCACAAACTAGTTAAAGTAATATTTCCGTGGACCGATGGTATTAAAACTCGAAAATACTTTCCTGGATCGTTCGTGAGACACGCGAGCCACCCCAGTGTAACAACGAGTTTTTACACCATATGCAAATATACAGCCGGCCTCAACTTTTAATTGTGCACGGGGTTGTTTTACCAGCTCGAACGTCGTTAAAACCGGAGAAGGCGCGACATTAATGAAATGCAAATTGCCGTGAACATCGGCCTCGAAAGAATACGAAACCAGCTAAGTAGCATCGACTACTCGAAACAAAAATGAAACCGCGACGTTTTTATCGATTATAAATCTTCCACTTTTTCTTTTACCGCAAAGTATCGCGAAAAATTCATAAAAACATCGATTCAATTTTTCGATTCCAAATTTTAATTGCGCACAAGGTTATTCGCCAAACATCGTCAAACGAAGCAAAATGCGAAAAAATAAGAAATTAGATAAATAGTAATCTGTGAACTATTCGAAACAAAGATGACGGTATCTCGCAGTTTTCTAAAATACCGCAAAAATTTTTCAATTTTTCAATTTCAAATTATTTCATCGTCTCAAACGCCGTCAAACGGAGTGAAACATAAGAGAATAAGAAATTTGCTAAATAGCATCCCGTTTCCACTTCTTTCGCAAAAATTAATAAAACGTTTCTATTTTTCAATTGTGCACGAAGTTATTTTATCAGATCAAACGTCGTCAAACGGGACAAGACGCGAAAGAATAAAAAATTAGCTAATCAACATTCTATGAATTATTCCAAACAAAAACAACGTTACAAAATCCCACAAGATCGAATTTTCAATTTCCAATTTTTTAAATTTCAAATTTTAATTGTCGTTAAACAGGAACAAAACGCGAAAAGAGTAAGGAACCGGTTAACCAAGCACCGATACCATCCGCTAAAACGCTTCTTTCGTCAAATTCTTCGAATTCCAAATTTCCCTCACCCCCTCCCCCTCTCACCCCTCAATCTCGAGCCTTGCCTGAAAATCGGATATTCTCATCTCCCTCCGCAGGAAAGCAGCAGCGTACGCGGCCATTAATCGCTTGCCCAAACAAGAGCTTCATCACCTAAAAGTCCCCGGCAATTCGCAGTCGGTGGCGCCCCCGCGGCGCACCTGCACCCCATTAATCCCCGGCCATTAAACGTCACCTCCACGCGCGGGATTCCTCGCACGGGAGGGAGATGAGCAGGCGGGTACCCCCGGAAATCGTGGATAGCGGAAGGTGGTGGCGATTTATTAAAAGCGCATCCTCATTGTCGTCGAACCTGCTGACTTTGCCCGTGCAAGACGACCGCCTCTCGCCCATCCAATACACGCTCGACCCCCTCGCCAACACCACGATACCGTCTCTCCACGTGGATTACGTACACACGCTACTCTCCTACTACACAGATACACGATGAGACACTCGACGGCCACGTCTATAGATTTACAGGCGGGCAAATACACAAGATCTCGCGTGCAACGGGGGTGGAGGAGGAGGAGGAGGAGGAGGGGGCACGTCGGTTGAATCCTGATGGGGGACAGAGGCGCAGTTTGCGCTGGTTATTCGCGCGTCTACGTGTACCTGCGTAAGCATGTACGTGTGGACATAAAGGAGCGTGTCTGGTTGCAGACTAATCGCATCTAATGAGCCGCACCCCGTCAGCGCAGATTAAAGCCACCGGTTACAGAGCGCGGTTAAATGGCCTCCTCGTCCGGCTGCGTAAAAACCAACCCCTACCCGTACGGCGAATTATTGTTTCACGCGGACTGGACTGGATTCTTTTTCTTCTCTTTTCTTTTTTTTTTTTTGTACACCAGCGGATGCGGCGACGCAAAAGCGAGCGGAAAGATGTTGTACAGGGCGATCCAGGCAACTGGGTCAGGTTTCATTTTTCATTCGGACAAAGTTATTCGAATTTGGATCAGGAGAAAAAGTTTCGCGCGTATCCGACGAATGTTTTCGTCGTAAATGTCGTCCTCGTAGAATCGTAGGGGAATATGTGTAATTGTATGTAGGAGGAAGATGAGTAAGATTGTTGTATAGGGTGGATGCTTCTCTGGGTCAAGTTGTATTTGTGTTTACAGTGAAAATATATATATATATATACATCTCTGATATTGAATTATAGAATCACTCGCAATTGATTTTCAGTTTTATTATTCCAACGATGTTGTTCTTGGTAGTGTACGAATTTTATGTAAATATTTCCATCTTGTATATTATTATATTTCTTTGATCGTTGAAAATTACAATAGAAAATATAGGGAAATTCTTTAATTTTATTCAGGGAGGACATAATCTTATTATATTTGGTTAGAATGTTAGTTATAAAAAAAGTAAAGAATAATAGAAAAATGCAATAAACAGTTGAGGTTGAAAGTAATCAAAATACAATCCTTTTACATTTTGCAGACATTTTAGAGATTTTATATAAAACTATTATTAGGGATACATTGAAGGAAGATTTTTGAAAATTTGATCGTTCCAACTCTTCTGTAGTTCGTGACACGAGATATTAATGATTTAATTTCAAAGGGTGTTTCTTTCGATCGCAAACTGTAGAAATAATAAATAAACCATTTTCACGAATAATTTTCCTTCCAATGAAACGAAATTGATCGCAATACTTTTATAAATTTATATCTCTGTATTGACCTTGTCTCTATATAACAACATCGTGATATAAAAGAACGAGGATTAAGAAACATTTTTACGATCCCTCTTACCATACTAGACGGATGAAAGATTTAGATTCATCTTTTTTAAAGTAAGGTACAATAGAATAAACGATCGCTTGATACATAAACTTAAACGAATAAAGAAAAAAAATTGTAAAAGTTATTCATAACCAACCTCTATCAACACTCTATCTATTCTCAAAGGAATTATTAATAAATTGACATTTAAGCTACGTCAAGGACCGTACGCGATAACGAATAAGATCGATAGTTTGGATCGAACGAGTCCATTATATTATTTAAACTCGTCTCAACGATTCCTTTCAAAAAGTTAACTTGGAACAAACTTCAAGTTCCCACCGCGTGTAATAACACGGTGAACCATTTCCAGCGCATTAAACTCAAATAATCCTAATCCTAATCATTCCCCCCCAAAATTCGTTTAATAAACCTCCTCCTCCTCCTCCTCGAACAATTCAAGTGCGATACACATAGCGCAATTTATTCCAAACTACGATCATAGATAATTTCCCCCTTACCCAAACGCTACAATTTCGTGTTTCCACCTTGGAGATCTGACCAGAGAAAGAGAGGGGGGGAGGGACGGTTATGAATTATGAGCGGCCAAGGCAAAGTGCTGGATGTGCAACTCGTGAAGGAAAAGGGGGAAGGAGGAAAAAAAGAAAGGGGGGAAGGAAGAAAAGGAAGAACATGGGGAGGGGAGGGGAACATGGTTTTTAACACGCTTTCGCGATTCTTTCCTCCTCCTCCGCCAATTTTCTTTACGTCCGGTCGCGTACGTACGCTGACGCGGCTTATTTAAATTTTCAACGAAAGGGGTGGGGCTTGGCCACCACCGGTATTTGCGTCGAACATTAAAAACACACGGGCGAGCGTGCTGCCGTCTGATTAATCGCCGGGGAAACGTATTAAAAATACATTAGCACGGTGGCTGGCGGTATTGGCCGACTGCAACTCTTCCTCCCTCCCCCTCCCTTTCCTAACTAGCCGGGCGCAGCGATACACAAACGATTCGAATCTCGTTACGAGGCCGGAAACCGCCTCGTTCGACGTTAGAACACGACGATTAAACGGGAACGTGGGAATCGATACGCGAATTTCGCCCGGAAATTTGATTCGATTACGATCGGGGTGGGGAGGGGGAAGAAGAAAAAATACTGTAATGCGCTTGATCTTCATCTTGTACACTTACGCCGCATATTCTCTTTCTATTGAAATCATAAATCTGTTTCGATCTTGCCGATTTTCCTGTAGAATTGTATATTTTTTGAGAAATTAGAAAAAATACAGTGCGCTTGATCTTCATCTTGTAGACTTATACTGTATATTCTCTTTCTATTGAAATCACAAATCTGTTTCGATCTTGCCGATTTTCCCGTGGAATTGTATATTTTTGGGGAAGGAGAAGAGGGAAGAAGAAAAAATAGTGTACTGCGCTTGATCTTCATCTTGTACACTTACGCCGTATATTCTCTTTCTATTAAAATCTGTTTCGATCTTGCCGATTTTCCCGTGGAATTGTATATTTTTTGAGAAGTAGAAAAATACTGTGCGCTTGATCTTCATCTTGTACACTTACGCCGTATATTCTCTTTCTATTAAAATCTGTTTCGATCTTGCCGATTTTCCCGTGGAATTGTATATTTTTTGGGGAAGTAGAAAAAATACTGTGCGCTTGATCTTCATCTTGTACACTTATACTGTATATTCTCTTTCTATTGAAATCACAAATCTGTTTCGATCTTGCCGATTTTCCCGTGGAATTGTATATTTTTGGGGAAGGAGAAGAGGGAAGAAGAAAAAATAGTGTACTGCGCTTGATCTTCATCTTGTACACTTACGCCGTATATTCTCTTTCTATTGAAATCACAAATCTGTTACGATCTTGCCGATTTTCCTGTAGAATTGTATATTTTTGGGGGAAGCAAAAGGGGAAGAAGAAAAAATACTGTATTGCGCTTGATCTTCATCTTGTAGACTTATACTACATATTCTTTTTCTATTGAAATCACAAATCTGTTTCGATCTTGCCGATTTTCCCGTGGAATTATATATTTTTGGAGATGAAGGGATCTATATTAACCCTTTGATGACTTTCAGGCACCGTTTGATGTGGCGATTCGAAAATAGGCTTCATGAATAGATGCCTAAGCTCTTTATCTTATGATCTTTATCGTATAATCTTATGAGGTGTAGAATAATACAATGTCGGATGGCTAGATTTTTTCATCTCAAATTATACCGTGATGAGCGAGTCGAACGACAATCTTCAGAGTTTGATAGTCGTGGGAATAGAAATATTATTTTCAACATTTTTTAAATTGATTAGAGAGAAGATGAGTTTGATTTTTCCTTATTGAATGACGAAATTAACGATAGAGAAAGCAATGATAAAGATGGAATAAGAGGGCGCGAAATAAGAATAATATCGAAAAGAAGACACAATAAATCTGCAAGTATCTTCGAATATAAATGAACCATTATATTTTTTTAAACTATTTCTTACCGATAAACTTATTAATGAAATAAAACGAATAATTAAAAAAGTTAGAAAAGTACTATTGCCTATTTATTTGCTCTGACAAATCGAGAATTCATTTTAGGTAATTGCTTCATAAAATATAACACGAAACAATAATATAACAGACTTTAATATTCGATAAATTTTCTCTCTTAATATGTAAAGATACATAAAATATTAAAATATAAAAGTTTTATGCCTTAATTTGTGCGTGAAATCATTTCAAGTTGGCTAGTAAGAAAACGCATCGAACGTGTGGATTCGAATCGCGTGAAATTACTGGATTCGACCGAGCGAAAAAGGCTTGGAACGCAAAGGGTTAATTATTATTATACGATATGGAGGATGAAAATGATTGATTTTAATCAATAACGAGGGGAAAAAGTATTTCTATGATGGCGAAAGCTTCGTTGTGGAAAATATAGAATAGCTCGAGTCCTGATTCGACTTGAATTAGGTAATCAAAGATCAGTTTTGAACGTTAAAACTAGTTTTAAGGCTCTTTCACGAGTCCCTCCAACAAGATTATTCCCTATAGAAAGTTAATCCTAGCGACCCCCTCCTATTTACCCTCGTCAATGGCCATCTGGAGACCTCACACGGTGTATAATCCACTCTAATATCGCGCTTCTGCGCAATTTTCTCATTGATATTCAAATACTATTTCTAAATAGATTCATAATCATAAATGACTCACCGATGTAATCCAACCCTTCAATAATCTATGGACCATCATCTGGATCCGAGTGAAGAGAGTTGGAATGGTATTATTATGGTTATCGACTTACCTGAAGCAAAAAAAATAAAAGAAACAATAAGAATAACGGAACAACAGCGGATTTTTAACTAATCATTTTATATTTTCGTGCTATTATTGATCCCAAACTTATAGCTTGAATGAATACAGTTTCGTTTAATCGAAATTTATATTATCTATTCCTAATAACATTTTTTGACACATTTCGAATAATTCTAGAAACGAAGTTGTACAAAGATTAAACTACCTCGAACTCTCGTGCAATAATTAAAAAAAATATTTCTCAATAAATAATAAGACTACTAGTTCGAGACTGCGAACAAATTTAAAAACTTTTCCATGTCTGAACAAAATTCCTTCAAAATAACCCAAGTTTAGCCGAGAAATTGAAGCGAGCAACGCTTTAACGATTGATAAAAGAAAAAGAAAAAAAAACGAAAGATCTCAGAGCGAATATTATTAGACGAAATTTCGATGTTTCGCGCAATGGCGTACAGGCATTAGACAATTTGAAAGGGGCACCTTTGTACCTTTGTTCGACACGCAGTTTTTCAAATGTCGCGGAGTAAATGACAGCAGCTTTCATGGAAACGCGACTTCAATCTGCACGGCCCTTAGTCGTGAGCCATCGCGCATTCTTTGTCCGTAAGGACAGCGAGGTCATCCCCTTTTTGCCGGTGAAACTGCTGCATGAAAGGAAGGTTAGGAATACGTACGGTGGATTCGAGTCGAGGGGGAAAAAAAAAAAAAGAGGGGGAGAGGGAAGTGGAGAACTTGGAAACTTCCGTGGGGAGGGGGAGTAGGCTTTTCACCGTTGAAGTACTGGGATAATCGTTGCATTCAGCGATTTTAAGTAGGGAAATTATTGAAGAATGGCCTTACGGGTATTTTAATATTTTCGCATATTCAACGCTCGAATGAGAGGGGGGCGGGAGGAGGTGTTTGCATTAAACGTAATATTCGTATAAAAATTTATAAAATATTGATAATTTATAGAGAAGAATTCAGAAAATGAAAATGGTAAGTATCGTAATGCTTTCGAGCAGCATTGTGCGTGTTGACGATTGATGCGAGTTAAAAATACATGTGTCGTAATGGAGTTTGTCATGTTTTCATATTGACGTACATTAAATGTCAAAAATGTTTGGACAGTACATTTTGTTGAAATAAGTCGATCTATATCTGTCCGTAACGAAAATATAAAATTTATTGCGTCAATGTACGTTCGTAATATTTGTATTAAATGAAATAGTATTTTACTACGTGGAAAATACTCTTTATAAAAATATTCGCGTGTATTCGAATATTCCTACAAATTTTTCGAGTTTGAAAATAAAAGAATTCCACGTTGTGGAATTTTTATTCTTTGTTATTACATTCGGTTTTAACACGAAGTCGATTTGTCTTTGCCATGGTTCAAAATTGATCCACAAGTCTTCTATCAACTTTGTATATACGTGTAATACTTCTTCGTGCATGTTTCGATGGATATTTCAGAAATTTCTTCTCGTTGTGCCGAATTCTTTCTATTGTGATACACAAAAATTAATATCAGCATAGAAACCACGAGTATATTAAAATAAAATGAGTTTATAAGATTATTGTCGAGAAAACTCATCATCGAAGACAACGGATGCACGTAATAAACAGTATAGAACTCTACCGATAAAGCAGAGTATCGCTAGAGTATCTTCGTCGTAATATTTATATCACTTAAAAAAAAAACTTATTAACGTTAAGAAACGTTGTGAAATAAATCCGAAAGATTGAGTCTAGATATCGAAAACGAAGAAAATACGATATATAAGAATTTTACAAAAAAGTTTTGAATATTTTCACATTTTTTTCCCCTCATATGCAATATTGAATATAATTGTCTGTATATTTCAAGAGGTATAAACAAGAAAAGAAGAAAGAGGAAAAGAGAGAGAGAAAGTAAATATAGAAATAAAAGATTAATAAGCTAAAGTGGATATCCGTATTAAATGACTGTATACACTTAATCATCCTCGATAAACTTCCGTGGGTATGGAAGTACATTCACAACAGGAAATTACAGACCAATTTATGGATCGATCTAATCGAATCGATTATCAATTATCTGTTCGCGAGCGCAGCTCTAAAAATTGAACGTCAATTCTGCGAATTACATGGCTAGTCGACTCTTGTCAATTAATGTTTCGTCCAACAATCGTCGCTTAAAATATTTATCTGCCTCTGATTAAACACGTGAATTCTGACCGATATACGATCACGTTTGTAAAATGATCTTGGAACGTGTAAAACGATTCTTCGAGATTCGAGATTAATTAAATATAATATAATTAAATATAAATATATACGGGATACGGGAGAAACAATGAATTGAACGCATTTCGAACCTTGGAATTTTTCTCCAGAGAAATTCTTCGAAATTAACGATCACAATTTGTCGAAAATATGCTCGTAAAATGGTACACGCGATATATTTTTCGATACACACATTACAATGTAATTCTAGCGTTAACAAAATCTCTTCTCGATATAAGATTAATACTTCCACTTAAGTTCGTGAATAATGGAAAATTGAAAAACGCAACAACGAAATGAAATATATTCCGTGCGCGATAAAATTCGATTACTTTATAATGACAAAAGAAATTTAATTTCATCAAAAATATGATGCGAAAAGCAAGGGGGATTGACGCGCGTTCAACGCGAATTGGGTTTTATTTGTTTTTCAAACAATTATTAAAGAAATAAAATTTATCCCCCTCCCCGTTTCACCCGTGTGTACTTTCCATTATTCGATCAGGGAGGGGGGAAAAAAAGATACGGAAAAAACAAGATACGAAAATATTAATCAACACGTGAAATTGGATATGCATATCTATGCGAGATAAATATTTAAACCTTATCGATTCCAATGATCTCGATACCATCAGATGTAACCACCATAGAGATTAATATTATTTCAATCGCGTCATTTACATTCCCCCTATAAATAAACTCGTTGCTCGCCCATAAAACGATTATTTTTGAAAGATTTTTAAAAGTTTCCCGCCGTTTTTAAAAGTCGGCCGGGACGACGAATAACAAAAATAATAAAAATACGGCGGCGAGTTCAATTTATTCGCAATTCGAAATAACTTTTATCCAACATCCTCTGGAAACTGGCCTATTACACGGGTAGGGGGGGGGCGTAACGCGGAAAGAGGAAGTTTGTCGAAGAACGTTGGAAACAGTTTAAACGGGAATCCGAATCGATCCTCGAAACGGGGGGGAGAGGAGGCGGTGGAAACGGGAACGATCCTACCGATTACACGTTCCATCGTTTCTATTTACCAAAATTGTGTCACGGTAAATATGCGAGCTCTACCCTTTATGCGCGCACATCGGGGAATATTAGTTCTACAAGTTGCCGCGATATTGAAACGTGGAGCTGGCGTTTATGCAAAAGGAGGGGAGAGGAGAGAGAGAGTTGCGGCCGAAACGAACTTTCGGACGCGGCTGTGAAATGAAAGAATCGCGGGGGGGATGGGGGTTTCTCGGAGGAAACGATCGAGAAGGAAGTCTCGAGTGTGGAGCGGTGGTGGCAGAGCTGTGGAGAAATCTGGCGGAAAACGCGAGTCGAGGAAACTTAAATAAATTTCGACCACGATGGAATGCGAATCGATGGGAATGAAATTATTGGATTATCGGGGATGGGATTCGAATCTTCTCTTGAATCTAGTGGGAATATTATTATTTTACTCGATTAATGGCGAGTCGCAATATTACGAAATCCGGCAGGGATCTGGAATTTGCTCGATTTCGAAGAACGGTTCGAAACTGTGCTCTGTGTTGTTTATTCTTTATTTATTCTTTATTATTGATTATAATATTTATATGTGAATATAACGTGCAATAATTACGAAATTAAAATAAGAAGGAACGGATGGAGATGGATCGTGCAAAGATACGATTAGAAATTACGATTCCGAAGCGAGGCGGAAGTCTGAGGGAGGCTGGGAACAAGGAGGTCCCAGATGCAATAAGAACAACCCTTTACAATCCAACAGTCACGTACGTTACAAGTTCGCGGGGGGAGAGCAAATAAAACGTCAACCCGGGGAGCTTGCTCCAGGACTCTAGGACTCTAGGAACGAAATACAAAATCCAGGCAGCAAGAGAGAGGGGGTGATAACGAACTAACAGATTATCCAAGTTTCTAATATCATTACCAAACTTCTAGCTGCTGAATATCGTAACGAATACAAAGCCGCGGCCGATATCTCGGCGTACGCTCGATGCATACCCGTCACGCGAAATCCCCTTTATCTTTTCTCAATTATCGTCGATTCTCGAGTTTTGTTATCCTTGATTCCCCAGATTGCCAGAATGAAAAAAGAAAAAATGACCGGGACAATGAACGAAGAAATGTCCACGATGATTTTCTATCATTGGCTGAAAATCGGACCACGTGATACAGGCAGAAACGTGTAAATGGAGTAAAAAATTCAAATTGTGAGTTTTCAGAAGCATATTCTAAGAATGATGCTCAAATAAATACGCAATCTTTTGGAGAGTCTTAATCAATTCTAAGCAGCGTAAGATTAAACTTAACTTCTTCCACGTTAACGAGCTCTCAAGACGCTTCTAATCTTAAGCATAATCCATAAAAGAGTCATCAAACCTGTTATTTCAATTTACCTATTCAATCCAAGAAATTTCTACCTGCTCGAACCGCAAGAACATCTTCACCCCTCTGAACCTCCTCTTCTCAAGAAGAAGAAGAAGAAGAAGAAGAAGAAGAGGAGCATCCCAAAATTCGAGTATAAATTACGAACTACAGAAGCGTAACACGGGTATCCAAGTCGAGCTTAAGAATCGCGCAAAGCATTCTCCAACAGCAAAGTGGATTACAACGATTACAGGGTGAACTTAATTAGAGGGAGGGGGAGGGGGTGGAGGGGAGAGTCGGCGCATAAATAACGGCGCGGCGGAGTTTAAGGGTACGGGAGAATCACGGCAACCTTTCGCGTCCGCCTTTAATCCTGTCGACGTAATACCAGGCTAATTGTGAAATGTGTGCCGGGTGAAGGCAGTGCCGGAAAAACGCCATCCACCTCCCACTCCCCTTCCCTTCAGGATTATCCCGGCTGACGATTTACGATGACAAATCCGCGACGAGTGTTTCTAGGACCCTCCCAGTTCCTCGGTGCGCACAATGGGGAACGAGAGAAACCGGGTGACACACATTATCCTCCTCCATCCGGCGGAGGATGCTCGCGGACCCATTGAATCATCCGGGATTCTCAATCTTCGAGCGAACAGAAACTCGGCGACGCGATTCGGCCGATGGAATTTAACATACACTCCCTTCTTCAGAGAGAAATCTCTGGAATCTGCCTCAATCTCGAGTCAACGGGAAGAGGAGGTAATTCTTCGTTTCGAAACAACGTTGCAAATGTGAATTTCAAACTCTCTACAAGAAACGTCAAATAAACATTAAAATAACATTCGAAATCGCGAATCTAAAAATCGAAGCTAAAACACGATTCTTGGAAGCCGACTCCGTTAACTTCGCCATTGACCTACTGCACACCCTCTAATTCTACCATCCCATTGTCTCTTCCTTAAGTCGAAAAACTGCCCTCTCCAAGAGCATTTTCGAATTTTTCGCGCAGGATTATTATTTTCGCGATTTATTTATTAGGTTCCGCAATCGTGTCGGTCTGCATAACGTCACGTGTAACGAGCTCGATATAATCGGCGATAACAAGGAACGGGAGCGGCGACAACGGCAACTGACAGTATCTGCGGAATGCGATTCACTAAGAACAATGGGCCGCGTTAAAACGGCCCGTATAGATAACCCGGTGGCCCGGTTGGACGGTAACACGGTTGTGTACACGCGTGCAACGAGTAACCACGCGAGGAATCGATACGCGGCGGGAAGAGGCGCGCGGGTCCCCTTCCCTCCGCCCTTCCTCCCCCTCCCTGTAACGCCGCGGCTTGTTTGCGATTGCGAGTCGCACCACGGATGGAGGAGCTGCTGATAAAACCGGTTTACTGCCCGGACCCGGGTAAATAATTGGTTAAATAATTGGCCGACCGGTGTCCTGTCATTAACTCTACACAGGTCCGAAACCTGCCTCGATTTTGGGACTCCATTAGAGCCTAGTCTGGTTGGCAAATTTGTCCAATTTTGCTTGGGGAGGGGGAGAAAAAAGTTGGTCTTTCCACTAAAATTAGAGGTCTAGAGCGTCATCTTTTCGCAACGTTCGATCCCATTGTGCCAACCTATGTCTTTGAGCTGCTTGAGCGTAGGTGTTTCTTTTCTTCTTACAATTCGATTCGTTTCGAGTATTTTTCAAAATTTAAAACTTTGGTGTATCTGTGAGAGTTTTAGATATCAGTGATTTTGTGCAGCCTATAGTATATTCGTGATTTTAATACTGATTTTAACAAATTTTGAAACTCTATGCGCGGTAAAGAGCTATTAATATCGATTCTTATCTTTTCTTAATTTCAATTGAGCGATCTGTATATTTAAAAATTGTGTCCTGAAAAGATAAGTTGAGAATTTTGTAGTTTAAAATTTTGGTGTATGTATATATGTGTGAGAGCACATTTCTAAATTTCAGTAATTTTGCGCAGCATATAATATATTCGTGATATCAATGCTGATTTTGAACAAAATCGAAAACAACAAAAATCAAAAAATTCGATTCGGAGATTATTCATGATCGACTAGAATTAAAAGTAATTTAATGCGATTTCTCTTTTATAAATTTCAATTAAGCTAATAGAAAATATTTAATCTTTATTTAAAAATTGCTGAAAAGATAAGTTAGGAACGAGTGGAACATGTTTTTGTTCCATTGAACCGGAAGACTGGAGAAGATACATACTTGACTTTGTTAGAGAAGTTAGGTACGCTCTTCGTTGTAGGCCAACTTCCCTCAAACTTCGATTATCCAAACTCGACAAATTATTTACAAAAATCGAACGATCCAACGATCAAACGTTACATAGAACGAATACGAATTTTACGAATTTCTCTTCTTCTTTCCTTTCTTCATCACCAAACATTCCTCTCCTATAAACATAACCTGTATTAAGGCCACGTTCCAATCAAACTCGCGATTAGATTCAACAAATTCTCCTTCTTCTCGCTGGATAATCAAACCTTACCGTTATCCCAGCGCGTGATTAACCCACGATCATCGATCCGGCGGATAAAACGCGCGAGCCAAAAGTTAACCCGACCCATAAAGCATCAAGGGAAGGAGAAGAACGGTTCTCCCCTAATTCTCCGTAATCTCGGCGTGGACAGGATGAAAAATAGCGAAAGACAAAAGAACAATCGTCCCATGGCTGGAACGGGTCGGTGGACCCGTTCCAAACTTGGGTAAACGTTGGCGGAGACACACGGGGCAAAAGGAAAGAGCGAAAAAATAAATTTAAATGGCCTCGTCTGGCCTGGCGTGTCGTCCGTACACGTAAGAAGCAAGATTGTGTGCGAATATTTCCATATGCGAGCATGTAACGCGCGCGCAGCTTAGAGAATGCCAACGGTATGCGTAGACACTTTGTACACAGACAAGGGGAGGGGGAAAGGTCTAAAAGCGTTACGGCGGATAAGTGACACGGGGGAGGGGCGAAAGGGAGGGTTTTAAGTGCCCAAGCGCGCGGATACGGACGTGCATCGTACGACCGGTTGCACACGACCGCTTTGCGAGATATTCAGTTTCAGACGAAACTGCACCACTGCGACTCCTGTCTTCTTCTCGCTCGTGTAATTGGCAACTGGGAGGGGGAATTTTATATCTTTCTCCGCTTCTTTCGCTTTTTTCTTCTTTCCTCTCTGTTTTATCCACGCCTCCCTTTCAGGAGACCTTTAAGGACCGTTAAACGGATATAATATTTGATAATTTGAAAAAGCATCTTCTCCGTTGTTGGCTTCGCACGTGCACAAAGCTTAAGCAACGATTTATGAATCTTTAAATACGATAAAATGTGTGTGTGTGTGTGTGTGTAAAGACGCGAGGTGATACGGGGCTGATGCCCTGGATGGAGGACGGAGATATAGATTAAAACGAAAAAGAAGGTAGGGATAGTGTAAGCCTGATTATGAAAGCAATCGATAATAACGGGTAGAAAAGAACCACGTCAGATTTCACGTCTTTCCCGGAAGTAATAAATAAATTTATCAACGCTATACACTCGTCCGTGATAAATTGCGTTGAAGAGTGAATAATAGAGTTTACATAGGACGCGACATTTTAATCTATTCTCGCGATCACTTTTTGATCGCAAAAACTACAACTTTCGCTTGTAAAAGTGTAACATCGGTGCGTAAATAACGAAGGGAACAATTATTTGAGCAAGTTCATTAATAGAAAAAAAACATCTTCAAATTTTTTTTCTCTCTCTCGAGCTTCACTTAAAAATCGAGAGAATTTACCGATATTCAAAATCCAAGCCCTAGAGAATCATTAATCCCTTTGTGTAAAATAATTTATCGATAATTTACGAGTATTTCTTCAAATTTAAAAAAAAAAATCATCTATCTACTCGTACAACATTTTTATAAATTTATACAGGTTATACATACTTATAAACGCTTTCTTTTTCTAAAAAAAAAAAAAAAATCCAATCTTTGCATCTAAAAATATAATAATGATATATACACGTACCATATATAAATAACAACGGAACAATTAATCGAAAAAATTTATCATTCGTATCAAGTCCATTCTCGAGGCGAAAAAGAGACCTAACCTCTTAAACGCAATTAAAAAAAGAAAAAAAAAACCTCGATTCAAAAATCCATCTTGTGCAAGGAAGAAACTATTCGAGAAAACAATCGAACGAATTGTCTGGAACAATCCGTCACCGCTTTCTTCGAACGAGCAAGAAATTTCGTAACGTGCGTGTGTGCACGCGAACGCTTTACATAATATCTTTGCCATTGTAAAATGCAAAGTACTGCGCGGCGAGTCTCGCTGAGCCAGCTCTTCCTTTCGCCGCGTTCGCACTCCGCGTACGCGGAGTGTGTGTGCACCACGAGGAAGGGCAGAAAGAGACGACGAACGTAGGAAAGAAAGAGAGAGAGAGAGAGAAAGAGAGTGGAAGGGGAGAAGGAGTGCAGGGGATGCCTCGAAAGCAAGTTTTTGTCTCCTCATGTAAATCGCTACGTAGACGGGCCGATTGAGGGCTTAAGCACATATTTTTGTATTCCCTTCTTAAGGCGAGCCGATCCCGTTCGCCTCGAGTGGAAATCGATATCGCGGCAACGTAGACACGGTGAACGGGATAAAGAGGAGTCTCTCTCGCGGGCTCGAGAAATTGTTTCCCGAGCCGTGCTATGACTTCGCGGCAGAATAAATTGGAATCGTTTTATTGTTATTTTGCAGGGTGTGGCCGAAAGTTACTTTGCGAGAAAAATGGATAGATAATCTTATTAATATTCCGGACCGTGGGCGAATGTTTGTTGGTAAAAAAGGCGTGCAACATGTTTCTTTGACTTTCGTTAGAAAGTGCGATATCGACGTTACGTTGTAGTTTACCGAAAGTTGCTGTTGTGTACGATGTTGTGTACGTGAGAAAAATGAAAAGATGGAATGAAGTATTCTATTGTTAATATTGTCGAGTGTGGAAAGAGTATCGGTAAAGGGTATTTTCTTTCGGCTTTACGTGCTAAAATGTACGAATATCGACGTTATGCGTTTGGATGTTTTGGACTCTTTTATTTAGTTAGGTTAGGTTATTACATATGACGTGTACAAGAGAGGTATGTATAAGACGCAGAGAATAAAGTTTTTCGACGAAGATACGTAAAGGAACAAAGAATTTTCGAATAATCGTTCTGTACACGGTGTTATATTTAGCATTGTACATTTTTAACCCTCGATGGAAGGTAAAGGATATTGTCATAGATTAGAGTAGTAGAAATAGTTTTCGTGCCGTGGTATAATTTACGATGACAGGACGCAGACGAGAATAACGGAACGATTCTTGGAAAATTCGCTACTTCGTATTCGAGTTGGATTTTTAGGTTATATCAGATTTTATACGGAGTTTAATCAGGTTAACTCCGTGTCGTCTACAGCATGGAACAAACAATTGTCAGGTTCTCGTGCTTTGATTGGGTTATATTAGTGGTACATGTGTGTCACCTATAGACTTCGTCGAGCGTGACGCGTTAGATATTTTTATACGTTGGGTATAAATTAGGATAGGCCACGTCAGAAACAGAGCGAATAGATCGAATACCCCATACTTCGCAAATTTAATTTCGTCTTTTATTACATTCCTTTACTTACAATACACGAATTTCGAATCGAAATAACTTGTAGATTGAATTGCAATCACGATCATACTTGAATCATATCTCTCTTATTATTAGATTAAGTTACAATTACGCCAAGTTTCACAAGTTGAACTAGAAGTATGAAATATATGATGGATCACCGAATGATTGAATTAGGTCTCGTTATCGTTCGAATAAAGTTCGATTAAGTTCGATCAATGCTGAATAATATTGGATTAATCCGAATTAATCGCGGATCCGGTTAGATTAACTGGGATCCGTTCTGTTTCAGGTTAGGTTAAGTCGAATCGTTTCTACATTATGTCGAGATAGATTGAAATAGTCATATATTGCTTTGGATCGAGCTGGATTAAACAGCTTTAGATAGCTTAAATTGGTTAGGTACGAACCGAGCCTCGAGGGGATCCATACGCGAGAGGATCATATTTGCGATATAATCAAATTCTGAAAAAAAGGAAAAAAAGAATTGTATCATTCTATAAATCGCTACACAAACGATACGTAAAACGTTTCACAATTTCGTTTCATAAAACTGTTAGAAAAAAAATTGCGCCTCTTCTCAAAGCGATACATTTTCGAAATATCGACCGGGCGAAACGATCTTGAAAAATAAATTGTTCCGAGCTGAAAGAATTCGGCTTTTGTTCCGCGTATAGACGTCGAATGAATCGAGCATGAGCCTACTATCCGCCATTTTTTCTCCATCTCTCTCTCTCTTTCGTACACTCTCTCGTAGAGGTTTATCAAGTTGGAAGTGTATCAAACAACGGTTACAGATCCACGAGAAATTTACGAGATCGCGCGCCACCAGCAGATACAGGCATAACTCCAGAAATACTGGAAAATGTGTTCCGCAATACTGCTGACACTTGTGAGCTGCGAAGAAATATTGGCAAAGACCAGCGTGGAATCGTAGCCCGAGGCTTTCCAGAAAATATTCCCTCCGATATTCAATGCCACGCTCACCGAATTCTCTAAACCTGGTTAAACGAAAGATTAATCCCGTCCTTTCGAATGAATTTCGAATGAAAATTAGATGGAATTAACCGAGTAATACAGAAAGTGACGTGACATATTTTTTAGAATTTAGAAAAATCAACGACTCGTTACGTGGATTCGCTCTGTTCCTCGATCGTCCTTCCAATCCACTCACTGTCCTTTCGGCAAACATCGGCCGAAAGAGCGGCGGGATACGATCATCGCGATGGAACGCGTGAAAGATTAATGGCGGTGGGGGCCAGTTCCCGTTGGCGCGGACGTTGTCGATGGGATTAAAAAATTTAACGAATCTCGCGACGACAGGCGACAATGTCGGCTCGTTTCACTCCCCCCTCACCGCGCCACGGAATAATAATTTTTAACCGACGATATTATACGGTGGGGCCGTGAGTTTTTTCGACGGGTATGCACCGCTTGTTTTCGCGTTTCCGCGACTCTTTACGACCGCGGAAACGGTTGGCAATTTCGCCAAGCGTACGACCTGGGCTGGGAGGGGAGGGCACCTGCTCGTTCATACGCGAACAATTAACCGGTCTGCGCGTCGCTAATCTCCACTCTCCCCTCTTCCCCCGATCGATACGGAATTTCCTGGCCGACGGAAAAATTCCAACCGTCCGTCTGCGTGTCTTTCTCCCGTCACGACGAGCTTCCGCCGGTTAACGCAATTTTCCTCGCCGGAGATGTGCGGCTGGCTAATGGATACGTCTGCCGTTGCTTCGTCCAAGATGCGTGCGCGATCGTTAACGGATTTAGGATGTTGATGCTTAAGAGTGTTTTCAATTGTTGCCGGAAGAGGAGGAGGGGGAGGACGGCTTCCGTGTAATCGGTCTTTCTCTCATGATTTTCAATCGCGATTACAAAATCATATATACATCATCGAATCGTGAAATTATTAATTAAAAATATGAGAAGGAGTAGAATGAAAATATCGAGTAGATATTAGGTTATTATCCGTTTAGCCAAGAGAATCGAACGTTACTATTTTTCTATCAAATATTTAACACATAAGGAGACGAAATAGGCAAGCAGCTAAGATCCTGGCTTCCGTGTAATCGGTCTTTCTCTCATGATTTTCAATCGCGATTACAAAATCATATATACATCATCGAATCGTGAAATTATTAATTAAAAATATGAGAAGGAGTAGAATGAAAATATCGAGTAGATATTAGGTTATTATCCGTTTAGCCAAGAGAATCGAACGTTACTATTTTTCTATCAAATATAACACATAAGGAGACGAAATAGGCAAGCAGCTAAGATCCGTATTTCACAGTGGTTGGATTCGACACGGAATTGCCCATCTCCGGGAAAAAAGGTACTGATTTGTTTCGAATTCGTCTCGAGGCCAAAATCGAGAATAAATCACGCGTGTCGGGATGGAGTTTTGCGGAATCCCGTGCAGAGGTGCGCGCCGTTTCTCGCGATCGTATTTCACAGTTTGGAGGACGAATACACATTTTCGGTCAGCGACGGGTTCCGCGAGCCCGTTCCGCGTGTACGTGGAAAGGTCCCAAAGGAAACGTTTACGGCCAAGTTAACGACTAATCCAGGCCATAGTTACAGTCATTAAGTCCAGCTTAAAGCGACGTTATTGCTTACATTAGTTACCAACTGTTCCGCCCGCTTGACTTCGGCCCTGTACCGATGTTCGATTTAATTACCGGCCGCTGTTTATCAAATCAACTTCCCTTTCCCCCTTCGTGCTCTCGAAAATTTCGTTTCGTTGAATCGGCGGGGAAATTGGGAGATGGAGGAGGGGTGAGAGTTTGAGAAATTTGAGAAAATGGAGATTGGCAAAGTTCGATATTCTCCATTCGAAGAAAGTATCGAGGAAGAAAGAAGATCCAACGTTTTAATAATAATAACGACGATGATGATGACGATGGTTCAAGCTTTCCTGATATATGGTGGGATTCTGTTCGAGAAAATTCGAGGAGAAGCGGTTCTCTCGAATTGAAATTCAAATTCAAAATGGAACAATGGGAAAATCCCCGGTGAGAATTAATTGGCCGATAATTTGAAGGGAAATGCGTGAAGCTGATCATCAATCGTGATTTAAAGGACGCTTGAGAAGGTGCGTGTGGAACAGAGTCGGATCGATAATCGGATCGCGACTTCGAATTCAATTTTCAGCCGCTCCTCCATTTACGGCCACTTCTCGACTGTTTGCCTACAATGACCGATTACATTGGCATTTCGATGACCAATTGTGGGTCAAAAGGTCAACCAGCTTATCCTCCAACACGCGCGCGTTTCGCTCTATGCACGCGCGCGTGTGTGGAACATCGGGCAACCAGCGTTCCAGAAAGGCACACAAGCGTCGAGCGGAGAATAACTCATTTTGAATTTACAGATTAGACGGTGAATCGAGCGGGATTTATGGCGTTTGACGGCCGTCTATTCAAACCAGATATGACTAATCAGGATGATTCTTGTCGCATTATGTGCAAATGTATGACGAAATTTGAATCGTGCTTGCGCAGAACTGGATTATCGAAATAATGCTCGTTTTAATGAAAGGAAAGATAAGTCGTAAATCGTGAAATTTAGACGAGGAATGTTAGAGAAATGATCAGAGGAAAATAAAACGAAGAAAATGTTTCCAACAAAACGTTTCAAATCCTTTTTTCTTTTTTCTTTTGGATCACGTGTGAAATAAGTGGAAGAGAGATTGCACTTGGAGAAGTGCGAATCCCAAGGAATCTATTATCTTGTTTCTAGAACGAAAGAGAACGTGTTTAACATATTTGATGCATGATAGCAAACACGTGAAAACGAGATATACGGGGTTCACATGCACGGACGCGTTTCGCTAATTCTAGATTCTATGATGTATTTTCTAATTAATAGAATAGTAATTTTTTTTTAAATTACAAACGATGTCGAATTATCAATTTTATTAACAATAATAAAAATCCAGTTATATCGATCGTAAGAATAAAATGCAATCTGTATTCTAATTAAATTATATTTCGTAGATACTGAAGCGAGATAGCGTATCTCTCGCGATACGAAACATTCGGATCTCATATTTCTTAAATTATTTCGAGTAAATATTATGCTTGTGCGCTATGTGCGAGGTGTGGAGAATTTAGCAGAATTCTAAATAAATATCAGACGAAAAGAGGAAGTAAAACGCGGTAGATACAGGAATATTCCGTGAAAGGAGGGAGCGTATGAAATTGAGACTCGAGAAACAGCGTTGTGAAAAATATCGCATGCCAACTTCTCTTATCAGCCTTCCCCTACCGAACAAACTTTGAAAAGACGCGCCTTTCATTTATTAAATATCTTTTCTCTTCATTTCCCGGAGCTTATAATGTACAAAACTTAACTAGAGAAATTTCAAAGATCGATCCTTCTCGTTTCCAACCTGTTACCAATAACCAATTCAATTGCATATAAAAATATATAAATTTCTATAGACGTTCAAGGATCAAAAAAATGTCCACAACGAAATCCTTTTTAGAAGAGCTAATTGCGAGAAATCTTCGAAAAAGGAACCCTCTTTACTTCCTAATTTCTCCCACGATACATTTTTTCAATCGCCCATTTCCTCCCTCTTCCCCCCTGTTTTTTCTGAAGAAGGGGGACGTGGATGCGATCGTTAAACGGTCGATCGATGTATTCGACAGCGCATTTAGACTGCTCGTTACTCGATTATATACCCCGGCTCGGCTGATACGTAATCCTCGACTCGTCGACTGCGACGCCGAGAAGAATCCACTTACGAGCGGTCGATCGGCCGCGCCGTTTCAAAATTAACTCTAATCTAGGATCAGACCTAGCTTATAAAGTGCTGTCGAGATTTTGTCGTGAAAAAAAATGATCGTTACCGGTTCGCCTAATTGGACCTAGACGACCACCGCCGAATAGCCGGCTCCCTCGATTATCCCGTCACGGCTTCCAACCCACTCATTTTTAAACATCGCGATTGATCACAATGCTGGGGCTCGCTCTCCCTCTGCGGTGTAATTTGTTAGATTGGTTTTCGAGAAATTCCAGTTAGAATCGACGAAATTTCGGAGGGATGTGAAATGAGTATCATCTGTGTGGCGGAAATGATTTTCGTATAATTTTGTAAATCTAAACTTTTGAAAAAAATTTCAAAAGTTTTGAGCCAATTTTAAAGAGTGATGGAATACTTTTTGCAAAGGATAATGCGAAACGTAGCAGGATACTAAAGAAACATATTTTTTCACGAATTAATTTGATTATTTCAGGCTCAATCGGTCAAGTCGAGTGCTGCAATCGAGTCAAATTTTCGATGGAATAATATCACGGAAGATAAATAAGAATCAGGGTGGAAATGTATTATTACGAACGAAGAAATCGAGCTGCTCACGTGTAAAATTGACTTTAGCCGAGAATTCAGGCTAATACCCTATTTGTCGTTAATATGTCGCCGCGTTAAGCCCCATTCAATCTCGAGCATCTTGTGATGATGATTTCTCGAAACGAAGAATGATTCGTTAATTTTGGAAAATACTTAAAATAGCTTTAACGTCGAAGTATGTTATCGATTCATTTCAACTTTGCGCGAATGGCACTTTTTTTTTCGTTTCGAAATCTGTCTATCATAAACGAAAAAGAAAGAAAACAAATTTATAATAATATTGAATAATATTAATATATATATATATTTTTTTTTAATTTGTAAGTTTGCGTACGAAAGAATTTATATTTAGAAAAGTGTTTAATTTGAAAATAGAAATTTACTACAGTTCGTATAAAAAATCTGTCTACGGTTAGAAAGTATAAAAGTATCGGTATAAAAATTTGTAAAACTTTGCCAAATCCCTGTGCTAACATTGAATCAACGAATCATAGTCGGTATACCTCCCAAGGATAAACAAAAAGATTAGGAAAAAGTATTTGGTATGATATAAAATGTTGTGGGCGAACTTCAAACAGTTGGATTGTCAAATTTAATACTTTTGGCTTTTTTCCACCGTACGGAATCAAAGCCGCGGAATTTACGGGAGCCGGTGCAGGCATCGTTGGTCAAAATAAATCCACCGATAGTTTCGATGGTCGAAATAAATCTGAAGTTTCGCAATACGGTTCAGAAAAATTCCGGTCCGATGAAAAAGAATTTTCATGCGTAGGCACGCTTCAATTCCACGCTTAACTTTGTCACTAAACTTTTCAATCTCCTCCAATTAGTGGTTTTCAGACGTTTTTTCCGATCCTTGAATCGTCTCTTTCGTTCAAAAAAAGAAAAAAAAAAATTAATTCGCGCCGTTTTCATTTAAATTTTTTTCCTAGAAATACGAAAAAAATTAGGTTGACACCTAGGTGATCAAAAAGATTAGACGAGATTTATATTTCCGTCGTTTCGTGATTTTTAAAGATTTTTATATATATATAACAACATTTCAAATTTGTAACAAAGTGAAACCTTGGCTCGAAACGTTAATTATCCGTCCCTTTTTATAAAAATATAAAAGACACGAACCCTTATTCCAGATTTTAAACCGACTAAAACCTTGATCTAAAACCTTAATTACTTTCGCAAAAAGATGACGCTTTGCAAACACTCCTTCGAATGTTCACTAAACTTGCAACCTTGATCCAAAACGTTAATAATCTATTCCCTTTTCTTAAAAAAGAAAAAAAAAAGAAAAGAAAGATATATATCAAAACGCTGCAACGATCACAACGTTGCATTGTACGTATTCCAGAAGCAGACCACAACGTTTAATTTAAAACATCGATTCCTCTCACGAGGATATCCGCGAGAGGGAAATTTCTAAAAATAAATACACCTCCTAATACAAACAAATAAACACTTTGCCTCGCGATTTTAAATAGCCGTGCGATCGAGGAACGCATTTTCGAAAAAATTCACTTTCCACTCTCTCCTTGGCGATCGATTAACCATCGAATGACGAGGGGAGAAAAACGCGGAATTAATCGACGGACCAGCTCTGTGCGCGAGTTCAAAGAGCCGGAGTTCGACCATGCGCCAGCCTCTCTGGTAATTGAGTTTTCGCAGGCCGCGTTTTCCATCCTATGGGCAACGCAACAGTTGAGATTTTCAAGCAAAGTGAAAGACATCGTGGAAAAGAAAGTAAGGCATAGTGTTTGTGGATCGCTATTGCGCCCCTTCGCATCGAAGCTTTTTTGTCGATGTATAAATTATCGTATCTCTAATGCAAAATCTGGCCTTTCTATTGGCGGAAATTTTCCTCGTTGAGACAAGTAACGACGAGGATAAAAATGGAGAAGTTTATCGACAATGATTCGTCAACCGTGAGTTTCACAAAAAGTTATCGATTCGCTTATACGTTTGTTATTTTCTTTTATCGACCGGTGTCCAGCTTACTGCGTTGTACATCATTGTTTGCTTATACATAAAAGAAAGAGGAAAAAATCACGTTTTGCCGAAAGAGTTCTTGCAAAGGGGCGCACTAATTGGCCCGTCACGAAAAATAGAACCACTTACCGTGCACACGATAATAGAAACCTAACCTAAAAATTGGTTATTGGATTGTTGCACTCGACACATCGCTGCTCGCTTATTACATCGTTGCGTTTCACCGAGATATTATTTTGCAAAGGGCACGATAATTGGCACGTAGCGAAAAATAGAAATCGTCAGCTGCGAGTAAATGCGAGTTAAAACTAAAAATTGATTCCAATTATCGAATAATTCGGGAAAAAAAAAGAGAAAAGAAAATAAAAGAGGATTAAAACTTATTTTTTTCCAAATTTATCTCTATTCCCTTATTTCCATAAAGGATATAAAGACAGAAAGAAAAATCTTTCACTCGTGAATTCCGGTTGACTGATTGACAGAAGAATCTCGCGAGAGAATCTGGTCCTCTGATCGTTAGCTAACACCGTCTTCACCGATGCTGGTTACTTGCTTTGTACTCGCTACGCCCAAAGGAGCTTGTCGAGAATTTCTCCCTCGCGAAACATCTCTCCCTCCGTTAACAATAGTTTATGACGAGGTTGACGAGGTTTCAAAATGACGAAGACTTTGATTTTAAATCGGAATTTTTTTTGGCTCGAGCGCGATGGGGGATCCGTTTTAAGAGACTTTACCAATCCGCGTATCTTGGCGAATAATAAATCATTATAAATATTAACAAAAGGGAATAATAGATCTGATGATTATTAAATATCGTTGCATAATTGTGCACAAACAATATATTATTTAACGATGAGAGAGCTCATCTATTATAGAAAATTTAGGGAATTACTCTTCTATTTAATAATAGAGGATCGATCTATTATTAAATTGTGGACGTTGCCTATTATAAATTAAACCGTTATGTATATTAATAGGACTTGTTACTGTGTTATAATATTATCTTGGAATTAATCTTACACAATAAACTTAACATCTCCTTTAAGAAGATTATCGAAGGATTTTCGAATCGTTCTCGGATCTCTGGCTCACGTAATTTGTTATCTCGAAATGTTAACTCGAGCCCGATTCATACCATACATCACATTTCGTGAGAAACCTCTCCTTTTTACACGATTGCGACTCGAATTTGAACGTTCTCTGGAACAAATTAGAGAAAATTAATAATCTGGACCAGGATCAAGATAGGTGACCCGAAAAAGCGAGGTTAATACCAGGTATCGAGTGAAGGGGAATCACTGGAGATCGTGAATTTGCATGATTTGGCCGGAGGCGAACCGCTTCCAGATTTTCAAAATGCGCAACAGTGGATTACACGCGTTCCACGATCGATCGTAACGGCGAAGAGAGATTACGATCGAAGCCAATTTGCACTTTACGTCGATCGCCTCTTCTTGGATTACGATAATGCCTCACTTTCCAGGTCGAGTAAAACGTTAAGCGCGTATCGTTCGCTTCGTAACTCGTCACTCGGCTTTGTATCCACCTTTATCTAAACATCCCCAATGATCGGTACTTCGACTCTGGATTTATATATCGTCAGTTCGGTCGAAGAAATATTGATCTAATATTGGTCGATGGGATTGTTTAGCAAACGACGCTCGTTTAATCCTCTTCCAAAGATGCAGAATAAAAATCGAATTCCATTTTATTCGATTGGAGAACTTGTTTTGTAATTGTAATCTTGTTCCAACTTAAATTCCAAAAAGATGCAAGAGGTATTTGTTCGAACTGGAAGAGCCTAACTCATCTTCTCAACAACGCAAAAAAGAATCCAATGCCATCCAACCGTACCATTAATATCTATCGTCCCTATGACGCGTACATTGTATCAAGAGGCCAACCCCCACGAGGGATCCTTTTACCGTGGTTTCCTCAATCCCGACGGGGGATTTCGTCCCTAATTCGAGGCAGAGCCAGGTTTCACCTGTCGTTTCTCTTGATTTTTGCGAAACTGCAGGCACGCAGGCAGTCGGATATGGTTGTCTGGCGCAAAGCTGTTGCGAGAAATCGGACACCCTGTGTATCCCTGCGTAACCTATCCGCGCGCGGCACGCACACATATCGGTGTCTCGTGCTGAGGGAGCGGAAACCGAGCAGGCAGACATTGACCCCCGCCACTGGGCCCGGGTATATTATGCAGAAAATTGCCGACGAAAGAAATCTGGGAAAGATGAGGATAGGGATTGGGGAAGGGTCGAAATCCGGATACCAAAATAACGTAGTCAAATCCTATCCTCCGTCCCGCGTTTGGAAGCGATACGAAGCTAACTGCCTTTGCCAACAATTTCATTTTATCTTTGAAAAATTAATCTTCTTCTTAGGAAGAACTCAAATCTTAAATATATGTCTGCGAATGTTTAAAAATTCCAAACCTCTTGAATGAAAAAGCAACGAAAATACAGCTAGAGCGTGTTTAATAATTCTTATTCTCGTTACCTGCCCGCGGAAAAGATATTTTCGTTGTTGCGGTTTTCAACGCAGTGTGGGATAATTTGGGAAGGAATATTTAAATCGCATATCGAAGAAGGTGAAGATTAAAAAGTTACTGAAAAGATATATTCGAGGGGGAAATTTCTCGTAAATAAAAATACGAACAATTACAATTAATTCTCTCGTAAACATTCAACGATACGACATCTTAATCCCTTAAAGCCCACGGATAGATTAACAAAAAGTTTCAGCATCTATTAAGACAGGGAGCCGCGGATAAAGTTTGTCCCGAAACTTTGGGACGAGGCTTGCCACTTCATCCTCGGGATATCATAGATGGGATAGGGAGGTCGAACTACCCATGACTGTCCAACCGTGGAGATTCACGAGGGCGTAGAGATGGCGGCCGTTGAACAAAGTCATCCATCCGGGCGGCGAGCATCATAGCGCGCGCAGGATCCCAATTGCACGGCGCCACCGTCGCAAGGTTGCAGACATTGACCCCCCGGAAGGAGGCTGGTGTTTTGGGGAAGGTCGAGAAAGGGAGGAGGGAGTCTTTTCTCTTCGGCCCGCGAAATTTCCCTCCTCCTCCTCCTACTTTTCTTTGCCTCTCTTCCGCCTGCTAGACCACTCCACCCCGGCTCCTCCATCTATCTTCCATCCATCCCACCCCTCTTTTATCCCGCGTTTCTCCCCCCTTAGCCATCGGATCAGACACACGTTTTCGGTCTCAGGTATCACGTGTCATACCGGTCTCGGTCAATAGCTCGCCCAGTTTTCGAGGTATATAATGGAACCTTTGTTATCCTCGTGAATCAACCCTGGGATCACTGGATGGATCCTTGCATAGGGTGTATATATATATATATATATGTATGTGGTATATTTTACATAGGTCGTTGCTCGAACTCGGAATATCCGTATCCGGCAACTCATCCCGTTTCATTAAGGACATGTTAATGATAGTTACGAGTCCGCAGGTGGACGTGCAGGTGGAAACCGGTCGGTCGGCCGGGTTAATTTAGCCCCGTCGCTTAATGTATGCATCACTGTTGATATTATTAAAGTTCGGACCGGGGGTGTATTCAATTAGCAACCGATACGTGTGTGGTGGCTGCGCACCTGTGTGAAAGGAGAGGGGAGGAGGAGAGGGTGGTATCGACTCGCGGCTGCTTCGTTTACGCGAAATTTAATACCGATCCCCTTCCTTCTCCTCCTCCTCTCTCCCCCTCGTTGTTATTAGCGGATTTATTATTCAAAAGTGGCGGGGAGTGGAGATTGAGCGGAGCACGGGTGAATCAATCGACGAGGCTCGTCTCTCCTCCCGATATTTTCTTTCTTTGCGCAGCAGTGGGAGGAAGGAATTGTAATTTTTATGCGCTTCGTATCGATGCGTATCTTGAGGGCGTCTCAAAACGAAAAAGTTTCGCGGGGGAGTAAAGAATTCAAGATGGGATTTAAATAATGAAGAGGGAACTAGGGGAAGTTTTAGGGAGACTCTCTTTCGTATTTTCTTTTTTTTTTGAATATTTTTCTCAGATATTCGATGTTTTTCATTCGAGGAGATCGCGAATATTCGATTCGATTTCAATCATTTTTAATCTTTCCTTCGATTGTTGGATTAGATAAATTCTTTGAAGAAAGATGTATTAATTGCATTTGGACCGCGTTTCGAATCTTAGATGTTTGATTCAAATATTCGATAATTTGTGCCTTACATTTTTGATTCAATTTTTTGTTCAACTCCGCGTGCTCGAAGATTGAATTAAATTTGAATAAAGCGTTATTTCATAAAGTCAGGATGTCATCCGCTCGCTCGCGGGATAGAGAGATATCCGTTTAATGAGGCAATATAATTATCGAACGAGAATTAACCTGTGATAAGGTGATACAACGGAGGATACGATTCGTAAATATTTTTTATTGGAGATTAATATCGAAGATGGAAGGGGCGTAGGATCAAATCAAAGGAAGCCAAGTAACTAATGGGACGGAAACAGACGACTTTTCAGTCCCAATTAAAACGCCGCCGCTTTGCGAGTCGCGATACGTAAATGAAAAACAAATTATTTTTCAATTAATCCGCGTATCGGCCCCGCTATTAACGATACGTATAAATTTCATTCAACGAGGATAAATCAAATATTATTATCCCCCTTTTACGTTTCCCTTTCCTTCGCGATCATTAGCGAAAGAAATTTCACCAAACGTTTTGGTGAAAAATATTAAAGGATAATCCGAGTAATCTTTGGGAATTAAAAATCAAAAATATTCCAACGTACGTACGTTTCCTTTTTATTTATGCGAACGAGAAATTCCCTTTTCGATCGAGTGAAAAATCGTGGGAAAAAATTGTTAAAAGAGATTTTCAAACATTCGAAACACGTGTAAATAGAAAATCGGATTGCAGAAACGAAAAGACCCGATCCGATATCGCGCAGCGGAATCTTGGGTTGAAAAAAAAAAAAATTCAATTAAAATCAATGTATCCAGGAGATGGCTAGAAACACCCAAGAAATACACGCCAAGTGGAACGAGGAGGATCGAGATACTGTCTCGAAACGTGCCAAAGGATTAAGCTGGACGCTGGATCCGAAAGAAGATAATAATGCATCATCTCGTACGAACGTTTCGCCCGTTGTCTTTACCGTTTAATGAAAAATTCCTCGTGAATATAATTCCTTTTGATATTAATATTTTTCAAGAGTTAATTTCGCCACGAGAAGCTACATTGCACGCATCAGCATTCACGCTACATTGGTTATCAAATAGAAGGGAGGGGATAAAAGGAAGGAGGGAGAAAGGGATCTCTTTCACGGGGTTCTCATGAAAATTGCTCGAAAAGTTGAATTCGTAACGAAAGTTCATTCCGGCGACCGGAAACGTTAGCCAGCTTTCCTCACAGTCGTCCGTTTCCATATTTCCCTTCCGCTTCGTTGCCATAATAAACGTCGTCTCGATTCTCGAGCACCTCGGTCTCGAGCGGGTCGGTGTTGGAAGAAAGTTGAAAATTTTAAGAAAGAGAAAAATTCCACTTTGTACATAATTAACACCGACACGGCTCAACGATTCCTCTTGAAAATTAAATTAAATTGTAAATACGCTGCGATCTGCTCGCTTTCTCGTTTCTCGATTCGCAAAAAAGAGAAAAAAGAAAAGATCATTAAAATAGCACGAAAACACCTAACAATCTCTCGACGAAATCTCCCTTTTCCCACTTTTCAAATTTCAGATCGAAATCCCTGCTAACTTGAAAAGTTACGAAAGGGAAAAGAAAAGTCTCGAACACAAAGGTGCGGCGGTACATACATATATAAATATATATATATATATATATACGTATGAAGACCACCCATTGCACGGACACCGAGCGCATTCTGCAGTAAGCAGAAGCGGTAAGCAGAGCCCTTTGCCATACCGAAAACCGAAACCGATGCCGGTTGGAAATCTCACAAAGGGAATCAGCCAGACAGTCAGACAGGCAGACAGACAGTGGAGAAAGACGGGGAGGAGGGGGAGAGCGGAGGGGAGAGAGGAGAGGTTGCATCGGGATTGAACCGGATGGCTTTAGTTCCGTACAAGTAAGATCTAATGAAGCAATTCAAACTGTAACCACAGACCGCTTCAAAGTTTTGAGAAATGCCGCGGCGCACGGGACGGCCAGTACATTACCGGCTGGTAATATCAGCCATACCGATGCCACAACTCGCCTATATCTCGCCAACTATGCCCGACGTTCGACTGCACACGCGGTGTACAGAAACGCGCTCCAAACATTAGCGTTCATCGACTCTATCCCACGGAACCACCGATACAAATATAACCCGTTCGTAATTAGTGCTCCCTTTAGAACAATAACGTTCTCCGGTTAACGAGGCTGGAATCGACGCGTCGAATGGGCCGCGTAAATCTGGCGATAAATTTTGAAAAAGATGCTCGATAATTCAATTTCGATTAGAGTCGAAGTTTAAGAAACTTTTCACCAATCTAGTTGTCGATATAGTTTTTTTATGATTCTCGAGAGGTTGAAGAGTGTTAAGATTTTGAAGAAAAAGGGAAAGTTTTGTTTGAACGCGTTTATTCGCCGTGAAAAATGTTTGCCGCTGTCGATTTGTCTTTCGTGTTCCAAACGAAAAAAATCAATAATATATCCATGAAGAATAATTAATCGTCCATCATGTTGTTTTTAAAACGCTTTAAAAAAAAGTATGAAAATCACGGACGCGTCATATCGAATTTGACTCCAATAACTGTTAATTTAATAAACTTGAAATTTGAAATTGAACTGAAAATGAAATAAAAATCCAGCTCGAATATATGCTTCTCGTACGCGGCGTGACAATAATTTGTGACGAGTGTGCATGTTGCGCGTAAAAAGCACCCGAGGGAACAGATAAGTCCGCGTTTCGATGAAATTTTTGCGTAGGAAAAATTCTAATAGACCTGTGAATTGCACGTGAATGGTAAACAATGTTTGGATCGAGTTCAAGGACCGACGCGAAGGTTAAAGCCATTCCGCCGGCGGAATTAAGCGTCCTGATTAAAAACGTTCACAACAATTGCTTCTACGAACGAAACGTAGCCGGTAATTGCGCACTCTGCGATTGTCGGGTAATAAAACGCTTCCTAAACTCGTAAACCGTCAATATTCGTTTAAAAAAACTCGTCTGACACCCAAAGATCACACACCAACCCCTCCGCCCCCTCTCCCTCCCCCTTCCCCGAACGAATAAACTTACGAATTTTCTCGTATACACATACAACTCTTCGAAAAAACCCAACACTGTGAAAACACCATGAGACATTTTAATCGCGAAAATCACCACCACCGTTAAAATAATAATAAATAAACATACCTAACTCCTCGTCGATGGGAACGTTGCGTCCGAATAAATTCTCGTAAGAGTCGTAAAGAATCGTGTCCTGGATGTGTCACCAACAAAACACGGGGGGAGGGGGAAACACGGTAAAACGAATAATAAAAAGAAAAGAAAAAACGGCGAAGGATCGGTCGTCGAACACACACTACACTTATTCGCGCGATGTATCTCGCGAGACGGGTGATAAAAAAAATCCAAGGTTTGACGAGGTTTCACTGCGGGGGGAATACTTTTACTTGTGATCTCCGCCACGTTTCAAGGGCTACGCCGTTGCGACGGTGTCGTTGGAAACGATGGTGTCGTCGGTCACGTTTACATCTCGCCACCGGTTGCGGCTCGAGGCGACGTGGATCGAATCGCGGTCCGCCGATAACTACCGAAGACGCCGGGTCGGCAGGCAGGCAACGCGACCAACCCCGAACGCCGCGCATGCGCGCTACCCCACGAGCGCGCCACCCCACTCTCAGTCGCGCTCGCACAATGCTTCGGGAGAGGCGACGCTCGCGACAAAGGACGCCTTTTCCGCCGCTGTTTTCCCAAAACCAACGACTCGCGACGTGTCGTGATACGCGTGTAACGGGGATGAGTTGGGATGCCGGAGAGATTCTTCTGGTCAGCTCGGACGATTATATTTGAACAGTTGAATTCTCTCTTGAAAAGAAAGGCGAATGATTTAAGATAAGACGTTTCTTTTAACTTCTTCGGGGACATTGACGTTTAGTTCAATTATTCCGAATAAAAAGGAAGAATTAAAAATCTGTTCGAGAATTCCTCGCAACAGAATCTTTTTTTTTTTAATAACGAAAGAACGGGAAAGAAAGAGAAGTATGTTTTTAACGAAGAGCGAATGATACTCGGATAATATTCCCATTAAAGATCTTTTAGAGGAAACAAAATGTTCGATCTTTTCTTCGGTATCGTTTTTTTTTTATCAAACTCGAGTGATATACGATCGAATAAGAGGGGGAAAAAAGGAGATGAAAAATTCCTCATCGAGAAACTTTCTCGTGGACCAATATGGTGACAAAAGAATGGCATCTTTTTTCTTTTTTTTCACGCTCGCAAGTTCTCACGTTTGGCCACCTACTACGTGACATACATACGCGCGAGCAATGACACACATCATTGACACGCGTCAAGCGTGGACCAGCCTTAAGTGGTTCCCCTAAGTTCTGGTGGTAAGCCATCGGGGAAATGTTTAAACGTGTCCACCAGCTTGGCAAGCCGGCTACGAAATTGCACAGCGTCCTATACTCGGCCCACAGCTCGTGTCGCGAACTGCACGAAAGTTAAAAAAGACAATTACCGCGGAGCAATATAAACGTTGGAACAAGAGCGTTCCACGCCCGTAATTCTTCCATACCGGCCTCGTTCGCCATGATAAAAAGATCGTATAAAATATTGCTATGTCATTGAAGTTGCGCCACCATTACATCCCCTTATCTTTCCTATTCGTTGCTTTTTTCCTTTTTTCTCTCTCTCTCTCTCTTTAAACATGGGCGATGTCGCCTTTTAAGATTATTAAATTGAATCTCTCGAATTTTTACACATCTCCCTGAGAAAAGATAAAAGTATGAGAGATTTTCCGGGATTATTTTTCCTTTGCCGAGGTAGAAAATATTTACAAAATTTTATTTAAACTGATCCGGAATAAGGAAGGTTAATTAATTAATAGCATTGCCACGTGTTAAGTGCGTATCATCAAGTGATTTGCAAATCAATAGAGCGTCTAGCTAATACGTGTAGTGTATGTACTCACGTGTATGTACCACTGTTATGTGTTAGTTGACGTCTCGTATCCATGTGTAGCAATTGAAATTGTTAATCTGTATCCCTGCTCGTGTAATACGTCACACGACAGCATTATTAGTGACGAATCTCTTCGTCAATATCTTTAACCATCTTTTTTGTCATTCGTAAATGCAAACAACGCATTTACACTAGGAACATTTTTCAACCGCCTGTGATGAGTCACGACTAAATTAACTGTACCCCAATAAAAAAATTAAGATCAATAACCGTACTATTACCATCCTCTCTTAAAAATGTTAACGGTCGAAGCTTAAAGTTTACGTTCATTTCGGTTCTTCACCGGTTCTTCACTGCCCTCGTAACTGGTTAATCTCGTCGAATAATTTCGTGGACGTAAACGGAGATCGAATATTCATTTCTCGATTGAAATTTTCTAAATCGCGCAATAACAAATATCGTGCAACGATATTTGAGAGATTTTTTTGAGAAAAGCAAAGACAAGAGCTTGAAGAGGCTTCGATTTCACCGCTTAAAAGCGTCTGACCTGCCGAAGTGATCGAAGAATTCGCGTTTCTTCGCGGGGGAAAGTAAGTTTAAAGAAACATCGTGGAACTTGGCTTGGAGCAAGTCGAGCCATAAAGTCGACCTAATAACGCTTTTTAAACACACGCATAACTCCCTCCCGGAATTTTATAACGTCTTTTACGAGCTGCCGGCCGGCTACGAACCAAGATCAAACCTAACCCCTGCCCATTCGAAACCATCTCACTTGCTCGCGTTTTATAATATACATCCACGATGCTTTTCGATATTAATCGTACAAACTTTCAACGGTGTCGAAATTATAACCGGCGGTGATCGAACATCACGAAATAAGAATCTGCCGGATCTGGATTTTGGAAAAGAAGCTTTTTTCACGTGGCGTGAAAAGGCATTTAGAAAGAATAAGGGAAAAAAGAGTGGAATTTACGCGGTTTTTAACTATTGAATTCAAATGCACGTATCAAACAAAAGTTTATTAATAATCGAAATAAAGATCGTTGCGATTGATGCACTTTTGGCAACGAGGAACAAATTTTCGATCGAATAAAATTCTGGAGTCCTGCAGGCGACAAACTCGTTGAATGCCTTTTCATCTCAGCATCTCTCTTTGAAGCATTTCTGCGCTCATCGTCTTCAAGGCTCTCGTAATTTTTTAAACCACCATTGTGCGGTACATTCGTTAGTGGTCTCGTTGATATCGCCAGTCTAGTTTGAACTGGAATAGGAAAATTGTTCGAATCTGTCTTCTTGGCCATTATGTTTTCAACACCCTGGGAGAAATCAGGAAAACTAATTTGAAAATAAAATTGATATCACATATTCTTGAAAATTATATACAAAGTCAGTGGAATTTAATACCAACTTGACCGAGAATAAAGCATTTAAAATAGCAAAAACCGTAAGAACTTTCTTTCCACCCTAATGTACATTTGCAATAGAATCTACGATAGTTTCGTCTTAAATTTTTCATTGTTCTGGATTACAAATGGTTTCATCTTTTTACTTCTTTTGCTTCGTTCTGGAGCGTAAGAAGCCAAAGATTCAAGATAATTGTCTCGATTCAATTTATTGGTGAAACGATAATTTTAAACGGGACGCATTCCATCTTCATTTGATCGACGAATATATTTAAATCGAACATATGTGTATATGCACACATGTATGCACGTTAGTGGATATATTTATTTATTTGTTATATTTACTTTTCGCGAATAATGCAATTATGCGTGCGTTTACACTATCGGTTTGTTCTAGGCCAGTTAATAATCGAGCAAAGGCTGACGAAGCACTCATTTAACCGTTCTAATTCGCGAATATTGCACATGTACAGGGAACTTTAATCGGTTCACTGGTTCATGTAACACACCGTCGATTGTATTAGGAATTTATTGTAGTAGGGATGTTTAATGCGTTTCATCGGTATCAGCAAATTAGTATGGAAGCTCTGGGATGTGATTAATACCTGACTCAAATTTCATACCCGCCGCTAATACAGCCTGTGTATATTAATATCGCTCGTTCTCTGCAATCTGCTTGTCCTGCTAGTATGAAAATCATCGTAATTGTCTGTACAAGATTTTCCACGTTCCCATCAGCAACAAGTTCTCTTTACCGAATAACTGTATATATCATATATATTACAATTTTAACTATATATTACAATTTTTAATTATAAAACCTCCATTTCGGTATTTATTTGGAAATTTCATATCATTTCATTATATCACAATACAAAATGATAGGTTTAAAGACTGTTACTCTAATTTTTGACGAATTTTCATCCCAATCGTCAAAGATTACAATTTTCTTTTCTTTTTTTTCTTTTTTACAATTTTTAATTATAAAATCTCTATTTCAGTATTTATTTTTCCTTTTTTATTTGGAAATTTCATATCATTTCATTATATCACAATACAAAATGATAGGTTTAAAGACTGTTACTCTAATTTTTGACGAATTTTCATCCCAATCGTCAAAGATTACAATTTTCTTTTCTTTTTTTTCTTTTAATTTGGAAATCCATTCCATTATATCACAAAGATTACAATTTTTAATTATAAAGCCTCTGTTTCAGTATTTATTTTTTCTTTTTTTTATTTGGAAATCCATTCCATTATATCACAAAGATTACAATTTTTAATTATAAAACCTCCGTTTTAGTATTTATTTTTTCCTTTTTTTATTTGGAAATCCATTCCATTATATCGCAATACAAAATAATAGATTTAAAGATCGTTACTCTAATTTTTGACGAATTTTCATCCTAATCGTCAAAGATTACAATTTTCTTTTCCTTTTTTTCTTTTAATTTTTTTCTTTTAAAATCCATTCCATTATATCGCAATACAAAATGATAGATTTAAATAGATGTTACTCTAATTTTTGACGAATTTTCATTCTAATCGCCAAGGATTACAATTTTTAATTATAAAACCTTTATTTCAGTATTTATTTTTTCCTTTTTTTACTTGGAAATCCATTCCATTATATCGCAATACAAAATGATAAATTTAAATACTGTTACTCTAATTTTCACGAATTTTCATCCTAATCATCGAACAAGATTCCCAAAATTTCGCTCACATTTTCTCATGAAAACGCGAGATCCAAATCTAAACACCAACACGCCATAGAACAGAGACCCGAAATGGTACGTTATTCCAATACGTTCGTTCGGCTTTACTTAAAATCAAAATACGCACGAATTGCGTATCGACTTAACAAACCCTTAATAAACCCGATCGCGTGATATTACGAATCGAACGGGCGCAAAAAACGTATCACTGTTTGCCCAGATATCCCCGATCTTTACACACAGCGGTTCTCATCCTCCGTCCCCACCCCCTGTCCCCATCCGCGACGCATCGATGACCCAGATCGGGATTTATTTATCAGAGCACCGGGTATGGAGGTTATCGGAGAAAAATGGTGGAGCGTAGAGAGATCGTGTCTGGCCATAAGTAGCGATCCCAGATAGTAGCCGGGGAGGGGGAGGGGGTTGCATAACGCGTATACGGCGCACACGCCGAGGGAGGAAAGGCTCCATCCACCAGCTTTTCTCCCCCCATTCTCCTCGCGTTCACGTGGGGGCCCCTCGTGTGTGCGCCGCTCAGATAGGGTGAATGTAGTGCATGGCGCCGGTATATACGTGGCACGGAATTATTCGTGTACAGATAACTCGACTTAACGACATCTAGAAGCGATACTTCAACGCATCGAGCATGGAAAATTGCGCTGATAATGCCTGCATACGTCCCTATTATTTCGCGGTTTATCGGTGGAACGATTTTCCTTCGAAACCTCGGGTCTAATTGGGCGGAAGGGGGCGGAGAAGGGGGAGAGAAAACGTCGATGATCATTTCGTTCATCGTTCTGTTGCTCCTTGATCGAGCGAGGTGATAATCGCGCGAGATATCTGGCAAGATTTAATCAGCTAGATCTAATCGATTTCGATCGATCGGCAAAGGAAGAAGAAAATCCGAGAAAGGAAGGGGGACGACGAGCGTTGGAACGCGGGCCAACCTCGACGAGGCTAATAAAATTAGCCTGGAGATCGGTGGCGGGGGAGGGAAGGGAGTTTTGGACGAGTCAAAGCGATTCCGATTTCCATCAGGAATATATTTGTACGCAAATACCATCGCGATATAAATCAAGTTCGGTCCGCCGAAGGATTTTCGCTCGGACGAAAAGTCGTGCGAGCGGCAAGAGTGAAAGACGAAAAAAGGAAAAGGAAGGGAAAAAAGGGGGAGAAGAAGTGGAGAGGAGAGGGAGGGATAAGTGGAAGGTGGGAGCAGATTGGATCGATGGAATGACGACCCGTTTCCGCTCAAGAGGATTTCCACGGCGTTATTTTCGCGATGGTCGCGAGCCTGGTTAACTCGCCCGTGTTCGCGGAACGACAGAATGCATGCTCAAAGCGCAGAAACAAGCCTGCGGACAAGCGGCGCACCCACCGCCTTCCACCTCTCCTTCTCTTTTCTTCCCCCCTCTCTTTCTCCCCGCTTCCCACTCCGCGCCTTTCCCGAGCCGAGCCTCGAGCCTGCGATGCGCTACGGAAAACGGACGCGAATAAAACGAATCGCGAGTAATTATTATTACCTCCTAATGTTTTGTACAGATGTGTAAATGGATTCCTTCTCGTTCTTCGTTTCATCGATGCCATCAGACGAGATGGTTTTTGAGAAAGATGGAGTTAAACTTGCTCTTTCAAGGGAGAGAGAGAAAGAGAGTTTGGATCAATTTTCTATAATAAACTCGACGAACATCGTTTCGATTAATTTTCACGGAATTTTCTACGATCGTCCGCTAACGAGACTCGCCCTCCACAACTCTCGATATCGCGCATCGATGGACATATATATGTATATTCTTCGATTTACATACGTAAGCCGGAAAATTAATTCCTGCCATTTATCCTGCCCATTATACAGGGACGATTAAACACCGATCTCCTCCGTGTCCTATCATTGTTTGGGATCGAACGTTTTGGAAAGGAAGGAAGGAAGGAAGAAAGAAAGAAACGAACGTGGAGAACGAGCAACTATCGGACGGTCGGTTACTATGTAAATGAAAATAATAATTGCAAAATACGCGCGGGGGGAAAGTCTCTCCATACATAGAAGCCGTAGACGGATTTTATAATCGCTCATTGAAATGGATCGGAGCAAGTTTCCCGCTGTCAAGCAGGGCGCGGTTGCCCTTTTGCACCGTTGAATCTAATTACCGGAACGTCAGTTTTACCAACTTTTCCGCGTTCCGCATCCTCCTCCGCGCGGATTATACCTCCGCGCTCCCGTTATAATGGCCCTCCAACAGCCTATAAAGGCAAACCACCTCTTCTCAAAAGATAATTCATTTAACTTTTCGCCAGGATAATAGACCCGTCCCCCATTTCCTACGGGTTAGGGATAAGATGATCCAGCTGATGAGCAATGTATCCGTAATTTCGCTTAATTGCTCTCGTTTACAATCGGAGGAACAAGGCGGAACGCAAGGAATCCTTCGATCGTTTTGGATTTTTGAATACGCTGTTTTATGCGTTATTTGAAGAACTTTTTTCCAATGTAATTGCTCTTAAAATTAAAGAGAAACAAGACGAAACGCAATTCTTTTATCGTTTGGAATTTTTAAATATGCGTTATTTGAAAAAAATTTTTTTTTGTATTCTTAATTGCTCTTATTTAAAATCAAGAAGGAACAAGACGGAACGCAAGAAATCCTTCGATCGTTTTGGATTTTTGAATACATTCCTTTATACGTTATCTGAAGAATTGTCTTTTTTCCAATGTATTTGTAATTGCTCTTATTTAAAATTAAAGAGGAACAAGACGAAACGCAAAGAATTCTTTTATCGTTTTGGAAGAATTTTTAAATATGCGTTATCTGAAGAATTTTCTTTTTGTATTCTTAATTGCTCTTATTTAAAATCAAGAAGGAACAAGATGAAACCCAAGAAATTCTTTGATCGTTTTGGATTTTGAAATATGAGCTTTTATGTGAAGAATTTTCATTTTAAATTTTGAAATACACTCTTTTATGTGTTATTTAAAGAATTTTTGCAACGATAGCAATGTATCCATAATTTTAATTGTTCTTATTTAAAATTAAAGAGGAACAAAACGAAACCCAAGGAATTCGTCGATCGTTTTGGATTTTTGAATACGCTTCTTTATATATTATTTGAAGAATTTTTTTTTTCCAATGTGTCTGTAATTATTCTTATTTAAAATTAAAAAAGAACAAGACGAAACCCAAGGAATTCGTTTTGGATTTTGAAATACGCTCTTTTATGTGTTATTTGAAGAATTTTCATTTTTGCAACAATAATATATAATTTTGGTTAATTGCTCTTATTTAAAGTCAATGAGGAACAAGACGAAATGCAATCCTTCGATCGTTTTGGATTTCCAAATACGATCCTTTATGTGTTATTTGAAGAATTCTTTTTTTGCGACGATAGCAATGTATACTTAATTGCTCTTATTTAAAATTAAAGAGAAACAAGACGAAATGCAATCCTTCGATCGTTTTGGATTTTCAAATACGATCCTTTATGTGTTATTTGAAGAATTCTTTTTTTGCAACGATAACAATGTATTCATAATTGCTCTCCTTTTTTGAATACATTCCCTGTGCGTTATTTGAAAAATTTGATAAGAATATTATCGTACATAATAGCGTACGAAATGATTAATTTAACGAAGGTTCTATTCGATATATTATTACCCAGGAGAAGTTTTAAAACTGACCACGAAAAAGCAATGAATACGTAACTAATGACTGCTCCTTGGAAAACTTTTCATAAAAAAATGAAAGAAAAAGGAAAGGAAAGAAAGAAACTCTTATCCTACAACGAAGAGCGATTTACCATCTAGAATCGGTCTCCAAGATCTAAGGATGTTGGGATAGAGATGTGAGATCGTCGCGTAGATGAGATTTAAAAAGTCGTCGCGTAGTGACCTCGCGCTCGAAAGCCCCCACTCGTGGACAAATCGCCCGTGAAATGGAGAAATTCGCGAGGATGCCGCGGAAAATCCACGCTTCGTCCACTGAATACCTTATCCCCAAATCTTGTTAACATTCGAACGTGGACAAATAGGTGAAACGGTACGTGCACCACGCGAATCGAATACCGTGCCCCTGCGAATCCGTAATGCGAGACGCCATGTGATTAATTCTTTAAAAAAAAAAAAAAAAGAAAAACCCGATACGAAAGCGAGCCCCCAACTTTCAACTCCTCGATCGATCGTTCGAAATTGTCGATTCGCGTATCGCGAAACTACGAAAAAATAAATAAACGTCGCGTACGAAAGAAAAAAGAAAAAGAAAGGAGGATCGCTGGAACGAGGGAGAGAGAAAGAGAGAGAGAGAGAGAAATGGAGAAAAATGTAAGAGGCAGGCAGAATTCAATTAAACTCTCGTAAGCCGTGGCTGTCTAAAGAGAAGCCTAAAGGACAGCTCTCCACTGTTCGAACGAAACGTGTAAACGCGGGCAAGAAGGGAAATTGGTTTTTGCGTGTGCGGGCGTGTGCGCCCGTTCATAAAGCATGTATAATAAACACGGTTTTCGCGTCGCTGCGCTTGCGTGTGCTCCACGCCACGGGTCACGCGTGGTGGGGAGGCGGCAGTGGAAGGTTTCAGATCGATCCTTCAGCTTTATCCGCGGTGCCGGCCCGTCGAGAGGAAGTGGCCCTTCATTTGTACGGCCTTGGACATCCTTGGTCGTCGCTCAATGTTAGACCTTTACCCGTCCATCTTTTCACATCTCAATTACGTTCTCTTTCTTCTTCTATCTCGCCTCTCATCATACTCGAACATGCAAATTTATTTCCGTTTACGTTATTTGCTTTTTATTCCCACGAGATTCGATCAAGAATGTGATAAACTCGTGTTTCTCTCGATTCATCTCGAAGGAAGATCTTGAAATCTTTGTCGTAAATCTTAAGGTATAAAACGTGGGCAAAATAAAAAAAGTCGAGGGTAACTAGAATCGAGTATTGAGATTAATGAAAGAAAAAGAAAGAAGGAAAGAAAGGGGGCTATTTGGCTGGTTAACGGTAGCAGATTCCTGTTTAATCGGGGATCGTTAAATTTCCCACGGCTCGATATTTCATATCGCCGACTCCCCCAAGAGCGGTTAACACCGAAATAGAAATACTAATGTTCCTCCGCGAAGTGGGGCCTTTGTAAATGCGCGGAAACAAGAAATCGGGAAATACTAGGCGGGGCTTGTTAACAAGAACTTCTTTGAAAGTTGCCTGTTCGACGGTGAACGTCTCTGTAAATTAGTGAGCCCGGTCTTCGGAACGTGACTAATAAAAAAGCTGTAATAATAGCAGTTTGCTCCGCGTTCCTATAACTCCAAGGTAGTCGCGATTCGTTTCTCGAACCAGTCAGACAGACGTCCCGCTTTTTACCCTTCTAACCTTTAACCGAAACTCGATCCATTTAATGCTTGGAAAAAGAATTGTATTATTCTCTGTTACCGTATACCCCCGTCTTGTATTACTTTTCACTAATTTGATACCAGCCGTATGAATCTTTTTCCGTTCACGGATCCCAGTTACACAGCCTAGCTAAAGTCTAGATAGATTTTAATTAATATTCCACGAGATGGTTGAGATAAAAATGGCACCAATAATTCGATCGAGGTGATAAGAAAGAAGAAAAGTATTTTATAGTGTGGATATTACTTTTCACCAAGGTTAGCTAAAATTTAGATAGATTTTAATTAATATTCCACGAGATGGTTGAAATAAAAATGGCATCAATAATTCGATCGAGGTGATAAGAAAGAAGAAAAGTATTTTATAGTGTGGATATTACTTTTCACCGAGGTTAGCTAAAGTTTAGATAGATTTTAATTAATATTCCACGAGATGATTAAAATAAAAATGGCACGCTAATAATTTGATAAGAAAGAAGGAAAGTATCTTATGGTGTAGATATTATTTTTCACCAAGGTTAGCTAAAGTTTAGATTTTAATTAATATTCCACGAGATGGTTGAAATAAAAATGGCACTAATAATTCGATCGAGGTGATAAGAAAGAAGAAAAGTATTTTATAGTGTGGATATTACTTTTCACCAAGGTTAGCTAAAATTTAGATAGATTTTAATTAATATTCCACGAGATGATTAAAATAAAAATGGCACGCTAATAATTTGATAAAAAAGAAGGAAAGTATTTTGTGGTATAGATATTATTTTTCACCAAGGTTAGCTAAAGTTTAGATAGATTTTAATTAATATTCCATGAGATGGTTAAAATAAAAATGACACGTTAATAATTCGATTGAAGTGATAAGAAAGAAGAAAAGTATCTTATAGTGTGGATATCTTGCGATACTTATAAGTGGATTAAAAAAACGAGAGATCACGGATACTTGTGTTGATTCGATTTAACAATAAATTTAATAATAAATTCATCCGCGTTTCTTTCGTTCTCGTGCTCGCCTTTGCTCGAGTTGGCGCGTTTTATATTTCTTCCGCGGTCATTACCAAAGAAAATAGAAGGGTGGGCACACGCGTGGACGCACGAAAAGAGGGAATTCATTATCCGCGAAGGGAAAGAATGGCGGCCGGCAAGTAGGGGAAAATCGTTTCGCTTCTGAAAAACTTTTAAAATACCGTGGATTTAACAGAGATGGATATTTAAATTGCGAAAGGATACATTTTGAAAAGGCGAGGAGCACCGATTTAACAAAGGATGAGAAAGAGAAAGAGAAATTTTGCAAAATTTCAACTTGAGATGGAATTTTCCCAGGCCGAAATTATCATCAGGTATTAATAGGATTTTATCGTTCCAATTTCAAATTCGAATAATTAGACCGAAAGGATATGACAAATTTTAATTCAAGACTACTCGTTAAAATATTTACTGACCTCTTTGCCTTGCTTCTCTTGAATATCCGCTGACCTGCACCCAGTTTCCAAAATCGTGGCACGATTTGAAAATAGACGATTCTTTATTTTCGTATTTCTTTATTATATAATTATGTTATGTAATTAAACAAAATAGATAGATATTCAACTAATGTGAAAAATATGTCGCGTTTTTCAAAATATTGTAGTATAATAATAATTTTACTTCATTTAACTTCGTGAAATTGTAACATAAAAGGCTTTCGTCCAAATTTTTGACAAATTATTGATTTATCAAAGAAAATTTAAAGAATCGATTTCAATCAAAAGTTTCACTTAACGCATAATTAAATTTACAATATTATGCAAATATAAAATCTATTTATCACTCGAAGCAAAGCTCGATCGATTTCGAAAAAATGTTAACAACCAATCCCGATATATCATAGGTATAAATTACGTCCACTTTATTAACGCGCGTCGTCCTCGAGGCCGAAACGCGCCACGAACGCCGACATAAATTAACGAGCAAGGGCCGATTTATCGTACGACAAACGCGCGGCGTGGAGAAAATCTTCAGAAGGTGGCCTCTTTAATTAATAACCCATTAACCCTCCTCGATTTATTTATTTCTATTTTTTCAAGGCTCGCCAGCCTCCCATAAATCCTCGCTCCCTCTCCCTCGCAAATGACTCTCTTCCCATGGCAATTCGAAAACCCATTAAATTTCAACTTAATCCTGCAGGACGATATTAGAACTGTACAACGTGTACAATGGGCGAGCATACCCGCACGTATCTTCGCAGCCTTCGTTTGAGCATCGAAGGTACTCGAGCCAAGGAGGAAAGGGGGAAAGAAGTTGCAGCCTTTTATCACACACGGTGCACATAATACACGAGTATCGATCTATCCTCGTGGAGAGGAACGAGAAGTGTGTGCATGCGTATCACGGTGTGTTCTCGCACGTTTGAGATTGTTGTTGTTGTTGTTCTTGTTGCTGTTACTAGGAAGTCACAAGTTGAGTAAGATAATGGTATGAGTGACACTTTTTTTCCAACTTTAAAATAAATTCATTTTTACAAATAAAGGAAAACCGGCGAGAGGGGTGGAAAATACCACGTGTCGATCGATGAAGCGAGAGAGTACCCTCGTTCAAAAACGCATAATACGACAAAATAAAACGGAAATACCTTATCGAGAAAAAGTGAAAGAAAAAAAAGAGGGGAGAAGAAGGAAACAGAAAGAGATATATAGTATAAAAATAGGGGAAAGGAGGACGTTTCGCGCATCCCCAACAGGTTAGTTAAATTAAACGAGGAACTTCAATATTTCGTTTCATCTGGGGGGAAAAAAAATAATAAAAAATAAAAAGCGTGCGCGCTTGTTTGAGCACCGTTCGCGTATGTTTGATCGGGACACGAGAGAATTTTTCTCGGATACAAATTGTTCGATGATAATTGACCCAATTAAAAAACAGGAGTTCCAGGAGAGCGTGGAATATATATATATATATACGCGTGGGAAAAAAGGATATTATTTAACAATTATTCCGGTGATCGTAGTATCCGAATAGTCTGGTTTTCGCTTTCGGGAAACGAAGCCATTTTCCATACGTGGTGAGACGGGCCACCACGTTCATAAGCGTCGATCGTATAAAACGAATGATGATGGTGTGCGGTTTCGTGAAATGAGAATACTCGGTTAATTACCGGGCTAGACAGATGGAAATTCGTGGCGAATTATTAAACGGTTCGCCCTTTGATAATAAGATGGGAATACAGGTGGATTTATTGGTGACGTTTTAATTATCGATCGTTGATTATTAATCCTTTTCTCCTTTTTTTCATTTTAATTAAAATATCTTGGTTCGATTAAGTTACGTTTATTTTACTACTACGAAAAAATGTGAAACTTCTTTTTTTCTTTTTTTTCTGTATAGAATATATCGCGCGAGGAGTGTGAATAAAATTTCAACAGGTTTAACGGGTTAAGTTAAGTTGACCGATTTATCGAGGAAAGAGTGGTATACGCCTTGAGGGGGAAAAATTGAAAAAGATTGTAAAACATAACAATTCTCGTAGGTTTTTCTCTAACTTTTACGGTTTATTCTGTAAAAGAAAAGTTTCAACGAAGAGGAAAAATTTCCAATAACTTTCTATTGATTCATAGCCATAAAAAAAAAAAAGAGAAGGAAATAAATTCTTCGGTTTCTGAAATCTTTCTCACGAGAATGAGAATTATTCGAATCTCTCGTCGAAAATAATCCATTTCTAACAAAGATTGCGCTATATCGACAAAGGAATATTACGATAATTTCATAAAAATTCTAGAAGAGCAATCAGGATCGTTCAAAAATCTGATTGACGAAAGAAAACGATGCATCGATAACGAGAAAGTATGTAATAACTTGGGGGAAAATGACAAATATCGCGAGGGATATCGTGCTGATCGTAAATTACGATAGTGCGGACCATGGAACGATTTCCAACAATCCAACAATTGGCAAGAAAACGGAGAAAAAGATTGTTCTGTGCGTGAAATCTCTCATCACGCGCCTACGATTATTTCACGAATTATTAAAAATCGCGGGGAAGAAATTCGAATGATACCAAGATATTGTTCTTTTCCACTTGCAAAGAGAAAATACACAAGCAAAATGTTGCCGAATTCATCGATTTTAGTTTTTATTATTCGGATAAAGAAATATTTCCAAACGTTAAATCCAAACATCCCCGAAATATTCGAAAATATTCGAATTGTTTGCATTCCCTGAGAAGAAGAAGAAGAAGAAGAAGAAGAAGAGTCTCTCCCTTTTTATTTCACACATCCGATTTCTCCCACTCTTGGAGATAATAATTCGAGGATAAGAAAACGAAGCAACGCATTATCCCGCATTAACAAAATTTCAAAAAGCACGCCACCCTCCCGCGTTTCAATAACCACGTAGCCGCGGTTAAAACCGCGGAACTGCCTCTCGTAAAGCGGTAACGTCGCTAAAACGAATCGTAAACCTTGGCGTGGACAAAGAAGGTAACTCGTTACCTTCCATTTTAATGATCGCACCCTCGCCTCGCCCTTCCAACCCACCTTTTTTCCCAACCAACGAGGAGAGCAGGGTTTCGCGAGAGACGTCGCGTTTCACTTTTCTACGTGCTCTTTCGCTTTTTCCTCTTCTCCCCCTTCTTCTTCTTCTTCTTCTTCTTCTTCTTTTCTCTTTTTTTTTCTCTTCTTCCCCCTCCATCTTCATCTACCGCGCGTTTCTAGGCACGCGTGTTTTGAGGAAAACCGCCATAAAGTTTGCGACGACGAGTTTCCAAGTTGTTACGTTGAACGTAGTTGCGAACGAAAGTTGTTTCACGATAACCGTGTATGTAAAGTGGCAACGCTCTTAGCCGACCCCGAGTTACCCCGGCCTGTCAAAGGCGAAGATTGCAAATATCGAAGGGGGGAGGGGAGGGGGAAGTCTTTCTAACCTTAGACGATTGGCGGAAACTTGATTCGTTAAAAGTTGCCAGCTAGAAAATTTTGATTCCTCTCCCGCGTTACAGCGGGAGAATCTACATTTGCCCTACTTTCGCTCTCCCTCCCTCTCCCTTCAATTTTCATCCCGCATCGACGGCGAGTATTCGCGAGACATCGCTGAAACGACGCTTTTAATAAGCAAATTTAATTCTCCGTTTTCCATCTTTCCAACAAACGACTTTATATATCTTAATAAGGATAAGATAATTTTTCTTTCCTTTCGATAATTTTCCTCGTCACGGGAATATATATACGCGTACAAGTATTCCTATTTTTTTCCAAATGTGTTTTGTATCCGTTTTCGAGATCTTCCTGAACTGGGTCATCCAAAGTTAAAATGGACGTCTAGACGTTGTTTGAGCAACCGTCGAACCCAAGGATCGGCATATCAATCATGATAGATTTCTTCGGAACAAGTGCCGTCAAAGGCAGGGAATTTCCGAGTTTCACCGAAGGGATGAAAGTCGAAACCCTTGAAGATATAGCGCGTGTCCACCGCGATTGCCACCACGGATCCATCGATTATGCGGATCTCGCGTATATATATACAACAACGTTGCGGCACGGATCATATGTCGAATGGCGCACAGATTCAGCAGGGATTCAATTGCACGCCACAATCGATACGCCTGTGCATTCTGTCCAAGGTTCAAAGGAAAGTTCGCCCCTTCTTTTCATTCAGACAAAGGGAGCGAACAGGTGACTCGACAGGAAGCACAGCTGGGAGCCTTTGGGAGCTCTGTTTGTAAATTATTTAAAAAAAGGAAGAAACTTGTTCAATTTCCAAATCTTATTGAGTTTATAATTTATAATGGTATTTAGATGTGATTTATAATTGAGTCAAGAAGAAAAGAGGTGGGGAATAGTCATAAATAATAAAATCTTTTGGGAATTCTATTTATAAATTACTTTAAAAAAAGGAAAAACTTGTTCAATTGTAATTGAATCAAGGTATCTAGATGAAAGGTAGTCATAATAATGAAATCTTTTGGGGGTTTTATTTATAAATTACTTTAAAAAAAGGAAAAACTTGTTCAATTTCCAAATCTTATTGAGTTTATAATTTATAATGGTATTTAGATCAATTGTAATTGAGTCAAGGTTTCTAGAAGAAAGATGGAGAATGGTTATAAATAATAAAATCTTTTGGAAGTTCTATTTATAAATTATTTAAAAAAGGAAAAAACTTGTTCAATTTCCAAATCTTATTGAGTTTATAATTTATAATGGTATTTAGATCAATTGTAATTGAGTCAAGGTTTCTAGAAGTAGAGAATGGTCATAATAATGAAATCTTTTGGGGGTTTTATTTGTAAATTATTTAAAAAAAGGAAGAAATTTGTTCAATTTCCAAATCTTATTAAGTTTATAATTTATAATGGTATTTAGATCAATTGTAATCGAGTCAAGGTTTCTAGAAGTGACGGGTGGGGAATGGTCATAAATAACGAAAAATTTGAATCAGGGTCATTGGGAATAAAGTTAGGAATAAATAGGCTATGCAGAGGTCGGTAAAAGTCACTAGAAAGTTTCAATTTAAATATCACGAGGATCGGCTGGAAATAAAAACCTACGAATGATTTATAATAAACGATAATAAACGCGATCCGTCTAATCCCTACTCTCACCGTTTCTCGTCTCGTAGAAAATAGAAGCTATAATAATAAGAGCAAGCATATTCCATTACTCTCTCGTCGAAAATATTCCTTGCTATTCCCATGAATTTCAATCTCTTCGTATACACGACAATTCAATTAGGTGAATTTTTTCCCAATTTCCGTTCAATTACAATTCGAAAAAAAAATTGAATCGGCGACAAAGGAATTCTCAAGGAAAATTTATATATAAATTCACGAGTCGAAGAAAGAAAGAAAATATGATTACTGTTGCTACTATAAAGCTGTTACCGTTCTTCATTATACGATCAGAAATGTCATAAAAATACTCCGAATCGAGTATTTCGCTTCACCTCGCTCCACAGTTAATAAGATTAAAAGGGAGGGCAGAGGGAGAGTGGGGGGGGGGAGGTAAATTCTTCGCGCGCTACTTCGATTTCCACATTTACGAAAGAAAGGAAGAAACGTTGGTGCGTTGAAAATAAGGGGCAGAGACGTAACAACACGGCTGGCTAGATTCCATCAGCATCGGGCCAACTCAATTGCACGTTTTCCATTAGCGGCCGCGACGCGTTGCAATCTAATAAGTAAAGTATTAGCAGACGACTGTCGGCGAAGTTCGAGCAGGAATTTCTTGCCGCGCCACCGTTAACCATTCAATTATTATCATAATTGTTCTTATTGCCGCGCAAAACAGATCCTAAGGGCGCTGCGACGCTATTCCGTGCCTTATTCCGCGCGACGTGTCGTCCTCTACAGCCTCCTCCCCACTCCTCCCTCTCCCCCTTCCACCAACTTGCATTACCGCGTGCTCACACGCGGAACGTTTCGCAACAGTTTCTAGCACACTGACACGTGACACCGATGTCTGCGCTGAGCTCTGCCTCCTACAGTTCCCTTCTGGATACAAAACTTCTGGATACCACGCCTTGAACCGATTCGAAAGGAGAGACGCGTAACGTTAACGACGCTGATTCGTTAAGAGATTGCACGATTCTGTAAAGGTTCTATATAAAGAGTATATACGCGTTATTGTAAATATTGGTATATTACAATAGGATAATCTTTTTTGCACGATCATTGATAATTGTCATTTGAAATTATTAAATAATTGTTGAATTTTGAGAATTTTTTTATATTTGACTTGTATAATATGATAAATTATTACTTGTATATGGTATTCATTGTCATTTATTATTGATTATTATTAATCGTCGATACTATTGATATATTAAAATAGGATAATCTTTTTTCTATAATATTTATTGATAGATATTATTAACCGTATCCCGGTTGATTTAGATAAATTATTTTCTTCTTTTTTAATTTTGTACGCGCGTATTCGTACTTGAAATTAATCGATATTATTGATGATACCGTTGATGATATTTATTACTTTAACATTTTTTGAACGATGAGAAGTGGATCGCCTGAAACCAGATTAAGAGGGGATAATGGTAGATAGGTATTAATTCTCGGTTAAATTATCGTTGCTTTTGTTGTTGCGTACGTCGAGCGTTTGCTAAAAAGCTAGACCTTTGGTAAAAAGGAAGAACGTTGCGGTTCTCTAATGCCGGTCGTTTATCCATCCAGGAGTTGCGCGTAATCTGTCTAATTGTTCGCGTTACATTAGGTAATGGTTTGATCCCGTTTTTATTTCTGGGATAAATTTTCGCACCGCCCTTCGATACGAACGACGCGATAAAATCCGTTTTTTTTTTTTTTTTTAATATCGTACGAGTTGAAAATAGAATGTTCCTGATGTTTCTGTAAAATGTTGCGGATGCATTTGATAGAAGTGTCCTTTGTAGGGAGCTGATTACACGGCACGTTTGATATGCTATCTATTTTTTCCCCCTTTTTTTTTTCGAAAATTCAATTAAAATAAAAGCAATTTTCCCCGACACATATCGACGTGGCCATGACAACGTCCAGGTTCAAACATGATCGAGTGCCCCTATGATTACTTCTCTCCAACCCCAATCACACGTATCGGTCATATCCTTGCTACTATATCCCATTTCGACTTTTCTACCAACCGCCGATATTTATAATAAAAATACACCCTGTCCGGCATCGTCGTGTCCGACAAAAGGCTTTATGATTTTTCCACGAAAAAGATCGATTAACAACCTTTCTTCCTAAAATCGATTCACAACCGTGTCAACATCCAAATTTTCGAAATTATTGTCGAAACTACTGGAACACGCGGTCAGAAACAGAGAGGGGGCACCGGAAGAGCATAGAAAGGTATCAACGCGCCTCTCGAACATCCCCTCCAAGATGTCCCGTATCGGGTAAGTATAGGGAAAAAGTTAGGCGCATAGTTTGCAAGTTTCAACGCGGTTGATATCACGCGCCGTGCAACTATAGCCGCGAGAATGCAGCTGCTTCGTTTTCGCGAGTTGCAAGTTCCTCGGTAGTTCCTGTTGTTAATTCGACGAAGCTCGGTGCCCTCCCCCCTCGACCTCGAGGGGAAAGAAAGGGAGCGAGAATAACGATGGGGGAGGCGTTAAGTTGAAAAGTTAGCTGGAATCGTCGCTGTCGAGAGATCGAAAAAAAAAAGACGGCTTCGAAACTTTGAGAATCGTTATCCTCGTGTTTCGTTATCCTCCCCTCTCGAATCGATAGGTTATACAGGGAGGAGAAGAGAGTATTTGGCCAAGATGCGCGTATGTTTTCGTGTTGTCTCTCTCGTCTCTCAATCATCATTCGTCGGAACGGAGATTTTCATCGATAATTCCGATCGAGCAAAACAAGGATGAGTATCCACGACAAACAAAGGCGCGTGCATCAAGGAGGCGAGGCTGTTAAGGAGGTGACGATAACCGCGTTAACCGTGCTCGGGGATTAGAGGGACGATTCGCGCAGACGACAACCCATGGACAGAATCCTAACTCGTTTTTTGCGCCCGAGCTTTATCGGATAAAGCAGGTGAGTAATTAACGAGTTGCAGACGGGAATGAACCCCTCGCAGATTGTCACCCAAATGGTGCTCTGCGAACAACGGATCTCCCTTCGTGGATCCAGAGAAGGATTTTTTAAAATTATACTTTTCTATCGTTTCTATAGATCATACGTAACGATGATCCGCCCGTTGTTCTATTAAAACTATTATTGTTCCAGCGTTCTTGAATTAATCAGACTCACAGATACTTTTCTTCTTCGTGTAACACGAATAATTTCAGAGTTAAAGTACCTTTTAGGTCTTTCACATCTGTTAAAACTATCTTTAAAGACATTTCGTATTCGAGCCTATCATTATTCGGATATTAGTCGAGGAAATAATATTCACAATTATGTATATATTAAGAAACTCTAGATATACATCGAGAAATTTGGATTCATTCGCGTTAATATTAACATATATACAACGATGAAACGCGAAGGTACCATTCTCCGAATATCCTCCTCGCAAGTTCGATAGAATTCGAACACCTATTTTCATTAATTCTACGTGTTCTAGGTGCTCATTTCGTAGCTCGAAACGCGAGCCGGTGTCGCGTGAGACCCTAATCAATAGCCGCCTCGTGGTAGGCATTAAACCTTATCGAGACGCGGTCGGCCGGGCGAGGGGACATTAATATCTCGTCAAACAACGTGTACACACGTCGCAAGAGGGGGGGAAGGGAAGAGGGAGGGAATCAATATTGAAAGGAATTTCCAAGAGGGCAAACTAATGTCCTCCTTCTCGTCGTCGTCGTTCGTGGAACCCACGGCGCAAACACACGGGTTTGAAACGAAACGTTAGGTTCAAACGCGCGTTTCTGGCCGAGGGTAATTTCCAACGATACGCCCCCGCCGCACGACCATTAGACGCCAGCCAGAGCGAGGCGTAATCGCGAACGATAGACGCCCGATCAATTAGACACTCGAGTAATTTGCTGCTGCTCCTGTCCCCTCCTCGCTGTCGCTTTATCCTCCCCTCCTATCCGTCCATCCATCCATCCATCCATCCATCCATCTATCTAGGCTCGTTTGCCGCGCGAAAACGAGTGGATCCGATGTGTCCAGACCTTCCCGGACACGTTCGTTGTATCGTTGTTGGGTATCGACGCGCTCCCCTGAAAGCGGGCCGCCCGATATTGACTTTCGTTTCAATATTCAGTTTCTTGAATAAAACAATAGGCGGCGACCGGCTGCTCCATATACCGATCCCGGAGCACGCTCTAATCATCTTGTTATAACGGTCTTTGCGTTTTGTTCGATCGTGCACGCGTGCTATGCTGGCCGGGAATGGGATCAGTTCCAATATGTGCGGAGGGGAGGACGGTCAAAGCACACGGGAGCACTCTCTCTCTCTCTTCATATATAGGAAAATAATTTCAGGCTAATACCAAGTCTGGTTGCAGATACGGGTTTTTTGAATTTATTTAATTTAATTTTTCTATTCGTTGATGTATTACATCCATCCTGTAAGTCTCGTAATGATAAAATAATAATAAACTGGCGGTATTAACCCTTTAATTGGTTATTCGGTTTATTCGGGATGAATTTATCATTGATGAAAGAATGATCCCTTTCCCTACGAGGTTTATAATATTACACGTGATTCTAATTATTGTAAAATTGTTATTACAGAAACCTAAAATCTCCAAATTTGTAATAAAACTTCGTCAACCTGCCGTTTTCTCTGGAACAAGTAGAAGGCTTATCCATATATTAGGAAAAGTTCACGAAAATGTACTTTGAAAGAGAAGAGAGGACAAAACTGAAATAAAAAATAAAAACCAAAGTATACGTTTCATTATATAAGAAAATTCTAATTTTAAATTGTATTGTATATTTATAAAATAAGAAGTGATATTCTTGTTTTATTCTTATACACAAGCCAAAATTAACATGTCGTTTATATAGCACGAAGAGAAACGAGGAGAAAGGTGGCAATATATTCCAACCCCATCTCGAAACATTTTCGAATCCTTCTTCCATATTCTCCATCCGCTCGGCTATAAACTCGATTACTCTGATTCCGGGGAAGCGGAACAAGCTTGGAGGGGAGGGGGGACAAGCTGAATGCCGTGGTTCGCGATAGGGAAAATCAAAAGGTCGCATCGAGCGGGGCGGGTTAAAGGCCGGATTGGTCAGCATCGCCCCCGAAAAGTGGATCAAGTTGTTTCTGCAAACGCGGGTTACACGCGTGATGAAGACGGATAAACGGTGGTGGTGCACGTAGGAAAGGGTGTTGCGGCCAGGCTGAGCCCACCACTCGTGCACAAGTGTTTAGACTTTAGGATGCGCTTGGGAACGCGGGAATCCGGGCGACGCCGGTAACCCGTATTAGGGTCACGTGCAGATTTGCAGAGAGGTGTATCTTATGCGACCCACGTACACTCATCTCGGAATCAGAAAGCTGTCATAAACGATGCAAGGGATACGGTGGCGGTCAAAATTCAGATCCGTGAAAAGTGAGCTGCTCGTCACGTGGCTGGAGATCCGCTCGATTTTCCTCGCCTAACTCGACGAAAGAATACGATCTGCCGCGAATGAAACGTATCTGGGCGATGGGAAAGTAAAAGTGATCGATGATAACGGCGGCGCGCATCTTTGGAATGCATATTCTGAGTACAAGTCGATATCAGATGACATGTGGGTTGATTATTAGATTATTTTGATTAGGTTATTTTGATTGGAAAATGGGAGAAGAATCCAGAAAATTGTATTTTCTAGGGGTTATTCGATCGTGATCGTACGTAGGAATTCAAATATCATTAATTACTCTTTGAAACACGATTGTAGCGAGAGGTATAATATTTGTACTCCTAAATGAGTTGCACACGTGAAGTAATTATAACGCGCGTACGTTTCTCCATGTCCAAGCGCACTTGACATTACCATTTGCGGCTGTCCCAAAATGGTCCACACGCGCTCAAACAAAATGATCAATAATCAGACTGTTCTTTCATTGTTTCACAACACCGTTGTCAATTATCCGGACGACACAAAGAAACAAATTACATTCCATTGTATCCGTGTATCAACTATTAAAACTCTATCGAGATATTATTATTATTATTATCATCATCAAACAAAATTTCCATTATTTAAGAGGATTTTAAAGCGGTAATAAATTTTTCCTTCCATCGAAAATTCGAGGAAAATTCGAAATTCGATGTTTCCATAGGGAAAATTTCTTTTCCTAATTCCGTTGACCTTAAACCTGTTTAAAGGAACAGATCCATGTCCCCATCCCCTCTAACGCCGTCTCTTCGCAAAATCAGAACGGACGAACGAATGCAACCCCCTGTGTATCGATCACCCACACACGCTGCTCCGTTTCACAATCGCGCGGGACGGGGAGCATAAACGGAGTGGGGCGGGAGGGAGGGGATGGAGAACAGTGAGCACCACGGTATCGGAAAGGTCGCCGAAAATTGCAGCCGCTCGCTTAATTTGAAAGCTCTTTGCCAAGTTCTTAACGCGTAATTACGCCCTTGTCCCGATTTTCAAACGCGCTGACATTAAGCGTATGTAGAGCTCGAAAACGACCACTTCGTACGATAGGGTAGAATCATCCCCTTGCGTTTGTCATTCGATGACGAGGCGGCGGATAAGCCTGGCGATCGTTATTACTCGCATTTTTCCCCACCTTCGAAACGAAACTATTTTTAGAGTCGAATTGAATTAAATTTCGTTGAGCGAGCGGAATCTTGTCGATTAGAATTGGTAAAAAAGAAGATGTTACTTTAAAAAATTTAGTATTTTTTCCAAAATGTTAGCTACGATCTATCGTGTCCATTTGAAATTCTATTTGGAATTCATTAATTATTTATGTTTATTGCGTTATAAGAATCTTTTGAAACGTTAATGTATTGCATCGTTTGAAGGATTGGGTTGGAACGAAACGAACTTACTTACAAAAATTAGTGTGAGAAAATGTATGTAGGTTAAGATTTATTTATTAAACGAAAGCCATTTCACTCTATACATCGGATACACGTTCTATTCCAATCTCGTTTCATCTAAATTTAACGCAAATTTCATCTCTCAGAATTAGAAAAGTCTCAATCAAAATTTTTACTTTGTTTCACTAGAATCGATTTTCCAAAGATATTCCATAAACATATTAATATCCTATAAATATATCATTAAACTTTATGTATATATTATATTTCCTATTATTTACAGGAATGTTAATTTTCAAAATTCCAAAATTTATTTCGTAAAAGCGTTAATCTGAATTAATCTAATCTAAATCAGATTGGATAAATCTAAAGTATCTATATAAGATACGTAATAGAGATGTAACAAAATTTTTTTGAAAAATAGACTGGATCTAACCCAAGTTAAATTAGATGAATCTAACCTATACGCACTATAAAAGTTATTGCTTATGAACAGAAATATATTTATAATAAACCTTTTTTCGTGAAAAATAGGCAAAACTTAACCTAACTTATACACGCTGTAAAAGAATTTCCATTGGTTGCGAACAGAATTGTATAATCTTTTTTTCGTGAAAAATAGGCAAGACCTAATCTAACTTATACACGCTACAAAGAGCTTCCATTGCTTATGAACAGAAATGTGTTTATAACGAAACTTCTTTCGTGAAAAATAGGCAAAACCTAACCTAATTATACTCACTGTAAAAGAATTTCCGTTGCTTGCGAACAGAATTGTATAATAAATCTTTTTTCCGTGAAAAATAGGCAAGACCTAACCTAACTATAACCTAATAATATATACACGCTATAAAGAGTGTCCAATGCGAAGAGGAATGTATTCGTAGCGAATTTTCGTTTCGTTATTACAAATAGGAGGAACAATGAAACAAATTATCCATTCGAGCATGGAATAATCCTTCCAACGATCTCGTAAAATTGTAGACCGTGCAAATTCTTTGGCATGTCGGCCAATAGTCGCAAATATGTCGCGAATACGATCTTATGAATATTTAGACGGCGGCTCGCGCGGGAAAATCGACTGTTTAACATTCGACAAAATTATAACGTTCGAACGGGTACGAGTGGCCGTGTAATCGAATGCCGCGCGTATAAATATATAATCGAAGTATAGACAAGGGGCACGCGCTCGCAATTCATGCGTCAATCCGATATTTCCGTATCGGTGGCAATTTGGCCCCCGCGTCTCTGAAATTCACCGATTCCACGTCCACGAGCTGAATTCCCACCTACACGCGAATATACACGCCTCGTGTTTGTAAGAAAGGAACGTACTTTTGTGTTTCTCGATTGCATTATTATTAATATCTTAATAATTTATTAATATTAATGGGCGAAAAGAAAAGAAACACACCCTCTTTTTTTTAGAGATCGTTATAAAAATTGTAATTTCGTTTTTGGAAATGCTCGTTTAATCATTTAACATTTATCTTTGAATGTAACTTCTACTTTCTTTCTTTCGAAATCGATTTCTTCGTTAAATTAATAAAAAAAGGTTCGTCGGCAGTAATTGGGAAATTTTAATTACGTAATTACGACACTTTATTCGTTCGTTGCGATTTCACGAGATTCGACTACATCATTAATGCGTTCGACTATATCATTAATGCGATTTTCGTTGAAGGCCTTCTTCGAAAATGACGTTCCCCGTACATAAACCAGTCGGACCAACGTAATTTCGTTGATTAGAAGAGTAGAACGGAACGGTTCATTGAAATTTCATTGAAATTTTTGGCATCGCACTTTAAAAAAAGTGCATGCACCGTTTCACCTTATTAAAACTTTTTCATTTCCCGACCGTTTTAAAATATACCCATGCATGCACGGTGAAATATTCCGCGTGCTCGAGAATGACGCAAAAGCAAATGCAAAAAGGGGGGGAGAAAAAATATTAGGAAAATAAACAAAACAGAAAAAAAAAATAATCATCGTTCATCCCCCGTGCATATCTGTGCATTTAATCTTACGTCCGTTTAAAAATATTCTTCACAATATTCCAACAGAAATTTCATTACATCGTTCGTTTATAATCCAAAAATAGCATTAAATAATGATATTTAATCGCGTCTACACGAAGTAAACTTTCCAAACAATTATTTCCCATACAAGAATAGTTTACTAGAAGAAATTAATTGAGAGCCATCCTTCGAAATCGATCGCGTTGCACACTTCATTACATCCTCTTCCTCTCCAAAATCAATTATACGAAACGATCAATCGTTCAACGCAATAAATACGTCTAACATCCAAAAAAAAAAAAAAAAGAAAAATTTCGAAATTTCCATTCGAAATAAAAACTCTCTCCATATGGAAAAAAAAAGAAAGAGAAACGTCACAAAAATTTTCCCTCGTATATCTCCCCTATAAATGATGCTCCATTTACCACGGCCTCCAAAAGATTAAAACCGCACAGGGGGGGAATACCCTGACAAAACATTTTCACCGGCTGGCCCACCCTCCGCCGTATCCACCGTACACGGGAAACCTCGTTACGAGTAACGCGCAAGGGCAAATGGAAGAAGTCACGAAGGTCGGGCATAAACTAACCCCGGTGACGGTGACTTTAAAATCGGCTGATATGAGGCCACCTGGATAGGAGGAACGCCCATGGGACGCCGTGGATCTCGTGGCCCATCCACTCGTAACCATCCTCTCTCTCTTTCTCTCTCTCTCTCTCTCTCTTTCCCCGGCGACCGAGCCTTTTCCGTTCGAATGCGAGAACGCGGCGTGGAAACGGCGGATATCGTTCCGGACGTTTCTGATCGTGTAGAAAATCAAGCTCTCGCGAATCCGTTGCCCACGGCCACCATCCGATAATTTCGCCTAGGAAAAATGTGCTCCTCGGGAGAGAAGGGGGGAAAGGAGGGAGAAACGCGCCAAGAGATGGCCTTGGAGAAGGAGAAGGATATTTTTTGAAAATTTTCCAACGAATTGATCTGGTTTGCGATCGAATTGAGAAATTTATGACGGGTGAAATTAACGATATTACGAGTAATCGAAGAGGATTGAGAGAATGACGCGGTTTATTCGATTCGAGTTTTAAATTGTTCGCGAGAAGCGAAGGACTTGGAAATACGCTTGAGAGAAAGAAAGGGGTTGAATGATTTTTTAAAAATTTTCGTACGAATTGGTCTGGTTTGCGATCGAATTGAGAAATTTATAACAGGTGAAATTAACGAGAGAAAGAAAGGGATGAATGATTTTTTAAAAATTTTCGTACGAATTGGTCTGGTTTGCGATCGAATTGAGAAATTTATAACAGGTGAAATTAACGATATTACGAGTAATCGAAGAGGATTGAGAAAATGACGCGGTTTATTCGATTCGAGTTTTAAATTGTTCGCGAAGGAGTTGGAATTGGAAATATGAGAAAAGGAAAGGTCGAATGCCGTTTTTGGAAATTTTTCAGCGAGTGAATTTTCGAACGAATCGTCCGCTTTGCGATCGAATGAAATGAACTGATTGAGAAATTTATAGATAATTCTAATTAATCGAAAATATAATATTATTAATTGGAAATACGAAGGTTTATTCGATTCGAATTTTAAATTAATTGTTCACGAAAAGGACTTGAGAGAAGGGAAGAGACTTTTTTGAAAATTTTTGTACGAATCGTCCGATTTGCGATCGAATTGAGAAATTTACAGATGGTTGAAATTAATAATCAAAATACAAAAACATAATACGAGTAATCAAAGATTATTCGATTCGAGTTTTAAATTATTCACGAGAAGCGAAGAAATTGAAAATACGAAAGGAATTGACTATCTAAATTTTGAAACGATTGTCCGGTTTATGGAGAAAATTGTGTAATCGAAACGAACAATTCTTATTCTCAAGTTCGTTGTAGAAGAATGATCGTGGTCAAATTGTAGCGTTGATTGATTCTTATAATTCAAGCGAACGTTTCGAACGTTTGAAAGGAAATTCTATTGGAAAATAGAATACAGTCCTTATCAGGATGAATAATTCGCAAAAGAGAAAAAAAAATATGCTCCACGTTATACCGCGAGGGAGATTTATTTGTCATAAAAATTTGCCCCACCATTGCCGCAAAAACATATTTTACCACTCTACAGTTCCTCCCTATAAATCTCCCTAACGTTACACCCCTGCTCTTTTATTTTTTCCATAATTTCGAAGAAGCTTTCTCCACGCTATCTATATCCAATCTACATATTCTCTCTTATTTATCAAATTCGTACAATGATTCTCGCTCTTCGTCGGATCGACCAACTATCGAAAAAGGAATTGCCATCTTAATCGACAATCACAATTAAAGAATTGATACTTTCTTTAATTTCTCTCGTACGTAAGAGAGAAAACGAAAATTTCCATCACCGAATATCACGAGAGGATGAATAATTCGCGACTCGAAAAAACCCTAACCTAAAAATATCCATGTTGTATTCTGTTTCAGGCACAGCAACCAGTTTTTCGATCGAGCTAACTAAGATTCGTGGCGGAATCGTGTCAGTCGGTTCATGTGCAAGCAACACTCGGTTTCCAGCTAGGCGCGAGGATAATGACTGGAACAGGAACTGGCACAGAGGCGTGCAAGGAAATCCAGAGAGTTAATTAGGAAGTATCAACCAACGTGGTCGACTTCGAAGAGGGGAACTGATGCAAGATGCACGAGAGCCGTGATCGTGACGGAGTAAGGGGGCCAAGACTCGCTAGATCTTACGTACAAAGACCTTAATGTACACGCTCGCAGACTTTAAAGGCGAAACTTAGTTACAGGAGGACAGCGGAGAGAGAGTTCTAAAAAGAGAGAGACAGAGAGAGAGAGAGGGAGTCTGGAAATTTAGATACTCCCCCCCTGTTGCGTGATCCAAGAAATTTGCTGGATAGACTCTAAGAGGATTGCCAACCACCTTTGCCCTTTCCGGATGCTGTCTTTAGCTTAATGAAACGGGTTTAATTGATGAGCCGATGCGTGTAATTATCGATATTAGCGTATAAGGATCGAATGAGAAGTTTTAATTTAGAATTTTATTTAAAATTACGTAGACATCCCTTTCGACCTGTCCTAATTTCCCCCGTGTCGTGAATATGACAACACTTAAAACAAAGACCTCGTTAACACTCGTCCTACGATATTAAAAAACCACGAACCGTTCCATCAAAGAGACAGACAGAGAGAGAGAGAGGAGGAGAGAAGCAAGAAAAAAGAGAAGCGAATACCCTTTCCGAGTCTCATTTGAAGAGCAAAAGAGCGGGATGCAAGGAGCATCGAAACTCTCCTTAATCGTGGCGAATTCATGAATGGCGTCCGGTCGGAACGCCGGAAACAACGGGGACGCTCCCGTTGCAGCCGATGGTAATCAATCGGAAAAGGGGAGCGAAAGAAGCGGCGATCCAGCCAGGTTAATTTGCAACGAAAACGTTTCCGCCGGTTCCACCGTGAGAGAGAGAGAGAGGGAGAGAGAGACTCCGGATTGAAAATCGGCAAAGTTGCTTTCATTAGCCGAAGCTTCGCCACCCTCCCCCGATCCGACTTTCGCCGGAACAAAGTGCCGAAGCCTTTTAATCACACCTCCGCCATCCGTCGAGTAAAAACCGAGTACACGATCGTTTACCAGCCCGCATGTAGACACTGCGATTCCGGTACACGAGGTTTATTATTCATGCATGGGCAGGGGGAGGAGGAGGGGGGAAGGGAATCGGGGGCAGCGGCTATTGGATCGGCTGAAAGGCCGGGCGAGAGAACTGTTACAAGCAAGTTTTTAACGTGGAAATCAATCCCGTGAGCGAAGGATTTAGGCAGTAATGAAAGGGGGCGAGGGTGTTGTGTTTGGCACCCTCGCAGGGGTGGAGATTAAGCGTGGACCAGGTGGGAGTGTGATAGGATTTGGAGAGATAGAGAGAGAGAATGATGGTCTTGGGTGCCGTTTAATTTCGAGTTACCGTATAAATTGGCAATTGTGTGCGGCGGGTTAAGGGAACGGACGAAACTGGGTCAGAGATTCGGAGATATTTAATCTATCAATCTCGTTTTCTTTGCTCTTCGTCGTTGTATCGTTTCCGTTTATCGATCGAACGTTTGCGGATGAAAGGAATTTAAATATATACGGAGTTTTATAGAGTTTGTGATTTTCCTGTAATTCGTAATTATGCAAGATTTAAGGAATTTTTTTTTTTTTATTTAATCCCTGGAAATTTTCACGTTTCTCTTTTTTTTTTTGCTTTTGTTTTCTTGTAACGAGCTCTTTCTATCTCGGTAATTAATTTGATTAAAACGTGCACTGTATTTCGTTAAAGTATTAACTCAAGTAATCAATTAGAATTTTTTTTTTTTGGGAAAAAATTTTATTTTTAATTTACACATATATCGTGACATGTATCACCCTTGGAAATTTATAAATTTTCACGAAAAGATGCAATTATACTAAAAGAATTACGAGTTATGGTTTTGAAAAGAAAAATTTGCATTGGTTTTTAATTGTGAAAGTTATTAGGAGGAGAGTCAATTAAATTTTTTTAATTGTGAAAGTTATTAAGAGGAAAGTCAAATAAATGGAATTTATTTTAAATAAAAGTAAATGCATAAAATTCTAGTTATTTATTATTTTATAATTAAATCTTTATCCCCCAATTACTTCTACAATATATAATAATTTCTCTCTCTCTTTTTTTTTTTTTATATGAGAATAAAATTCATTCCCTTAAATTTACCTAAATACAGATATTGCAAATTTTAGCTTTCAATATAATATGATATAAAATATTAAAATATAAAACAATTGCGATCAAAATGAAAAATATAAATTAAAGAAAACCCATTTAAAAGAGAAAAATCTTGATTCCACTTCGTGTTCAACGATTCGTTCTTTTGAATATAGGTAGGTATCTAGGAGCTTCTTGCCTAGAGCAATACCATTTTGTTTCACGGTGGTAGACCTCATTTATGGCACTTAGCATAGAGGCTAGAATTCAACGTGACCCAGATCTGTCATCGTACAGCTGTTTATGAAATACTAAAAGCTTGGTACACTGATTATTTACATATCACGTACCGGAATAACAGTCTATTCTGCCGGTGAATTTGTTGAAATATTAAATTTGATCGAGCATCGTTACTGAATAAAATAAATTGGGAAATTGGAAGATTAAATAGGATTTAGATTCGTTTAACTTCGAAAATTATATCGAGCGAACGATTTATTGAACGAAAAATCACATCACTTATCATGCCTCGCCAAAATAACGTAAACCTCACTCGATGTACCTTATATATATCCATATTATTTTATCTCAATTACTGTTAAATCGATAGATTTACGAGCGATAACTCGATTCGAGATCCAAAAGTAAGAGATTATCCGGTTAATAAAATTCTTAAATGAGAAAAGTTATTCGAAAACTTGTTATTAAAATCATTTCGATCGTATCAATGATTCTCAATCACAATCCGCAAAAAAATTTTTCCGAGATGTCGCTACTATTCAATTCCTCGTTCTTATTCATCTTACAGAAATATCGAAATAACCTTTTCGTTGATTATTCTTCAAATGAATCGTTCGAATATTGAGAAGAATATTAGAAAGATTCTCAAGAAAGATTCAGTAACACCGTACTATTTCCCAAAATTCAATTATCGACTCCAACTCGATCGTTTCACAGAACAAGAAACGCGAAATTTTTTTCCCCGCATAAACGTACGCCCATGCTTCAAAGGGCATTTATTTTCTCCCGTCGACGCACACCGTAATGATAGAAAATTTCAGCTAGCCGGCTGATGAGTAGCAATCACAAACGCCTTCGACGAGAAAGAGTCCAAGTCCATGGTGTGTTAATGGTCACGAAAGCTTGGATACACCGTTACGTTATGATAATATCGCCTCCTCATCTACATATTCTGAACGTTCAGTGGCGAGTCGAATACTCCCCCGTTAATTTTCTTTTTTTTTTTTTTCCTCCATGGTTTAAATATTTATCGTGTAACTGCGTTAGACATTAAACGTCGAATAAATTGTGTCACGGTCGTTCACGGGCAAAAATCAGAAACTCTTCGGGTATATTAAAGTTTTACGCGGAGCCCGAGTGAATTATGAGCGCCCTAAGGAGATTCTAAAATTTTTCACGATCTTTAATTTCGAGCGGAAATTGGGACGACTTCGCAATTTTTTTTCGAGCACTGAGAAGTATAAAGTATAGGAGTGAAACTTCTTCTAAATATCGGGTCGTTGAATGTTAATAATCGCTTGTGGGGAGTTAAAAATTTTAAAATTAAATCTATAAAAAGGAAAAAAGGAAACGATTTTTGATATTTTTAATGATCATATTCGAATTTATATCAATTTAATTATTTCAATAATAACGATACAAAAGTAAAAGTAGTTGAAAGTTAGGTTAAGAATTCCATCTCTTGTAAAATCTTAATAACTTTCATTTCCCGTCCCTAAATGTTATTATTTCTGGTGACTTGGCGAACTTCGCTTCAAATTTCGTCAAAAATTCCGTGGATCTGCAATTTAAATCTGCTTAAACGAGCTGCTGAAATATTTCGCGATCCCGGACGAGACATTATCACGAATTAAAGTGCACGATTTTTCGCCGAATTTTAGAAGAGGCCGAGATTCTCCAATTTCAACAACTGCGGACAATCCCGCGAAAACAGGGATGCGGGATGAAATTAAAATCCTTTAAAACCATGGGTACCTTATTATACTCGTGGTTGACATAACGTAACGAAGCGCCATCTACGCGCGTGAATTAATAAATTTCACCGAAACGCTATGGGCCGATCGTGAACCGTGCCAACCGTTTCACGAAAAATTCCCTGCTATATTCTTCCAAGCGTCGTTTGAAATATTCACTGGTGATGTAAGACTGGAGGACGATTTCGATCGAATTTTTAGAAAGTTCTTCTCGCATTCGAGGAAATAGAAATGAATATTCGGGGAAACTTCTTCGGCGCGAGAAGAAACTTCGGTATGGGGGTTAATTCTGCATGAAGCGATAACCGTACGAGATAAAAATATCGTTTCAACGAAATTCATGTTTTCATGGAAAAGGGTCGGGCCACGGTTTATGAAACATACAGGAATTCCAAAACTTGTCCTGGCGGTCGTCTTAAACGGACAATTTCGTAAATCAACCGGGCTCGTGAGAATTTGCAGCCCTTATCTCTTCGACTGGTCCACTTTCGAGCCCTTGGAACGCCTCATCCCTCCTCGGTCCCAGAAGGACCATACACACCGTAAGACGCGAGGGTGAATTTTTCCCTCCCTCCTCCCCTCCCCCTCCCGTCACTACGTGCGGCGAAAAGTGAAATAGTTTCTAAACTGTTCGACGAGTGGAAATGGTCTATGCAAGATGGGACAAACGAGACAGTCGATACAGAAGAATATTTTATCGATGGTCAGGTATAGGGAAATTTTCGTTTAATTTTTTAATAAGGCGGGATTTGAAATTCATTTCGTTGAAATAGGGAATCGAGAGAGTTTCTGCGTGAACTTTCGAACTTTTGTTGTGGGATAAACATGGATTACGGTAGAGACGATGGTTGAAAGTTTCGAAGTGGATTTTAATTTTTTGATTAAACGGTTTAACTTTTATTTCGTGACTGGAAAATTCGATGAACGTTTGGTCCCATTTTGCGCAACTTTTTTAAACAAAGCGATCGAGAAAGATATGAAATAATGATGATAGAAAAAATATGTCTGTACATCGAGAGCGATAGACAAAGGCCGATTTTTAGAATGGTTCTACGGAGAGTGAAATATGTTTCCATTTTTGAGATAATTTTCCAAAGTTCGAGGCTAAATTAACGCGACAAGTTTCCCCGAGTGAACTTTAGAAATGTATAACGCAACTTAAAATACGGTATCATATTTCAAACTCAAGGATAATTCTAACAAACATGAAATGTGTTGCGTGTACCACACTTTAAAAGTAAATAAAAATTACATTATTTTCGTATTAAAAAAAAGAAAGAGAAGAAAAAAGAAGAGAAGTAAAATTATACATTGCCATTCGCAAAGATCTAATTTCGTTTTTTGAGGTACATATCATCCTAATTTTAAATTAAAAGAGTGCAGACACGAACTTTGGATCTTAAAATTCATGAATCAGTATCGTTGTGTCTGTAGAAACATTATTCGTTAAAATATAATCAGAAGTAAAAATTCAGAACAGTCTCGTTTTGATTGATCTGCCGATTCGTTACCTATTTTCACAAGTGGAATATTACGAAAGGTCGTGACAAATTTAAAATCGGACAACGATTTTAGACGAGTTGATCGCTTGACGACTAAAATCACGGGAATAAATAAATTAAGAGATGATTTCTTTTTCCAGGATGAGTTAATCTTCTCGTATGACACATAAATACTTATATATGATATAATGCGAATATTAATATATATATATATCAAACAATCTTTTAATTTTTTCAAGATTAAACGGTCAATTATGAAAATTTTAATTTTTAATTTTTAATTAAAAATTTCACGAGATCAAGTTTCTTCTCGTGCTAAATATATTTTTCAACTGAATCACTTTATATTGGATATAAATAGCAGTTTTATCGAATAATCTTTTAATGAAAATCAATCGAATCAAGTGTTAAATTATAAAGTATAATAATTAATTTCCGATTATAAGTACTGTTCACTATGGAAAGAAAAATCTCGTGAAAGAAATTTGATTGATTAATTTGGAAGGAAACGTCAATCCAAAACGATTTATATCTACCTCGATGTATTAGCTATATAATTTAAAATATTCAAACATCGACACAATATAATTTTTTTTTCTCATAATATGTATAAACTGATTACGATTGTAACGATAGTTTAATTTATAAATACAATTTCGAGTAATTAAGATAATAATTATAAGAATAAGCTAAACATACGACAAATATATCAATATTATATCAAAATAATTAATACTTTCGAAAATATTTCAGTCTTCCAGTCTTAAATGATTATCCTAACCTAACTTCGTAAATGAAAATAATTTTTACGAGTTTTTCTACTACCATTGTATCAGGAACAAAACCTCTTCAGTGGATATAATCCCACGAGGCTTGTTTCCAAGTGAACGATAAACTTATAAACAAATTGTTTCCACAGAAAAGAAATTCGTCGAAACAAAAATTTTCCTTCCAATTTCCCAAAAAAAATCGTATCTTCCCAAAATCAAAAAAAAAAAAAAAACATTTTCTCCTTCCCTCCTCCGATGATATAATAAGAATAGACAGTAAACACAAACCAGCCGTCTACCTACCCGTCCGCTTAATAACCAGGAAAAGAAGCCGGGGATACGTTTCGAGTATTTGCCCAACGTTGCTAATAAGAAGAGCAAAGGAGGAGGGAGGGGGAAGGGTTTAAAGAGAACGAGCGCAGGTAAAAAAGAGAGAGGGAAAGAGAGAGAGAGAAGGAACGAAGAAGAAGGAAAGGGCAACGATTAATATCGAGTTTATTAAGAGCAGGGAGGGGAGGGGGGGGGGCCCGTTAACAAAGAGCACATTTCAGGGACGTGACTGCAGTGGCTACTGTACAATTTCCGGATCCGGGGTTACGCGCTCGTTCTACGATGCGCTCCTGGCCTCTCTAGCCTCTTGCTTTCTCATCGTTCATTTCTTTCGAGACACGCCGTATTGATATTTGACTTCTTTTATTGCGCGTCCTTTGAGCGACGCTCGCGACTTGATTACGCCGCAAGAATAAAACGGGCACCGGGCGATATTACGTTTGGTAATTCCACGCGAAACGAGCGGACGTGAAAGTTGATCAGCCAAGAGGGGGGGAGGGGAGGGGAGGGGCTGTGGACCCCCGCGAGACCGAATCGATGGCCTGGCCTCTCCTCGTGTATGCGCGGATATTGTCGAGTTTTTGCTCAATTTCCGCCCCCTTCGAACGATCCTCGTTCTTTTTTTTTTTTTTTTTTTTTTCTTTTCCAAAGAACAGAGAAATCCCTTTTAATTCCCTCCTGGAAAACGAACCCTCTCCTCTCCCTCCCCCCTCCCCTCCTGGGTATTGGGTATTGTTGCGCCAGGAATGGCGAACGCGCGCGCGCCACTTGCTCAATTTTTTCTGGTTAAAGGGCCATTCGATTTTTCGTTTCTTTCTCGAAATTTTCTTTCTTTTCTTCTCTTGTTTTATTCGGGCAAGAAGCATTTGGAGAAGTTTTGGAGAAGTTTTGGAGAAGTTGGTCGTTTTTTAGGGGAAGATATATTGGAAAAAAGAGAAAAGCAAGCGTACGTATTTTTGGTATATGTTTATTTCAAATTATTTTAGATTTGTTCAGATAATTGAAATTTTTAGCGACGATTAAAAATTGTTTCGTTCTTATCGTTATATTGTTCTTATAAATTTTAAATTTGGGGAAAATAAAAAAATTGGGCGTGATTATATATTGTAAGCGATAAAAATGAGGGAAATTGGAGGCAGAGGATCGATGAGATCGTCCGCGCACAAACAAATTGCGAAGGACATTGTTGAGCTTTCGATGAATTCGCGAAACATTAAAAATCGAGTGGTATTTTCCGTCGAAACTTTTCAATATTCGTAAAATATTGCATCCTCGCCCGTCCCGATACCACTTCAACACTTTTCACTTCGTTTGAGCGCGTGGTTGAATATTGTTCGAAATATCTAAAAATACGCGTCGATATCGTCGATGATATCCCATTCTGTTTTTTCTTTCGTGCAGAAACGCGGTATTGTATTCGAGACGAATCTTTGAACCAAGACGGTAAAGAGTATATACACGTGTTTATTCATTCAGCAACAAATTTAATAATCGAGAAATATCATTAATTTTGCAAAAAAAGTTATAGAAAACTTCCATATCCTTCGATATATAATAATGATTTTCCCTGTATATTTTTCAAAGCATAACCTAGAATTTTTGAAACTTCTTTCGCAACTTAAAATCCAACTAATAGATCGTCACACAAAAATTTCACGACACCGGTACGATTTGATCGTCTAAGAATTTTTATCGCGTAGAAGGTTATGTTCTATTAAATATAAAAACGTAGTAGTATGTCTGTGCAATCGATTTCCCGTGGTGAAGAGAGGTTGGTCGATTCAGAGATCATCGTATCGCGTCGAGCACGTCGAGGAAGCCCTCGATACACCGCCACGGCACGCAACAGTCATAATAGGGGAGAACATAAAATACGTAAGCGTGTGAAAGTCCCTAGAAAAAGGATTTTCCGGTGCGCGCTCCGCTATACGTGTGGAATGCCTCGCAATTCGTGTCTTCGTGGACTCGGAGATGAGAGTCTATCGATATCGTATCATTTCCCTTATGGAAAAATTTGCGAAAATAAATTCGTTTCGCTACTGAAAGCTTTTTATCGGGAGATCTTTAATCGGATTTCTAAGTATTTAATGCACAATTATATCGGTATTATCGGTCGTTGGTAAAATAGTACTTGACGTAATAAATGAAAATATTTTCAAGAACTGTTCCCGTAATTGTGCGTAAATTAATATTAAGCGAAATAATAATAATACAATTTAGATAAATAATTTCAATATTTGCAAATATCATTATTATTACGTAAAATAATTATTCCGATAATTTTTACATGAAATATACGAATAATATTGAATTATAATATACTGATGTTTAAATATACGAAGCAATTTTTATTCTAAATTCTGTATCGAATTGTTTTCGTAAAAAAGTCTCATATACTTCGTATTTTATGAATAAATATTTGAAATAACGTGTCATAGAAAATACAAAGCAATTTGTATCATTTTAAAAAATACTTTTAATTTGAACATTCTCTTTCTATGCGTGTTATTCCGAAAAGATATCACGATGGATGGAAAAACAGGTGAAATCCACGCGAAAAGGGAAAACAGATTTCGCGAGGCGATAGAGAATAAATAACAACTAATAGTCTTTCTATGCTGAGGCGAAAATTTCAGGCGGCGCGACGTGGTATTCAAGCTTTATCGGCAGAATTTAAATTTCCACCTTTAAAGGCAGCTCGACGATTTTAATTGGAGATATTTAAATTCCAGCTTGCAAGAATAAGTTAAAACTGCATGTGTAAGTAAAAATATTCTTTCATCTATATTCCGCGCGTGAGAAGGATTCTTCATTTAAATATTTAAAACCTGGACGACACATCGTTCTGACAGGGGGAAAAAAGAAAAGACTGGATCGTTGATCAAAATCATCGATGACGATCATGAGAAAAAGAACCTATATTGAATTAAAAATGTGATTAATTTCAACAAGAATCGTTCCTTACATTTGATCCTCGTGAAAATACAAAAAAAGAAGGCCTTGATAGATAGACAGATCTTTTTCCACGATATAAATGAGCTTAAAGAAATAATTGCCAGAAGGGTGATAATTTCCTCGTGAAAGTTTCAACTGATAACTACTGCGCTAAAAGTCTAGAGACTTCTCTTTCTCCGCCGTCGAAACCAGAAATAATACTAATTATGTAATTTCGAAGCGTTCTTGCCGATGAAACTTGTTTCGAAGTTTCCGTCCTTCGTATCACGCTGTGGTATCTCGTCGAATCGTGCCGAGTTTCTCATCATTCATCGCAAAACAGGTCAATATAATCGTTGCATCTTTCGAACTTGGCCAATGAAGAAGATGGCGTTTAACGATACCGATTTTCATTCACTTCGAAACACGTTTGTTCGTATTCCTTTGACACGCGAGTGGAAAAATGGGAAACCGCGAGGGAATTAACGATTATTTTCCAAAAATGTGACGCGTCTAAATAACAGAGCAGTTCGTCTATATTTTCTCTTTCGTTAAAACGACCGTCTGTCGATCGTTTTAAAAATTGAGAATTCAGTCTATTGATAATATTTTATCAATTTCGACTAAGTTCCGATAACAATGTTTCCCTTAAACGGATTAAATTAGATCGCCAATAACAAGACACCATTTCGAGGTGTCACGAATACCTTCAAGAGATCAGAATTATCCCCAATTGACTCTAGAATCACACGAAACACGAAACACTTTCTACAAACTGACACTTCGTGGAGGATTTTGGGCTCATACGAGCGATATAAAAACGTGGAAAGATTTTTCTCAGGGAACGTAGTCCGTTCTCTCAAGGCTCCCTAACAAATATTCGTTGCTCGCGAATAGGTCGCGTCACATTCAGCGATGAAAATAAAGCGTGGCCGTGGGCTTGCCGGCCCGCGTATCGCTTATTGGTATGCCACTGACACGCCAGTCCAATTTCGTTACCGACGTCTGCGAATCGGTGAATATCATCTGCTCCATTGAAATTCCGCCGTGAGAGACGCGATATCGCATTTGTCTCCCTGACTGCGTTACCTAAACGATCGCGTTTTGCGCCCCCCTCCCCCTTCAACGACCCTTGTTCCGCCTCCATCGAACGTGGCCGCGTATCGATGACGAGTATCCTGTTTTTCCAACCCCCCAAATCCATTCCCTGACCCGATAATTGATCGTCGATTTAATGGCAAGCTTAAAATTGGCCCACTGTTAACGTTGGCCACGCTGTTCAACACTTTTCGCGTATTTGCGGCGTGCCGGTCGTGGGCCAAAGTGTACAAAACGATATGGAAATAATAAATAGAGGCGTTTTCGGAAAATTGTGGTGGAATTATAGTTTATGGTTTATAGTTTCGTCGATGTGTTTGACGATCGGTTTTTTTTGGAAAATCAATCGTTTTGCAAGAATATTTGTACGTAAATCGAAGTTATTCTTCTCGAGTTTGGGGAGAAAAAAATCCTTTACAACGTTTTATTAATTTGATAAAAATTTTCCACGTTTCGACGTTTCTCGATCGTTAAATAGTCATTGAATTTACTTATAGTATCTTTTCCTCGCGATTAAGATGCGAAACGTGTTATTAAATGCAGTAAATAAATAGAATTTTTAAATCTATGATAAAAGAATCAGATGATTTTAATATCGTTCAATATTGTTTCGTATCTAAATTTTCGATATATAATTATTCTTATCTTTTTCAATTGAAACAATTTGTTGACTTTGAATTAAGATTGGGAAGAAACCGAGGATGAAGAATCACCTGCAGGGATCCTGGACATTCGTGATTTTAATCTGTCAACTAATTAGCCGACGTAGATTAAACCAATTAGATTCGTGCTTCGCGTAACCTGCGACTACGTAATCGTTTCTATGAAGGATTGCTTAACCTTCGGTTATAACTCTTGAATTTGCATAAAGATTATCGTTATGGATCGTAAAATGTATAAGGTACACGAATAAATCACAATTTATTATTGCGAGGTAAGAATTTTAACACGAAAAATAGGAAATAATTTGTTTATACAAAATTATAAATAATTTCGTACATTCAATATTAAAAATACATTTTAACACGCCTAGTAAATGTCATAATGTCACGTGAGAAAATATAGATAGATGTTGTCAAATATCGTGTATTCAAAGGTTAAAGTTGAACTAACCTTTATCCGAGGAACGTCGAGACGATTAATCCTTTTGGCACTATGGGCCAGATATCTTCTCTCGCGAGGCGATGTCACTTATGCGATGCGACACGACATCCTTTATGCGAGGTTAGATCGGGTCAAACGCAAATGCTTCGCAATCTATTTCGTTTTGTTTATTCTGTAACAGAAACGGTAATATATTATTACGTATAATATCTTGTTTTATACAAAATCGTAAAAAAAAGAAATTATAAAAAATTTATTTGTTTGTGATATTTAGGAGAAGATTTGGCAAATTTAATTTTTCTCTGGAAATTTTATCAGCGTAGCAGAAACGACGTTGTTCACGTGATATCTCATCCACGGCGAAAGGGTTAAACGTTGTGCTTTGTTTATCTATTATAACGGTCACGTTGTTCAAATAATACTGCGTGTCATGTTACGCGCCACACGATGCGTAATAACTGCAAACAGTAATTATTCTGGGAAATTGATCACATGTTATTCGCGCCAATGATTGAATAGTATCTTCCGCTGCTAGTTTACTTTTTCATCGGGGGAAAAAAAAATCGTCGAATAAATATTTCGTTGCAAATTTTGCATAAAATTTGTACAAAACAAAAGAAAAATTCGGATAAAAAGATTACAAAAGCTATTGCAGTTTCAATATATGATTAAAATTCGATTCGAATTTTAAAAAATTTCCAAAAAAGAACAAAGAAATTAAAAATTCTTCATCAAGACGCTTTCAAAACATCTATTTCCGCTATGCCATCGAAAATGAACATCGACTCATTGATCGATATAATGTTCCCTTTTTACCCTCATATCGGATGCGTGGATCAAAGTGATATCGAAAATGCATGATACTTAAAAAACAAAAACAAAAAAAAACCATGAAAAAGATAGTCAATCGATGCTCATTCTCGAATGACGAAAACCAAATATAAAAAAAAGAGAACAATACCAAAAGAACTTAAATTAAAACAGAAATCAAAAAAAAAAAGGAAGAAAAGCGTCACGCGCCGCGAATTGCACAAAGTTCGAGCTGGAAAAAAAAGAAAAGAAAGGAAAAGAAAAAATCCATAGCATCTTGGGGAAAAGCATTAGACCGAGGTAATAGCCCGTCGAACACGAGGCAGCCCGTAGGCCGATCACCCGGATTCCCCCCGTGTGTTTTCGTGCGCCGACAGCGAGCGGAATCATTGCGAATTCTCGTAATTCCCTCCCATCCGTGGAAGGGTGGTTTCGCGGCCTGGCGCAGGGAGGATAGGGATAGGGAGGGGTAGACGCCTCTCTTTCCTAACGGCACGCTCGAAGCACCCAGGGGCAATTGAAACTCACGGCCATTTACTGCATTTCAATAATGGTTTCCCATCCTCTCTCTCCCCCTGCCTCCGTGCTACCACCACCCCAAGCTACGTACGTGGAACACGGGAGAGAGCGACGTTGGCTGCTCCGCGCCCGCTCACAGTCGATTTACCGTGAGCTTTATGGAACACAACGGGGGTAGAAGTAACCAAGGGCTAACTATCTCGTCTATGGACGAGTGTATTATTCGATCCGGCCCCTAACACGGCCACGTGCCGACGTGAGCACCGTTTTACGCTTCCGGGAAAAATCGTTTGACGAAAAGGGGAAGAGAAGTATGGGTGAGAGGGTGAGTGTACTTGAAAAAGGTAAAGAAGGTAAAGAAATACCGAAACTTTGAAGTTTTCTGAAACTTTGGATTTGGATTTCGGAATTATATTTGAGGAAATAGGTAACGAAGAGCGAGGTGGGATACGTGAGGATGGATTAGCGAAAAAGACACCGGAACTTTGAAATTTTGGAGTTTGGAAAAGTATTTTGACTTGGAGTCTGAAAATTTGAAAAGGTGAAGAAAAGTGAATATGATGAAAGAGATAGGAGAGCTTGGAAATTTTGATTTTTGATTCGAAGAAATACGAAGCTGATTATTTAATTAATAATCGGATGGAGGTTGATTCGATCACGTATCGAATATTGAAATTATTGTATCGAGTGTTCCAGTCGAAACTCTCTATCGTCATATTTCCGAAATGCGTTTAAAACGATTGTTAACGACGTTTGGAATAAAGTTAAAAATTCAAGAAATGGAATAACTTTGTGTAATCTAACTTTTAATCAACGTTACAACCGAGGACTTGTGACAAGTTCGTTGGATTACAAAGTAACCTGGTAACAACTTCCATTTGAAACATTTCAAGAACATAGTTATACATTTCATAATTTTGTGAAAGAGAAAAGAGAGATAGAAGAGAATTTAAAAAAAATAAAAAAAAGATAGAAAGAGAAAAGGAACATGAAAATTTACTTTAAAGTATTCATAAAAATTTCTCTGTTTAATATATGTATCGTGGAGAACTCTTGTTTTCTTTTTCTTTATTTTTTTATTCTCTCTCTCTCTTTTTTTTTTTTCGTTCAATCCTAAAAGGCTTTGCCAAATCCATTTTCGAAATGGTTTTCGTTACCAGTCGGATAAAGTCTATCATGTCGAGCGGAGATATCTGAAAAATGTTTTATATCCTTCAACGCACCGAATACATCGGACGTCGTACTATTTTTATGCTAAAATCCACGGGGGGTTTCGATTTCGTTATACCGTTTCTGACTTATCGACATTCGTCTTCTATTTCTCGAGTTGCAAACGGATCCGTACCGTTCGTGCACACACGATTTTACGATATTGTAGATTTAACCCACTTTATTATCCCAAATGGCCGATTTTAAATAAATTTAAAAACTCTGTCTGGAAAATAAAAGAAACCGCCTATTCTTTTGATGATCACGATGATATATCTAAGAATAAAGAAATTTCTACATTCGCAAAAATAATCTCTCCACTTCCATACTTCCATTAAAAGATCCAACGATAATCTGTGTGATTCTGTGATACCGCTTATTAGAGTTACTTTAACATTGGCGAAAGAAAGTTTGCATCAATTTATCAACGCGCCCCATCGATTAATACCGATCTGAATTTTCCGCGAAACGGGTCTAAATAATTGAGATGGATATTTTATCGTCTTGTCAGGTTTCCGTGAACACGAAACACCATGGTGGGTCGTATACGGGAGGCGAGGGGAAAGGTACGTGAATTCGGTGAAATTTGAAATCGGGTAAAATTGCCCGAAGGCAATGGCGAAACAAATTTCACCCATTAGCGACCGACGGAGGATACATGTCATGCCGCGGTTGTCATCAATACAAATATCTGCGCGAGATACCTGTCCATATTTCCGTCCTCGAGCCACGGAATCACGTGTGTGGTCCCATACACGGGAAAACCTCTCGAATTTATTCGATAAATTCATACACTACTGGCTGTGCTCTTGCCATGAATTTCTTGAATCTGATCGTGTAAATCGTACGGTTTATTATCCTCATTTTTTTGAAATATTCACTTTAGATTAATATTTTATCATTTCTTTGTTATACCATTAAAGATAAAAATATTGGTAATTTTACATCGCGCGTTCTATTTTATTTTCAAACGTTAAATTATCAGGTAAATTTAAAATATTAACAACAACTTGGTTTCAACAATTATTGGGAGCATAGTCACCTGCAATAACCTAAAGTACGATAATTTCGCTATTTTACGAGTTTTCGTAGCATCAAGACGAATAAGGGAAGTTTTAACGAGGTCAGAAGATACGAGACAAGTAGCTCGTTAGAGGTATTACCTCTTAAAAAAAAAATGTAATTTTTTTCAATGATAAATTTCCTGAGAGAAACCGAGTGAAGGGAAAATTCAATTCTTTTTTTCATATGACCCCCGAATGCGACAAAAAACACATTACACGGGTGATCTATTTTAGATCTCGTGTCTGCGTCAGACAGAGCGGAGAATACAGCGCGAGAGTGCTTCTGGATTTAAATACAATAACCCGGGGCTATTGTAAAAAATATACACGGCCACGTTCGCGCGATTGCACACAAATGGTCAAGCCTTATGCATACAACACGATCGCATGGTATTTTTATTCGCCAAATTAATATGAAGAATTCAATCACGAGTACATATTGCTAATCTCTAATTTTTTTCTCAATGATCCATTTTTAAGATAATGGTTCGTAACATTTATGTTTATATATTTTTTCCAAGCAATTATATTAATATTAAAGATTTAATAAATAAGTTCTAAAAATTTATGATATCGTATGATCTTTTTTTATCTTCGAGAATGAGATATGATAAATTTTCATTCATATTTTTACCCATTAAAGTTTGAAATGCTCTGTAAATTAAATAGTAAAAAAATTGTTTAATTTTAAAGCATTTTAATTTTTTATCAGAATAAATAATTAATATTATGTGGAATCAAGGGACGATTGGTGAAGGAAAGGGGTTATGTGTATATACATATCTCTATGCGAATGCAAACGTGGCTGCGCATGTAATATGCGGTGTAATCGCATTCCTATGCATGTTACAAGCCCTGTAGATACAGTGGATTGTCTAATGGACGACACATGTTAAATATTCTGCCGGTATCGATATTATGGAGAGATTATTCTGATTCACGTGCTCGTGCTATTATCATTTGCCCATATCCTTCTCGATTTTTCATAATTTAATGGGGCATTATTGAATGGATCGAAAAATATTGGAGAGTCACTTTGTAGATTAAGTTATCCATCATGCAACCTCCTACCGTTCTTTTATATATTACTTTGTTCCCTTTGTTTTGTTTAGTTGTTACTTAATATGTGCGCGATAAAATTTAATTTCTTTCATTTTCTGTAATGGAAATTTTACCAATCTTCTAACAACGACGTTCCATTGTAAAATTTCAATCAATATTAAATTATGCATTGAATTATTAACATCGATGATAATTTTTTCAACGTGCATAAAGAGAAAATATTACGTATAGAAAATATAATTAAGTTCGAAAATATCGTATATAGGTTTCAAATGTTGTTCATTTGAATACGAAACAGTATGTTATCTAACTTGGGAAAGAGAAAAAGATTTTTTTTGTTCTATATATATATATCTTTACGCAATCTATCTTTGCATACGTTTGAATGCTTTCACATTAGATGCATTTGAACGTAGTTACATATGTAATAAAAATTCTTTTGTCGAGTCCAGTTTGCAATTGTTCATTGTCTACCAAACGAGATTCCGAAAATATTTCGATAAAAAATAAGAAATAATAACGAAAAATATCAAGATTACATAAAATATTTATTTTACAAGTAAATGCCATTTAATTATATAAAATATTTTGTCAATTAATTTATCGCTATTAACGTTTTTTCTTTGCTTTCATCTGTATCCTACGACTTTTTCCTAATCTCTGCTTTGATTTTCCTTTTTTTTTCTTCAAATCTTTTCCTGGTAGTGAAGGTCTTTTATATTCTGACACATCTGCGGAACTTGCCCTTGTGTTTTTTTTGCTACCTCTTTTTTTACCACCAAAACCAAATTTAGCATCCCTCATTTTACGTTTTGCTGCTGCTTTTTGATCCACTGCTTTGCCTTGAGGTTTCTGTTTATCTTCTAAGAAATCAAGATCTTTTCTTACACCCTTACGATACTTTTTGACTTCTTCTAATAATTTTCTCTTTTCTGCATGTTTTTTCAAAGTTGCTTCTATCTGCATTTGTTTTCCTATTTTCCTCTGTTGTCTCAATTGCCTAACCTTTTCTGATCTTTGCGCTATTGTCTGTTGTTTCATTAGATTTTCTCTGACCTTATGCATATGAGCATCTGATTTTGCCATTTCAGCAAAATAATCATCTGGTCTAATTGTTGGAATACCAAGTTTTTTTAATCGGGCAATACCCTCCATAACAGCAGCTTGTGCCTGTCTGTGAAACATTGTTTCTCTACGAAAATCATTTAGAACAGGATCATCTGCTGGATCATATTGAGGTAATTTTTTATTCCCTTTCAATTGCTTCGCACGTCTGTCTTCCTGTTCTTGCATTTGCAATGCCAATTCTGGCGCTAAAGGTGCTGGTGCATTGATCAAATCTAATCTTTCAATCCATGGTAAATTCAATTTAATTTCTTCTAGCTTCTTTTTCATAAGAGACTAAAAATGATCCCAATTATGATCCTCTCATTATTTTTTTGTATTCATACATTTAATTATATTATACTTACAACGCAATTTTTTGGTGCTTTTTTATTTTTTTCAACTACATTTAAACCAGGTTTTAATAAACCTTCTGCATAAGCTTGTCTCAACTATACACGTGAAAAAATATAGGTTAGAAAAGAATTATATTAAATATTTTGAAATATAAATAGTATTTACTTCTTCGTCTGATGAATTACATTCCGAATCGGATTCGGAAGACGATGACGCTTTTACAGCTCTTTTCACTTTCATTTTTTAAGTAAAATTTGTAGAATATATAAATTTAAAACTCTTATTGTAAACAGTATATTCTATGTATCAGTGTATTCTATGTATGTCTTTAGCGCTATCTATTGGGAATATAGGAATATATTTGAAACAATGTTTAAATGATAAGCTTTTTTATTGTTTTTAAATATTATTAAAATAAAATATTAAACATTCTTTTTGCTTTTGTAAACAATTTATTATATATTACAAAAATTGTATGTAATAATTTTTCTTTTATATTATAAAAATTATCACGATGTTATTATCAGATTTATTATAAATGTCAGTTTAATTTTTAAAAATTTGCATATTTAAGATTTCATTTAAAAAAAAAAGTATACAATATTTAATAAAAACAAAGCTGCGTATTATTTTCTATAAATGAAGACAATTATAAATTATTAATATTATCAATGATTATTTTCCATTACAATAAAAAAAGAAATCTGTGTTGTATGACATAAGAAATAAATTTAGTTATCTTATCTCTAAATCTATGAAAAAATGAAAAGTACACAAAACAAGATACGAACCAATCATATATAATGATTTCAGTCCAAATTCCATTTCTTAGGTGGAGAAATTCTAAAGTGAAGTTCCTGTCTGAAATAATATATTCTATGCCAGAATTTTTTGTCACAGTTGGTTAACGACAGCGAAATATCATGACGGATAGTGATAAGAAACCTATGTCACGTTTATTGAAACTTGCTAACAAATTTAATTGCTTCTACCTGTCAGGTAAGTCGTATTATTAATATTTAAACATGTCTGGTCTTTTTTTTTATATCAATGAATTAATTTTCTAATGATTACGACAGAAACGTATGGCTTTCCGTCCTGTCTACTAAGATATTGATTTCGAGTTTGTTGTGTATTCTTTCTCATATTTTCAGTGGATTAACAAAAACTCTGTCTATATTTTTTGGAAATATAAATAATATTCGCAAAATTTATCGCATCTATTATTTTTTTATTATTTGTAAAATTCTTCCCATTTTTCTGATAATAAATATTTTGAATAAATTCTTGTTACATATACATATATACGTATATTTATCAACGGATAAGAATTCGTATTATCTATATCCGATAATCTAGAAATATAATAATGTTTTGTTATATAAGTTTAAATATAAATATAAATATAAACCAAATCTATTTAATAATAAAAATTTTTAGTATTTTTTTTTTTTTTAGATTTAAAAACGTAATATGATTAATATTATACTATGTTATATTTTTATAATAATAAAAATATATAATTCTTATTAAATTTGTTTTATATTTTATTTTTCTTTTTATTATATTATTAGCATTTTATAGTATATATAAATAGATCTTATATATTTCTTATTTATTAAATTTTATGGTAATATATTAATGAATAATAATATTTCGATATTCTTAATGTTTCTTAGGTTTTCATGCAGGGGAATGCAGAGCATTTGTTGTTGATGGTCAACAAGTTGGCCTTGTACGTCCAGATGTAATGAAAGAATTATTAAATTATCCACAGGTATTCATATATTGAATTGTAGAATAATTTATAGAATTTTAATATTTATTTTAAATATTATCTTGAAGGTATTTCAAGTACATCCTGAATATGTACAACTAAATCCAGCATTCAGAGACTATGCAGAAAGAAGTGCTCGAGTTGAAGAAGTTTTAAAAGAATGGCGTGCAGGTGGAAAATTCATAACATTAAGAGGATGGAGAGAAGAATGTTATGAAGTACGGGCAGAATTCAATACTCCACCATTATTTAAAATGGATCGATCTGCTACATGTATGAATAATAATCATAATTTTCTTAATATTTTTACTTATTCCAAAAATATTATTATTTATTTATTATAGGCTTATTTGGGATTCGTAAATATGGAGTAGATATTAATGGATATGTTATGGATCCTGTAAAAGGTTTATCAATATGGTTACAAAAACGTAGCCCAAATAAGCAAACTTGGCCTGGATATTGGGATAATATGGTGAGCGGTGGATTGAGTGTGGGATTTGGTATTAATGAAACTGCTATAAAAGAAGCTGGAGAAGAAGCCAGTATTCCCAATAATCTTATTGCAAAATTAAAAAGTGTTGGTTGTGTATCTCTGTTTTTTGAAAGTGAAAGGGGTCTATTTCCCAATACAGAATTTGTATACGATCTTGAACTGCCACCAGATTTTGTACCAAGTAACAATGATGGAGAGGTTGAAAATTTTGAATTGCTTCCAGTTAATGAATGTATAGAGAGGATACTGTCTTCACATTTTAAAACAACATCAGTTCCAGTTGCTCTTGACTTTTTAATTAGACACGGATATATCACAGCAGAAAATGGTAAATATACGATATTATATAAATGATTATTAAATTGCAAATTATATATGCAAAATATATTATATTAAAATAGATTATATATAAAACATGATATATGATATATAATATATTATATATAATATGTAAAATACATATTTATTTGGAATAAGTTAGTAAAACGAGGTGCGAGTGAAAGATTCGAGTGAGCGACAAAGACAAAAATAATAAATGATTAAATATTTTTTTTTTTTATATGACGAAATTTGAAGTAGTATCGGGATAAATGAAAAATCGTTTTAAAGAGAAAGGTTTCGCGCTTCTAATGATTCCTCACTCTTCATCGGAATTCACTATTTTCGAAGTTATAGCAGTTCAAAGTTTTCCTAATGTTAATAAGCTTTAATCGAATTTTTAGTCTTAAGTTTTAAATTAAGTATTAAATATTCATCTCTGAAAGAATATTATGCCTACAATAATCTTATTAATAATATATTTGAGATAAATTAATTTCAAAAATTATTTATTTGATTTATTTCGACTGATTAAAATTTAATTATATTGATTATGAAAAAAATATATGAATATATAAAACATATAAAATATGAAAAAAATATATATTTATATATTGATTATAATATTAAATATTCTAAAATGTTCATTTCTTTGTTGCAGAGCCTAATTTTATTGAAATCGTGGAATTGCTTCATATACCTCTGCAGACCATTTACAATCATCCACAAAAAAAATGTAAATTAGCTGCAAATGGTGAGGCAATCGATTCTTTAAACAGAATTTAAGTTTAACTAGTCTTTAATTTAAATTGCGTTAAAAAATTAATTGAATGAAATGAAAAGTTAGCTTTCTTTTGTGATTTTCTTGTATTTGATCAATTCTTCGCAGATTTTATAGTAAGGAAAAAGAGAAAAAATGATGCAATTTTATATACATAAGGCTTGCAAAATATTTATAAATCACTAAATAATAGTTCAAATATTCCAAAAATCGATTTACAAGATTTTTATGACATTTAAATTAATTCTTATTTCCATGCATATTAGAAAAGAAAAAAGAAAAAAAAGAAAAAAATATGTAATTTCAATAGCTATATATACTGATTATAATATTTTTACTCATAGATATAATTCTTTTTGTTATGATTCTAGTAGTTTTTATATAATAATGATGAAAGTATTGGTAAATACGATTTTTTGATGATTCTTATAGGAAGAATATTTCGGAAAGTAAACATAGATATTATTAACTTAGCAAGAATTTAATAGGAAAGATATATTTTAATTTGTTGACTGCGAATTTATTGACGTTTAATAACTTTGTAAAATTGGCACAATATATAGATATAATTTAAGAACTAATTTTTAACATCGTTATATAAAAAAAAATCACGTTACATCTTCCTCTAATTTTTACCAATCATCGAACTGAATTTTTGCACAATAATGAAAAGAGAAGTTTTTGCCCATTGTATGATATCTAAACTTGTGACGATTTTTGATATACATCGATGTCAAATTAGAAGTATTATTCATACAGCATTCCAGAGCATAGATTAAGACTTCAGTTTCTAAGCGACATGGATAAAAAAACGAAAGAATAACAATAGTTTTTTCTAACGTTTGTAATCGAACTTTTGTACTGAACTTGTACACCTAACAACAACAACAAAAGTGCATATGAATGCCAATGCAGTAATATCGTAATATTCTGCGTAGAATTAAGACAGAATTCATTCACAGTATTATGGACGTGAATGCACAGTATACTGTTTGATATGTTTAAAGTAAGGAACAAATGAAAAAAAAAAAAAAAAAAACAAACAAATTTATAGATGAATTATGTCAACGTATGTGTTCTTATATTCCAACTATGCTACCAACGAAAAATGCTTTAGATCTAGCATTTTATCTTGAACGACTTTTTTGAGAAGGGGAACAAAAGTGTTCGTATATTGTTTATTGTATGTAATACGTAGGTAGATTTTTTAATTGAAAACGATTGGTACTAAGGTTCTGATCAAGTGATATCATTAGATTTTGAAAAATAGTAATTGTATAAATGGCAAACGCAAATCTAAAGCATCGCATTTTTTGTATCAATGTTATGGATTTAATATTTATTGCTCATTTTACTTATTTGAAGATTGTGGTTTAATTTATGTATTCATTGTTCTGTTCATCTAATGAGACAGAACTTAATTTTATTTTCTTTAAAAGTCAACTAACAATTAAATATTTTTGTAAGATATTTTATTTAAATGATGCTTCGTACTATTTGCATTGCGTATGCCCTTAAGTTAAGAAATTTTTTGATACTGAACTAGTTTCTATGAGATGAAAAGTCATTAGGTGTGTTGAATTCTAGATATAAATTGTTGTTAAGAATTCAACATTACAATCATTATAATTGTGTTTTTAAGAAACTTTTCTACTAAGACTAGAATATCTGTATCGTGACGTATTATGTTAATATATTTGCTTTCTTTCATTGCTTTTATTTTTCGTCTATTTTGCTAGATGAGACATAGTTGAAATATCCGTACAGCTTAATCTAACTTTATTTAATCTTCATTTGTACTAACCTCTGATATGTTTAATTAAGTAAATTTGCTATTTTTATAATTATATACTAGTCATTCTTATCATTGCTTTATAATTTCTTAATAATCTGGTCATAAAATTGTAGTATCTACGATTATGTTTGTTTTTAAGTGAAACTAACATTTTTGTGATAGAAATGAGTACGGCTGGCCATACTGTTTAATGCATGAATTAATATTTGTCAATGAATAAATTTAATTAAATTTAAAAATGTCATCGTTTCTATCAATGACACCTGAATGGCCATCGTTCTATTTTTCTTTTTCTTAATTTTTTTTTTTTTTTAACATAGAAACATATTATATGTTTTTCTTTTCTTTTGTTTCTTAATTAATCATTAACAGAATTAAAATGTAAAGCGAATCTTCTATAGCCATTTTTATTCGTTGCATAAATGTTGTACTTAATTTTCATAGTCTTTTATATATAATGAATTCTTTGTTATAAAATATAATAATGTAACAATCATTAAAACAAGAAAAAAGAGAAAAATCAGTTGCAATTATACATTAACTCAATAAATAAAGTTCAAATATTTTGTATTTTATCATTTTATCCTTTTCCACGTATTTAAAAGATTTTCCTATATTTTTAATAATATTTTATTAAATAAATAATAATAAATTTATTATTAAATCGAATTAAATACAATGCATAACAATTTCTGATAAAATTAAAAATCTATATTTTAAAAATCTAGATAATTTTCCAACGAGAAAGCAATAACAAACTAATGAAGATGTTCAGAAAAAAAAAATAAAAATATAGTAGAAGCTTGGTGGGGAGACTTGACTTTGTTGGAAGAAACAAAAATCGACCAAATCACTCCCTCTTTGAACATCATTGGGATAACAGTTTCGCGACTACTTCTTTAGCACTTGTACTTCCTGTTGAAGTTTATATTCAAATTTTTTATTTGTTTTCAATTAAAAGTTTTTAATTAGCTTTAATTTCAGTGAATAAATCAAACGAAACAAGTGTTGTGTAAAGTTTTATCTTGTTTATCAGGTATAGTGAAGAAATACTTTAATAATTATTTCTTTAAGAAACAATTACATTTATAAATATTAATTTTTTTTATTTATTATAATTTTATTAATTTTTTTGCAATGAAAACTATCGAGATTGCATCATATTGCGAAACAACGCATTTTCGTTTTTTTCTATTATTTCTCATAAAATCCATTATTAATTTGATTAAATTTTAATAATTTAGAAATTAGCTTAAGATGAAAATTAGCGAAAATTTTTACATGGCAAAAATTTAATTTTTCCCCTATTTTAATTATTTTTATACTAATAATTTTGTATATTTTTTTATAGTAGTATAAAATAATATGATATCGTTGAATAAAATTTTGTCAATTATTAAGTTAAAATTTATATTTAATATTAAGTTAAAATTTTCATATTTGTACTTTTTTTTAATTCATTTGCGTTCTTTTCTATTTGATAGTAGATTTTTGACTATGGATTCTACGACGTTTTCACTGAAACAGTCTACATGTCCTTTAACAGTCACGAAAATTTCATCAAGACTTGGATATTTCATACATTTGGCGATAGGTGAGTTATTTCATTGCTATATATTTTTTATTTTATACGAATGTAACGAAATCTCAAAACTATAATATACATAATCAAAATTTTGTATACTTCATATTATATATTAAAAATTAAATTACAAATTTTTTAAAAACATGTTACGAATAGAATACGAATGAATAAAAAATTGATATTTTAATAATTAAATGAATATTGATCGATAAAATCAATAAAAAAATCTGATGCATTTGCAAATGCATTTGAAAAATGTCGATACAATGAAAATGAAATTTTCTTTTACTGACCTTTTTAAATTTGATGTCTAAAAATAATTGAAAGCTTGATATAATGCAGCTTAAAATGATTATTTCATAATTCACATATAACATATTTGTATTGAACACTTTTTTCATGTTATTTTTTATTAAACACCATTTTACACAAATTATAAATTTATATTACGACGTCCCACAGTTAACTGCGCGTTAAAATTGTTTCGTTAAAGATTTAAAATATCGATATACGAAAATATTTTATTTCGATTTTAGGCTTATCGATATTAAAATTTTGAAATTCGATATTGAATTAGCATTGCGCATGCGCGTTCGCATTCGACAAATGGTTCCATAGTTTTGTGTGGGTGTTATTCTAAATAATAATTTTAGGTTGAAAAAAAATGTCGACATTAGTAAGCAGAAGAATTTTTGCGCATTTTTATAGTAATCATTTGAAAAAGTCGTTAATGCGTTCAAGAATTGTTAGTTTTAGTTCTATTGAAAATGAAAAGTCTTCCAACCTAGAAGAAAATGCAAAAAGTGGTATGCCGGCTTCAGAACCAGGCAAAATTTCTGCTGCAGTTTTGAAGAAATTCTCTGATCCGCTTATTTTAGAAAATATTGAATCTCCCAAAACATTAGAAGCAAATGAAGTAAGTTTAATGTATAAAGATTTACAATTTTAAATGACAAGTTTTAAAGTATTTTTGTTCTATTTTTAAATACTTTCAATTGTCTAATATCAATTTTTCTAATTAATTGAATTAATTATTTCATTCTGATATTTTGAACTAAACAATGTTTTTTATATATTTTATATCATATACAATGATATTGTTTATATAAATAATAAGGAGGACGTTAATATGGAAAACGATAAGAACAAAATACACAATAATTTTTTATATAGCTTAGAATTAGACAAAATGAATATGAAACTTTTAAGTGAAAATTTCATATTCATTTAATATCAATTTAATTTCATATCAATTTAATTAAAAATAAAAGAATTTAATAATTTTCTAAAAGTTAATTTTAATATACTTTTATTTAATAAGATTTAAATATTTTATATTTTTTTATGGTAAATTAGATTATTTATTATTAAATATTTATAGATTATTTATTAAATTAAATTAAATTTAAATTAAAATTTTTTCTAAGTAATTTTTTTTGTGATAATAAATTAGATTTTGGATAGACTTCTTATTAAAAAGTAAATGTATCTTTGCATTGGTAGGTCCTTATAAATGTTGATTATTGTGCTTTCAATGCATCAGATGCATTATTAGCAAAAAATTTACATACATTTAAACCAACTTTACCTATTGTGCTTGGTTATGAATTTGTTGGAAAATTGATTCAAGTTGGGGAAGAGGCAAAAAAAGAAGGATATAAAATTGGGGATAAAGTTATTGCCCTTAATAAGGAGCGTTATGGAGGTTTAGCTGAACAGTGTATAGCAGAAATTACTGTAAGCAGATTTCAATTAATCATTTGTATTTTATTCTATTATAAACACAAAATTTTAGGATATCTGGAAAATACCTTCTGGAATAAAATCTGTTGATGTAGTGGGTTTACTCGATGATTATATTACAGCTTTAATTGCATTAGAAAATAAAGTTAGCATTCTAGAAGAAGATATTATTTTTATTAATATTGGGATAAGTAGCACTGGTTTAGCTGCAGTTGATCTTGCTACAAATGTATTTAAAGCTAAGGTTAGAATTTAATTCCTGAGATTTATATGTATATACATCAAATAAAAAGTCTAATGTAATCACTTTTTGTTATAAGTTCGCGATGATTATTAATTCAGGTAATTAGTGTTTGTGCTACTGAAGATGGAGCAGCTCTTGCTAGAGAAAAAGGTGTGGTTGCTTCTTTTAAATATAAAGATCGTAAATTATTAAAACAAATTGAAGAGATAGCTGCAGAGAAAAATATTAAAAAAATTTTTGATGATGCAGATGGTGAATATTTAAAAAAAATATTAAGTTGGTAAGTTTAATGAGAATTGATTCTTATGTAAGATTTTAGTTAAATTTAATTAAAAACAATGATAATAATTATGTTATATTTTTAGTTTTACTAATATTTACAAAAGTGAAATAACAATACAAGATTTGTTACGTGATGATAATTTTGCTGTTGTATTACATCATTTTTCTCGCGAAGGTACAGAAATAATTTAAAAAAATAATTTAAAAAAAATTTTAAATTATTTTAAATTAAATTGGATGATTTATTCAATGTTTTTGTTATAAAGGGAGGATAGTGATTGCTGGTACAACAGCAACTATAAAAAATGATTCTGATGCATCAAAAAATGGTTTTACTATTAGTGGAATCAATTTAAGAGAATATAGGAAGGAGAAGCCTGAGATATATCGGTATAATAATTTTTACTAAATTAAAATGTTTCATAAATTTTATCTCTTAATAAATTATTAAGAAATAATAATAATTGTTAAATCACAATTAAAAGAAATTAAATTTAGATTTAAATTACATGATATTCTTTAATTTTATATATTTTATAATTTTGTTCAACTAGACAAGCTGGAGACGATGTTTTACAATTTATTGAGGAAGGTTTGATTAATCCAACATCTGTATTGACTGTTGGATTGCCAAAAGTAAATGATGCATTGGAATTTATTCTTAATAATAAATCTCCAGGAAAAGTGAGTGTGAGAAATAAAATTTATTAATCATAATTATTATTCTATCTATCTTATGTTTTAAATTATTTATAATTATTTAAAAATTAAAAATTAAAATCATTCATTTCACAGGTAATTGTTGATATAAAAAATAGCTAGACTTTTAGAAATTTAAAGCGAAAAAATTTAAAAAATGATATTTTATAAATAAACAAATTTTTTTATTAAAAAAATACTTGAAAGTTTTATCATAAGTTTTATCGTAAATAATATCGCAATTAATAAAAAATATTGAATATATTTAAGATATATTTAGTTAAGTTTTTTATTAAATATATAAAAATTATATTAGAAATAAATCAATTTTATATTTATATTTTCTGTACTTTATTTCTTAATAAATATTTTGCATTTTCTTATGAGATAGAAAATTAAGTACACAGTAAGTATCTTTTTTTCTCTATTTATCTTAAAATTTGCAATCGTCTAAAATTAATTATAATCAATTTTTATTTTCATAATTTTTTCTTATATTTTAACATTATTTTGGTTTACTCGAAACAATGGAAAATTACGATTGTTCTTAGGTAGCAATGTCGTACTAACTTGATTGTGGTCATTATCGATTGCTCAACACCCCTTTATCGAAACTGGAGCATTTTGTTACCATGCTATCGACGAAAGGAAGCACGAAGTAAAAGTCCTGAGAACGGTCCTTCGTGAAATCGTCGATTATAAATATGTTCCCCTTAATGGTAGCAAAGAATTTTGTTGCGTTCCTCTGTCAGGTTCGATTCGAGGTGAAGAAAAGTGATTGTGCTTTTGTAACACATAGTTGACAGGGTGATACACATGCATTTCGATCTTAAGTTATGAGGCCATTATCGGTACTCTGGGAATAATGATCCAAGATTGGTAGAAATTCTTTAATCTTTTTCTTCTGATACGTTTAATGTAGCTAGAGAAATGTTGAGTATGCAGAAAATTGATCAACAAAAACGAATACCATTATATGCATATTTTTATTTAGATAAATAGTTGGTAAATTACGAATAGCGTGAAAAGTAGGTCGATTATTTAACCACACTGTTCGAAAGGATTGTCCTTTCGAATTCGTTCACTACGGGGGTCGAATGACGGCAGGGTTAAATGTGTTGATTAATTGATAACCGTGATTTGGGATCGTAAAGTGGCGTGGGTGCTCCAGATTGCGTGAATCGAGTGACTCAATATGGTCAGCCCTCGGGCAAAGTCCTTGTAAAATTATTTTCAGTCGAACAATCTCAGAAAATATTTCTTTTTTTAATTTTTTTATCATTAAGGATAGTATCAATAATATATTTGGTATTCCATTTATAGAAATTGTTTTTGTAAAGAGAAATTATTCATTAAAAAAAATGAATTAATATCGAGAATTATAATTGGTTCAAGGGATTCTGGATAATGATATAGACGTGGTAAGACACAATTTCAATATTCGATCGTCCATTGACTCTGATATCGCAAACTCTTTATGCAAATGACGTTGCTTTCTCTGGAAATCTTGTAGCTCCAATCTGACCGAGGAAAAGTGACAAATATCGCTTTTATCCGAATCTTAGTCACGATTTATTCTCCTCTGAATTATCTTATTTCGTTTTTGTTCATTTGCAGAACGAAATTTCATTATTTTTGTAATATTTTTCTTTTGACCTGTCTTTTTTCATCTTTTTTTATCTGTTTAAATCAAAGAGAAAGATTTTATTCTAGTTAATTAATTGTAACTAGATTATGGCTATTAAGCAAGTAAAGCCAGATTTTTAATTAAAAGAATTTTTTTTATTATTTGATCCCGTAACGGATCTGGTTTTTCATTAATTAGTCGTGCTTTATGATAATAAGTATTATGATAATAGAAAAGACTTTTGTGCTTGATGAAATTCTTTTCAATTAGATTCTTGTTATTTATTTACAAGATATATATATATATATTTCATATTTATGAAAAAAAAGAGTCAGATTTATTTCTGAAGACGAGTTCTATTATCAATAATATGCATAAATCATATCAAAAAAATTTAACGATAATTAAAATCAATTTGAGACGAGTTTTCTCAAGAAACAGTTACCTAATATAAACAGTTTACGTCTTCACTACTTCATATATCCTGAGAACGTGAAACCATTAATTTCCTTCGCATAGAATTTTAAATTTTAAATTTCCAATCCGAATAACCTGCATTGAATACATCATCATGAAATCATACCATTCGCAAAATAGCTAATTTAATTAATCCTTTCTTCGACCACTCGAACGTTTTAACGTAACATATTACGTTAAAAGCAAACGATCGATGTATCGATGCTATGTCAATCAATGGGCCGAAATTACGTCAGAAATCGAACAGAGGCGCCATTTTCGGCGTTCAATTGCTCCATTTCGCGATCGTTGGAGAGATAAGTGGGAATTTCGAAGGGCACGCGTGTCGTGTAATAAAATACGCGTTCTAAAATCCATCGATTCACTCGAAGAGGAGGGGGAGAAGAGAGAGAGAGAGAGAGAGAAACGTTCGACGCGAAAGTACTTGAGAAACTTGACTTTTTGCGCTCGATGTATTTTATTATGTAACCTGTCCTTTCGATCTACACGAGAACCTTTATTTCTCCTCCACCTCCGACATCTGGCAAGCAAATCGTCCGCGGATCCTCTTTCCAGCATCGGGTTAATTGAAAGATCGTGTATCTTGGACACGAGGCGTAACACGGCAGATCTATTAAGCGATTAATTTTATATAATTTTCAATAAAGATTTTAACACAAGTTAAACTTAATAGGTAGTAATCAAGCAGCTCGTTTCTACGACAAAAAAAGGATTCCAATTAAACAAATTCGCCGAATCCCAACTCATCTAACAAGTTTCGGAAAGAATCAACGAACAGCCTCGTTAATTTTTATTAATTATTCCTCGTCATATTTTTAACTCGTCAGTAAAGTCGTTTCCATCGTACAGAGATTCGCTCGTCCGCGGATCAAGGGAATTGATCTGGCCGACACGGACGACGATCGATGGCGGATCTCGACAGGGTTGCAAAACAGGAACGAGATCCGCTGGATCCGAGAAACAGAGGCGCGTACGTGGCGCGAAACGAGTGGGAGAGGCTTACGACAGTCGCATATATCCGCGTGGCAGTTACGCGGCATTTGTCGCTCTGTCTGCGAGAACGATAAAAGGAAATGGCCTCTGGTATCGCGTATCTGTACAATCACTCTCGAGAGCATGGTTCACCTAGATATGCTAATATGATTAGAAAAGAGCAAGGGACATTTGCAAGGCTTTTCCTTCGGCTCGACCGGTAAATTGCTCGCCTCTGTTACATTATAGGCCACACGTGCGCCATTGCGTTCTGTGTACGATTACTTCGCATTAGTCCAAATTATCGATCCGTGGATGCGATTGCACGCATTCTTGAATCTTTCTCTCTTTTTTCTTCTTTTTGTTAAAATTGTTAGATTCTCGTCGAAAATGATTTTTAAGCGATTCAATCGAGTAATTTTGAATTAAAAATTATTGTAATGAATTTAACTTTCGAAATATCGGAATAATTTTATCGGAAATTTCATAACGATTAATTCAATGTGCTTTAAATTTGCAAAATTTTCCGATTTTTATTCAACACTTTCAAAGTATCAATCATAATTTGATTTTCTACTTATTTTCACATTTTTCTGAATATTCTTGTCTTCCAGATGCGAGAGAAACATTTCACGCAACGCCTCGCTAATTGTAAATCAATTTTGTTTTTTGCACGAGATAAAAATCGCCAGGTTTACATTAATTATTGATGTAACGTTGCGATAAAAGAGTGATCGGCGACATTTAAAAGATTTTTTCTGAACGGAAGTGTTTCAGATCGATAATTATCAAAGGTTAACCGCTCGGCGATTAGCGTGCATAGCGGATAAATTATCTTTCAAACTCATCATTCTATCGCACTTTACTTTAAACGAACCTGTGATTTATTATTTCTTTTATTTATAAATAAATATAATTTCGCGAATATAATACTTCGTTCTTTAGCGATCTCCGTTCAATTCATATCACGTTTTCAAAATGTTAACATGTAATTGAGTTGCAAAACGCAAACATTTTGCGAAACACTTGCGTTGCTCTCTGATTTAAATTTCTTTTTTTAATTTAGTAACAGGAAACTTGAAAATTCTTCCATTTCAATTTTTTCCCCTTTCCTTGTTTTTTTAAGATCCGTGGCATAATTGCAATCTTTTAATTGTGATCTAACGATTTTTCACGATATATTAGGTATGCAACTTTTTTTTTTCTTTTACCAAGAAACGAACGAAGCGTACAAATTAAAACGCACGCGAATCACAGAAACTTGTTATTAAAAGACAATTTACTCGATCTACTTTCACGCCACGTGTCGTTCTCGTAAAAATATCCCGTTCTCTAAAAATCCTCATTGGCGCAAATTGCAAAATTATAAAATGTCGGGCTCCCCATAAAACGCTTTATTCCCGGCAAATTAATTTGCTCGTGCTCGGGCGCGAAGGGTTGAGACGGAAATTGCGGGTGTCAGTGGTAATTATGATCGGTTTTCTATGGCTCGGCATATTTCTAGGCACGCCGCGGCCGATAATAAAGTTACGACAGAGGCTGGCGTTAATGTTATGCGGGGACCCATGGCTGGCCGGTATTGTTGTGCCACTCAGTAGTCTGGTAGCACGTAGATAGGCCGGCCTAACAATGGTTAGCTCTCTGTCACTGTGGCATTATGAAATGATAACACTTTCATCGGCCGCAACGACCATAGTTAATCAATCGCTTTGACGGGATTGAAATTTCGATCATCCCATCATCGGCTCCGCCAATTTTGACAATTCAATCGCAATTAGAGATCACAATTAATTTACTCTCGATTACTCAATTTCCCCTCTTGTTATCGTGAAATGAGGATATACATATATATATATAATTCGAAGGATAATCACCATTACGATTGATTTGGAACCATTGATCGACATTTCTATTTCGAAATTAATTTCGTTCTCGACGAAATATAATGGTAATTTTGCGAGCTCGAACGAAACGATCGGTTCAAGTACGCCCAGGACGATATTGTCGTGCCATGTCAACTTGGGTCGAGCCGCAAAAGATACACATACTAATAACTGGAGCAAAGAGTTGTGTAAACCGGTGGGTGGCCGCCTTTCTCCGCAAGTTGCCAGCTTTAACACGATCGTTGTGCGCGAGAACACCACATTTCTGTCCCAGCCGCCGGGATAGGATTCTTTTTTTTCTTTTTTCAGCCGCGGAGACTTATTAATCGGGGATCGACTTTGTGCAATATTTTAAACGCCACTCGATATTTTAATTACGCTTCGTCACGGTGTCGACAGAGGAGAGTCGACGAAATATTGATGAAATAATACGAGAAGTAGCTCGTGAAATAAATCGTTGATTAAATAATAAGGGGGTTACTCTTTTGAGAAGCTCAAAAAATTATGGGTTGTTATTTTTGTTTCTTTTTATTCTTCTTGGAGGAGAATAATTTTTGTAATTGTGAGTTTGGTATTCTGACAATTATCATTATTATTTTTTCTTTTCCTTCGTGAGCTTCCTCTCTCGATCGAGACTCGCACCAAATTGGCATTTACCCCGTGATCTTTTCGATCCTAATAAATCCGTAGCGTCCGAGCAGATGCATCTGTTGATCAATTACGAAAGATATCTGTTTCTAATCCTGTAAAACCTTTCACTTCCTCGAACGGGGATTCATAAATTTCATTATCTCGCGAAGATTTATGCCAATTTACGATTTAACATTAAAATGGACTAGTTTTCCTTCTACTGACCTTTCGTCAATCGCGTTTCATTATTACAATAATCAACGTCTCGATTCCAGATATATCTTCCGTATATTATTTCTCTATAATATTCTCTTCGCGGAATATTAATAGCGTCGACACGATATTCGATTATTTGTTTAATATTTTCTCGATTTATCTCTCAAAATTCCCGCGAGAAAACAATAATCGAAGGGGCCGATGTTCGCGAATTGGAAGTCTGGATGATTTATTACGGCCGAAAAAAAAATGGCCGATGCCTTTTCGATCGGTGGAGCAGAATTGACGGAAAGCCGATCGGTTTTGCCGATAGAGGCGAATTCGAACGGCGAAACAAGAGGTAAAACGAGTGAATTGTCGCGAAGGCCATCCAGCTCACTTTTCCCTCGCACTTTTCTCAGCTGATTCTTAGCTCTCGTTGCGGCACTCTCTTTCTCTCCGCCTTCCTGTTCTGTTCTATTTTCGCGTCGCGCTCGTATCCAGCCCAGGGAATAGTATGAATTCCAAACAGCTGTCTCAATGCCGTGCGATCGAATTTTTTTTTCTTTTTTTTCTTCTTCGTTTCAAAACCTTTGTGTTCTCTAGATCGATCAATCAAACGCTTGCGTGCGTTTAGAGCGCGCACTAATCTCGACAAGAGTCGAAGAAACGAGTGAATTGGGTGCAATGACAATTTGTAAATATTATATTGTAATTATTATATAATAACGTTAATGGATCGATCGAGGGATGAAAATTTGGAACTTTCTCGCGTGAATTTATCTGAAAACGACCCTCGAGATTGAGAAAATATACTTCTTTTTAATATTTCCATGTTTTCATTATCATGTTTGTGAATTATAGAAACGTGACGTTGAGGATGAAGAAAGAGATATCGATCGATCAAAGAGCTATTAAATATAATTTAATAGTAGTTTAATAGTATAATAGTTTATAATAGTTTATATAGTTAATAATAGTTTAAAGTCAACTTTATTATTGACGTAATAGATAACGAAAAAAAAAAAAATTAAAACGAATAAATAAAAGAAATCCTGGTAGAGTAATAACGATGCAAATTAATACTTTGGAAGGAGTAAGAGATGTAGATTAATCTAGAATTACACTACGCGTGGACACGTTACAGATCCGGTTACCTTAAAATGTAAAATTCGACGTTAATAACAAGGCCAAAACACTCGAATTGCTGTGACGAATAAAAAACAAGACCACGCCCACGCGATCTAATTGTCGATTTCGTTAATACCTTTCAGAACCGATTAATCTATACTTCCATTAACATAAATTCCTCGAAGCAGTTACAGAAAGTTTCCAAAAAGATTGACGATTGGAGCGTAGAATAACAACAATATCAAAATTACAGTTAATGGTTATTTGAGAAACGGTTTTCGCCTGTGCACAAATTACAGGGTGCCAGAAGCGAAGATACATCGATCTACTCGCCTCTCTCCTCTTTTACCTCGTTCGTTGAGTATCGTTAACGCGCGAGGAATCAATGCAACCGATATTTATCATTTATGAAGTGGAAATTTAAAAGGAAATTTAATAATTTTCATCCTCTGATGATCAATAAAACACCTGTGTTTTCAAATTTGTTTTCACTTGGACGATTTCTTTCCTTTGAAGAAACTTAATCCCAAATCGATGTATTAAACTTTTATTCCAAAGAAAAGAATACATCTTTGAAGCATATTGTCGAAGATCGATCGGCAATTGTCAAAAAAGAAAAAAAAGAGAGAGGGAATTTTGACTTTCGAAAATTTCGATCATCGAAAATCGGTGTCCCCAAACTGGACACCAAAATATATTTTTCCACGGCTCCTGAATATCCTTGGACTCGGCCTCCCCTCCATTCTGGACCCGGTGATAGAGCTGTGGAGAGAGGGAGAGCGAGCGAAACGGTCGTTGGAGGGACAGAGAGGTTGAGGCCGGCCGAGCGAGCAGGAGAGAGAAGGAATGGATTTCGAGCTAACAGGAGGGATAAGAAAGCCATGCACGTACTCGGTTTCCAGTGGAACGACGACTTTAGTCTGACGATCGCCTGCACCGAGCGAGGTTGACAAATCTCGAGGTGTGTTCTTCGTGGGGCCCCCCCTCGTGCGCGTTTCCCTCGTGTGTTGCTCGCCAATAATTCCCACCCTCCCTTCCCCCCGTCCTCCCCCTCTAACCAACCCCCTTTCTGTTCTTTTATCAGTGCTCCTCCAAACCAACGATCGACAAAAAGAAAAGAAAAGAAATAAGGGGAGAAAGAAATTCGCGAAAGTGATATAAATAATAATAAATCGAACGGTTTATCCCGGATATATACATATACATATATATATATATATAAATATAAAATAAATCAAGACGAGTTTCCTTGTCACCTGGTTGAACGATTAAGAAAAAAAAAAAGAAAAGATTACACGTCATTCGAATATCGAACGATCCAAACGTACCAACTCGCAAGACACTCTATCCAGGGTAGAGTCTTGTTCCAGAGTCGGTTCTCCAGGTGTTTGGAAACCGATCTCGGCACGTGTCGCCCCAGGAATTCGTAACTCGAAGAAATCGTCGACGTGTTCTGTGCAATCGCGGTTATTTTCGTGCCCGCGGACAAAAAGAGGGAGGGAGAGAGAGAGAGAGAGAGAGGAGGAGAGGGGAAGAAAGTGTTTACCCGTACAGTGACTGATACTCAGGTGCATATAGAAGGTAATAACACGCTGAGTACGAGTTATATGTATATATATATATATATATATATCAATGGTGTTCGAGATTCGATCGAAACGATGAGGAACTTGTGGGTGTTTGGACACGATGACTCGTGCCCGTTGTGAGGAATACCCTGTGCGGTAACATGCGCGAGATCCTGCGTGCTTCAAGGGACAGATAGCTCGTCCTCGTCGAGGAGAATTCCCCTCCCCCCCTCCCTCTCTCCCCTCCCCCCTCCTCCCCCTCCCTCCGCGCTGCTGCTGATACCCAACAGCTGAGAACCCGGCCAGAATCTTGAAGGATTAATCGAGCGGGATACCACAGGTTCGTCGATTTTCTTTTCACCTTGATTCGATTGTCAATTTATAATTCGAGATTTAACATCGGATCGAGTAATTCTCTGAATGATTTCTCTGCGTGTTTTCTTTTTTTTCTCTTCTTCTTCTTCTTTTTTTTTTCTTTTTTTTTTCACTTATTACTTCATTATCATGGTAATAATCCCGAGATATGTTGAGATGATAGGATATGGAGGTTATATTAATAAGTTTCCGCTTATAAGGATTTGTTTAATTATCTATCGTGTTTGAAATTGGTATAGCCATTAATCGTATAGGATTGAAAATAATGGAAAAATTTTGATTTAAATAACGAGTTAAGTTGGCCAGCATTAGTTTTCCTTATGACATTCTCAAATGGTTATTCGTTACGTGCTAATAATAGCCTGTGGGTATTTTCGAATTATCGTGTTGAGGTAGCCTGTTTGCTTATATTATAATTCCATAAACATTTATAGACTTCTAATCATTATTATTTTTGATAAGATTCTCCATAAATTTCTATCTATTATCGAACAAGTATTCAATATATATACGTATGTATAAAACGCATAATGGCACAAGGATTTCTTAAATTATTATACGCTACAAATCGCCTATAAATACCTTCTATTAAATTTCTTTTCATTGTTGCTTTATTTCCTTTTAAATTTTCTGGGAAAATAATGGTCAGAAAATGATGAAAAATAACCCAAACACCACTTTTACACTGATAATATTCACAATAAACGCACAATAGGCTACAAAAATCTTCAAATTACCAGACCGATCAGCAAGAAATTACAGACATCGTATACCGAACTTCCACCTATCATTGCTTCACTTCCTCGCTCAGTTTCTCGCCAAATAGCCCGTAGATCTTGACACACGTCCATTAGAACACCGTTCAGCACCGTTATTTCCTCAACTAGAATTGAAATTGATCACCGTACCATGTACAACGATACATCTTTAAACCGCTTTTGAATCTATCGAATCGAGCAATTCACTGCACAACAGTGGGAAGTACGAATTCAATTACACCATCGGTTGCTCTGGAAACCATTCTCCGGTGAGAATATGTTTGCACGAATCCTGCCTCGATCGGTAAAAAAGGATACGCTAAATTATCGCGGAACCGTTCTCTACTTTCCTTAACAAGGAATAATAAGATCACAAGATTGATCGATACATCGATATATCAATTGTATCGATCAATTTTTGAGGTAGGAAGAACATTTTAAACACATTTTTGGATTAGGAAACATTTTGACCGGTAGTGTACAAGCAGCAAGGATTGCACCTTCTCGGCAGGAGGATTTTTTCGCGGGCAGGGTCTGGCAGTCAGGTTAGCCACCTGTTGCATAAGGGAATCCCCCACCTAACAATAGTGTGGAATCTTTATTTTTGTTTAGCGGGCCGCGACGGCCGCGTGGCATTAAGAAAGCGTGCCTCGCTGATGTCACTGATTGACGACCGCGTGAAGACAATTTAACGGGGATTCTCCTTACGTTTCGTGTTGCGTATTGGAGCCGTGAAACGAGCGCCATAAGCAATTGAAAGTCGATGACGCGGATTCTTCGAAAGGAATTATTTGGATGGCGTAATTAGAAATGAAATTTCTTTTTCATTCTTTGAGCAATGAATGGATGGGATGAAAGTTGAAGTCGTGCCATGGATTTCGTTTAAATTGAATGGAGATTTTTTTTCTTTTTTCTTTTCTTTTTTTTTTTTTTTTTCGAAAACTCGGGTATGTTTTATCTCTTTTAACGAGGAATTAATTTTACTTTTTTTTTGGAGGATGTGACGCGAAAATATTTTTCGTGTTTTTTAATTTTCGATCGGCAGTCAATTTTTTCTTTTTTTCCTTTTTGCCTTCGAAGATTAATCTACTTCGGAAGCGGTGCAGCAAGTTGCAGCACGTGGAAAAGGAAAGGTTGTACGGATTCCTGTATAATCGTCATATCACTCACGTTTACATCACGTGGATTTATTAGCATATTTAGAACGAGGCATCGACTTCGATAGAAACGATAATACGCAAGCTGCGCTTTGATTTATATGGTAGAACTCGCCACATAAAGTGAAACGGAACTCTTAGATTTCTCGTTGTTAGATAACGTCGCGAGAATGCTTTCTTATTTAAGCCACAGAGAAACGCCGCGATCTCGATTGTGAATCGGCAACAATAAATCTGACAAATAATCGATAACGAATAAACCTGGCCCATAGTGTCGATTCATATTTCGTTGTTAACGAATTTAAGGGTTGAATAAATTCTCTTGAACAAATATAATGAATTCGATAAAAATCTTCGATCCGATGTTAAAAACGTTTAAATAACTATAAGATAATTTCCGTTAATTTATATATATATATATATATTTTACATTATTAAAATACGACAAAGTATATATATATATCGAAATCTGTCAAGGAAGCAGGAAGAGGTCGAGTCGAATCGATCGATCTCACTGCTCATCATCGATCATTCTCCACTTCTCTTTTTGCCATCTTTCTATCGCCTGCTCGAGCGAAACGAGGAAAAGAATCATCAGCAACCTGATGATAACTTTCTACCAATTAGAGATCAGTGATAGCCATAAACGATCTCGATTTTCTTTCGTTCCACACAAACGTTTATTCAAATAAATCTTCTAATTTTTTCTTCTTCTACAATCTAATATCGCTATCGTTTGCAACGAAAAAAAAAGTATATTTTTTCGAATCTGCTTAATAAAATCGGTTTCGTAATCGTTGCCAACCACGAAGAAGAGACGTTTCAACTTGGAGAACAAATAATTGGAATAATTTATTTCGTTCGATTCAACCAATAATCCTAATAATTTGAAGTGGAATCGCAGGGTTTTAAGAAAAATTTATCTTTATTAATCTCACGGGCTGCTGGATATAAGAGCCGCGATTTCGTATCTGGCGCCATTTATCCCCGGTGTGCTAGGTTTCTTCGCGGGGCACAATGAGCCACGTAATCGAAGGGATAGCGTAAATTCCATTGTTCGCCGTTTCAATTTATGCGGCTCAATTCGACACAATAATTTATTGTTCAGCCCGTGAATGAACGCCTTTCTCCGCTGGACCACACCAGTGGAACCGGTTTAGAACCGTGAATCGTCTGTTCGGTTATCGAATCGATCCACCAGCGGAGGAGGAAATTATTTTCATTAATGAAAATCGTCTCTGTATGTACATATATATATATATATATCGTTTATAACCAATTAACCGGACGAGCTTACACGGTTCTCGTGTACGTGTGTGGACATACAAATATATACATAACCGATAATATGGCCAATCGATCGCGGACACGAGTGATTAATACTGAGTTATTATGTTTGGCTTTGAGAATCTCAAAAGTTCGTTCACATTTATTCCACGTTTGCCGTTTAAACGTGTAAGAAAGATGTAACAAGAATGTTAATTTACTTTGTACTGAGAAAAAAATAGTTATTGATTAATTATAATAACAACAACTATTGAAATAATATAATTATTCGCGATTACCAGTAGATGATGATAACGAGAATAAGGTTGCTCGATAATTTGATTTTAAACTTTTCCAAAGAAATTTCCAAAGAGTTTAAGCAAAACGCGCAGAGTCTTGATTATCGTTAATTTTGATCAATTGAAAAAAAAAAGTGGCGACGATTATGGAGAATCGGCAATTATCGTGAAAATTATTCGGCGACAACAACAAATAAACCGACTGACATTTCTGGCTGGCATAAGTTACATAAAATCTCCGTTTCCGAATCGAAACAGAGAAATCTATCGAGTCGGGTGCTGCGCATTGGGTACGGCAACAAGAAGACCAGAACTATCGCCAGCAGGGATAGTTGCTGGACAACTAACTGGGTAACCAGTTAGCTTTCGTTTTCGATAACCACTTGTTCAAATGTCTGCATTCTTTCTAAAGGTCGGTAATCGTGCGTAAGATCCGTGCCAACCGTGTTTCCAATCAGAAAAATCGCGAAGGAACCGGATAAAAATTTCCTATTTTATTCTAATTGGCCGATTCCGATTTCTTTCCATTTCCAAATTCAACGATAATACCGGCTGAAATAATCTGCGAATAACCTGAAACTGAGATAAAAGCGTAAAAAAAGGAAAGAAGAAGAAAGAAGATTCGTCGATCTTTAAGAAAATCGATAGCGAATGGCGTGGGATAGAATGGAATAGATGTTGCATTATAAACTTTATAAGAAGGATGAATAAGAAAACGAATATTTTCGATAAACTTGACGACTGAATTCGAATCGATTTCAAATTTCAAGATTATATCAAACTTATAACCGGCCGGAAATTACGTAATTGACGAAAACTGGATTTCTTGGGTAATCGAGCGAAATGAAAACACATATACACGTGTGTATATGTACGCGTGCCACTTGCTCAGCTCCGTTTTCTATGGAATAATATATTCTTGTCAATTTTGTTATCGCTCATCAATTGTGTCATCAAATCACCGGTTTCAACGAGGCGTCGAAATTTTTCTTTTCGTGAAATATAAATATAAGTCGGAAAAATGTATACTCGAGAAACAAAGAGAGATTTCTTTATGGCGCCGATCAATAATTTTTTTTCTTCTTTTAATTATATCATAAATAGACAGCAAGATTTATGACGCTTTCCTCCCTTTCCTTTGCGTTTACCTTTTATGCAATTTATCAACGAAAAAACGAAAAATTCGCGTTCCACAGCACCAGTTTAGAAAGGCGGCAAGAAGCAAAGAAGCTTTTTCCTCCGTTCTTTTTCTTTTTGTTTCTCTTTTTTCTTTTCCTTCCGATTCTGCTCCATTCGATCGATAACTCTCCAACCGATAATCGATACCGCGTTACGCAAGCGGGATTTTTTGCCCCGTGAAATGCATTGTGGCACTTTCCCGAATGTGTCGTATTACGGAAAGAACCGTTCTCACTCGTTCCTCTCTTTCTCTTCCTCCTTTTCCTCCAAATCCATCCCTGATCGAGAAATTTTTCTTCCCTCGTTTTCTTCATTCTCGTCGTCAATTACATTCGAGGTCGGGGAATTTTCAGTTTCAATGATAATTAAAAAAGAAAAAGCGAGTAAAAGTAAGTTGATTTATTGGTTAGAAAAATTTAAATTGAATGTACACAGCTCGTTATCATATTGAAACGGAAGATAACGATAATAATACTTTTATAAAAACGGAAAGATCGAGTTGATAGTAATATTATACGAATAATACGAATCAATATGTTAATTATTTGTGGTTAAACGTGTAAAATCAGCCATTAGGAACAGCGATATCTTTGTTTTTCATCTTCGTTCAGACGATTATTCCTCGAGTTCCTTTAACGATTAAACTTTAATCGATCCAATTACACTGTCAATTCAACAAGGTGGAATGGGAGAAATGGATGGAAAACAAGGATCACAGACCACTCTACTTGAGATCGAGTCGAAATGAATCGTTGGAACTAAATACTACTTTGATTAAGATTGACGAAGATTACCTCCAGCTTCTCCAATCAGAATTTACAATTTTCCAAAGTTACACCGGGTGTATCTGAGAATGAAGAGCCCCCTTTTGGCTCAAAAGATATTTGAAATTTATGAAGGAAATGTACTTATCCCGAAAAATGTGGAATAAGTTTTCCTCTGGCGTGTCGTTTCCGAGAAGATCGATTTCTAAAATGCCTGTGGCATTTTTATCGCATTAAAAAATACTATAAATCCCAACTTTCTACCGTACCACGCCAAATAATATTTTCGTGCATTACATTCTTCGTTCGTAGAGAAGGAATTGAAATTATTATTTCCGTCTGTTTGTATTTATTATCTCGAATCGATGCATTAATTATTCGAGGAATACGCAGAAATTGATACAAATCGAGATGATCACATTTTCCGCTTAATCTTCCGCGATCTCGTTTCTGATACGATGGCGACATCTATATTTTGTTCGACGGTAAACAGAGACTATTCAGCTTCTTGTCTTTATCTAGATTCTTCGCCGCTGTATGCAGCGTTCATTTCCTTTGTCGTCGAATTTCGAAGGGATTCTTGATTACTTTGGTTGGCTGATCGATAAAGAAGACATCGACAGAAATGAGACGACTGTTAAGAACGGTTCTTCTCAGAGGAGAAAGATTTCCGTCGAGGCTTTTGATGAATAGATGAAAATGTTTGTTGTTCTAAAGAAATTCGTTCGAAAAGAATTTTAGAGAAATAGCAAAAAAAAAAGGTTTTGCAGGATTTTTCTTATTTATATTTTTGAAATCGTGTGTACAAATATATTCGTGATGTTTAAACTATCGTGAAATCTTTTGACATTTTCGAGCTCGTGTGATCTCTTAAATTGTGTTCTCAAACTTTTAGAGGGTTTCTTCAAGTTTTCGAGCAATCGTGAAATGCGTTCAAGACTTCTTTCAGATAAATCTCTTTGAGCGAAAGATCTGAGACGGTTATCCGTTTCGAAACGCTTGAGGAATCGTGACATTTTCGAGATCGCTGACCATAAGGTCGCTGGATTCGCACCAGAACCGTTAATGGACCGATCACAAAGCTTTATCTTCGTTGTTTAAGGTAGATACTTCGTTCTCCTCACGTTTCATATTTCATTCGATCTTGGAACAATCCGAGATCTTGGAGGAGTTTATGAGGTGGTCACGAGACTCGTGGTAGGCCACGAATAAGTAGAACAGTTTTATGATTGACTTTTCTTGTGACATTGACATCTAAAAGTATCCAAGGTCTTAAAGTTTTCGAGGTATATATATCATATTAAATTCTATCCTAGATTTATGACTCATTTCGACGAGATTCGATAGATTTTTGAGGAATCACGTGATTCTCTCACGTGAAAATAATGGAATTTCACTGTTATTTCGGAGAATTTGGACAGCTGGACATCATCCAGTCGAAGAACGGATTCGATTGTGAAGAAACGCGGACGCATTCCGTAAAGGGAAGGAAATATTTCGACTTGTGTTTCGGCTTAGAGAATTCGTATAGAGAAATTTGCAGGATCGTGGAACAAGGGTTAGAGTTGTGTTCCTCACGATTGACATCATCGGCAGAGATTTTTCGAAAAAGAGAAAGTGCCTATGTAATGGCAGTAAGAATTCGTGCCAATGTATCGTTAAAAAAATAACTAATATCCGTATTCGCATAAACACGTCAAATTGACGAAGAATAGCAGATAATTTAGATGGGTTGTTAAAAAGTGAAAATGACTTGGAAGAATTCTTAAGAGCAAACTTCTCCGATTTTAATTACTTTTTGGTTTATTTTTTCCTTTTTTTTTAATGTCCAATCAAGAATGCCTCTATTTTCCGTACCTCGATCCTGTTCTCTTCGAAAAACGTCTCTCTAAATACAGGAAATACAGGAAAAATTCTAAATCGTTCGTTTACAGCGTTGTCGAATCTATTTTCCCCCTCTCTCCCTTCCTTTCTCTTCCTTCAAAAAAAAGCAATTCGAATATCCGATATTACATCTGACCGACGAAATGCAATAGAAACGTGCCGCGACACTTCTAACGAATTCTAATGAATTCCTCGAAACAAGTGGTTGGCGAAACAAGAGCCGGCCTGATTTATGGCGTGTTCGATTTTTACGCCATGCAACCTCCGAGCTCGAACGAAAATACGAGACCCGAATGTAATCCTCGCTGATGACGCTCGCGGATTATATTTTCCCCTCGATCGAATTGGAAAAATGGTTTTCCAAGATCGAAAGTGTTGAAAACGAGTGTTACACTTTGTCTCCACCGGCGAGAAGCGAGACCAGAAAATGGACATTTCACCGAGCGTTTCGTAAACACGTTTTCGTAACAATTTATTCCGTTTTATTAAACGACGCGCATTAAATATGGATAATGTTACGCTCCGCGATCGCGCGATAGCGAATTTATATCGCATATGCACGGAAACGTGGCGGGTTACAAATGATCGGTTGGATCTGCGATTTTAATTTCCTTGTAATATCGCGTAAAATCGATTCTGGGATAATTCTGAATTACTTTCAAGCCTTTGCCTCTTAAATTAATCCGTTATCCGTTTATGGAGAATGACGGTTTTAAATTTCACACACTTCGATGTTTGGAAAGCGAAGAATTTTCTCATTTTAACGATCCCCAGTTCGAAAAGTTTCCCAAGAGATATCTTAAGATTCGATTGTTTGTTCACCGTTTTCATATTTATTTTCGATCCAAGTAATAATTTTTTTGGAACTCTGAAATTTCTTAAACGGACTATTAAAACGTGCGTAAAAACAGGAAATCTTGAGAAATTTGAAGAAGGCGGGAAACGAGATTTGACATCCAAAAAAAAATTGAAAAAAAGGTAGAGGGATGTTTGGAAGGGGCGATAATCCTGAGAATACCTGGGAAAAGAATCGTGCAAAGTCGTTGGACAAGGCGCACATCTCATACATATCCTTCTGCCTGATAAATAAACGAAATTATTATTCCGACCAGGAACGGTTTATCCGTTCTTTGTATGTTAATAAACCCGCAGAGGCTCGCGGAATTGTTGAAAATATTGTCGCTCGAATTCCTGCCTCCTCGAGGGGGCATTTTGAAATTGTAATAAGGGGGTAACGCGGACTAACCAGATATCTGTATCGGTGATCAACAAATGGCCCATTTAAGCGCAATCGAGCGGAGAGATTTGTTTTGTATATGTAACAATTTACATAATCCGAGGCGGCAATCTGCCGGTTAAAGCTCGAATGGACGCCGAGATGGAAAAGTCGACGAAAGTCTGGCTGACTTTTCTTTCTCTCTTTCTCCCTCTTTCCCTTTCTCTCTCTCCCTCAGCACATGTGTGCAGCGCGAGCTGTGTACCAAGTTATTGGTTTCGCTATTATCGTAACTGCAATTTCTTCTGTCCGTACTAGTTTTATAATAGGCAACTTATTGTTCGTTTACGATTGACATCGCTTCGAGGTTTTCAGGTTTATGGCCGAAAGTAATGGATTCTAAAAATAAATTGCACGATGTCATAGTTTATGCTTGCGTTCGGAGAAATATGTATTTCTTAAGTGGCTCGTTATTATTTATTTATTTTTGGTGTGTGATGTGCGTCTGAGAATTCAGATACAGGGAGAATATTGATAGAGTGCGTGTATATGTACATATATATATATATGTATAGATGTTTAAAATTTGTATTTCAAAATTTTAAAATGGTATCTTTGGGAAATTTAGATATTTCTTGACAATGAAAATTAAGAAAAAAAATATTCTTAGAAAAATTCAAGAGTATTTAACAAGGAATAAGAAGAGATTAATCTCTGTTATTAACGATCGATTCTCGATCGTTGTTTCTACGTAACGTAACTCGTGGTCCGGATTCACTGCAACGTGTTCCAACGTGTTCATTCCACTTGCAATCGCGGCTTTGCAGCAAGCACGAACGATGATGGCTGGCTGAAAGCAGAGCGAATCCCCATTCTCTTTCTCTCGTAGATGTACGATTTCGTAGCGCGGCTCTAGCTTCCTCGAATGTTATGCTTCGATCCGGGACGATTTTATGGAAAGTGAAAGCAAACGCAGAATCGTCTCGAATCGTCTGATCAATTAGTCTTTGTCTAAATCGCCCGATCATTCCCACGATTGCTAGAATCCAACCGACCACTTTTATATCTCTCCCCCTTCCCCCGCGCGATAAATAATATATATGAATAAATAAACGATCTCTCATCCCGCACGTTTTCTCTCGATTGAACGAATCAAACGATTTATTATAAAAAGAGAAACGCGAGACAAAGTTTAAAAGTTCGAAAGTTACGAAAATAATGAAAAATTTTCCAAAGTTTAGTAGAAAGAAATTTAACAAAATAAAATATTCCAAATCGAATTGGAAAAAGAAAAATAAAATTCGTTTTTATCGAATAATTTCGAAGCGAATAACAAAATCATCGATCGAAATAAAAAAAGAAATGACGCTCTTTCTTTTTCCGATTCACATCACGTGCACACACACACACAATTCTCTTAGACATCTTCTTCTTCTTCGAAGCCGAGAAAACAGAAGTAGTCCACGATCCATTCGTGTCTCCTATCGATCCCGAGGCTGATTTATGGATCCACTTGACTGGATTCCGTGAGCTCGACGAAGTTTTCGCATTTTTGACTCGGGATCGTCGTGATAAAGATCGATTAGGTAAGAGAAGACACGGCTAGGAGGCGATCAGCGATGGCTGATAATTAACCGGTTGCGTAAGGTTGCATGGAAAGCAATGGATCGTCGCTTGGATGAAATTGTGTGTCGATTTACCATGTTTATCCTGGTAGAGGATCGACGAGGGATTGATATATTTAACCAATGTTTCTCAACCGATGATACACACGTGAAAATTGTATTAAAATTTACGACGAATTCGCAAAAATCATCCTTATTATCATTATTATACCGATCTAAAAATTAATTCAATCAATTTAATGAATTTTGTAATTTCTAGATTATTACTGCGTTATCCTGAGAATTATTGTTATTACCGCTATTATTCTCTCATAACAAATTGACAAAAATCTGGATCTGGATTACACCTTCTCGCCATTCATATAATGCCCTCAATAATAGCTCGCTACCAACGTCCTCGACGAGTCGTTAACTCGGGAGAGTTAACTCGCCTGTTCCTGTCGTTACAAACTTCGAACTCGAGTCGTAACAGTAGAAAGGATGGAAAAGAAAAGAAAGGAAAAGAAAAGAAAAAAAGAAATAAAAATTTTAAATTCCGAAAGGAAACCTCTCTCGTAAAAGTGTGCAATAAAAGTGGCAAAGCGTTTCCTTGAACAAACGAAACACCTTACCCATTCTCGTTCCAATCTCGACCACATTACAATATTTCCAACGATCGTCGTCAAGTGTCAAGGTGACGCGAAAGGGGAATAAATCAGTTACCGTTCCGAGGAGGAGCATCCCTCCGCTTTCTAAACGCGATCGATCGATCGATCGATCGATCCGTCCAGCGTCTCCAAGGAAACGTAAGACTTCTTCCTCCTCGAGCAAGTATTATGTGTTATCCGAGCAGCGCCACTCCTTCAGAGCGGAGAACTCCCCTCCTCCCCTTCGTTTCCGGTCGCAGGATATCGATCCGACCGGATATCGCTCGCGGCCTCGCGTGTCGATCCTCGTCCTCGATGATCTGGATCCCCACGAAGTCGAGTTTCGTTCGACTTTCTAATGCGAATTCAAGTTTCGCAATTTTTCTTTTTTTTTTCTTTTTTCTTTAAACGAGCGATAGAAAACTTTATATTCGGATCGAGTCTATATATAATGATACATATAGGAGATTTAGATAAACGTTTGAGATTGATTTTCTGGTTCTAGTTTCTGTTTTTCTTTCTCTTTTTTTTTTCTGGAAATTGGAGAGTGGGTAGTTGAATGCACGCACGTAAACATAGTAGTTTGGATAAAATCGACGTGTTACATCATCGTGGAATATCTTTATGCGCTTGTTATTACTCGATTATTAATTATTGTCATTATTCTTAAATTACCGTCTTAAATTATTGTCATAAAAATTTGTGATCGAAAATGCGTGTGTGCAATTGCTTTTGTTTCGATCTGCGCGATTTTTTTTAATAATTATCTTTGGAACAGGGATTGAAATTGTCCGTAATCGATTATGAAACGATCTGGTTAGAAGTGGTTCGCAACGAATTCGTTCGTTGTATCGTGGTCCATCCACCGGTCACTCCAGACGTCCTTGAACGTTCTACTTTCAAAAACAGAAAGAAAAAGGCGGAAAGGAGCGGAAAGATGCAAATGGGGTGGAGGGGGAGAGGGGAGGGAGGGGGCCGGACGAGAAACGTTCAACATTTCGTTAAACATTTCGTTTTGGAATGGCACGCTCGATTTCGAATTCACTTTCTTTCTCTTCTCGACTCGTGGAATTGGAATGTCGTATGAAAAATTGACAAGATCGAATGAATCGAATACTCGAATATTCGCTTCAAAAATTTCGACGAGGAGGAGGAGGAGGGGGAGAAAAATTAAATATTCTCTCTAACGAAATGTTATATATATATAAATATATATTTATACATAAGACAGTTTGATTCACTGTAATGGATAATGTGAAAGAATCTTTCAGTTAAATTTCATTTTCCAAATAGTAGAAAGTATACAGGGGATTTATCGAAATTACGTAAAAATATTTCAAAGAATTTTGAAGCGAGATTTCATCAAAAAAAGGGGGGAAAAAAATTGCATATTTGTTAAGTAATACAAGGAAGAATAAAATACATACGAAAATCATTGTTCATTGTAACACGTACATTTATGTAAGATAATTTATTTTATTTATGGATACGTTTATGAAAGTTGAAAAATGCGATTTTTCCTTTCTTACATAAAAAAAAAAAAAAAATCTATGAAACCGTGAAACATATATTATATAGCATTTAAAAGCGATTAAAACGATCTTTTTCATTTTCCTTATTTCTCGGGAAAGGAAAAATATTGAATGTAAAAAAGAAAAAGAAATGCGCGATTATAATCGGTGATTATAATGGTTGCAATGATAAAATTAACCGTATGATTTTCTGGCAAGTGGTCGTGAAGGCGTGGCATCGATCGTTTTTAAACTGTGCAAGCGTTCGCGATACAGAATCGGGGAAAGTCGTTCGCCATGGAAACGAGTCACGGCCGATGTGCCTGTTTTACGTAAGGTGAAAATCGTCTTTAAGGCGAAAGGGCGATGGATGCAAAGGAGAAGGAGGGATAAAACGGAATTCTTCTTCTGCGTGAATCACATTTTTCAAATAGCTGGCTGCTTCCATTGTATCGCATTCCTTCCAAGAGAATGCAAAGAAAAAAAAAAAAAAGAAAGAAGAACCCGTTAGAATCGTGTTTACTATTTCAAAGCGAGAAAAACATCGAGTCGCAAGATGTTTGTTTTACTTCCATCTTTTATGACACGTGATCCCTCTTGTGACTCATCTAATACGAATTGTAATCTAGGGAATTAATTATTATCAGTGGCACTAGTTCTTTGAACGCAATAAAAAGAAGATCGTCTTAAACGCGAAACTGTGATATTTAGTTATTGACTCTCAGCATTTATTTGTTCTAACATAGTTGTAATATGGATTATAAAATATGGACAATAGAAATTTAAGAGATAAGAACGAAAAATAAATTTCTTAAAAAGCAATATTCTCACGTTGATGACGATTAAAAAATAAGTAATCACAAATAGGGATAAATCAGAATAATCAGTTGCAATAAAAAGCAGTTAATTGAAATCATTTTCAATCAATTTAATACCCATTTTTTCCAATCCTTCCAAAGATAAAGAGAAAATCTAATAAAAATTAAGCTTGTGCGATAAAGAGAATTATATATATGTCAGAAATGGTTATAAAAATTGTTAAAATTTATCGAAAATTTCTTTTGTGTGTAATTCGTGTTCCAAGAAGGTGACATGAAATTCCGATTGGTCGAAATCTTTTACGATTGGTTACGGTACAAGAGCCCAAAGAGCATACCTCATCAAGAATTGCACGCACGTTAATGGCGGCCGTGTTCCACGATTTTGTATTCACTGCACAAGATCTTCATGATCGGCGAAGAGAGGAAAATGGTCGGTGGACGTTTTCGTGACACGCTATGCGAAACACAATACCACACGATCGGTTCATTGCTGTTACAAGATCTGATGAAACTGTTTAATGAATTTCTCTTCTTGTATTCCTTCTTTGTTCCACATCTTTATCGAATAATTTTTCCTCCTTTCGGAACATTTCTAATACGATTATTCCCGATTTTAATAATGTTTGACGCCGTTTGAAAATATTTGACGATGTTTGAAGATGCGTGAATGCAATATTTCTGTAATTGGTTTGACTTGATCGAGAAAAATGTGGATAAGCAGAGCAAGGGATAATTAAAAATACATAGTTGAGAAATTTGAATTTTTATGAATTTAAGAAAATGTGAGTTTATTAATTGAAATTTTAATCATTTCATTAAAATTTATAAAAATTCGATGAAACTATTGCAAAACAATTATTTTGCTCGAAAGTATTCACTCAGATACGTTATATATAGATCTAGTAGATGGAAATTTCATTTGGAGGAGTTCCATATTAGATAGCAAGAAAGTTTTCCTTCTTTCACTTTCCACGAAAAGAATTATTTCCTCGACACCGTTTCCAGATCATACATCATTTTCATCATTCTCAATGTCTTTTTCCTTTTTTTTTTTTTTTTGAAACGAATAAATACAGAGGAACAAATCGTGCATTTTTCCTTTAAGAGAAATTGAAAGTTATTAAGATATAATTTAATGCATCTAAAATTGAATCTAAACTATATCTGAATTAGATCTACATCAGATGATATATCGTATTTCTTCAAATAATAACAAAGAAGACGCACATAAAAATGTTTAAGAATTCAATAATCGTTTCTAACTTGTTAGAATATGTATGAGATGCGGTTTAGGTAATAGACATAGTAAAACTTTCACAATTCAGTAATAACGTTAAATCAAACGTTTGCATCTTAGTTTTTTTTTTTCACCAATAATAACAAACATTACATTAAAAATATTCGAAATATTTTAATAATTATATTTGAATAGAGATTAAAAATTAATCCAATATCCAAATCTTCAAAAGAAACAAATAATTTCTTCATTCTTGAAAGATTCGATACGATACAATGCAACAAAGTATGCCTACGACACAAGATATATCGTCATTTTTTTACTATGTCTCTATTAGATTCTCTAACATATTTCATCAGGTATCATTTAAACCACACTACATTTAATTTGCACCAACATTGAAGAATCTCTCGAAGCAGAGTATCTTATTATCGAGCCGAGTATGTATTTTCAATGACAAGTTAGGAGTTAAGCGAGGAAGAAACAGCGGTAGGAAACAGGAAAAGAAAAATCCGGTGTGCTAGAAATAATTCCGTTGGCCGTTTTGTGTGTGGCCGCGGCGAGGCACCGTTACCCGCGTGCGTTTCTACATGCTCGACCTGAATTAATTCCGCTGCAACGCGGCCATTGTGCCCCGACGAGGACTTTCGAGTGCGTCGATCGACTGCACATGCTCGGATTTTATCGATCCGGATGATCAAGCCGCCGACCACTTCGTCCAGCTTTCGTTTTACAAGATTTCTTCAACATTTTCTTATATCGAAATAGATATCACATTGGACAGATTTCGATCGGTTTGAAGAAGTTTGAAGAAAATTGTTCAGAGTATTTTAATACCTTAATTGAAGAATTATTTCAATCGACGATTATAAAAATTGTATTTATCGTAATATTTCCGTCGAATCGATATTCATTTTATCGATAATCTTCCCTTCAGATTATTATTATCCATCATCGACGGATCTAATTCCAAGAGAGAGAGAGAGTGAGAGAGAAAGAGAGAATACGTTATATTTTCAAGCGGATAGAGACGAATTTACTTTGTTCAGAGATTCCTCTACGCCTCCGTGCAATTTAGCCGCAATTAGCGTCGTTTAGCGTTTGCGTTATTACCATCTATCATTCATAGGTCTTGAAAAGGAGGAATTTTCTGATCGATCCCACAATTCTGCCCGACGATTGCGTCCGCCTGATCAATTAAAAGTAATTACTCTTATGAAATGGGCCTCTTAAATTCATCGTACGTGAAACGTGCGGATGATTGTTGCGATTGCAATGCTCTTGGGCAATGAAAACTGCGAAATAATTTAAAGTTAAATTGTACAGTTAACTCTTGGTTAATCCCGGGCCGAGTGACTCTTCCCAGTGAAAGTAAATGTTTTTAATTAAAAAACTAATTAAAAAACTAAGGAAGGATTGCATTTTATAATTATAATTTAATAAAGAGGAAAAAAAGAAAATCAATCAGTTGTTTAAGCGAAAAATTAAAGAAGAAGAAATACCTCGAGGAAGAAGAAAAAAAAAATAGAAAAGATAAGCAAAATGAAATTTTTAACAAATCGCATATTATTAAACAGAGGATTATAAATAATTCCAAGACCGATGATCGCACAGAAATCACGAAAAAACATTTTTTTTCTCTGTTTCAGGCTGAAGGCTGAATTGATCGCGCTAGCCATGAACCTCGCGCTGCATGGATTTTTGTTGCAGGGTGAGTCTTATCGGCCCTTAATAATCGTTGAAAAACGGTTTCACCGCTATGAATATATATATATATATAAATCTCGTGCCGACTTTAGCCGCCCTCGCGAGAATTAATAATCGCACGCATGCTCGAAATAATGGGCTGCAATATGTGCATCGCGGGAACAATGCGCGCGCCAGGGAAGGAATTCGCAGCGATTCGGATCGAGGGTTGACCTAACTCAACTTGCCTCGTTGCATACGAGGTCCTCGAAACACGGAGGGAACGGAACAATGCATCGAGGAAGTGCAGAGAGAGAGAGAGAGAGAGAGAGAGAGATGCAACTGCCTCCACTGCATCGTTTCGTCTCGCTCGATTTTCTTCTTTTCTCCTCCTCTTCTTTTTTCCCTTTTTTCCCCCTCCTCTTTTCACGACAACCCGTTATTCCATCTTGAATGATGGAAAACTCATTCAACAATGAGTGGTGGTAATAAAATTCTTTCCATAGAAAAAAAAAAAAAGAAAAAAAGAAAATTGTGAAAGAATAGGAAAAAAGCGAAGAGAAAAGAACCCGCGATCGTATACAGAATCAAGGTGCTAACTGGGTTTTCGTGTCGAGTCAAGGTGTTTCCTACGTGAACGTAAACCGTACGTCGGCCACGATACGAGAATCTCGAATGAATCGCAGTGTTGGGAGGAGATAGATAGATAGATAGATAGAGAGAGAGAGAGAGAGAGAATCTCGTACGACGAGAGAATCGCGAATAGTTTCGGTATAATTCTGTCCAGGCTAATTGCACAATAACCACCGATTAGTTTCTTCGTTTCTTTCCATCTGGGTAAAATCGATCGAATGCAATCGTTAATTAATTGTGTTAATTAATGTTACGTGAACGTTGACACAATGTTGCGTTGACACTTGTAAATTATGCCCGAGTTAAGGATTCCTATTCCAGTTCGCGCGATGTAAGGGAACGTTCGTTCCAATTAAAAAAAGAATCCTTCGTCCTGATCGTCGAATTCGGACGAAAAATATTTTCCTTCGAAAATGAAAATAAAAAGATATTCCAAATATTTCGAAACGAAATATATATTTTGAGCAAATATTCGTTACAAAAAAATGGAAAATTTTCTAAACAAAATTTTGTTCGCGTGGAAAACACTCTCTGTCCCGATTGCTAAACGACTCTCGCGTCATCTGCCAAGAAAAAATCTCATTACACCGTAAACGCGTCTTAAAATGAAACCGAAGCCTCGCTATTTTCAACGTCAGAGCGTTTCCTGAAAGCGTTCCCTCCCAAGGCAGGTTCGCAAAGGAGGAAGAAAAACGCGAAGGAAAGATTTTCTGGGAAGGCAGAAATATGCACGTACGTATCGCAATAAAATCGGAAACAAGTGGATGCGTAAAGGCGTCCCACGAGGTTCGACCGCGATGCATACGTTTCACGGGCGGATGTCCCACGAGGCTGCATTCCTTGCGCCGATGTAACTTCCATTTAGCTCCTACGTGAATGTAAATAATCCCGTACAAAAGGTGGATTCACGCTCGGTGGTCCCTCTCCCAGCCTCTTCGAGCAAGCAAACGGCCGGGCCGTTTGATGAATACAAATCCCCTCGTTTACGTCGTTTACCATGCGAATTTTTATCCGCATTCCCTTCCCCGTGGATAGTCAGCTTTACTATTCCTGCATTTGCCGATTTATTCTACGCTACTCGTTAATAGGCTGGATGAATGCCTAGCGAGTCTTGACTTTGAGGTTAGGCAGTTGGAGGTTATGTGAACGCTAGATGCGGATAATATTTTATGGATATTTTATTTTTCACAGTTGAGACTTAACATTTGCCCGTTAACGAATACATGATAAGTCGAGTTGGAGCTTCGAGGTTAGGAATTTTGGAGATGACGCAAAAATGGTTTCGTTGGGATTTAACGCGATTATTTTTCTATGCGAACGATCAAATTTTCAAAGATGTCTCCGAATCTTTTTCACCATTTTTCTTTCCTTTTCTTTTCTTCGTTTCCTCTCACTTTCTCCGCGTGGAGAAGCCTGACCAATTGCATTACACGCAACTGCGCAAAATCGTGCGAGTACCACGCAGCCATGACTTTCGTCTAACTAAAGCGTCTGCTCTTACTTTAATTAGCAGCCGTATTATGCATTTTAATCCATCATTTCCGTAGTTTTACTATTAGTAGTTCCCGGGAGACCGGCGTAATAAAGCTACGCGAATTTCTAGCACGCTCGTGATTAAAATTCGAGATGGATTTAGTTTGATATTTTAATTGGAATTTCTGAAGGAACTTGCTTCAACTTCGGACAGAAGAAAATGGAATTTGCGCGGTGTTTGTAAAAAAGAACTCGTTAAAATGTTAATTCGATCTCGGCAAATTAAACACGTGAATACGAAGAAGATAGAGATTAGATTGAAGAAAATAATCGATCGATGTTACGTAAGATGGCGGTACGCATCGAAACGAGAAAGTGTACAAACGGCCTTAAAAGAGGTCGGTCAGATGCCAATAAAAGGCAAACGTTCGAGCGGTTCGTAGACGAGGAATGACTCATTGATCATTGCATTCATATTGCAAATGCGAGGGCGTTTGTCGCACATTTTTCGAAAATAACCATTGGGTGGGATGTTTGAAGGAAGTCTTGCGAAAGATTAAAACAAAGTTATTATTGATTTTATACGTTGAACAATCTACATCTCTTTATATATATATATATATGTTTTGGAAAATTTCACGAAACGATTTGACCAAGTTATCTTAATATAAAATTGGAAATACGCGGATAGAATTTCAAACGAGTTCTCGAATAAAGTTGCAACTAGTAGGCTCGATTAATGAGAGCAGACCGTTCACAAGTCTGAGGAGACTGAAGGAAATCGGATACGTAGAGAATCGTGAATAAATTAGCAATACGAGTTAGAATAGATTAGGAATAAAAACTTGCAAGTTGCAAATCCATCAAAGAGCGTTTCAAACCTGGTCGTAGATTGACGTATGATTGCGTGAATACGTCAATGGGGGAATCAAGAACGTCTATTTGTAATTTATGAGCTTGTGAATAATTTAAAAAACAATTTTTCCTTTTTTAAAGAAACTATTCAACGTTTTAATTTATTGTTCCGTCCATTTATCAAACAATTTAAAAACGATTCTTTTTTCATAACAAAATTAACGCGCATATCCAAAGTTATAACATAACAAAGTTAGTTTCCTAGCTTTTTTTTTGCGTTCATTAAAAACCGAATAGAAATGCTATAGAGAACTAATTCTGACAAACTGATTCATAATACCAGAACCGGTTTTCAACGTTTCTAAAGCTTCTAAAGAATGATACACGTGGATCAGTTCCAAAATTACCAAAAATTTACAGGATAATTCTGAATTATCGTAGAACCTTTCCGACATTTTTCGACCGTTTTCAACTCGTCGGGACGATCATTGCGCGAAAACGATTACTTCGAGATTCGGCATGAACCGATGAAAAGCTAGCCGATTGACAGACAGCGGCGAATCGGCGAACAACGCCGCGAATGAATCATTCGGTTGAATCATTTTGGACGTTTACGATGCGAGGGCGTGCGGCTTGTTGTCGCCACGCATCGAAACGAGCAGCCGTCAGGAGAAGGAAAGTCCCGATGGTGAACGAACCAGGTTGCGTGGCCGGTTCGAAGCAGAAGCGTGAACAATGCGGAAGAATATTTTTCGAACGGTCGAAAAGATAGTGACAGTTTCCGCGTTCCGATTAGGAAATGGATCGCATTGAAAACAGGGCAAACCCTTGAAGATCCACCCTTCCTCTTCACAAATATCCACGTGTTTTTGTATACTGCAAGATAATTTCGGGAGGGATGTGCACTAGATCCATAAGGATAATTTGCAATGCGAATAATTTAGATCGAAATAATAATAATAATAATCGTTCAATATATTGTTGATGAGCCAATTACATGACATGAGCAAGGAAACGGTTAATCCTGCAACGACGCGGGTTTGGAAGGTAGAAGGGATCGGCAAATTCACTTTACTTGTTCGTATATGAACGGAAAATCTTATTACGCTTGTTCCCCCATTATAGAATCTCCTCTGCTACTGTCATTATGTAATTTGCAGGCGTTAATCGAAAGGTCGTCAAAATTATGACCTTTCCTATGCGCGGCAGGAAGGGAACAGGCCTAGAAAGTCCAAGAAGTCTAGAATTGTCCAGTCACTCTATAAATAACCTGCGCGGCGCATTATATTAGCGGAATTTTGCATAACGGCCGGTCAGACGAAATAATTGACTTTCGCTTTTGCCGAGCGGCTTTTACCCGTCCGCGATTATAATACGTTCGGTATAATTGTATCACAATGGCGAGTATCGATCTAATTAGGGAACTGATTAATCGTTGGGCCGTTAATATATGGTAGAAATCGTTTCGTAGCTCGTTGAGCTTGTTGTTAATTTTATATATTTTTGACACCTCGGCTCGTTGAACGAGATTGTTTCAAGTTTGCGTTAGTTTAAACGTTGGTTAATATCCTCGAAATTTTTGATCGAATCGATTCCTTCGAGATATTCACGCTCAGTGGATTAAATTCAGAATCTTGATGAAAAGTTACTAGTCACTCGAAACTCCTAACCTAACCTAACTTTTCTGATCATTTCAAATTGGTCAATCTTTCTGGTTTAACAAGTTTATCGGAAAGTATCGATAAACAACGTATATAACGTTTCCTATCAGTGGCTACGCATATTCTGGAAACTCGTTTGACTCTAGACATTTTTCTCCACTTTTCTCGTCCCCGCTTCGCGTTCAGTTGGCTATCCTTCTCGCGCTACCCGCTTGTCTGACTTTTCTCCTTACGTAACCGCGTAACTGCGGCGCAAGGATGCGGTTAGACCTTTCGAAGCGTGTCTCTCTGCCCGATGTCACGTAAGACGCGAGTCACTCAGTCACGATCTCAATTTCACTCTCTCACGTTGTCAAATAATCGCCGCCATTAATGCATCTCTTTCTTCCGAACAATCGTCGAAACAAATTTTCCACCACCTTTTCCTTCTAACTTCTCTTTCCTGCGACGATATTCCCCCTCCCTTATTATTTTAGATTTTAGATCAAAAAGAAATTTTCAGGTAAGAATTTAGGAGGAAGTGAATATTTTTGTAAAAAATATTAGAAGAAAAATTCACGAATATTTGAGTAATTGTAACGAGATTGAAATTTCTTGAAATAAAATTAATTGCTCGGCTAATTTTCCAAATTACCTCGTTGATTCCCGTGGCTGTAACAGACGTACAATTATATAGCTTGTTAAACAGAAATATAAACGCTTGTGCGTCTAGGGGAAGCAACTGGAGGGCCGCCATGTTGAAAACGATGTTTGTTCGAATAAAGTGTACGAACCGTGGCGAGGAATGTTTAAGAAAAAAAAGAAAGAAAGAAAGGAAAGTAAAACGAGAAACGAGAATAATTTGCCGGCGTTTTGCCGCAACGCTCGTGAAAAATGTTAGAATTACTCGAGAAATATCCTGCGGAGGATATATAATTCAGATCGGTAAACGTGTAAATTTTGAAATTCAAGTCGATACGATACTCTATATGCGAACGATTACCTGTCAAAGATAATTCAAACCAGCCTCTCATTCAATCACTCTTGAAAATATTTTTTCTTTTTTATCACATTTTCTCTGTTTCACGTTACTTTAATTTTAAAAATGTTCAAGGATTATATTGGCATGTATTGTATCTTGTTTTTGCATAATTTGAAATACGAACACAGGTCGTACACCGAGTGTACATTGCACACTTGGTATTCAAAATATTGAGACACGAAAGAAAAGCCGAATTGATTGGCATTGAACAGGCCAATAAAACGGGACTGTATATTCACTCATAAAATATGCAAATTATAAAAGTGTCATTACAATACACGTAACATAAATAATCGTGTCTTTCTTGATCATCTTTCGATTTTTTATCTATGTATATTACGCAATAACTGTCGATTTGCTCCATAAAATATTCGCATATTACCGGTATACAAAACCAGTCGATTATTCTTTCCTAAAAATTCTTTATTCGAAATATATTGTTTCCTTTTCTCCCTCTCTCTCTCGAATTAGATGGTAAAATTTTAAACGAATTCTCCAACCATTTTGATTTTGAATCTTTAGATGGAGATGGATTGGAAGTTTGTATAAATTTGCCTCTTCTCTTGGTGTATCGGTTTTTTCCCTGGGACTTCTTTGTTTCTTCATCTTGGTTTTGTGTTGGTCCAACGAGGAATTCGCACGCGTGATTTGAAACCAGTCGAGGAGAAAATTTTGTCGAGATCGAGTTGAATGGAAGGTGTTTAGAAATCGTGGAAAAAGTGTATCGACAAATTGTGTCGTAAATGTTGGTGAAGTTTCAATCAAAAACGTTGAATTTTTTTTTTTTTATGAATCGTGTCATTGATAAATTTATTTTCTTATTTTCTTCTAACCTTTGATTTTTATTACATTTTTATTAGAATCGTAGAAATCGATTTAAATCTGACTTTTTAAAAATTAAAGACACGGTTAATAACTAATGATCGATAGTTGTGATAAATATGTAAGAGTATTAATTTCAATGTTGCAAAATTATATAAATACAGATTTAATAACGCATTCGACTTTTCATTCGCGATTCACAATTTATCTTCCACCTAAAGTCTCTTTAGGGTTTAGGAATACGGAGCGAAATTCCTTCTAATTAATCCTAATTAATACCACTCCGAGGAAAGGAACAATGGCGTCTTTCACCCGATCCATCCGAAGTTCGTTTGACGACCTTTCTTCGTTTCTTCGACGTTCGAGTTTCACCTTGCCAATATTATTACGTACGAGGAATTGAACCAGTTTTTTTTCTCGATATTACATTAAAAGAGAAAGGCTCGTTATATCGGAATATATATAATTATTAGTTTGATTTTTCAAAATTATAAAACGAAGAGAAATTCAATTCTCCCCTCAGATATAAAATTATTAAAATTATATATCGACTCTAATCTTTCATTAGTCATTCGATGTAAACAAAAATATCGTTCCCTTTAATTTTTCATTAATTCTTCGAACGACGCAACAATAAATCAAAATCTTCTTCCATATTTCGAGGATCGTTCGTTGCACGATCGTGGACTTCTTATTCAACACGAACATATATATATATATTGTCGACAAGTTGGAGACTTGGCCATTCGATAAAAATAAGAGCCGTCGAAAACGCCCACGTGGCGTTCTGGGCCCTTTCACGGTGATTTTTACGCGCCGAGTGCAACCGGCCGAATCGCGCTCCCAGCCTTTTCCTCTCTCGAGGAAAAGTAGCCGACCTAGTGGTGTTTTCGCGCTGTTTTCCACGACCAACCACGAATGGTTGTTAATTAGTAAACTCGGAGAGGAAAACTCTCGAAAGCTGCTCTCGAGAATTGTTTTTTTCTTTTTTTTTTTATTAATAAAACGGAGGGAACTTTCACTCCGGTCACGAGAGTCGCTCTCGAGAGTTATTTTTCACGAGTGGACACTGTGAATAAATTATCCAAGGATATTTTTCGACTTTCGATGCAATCTTCTATGTAAAAATAATTCCAGAGAATTTTATTTCTCGAGATACGGACTCGGTGAGAATAATATTTTTGAGAATCGTTTTTGAGATCTTCCTAGCAAAAATTTATCTGTGAGAAAGATTTAAATATGAGTGAAAATAGCCGTTTTAAATTTAGGAAGAAATTGGACTAATTCTTTTTTTAAAACGTAATAAATTCATTCTGAATCTTTTTTCTTCTCTTTTCTTGTTGCTTGGATTTATTGTAAATATTATTCAAAAAAATACTTTTCATAAGAATTATACAGTTAATTTTATACAAAAAAAAAAAAACAAGTATTCTATTAAAAAAATGAGATGCGAATAATATAAATATGAAGTTTCTAAATTCTGATGTACAACGTTGATGTATTATTAAGTGATGATAAAAAAAGAATGTTCGAAAATTCACGTGGCTATTGACAGAACATGTCCACGAGAATGACATTTATTGTGAATGACGTCCGCTTCCTTGACTCATTCATCTTTCTGCTCCTCAATGAAACTCCCTCGTGCTTCGTACGCGCTTGCGTGAGTAGACACGTGTTCCTGTGTACGCGCGTCGATGACGACATGTGTCAGAAAAGTCAGGATCAGAGGCATGAATCACGACGTGTGTCTACTTTGATCGAGGAAAATTAAATCTCTCACGTTTCGCTCAAACGCCACTCGTTCACCTCTCCTCTGTTAAAGATTTCAGAAAATTTCTTCGCGTTCCTTTCAGTTCCAATCAAATCGTTAAAATGTCGAGAAATCGTTAATCACGATACATCACAATGCGTCTTCGACAAAGTATAATACGTAACATATTTCGAGCAAATGTACGATTCAAAGAGAAAAAAGAATCGAACAACAACGAAAATCAAACGAAAAATAACAATCCACTCGTCTGTTAAGATACGTTATTATAAATACGTAATTATAAATTTACAATTTATAACTCTCATAATTGAAAAGGGAGCAAAAGAAAAAAAAAAAGGAATATTCACTGGAGAATTTTCTCCATTTTACGCCGATATCGCTGCGTGAACGTGTCAATAACACGGAATACCGAGGAGATCCGAGGATACTCGCCGTGTCTCGTGGATAATCGGGAATTTCCGTTTCCTGCGGCGGCCCTCGAATAGCAATGACTCCGCTTCTCGCCTCTTTCTTGCTTTCTTGGCTCATAATGAACCGGCACGTACCGTCGCGCGGCGGCACGTAATCCAGAAACCCACGGAAACACGGAGAGCGCCGCGTCCGGATCCGAGCCGGAAGTGGAGGCCACCAGTTACACAGGTTCACCGCACGATATCCCCTCGCGCGCATCGTAAAACATCTGTTCTTGCTCGTCGCGAGTTTCTACCGAGCGGATTTATATTTTCAAACGACGAATATTTGATGAGAAAGAAGAAAGAAAGGAAGGAAATTGGGATTTGAGATATGATAAAAAGAATGTTTGAGTCGATATTTGACGAAAAGAAGAAAAGAGGGAGGAAAATTGGGATTTGGTAAAAAGAATATTTGAACGAATATTTGATAAAAAGAAGGAAGGAAGGAAGGAAATTGCAATTTAAGAAATAAAATTATTTATTTATTTTTTTATATATATATTTTTAAACGATAAACATTTGATAAGAAAAAAGAAAGGAAGAAAGGGAATTGGAAGATATGATAAAAAGAATATTTGAATCAATATTTGATAAAAAGAAGAAAGGAGGAAAGGAAATTGGGATTGAAGATATGATAAAAAGAATATTTGAATAAACATTTGATAAAAAGAAGAAAGGGGAGGAAATTGCAATTTAAGAAATGAAATTATTTATTTATTTTTTTTTATATATTTTTAAATGACAAACGTTTGATAAAAAAGAAGAAAAAAAGAAAGGAAATTGGAATTTAAGATACGATAAAAAGAACGTTTGAATGAATATTTGATAAAAAAAAGAAAGGAAGTAAGGAAATTGAAATTTAAAATATGATAAAAAGAACATTTGATAAGAGAGAAGAAAGGAAGGAAGAAAATTGGAATTTAAGATACGATAAAAAGACGAAAGGATGGGAATTGCAATTTAAGAAATGAAATTATTTAACGTTTCCTTCTTTTTACGTTTTCCGTTACAGTTTCTTTGAAAAGAAATTGTCCGATATAACGTAATGAATTGCAAGAAAAAATTGATAATTATGACGGCAAACTAACTATTGATCAATTTTTATAAAATTATCGATCACTTTTTTTTTTTTTTTTTGATAAATGATTATCGAATCGAACTGAAAACGATTTGAATGCAAACCTAGCAGGAAGTCTACTTCGCTCGGTTACGAAACTCGGTTGATTTTCACGTATCCGCGAGGAACGCGCTCACAGATCGATAGATCGCCGCCCTGCTCCATAGGGATACGCGTGTTTGCGCCGTTGTAAGCGCAGAGTAGATCAGCACGTTCCATCGAGGAAATAAATTGATCCGCTCGATCGCCGCGCCACTTTCGTTTATGAACTCCTTGGAGCGATGCATTAGAAACTGGCATGGCAACGATTTTGTGCTATTTTTCTTGCCATACTTGCCGTATTTTTATGGCCTCGTATCGTGGAATTCGTGTACGAGCAAAATTCCTCATATTACATGCTATGTTATCTCGTATTTTGTGCGCAATTCCTTCGACTTTTTCACGGTATTTTGATACGTGATTCCAATTAAATAATATTACGGATAAAGCTAAAGAATTTTTAATTAAGAAAAATGCGGGATCCTTTGTTCCGAATTGTTTTTCTTGGAATTTCGACGATCCTTTACTTCAGAGGTATTATTTATTCAAATCTAAATTACGATTTTTTTTTAGCAATTTCAACTTCAATATTTTTTTTAATACATTTCCAAACGCGACACGGATAAATTTCTCAATTTCTTCTTTTCTAAATAACGTTCTAACTTTTAATTCAAACATTTGTATTCGTTGTTGAAAATATCATATCACGCGAGAATTTATACGAGTGTCTGTTTCGTAACTTAACTAGAAGTTAATTCGTTGAAGAATATACGATCGGTAGAAAATACTTTGTTTCATTGTTTTCTTTTTTTTTTTTTTTCATTCGTTTTTCAATACGACTACCGGATAATCATCAACCATGATTATAACAGTAGAAGAAGAAGAAGAAAGAAAAGTAGAAGTGCGTTTCGCGTTGTTTCACAAACGTGACTTTATACTTGATTCCACTATTTGACCTGGATTGACATTGTCTGCCTACTCTGTCGAACAAGTACGCCAGTCTGATTGTCCGGACACATAATTATGCTAATAAACTCTATTTATAGTAGACAATGGAAATTTCTTTCTTAAGTGAAGCAAGATGTACGAGCCAATTTACAATATCTTCTCGGAATGGACCGAATCGCAAAATAACGACTTCGTTTCAAAAAATGTCCCGAAAATCCAAATTCGAAATCGACACCAAAATGTCTTTTTCGTTTCGGACATGGAGGAAGTTTTAAAAATACCTGCAAGAAATTTATAAAGAGAGGACCCATCCGGGATGATCCGGCCTGTTAAATATTTATGAGGACGTTCGAGCACCATCCGAATTCTCATCCTTTGTAAACTTTCACCCGGCTGCGTTGTCGCCTTTTTCTCGTCGCGGGAACGCCGAGAAATATTGATGTATTAGACGATCCAAGAACGAGAGGCGCAGCCACTCGTACACGCTTTCTACACCGACGTAGAACCGATCCTCCCCTTCTTTAACCACCTGTTAAATATTTATTCTTCGCCGGCAACTTGGAAACACAGGTGCGAACAATGGAGCTGACAGAGAGCTCGGTTGTCTCACTCGGTGTGGAACATGCAACCAGAGAGAGAGATTATCGTAGGATTATTATGTTGGCAATGAGACGAAGCGGTGTTTGGAGAAGAAGTGAGAGGTTAGGTTTCGTAGTTTTTGTAGAGAAAATGGCGGACCTCGAATTTATCTTCGCGAAAATTGGGCAAGGATCAGGATTTGTTATATCGAGTTTAAGAGTAGAATTTTTTTTTTTTTATTCTTCAGCTTCTTCTTTTTTCAAATTATACGTTGAGATTTTCGAATAGAAATAGTGGAATTAATGGATGGTGAAACAGTTTGGAGAGGTTAATTTTTCAAGAAAATGATGACTACCTTTGAAACTAGAATTATTATGAACAAGATCGAGTTTAAGAGTAGCAATTTCTTTTTCTTTCTTCTTATGGAGGGAGTAATCGTTTTTTATCGTTACGATGAACAATATGGCGTGTAAAAAGAAAATATATAACGAACACGAGTATTTCGAAATTCTATTTACCTGGTAGATTTACAGAATTTATCAAAGAAAGGAAAGAGAACAGAAAAGGAGGAAATAAAAATACTTTGTTCCTTTCGAGAATTATTATCCTGGACCTTAAAAGTGGAAGATGTTATGCAACTGGTTGTAAATTTACAACCGATCTACAAAGTTCCGTGAATTTTGAAATTACGTAACGCATCTCTACCTCGTATCCTAATTATTGTTATGTAATAATTAAATCTAAAGACAAGAATATTAAATTCGAAATTATCCTAAAAGTCGAGATGCCCTCGCTGTAAAATCTACTGCGTAACTTCTTCAATTAAAAAACTCTTTCAACGAAGAGGAAATCGCATCGACCAGATTCTTTATGTAATAATCGCGCACGAAACTTAATTTTCTTGTCGCTCCATTTACCCGAATGATGCGTCGCGACATCACGATCGTTAGAAAGTGATGACGTGTATATATATATATATATATATCGATCAAATTGTCAGCTTTTCGTCCTTTTGTAACGATTCTTTCGCTCGCCTTCACTTTCTTGCTCTTCTTCCATCGTTGATCTTTCTCTTTCTTGATCAACAGCCTCTTGACTTTTATCTTGGCGCGATCCATTTCAGGGATCCCGATGGATAGAAGCGTATTTCTTTCCAAGAAACGCGATAAAAAACGATACTTTAAATGATAGAATACGTTGAGAATTAAATGAACAAATTTCTTCGATTTTCTCGTCGGAGAAAAATTGAAAAAAAGAGAGAAATATTATGTATCCATTTTCCATCCAAAAATGAGGATTTATATTACAGAGAAAATGTTATGTAATACGTTATTTCGACGTACAGTGATTAATATATGTGTATGTATATACATGATACAATACCTTTTAACATTTCAATCCAGAACTTCCTCTTGCGCGAATGAATCTTAAACGATCTAAAAATACGTGTACAACGTTCTTTTGAGGACGTTTCACGGAGGAAGAGGCAGTTCGATTGGATCGAAAGCCAGCTGGTTTTATTGGAGTCGAAAGGGCACTCTGGCACGCGGGTGTATTGTAAAATCACGTAAGAAGAGCACCTTTCACCTCCTCGCGACCGCGCGTACAAGCCGCTTTTACATCCTTCTATTACCGAAGAAATGATGCACATATAATGCAGACTCGGAAAATAGACGCTCGAGTCACGTGTCAAACAAAATTTTTCAAACTCTCCATTTTTCTTTTGTTGCTCGTCCACTTTACAAATTTGTTATTACACGTCGCTTTGGATTTGAAAAAGACACTTATTCAACAATTTCTTTTTTCTCCAATCATAACGGGATGATTTCCAAGTATTGAGAATTTATCCAACGCGGTTCAATTATGCTAAAAGTAATTTCTCTCGATTTCTTTTCACGAACTTTAAAAAACGCGCGAATCGAATAAAATCCACCGATGATTGAACTTATTGGAATTATATGGAGGGGGGGGGGGGAATTATTCGAAAAGGTTTTATTTTAGAGAAAAATTAGAGATTGATTCTGAAAAGGAATCTCGAGCAGAGACGAGAGCGTTCGAGAGACGAGCAATATTGAGCAATTTTCTCGATGGATGTAGCAACGTCTCAGAGACGCTACTGTAACGGTAATATCACGGTAATGGCTGTAACTGTTGCGATAATCGGGCCTCGGTTTCTTCTTCTTCTTCGTGCGGAACAACACCGTCTTTCTTCTCTCCTCGAGAATGTTGAAAATATTGGAAAAAAATTCCATCTCTTCCAAAACCTTATTAATCTCCATATTTCCACATATCATACCAATCAGACCTCAGGCTACGTTTCTACTTCTCTCTCTCTCTCTCTCTCTCTCTGCTTATTTTATTTATTTCTCAAGATTTAATTGTCCTATTGTCGATCTTCGACCATGAATACCATCGTAGGTGCTAATTGTCTCCGTTCGTTTGATAACTCGTGAGAAATTCCGATTGTCACGATTCCGAATAATAATCGATTCCGATCACACGTTCCCGAATCGATCGATCGTATCGATTCATTATTTAATTAGCAAATTATACTCTGTAATTTTTAATTTCAGTTTCAATTACAATTTGGATAACAGAGATAAAATTAGGAGAGAATTTTTATAGAAATTATTTATTAATAAGTGATCGAATTGAGATGATCGATTGAAATGATTACGATTATGGCGCGTGCAACAATATTTCTGTGCAATCACTTTAATTGCATTATGATCCGAGTATGGCTCGTTTCCATAAATTGAGGCTCGTTAAACAAACGGAAATCATTTGCACACCTACACGTTAGAAACTTTACCCGAACGAATTTCCCATAGGCAAGCCGCGTAAGTATCCGGAAAATTAAACAGAATATAATTTGCATAATCTTGTGTAATCGACGATTTAAGATTACCACTTCTCATTTCTTAGATCTTATTGGATGGTGTATGAAAGCAATTTAACGAAGTACGTAAATCTTCTTATAAAGAGATTATAATCTTTTAAAATTTTAGAGGAGAACACGACTTTGAGGAATCTCGAGGTTTCGATAGAATCCATCATTACGATATATCTCTCGGAATAGAAATTGAATATCGTGATATTTTGATAAAAAAAAAAGCACTCTGAAATAAATTTTGACAAACAAAATTAATAAACGTATTTCCAATTCAAATTGGTTTGATCGTACGATTTTGTAGAATAATCGGCCAATCGAATTATTGCACGTGGTTCTGTCCCTTGAAATTTCCACTAAAACGTCCTGGCAGCCTGGACGTCCAAAGCGTCCAACTGTCAAGAATTTGTCCGTAGAGACGAGTCGGGTCGGCCAGTTGGCAGAAGTAAATGTCACGGGATTCACACACAGGCGTTACATGCTGAAGGGATTATATCACTGCCTAGTCAGACCAGATGCTACTGCGGAGAAGAATGAAGAGACAGAGGTGTAAGTCCATTGTGGATGGAGAGGAAAAAAACTAGGGAGGAAAAAGAGGAGATGGATTGTAACAACGAACGATTGGAATCTGAATGGCGGAGAAATTACGCGAATTTCTGGACGAAAGATGTTACAAAATATGCCGATGACGATCATTTGATGATCCTTTATTATCGCCCCCTTTGATGTCCAATTATTTATTGGATATAAATTGATCGGTTTGTATGTACAGTCGGTTGGATCTCGTTTGGATATGTTTGTGCACCCGATAAGGAATCGAGCTTCGTGCTCGGGAAGTGGAACGTGTGATCTCGTGCCGATTTCTAATGTTGATAATTGAATGAGACGGTTGTACGGTGTTGGGAGACGTTTGAAAAGATGTTTGAGCAGGTAATTGAGAAGAATAATCCAATTTTAGTTAATGAACGGTACGGTTGTACTGTGTCTGTTAACTCACAGCCGATGATTACTTACTTTTTCTCTCTCTCTCTTTTGTCAATTGTAGTTTGAAATCACGTTCGTTGAGAGAAATGTTGAGGGAAGATCGAGAAGGATAATTTAATTTTAATTAATAGAAGTTTGAAAGTTTTTATCCGTTAATCAACAACAATTGATCGTGTTACTTTTAACAATTGTGATTTCGCATAACGTGATGGTAATGTTTTGAGAAGTTTGAAGAAGTTTGCTTATCGCTAAAATAAAGAAAGTTCTAATTTTGTACGAATTATTCCAATTCGAGTAACCAAGTCTTAATTTCCTCTCAAAATTTCTTTGGGAATTCGTTGACTTTTCGCTTAGGTATTTCTGATTATGTCACGTGACTAGTTTCCGTCAATTTCTTTAGAAGCAATGTCATTAATAATTTTGCACAGCTTTCTAGAGATGATAGAACGATCATCGGGTTTAGAGGTGAGAGTCTGTGAAAAATATATATTTTTCATTTGTTTTCGCATTACGTTAATGTTTTGTCATTATTGAATATAATAAATTTTAAGGCTTTTTTACTCCTTAATTTTCAATCCTAAATTTTCAATAATTGGTAAAAACTTTTTGCGTACACATTTTAAATCGTAGATTCATTTGATGATTTTAATGATGATAAAAAAAGACTTTGAAAGATCCGTTCATCCATTCATTTCGTTTTCGTAATATATCTCACTTTCTAATAAATGACCATGCTTTTACTATATTTGTATTGAATAAAAACAAACTTGTTAAGCATCTGGATTAATGATACCGTACATGCGAAACAAAATTATTAATGATTCGTTAAAGTGGACATAAAAAAGGAATATATTACGATGATTTGGAAAGGGAAAGGAGAAAAAAATGGAAAGTCTAGATATCGTGGAATTCCATCGTAGAAATCAAAATTATGCTTTTTCTTCTTCTTCTTCTTCTTCTTCTTCTTCTTTGGGCAAAATTTATTATCCTTAAATCCTATTGTCCTAAAAACAAATATCGTTTCAAAATACAAATACCTTATAATTGTTCCATGACCATTATACAAATGAAATTTATTTGTATCCAAAGAATTTATATCTTATTTCATTAAAGTTTTTATATTATTCAATTTCAATCTTTATTCTTTTACAACAACATTCCAAAATTACCTTGACAACTTTAACAGCATTAATACACCTCAAAAGGAATATTCAATCAACTCTAATGCAGTTTATGCAATTTCCAATCAAGTCTCTTCAATTTCACCTTATATCACAATCGTCCCCCTCCTCCCCCTCCCCCAACATAGCCAATCTTCCACAATGTAAAGGCTAATCGAATCATCGTTAATCACCTTAACGATCTCGAAAGTCAGATTATTAATAAGAATTACTCGTATCCTTTCTTCTTAACTCTAACTCTCTTTCGTTTTCTCCAGATCGAATTAATCAAAGCAATATCATGGAAATCGATTGCAGCTATGCAAAAGACCTCGATCACGAATATTAGATTCGCGAGAGATCGACCAGATCTCTTTCTGATTGGATGGCTCCTCGTCCACACCGGATGACCTCGGCCTATAACAGGCCACTCGATCGCCGATCGATTCCCCCCGCTCTGCTGCATTCTATTTTATTCAACAATCATTTTTTATTTTTGTCCCCGCGATTGAAATCAATGCCCCGCGCGGATCCGGTGACAGATGATTCTGAAATCGGCCCTGCTTTATGCGTACTCTTTCTTTCCTCCAATGTGGACGTAGGTCTGATATTTCGTTGAAGAAGAGATTGAGCTAGAATGTCCTAAACAAATTTTGGGAATTTTTCTGTTTAAGCAAATTTGAACATTCTTATTTTAAAAATTTTGAAAAAATTGGAAAGTTTTATTCCAATTACTCTTTCTTTAACAAGTCTTTGAAATTACAGCTTGTGAAATTATTCTTCTTTTCAAGTATAATTTTATATAACTGAAAGTACTTTGTACATAATTTATTCGTATCTTTTTTTTTTTTAATATTCGATTCGATAACGAGGTATTTACCAACGTAACCGAAGTTATCGTTTATAAAATTGCTTATACGAGCATTAGTTAAAAATAGATAAAATTTATGAAACAGGCATGGAATGTTCCAGAGCAACGACCTAGGTGCGTGTTGATAGTTGCTTGTAATTATAACTGCGACTGGTGTAACAGGGTCTCCGAATAGGAGTATTACGCAAACTATTAAATTAGTCCAGTAAATTATCCTCGCGCTGAACACGCAGTCCTTTCTTTCGTTTTTCCCTTGCGTGAATTGAAAATACACTTTTCCTTTCCCGCGACACTTCTACCCTTTTTGCCATTTTTCTCATTTCCTTTTTCTTTTTCTTTCGTCAAATTTCTCACCAAATCTCTTATCCATTCTATCCACTTTATCGATCAGAAGTTGCAATTAATTTTCGTGTAAACGATTTATTCGGTTGCAGTTTTATTGTCGATTCTCAACCTCCAGCATGGCTCCTTGTTATGCAGCGCGGGGGAACCTGGCGTGAGTATTTTTATTTTATTATTATTATCATTGTATTTCATTCAAATTAATCGTATTCATATATAACGCCTCCTCAAGTATTTGGACTTCGACAATTTGCCAGAGACGAATTTCTCGTGCCAGGGGAAAGTGATCGGTGGATATTACGCCGATGTTGAAGTCGGATGTCAAATGTTCCACGTTTGCACCATCGGTCAAAAAGGTAATTCGACAAAAGAGGAATATCTTTAAAAAGAAAAAAGAAATTTAATTAAACCAATCCCAATTAAAGAACTCTTCGTGCTTGCTTCCCGTTGAAAATAGAAAAAAGAAAAAAGTTTTTTTTAATCAACGTTAAAACGATCGAAACGATTAATCATTCGAAGATCCTTATAGCTAGATCGATCGATTTAGCTTTGCGCCACGGCAATTAGAACGGATAATTAAGTTAACAGTGAAACGGGACAGGCATCGTGATTAGACAAATAGATCTCGATCGAAGGATCGAGAGGCCCGCCCTGGGTGGCTGGCAAGCGTTGATCCAAGTTTTGTAATCGATCGAGAGATCATTCCGAAGAGAATGTCACGGTCGTCGAGGAACGTTTACTGACCTAAGTCGAGACGGTCTGGCTTCGATCCTCACGATCGTCCAACCTTTGATGATGTATCTCTATTGTTAAAACACGATGTCCGTTCCCCCCTATTTATCATATTTTTAATGAATTATTTTTGGAAATTTTATTACATTTTTTTTGCATTTGTTGATGTGTTGATATCATCCTTCTGTCATTATATTTCCTTAACAAATTTCTATTACATTATATCATTTATTGTATCGCGTTAAAATAGATTTTATAATTTATTTATTTGTATTTATATACGATTAAAATAAGATTCGAGTGAAAGGCGTTGAAACGAGTAATCGTGACCCAAAAAAAGAGCATCCCCGAATAATCACCCTGTCCTTCACCATGAGACTTGGTTTCAGACGAGATTATGGACATAAAGTTCCTCTGTCTGAATGGGACCGTGTTCGATCAGGAAACCAGGGTTTGCGAGAGGGTCGACGAGGTCGATTGCAGCAAGAGCGAGCGATTCTACAACCTGAATTTGGAACTCTATGGAAACAACGCGGTCACTCTCAGGTGAGACTCGCGATATATTCGATTAATTTAATTTCTTCGATTTAATCCATTTCGATTATTCTTTTTTTTTTTCTTTCAAACAATATCGCTGAAGAATTATCTACTTTCAATTATTTGAAAGCTCCCCTTTCAAAATAAAATTTATGTACGCCGTTATCGAATCTACAACATTTTCATTTTCGCGAACGGGAATTCGCGCGTTGCTGCGAAGTGAAAATAGTTATTGTCGCGACTCGGTTCACTTGTCGCGCACGAAATGTTTGCTAACGACCGTCTGGACGTTCACCCGTCGTCCATTCGTATTTCGTAAGGACCAAAGGTGTATTAACGCGCATACCTGTCGATTTTATTTACGTGGCTCGCTTGTGGTAAAAGAGGCGTGGTAATCGCTCGTGATTTTTCATCAATCGTTCCGTGTTACTCCTGTTACTTACCTTTTACCGTTTCGTACATCGTATGCTCTCGAAGATCCTTCCTCGAGAGATATCAAGGTTAAAGAAGAAGAGAAAATTCGAATTTATTGGCTTTCTTTTTCCTTTATCTGATAATAAGCACGCAATAATAAATAATATTCTAAAACCTATTTGTAGTTTGCACGAAAACAGCGAGGACGACGTCGATCAATCGGATCCAACGGACGATCATCATCAACGTACCACGTCGGCACGACCCACCACAACAACCAGCACGACAACCACGAAACCGAGCAAACCGTCCACCACGCCAGCTTCCAATTCCTTTTCCCATCCCACTGGTTATCCCCAACACTATCAACCTCAGCCTCCCTTCCCTCAAGTTCACACCAGCCAGTCCAAGTCTCTTTACGACGATAAAAATGGCGGATACCATCACCAGTACATCTTTCACAACGGGGAAAGGAACAATAATCAGCAAGCAACTTCGTATCAATTGTTCAGCAACCAAGGAGTCAGCTCCACGACTGTTCAACCGCCTCAGGTTCATCAGATTAGATTCAGCTCCACTTCGAGCCCTCAGATCATCCATAACAACGAACCGTCCACGGTCACACCGTTGTTCCACTCAACCTCGTCGACCATTCAAACGTTGCTGAACAGCAATGGGAATGGCGTGATAAATCCTATTTTTCATAACCATGGAATCGCCAGCACCACGGAACAATTTATCCACAGTAATAATCCTAGAGAGACTTCCCACTATCGTGAACACGGGGAGCAGAATATCAGACCTTTGGAGGCTATCCAATCGACTAATAAAGGAAAGGTGATCGATCAGGAGCAAATTATCCGATTTTTAATAATATCCATTTTACCTGTTTATTTCTTATTCTTCTTCTCGTTCTTTTCAGATCTCAAAATTAACGATATCGCCTGTGCCAACGTCGGAGTCGTCACGATCGGGGCAAACGAAAAGCAACAGCCAGAGCTCCCAACAGCAAAGAATCTCGGGAAACTTCCTTCCAACACCGGCAACCGATGAAACAACAATCAGATCCTTCTATCCAACCCCGAGAACTTCGTCAAAACCGCCTCAAACCTCCCAACCCACCAATGAACAAGTCACCCAGCACATACACGTGCTGCCCCCTATACCGATCCCTCAATTGAAGCCCCATCAGATCACTATCAACCTGCCGCCACCCGATCTCCAGAGAATAGTCCAAAACCCGTCGTCCTTGCTACCTTCCCAATCCAGGGTAATCGTAACGGCCAAAGCAAGCGTCAGCGACGAATCTGGCAGACCTCTGAACACCACCCAGTTGGTCACTCTTCCGCTCCCAACCATCCCCGCCAGCTACGATGATTACAAAGAGGGTGACGAGTCGTTTGATCCTTTCTACAGGGACGTTCCTAAAATTCGGAACAGCAGATATGTTCGTACAGTGGTTAACGAAAGGAAAAGTGGTTGGAGAGTGAAGAGATCGAAGAATTCTATGGTTTCATTCGCTTATGATGGGGATTCTAAGAAGAATAGGGAAGTGGCAAGTTCGAGTGGCACGAACGTTGAGAATGAAAGTGACAGCAAGGATTTTCGGTCGATCAAAGAGAGTCTGATGAGGTTCAGAGATATCTTGTTCGGGGACGAGTTCACGGAGGAGGCTATTCGTAATGTCTTCGAGGGGAGCAAGTTACAGGGAATTGGCTCTGATAAAAATATCGATAACGAGAGGAAGGATTCGGAACTGGAGGATCTAGAAACGAAGGCTTCCAAGAACTTCAAGGCAAGGGAATACGAGGATGATATCGAGGAAGAGGAGCAGGAAGATGAAAGGGGTAAATCCGATGAACAGTCACAGGAATTTGATATTTCTTTGAGATCGGATACCCAGGAGTCCGATGGTGAAGAATACATTGATGTGGATGAGAGAGGGAAAGTTGAATCAGATTTGAAGGAAGATAGTGAAGAAGTGGATGAAGAAGAGGAACAAGAAATTTCGAACGAGAAGGAGAAGATTGACAACGAAAATGAAAAAGATAAGATCGAGGTCAAAAAGCCGGAACGAATTATCGATGTCGTTATTCTTGATCCAAAAGAATATTCGAAATCTAAGGATGCTTTTTCGAACACGACAGAAAGAGAACACGTTTCCATGGAGATTCCAAAACTTTCCACGACTGAAGAGACAACTATTAAGACAACGATGGAAAGAGAGTCTACGCATAGGCAAGATTCAAAAAATCCAAAAGATCAACGCGACATTGTTGAAGATAAAATGCAGTCTAAACAGAAGGGAAGTGATCGCGAAGAAAACGTAGAAGACGAAAAAAGAAGAGAAAAATCAAAAGAGTTGAAGCCAATCGAAGGAAGAAAAAGTTCGAGGATCAGATCTAGAGGAAAGATATCTTCAAGGAAGAAGGAAAATAAAACTGAAAATAACGAATCTGTTAAATCAACTGATGATAATCTTCCTGAACAAAATGTGGAAACAAGTACAACGAGAGTGAATTCTGAGGTTGAACAGATTGACAAGAATATATTTGAGGAATCAGAATCTCAAACCTCAAAGGAAGTCGATACCAGAGCTGTGAACAAACATGGTGGTTATTTAAAGAGTCTGCAGACCAGTAAGGATCAGGATTCAGGAAAAGAGAGTCGAAAAGGCGAGGTTAATGAATACGAAACCTCAGAAAAGCAATCTAAAACTTTGGAAACATATGAAGAGGAGTCCAAGAAAATTTTGGAAGATGAAGAGAAGGTGAATTTTGATGAAGAACAAATTGAAGAAAAAAAGAAAACCGAGGAAACAAAATTTGATGAAGAAATGGAACAGAAGCTTGAAACGCTTAAGAAGAATTCTTCGATTGAACATGAAAGTGTGGAAGACGAATCGACCACAGTTCTCAATGACGAAGATTTTGAAGAAGACAGCTACGAAGTAACCAAAAATTCTCGCGAGGAGAAAAGCACGAAGCTCGAAGATTCTTCAGAAGAAGATTTCTCTCATGAACTGAAGGATAAAAACGCGAAAATTGAAAGCGAAGAAAAGGAAGAAAAAGAGTATTCTACGACCAAGAAGGAGGAAATCAATTCTCAAGAAGATTCGATAGAGCACCATGACTCTACTGAGGCATTTTATGAAAGTACTTACGAAATGGATGAAGATAACGACTATAAAGATTCTGAAAATTCCGAAGATACTACTATTTCTTCCTTGGAACGTACTATTTCTGAAGAAACGCCAAGTTCCAAGGAAGAAATTCTCGAGAAACATATTTTGAGCGATCAGGAAGAAAGTACTGAAGGAGTTCTTAAATTCACCGATGAATTGCCCAAGGATAGAAGAGAAGACATATTGGAATCTAAGAAATCGTCAGAAATTGTAGATAATACCGCGCATGATTACGTTGATGATAATTACGAGCCTGATAATTATAAAGAACGTGAATCTTCAAACTCTAACAATCTAAGCGACGAGAAGAACAAAGAAATGTTGGCTGATAGCAAAATAGAGGATACTAATGAGAAAATTGAAGAGGACGTATTGGAAACTACGACCGAGTCTGAAAAAAGTGAGGGGACTGAGAATCCAGAAGACTTTAACATGGAGAAGACAGACTTATTACAGACAACAACGTCAACAACCACAACAACAACAACCACTACTACAACAACAACTGTTCGGCCCACACCTCCAAAATTATTCAAACCAATCTCTGCTAGGAAAAATTATAATTACATACCTCCAACGACGACTCCAAATCCCGTGATAATCAAACCTAGAATAAGTCTCCTCAATCCCAAACCGGCAAAGCCACCTAAATCTTACAACGAGTTGGCACCAAAACCAGTGATCAGAAAACTCACCTTGCTAACTCGTAAACCAACAACCATGATGGCTATCACGACGGCTATGGAGGACAATTTAATGGAAACTACGGAAATATCGACTGTACAGTCAACAATAATTACTAATATAACAGACGAAGAAAATGTGCTTGAGGACAAATTAAAACTTGTTAACGAGACGGAACAGAGAGACAACACTTCAGCAAAGAGTAAGGATGATCAGGTCTCTAGTCCAAGCGAACAAAAATCCCCAGCAAATGTCAAAAAGGAAGAGAACGAGGAAGAGAATTTCACACCTTATCCTATCTCTAGATTATCCACTGCTCTTGCCTCCACTACTGAGAAAAACTTGATGGAAATCGAATCTACTAGCACCGAGTCCGACAAGTCAAATAGTTCTAAGAATTTTACTTTGGTAGACGTGGAAATCCTGAGTACAACAGCTTTATCGACGACTTTTGCTTCCGTCGAGTCTGATTATCCCAAGGAATCATCTCCAACCATGAATCCAACTACACAAGATGAAACATCGATTGCATCATCGATCAAGTTCATAGATCAAAATATGACAGAAATTTCTGTCACTACTCCTCAAATAATGACTTCTTCAGAATCATCTACGACTGAACACGTTGAAGAAATGGAATCGACAACGATTAGGCCTTTGAGTCGAAAATCGACATCGTTGAAAAGACGAGATGGTTTCAATTGCCTGGAAAAGGAGATGTACCGTTTTTATGGTGACAATAGGGACTGTAGATTGTTTCATTATTGTTCTCCTGGATTCACGTCGAGGCAGGTGCTCGATTTTCGATTCGTGTGTGAAGAGGACACCATTTTTGACGAAGAAAGCCAAAGTTGTCGCCATAATGTTAAGAACAAAAAATGCCTGAAAAGACAGTGGTAATGAGAAGAGTCAGGATTTTCAAAAAAATTTGCATGCTCTCCCTTCGTGTCGCTGATAACATTGATTTTGGTAATTAGTGAATCCACGACCTTCCCTAGTGTATATTTAATGTATATTGTTAATATGTAAGATCTCTTTTTCTTTCTCTTTCTCTATCTTTCTCCTATGGAAGAGGATATCACCTTTTCCTTTAAGCATTTGCCATAACCCTTGTACATGATGATAATGGATTCACACTTATTAAAATTAATACGCTCGAATAGATTGTTCGAATACGCAGCTCACGCGGAGATGGGAAAAATGGACGACTGATCCTATTTCTTTTCTTTTCTTTTTTTTTTTTACATTCTTTTTCAACGCTTAGAATATTTTAAGCAATGAACGAGATTACAGAATTGCCTTTTTTTAGAAAGAACGATAGGAGAAACACGTAAAAAAAAAAAAAAAAAATAGTGGAAGATTATTGTTCTGAAATAATTTAAGTATTCAACCGATTCGAAAATTATCGATAGATTATAGCTCTGTTGATAAAATAGAATTGTTCAATCGATAAATTAGAATCGATACTTGAATCGTGCAATGTTATAGTTATATTTCTTTTATTTACTTTCTTGAAATTAATTTATTTTTTTTTTATTCAGTTATCTATTTTCCACAAGATAATGTATGTATTATTTCAAAAACTATTTTTTATTTCAAGAAGTATTAAATTTTCAAAATATATTATAAAATTCGTAATACAGCAGTTCAAATATATTAAATATGAAATAATTAATCGTGATTTACATTGTCATTACGATAATTGTCATTACATCACGATAAAAATACGAGAACAATCTCTATCAAAGAGATTATAATCTTGCTATCAAAATCTGACAGTCTCGCAAGCCCTGTCGATTTTTTTTTAGGATAAACAAGAAATTTTGTCGGTTCCTACGTTGCATTGATTATTTCCACGACAAATTGATGTGTTCTATTTAGCAAAACAGCAATAAATCTGTTATACATTGCTCAATAAACTCATATATTACGATCGAATATTTGTATTAGCTGCATGAGTAGATTAATGAGAATGTATAGTATAGTAACAATTAAAAAAAAAAAAAAGACAAGAAAAAAGAAATGCAGAAAAGCATTTTGGAGAAATACTTAAATCCCTATATTGATAGAGTAATTTCTCTAAACAATCGTGAATTTATCTACATTCATATCCTAATAACATCCCTAAATGTTCATTTCTTTTAAAGAAGAATAATTTCGAATTGAAATTCCTATCGATATTATTAAATGTATAAATAGATTGTCATATAACAATACATCATATATTTTATATATATATATAATATTATAATATTAATAATATTATATGTATTATTATATTATTAATATTTGTAATATATATAATATATTTACATGTGAACTTATTCCGCTCCAATTTTTGCGATTTTTAGATAGTTAAAATTGATAAGTGTGTAGAATATATAGAGAAAAGTTTCAGCGTGTACATTTGATGGTTTCTGTAAATATCTGTGTCTCTCTGTAGAGTTACATGTTATCGATGTACGAAACCTTATACTGCGTTAATAATAATTGTAAAGTGCGTGCAATTTTTTGTCTTTATGATTGTTTAGTTGCACGATAATTTTTCTCTCTCTTTTTAAATTTTCTTTTTCTATTTATTTTATCGATTTAGAGCATTATAATTGTTGATATAGATTCTTCTTCATATTTATACCAAGGAAAATTATTTGTAATTTTTAAAATGAATGTGACAACAAAATTTTTACTAAAGAACAATTTACTTTAACATTGAGCGTAGAACACAAGATTAATTTAACTTTTGTTCCTAAATATTTCAATTATCAAAAAAAAATAGTTCGTAATTTAATTTGATCGATGTATAATTTTACCTATAGATACTTTTAATAATTGTAAATATAATTATCTTTCAAGTAATAGGCCACAGTATCGTAATTATTATTGTTGCCTAAATAATAAAATATGAAAAAATATTTCTATTCGACCATCGTACCATCAAGAAAAATATATTTATTTAATTTCACATTTTCCATATCTTTTATTGAATACAATTTTTTAATAATTTAATAATAATATTAACCTAACAATACATACAAGTCATACTTTTACTCTAAAAATAAATAATTTACTTTAAAAAATAAATAAATAAATTATTAATATTATAATAATAATATGTAATATGTAATGTAGTAATACAGACTTAATTCAATTTTAATATCAATTTATCTTAATGTCTCAACTTTACCAATTCGATTTAATTAGAATAAAATTGCAATGTTAATATTATCACGTCAATTTTTAGAATATTTTGTTTTGGGTCCCAATTATCATCCTAATGATAAAATCAAAAATGTAACGTTTATTTTTTTTTTAATTAAAAATTAAAACATTTGAAAAAAGAAGAAAATGAAAAACATTGAATTGACATCCTGTACCTTATTTGTGATTTTGTGCTAATATAGATATAGAAAGATATGATGAAAAAAGGACAGGATAAAAATTTTGGAATTAGCGTCTTTAATGTCTCAAATGAAACTAATAGCAATAAAAAGAGAAAACAATAGGAAAAGGATAGAAATAGAGTAAAAATTGAATAAGAATTTGAGTAAAAATTAACGCTAAAAATATAAATTTAAAAAGTTTTTAAAAAATGACATTAATAATCAATTTTTATTCTATCTTATTTTGTTTTTAAAGAGATATCTTTATATTCAAAAGATGGCATTGAAAATCAATTTCTATTCTATCTCTGTCATTTTCTATCTTTTTTGCGATACTCTGAAGATGGCGCTGATTCTCGAATTTAAGATTTTTCGATCAAATTTTTACATGTGGTATGTACTTCTTATATGTATCTATTTCTTTCATGTAATAAATTAATATATAAAATAGAATTTTTAAAATGAATAATACATCTGTTACATCTTATTATAAATAATAATATTAAATGTTTTCGTATAATAAATATGTATATTTAAGTAACATTTATAGTTTCTGATTAATCATATAACCTTTTTTATTGATTAATTAAAGCATATACTTTAGATGTACTTTAAAACCAACTGATTCAAGATTATATGTATATTATATTACTTTATCGTATTTCATAAACTTTATTTGCATTACAATGAGAATATGATTAAAAATATCTTTGATACAATTTTACGATATTTCACGAAATTATCTGCTCTATCAGGTAACTTAACCTATACGCCAACGTGGTTACAGAAATTTGTAACAATGACAGAACATGTAAAAATCGGAACTCATGACGGTTGTTTTCATTGTGATGAAGCACTCGCTTGTTTTATGTTGAAAACATTGCCAAGATATAAAGATGCAATTATAGTGAGGTAAGATATTTTTTATGAAATAATTTCGGAGTGAGAATTGTAAATGTTTTTATAAAAATATTGTGATTTTAAAATTTATTAGAGTTAATAAATAAAATATCAAATATATTTTTAGATCACGAAATATGAACATTTTAAATACTTGTGATATTGTGGTCGATGTTGGTGGAGAATATAATCCTTGCAAGCATCGTTATGACCATCATATGAGGTATGGCTTGATTTTTAGCTTTTTATATTTTAGTTATTAATAAAGAAAAATCAATATGAAATAACTTAGTTTTATTTATAAATTAGAGATTTTAATGAATCGGTAAGCACGATTATTAAGAAACCAGGTCATGATTGGAAAACAAAACTGAGTAGTGCTGGTTTAATATATTGTCATTTTGGTCATGAAATCATCAAAGAATTAGTTCCACAAGCAAGCGATGATGACATAGAAATAATTTTTAAACATATTTATAATACATTCATTCAAGAAATTGATAGTATAGATAATGGAATTTCTATATGTAATGAAAGTTCTAAGTAAGTAACTTTATTTTATACTTAAAATATATATATTCAATATTTTATGTGTTATACATTTTAGATATCAGATTGTAACAGATTTATCTTCTCGTGTTAAGTTCTTAAATCCACCATGGAATAGCAAAGATCTTGATCCTAATACTCAATTTTTAAAAGCAGTGAAATTAACTGGCGAAGATTTTGTACAACATGTAAATTATACAGCAAATGTTTGGTTACCAGCTAGATCTATTGTAGAGGAAGCTATTGCAAAACGGTTTGAGGTGAATAAAACAGATTATACTTTTTCCTATCTTTACAATTTTGTAATTAATAATAATGGCATTATTATTGTAAACAAATTGCTATGCATCTTTGAGATGATATTTGCATGAATTTGAATAGAATGACAGATAGACTAATTAAATAGAGTCGAATAGAATTAAGCATTAGATTATATTAGTTATAGTTTATTTATATAAAAATATATCATGAAATGATTTATTTGTGGAGTATTGTACAAGATTAATTTTTTTTTATGTTAATTCTAAATTGTCTTTTGTTTAAAATTTCATAAAAATATTTTAAAGCAAAAATTGCAATAAATATTTATAGGTTGATCCTAGTGGAGAAATTATAGAATTATCACAGTGTGTACCATGGTTTCAGCATCTTTTTGCAATAGAAAAAGAACAAAATATAAAACCTTTATTGAAATATGTGATTTTTAAAGATGATACTTATAGAATTAGATGTGTACCTGTAAAGCCTGATAGTTTTAAGTGCAGGTATTTATATAATTAATTAAACTTTTAGAATTGTTAAAATTAATTATTTTCAAAGTAAACTTGGTTTTATAGGTTATTTTTACCAGAATCTTGGGCAGGTTTACAAAATGAAGCACTTGTAAATGCCTGTGGAATCGAAGGTGCTACTTTTGTACATTCTGTTCGATTTATTGGCGGAAATCGAATGCGAGAAGGAATATTAATGATGGCGCGTAAAGCTCTTGAACAAGAAAGAACCACATAATAATAAATCTCATTAAGATTTATAAGATTTTAATTGTTTAATTAAAAAAATTTTAAATAAATTTATAAATTTTAATCACATTCAATATATCATATTCCACGAACTTCATATTTTTTATTACCTAATAGCCTTTAAGAATTATTCATTTATTTTTATGATGTATTATGCTATGAATTATATATCTTTAATAAATTCGATAGAACTTATAATATGTCCAAATATATCTTTAGTCTTACAAGAAATTTTTGTCTTTTAAGAAATTTTATTATATGCTCAAAAAAATGTCAATATAATTCATAACAAAATTTAATGGGTTGAAAGAAATTAAAATTATTTTAGAAATAGAGATAATAGATAAAAATAATAGTTTGTGTAAAAAAGAAATTATTTATTATTAAGTTCCATCATCGTATCCATATAAAAATCACATATTATTTTTGTTACTCCTTTTTTTTTTCGAGTCATAATATTTAATCATTTTAAAATCTTAAGATCATTTTATATTGACAAAGATATATAAAACGAGAATCAACGATCATTATTTATTATTCGTTTGCATTTCGATAAATCAATAATTGAATAAAGAAATAGAAGATTATTTTATGATTACGTCATTGTTCCTTTCGAATTTTTCTGTTCAAATAGTCAATGGTCATTAGCAAGTTTTGCTGCTTCATGCGCGGCCAAATGAGCTGCTTTCGCTGCTGCGACTTCCGGAGTGTCTATCACTCTACCATCAGGACCAATGGGGGCACCATATCCAAATCTATAAGCATAAGGTAGCGAAGCGAAAGCCAAGGCGCCATATGGATGGAGGCCTAGATTCTTTGCAGTTTCCTTCAATATAAAAAAATTTTACAAAATTAAAACTAAATCATACCACATTATATATCATACCACGTTATATATTTATAACACTTTTTCACTCTGGAATAAGACAAAAATTTTCATTCACCGATCTTGAATGAAATTTTACCGTTTCACTATTCATATCCCCATTTTGAAATAATAGGAATCTTGAATTTTTCTTTTCTCGTGATTTAAATATTAATCTAAATTACAAATCACCCAATTATTAATATATTTCTAGACCTCTGCTCGCAATTACCAGTGCGTGAGCGGTCAGATGAGCAGCCTTCGCCTCCGCGACCTCAGGCGTATCGATAACATTTCCATCAGCGCCGAGGGGCGCGCCAGATACAGGTGTGTAAACATGGATTAAAGCTGGCACGTGAGCGTATCCGAGCGTGTTCCTTGCCGCCTCGTACGCTTGAGTCGCGAGATGGGCTGCTTTCGCCTGTGCTACTTCCGGTGTGTCCAAAACTTCCAGGTAACTGTAGGGAATTACCGAACGCACGTATCCTGGTTCTGCGATGGCTGCACTGCAAATCGTGGCAAGGATGATCTGTAAATTGAAAGTAGAGAAACTATTACTTTGAAGAAGTTTTATATGGTTAACTTGAGAGATGGATAAAGATGTAAGGCATATAAATTATTATAATTAAGTTGGATAGATAGAGAGAAGTATTATATATACATAACAGTGGAAAATATTTGTATATTGAAATGTACAAATATAGGTTTTATATCTGGAATAAATATTTGAAATTTTTAGCGTAAGAATTTGCACAGAGGTGTAAAAAAAGTAGGTGGATGAGCGTGATAGGGCGTGGAAACAATCTTTTTATAGTTGCTTCGGTGAATAAGGAGATGTGATTACTTATATAAAGAGGCTTGTGCAAGAATGTGGGATGTTAGTGTGTCAATGACGAGAAAACTAATGGTATGGAAAAATCGGTTAATTGTTAGTAAATAATCGCACTTAATATATGACTAATGAATAGAATCTTCTCTAGAAATGGTTAATATACTCTCAATCTTTTTTTTTTTAAATTAAAATAGTATTCAACTATTTCCATTAAATACATTCAAATCATTCAAATTTCAAAATAAATTTTTAATAATTCAAATACATATCATATACATAATGTCAATTTAACTAGTACTTGATTGCACTCATTTTTTTCTTTTATTACATCTCAATCCAAATCTCCATCCCTTCAAAATCTTGGATGAATTTTCATAGACGTACCACAAAAATATCCTTAAATGCTCATACTCACTATCGTTCTCATGGTTAATCGCGTGGAAAAAGCGCTGCTGGAAATTTTCTAACCAGTACTCGCCCTAAAGTACCAACGGTGATGTGCTGCCCTGTCGAGGCACGGTACCCCTTTTATATAGGTGAATCTGGTAGGGAGTCGTCGACCCGTAGGAGGGGACCACACCCTGGGAAGCAAGCGGTACACCTAAGGTGGTGACATTGACATTACTCGCCTGTTCGTCTCTCGTGTGCTCGTCTTTCAAGGGATATCTCGAGGTCAGGTGCAACATGTGACTTCCTCCTTGAAATTGGACAATACTTCGGTATCCATTCTCTTTTCTTGCCGGTGATTGTTTGAAAACACATAGAGAGTGGACGTGTATATTGGTACGCAAATAAGGATGTTTCGTTACTTTTATTATATCTCTTATAGAAATCTGAAAATAAGTATTACTTTACCAAAAAATTTTCAACCGATTAAATTATGTTTAAATTTTCACTAAGAAATATTTTTGACATTTTGATTAAGATTTTAATAATTTAATTTATAGAAATGAATTTGAATTTTTTTTCTACGTATTCTTGGAATTTACAAATTTTCTGTGGAATTTTTGGAAAAAAAATTGTCATTCTATTAATTTTATAATTTTTGTACAAGATTATCGAGATTACAGGGTCTAAATGAAAAGGAACGATATTATGGTAAATGGATCGATAATGTATATTTACGATGCATGGTATCTATATATAGAACGGAAACATACGTTATTATATTTTTTAGTTTCGTGATTTTTAATGAATGAAAAATTGAATACACATGGTATAATTCTTAAGATATAATTCTTTTTTTTTTTTAGATAAATATCTTTAATAAATCATTACACGAATAAAATATACGTTTTCAACCACACGAAATGGTTGAGAATGTGTAAAATAAATGATAGAAGGATCGAATATGAAATATTTATTGGCGTATAAAAATGATTTAAGAATTTGTCAAGGTGATACGTTCTTAAAAGGAACATCAAGATTTAATCTGCAATTTTTAAGCATTCTAAATTGAAATAATTTGATATTTTATTTAAATCAATACCAGTCTTTCCATAAATTTATATTTCAATTTATATCGATATTTTCAAGCGTAGTAAATAATCTAACATATATATATATATTTTTAAATAAAATCTCATCGATAAATTGTAATTTTCTCAATCAAACAGAGCTATAATTTCAGCTTTAAATTAATATTCAATTTTCAAATAAATAAAACGTATCACGATGATACTATTTTAATCCATACTCACAAATTTTTTCACAATTTTTTCTATCCCTCTTCAAATAAAAATTTAAACTGTAGAAATTAATTATCGACGATAATGTCAATTTCTAAATGAAATTCAAAAATTTTCAATTTCAATTATACCATAAATGTTACGTTGCTTCGAAACGTAACAACGAAATGCTATTCTCGATAAAATATGAACTACATACGTAACATAATTTATATCGACACGTTCAAAATGTTTTAATTCAACGTTCGAGATATAAATTAATTAACTCCGCTTTAATCATGTTCATATTCTTTAAGACGTATACCTAATTACAACATTGATCGAAACATTGTAATGAGAAATCATTCGAAAATTATGGAGCATAAACATTTATGAATTAACGAAGAGATGGTGAGATATCGATAATGTAATTGATATTGTAATTATTCCGTGTATCGAGAGTGCGACCTCGAGCTGGAAAGTGCGGATTCTGGAAAAGAACGGGGACGTAACGTAATTAAATGGAGGAAGAAGGGGTAAAAGTGGAAGGGGAGAAGAGGGAAAAATTGATATGTCCATCAAAACGAAGGTCGCCCTTGGAATAAACAATCCTATGTGATTGAAACGAAACCTTTCTTGACGTGGTTTACCAAAGTGAAGACAAAAAAGAAGAGGAATGCGGGGGGAGGAGAATAAAAGGAAGATTTTGATTCTGTACACGACTGTCGTGGGACTCGTATTCGCTATTTTCCTCTCGGAGACATTGTGCGATTTGCATTTGCATACGCAATGAGACAAGTATTTAGCGAGAATCGTGTAAAAATTAGAAGAGTTCGATGAAATTTAGAAAATTGGAATTCAATTTTGATAAATTTAAAATTCGAACAAACATAAATAGAAAGAAAGATATGTATATTCTTGCATGAAAGTTGTTCAAAATTGGAGTAACAAATTTTTGTTTCGCCAAAAGACTTCATTTTATATTACGAAAAAAAAAGAAAGGATAAAAAGTATATAGAGACACGAGACAAATGAAATCAACCAAAAGAACCAATCCGTTGTGTTAAAAAAAGTGATTGCGCGATTCGCGTGAAATTCATCGTCGAACACTTTGCACAACAGAAGGTTTTTTCTTTCGTCACGCACGTATGCTCTCGATCACGCATATAGATCCTTTTTTCTTTTTTTTTTTAATTCCATTTTTCTTCTCAAGTCGTCAATTCTTACAAGATTGTTTAATTTCAAGTTTCTTTTATTTAAGCTTGGTAAGAAAAATCCTGTATTCAAGATTGAATATTCTTTGACCCGTGAAAATAATTTTTAAGAAGATAAAATCATCGAAATCGGCGAGACGATTCCAAATAATTATCCTCACATTCTCAAAATCAACACCAAAAATAATATAGAAAACGTTTCAAATTAATCGATGAAAATTAATATTTCAACGACAAAAATCCAAAATTATTCCTCCACAACGTCCACTGTTCACCTATTACAAAAAGTAGACACAGAATCCTCACGTTCCAAGATTACCGTAAATCTCATCGTATTACCGTATACCGTATCTTCATTATCCATTTAACCTCTACAGAGATCACGAGACACTGTTCAAAGCGAAAGTCCAGAAGAAGAAAGAAACGAAATTAATATTCCAACGAGAGATTAAAATCTAAGAAATATTCCAACCTTCGCCACTGTTTTCCACGACACAGAAGGAACACGCAACATGTAGAAATAGAAAAAAAAAATGGCGAGAAAATCGCCAGGAATCGTGTCACGTGGGCATGGTGGCAATGTTCAAGATCGGTCGATACGTCGAACGAAAGCCCTTTCCACGGGATTCCGACGGATCTCGTCACGCGGCGTTGTTTTTAATCGGCGGTTATCGACACCGACACCAGTTAAAGAACCGTGCTGAACTATCGTGCCGTTAATTGGTACATTAGGTTGCGTGGGCGGTGGCGCTCGTAGCCGTGCAAGAGGAGCTTAGAGCAACAATGCGAACCTTGGATTGGAAAATTTAACTGCTGCGTGCGATACACATTAGCTGCCTTTGATAAAATTTTGAGACGCAGCATGCAATCAAAAGGATAAAATGCGAACTTGTTTCGAAATTTTAATTAAAAATCTTAAACGTAATTGAATACGCGTTAATTAAATATGTGAATTGAAAGGAGAATTGTGAAATGCTTTCAAAGAGCTCAGAAACTTCGAACGCGATAACAGTTGATAATTAATAATTAATAATTAAAAAGAGAGAGAGAGAGAATTAATACGATTTAAGTAAAAAGATTATTATATATATTATAGATATTTATATTATCAATGAGCGTTTTAATAAAATTCTTTAAAAATATTCATACAGGCAAAATAAAGTTAATCGTAACAACGTAATAACGTCAATATTATTTTAATCGAACCGTTCGTTGGAATCCGAGACAACGTGGCTTCCTCCTTCCTGATCCAGGATTATTCTGGAACATTATGGGACGATTAGGCGTGTCACTAACCCGGTACACATTTGCCTGGACGAGGCCAGGGACGGTTATCGACAGGGAATGCCTGTCGCACGTATCGAGCATCGACATTCACTCGATTATTAACGCTGCTGTGCGCCCAGTAGCGGATGTCATAAAAGACGGACAAGATTTCGTATCGAGTGACATTCGTATTAGACAATAGATTTAAAAGAGCATTCGATACATCCGTATCGAAAAAGGATCAATCCAGTTCTATGATTAATGGAAAACGACGTTTTGATGAAGATATTAAACGTTAAAGAAAAATACGTGATATTTAATAGATAAACAAAAAGCGAAGGAATGTTTAGAGAATTTTTTACTTTCCTTTTATCTATAATTGTAATCATTTTTATATCATTTATTATATCAATCGTTACAATGAAAGATTTAAATCTTGCTAATGGTTTATCGATTCTTGCCTCATATTCTATCAGGGTGTAATAATACTGTGATTATCGTGATTGATAGGTTAGGATAGAGCCATTAAGATAATCCACGTTAAATAGAAATTTCAGATAGAATAATCTTGTTATAGCTAGATTTAAACCTCGAGGGACCCGAGGATAGCAGTAAAAAAGTATTATAATTATTTCCCTTTTGTTTCCTCATTTTTTTCATTATTATAATTAACTCATATTGACATTGGCCATTAAAGCATTAACAACATTGCTTTGGTTTGTTAACGCATAAGTCTCGATTGCTCAATCATCTTGTCGCTGAAAGTCGTCTGAAAGTGTTCTTTTCGTCATGGTTCCTCAACTTCTTCCGTCATCCGTGCGTGAAATTCATTTGGTTTTCACAGAATCTCGGTATACTCAATTACCCAATATTCCCACCAAGTGTTGTCGCCACTTGTTTTGCGACAATTCTATCTTTTCCAATTTAGCAACACTTCGTCATTGCACAAGCGATATACGCATCGCAAGGAAAAATCCTCGCCGTTTCAACGCTGCGTTCAATCAAAACTGAATTGCGCATTCATCAGCTATGTCTCCTTTCGCCATTTTAATCGGTAGCAGACCACGATGTGGAATAATCGCTGGAAATGATATCCGTAATGAACTTGTCCCAATTAGGCCGTGGACGCTCGTTAGAAATGATTGTTCGAGCGCTGCCTGTCATTGTTTCGCAAAGTGTAATTGCTCGCGAGTCTTATTATAAGAATTTCAATCGTAGCGACACGTGATGGAATCTCGTCGAATTTGCATCGAGCGCCACCTTCGAGGATTTCTTTTATTACCCGCAAAAGAAAAATCGCGTGGAACTGGGAAACAGCGATATCACGAAACTATCTCTCCTCACTTTCACCCTCTCGAACAAACCCTTCATCCTCTTTCCACACTCGATCTTTTCATGGATTGGCGCAACCGTCTCTCAACATTCCACCCATTTCGTCTATTAGCATCTCGTTTCACTCTCCTCCTCCTACTCTCTTTTCCCGCGTTGCCAAACAGAAACGCCTCTCCCCCCACCCCTTATTATGTGAAAATCAAGCGGAACGCGTGTACAATATTTCACGTACACGTTTGCACCGTTCGTTTGTTCACCTGGTGGGCGCCCGTAATTGTTCCACGACTATATAAGGTGTATCGCGCTGCGTTCGGCCAGCAGAAAAGCATCAGGTCGTTCCTGGATCATGGCTAACACGAGACTCCTCCTCGTGAGTAACGACCTGCCCCCCGAATTCTCTTTTCACGTAGTCTTCTACTAGCCTAGCTTTGTGATATTTTAACATTTGAAGGAGGAGTTGGCAAAAAGTTGGGAAAATCGATAAAAGTGTGTTTAAAAAAGAAATTACTCGTTTTCAGCTCACGTCCTCGTGTCTCGTCCTCGCAGCAGCGGCGGGCTACGCCGTGCCCTACGTGGCACCGTATCACGGCCCCCCGGCGCCGCTGGCTCACGACGGGAGAGTGATCGACACGCCGGAAGTTGCACACGCGAAAGCGGTCCACCTGGCCACCCACGCGGCGGAAGCCGCCAAGGCATCTCCTCCAACAACCGGTTACGAGGATTACGAAGGGAAATACGAAGGGAACGGGGGTTACGTGGCCGGGCAGAGCTTGTACTACGGACCCCCGGCACCGTTGGCGCACGACGGGAGAGTGGTCGACACGCCGGAAGTCGCACACGCGAAGGCCGCGCACCTGGCGGCCCACGCGGAACAGATTTCGAAAATCGCACATATCGTCCCATACCAGAAGGCACATTGGTGAACGAGTCGATGAAGGAATCGTGGAATTTTTTTTTTTTTTTTTATAGGATCAGTTGGGATATTTTCTCGAGATTATCTCGTTGTTGACGACGTTGTTTAAGATTAATCCGATTTTGCGAGTAATTCTGTGAAAGGGAATAATGGAACGTAAGGGGAAATTGTTTCGCGAATTTGGAGAAAGAGATGTGGATTATGGATTGTAATGGATGATGTGTAATTTGTTATGTTATATATATATATATATTGATTAAAAATATTGCAAGTATTTATCCAATATTTTTTTGTTGATTCTTCTTCCTCTTGTATTCTTGTACTTGTAAAATAAAGTGTAACGATGCAATGGAAAAATTTCGAGTAAGTATTCGTTTTTGGAAAAATTTATGGATTATGCACGGATGGATAGATAGGTGTATAGAAAAGTTGTGGAAGAAGAAGAAGAAAACTTTGTATGCCTATATTTGTCGATATGACCCAAGGCCCTAAGAGATAATAATTTACTGGACGTTGCAAAGTAAGTTATTACGAGCTGAACACGACCGACACATAGAACCTCGAACGGCCCTAAATGGAATCCGGAGGTCTCCAGTTTCCATAAATCTGTCAAATCTGTTTCGTCTCGGTGTCGGTCGAGTACAACACTTATCTGCATTAATTTTATGGTTATTATCGTGCTTCCGTCAAATATTTTGCACGTGGAATTTATAAATTACGAATGAGAGTGAATAAAGCGTTAATAAAGAATTGCCTTCGAAATTATATTATAATAGCGTTTATACGCCAATCATAAGAAATTCATAAATGTGTAAAAATATACAAAATGACATATTAATGCAAAAAAAAATGCATGAAATATTCATTCAAGAGCTGAAATTATTCGCGATATTACTATCAAAGGACAATTTACCAGAAATTTCAACCATGATAAAAAGAAGAAAGAAAATGTATGTAATATGCGAGAAAGAAATTTAAAACGAAAAAATTATATTATAATCTTACATGTTCGTTCATTCGATAGACTACTGTAGGACACGTGATAACATCATTTTATTGCAGGTTCAAGAAGAATGACGCAAGAATGCAAAATATCAATGTGACGATAATCCATAATTATAATATTATCTATCGTTTCCTGGTATTCACAATAAAATCCTTTTTTTCCATCTTCGACGACCTCTTAAATTTTCATCACGAACATCTCAACACTCTTTGAATATCTTCGATAATTCTAAATTCGAAAATTCTAAATTTTACTACTTAACACTTCCTTCGACAACGTTTCGATCTTCCGAATTATCATCGTCTAACATCTTTTTCACATTTTTTCAACGATATTCCATTCTCGAATGAACGAGAGACAAAAAAAACGATATCTCTCTGTTACATCCTCTTCATCTGCATAACACGCGGCGACAGCGTGTTTCATTTCACTCTCTCGTGTCCTCCACCACCGATTTATCATCGGTGCCTACAGCAAGTGGACGAAACGAATTCCTTCGATGGTCGCCATTCCGTGTACACCCACCTATACGAATCCGCGTGTGTTGTCACGCGGCGTCACAACCCGTGCATTCGGTTCTCTACCCGCTGCCTTCTTTTTCTCTTTCTTTCTTTCCTTCCTTCTTTCCTCCAAGAGAGCACGGTGCAACAGTTGCGACAGTTGTGCACGGTTCAAAGACCACATCTCGCGCATTGTTCGCGTGCTGACCTGAACGGAACTGCGAGCTTGTCGCCAACGCTTCGATAACGGGAGAGAGACAAACGTGTCGCTTGCTGGCCGCAAGTTTCTCACCGAGTGGAATGTTTCTGAATAATATTTCGATAGAAATTATATTATAATTATTTTCTCAGAAAATAAAACATCATCATCTCCATTATCTCAAGTAAATGGACCTTTTCTGTACACTTTCGAAAGGAATATACATATATCGAAAATAATTTGGAATAAAATACGTTCAAATCGAAACGATTTCCGATCATCCTTAGGCATTAAAATCTCCAGCTTACTTGGCCCACAATATCCACCCCGAGCATGCAAGCGTCGAAATCTCCGTTGATCCCGTTAAATAAAAATTGATGAGCAATCTTCGTTTCTTTTCCTTTTTCATCCACTCGTCCGATGAAATAGAAAAGGCATATTTTCAATCGACTCTATATCGTTTCAATAGGAAGTATCGGTTGGATATTTTCGAATTTTCGAAAATAGTTATTCAACTTTTACTGTATCGAGGACGACGTGATCGGATCCGCGATGACGTGCGTGTCCACGCGCACGTTGTCGTGTATTTTATTCCTGACGAGGTGACACAGTGTGTCATTGTTAATGGCTTGGTAAATGTTACGGGGCAGGGCATGGCAGCCTTTAAAGCAGAGCATTTTCCTGGGTGTGGTTGTGTACCCCGTTGGCCGCGGATGGGGTGGGGCACGCGACGACGCCCCGTACCCCTATAAATTCGACGAACCACGATGCTGGAAGTCATAATGCGAATCCCAAGCTCTGTCGATAGTCGCTGGATCGACCTGCGCCGAGCTTCGACGTCATGATTCAATACATCGTGAGTATCACCTGTATCTTTTTATCTTTCCTTTCTCCTTCCACTCTTACCGCAATCTTCTCTTATTTCTTCTCTTTAAAATCTATATAGAAATGATGGAGATTCTTTTTAAAATGATTTTAGGAAACCAATATTATATTTATTTCTCTTCAACTAATTTAAAACGACTTGGACTCCGATCAGATCCCTTTTTCTCTTTAATGTAATCCTACCTTTTCGAGCCATTATTTTCTACATCTACGTGTGACTGACCAGTGTCCAACTTTGCTTTCAGATTCTCGCTTCCATTCTCGTTTTGAACGTGGCCCATTCCGCGCCGCAGTGGTATCCTGGGGCGTATGGCGGGCACGCGGCTCCAGCCCCATTGGGGCCCGACGGAAGAGTGGTGGACACGCCGGAAGTGGCCCAATTGAAGGCGGCTCATCTGGCCGCTTTGGCCGACGCGAATGCCAGAGCGCCTAAAGGACCCGGCGGCCCTTATCCTGGTCCTCCTGGCTCCTACGCCCCTGGAAACTATGCACCTCATTACAGGTCTTGCACACTGTTCTCCCGTATTTAAAGAAATACAACCAGAAGCATTGACGTTAATACGAAAAAAGAAAGAAAAGAAAGGTTGATCGTAGGGGAATAAATTATATTTGAAAAATTGCAGCGGGCCACCAGCTCCTCTCGGGCCGGATGGCCGCGTGGTGGACACACCGGAAGTGCAACAAGCCAAGGCGGCTCACTTCTCCCTGTACAACGCCGCGGCTCAGTCCAGCGCCCCGCCAGCTCCAGCACCTCCGTCGTGGAATCCGCATGGAGGCGCCTCCTGGAACAATCCCTCTTGGAATTCCGGACACGATTGGAACCAGTGGAATTAGAATCGGGCGTCGATCTAGAAACGACTAGGCTGACTATATATTTCATCCCCTGTTCATCCCCGATCGACGATGCAAGAGAAAAATGATTCCCTTGGATCGTCGAGTTTCAACTACCTCCAAGAATCTTTATCTCCAAGATGGAAGAAGTATTCTCTTCGTTATTCTTCTGCAACCTCTTTCCACCACTTTTCTTTAAGCCTTCTTATCCCCTCCCTTCCTCTCTGGTTCCGTCTTCTCTGTGATTCGTCTACCTCTTCGTCGGTCGTTTGTCTTCAGTTTTTACGATTCTTTCGGCGTGAATTCGAGGTTGGTTTTTTTTTTTTTTATAATTTTAATTCCACCTTCCTCGATTAATTCCGTTGTTAATCCTAAATAAATACGCCATCGATCATCATTATACAAAAATTGTGTTGGAAAATGGATAAAGTCAATCTTTTAATAATAGAGGAATCAATTTTCTTTTCTTTTCCATTATATAGTTAATTAAATTTGATAAGGGAGAAAGATTTCATTTCGCAAACTCTCGCAACAATTCACGATTCGAATGAAAATTTGAATTTCGTGTTGGAAAGAATTTATCTAATTTAAATAGAAATTGAAACGAATTGTTGAATTAATGGGAAAAGAAGAATATAATTTTTTTCAGAGATAGAAATTTGCAATGATGGCGTATTGTATGCATCGTGAAAGTGAAATAGAAATGTTTGAATCGTCGAATGGAAATGAGCTAACGGTGATATGCACCGTTACAGTTATTGTATACCGTATATAATATCGTCTTGTCACATACCTCTTCAAGGTGATCTCTCTCTTCGTCGCTTTTTGCGTTAGTCAAAGTCTGCGTGGAAATTAACCTATGAATTATTCATATAAAGATTATTCAATGTTATCATGTTTTTCTCTTTTATTATAATTAGAAAAAATTTACATGTACATTTGTAAATTATCGTGCGTGTACATAACGGAAATATGAGGCGAATAAAATGCAACGTTTTGCTGAAACAATTTCCTCGAGAGATTAATTTGTTGTCGAAGAACAACGTGTAATATTACTCCTATTTTTTAGCATTCTGATTTTCTTTTTACTATTTTTAATTTTTTCCTAATCATCGAAAGAAAAATCCTATTTTTTTTTTAAAAACCATCAAACCAAAAGTATACACGGATCCTAAAGAGAAGAAATTTTTAAAAAGGAGGACGAAGGGGAGGCAAAAAAAGAATGCGATGGCAACTTATTATGCGCTATAATTCCCCATACAGAAAATTGTGAAACTGAGAGGTTTAAAGGTCTTTGATTTAATCGAATCCGCGATCAAGGCACGTGTGGTCGATTAACATGCCCGTGACACGAATCAAATCGATTCGTGCTCACTTCGGAAAACATGGCAGTGTGAAACTTGGTTAGAGTTTGAACAACTATAAATCCGATTATACAATAAGATCAAACATATGTACATGGGCGTGAAAACGATGCCGAATCGTTCATTGAAGGTGAAGTTATGAGGCGCGGAAAGCAGGATACGAAGTGATTTATTGATTCTTAAACGGAAATTTATAATTTCGAATCTATCGTTCGGCGAGTGAAATTATTCAATCGTGCTTCAATTATACAAATGGCCACTTAAAATTAACGGCAAGACATAAAGAGGAAATTTTACAAGAGATGTCATCGGTGATGTATTTATTGTTTAATGAGTTAACTTAAAGGAAAAATTAATTAGAAAGAAAGAGAATGAGGTACTCAAAAATCTTCAACTTTAAGAAAATCCAACTCGATTCAATTTCAAGAAGTTTAGAAGAAAATTCAATCTTCACTTTCAGATTACTCAAACTTAAGCAAACTTGATCAAATATTCCACGAAATTTTAAAATATTTTAAGAAAGAATCAAATCTTCTACGTGTCATCCCATTCGTCAAACACAAACAAAATTTCATCCGATCTAAATCTACACCAACCAAATCCAACTAGCTCAAACCTTCTAAATCCAATAATTAAAAAAATAAATGATAATTCCAACTACAAAATTTTTTCAAATTCAAGCACTCCATAAAACATAAATCGAGTCCTTTATCATACTTCCTCAAACACGAACAAATTTCACCAAATCTCACCAACAACCAGCAATAATTTTAACCTCCTATTGACACTTTGTACGACTACAGGTGCACCTCGACGACCCCCATGGATATAAATCCCATTAAGGAAACAGCACACGGTATCAACGATTTTTTTCTAAATCTAAAATCTAATGCATTCCTCGTCAAGCTCGATCAAACACGTCCTTGCTGGTAGCCAGCGTCTACGCTATTGGCCGAGTCACGGACAGAACCGGTTCCACGGTGTCTGGTGACTATAAGTGCAAGGCAAAGTCGGTAGCAGACACTGTGGACCGTTTCCTAGATCTGGATCAGTAACGTTATCCGCGCGATCGCTCGTAATTGACTGCTTAAGCACGGTGAATATTGAAATCGGACCGTTGCCCGCATAAGGAAGTGAACGTTTGGGGTGTGGAAGGTCGAGATTTTCTATTGCCACGTGTAGCGGAGATTAGGCGATCGTGTGTGTGGAAGGATCGTGTCTTAAAGGCTGTCTCTAAGGGACAGCAATGGGATCACGGGTCACTGGGTATCGAGTTGAGGTTGGGCGATACGAGAGGGTTTTTGTGAGAGTGAAATGGACGAAACGAATGCATACGATATACTGGTTTCATAGTTAATAGTATTATTTTTATATAAACCAATTTAGTTATGACCTTATCGAGAGGAAATAATTTATCATTCACTGTAATTTCTATAAATTTATAGAATATTTAGTTATTTAGGTGATCAAACATTTAAGGAAGGATTCTTCGAAAATTTATAAAAGTGATCGCTCACGAATGATTTTCCATTAATTATTAATAATTAAGAAACAAAGCGAAGTTCGCAATTTTTTTATTCTTAATTTTCGTCTTATTTCTACATCTAATGAAAAGAATCATTCTTTAAATTTTTACACTCGTAAACATCCTGTATATTCGTATACAAATGCGTTCTACATTTGCATGTAGAACGAGACAAACAATGGACTCTACTCGTATTTAACACTATATAATGGCAAATTCTGGTTAATGTCAGGGAACTCTCAAAGTTCGGAATTTTCGTTATGCAAGATGTAGGCCAATCTTCCGTTCGATTTCTCATTGGACGACGCCCACGTTACCTGCTCGCTTATTTACCTACATTCGAGCATGACTAATCCGAATAGTGTGGGATGACAGAACGAGATCACGTGCCCACGTGACTTCCTAAAGAAACGATCATCAATCAAAGGAAAATATAGAGTAGGAACTAGGAGAAGAGGGAGAAAGAAAAAGAGGTGCGGACGACACGAGAGACACATTCGTATTTTATTCCACTGGAAAGACAATAAAAAATATAGAATACACTTCGGTGGCAAGAATGACAAATTTTCTAAGTAACATACGATTCATTTTTTCACAAAGTACCTTAATATCTACCATCATAAATATATATTATATCTTAAAAATCTAAAAATCTAAAATCACATATTATATCATTCATTAACAATTGTATGGCAATAAAATTCAAATTGCAGCAATAGCAATGTTAAACAACAAAATGGTTATTTTACGTAAAATAAATGGGACGAGTTATTCAAGTTGAGTATATATAAGTAATATTATTTACAAAATTGGTATCGGAGGGGGAGAAATTTTCGTTCAATTTTCGTCAAACCGTCGAAAATCCCAACTGTCAAAAAAATATGTAAAAAATCAGGTACGACACAATCTGCTCTCAATAATTGCTGCAAAAAGTTACATTGCACGAACAATTCGACGGAAAATTGAACGATTTTGTTTTAAAAAAATCCAATTTTCGTGGCATAATGTATACGCAATTACAATTTTATACAATAAATTCGAATATGTTCGGGTAAAAACGTAAAAATCTATCGTTTCACAAAAAATTTAATATTTCCTTCCTTATATTTTCATAATGATATTTATCAGAATTAATTAAACAGAAATACCAAAACTAAAACGGTTTAACAACACATACGTACGTATCAGAGATATCGTCGAATCAAGAAAAGAAATCCTATCTCATTTTAATAGTAAAGATCGTTCTGGGTGGAGAGTGCTACAGCGCGAGCGTGTGCCTTCATATGCGCCTCGCGCGCCCTCATCACTTCCGGTGTGTCCACCACGCGGCCATCAGGGCCGAGTGGCGCTAGTGGTCCTCTGTAACCCATTGTCGGCGCGTGTTTGTAGGTAACTCGAACAGGTGCCAGGTAAACCAAATTTTTTCGCCCATCAAAGATGTCAAACTCGTAAAATTCCGACGCTTTCGAGGCTGCTCGTGCACGCGTTGTCAAACGTGGGCTCTTCGCGTCTGTCATCTTTAAAATTGAACGAAAACGATCGTTTTCTTTCATTTCGAAAACAGAAATCCTTTTTTTCGCGCACATCGTAACGTTCTACAAAATTCTGCAACAATGGCGGATTCTAAAATTTTAAATTCTTTTAAAATTTACCTCGGCATTCTCCATAGCATTTCCGTCGCTCTCCAAAGGCATGTATTCCCTCTGCCTCTGCCTCTTCTGCATCACGGTCTCGACAGGGTCCATCACTTGCGGCATGTACGACATTTCGTTATTTTCGTACATCTCGTAATCGTTCTGAGCCTTTCTCAGTCTGGCCATCGTTTCAGCGTGCAACGCTAGGTGGGCAGCCCTCGCATGGGCCACTTCCGGCGTATCCATGACCATCCCATCGCTGGTCAATGGCGCTGGAGGACCTCTGTACTGAATGTATTCTCTGTCCTCGTAGGATTCGGCGATCGTCGACGCCACCAGTGACGCGGCCAGGACTATCTGGAAAAGTGCAACGAAGGATCACGTTGCATCCTGTGAGTTTCTCGATTTTGAAATTTTGGAGAAAAAGATAATATAAAAAGAAAGAAAAAAATAATCGAAATTAAAAGTTTAATATTATAAGAATATTTATATATGTATTTTTTTTTATTATTATTATTTTTCAGTAAACGCCCAATTATCGAATCATATAGATCATTAACGACAACGAAACTATTTCTTTTCCCTCGACACACTTACGAGCAAGATCATGCTGTTAGGACACCACGAAACGGACGTCTCGGTTACGAGTGTGGCTGGCTCGATCGGTCGATCTAGCTTTTATAGCGTCGCGGTTTCGATGCGAGTAAAACCACGTTACGATGATCAATACCTGACGTGTAAAATGATACTTTAATTGTTTTCTCGTTAAACATGCATCATGATCTTGTAGTTGTAGTTAAACTTTTGAAGAAATTGCGGTGAGATATCGCGGATTGATAGCTTGAAACTGAGACCCAGAGATTTGCAGAGATGTATGAAAAATCCAAAAAATAGTAAGTAATATTCGATAAATTTGAATTTTTATTTTCGGAGAATTTTTATTGAGCTTTGCGAGTTCAATTAATGGCGATATTAAATTAGTTACGATTCTGATAAATTTTTAAGATTGATTTGTTTGAGATAGCGATTTTCAGCCAAAAATAATTTGAAAACGAAAATCTTAACAATTTTTTTCTGACAGAATATTGACGAGAATCTTAAAATTCTTATAATGGTAACAATTGTGAAAAAAATATCTTCCTTTTAATAAAAATAATTTTCTTGAAATGCACACACAAGAAATCGAACAATTATAGTATCCATTAAATATTAAAAATTGATCCAGTTTGCAAACGTCCCTGATGTTTCGTCTCGATTTTTCGAGGTCAGTTTTCAGCGTTGCAACCCTCTCGCCACAAAGACAACATTGGAGAAGACTTTTTTGTGGTTTCGACCTCGATTCACGGACGACTAGACGGGATCATAGATACCCTTAGTGATCTAGTGATCTCTTCAAGGCAGTCCTGTTTCCACGATGAGCTCCTGTCCCCTTATAAATGATGGTCCAGATACACTCTAGCCAATCACGCATCGATACCGTTTCAAAATTCATGTAACACACTTTGAAATAATTTCAACGACAAATTTTTGCCAATACTTTTCCAAATTAAATTTATAATTTTACAATCACACATAGAAAGAAATCGAAAAGAATCTGTTAGACGCTTCAAAAATTCTTCCTGTTTGGAAAAAAGTTTGGAAATTAATTTTCTTGAATATTTTTTAAAATTGCAATAATTTTCTTAAAATTACGAAGAAATGAAAAATTGAACTTATTTAGAGATTGATTCGAATAAATGAAAACTTTGCAATAGTTTATTTATCGTGTATAATCACATACATTACACGAGCACAATAAATTAAAATAGTAGCCTCGTTTCGTTTAATTAAAGCATCGATGTGGATTCTCTGTTTATGTAATATGTGATACAATTCGGTCATGTGATAATTTCAAAGAAGAAAACTGATTAGATCACGATTAATTAAAATTCATTGATGAGGATTCAAGTCTTGGAAAATATAAAGAATTCAAATAGATAATTAATCTCTTAAGGTATTCGTTTAGTGCCATTCGAAGATGAAACATTTTTTAAATATTAACATTCAACATTATCATGACTTACAAAAAAAAATATATAAATACTGTAATTTTTATTGGAGCTAAAATGGATGAAAAAAATAACAATTTCAATTTCGTTATTCGTTATTATGTATCTTAAATAATAATTAATGATCCATATACATATATCTACATGCTCCTATTTAGGAATGCCGAGTCGAACAAGTTATAATTCTCGACCTTTTCAAAACCGACGAATCACGATGCTAGAGTTCGTTGAGCAGGAACGAATCCACGTTCCCAGTTCCTTCTCACGTGTTTCGTACACCAATGCGACCTATGTCGCAACAACTGTAGCCTGAAGGTGGCTGGTAACACGGCTGGTAATCCTATTTCGATGAGATTTCTATTTTATCCCATCATAGAAAGTGGATCACTGAGCCAAGTTGAATTGGAAAAAAATTTGTTCACTTGTTTATTCTCGCGGAAGATTATGTTACATACGTATTGAATCTCAAGGAATTTTAATAAAATGGAAACAAAAAATGAAAACAAAAATTCCTTGCATCGTTGCTCAAAATTTAACAAACGATACGAAAGTTTCGATAAGTTATTCGAGAAGCCATTGACACTACGCTATTCTTGTTGATCAATCAACTAGAATCGTTTTTTTCTTTTTTTGTATTCCAATGGCGAAACTTTTTGACCGCTTCTTTTCGCGCGAAATCGCACGAGCAGAAACCGCAATCGCACGAGACAGTCGTTACGATAATTCTACGAGGGAAACCCTGAAATTTTTTTCCTCGTCGAACAATTCTCTTCACTGTGGTATTTATTTATTTTTCTTTCGAATTTTTTGTTTCCACGTTTACTTGTGTTACAATTCTCGTTCTTCTTATCGATATCAATTTATAATAAAAAAATTTTTTTCCATTTTCTTATATTCAATGTTAAACGACCCTGAAGAAGGTGTTCATCTAACCCGATCGAGGTGAAGACATCTTTCCAATCTCTCTTGGATTACGCTAACCGCACAACGAAATCAAATATAGGTTAACTCGTGGTTTCTGACGAATAATATTGCTTGACAATTTGTTTGACGCATTGATTTTTGGTGGCTTCTCGAACGAGAATTGCGCGTTAACCTACATAATAAAAATTCATCAGATATCTGGAATATAAGTGTCGATTTCTTAAAATTAATACATAAGCCTAATAACATAGTACATATTAGTATATTGAAGTTTAAGTGTATTGAAGTTTATCGATGAATCTCGTATATATAACTTTAAGCTTTAAATAAGATACTTAAAGTATTAAGTAATATCGAGTATGAAATTAATAATTCCGAATATATATTATACATATTGTATGAAAATAATGCAATACACGTTAAAAATTGAAGGGAACGTATGATATAAAAATATATTTTTCATATCAAATACTAAAATAATAGAGGAAAATAAATGATAAATGAACATCAATGAATATCAATTTTTAAAATTATAATTTTTAATGCAAAGAAAGAAAAATAAATTGATTTGGAAAAAATTCAAAATTTATTTAAGAAAATTATGTAAAAATATGTCTCTATAAAATTTACAACTCTCTAATATTTGTTAAAATAATATTAAAACAAGTAAAATTCTCGAAAAATATTTCTAAAATTTTTGATCCTTTTAAAATTTTTGTTTCTCTAAAAAAAAGTAAAAAAAAAAAAATTATCCCTAGCATCACATTAAAAATTAAATATTTTTAGAAAGAAAGAAACACGAACGGACGAGCGGAGTAGAAGGAATAAGAAATGAGAAATTTAAAAAAGAGGAGGGGGAACAATTTATTGACCTAAATTATTTACAAATACGTCACGGTTTGTCTCAATTTAATAAGCTCCGACTAATTGCTGCGATTGATAATTTTGAGGTTGGAAAGCAGGTTTGCCAAACGCTGGTTGCGCCGCGGGATACGAGGGCGCTGCTCCAGGAAATATTCTAGCCGCGGGAGAATTGTACTGGACTGGGGCGGCTGGTGGATTACCATAAGCTGAAATAAAATGAAAAACAATTTAATCATTAATCTAATCTAAACTAAAAGAACTTTATTTGTTCATTTATTTTTTATGATGAAGAATTCGTTAGAATTCACGCATACTTAGAAATTCCACAAATAATTGAAAAATTCTTATCAGTTTGAATTTCTGGTTCTTTTAAATGGAAGAAATATTTGATCCTTTGATTGATTTACGTTTTATGGATTTATAGTAATCTTCAAAATTAATCATTTATGAAATTAGAGTGAAATTCGATTACGTGACCTACGATATCGTTGCTACGATGTTGCTTGATATTCCAGAAGAGAAATGGCCGGGTCACGATTATATACTTAACGACTAGTGGCCATACCAGCTATTCTCGCAGGAACAATCGAACGATTAAGTTGTTGAGCAACTATTCAATTCTTACGTTAGCGAGGTGTTACCAATGTATTTACAGTTGGCAAGAGTTCAATAATTCTCTAGCTCTGTCTCTCGTACGAATTCCTCCGTATATAAATATTACGTCACGACAAAAATAATATTTTCCAACACCACGAGAACAAATATCACGATGCTAGTTTTAAAGCTATAAAGAGATTAAAAAAAAAAAAGGAAAGGAATTTTAAAAATTATCATCCTGCAATAGAAACAGAAAGAAATATTAAAATATTCGAGGAAATTAAAATAAGCTCTCGCATCTTACGTAATCATTACTCTCTCGAATCACCTTTTGCGAACGTACCTTGGCCTTGGACTTCCGGTTTGTATTCCTGCGCAAACTTATACGCCCTCGCCTCGGCCTCGGCCAATTCTGCCAACCTGGCGGCCTTAAGAGCGGCCACTTCCGGCGTATCGATTACAGTCCCATCCTCCGCGAGGGGCGCAGGCACGAAAGGGGTGGGTTTCACGTTGGCAGCGAAACTTTGCTGCCCGACAAAGTTCGTATTTCCCGTATACTGCGGCTGATAACCCGATACCTGATTCGGTTGATTGTACGTCGCCACTGGTGCTGGAAATGTTTTTCTTTTCTTTTTATCGACGGATTAATTTTAATTCTAAAATGAAACTTGTTCTTAAAAATATCGTTCCAAACGAAACGAAGGGAGGGGCGCGATGATGAGCGGAGAGATGAAACAGGAGAAGGGAGGAGAATTTGTGGAGAAATTACGGACAGAAATTTTTACCTGGAGCAGATTGGTAGATAGGCGGCTGATAGGCTTGCTGTCTGACGTAAGTGGGGGGTTGGGAAGAGGGGAAGTTGTAGGCCTGGGACTGGGGGTTGTACTCGACCGATTGGGGCTGATTCTTGCTCTCCTCGGCGGCTCTGGCCGCGGCTCTAGCGAATTCCGCGAAGTGGGCAGCCTTCGCTTGCGCGACTTCCGGGGTGTCGATCACGTTTCCGTCTTGGCCAACCGGTGCCGGGGGTGCGAACCTCTGGGGCGCCGATTGGGGGTGCACCTGGGGCTCGCTGAACGAGGGCGAGCCGAGGAAACCGGCCCTGCAGCTGGCCACCGTTGCGACGAAAACGATCTGAAAAATGAAATCGAGAGTGTTGAAATATTAATAGTGAACGATTATAAAAATGTGAATTCGAAATTATATCTCTCGATTGAACGAATCAAATCGCCATCTGAATTTTATGAACGGAAATTCTTCGACAATTTCTGAACAAATGGCTAAGTGGTTGCCCACCTATCCTACCCTATAACAATACCTTTCACTTTCCTTTGCCATTTGTCGATCTGTCCACAGAAGGAAGGAAAACTCACCAATCCCCTCATGGCTCCTTTCTCTCGATCGATCTCTTTCTTTCTCTTTTATTCCCCCGTGTTTTCCCCTTTGCAAAAAAAAAGCGCTGCTGGTGTGGCCAGTACTCGCTCGTTTCCGCTCCAGCTCCACGCTTACCCGGCCCGGCCTCACGTTTTGTGTTCCTGGAGAACGGCCGTTGGTAGCATTTATAGCGGTGATCATCCGCCCCCTCCCACGTGGACCACGGCCTGGAAGGAGCCGGGTGATCGGTTAGCCCACGTAGCCTGGGAAGCGCGCCAGGAAAAAGGATACTCCCCCCTTCCCCTTCCCCTATTCAGGCGGCTGCTTCGCGCCAGGACCTTGGCATTTCAACGGGGTCCATGCACTCCTGGACCGGAAGGATGGGACTGGAGGGGGTTGCGATTGGTCACGAGGGGCAGGAAGGGTTGGCTTGGGTCGTTGGAAGCGCGAATTGGGAATTGAAAGGATTAGGGAAAAGTGTTGTCGATTTGTTCGGAACACGGAAAGGAAATTGAAATTGGATGGAGATGGAGAGGCATTGCGCAATCGAGTCGATTGCGATTTAAGGAATTGCGTGTTGAGTGAATCTTGAAGAATAAGAGGAATTAGGTGGAGTTAGATAGTGGGTGGAGAATAAAATAGAATTGCGCGGATGCAAAATTATTTATGGGCGTGGAAGGGTATGGGATTAAAGTGAGTTTGAAGACAAAGTGGGGTTGTTGGATGAAAGGAGATGGTTGGAGGAAGGAAGATGGAAATATAATTGGCGAGAAATGGCACGGCGGTTGATCGTCAAAAGTTGCAAAAGTTGGAGCGGAGTTTTCAAAAGTCGTAAAAATACGTGGAGAAGTTGTGCGATTTTAAATTGCGGAATATATTTATAAGCGAGTATCCATCCAGTGTTGTTATTCAATTTGTGAGCAAAGTGCAGTGAGAAGGATCACGTGAGATCGTCACGTGAGAAATGGATTACATCGCGACGAAGGAAGTTACATAGGAGGAGACACTTTTCCCCATAATTGCATATGGGAAATAATCTTGATCGCAGTGAGAAAACCGTTCAATGTTATAATTAAATTTCTACATTTTTCTTTTTTATTATTCTTCCTCTGAATAATGTAAAATTTATTCTAATACTCGTATTTATATAATTATCGATATCATCGGTGGATTTTCTATAACTTATAATATCTTTGTTTTAAAATTTGCATAAAATTTGCGATTGTATTTTTTACGCAAATCAAATAAAATTTTATACATGTTTTTCTTTCTTTAATCTTTCAAATTCTTAAAATTTGCAAGATTATTACTCTTCACGAGAATAAAATAACCTTTCTTATCGTTTGTCCCATCGAGCCACGACTTATTTAATATAAAGGTAAAAATTTTCAACATCTACTCCCTTTTATTTTATTTCTCCTTTCGCCGGTACTTTGCTGTCCTTTAAACAAAGCCGTTCATGCAAGTGTTAAACGACTTACCAACCCTGAACGAACGAAGGACTCGAGAACGAAGGACAGTCTGCAGCAAGAATGCATTCCTTTATATTTTTCCATCGTGCAGAGTTGTGCTATACGAACTCGGATCAAATAAATTGGTTCGTATGAAAAAGATCTTGTCCTGTATGAAAGAGGTGTTGCAATTCATTAATACGAGTTAGCGAGAATGTTAATGCGATTTATTATCAAGTGTTAATAACGATTTATTGCTCGAATGTTGCTCGTGTCAATGAATTCGTTTAAAACTTTTTAAATTGTCAATTTTGAATTTTTAATTATCACTTTTAATTTTTATACTCATCTTCCATGCATTTCTTTTTAATTTTATATTGTTGTAACTTTAGAGAATGTGAAAAAATTATGATTTTGCACAATATCTAAAATTTGATAGAAATTGATAACAGCTTAACAGCAAGGAATCCGTGTAATCATAAATTTTTTAATATGGCAATTAAGTTTCGAATTTGATCATATTTATCATCATCTTAATAGCTTGTTTTAAAAGGTATCAAAGTATACGAAATGAATCATCGATCGATAATTTTCACTTAAAATTCGTCAATTGTATAATTTATAAAAAAAAGAAAATAAATCGCACACACGCGAGATATTAAGAAACGTATTAATCTTTCGTGATATCGATTAATGAGTGAAAATAAAAATAGTATAGCTATCAGTCGTAATTTATTTGACAACTTTCGATTAAAAATTTGTTAACTTTAATAATTATGAATCAGGACTCATTTACAAATAAATTCTGTGATAGAATAAAATTTGTATAACTTTTAAATGTTCTAATGAATTAAAAAAAATGTTATTAAGTCATAAAATTATTAATACCCAAATAAATACTTGAGGATTTTAAAACGATCGAACATTAAAAGAAATGAATAAAAATAAGTATCGGATATGAATAAAGAATTGGACTGTTTTGCCACCCTATTGCATGTGTAATTGGGAAATATTTATGTGTCACAATCGTCCAAGACAATTCTCAATTGGCGAAATAACAATCGTAAAAACGATTTTGTAACTGCATACGAATAATATTAGAAAGCTGGCCATGTTCCTTTTTTTCTCGATTAGATCGAAGAAAACCCTTTGATATTGCGCCAACGGTGTTTTTCAATCACCGCGATATGGCCATCGTTAGAAAAATGTTTCGTTACAAAGTGTGTATCGAAGATTAGATGGTATCAAGAGAAAAGGATAGAAGAAAAAAAAGAAAAGAAAGAGAAAGATCAAAGATCGTGATTAAGATACTTTATCTTAATCAAAGTCTATAAAAAAGGTTCATAAATATACTTAATTTAATTTCCAAATGGTAACAATTAGGTTCTTAATTAATAAATTTTTTGTAACTATGATACATTCTTTGAATCGAAGTTTTTGTTTATGGAACTTTTTTTTATTGCCAAGATTAGTCAGAGATTATGGAAAGGAACTTTTTAATTAAATAATAAAATTTTAACGAGATAACAAGATAAAATTCTTTGAATAAAAGAATGTGTATATATAATGTAACAATTTTTATTCTGAATTTTATAGAGCGTTAACTATAAATTTCTTCCATGATGTAAACAACGCTAAATTATTTTACGATTTGATTAATCTAGATCTCATTAAGATCATCTATTTAATTTAGTTCTGTGCCTCTGACACATTTGTGCTTAATTAGACGTCGTTAAAAATACATTACGCTTCTAAAAAAAAGGTTATTCTTTTCCTCTCAATTATTTGCAAGATTATATTTTGTTTAAAAACAGATTTTACTAAAAAAAAAAAATTAAAATAAAATTGAAATTAATTAACGAATATGTTAATATAATAATTGAAAAATTGTGTTACGATCTCTTAAAATTTCGACAATTCTTAATCTTTAGATCTTTTGATCCTTGATTTTTTTTGTGATTGAATTTTTTCAACCGACGAAAATATTTATAAAATGCTAGAAAAAAATATTACGAATTGATCCATAATCTGTTTTTTTTTTTTTTTTTAGATCGAGACAAGATTTAATAATCTCTTTTCAGAGACACGCCCCATTATCGACGAACAAACTCGTTGACCGTGAATATTTGAATTTCGTGACTTTGAATCGAGCGCTGTTCGAAGGACACTGAACTTCTTGCGAGGTTCGTTGTTACTGAAAATTCATCGTGTATTTATTTGCAGAAATATTGCTTTCATAATAAAAATAAAAAACAATTTTTATATCGATTTTTATAACATGATATAATGTTAATAGTAACAGTAAAATAGAATAATTATTCGTAAACGTATAATGTATTCAATTTTTTCAATTGATCAATCATTTTTCCTTTGTTTCATATATAAAAAGATTTTTTGAACGAATCGAAACAGGAAAGGTTAAATATTGTAACGTTTTCTCGTCGACGTTATAATCGGTGAGAAATAGTATTCAAATTTATTTCTCGAAATCGTGTAAGTACACGTACAATATTCTTCGTGGGCGCAGGAAAAGGCTCGAACAGCGACCTTGACTGTCTCATATTCTTCGATATCCTGAGGAAAGAATGGCTTGAAGCAGCGGTTCCCAAACGAAAGATACAAAATGCATTGAAAATGTTATATGCAACTCTGTAATTTTGCTTAGCCTTCAATAAATTGATCGAACGTACGAGAATTATCGGTAATTTTCATAAAATGAAACAGAATAATATGCTATAGTATTATTTATTATTTAAAAGAAGCGAAAAATCTACGATAAATGTAAAATGTCGACGAAAGAAATAATAATCACAATGAAAATAATTTCTAATTCTGTTCTTTTCTACAATTTTTTTGTTTTCCTTTTCTTTATAGCGATTCATTGAAAGTTTTCAATTCAAATTCTTACATCACGAAGTTTTAAGATACTTACAAGATTTCTATCGATCGAAAAGACGAATGTATGAGATGAAATATGTTCACAAATATAGGATTAAAAAATATAAAATATAATAGTGAAGAAATCTTGATTAACTTTATAATATGCTTAGATTTATCCTAACAGTTTTATCATTGTTAATACTCTATTCTCGATTAATTGTATAATATTTGTTTTCAAATTTAATTATTAGAAAAAAAATTCATTATCTTAAAAATTTCGAATGAATAGTCTAAAAATATTTCGATCGAAATCTTAGCAAACGCCCTGTCTCCATGGAAGTTAGCAGCGAACTGACTAAAGGTATCGAAAGCGCTCTTAATTTTATCAATGAATATCCCCACTACCTACTCTGCCTTTTACTCTTCTATTTTTGTGTTCTTAATTCCAACTGCTATCATATTTTCTAAAAATTAAGAGAAATATCACTCTTACTCGACGAAGAAGGCACGAGACAGAAATAGAAAATAGAGTTGTAAAAAATTATTATAATTCAACACCTGTATAACTAATAAAATTAACCATTCTTTCCATTAATTTCACGACGAACCAATCGTTTCCAAGCTGCCACGAAAAAGAAAAAGAAAAACAAGGCAAGGAAAAAATAGAGATATCTGCAAAAATAATCGAATCAAGTTTCAATCAGTAGTAGTTCAAAAACGTTTTATTCAATCGGTCCACAATTATGTACAAAAAAAACGAGTATTTCATGTCAACAAACAGTCGTCGAACAGCAGTTATCATCCTCGTAATGTAAAACTTTCGTTTAAAGCCCGTTAAGTAAAACCTTCTGAATCACGGGCCCTGAATACGTGGACAGAACAAGAGGAATCTCCAAAGAGGAGGATTGTCTTTGCTCGACAGCTTGCTCGATCTTCTGATTTATGTGAGCGGCAGCGTGCTCCGCCTTGGCCAAAGCCACTTCAGGCGTGTCCACGACACGGCCGTCGGGGCCCAGAGGAGCCGCAGGCACGATTTTGGCCGCAACTGCGATGGGTTCCACGCTGCTGGCGACAAGAGGACCCGTAATGGCGATCGCATCAGCCGATTTGAGCGTCTCTTGCGCCAGATTGATTCTTTCGTTGATGTGGGCTGCCGCGTGTTCCGCCTTTGCCAGGGCTACTTCCGGGGTGTCCACGACTCGGCCGTCGAGTCCTATGGGCGCGCCAGGTACTAGTTTGGTGATAGTTAAGGGCGTCGCGAGTGCTGCCACCTGCGGCGCTACTAGCAAGCCTGGCCTGGCAGACGCCGCTGCCACCAGAGCGGAGAGAATGATCTGAAAATGAATATTAAGAGTTGAATGTATGTTGTTGGCATAGGTTAGATTAATTAGATTAAGTACTTTACATTTTTTTTAAAGAATTTTCGGAATCGATATTGGATTGCGAAATAACAATTGATGGTATTATTTACCGAAAATGTATACTTTCGTAATGATAAATTAAATAAATATTAAGTGTTGTTCTAAATTCTAAATTTTTATTTTAAATTTTCCAAATTTTTAATTTTATTTATGAGATTAAAAAGCATTGTGTATCATTTAAAGAAAAGAAAAGAATATTAATCATCCTCCAAATTATTGATAATAAATTCTATATTTTCTTAAAGTAGAAAATTTAGTATATGTAAAAAATTGTGAAATATATTTTAAATTCGAACAATAAAAGTATCATTTTTTAGAAAAAAAATCTGAAATGTAGAGATTTATTAATTTTATAAATGCAAAATATGATTACAATGTAACGAAAAACAAATATTATAGAGGCAAAACAAGAATTAAATTTTCGATATTGTATATCTTCTCTTATTTTCCGTGCATATTAACTGATGTTGGAAGAGACGGAAAATCGATAAAATCAAAATGTTCGAGAAACGATAAATACTCACGAGAAATTTCATCTTGTGGACAAACTGTGGCTCCTTGCGCGCTATCTGAGCGTACAGTACTCGCCAAGGTACCTTGGGTCGGTCTCATGGTGTCCACCTGGTCCCCTGGCCTTTATATAGCACCTGGGAGAAAAGGTTTCGCTCCATGGGGCACGCGTCCATCGATGGGAGAACGCGCGAATAGGAGACGCCCTATGTCCAATAAAATTAACCACACCTGACATTGACATTCGGTCCAATCGATGCCCTCCCTGTCGGAATTCGTCTCTCCCCAAATGGATGACCCGCGATAAATTTTCGAAACAATCTTCGATTCTTTCCCCCCTCTCTTCTCCTCTTTTTCTTTTTTTCCGCTTTTTTTCTTCTCCAAACTAGAATAACTTTTTGCGCGGTTGTTACGAGATCGACGATTTCGACGACCTCGAACTTTCTCAAAATAGATCTCAAAAGATTTGTAATTGAGTTTTTGTCCGTTTAAAAGGGAAATCTTGAGATTTTTATTTAAATTAACGAGACTGGAACGATTGAATCGTTGTTTATCAATTTTATATATATTTGTTTGATTCTTTTCTTTTCTTTTTTTTTTGTACGACACAATAGGAGATTATTGGGATTGAATTAATGAGAAATTAAGTGGTGCAAAGAATAATAAAAAATTGTGTTTCAATGTCGTATTTTTGATAAAAGTTTCTAGATAGATCATCGCGTAAAATATATTGTGAACGTGTGTTGAGAAATTTTGAATTTTTTCGAAATTTTATATTTTCTCCAATTTTGAGTTGGAAATCTGTTTTTTATTAATTTTAAAAATTGTTCGTTCTAATTTGTGAAATGTTACGTTGAAATTGAAATTGAATAAAATAAAAAGAAATTGTCATTGATTGATTTTAAAATCTCCTTTATTAGATAGAATTTATTTTTAATTTGTTTCAGCTAAAAATTAAAATACATATCGGTTTCTAGAGTTAACATTTATGCAACAATAATATGGTAATACCACGCCAGTGCTATAGTATTACAGTTCCATTTTATTATATGTTTCGATACCTTTTAATACCGCTACGTTATACTTTCATTATTCTAACAATATTAATTTACTCACAGAAGGTGATAGTTAAATTACTACAAACATCGCGAGCATATTAATTTACATTCTACGAAAGAAAAAGAAAAAAGATACGAATAATCAATCATTGTTCGTTGCAGCGTATAACAAATTTTACACTTTTTAAAGAAAATTTCATCACCACCGCATTTCACTAATGAAACTCCCTTAAAATTCTCCAAATTTTAACTAAAAACATCTCTCGTCAAGTAAATCTCAACGATAATCAATAATAAACGCCAATAATCCAACTACGAATAATAAGATGAAATAACGAAATAAAATAATAATAATAATAACAATAATAATGAAATGTACACCCACAACCCACTTACCAACAACATCCAACCCTTCCACTCGACGTCTAAAGAAATCACGCGACACCTAATCCCAAATCCAGTCCAAAATCATCGTATAGCGAGCAGAGCGTCGGTAAAAAATCGTGCTACGTGATCCAACACAGCTTATCGGGCTGCGGACCGAGGCGACGAACGGTTACGCGATCGTCGGCCTTCGCCGACATCGCCCTTGGTATCCATGGCCAGGCTGGCTAGAGAAATGACAACGGGATCGGGTGTCTTCCCGCGCGCCGGTGAGAGAGAGCCACGAAAATGGAGAGCCCCCGTGGTGGCTCCATTTTTCCTCGGCCTCACGTTCACACCCGCAGAGCCGCCCGTCTACTCGTTTTACAAACACGCTTACCTTGCCCCCAGGGAGAACGGAAACGCGGGTGTCCCGTCCAAGCCGGCCCGCCGTCGCGAAAAATCCGCCCTGGATCCATCTACCACGTTACGTGATCTTACGTCTTGTTACCACCACGGCCCGCGTGCAGAGATCTACGGCTATAAAAGCTGTTCTAGGACGACGCGTCTCATAGTCTCCGAGCGCGTCCTCGCAACGATCCTCCGAGCGAGATCACGATCGACACTGTCGCCGATCCCTCCTCAGAAAATCGGGCAGGAAGCCTCAGAGCAGCGCAAGCAACGTCTCGAACGATCGTCGTCATGGGGCCGGTTGCCGGTTTACTGTTGGCATGCCTCGTCTCCGCGGCACTTGCCAAGCCGGGGATCTTGTCCGGGCCCCTGATCGCCACTTTAACCCCAGCGGCGCCCGTTGGGCCCGACGGCCGAGTGCTGGACACGCCGGAGGTGGCCGTCGCCAAGGCGGAACACGCGGCCGCTCATCTCAACGAGAGATTGAAGCTGGCCGACGAGGCTGCCAGGTCGGGTGGAGTCCCATCGTCATCTCAGGCGACGGTCACGCTCAAACAGCCCTCCCTCTTGGTGGCTGCGCCAGCCAGCGTTTTGGTGCCAGGGGCGCCTCTCGGTCCTGACGGAAGGGTGGTCGACACGCCCGAGGTAGCCGTGGCAAAGGCGGCTCACGCCGCGGCTCAGGCCAACGAGAGGCTCAGTTTGGCCAACGAGGCAGCTAGGTCCGTCGCTGCGGATCTCAACAGGTGATTTTCTTTCTTTCTTTTCCTTTTGCTTTTGAGCGAGATACGGAAGGCTTTCGCCGAGTTTTGTTACTATTAATCCCTAGGATTTGTTAAGGATCGATTATTACGGTTAAAATGTAAGGATCGTTTTCAGACCTCTGGTACCTCTGGTCACCAACGGAATAGTGGCTCCGGCAGTGATCCAGGCAGCAACGGTAGGCCCCGATGGAAGAGTGCAGGACACCCCGGAAGTGGCGGCGGCGAAGGCGGCTCACGCGGCTGCCCAGTTCAACGAGAGGATCAACCTGGCCAACGAGGCGGCCAGATCATCGGGGACGATAGTGACAGCTGCCCCGGCGGTGGCGGTACCCCTCGTGACCAGCAACGCTGTTGTGGTGCCAGCTGCGCCCATCGGCCCTGACGGCAGGGTGCAAGACACCCAGGAAGTGGCTGTGGCGAAAGCAGCCCACGCGAACGCTCATCTGAACGAGAAACTGAACCTGGCCAACGAGGCAGCCAAATCTGCCGACGTCCTTGCTGTTGCTGGCCCCGCGCTCGCCTATGGACGCCTCGTCTATTAATTAACTGATATCGTTTCTGACACGTTCACCGCTTGCGTCTTTCTATTCGAGTCGGCACGTACTTTTACTCACACGGAGAAAATCGTGAAATTCTGTCGAGAAAAGGCTTTCATAATAATCCATATTAAGTAGTAATTCATATATATATATATGTGTGTAAAGTTTTCGCGACGTAGAAATAGCTTTTGTATGAAAATTATTCGTGTTAGAAGATATGTAGGTACCGAGGATTTGATCATCGCAGTGAACGTGTTAATTAAAAATAAACGAAGGATCGTTCGTGATTAATTAGTCGATACTTATTAGTTGCTCGTAGCGAGGGGAACATGGGCCATGGACGGGGAACGATTTTCGGTGTTCTCTCGAAGAAGGTATATCTTTTTTTTTTTCTTCCAATGATTCGATTGGCCAGCTTCTGTTTTATCGTTTAATTATTAGATTCGAGAGCAAAAAAAAAAAAAGAAAAAAAAAGGAAAAAAATATGGGCTATGAAAAATGAAGCAAATTAATCGTCTTGATCGTTGCTTTCTATCCTTTTTGTGATCCTTTTAATTTTGATATTTTTTCGAAAGGATGATGAAATTGTTGAAACTGCCATGTAGAAGTGAACGATGATTGTAGACTGGTTTAAATAAAATGAATTTTGAAGAAATTATCGTGTTGTTATTGATAAATAATTTTTAATAATTTTTAATTTTTAATAAACGATATATATATATATATATAGAGATATTTGTTATAAAATCTTATTACAAAATACTTCTGAAACCGATAAATTAATGGTAATTGTGTCACCAGACAGAAGAATATCTTACCTTTCAACTAGTAATAAATTCACGATTTGTTTGACAAAAAAAAAAAAAAATTCGAGCTTCAATTTCACTTTGACACGGTAGTCTAAGGGAATCGATACATATTAATATCGCGGCAATTTTAGAATCGATTGCATTGAATTTGGGTCGAGGATCGTATGCAAATAGCCTGACAAATGATTACAAAACGGAAGATTCGTAGACAGATGCAATAATGGCATTAACTTCCTACGAAACAATATTTAAAATAATAAATAAATAAATTAATTATTAACTATTAATTTTAATAGTTGTTGAACTTGTTACCATGAAACACGTATAAAAATAATGTATTAACATAATTATTTGTAAAAATGTATTTAAAACCGTTAACGTGATGCAACTTTTTGAATTTTCTTAACACAAAATTGTTGTTTCAACAACGACACCATTACACGCTTTATGCTCCTATTAATTTTTTTCTTCGACGGTATCAGCGACGAATTTTATTAGTCGGATTTTCACGGATATAATACATAAGAGCAGAAAATAATAATAAAAAAAGATTGTTCATCTCGTTTTGATGTTTCATCGGACAGAATCTCGTACGATATCATCCGCATCTATAAAATTTAATTCAAAATACTTTGAAAATTTCGTTAAAATCTCCGTTGCCCATTCAACGCCATCTTTTCTCACAAAAAATTCCCTAACCTCAACATATGTTGCCCCCAAACATTCCAATCCAGCCATTCAACTTCATACTTTAACACGCTAATAAATATTCTGTTCGAAGCCATTTCTCCTTTTAAACGATCTTTTAAATTCTTCCTCACAACAAACCGCGTGCATTCCTCTGTGTAGCTAGCGCCACGAGAAAAATATCCTGGCTCATAGATTATGACCATAGAAAATGGCGACGATGAGAAGATTCTTTCGAGCGCAGGCGGATGTTTGTGCCAAGACGGCCCTGAAGAGACGTACATATTAGGACATGGCAGGGTGTTCAGGTTTCGAAGAGGTGAAAAAAGGCCCGGTGAAAATGTTCCAGAGCCGGATTCCAACCGAGTGAGTCCTTGGGCTCACATACTCGACCAGTTTCGTTGCACCTTTGATCCTCGTGTTTCCGCGATCAGGCTAACACCCTCCTGGCTTGCGTGCTTTCTATATAAAGTGGGCAATACGTGGCTGGAATTTACAAGATATCGAATCGAATCACCATGAAGAGCGTACACGTAAGAAATAAGTGTGGTCGCGTGGGTGAATGGAATGGAACGGAGTTGCTTCAGGCCTCTCTGGACGTAGATAGATATGGGTGAAAATGGTCTGGTATCATGGGGGATGGAGCAGTGTCTCTCAAGCTTTTGCTTCGTTGGAAAGATCTTTATTCCTTGGTTAGAGTTAAGAGTGTCTGATCAAATGTCTTGGATCAGAGAGTGATTGAAGTAGCGGATTTGTTGTCATTCTCTTTTCATTTTTATTAGATCTTGTGTTTCGTAGCTTATAAAATAAAATGGATTTTAAGAATCGAATGAAATATCATCAGTTGCTTACAGTTGTTATATGATATATCTGAAATAGAATAAGAGTAGCATTTGAAATTTACAAGTAAATATTGATTACCTGGAATTTTATAATTTTGTAGAGTTTTAAAATTATAATCCAAGGAAAGGAAATTAGAATTTGATAGATTAGAATTTAATATATGTAATAAACTTGATATATACTATCTAAAGATAATCAGATGATGTCGAATTTTGCTTATCCTCCTCCAAAATACATTAAATATAATAAAAAAATAAATAACAATTCGATTCAATTTAAGAAATAACTGCGATTCTATTTTTCCATAACCGCCTTTTCTTCTAATATTAATCTTCTAAAAAACTTAAAAAATTCCCAACAATTTTATTTTAACAGCTAGAAACTATAATAAAGCAATTAATCAAAGAATATTCTCCGAACGAAATGAAATACTCGATTATTAATTTTTAATGTAACTCAACTGCTAAAATTTAACGATACTAATTCAACGTTTGATTGATCATTATTGTTTGTAAAAAATTATTCAGAATTTAACCACGACTCCTTATTTACAGATCCTTCTTTTCTCTTACTGCTTTATTTCTTCCGGTTTGGCCCAGCTAGCTGCACCGACCCTCACGTACCAGGACAGTTTCGGCCGGTACAGTTTTGGTTACAGTAGCCCGTACTCGGCGAGGTCGGAAATCAGAATGTCGAACGGCGAAACACGAGGCGCTTACAGTTACATCGATGACGCAGGAGTTATTCAGACTGTCGAGTACGTCGCTGATGCAACGCACGGTTTCCGGATACTGTTCACCAATTCAGTGAGATTAATGGCAAAACTGATGTAGATTAGATCTTAAGTTTCTTTATTTGACTCGATACTATTTATACATATATTTTCACTGTTAGATGCAAAACACCGAAGGAGTGGTCGTCGCTCAATCACAAACGAAACACAAAATGGAACACAAAGAAGAGAGATTAGGGAAGAATGCATTGCAAGGATCTGTAAGTTTTTTTTTTTTTTTTAAATGGATTATTTTAACACGGCGAATAAAATTTTCTTTTCAATACGTCAGATGGAGTTTGATGCGAGAAGGAAAGAGAATTTACAGAACAAGAGTCAGTTCAATGAACCTAAGATATCCGTGTTTAAAATTTCTCAAGGAAATCTTCGGATTAATCCATTCCATTTTTATATACCAATAAACGAAGCTCGAGGTAAACATTTCATATACTGCGATTTTTTCTCCCCATAAATTCCAACTTTTTCAACAATTCATCAAGTTATTTTAAAGCTGTTAAAAATTGGAAAGCTCGTGATTTTTTTAGAAATTTTGCTTTTGTTCATTTTATGTGTACTTCTTGAAAAATTCAGAGAATACAATTTTCATCTTAACCAATTATTTTATACAATCGATAAATTAAGTTTTTTTCCATACGAACGATGGATAAGAACGATCCTAATTAATTTTTTTTCTCCGAAAAAATAAAAAATCTCGATTGGAACGTAATCAGTTGAACGGCCAGTTGAAGGCCGTTCTGCTTCCGGAACCAATAATCTTTCAAGAATGAAATTCTGTCATCAGCATTTAATCACACTTTCAAGTTTTTCAAATTTTCGTTCAGCTTTATTTTATCTTCCATCTCTTCTCTTGTTCCAGATCGACCATTATTAAAATTTGAAGAAAAAAAGGAAAACGAAAAAGAACAAGACGATTCATAGAGAGGATACATCTGAATATTTTGATATTTTTTTATATTCGTCAGTCCACAATTTATACTGTACTTATGAAATTTTATATTCCTTATATTTTGCTCGAAATATTGTATTTCATTAATAAATAACACGAAAAAGGAAATAATTATTTATACAATACAAATTCCACAAAAGATTTAACGCTATTGGGAATAGTTTGTTGTTAAATAAGACATTTATTAGATTGAAGAAAAATATATATTACGTTTAAAATTGACAAGTACGAGAGTGATTTGTGAGAGAAAAATGAATAGTCGTGCGGTTCTTGTACATTTGTCAATTTATTTTTATTCTTCTTTACAAAATAATGCCGGCTGCCGTAGGACAATGAAACGTAGGAATACACGACGCATATAATTCATGTCAATAATTAATATCGATCGAAAATTAACTCTAACATCTCCATCGTCCTCTTCGTCGTCCGCTATTTGTCATTTCCTTTAGAAAAGTCACGCTTATTAAAAAAAAAAAAAAAAAAAAGGAAAAAAAAAGAAAAAAAAAGTCTGAATCATGTTAATACATATGTCAAATAATCATTATATTCGTCCCGCCGTTATCATGAAGAGAAACTTAAACTATCGTAAAAAGGCCATTTGTTAATTAACGATACATATCAATACTTGTCATCAATCGCATGAGAAGCTTATTACGATAAAACCTATATTTACATACCGAAGATATGGATAGCGGTGGAAATTTTTATGGATAGGTTTGCAAAAAAAAAAAAAAAAGAAAAAAAAGGAAATTAGATAACAATGAAACATCGACTTAGACAATTATAAATATTTCTTAACTTATTAACATGTGTAACATATGTAATAATTTTGCAGCTTCGAGCTCGATTGTAGATTCGAAGAGAAGTGGGATTAAAACAAAAGAGGAATGATGGAAATTTGAGAATTTTTTGAACAGATGTGAAAAGAGAATGAAAAATTGGAATGGAAATATGGTGGGATTATTTGAAACGTTCAGAACAACCCTTTTCTCTTTTTTTTTATTATGCACAATATTCGAACTTACTTTTGAAAATTAACCCTCTATAATTATTTTCATTGCCTGTCAATATATTAATTTTTACATTGTTATATCGTTATATATCGGAACTAAACTTTTAACTGTTTATATTTATAAACTTACTCGTAAATTTTAATTACAGAGAGTTAATTGTTTGAACGAAATTAGAGCAAACTATATTTTTTCTTTAATATTTTTATTCCTATCATAAAATAATTTTTCGATCAAGCGTCAAAAAATTGTGAAGAACAAAAGGGTTGAACCGAATTTCCGTCCCTGGAACACACTAACCTCGATTAATACTGAAAAACACCGTTAAACGCGATCGATAGATCTTGATCCTAATAACCTCGGTTCTATCCAAGTCTTAACCGTTATAATTAACCATAATGATCATCATAAGCCTAATGATCAATTAATAATTTGTGGCGTTTAATAATAAAACCTCAGTAATAACGAGGGTTAAAATTTTCGATCGCTATAATCGATACATTAAGAAGATAATAATTAATATTTAACGGAAAATTTATTATAAACTTATACTAATAATCGTAACGTTAATGAATAATAATAATAATAGTAATAAAATGACGCGAATGTCCCCTGTGTCACTCGTTTTCGCCCCCCGCCGTTACCATTATCGCAATATACGTCAACATCCCCTTATACATATAATATAAATCTAAATATTAATATATATATTTTATATATATATATTTTTATAATATTCATATTTATATATAACATATTCGTCCTAAAACTGCACGTTCACGTGCGATTAAATCTGATTAGCGATTTTTTTTTTTAAACACCACCTCCCTCACCCTTCACTTTCCACCCCTCTTCAATTATATTTCTAATTTTCTCTTTTTTTTATTTATTGTTATTTTTTTTTTATCCTTTACTTCGAATTCCATCGAACGTCGAATATTTTCGTTCAATTGAGAATTGTTTATTTGATCAGAGAATGAATTCTATTTCCATCCATCGTACTGAGAAGTAATAAATAATTTAACAAAGCTATAAAAATAATTTCAATCTTGATATGTAATACTTATTCTTCTTGTTTTAATAGCTTTGTTAAATTATATCGTTTAAACGCTTTGTATTTTCCATGTTAAATAGAAATCCATTTGTAATATTATTCATTAAAAAAAAAAAAAAAAAATCAACGACCATTGAAACTAAAAATAATTTTTATTCGTAAATTGCATTTAAACGAATTCAATTTCTTTTTTTCTCGAACAAACTTCAATCGAGATAGATCAATTTCAATTTCGAAAGATAATAATGTACATTTTATTTTTTTGTTAGCAAATTTAAATTCAAAACGGGCTCGATTATCGATAATAATTTTTTATTCGAATAGCTCGACAGAATTCAAGTATTCGAAGTATTTTCCTTTCGTTTATATTCTTTTTTTTTTTTTCTTTTTTCTTTTTTTAAAGCGTGGCAAGTGAACGAGATCGGAGGATAAAAGAAATACTGTTGGATCGAGAAGCATTTTATTCAATGTCCTCCCCTCCATTGCCGCACAGCTCTAGATTTTTTTTTCAGTTAATTTTACAACGTACTCGACAGTTTGATATATTGATGCTTCGACAACTTCTCCCCCTTTTCTTCTTCTTTTTTTTTTTTTTTATTCGGTCCCGAACTTTTCACTGTAGAGCTACCCCTATCGTTTTACGCTCCTCTAACCTCTTCGACCTCTCTCTTTCTCTCTCTCTTTCTCTCTCTATCTCTCTCTCCCTCTCTTTCTCACTGTTTTTTTTTTTTTTTAGTAACGTGGGCGGTATTCTCTTGAAACGTTAACAAAAGAATTCACACTAAGCCACTTTTCGTCCTTCTCACAATACTCCCGATCGATCATCGAAGTTTTGAGAATATTATTTATTGTATTTTGCATACGTTTAGAAGTTTTTGATATATTCTTTATTTAGTTTTGGTTTTAAAATTGTTCGAAGGAAAAGTATTTCTCGCGACATTCTAACATCGCTGTTTATTCGTTCATATTTTCGAAGAATTTTCAATTCAAATCCATTTTCCAAAAAAAAAAAAAAATAAAAAGGAATGAGACACATTTGGAAATGTATTTGTTGATGTTTAAGAATCAAAAACATTTTTATAGTATTTATAGATACTTGATCGAATCGAGTTAATTAATTAATTATTCCAGGACGAGAAGTGGCTCGACAAATATTTATACGGTTCCTCTTTTAATCTTTTAATTACACGCTAATAATTCGCGAAACTACGTCGATTTATTCTTAGCGACGATAAAACATTATACAACGTTTCTTATTAATCTTTTTTTTTTCTTTTCTTAATTCTCATATAATATATATGTCTATGTTCCTGTGTATCATGTGTTTCTCATGTAAGTGTGTATTGGTGTATGCACCATGTGAGTATATTCAGCTCTTCGTCTGTGCTGGTTGAATGTAATACTTCCAATAAAAATTGTATAGGTTTATATATCTTTTTCTCTTCTTCCTTTACCTCTAATGCTTGGAATTATTATTTAAGTCATGTATCACAAAAATGAAGATGAATCTTATTGGAAAGTAAAAAAAAGAAAAAAATAAAAGTATGAAAATTATGGTTGTACAAATTGTTTGGCAATAGATTTGTTAATATTGTTAATTTTCTATAATAATATTAGCAGTTTGGCATTTGAATATTTATACGGTATATACATATATAACTTTCACAATATAGATTTTTATTATTTCATTTGGTCTCTGCTCCAAATAAATTATAAATTATTGTTTATAAACAATGTTTTACCGTACACTCTCAAATCATTCAAAATTTAACAAAAACAAGAATTTTTCTTTTTCAAATTAAAAATTTTCACGTATTTTGTAAATAATTGCAAATACTTATCAATGTTAATTATTGAAATTCACCATAGACCGAATAATTATTCCAAGTATCAAATATAGTATGATTTCTCATTGACGTGTGTGATATTTTTCGGAAAAAACTTTTCTTTTTTTTTTTTTCTCGAAGAACATCCAGCATTGACTCTCGTAGCATCGTTAATCTTATATCTATACAATACTGTTGCGAGTATCGAATAATCTTACGTCGACTAATTAGTATCAGCGACAGTTATCCGACGTTACACGATAAATTACGGGCAATTGACTTTTATGTCCCTATATTATAGTGTTCAGACGTACACGTCTCGTAGGAGACGAGTTTTTTTTTTTTCGATATAGAAATAGAACGATCATTCTCTCTTTCTTCGTTCATCATTCACGCTAACAGTTTTCATTTTCTCGGAAAGATACGAGTCTTTATCGAGATTTTTTTTTTTTTTAGAGTTATTTTTCGCTCTCTGTATACACACAGTTGGATATTTTCTACGAAAAAAATTAGAAACTTTTTTTTTTTTTTAGAAAATTCTCGTGGAACATGCAATTAGATTGAGAAAATGAACTATGCGCGTTTTCTTTCGAAGCCACGATGCAAAAACGATGAATTTGATTTTGAACGTTTCTTAGAGATATTTATTTGTTAAAAAAAAATGTAATTCGAGAGAAAGAATTTGCAATTTTGAATGAAAAATGTAGAAATAAGAAGTTTTAAAAAATTGTAAATAGATTTTTATAATTATAATTTTTACAATTCTTTGAGTCAATTTATTATATGACGATAATTTTTAGAAATTCACTCAATCATTGCAATCATTCGCTACTTTCTTCAATTTAATTTCTTTGATGTAATTTTTTTACAAATATAAAAAAGTTTATGCATCGCAGCGTGGAAGAAAATCGATAGAAAATAGGAAAATTTAGAGGGAAAAATGTCGATACTATTCTATTCTCACAAATTGTTGCAAAATTATGCAATCAGTCGTAATCAATATTTCAAAAACAGTGCATTGTTAAATTTCGATCAAAATCCAAAAGTATACTTTTCTAACTCATTAGGAATAATGTAATACAAACACTATAGCGCAATAATTAATTAATCCATTCTGTCGTTATTAATTAATTCTCTCTTTTAACTTTAATTATCAGAAAAAAAGACTTAATGTAAGAAATATGTTTTTTTATCTTCAGAAACAAGAAAAAAGAAAAAAGATAAGGGAGAGATACTACTTTTTAGGATACTAACTTAGCAAGATTAAGTTAGATTAATTAATTATCACATACTATATCTCTACGATTCTTTAATATTATTAATACACATTTACAAGGAATTATCGTCGAATATTCTCCTATGTTAAACATTATCTATAATTAGTACTATCATTATTATCATATTATCGATTAACGTTAACGACACTAGATTCAATATTACTGTATTTCGCTTAATTATACTCCCCGATTTCACCACGTGGAATCAAATTTTTTCATCTTGCAAACGCTCCTCAAAATTTCGAGAATTTCTTCGGTAGCACGTTCCTCTTATCACAGATAAGATATATGATAGCACACGTCGCGTTTGCAATCGATCAATTCGTCGAAATTTACCAATGCACTGCACCCTCGATTGAATCGAAGCTTACCCGAAAAAAGAATCGATCAAGACCCCATTTTTCACGCGAAAATCAAATGAATTTCCTTCGTTTTTTCGTCGAATATTAAATAAGATATGTGAAATGTGTCGAGAAATTGTAGGAAAAATACTTTTAGAATGTTTTTTAGGCCTCGTTAAAATCGTGCGATATTCTGTTTTTTTTCATTTCTTCTTTTGCCATATTTAAATTATCATTGAACAATGAAGAAATTTCTGTTTTGTTAGAAAACAGTGTTTTGATTTAATTGTTTAACCATCCTGTTTCCATTTGTGAAAAACAAAAATTTATATTATTGAAAAAGAAACGCAATTAATCATTACAATGAAACAGAACAATTTTCTAATACATTTTCAAATTATTTGTTCGTGTTTGTACATGTGTTCAAATGATTTAGCATAATGGTGTACAGAGGACAGCATCATGCAAAAGATCTTATTAAGAAATGATAGTCATTATTGATTCATGATATTCCCATTCCATCGTTCATATAACTTCTAAATATTATTAAACCTATTATTTCTATCATTCTTCGTCATTAATAAATTTTAATTACATTATATTTACATATGCGAACAAATACTACAACTAATATTGATTAATATTTAACAAATCAAAAATTATGAATTTAAAAATATTATACAGTGGAAAGTTTATAATAGTATCATAGAAGTAACGTAATTACAAACAAAATAAAATTGAATAAGATTATTTTAAAACCTGAATAATAGTAAAATCTCTTATTATAAATTATATTTTAGTAATCTTAATTAAAAAGTGAATTAAAAAAACCATAAGTTCAATGTTGAATAACTTAAGAATAAATCCTTGCAGAACATTCTAACAAATATAATCAGAAGAAGGAAGCCTTCTCTTTAAAATGCCGTTTGTTTCATCTCGATTCGACTTCTGGTTCATGAGATATCATCGTCCGAAGGAAATAATAATTTTTTCCGACTATCGTACGTATCGCTTTCTCACTTCTACACTCGGATTTCTTCCTCGCACTAACTTATAAGATCGAGTCACGTGACTGTTAACTCAATACCGACTACTCAATGAAACTTAGTGAGTCATTTATTACTACTAGCGAGTAATCAGTTCCAGGCAAGAGTATAGATCACGTCGTTGACCTACATCCGAATTAAAGTTGAAATTTTTAACTATTTATATCTCCGGAACGGATTGAGATATCGTGTTAAAACAAAATGCGTTTTAAAAGGTAGTATTTCGACTACGTTTATCGAATACGTTTGGGGGAATGAAATTTTTCCCCTATTTTTGCTCGGTTAAGTTGATTGTGACGAACGTATGGAAATTATTTTTGTATGATATTATTCAAATTTTGATAATTTTGATATTTTTTTTTTATTAGAACGATGGAAGGTAACTACGAATCATCAATGACAGCAATAATAAAAATGCTCCAGTGAATATTCACGTGCTGAGAAGGTCGAAGCTTCGAGTGACAGTAACAGCATTAGTAAAATAGAGGAATTTGTGCAAAATGGAATCTGCCTTCAAAAAAATTCTAATGTATCGAATAAGTCAATTTTTAAAATATCTTGTTCGATTTTCTTTGTTCATGTGAAGATTGAAATTTTCGATAGCAAGGTGAAGGATTGCAAATTTTTCGAAGGATGATTCCTTTTTGTCATAATAATTATATAAAGTGCCGACAGTAGTAGCGATAGTAGGCCGTTCATAAGTTGACGAAGAGGAGGAAGACGACGATAGGCAGTAGAGTAGTGAAATGGTCGATGATCGGTTTTTGAGCTGGAAGAAAAGTTAGTGGAAACAGAAAAGGCGCGAACACGCTGTTGAGAAAAGTGGAAAGAAAAGCGAAGGATCTAAAAGTTCGAAGGCTCGAGTGGAAAATTCCTCAATTCCATACGAACAATTAAATTATTTGAAAATATATGAATAAAAAAGAATAAGAAAAATACTTAAAATAAAAAAAGAAAATCAACATATTCACGAATATCTTACTTTTCTTTCTATTAACATTCAATTTTGTTATTCTAAAATAAATAACGAAAAAGTTATTATTATTATTATTATTATTATTATTATTCTGATGAAACGACGAAGTCCATGAAGCAGTTTCCCTTCTTTTTCTTCTTCATTTTTATGTCTCGTTTTCTTTTCACGACAGAGTTCATGCTGGAGAATGAAAACTTTCAAAAAATAGAAAAAAAAGGAATGAGATACATGTATATACATCGAGATTAATGAGTATAGATATTACAGATAGACGTAGAGCTACATATAAGTATATTGAAATTATAAAAAACACTATCAAGTGAAATCTTTCTTTTTTTGTACAGCTATCGTTAACAATATCGAAATAATAATCAATCAAATTATCTAAGCTATACTTTTCTCACAAACTATAAAGTTTAACTTTGTATGAAACAGAATAAGAATTTTCAACTGCAACAAATAATGATAAATTTATTTGACGAAATTTTAAATAATTTTATTCTGAATTCTCTCAACCGATTCGTTTCTCAGTCTTCGAAACGTGTCAGTCCGTTTCCAATTTCTACGAGACTCGATTATCCACTTTCAATCGGATCAAATCGTTTACCAAATCCTTAAGTCATTCATCCTTAAAATAAGTTACAAAATAAAATAATGATTACGAAATAAATACTGCACGTAATGTGTTAAATAACAACTAGCGATGAAACATTATCGAGCAAATAAAAACATACTTAAATGGTGGAATTTGAATAAACACACGTTCTTCATTCCATTCGTAAATATCTTCTTCTTTTTTTTCTTTTTTTCTCTTTTTTTTTAAAAAAGCCTTTCTGCCTTTGGCCATTTCAAAACTTGTACAAACGGACTCGTAACGAATTCGTTTAAAAACGTATGGCCTGTGCCTTCTTCTTTATTTATTTTTTTTTTTTTTCCCCTCCTTTCTTTTTTGGCATTTAAAAAAAAAGCTTCAGGGAGTTTCATAAAAATTCAAGACCTGCAAATTGCGAGTTGCTTCGAGGTGAATTCATTCGAAAATGTGGCCTTGTGCTGCTCGATCCCGAAGAAAAATTTTCGGGGGTGGGGGTTAGAGAGATTCGGATGCAGAACTGAACAGTGCTTGATTGGATTTGGAAAACGATGAGTTTAGTTTGTTTGAAGACAGAGTTTAGCGGATTTTTTCTCCTCGTTTTTTTATCTTTTTATCTTTTTTTTCTTTTTTTTTTTTTTTTGTTTGTTGTTTGTGCTGCTTTTCGAGTTGTTGGTTTAATTGGATTTCGTTTGAATTTGATACGTTTTGTGATTGGTATCACGATATAAATTAAATCTGGAATTATTTTCTAGGAGAATAAAAATTGTCTATTTTAATTATTCTGTGAAAAAATCTATACGTTTTAAAAATTCGGTAGTTTTTATTTAAAATATTTCCCGACGTAATTTTTAATTTTTGGATAAATTTTCTTGATAGGGCAAATACTTTTCTGAGAAGCTTGCTTCGATTTGTTAATATTTAAATATTTTGGTCCAAGAATTTTTACCTCGGTATCCGATCAGAATTATCTTCTTTATATTTCCAATAAAGATTTATATAATTTTTAATTTTTTATTATTTTATTAAATTATATTTACGTAATATTCTTTTTAATTCTTCAATATTATTATTACATTTGAATTTATATAATTTAATTCTTTAATATTATCGATTAAATTATATTCTTATCCAACTTATCTATTATTATTATTACTTAATTACATTGACGCATTGAATGCTCAAGATAATTATTCAAATTATCCATACCCTTAAATAATAATAAAAATTGGAACAAGATCTACGATCACGAATTATTATCTTAACATTTACAATTACCGATTAAGTATATTTCTTTTTTTTTAAATTATTTAAATTTTAAATTAAACTAATGTCTATTCATATAAATTCACTTAACTTCTAACAAATCTATTAACATTCCTTTTTAGCAACACGAACAACATAATGCAATACAATTCCACTTTTTCACTATCTAATTGCCGATAATAAAAATAAGATTGCCCAACTCTGATCTTGAAGATAGACAGAAAAGACAGAGATAGAACAGCGTGTCGTCAAGGTTTTAGAAGAAAGACGATATTGTTAGAGAGAAAACATTAAATGAGAGACGATAATAAATAAAATAAATTTAAATTGCAAGAGGAAAAAATTCCGTTGTTTCGATGCCATCTTTCTTCGTTCATTCCGTTAAAAATACGGAAATGCGAATATGGAACGTCGCGAATGATCGATCGTTCGTGACGTTCAATTAAAAAAAAAAAAAAAAAAATTAAAAAAAATTGAAATAGAATTAGCATGGACAATTAGTGAAGTGAAAAGTGATCGAACGTGCGAGAAGCTTCTTTAAAAATCATCTATTCAAGTTAAATATTTGAAGTAAAATTTTTTTTTTTACTGCAAAATAAGTATACACCTTTATTAAAAATTGTGGGAACGTTTTTCTTTCGAAAATTCGAGTTTTGAAGAATTGATTAACTTTCGCAGTTTTTCGCAAAATTTTTCGAATAATCGACACGCGACGAATACGATTTTTTCATTCTCCAATTATCAAAAGGATAAATGATAATAATAAGAAAAAAAGAGACAAAATTTACAGAAGCCTCTCACGCTTCGAATTAAAGTTAAAAAATAGTTCGAGTATAGAAAAAAAAGGAGAAGGTAGTAGCTGGATACACAGAAAGAACACAAAAAACGGACAGGTTTATTTATCTTTTCATTCATTGTTGCTTTTCTTTTTTTTTTCTTTTTCTTGACAAATCGGCTATATTTTGTATACGTAAATTACCCGCTCGCTAGTAAATCATATTTCCTCATCGTGCATATATATATATATATATCTTTATCGCGTTTAATTCTTCTTTGTATTTCTCTCTCTTTTTTATTTTTTTTTTTTTCGTTTTATATTCTTTATCATATAGAGACTTTACTTCCCTTCCTTCACTCGATTACTGGGTTCTCGTTTCATTTTTCAAGACGAGAAAATCACGATTAGGATGATGGGATAGGGGGGGGTGAATGGAGGAGTGGAAAAATAAGTGTCGAAACTGAAACTTGCGTAATCACTGACGAAGAACGGTATCGAGAATCAAAAATTAAAAATTAAGATATGTAATATATGTTTATACAGTCACACGCTGTATATATGTACCAACGAGAGGGAAACAGGAAGTATGAGAAAAAAGAGAGAAAAAAAAAACGATGGTTCCTTACAATCGATGATTGTAGCAGTGACAGGGAGGGGAAAAAAACGAACAGGCAAGGGAACACCGAATCAGTTGCGAGAAAACCACCCCTTCGCTCGGTCGACCCTATTCTCACCCCTTTGCCTCCCTCCATTCAATTATCGCTCTCTATATTTCGATATAAACGTTCCTAGGGGGGTTTACAGATAAGTATTATTCGAAAGTAATACTCGTTCGAGGCCACTGATGGGGAGGAATTGAACTTGGGGATGGCAAAGGGTTTATCACGAAAAATTGACTTCTTCGAAAAAATTATTTTTTTTCTTCTGATCGAAGAAATTATTTTGTCTCTATTATTTGGCAAAAATTTTTCCAATTGGTTTCGATTAATTTAAAGAGCTTTTTCGAATTTTCAATATTTGCGATGGAGAATCACGTTCTCGAAGTAAATTTTTCGTAAAAATTTTTTTTTTATTCAGATCGATCACGTAAAAAATTAAGACAACTTCGAGAACGTTGAACTTTAGATTGATATGAGAATATTTAATTTACGTACTCGAAGTAAATTTTTTCGACGAAAATATTAGGGGTGGTTACCACGGACGAAGATAATAAAGCGCTACTAATAGTAGTAATAGTAGATAGATAGGTAAAGTATAAGTATATAGTTGTAGTAGTAATAATAGTAGCAATAGATTATAGTGATAGATGTAGTAGTAGCAATAGTGATAGATAATAGTAACAGTAGTAATCATAGACGATAGATACAGCAATAGTAATAATATGTAGTGGCAATTACAGTAGTAATTAATAATAAATATAATAATAATAATAGTCATAGATGATAGATGTAATGATAGTAATAGTAGCAATAGAGATAATATAAGTATGAAATTATAATAGTATTAATTTTATCGTAGTAATAATGATAGGTGGTAATAGTAATAGATAGAAGTAGTGATAGTTATAATAATAGTTGTAGATGATAGTATGTAGTATTAATAGCAATAGTGATAGATATAGTAGTAGTTATAGTAATAGTAATAGTTATAAGTGATAGGTGCAATATATAATAGTAATAGATAGTAATAGTAATAGCAATAGATAGTAATAGTAAATAGTTACAGTGAGTAGTAGCAGTAGTAGTTATAGTAGATGTAGTGATAGATATAATATAAGTCATAGTCATAAGAATAGTCATACAGCCGCAATAATAGTAGTACTATAATCGTAATAGTAAAGACGATATAATAAAAGTAATAGTGATAAGAGTAAGAAGTATACGATGCACGTATATTAAGATAGCAAGAGAATATGAGAGAAAGAGAAAGAGAGAAAGAGAGAGAAACAGAGAGAGACAGACAGACAGAGAGAGAGAGAGAGAGAGAGAGAGAGAGAGAGAGAGAGAGAGAGAGGACAGAGAAAAATGAGAAAGACAGACAAAGTGAGAATAGCGTGACTATAAGAGAAGTTATAAGCAATATAAGATAATATAATAAGTATATCTCAAGCGAATAATAACGATAATTATAATAATAAAATTAGAAATAGAAGATAGAATTAGAACAGAGAAGAGAAACTCGAAACGGTGAGAGGATGTGAGATGTTGGAAACGGAAAATCAAAAAAAAAAAAAAAGGTAAGGGGGGAAATCGTAGCGCCGAAAAAATCGAGAAAAAGGAAAGATGAAGTGTGATTGGTGAGCCTAACAACTAAAAAATATTCGAGACCTTTTCTTCGAGACCTTTTTTTTTTTTTCATTTTCTTTTTTTTTTTTTCATTTTGTTTAAGAAGAACTGAACCAATCGAGAACGCTCGATCTTACAAGAAAAAAAAAATCGTTTCACGTGTCCGTGTGTACACAGATTCGTGTATTCGTTTATATGTTTATACGTGTATATGTGTGTGTATTCCTTATCATTTCTTTATTTTATTTTATTTTTTTTTTTTCTCTTTTTTGCTTGTAGCTAATACATTTCTACATTTCGTATTCTTTCTCATTCTTGTTCGCTCAGTAAAAAAAAACTAAGCTCGTGCGTCGCATTTAACCGATACAGTCTAATTAGTTAGAGAATTAAAAATATTAAAGTAAAAAAAAAAAAGAGGAAGAAAAAAACAAAAAAAAAAAATTATATAGTGGCATAAGTAATAGTAGTAAATAGTAATAGTATATAGTAAATAGTAGTAGAGGATACGAACTAGGGAATAATTAATGACAATGTTAAAAAGTAATTAAATGAGTAATTAGCGCTAGAATTAATAATAATAATAATCGTAGATAGATAGATAGATAGATAGATAGTGATATTAATAGTAATAATTATAATCGTAATAAAAACGAATGCGTAACGATTAAAGAGGGGGGTGAGGATTAATTAATAGTAGCAACGACAAGTCGTATGGTAGTGTATACGTGTGTTTGTCGGACGATTAAAAAAATAGGCTAAATAGATTAATTATCTTTAAAAAAAAAAAAAAAAAAAAAAGAAAAAAAAAGAAAAGAAAAGAAAATGAACGTGATTAAGAAATGAAAAATAAAAATATATATATATATATGTATATATATGTTCAGAAGCGACGTTGAACGCAACGCATGGATAATACCGGAAGTCAAGAAACCTACGCGACAATATGCACCTTCAGATAAATGGTGGGAAATATTCGCGTCGTTGGACGCGTGAAAGACGTCGAAAAATGTGACCCGGAAGTGGTTTCTATCGTCATTTCTCTTCACTTTTCCTTCTTTCTACCTTCCAAAAAAACCATAATTTTACATTTCCCATAAACGTCAATTTCTATATAATTAATATTCCTCTCTCTCTCTCTCTTTCTCCTCTCTTTCTCCCTCTCTCTCTTTCTCTCTTTGCTCCCTAAATTAATTCAACCTCCAATCTCGCGAATACAACTTTTTCCCAGCATCTCTTCACTTCCTATCTCTTCTCCCTTTCCCTCCCCCCTCCCCCCCTCTATAAAAAAATTCGGCAAGCGGCAAGGGAGAGAGCGCTCGAAAGAAAAGTCGTTCCTCCACTTCCGGGTCGCGTAAATCGCGCGCGATTGAAAAAATACTTTCGTATGGGGCGTTGTAGTGTTCGTGTCTGTACGTGTGTGCGGGGGTGGCTCCGTTCGGTAATCGAGGTATAAAAATCGTAAATAGTAAATCGTGTATAATAATAATAATAATAAATCGTGTCGTGTCGAAAGAAGACACGTGGAAGAGCGATCGTAAAACGTGTCCCATACACCGTGTCGATTTATTCTATAAATTCGATCGTGATGATATGGGTGTGTGCGTCTCTGTAGATGGTCAGGTGTGTGTAATGTATATACTTATATGTACTTGTGTATTCGTGTATTTAAATGCGAAGAAACGTGAAGGTGCGAGCGCAAAAGTGTATAGGTACTTAAATGCTTCGCGGAGATTATCGATCGTCGTCGAACTAATTGTGTTTCTAAACTAATTATATGTAGTTCGTATAGTTTTCTTTCTTCTTTTTTTTTTTTTTTTTTAATTTAGTCTATTATATTGGTTCGATATTTTATCTTCCCCTTGCTTCTTCTTCTTCTTCTTCTTTTTTTTTTTTTTTTTGTTTGGATTTTAACAGTTTCCTAAGGATTCTAAGTTTTTATTAAAGTTTTTATTGGCTATTAATGCTGGGTAACTCGTTCCTTGAAGTTTCCTCTGAAAGTTTTCTAAGGCTTTGAAAGTCTAAGTTTTAAATATAAAATGATTGTCGTGAGTTGTTCAATCTCGTTAAATATAAATTTGGATTTATATTACTTTTCCTCTTTTTTTTTTTTTTTTTTTTTAAATAGTTTACGCATTTGGGAATTTATTCGACTCGAGATGGAAAGTGAATTTTCTTGAATTTCGAGACCCTTCCAGATCTTTTCGAAAATTTCGAAAGATACAGAAATTTGTAGCGTAATAAAATTATTATTATTTTTTTTTTATTACTTCTTTAACACGATGAAAGAGAATGGAAGATTAAAACATTGTTTCCCTTCATGAAAATCTATATTTAAAAATATTTTAAATCGAATATAACAAAAATAAAATTTCAATTTTTTCAATTTTTCCACTGAGTCAAATAAAACTGATAAAACAAAGAAAAAAAATTATTAACTCGATTAAAAAGCTAAATTTTTATTTTAAGTTTAAAAATCATATTCTTTGTAAAATAATATCTGGAACGGGTCTTCCTGTTACCAGCGCTGTAATAACTCAAACTTCCATTTCCATATCTGATCGATCATTGAAAAATTTCAATCCTTCAAATCTCAAAAAACGATCCATTGTTTCCAAAGTCTGTTTTCCGAAAGAAACGGACGTCTAAAAAAACATAGATATTCCGTGATCGTTAAAAAATCTACTTCTAGAGTGTCTATCAGGACACCACAGTTGGATCAACTCTTAGAAGGGTGGCCCATTCGAATAATAATACGTCGAATAAAAAGCTAGAGATAGGAGGTTAAAAAGGAATAAAAAAAAAATCGATTTTTGTTACAAAAAAAAAAAAAAACGACACATTCGATTCGACGACGATCGATCGACGAGAAAACGAGTCTCTGGTTGCCTCTGCCTCGTCCAGTGGACATCGATCACTAATCATCCCGGGTCTTCTGGGTGACACAACCGATTTCCCCTAACGACAAACTTACTATGAAACAGCTTAACCTTTAAAGCGCTCGCTCGGACAAATCGCGAATAATCCATCGCGGTATCTTACTACGTGTATATCTCCGTGTACAAAAAAGCAAAAATTGATTTGTCTCGCGAGCTGATTGTGACTTGCAACGCAATTCCTGGCCCACGATTCCGATTCCCTTGATCGTCTCTCTCGTGATACTTTTGATAACAATTCTAGCAATCTGTTCCGAAACGAAAAAGATTTTTAATCGATTTTATTCGATACATTATTCCTCATCAAATTTATTTTTCTCCTCTCACTAAGAATGGATTAGAAGTTCTTCCGATCGAATTAGAATTTAATTTCATCATTTTTATATAATATATTTTTGATTTGATCGTAACGATTCTTATTTTCTTCTTATTTTCTTTAAAAAGTTAGTTATTCTTAGCTCATCTTTGTCATCTTTCTTGAAAAACAAAAATTCGTACTATCGTATAAAGATTATATCTTCCACGTGAAAAAAATCTCTTACACGATCTATCTATTTCCTTTTCTCTGTTCATTCATTTTTCGAACTTTTATACGTGAAGAGAATATTCATACATCTCGGATTTCACGCTTTTTATTTATTTTTTTTTTTATTTTTTTTTTCTTTTTTCTTTTTAATATATATATAAAACGCATTCTATCATTAGCTTAACATTTCGCTACATTCGCTCATTTCCATTCAGAAAAATTCTTCATATTGACTTAAGGTCTGATCGTACAATACTATTTTCCATTCTCAATTGACAATTGTAGAAAGATTGGAAGAACTTCTAACAAAATAAGAAAAAAAGGGTCAAATTCAAAAGAGAAACTCTCACAGAAAGGAACGTAAAAATGTGGCGCAACGAAAGAGAATTCCCACTTTCCTATAAAGTGACGTCGAGAAAGGCGAGAAGAATGCTCGAAGAAGGAAAAAGAAGTAGAAATAGATAGTGAACTCGAAAAAATCCCAGCAGATACTTGAAATAACAATTTTCTCAAGAATAGTAGCAGCTTTTTCCAACGGCTCAGGGATACCCTTTTTTTTCTTTTTTTTTCCTTTTTTTTATTCTTTCATTTTTCCTTTCCACTCTTGCTTTTCCTTTCTATCTTTCCTTCTTTTCCTTTTTTTCTCCTTATCTTCTTTTGTTTCCTCCCCTCGAGAATTATCAATACAGAGAGTCGAGTGATTGTCGAGTTCAACTATACATTATAGTACTCGTTAAGATCTGGAGGCTTAATTAGAAAGGGGGTAGGGGATAAGGGGACTACTACACGAGTCTAACACGCTAAATCGTGTGTACACTGTGTGAACGTTTAAATGTAAATGTTTTTTGCATGTATGCGTTTGTTTCCTTGTATTTTGTCATGTCGTATGTGTCGTATGTTGTGTCACGTTTTGTTTTTTATTCTTTTTAAATCTTTTTCTTTTTTTGTTTCGTCCACTTAACAGCTAACCTTAGATAATTCTTTAATGCTCTGTGTCTCGCGACTGAACGCTCCTCTCCCAAAGCAAGGATCATCGAGATCGTTACTTTCTCTCTATTTTCTTTTTTTTTTTTTTCATTTTTCTTTTTTCTATTCTTTTTTTTCTTTTTTTCGAAATTCGATGGGGTCGTCGAGAAACTCTTCGCGTTTAATTAATTAGGCTCAGTTTCCGCTTTCTCTTCCCTACAGCTGTATGCTACTTTCATGCGCTCTTTAATATTCTTCTCTCTCTCTCTTTTTTTTTCTTTCTTTCTTTTTCTTTTTCGTCGCGTTTTGGCAATTATTATTCGACGTTACGATCGTAACGATATCAATTAACGATAGAACCGGATGGATAGAAGTCCGGTTAACCGATATTTTTGTCCGGAAAACCGATATTCTATCACGTTTCTTCCCTGACCAGCCTTTTTAACGTGAATTACAGCGACCGTGGAAGAGAAAAGCAGGTAAGAAGATTACAGAATCACTCAACAGGCACACCAAATCGCTATTCTTGATCGAAATCTAATTCGAGGCATCACTATACCTCTTGGAAAACAAGAGAGAAGAAAAAAAAAAAGAGAAAACGTTGGATCGATGCCCAAAGCACGATGTGTGTCTTTTCGAAGGAAAAGCACAATGATATGTTGTCGACGGAGAAATTTTTTTTTTAAAAATCATAGAAGAGGAGAAGAGATGCAGAAGAAGATCACTCGAGATAAACATACTTTCGAATCGGTCCAACGTCTCTTCAACGATTCTCTATTTCTTCTTGCTAAATTGGTTATAGTGATCCTCTCTTCATCGTCATTTATTTAATTCGCGTAACAGCCATCGTGGAGAAAAGCTTGCTCGAATAGCGTGAGATATCGTCCCTTTCTTCCCCTATCATTCTCTCCTTTTTTCTTTTTTTTTCTTTTTTTCTTTTTTTTTATGGGCGAAGAATAATCGAACAAAGCTGGTTCCCTTGAATTCTGGTGTGAACGACGCCTAAGGCCCCGATTAGGCATACAAACCACCGTACTACGTTATCCTGAACTTTCAACAGGAGGATTACACACATACATATTTATCATCATACTTAACTCTTTGATATTCCCTGGATTGTGCTCATTCGCTCGCTTCCATTCACTCTATCTCTCTCGTGTTCACGAGTTCTCTATCTCTCTTTCTCTTTCGTTCTTTCGGTTCGTCGTGCTCAGATCATCGTGTCTCTAATTTATATAATATTTATATATATATATATGTATATGTACCGCGTGTGTCACGACAGATTCGTAATAGATTAATTTTTTTTTTTCTCTCTGCTAGCTCTCGATTACCATAAACCGTTAACGTCGATAATCCTAAGTCCTTATCAGTTATTAATAAAATATAGATTATTGGGATGTAGCCGCTGCGCACTTTTGGACACACCTGTTACATTGCGATATATCAAATATATATATTATGTATTATATTGAAGTTTGCTTGAGTGTGTTTCAGTGTGTTTGAGGATGTCTGAAGATGTAATGCAGGGTGTATAACATAGTGTGCGATGGTTTGTCCGTGTTTGCGTGGGTGTTTGCAATTATGTGAAAGTACAGATACCACGTGTTGCCGGGAAAAAGTCTTTTGGAGATAAAAGGAAGTGACCTTTGTTTACCTTTTGCTCGCCATTTGCTAAACGCAATGCTATAAGATCTTATTTGTAAGTAAAAGTAAGGTGTCAGACTTTTTGGCCCAATACGTATCTCTATTTTTATGATTGTATTTGGTCTATGAGAAGATAACCAATGAAATCCGCATTCCATTTCAAAGGCCTTCTTCCGAGCAATACGTAGCATCGTGTCTCTTGTTTAATTATTTACTCCTAATAACCTCTGTAGACACTAAGCCTTGTCTACTGCGTGGCTCGAACCAGACCCCGAATTTCCTTGGTCCGCACAGGTTTTTGGTTTTTAACAGGTTTTTCAACGCTTTTAACATTGGGAGTTTCACTTAAAATTTTGGATCACCTTGGGTCCCCTTCTCATTGATCGCGGTTTCTGCAGGTTGCTTAATTGTGATTCTTGTTAGATGTTGCTCTTCGAGAATGACACTCTGAGGTGATTGGACTCGCTTAACTGGTAATTGTGCATTTTCTGCAATAGATGAACAATTTTTGTTAGTGCGGTAAAGAAGAAAGATTGGATAAAGAAGTGATTTTGAATAAGGATCACTCTTGAAGACTATTAATCTAATGCATTTCTTAATTTTTCATTATTTTTTTCTTAAATTTTAACAGAAAATTAAATTTACGAATAAATTAGTCTTGGATCGTTTCACAGATAAATTGAAGATCAAATGTTCATCACATATGTGAATCATGACACGAAAAGGAATATATATTTTTCAAAATAAATTATATTATTCGTAATTCAATAATAAATGTTATATTTGAATTTTATTTCTGCATTTAATTTTAATTCTTCTAAAAATATACAATTTGTTACGCAGAAAATAATATTATTCCGTTTTATTATAGAAAAAAAAAATATTTTTTTTTAACATTATTTACAATAATATTCCATGTATCAGAATCACATATATTTTTATATATTTCATCAATTTTTTTTAATTACAATATTCCGAATATTTTTATCATTTTCGTTGAACCATCCATATTTACATTTCCATGCGAGTGACAATACTAATAAAATAATTCATTACCTTTATAATAAATGTTTTTGATTTCATTGCACAATGAAAAGATATTCAATAACCCTTCACGATAATATTCATATTTAATGTACAAAAGATTAATTATCTTGGTTGGAACAAAACTAGAAACAGGCACGGATGAATCGTGGAAAATGATGAACAATGATTATTTTATGACGAGTAAAACGATTTAATTTCGAACAGGCGTAATGCAGATTTGTTATTTATAATTCCGCTCAATTGTATCAAAGGCAAACAATGCCAGGCGCCAATGACTAAACTAATTACGTCCCTCTGATGAATTTTCACATGGTAAATAATAAACGCGTTATAAATTCACCTTAGCCTCGTCAACGCTGGTTCAGCACGAAACAAAACGAGAATTAACAAATACAATTCGAACGAAGCATTAAATCGATCGAACTTTTATATTAATTTCGAATTTAGATTATTATACCAATATATAATAATAACAATCGTTGGAAATTTTAAAATTAGGAGAAGAAAGATCGAGTGTATTAAAAAAAGAAAGAAAGAAGTAATGGCATAATAAAAGAATTAAATCAAAGAGGACACTTACGATCAAAGCAGCTACAGCATCGTCCATGCTTGGCATCTGTATAAGCGCCATCTTTCTGTCTTTCGGGAAGAACTTGAATGCCTTCACGGTGAAGCCATTTTTGGTGAATGCATCCCTGATCTCCTCTTCGGTAACAGTTGTACTGAAAACAGGAAAAATATTTCAATACCTCGGCTATTAATTATTAAAATACTTCAATATTATTCTTGGAAATAATCTTTATTTATTATACAAAAATTATCGAAAATTAAAGATAAAATTTGCTTACGGAATATTTGATAAATGCAGAGTGGAACTTGGTGGATAAATGTTCTGGTAATTCTTGGAGCCTGGTTTCTTGAACCGATGAAGAGGACTATTGGTGTAATCTTTCGTCAATCCAGCGTCTGGTTGGCCCTCTTTCGGTAACTGAACCGTCTGATGCTTGCTGAGCATTACCTTGATCTGCTTGCCAAATACTCGCAATTTGTCCATGTGCGTCAGTGCTAGGATTTAAAATGTAAAATTATCAAAACATTTCTTCATTCGATTCGATAACAAATTTTCTCGATTCTTTACATTTCTTGATACATAATAAATAATCATTGAACCTTTGATATCGATCAAAATTGATCGATATTTTAATAAAAAAAGATTTTTTTAAAACAAAAGAAATAAATAATTTTCGTTGACAAAATTTGACAATCTTTTCGTAAAATTTCTTCTGGATCGTTAATTCACGAAATATCGCTGATCATTAATGATGAGAGAAATAAAAAAAAAAAGACTCTATTTCAAGAAAAAAATGCAAATTATGGAAAAGACAGTTACCTAAGTGCGCCTGATGCGGTTCGGCCATCTGAATCAGTGCCGAGTCCTTCTTGTTGTAGAGAATCTTCACACGCTGTACATCCCCGTAAACGCCTACATGCACAACACGCAACACATCATTTTAATCAGCCCCTCATCATTAACAATCACGGGCGTCTAAAGATTATCGAGTCGAAGAAACAGGAAAATAATAATAATAATAATAACAATAATAATAATAGTAATAGTAATAATAATAACAGTAATAACAATAACAATAATAATAATAATAATAAAAATAATGAAAATAATAAAAATAAAAAAATAATAATAATAATAATAACAATAATAATAATAATAATAATAATAATAATAATAATAGCAATGGTAATAGTAATAATAGTAATAACAATAATAATAATAATAATAATAAAAATTAAAATAATAATAATAATAATAAAAATAATAACAATAATAGTAATAATAATAGTAATAGTAGTAATAGTAATAGTAATAATAATAACAGTAATAATAACAATAATAATAATAATAATAATAAAAATTAAAAAAAATAATAATGATAACAATAATAATAACAATAACAACAACAACAACAATAATAATAATAAAAATAATAATAATAATAGTAATAATAATAATAGTAATAATAATAACAATAATAATTATTGATAATAATCGGTGATAATAATCGATCGAGATCGGGGTACGATCGGACTAAGATCTGGGACATGCAAATTAGGCAATCGGTTCAGCCAATCAATCATGTATACATGTCGTTAAATTTCATGATATATTAAAATCGATTATATATTAATTATATATTTGATCGAATACCGTATATAATTTAAATGTGAACTTTATTATCGATAACATTTTATTGGATAAAATGTGATTTATGAATCGTTAAATTAAATTTTCTTTAATAAGTTGTTATTATTATTACCACTGGATAAAATTTATTTCATTGTTTGCAAAAGAAGGTATTATTGTTTCGTTTTTTTTTTCCTTTTTGATATATTTCTCTGTAATCCATGTGAAATTTTTCGAGGCGGGTTTATTTGAGAATGGAAAATGGCTGAACCGTTTGACCCGCGAAAAGTGAGTTCCTATGGATATATTACGATAAAATAAGCGAAAGCTTATGTAATATTAAGGTGTCTGGAACTGATATTAATAAAATATTAATGAAACAATTTAGAAGAGATGCTTGGAAATAGAGAACATGAAAAAAACGGTGTCGGCCGATGATTAAGAATCGAACAATGATTATGGGCATGGGGGTGAATTCGATGAATGAGAATAAGAACAGTTATATAGCGTAATTAAAAATATAAAATAATAAAAAATCATAGAATTAAGAATCGTAAGAGACGATAAAAATAAAATAAATAATAAAACAAGAAATTCACAGAGGTGAGTAAAAATAAAAATTTAAAATAAATAAAACGATAATAAAGGGGAAAGAAAAAAAAATAAATAAAAATTATAAGTACACGTGACGAGGAGAGTGATCAATGATTCATAAATCTTCCACAAAAAACATTCTTTCAAAAAGAAGAAGAAAAGAAAAAAAAAAAAGAAAAATCAAAAATTAATAGAACAATCATGACGAACGATCGATGATACAAACTACTATACATATCGATTTTTACATTATATTCTTGTTCGTGTTTTCATGTATCATACAGGTAATAAAATTTGAAAACAGAAATATAAAAAAAGTAAAAAAATTATTCGATCTATTTTTTCTTTCTTTTTTTTTTTTTTTTTTTTGTTTTTCACTCTCCAAAAATGTTCACAGTTACTACTGATCTATGTAAAAACATGTGTCTAAGAAATGTCTCTGAAGTGTGGAGTAGTGTATTTGTGCATGTACTAGTGTGTCAGTGTATCCCGCGCGTGTAAATATAATAATTAATAATGTAATATAATTAATAATATAAATGTGGAGACGTACCAAACAGGGTAAAGAGAGCGTCAGGCGTGACCATCTACACAGAGAACAGACAGAGTCCAGTCAGTAGTCAGCGAGTATAATAGGATTCAAATGTATAGTGTTGGCACGCGCACAAGTTTCGCAGGCCTCATTTATACGGCCTTTGTTTTCAGACTTTACGAATATTCCAGACTATTTACTGACTTTGTAACAAAATATTGATAAAACTGTGTCACTATGATGAATTTGTATCTTAAAAAAAAAAAAAAAAAAAAAAAAAAATTTGGAAAAAAGAAGCTTCGTTTTTGAATTTTTTTAAAATTATTTAAAATGATTTTTTGTTGAACTTAATTTTTGCTTAGTTTTTCTGATTTTATTGTTATTCTAATTGTTTCGAAAATTGATTTCTATCGCAATCTTAACAAATTTGTTTTTTTTACTTTTTTATTTACTAAAAATCGATTCTTACTTTATAATCTAAATTCGAATTTTATCGATTCAAAGATATCATAATTCTTATTTTAAAAAAATGCTCAAGCTATATTGTATAAAAAAACAATTCTTTTCTTCGATTTTAAAAGAAAATAAAGTTAAAAATAATTATGTATTTAAATTTCCACGACAAATAAAACGACAATTTCCAAAAATAAAAAAAGAGAAAAATTGTTCAAAAATAGAGATCACAGTGACCATAGTTTGCATTAAAGAAAAATAAAAATAAAAAAAAAAAAAAATCATAAATCAAAGTCAGCGAAAGGGCTGGAATTTCTTCTTCCAATAAAATTTCCTGCGGCCGCGATCGAGAGAGGAGAGAACAGGAGAGAACAGAGAGAGAGACAGAGAGACTTAGAGAAGCAGAGAAAAGAGCGGGACCTTCTCGTCAATATGAATCCCTCGCGGTTCTAACCGTTCCTCGATACAGGTGATTTCACGAAGGGTTAAAAAAAAATAAAAATAAAAATAAAAAAAAATAAATAAAAAAAAGAAAAAATTAAAAAAAACATTTAAAAGAAGAAATATCGTAACAATATGTATATAGATATATTACACCCTTTCTATAAAAGTGAAACGATTCAAAAAAACAAAGAATTCTTGCGAAATATTTTGAGATTATAAAAAAATTAAAAATTATCTTCGTTTCTTAATTTTTTTTTTTTTTTTATCACTTTCGAAGCCAGGGTGAGATACAAATATATATATATATTATATAAAAGAGAGAAGGGGATAGAGATAAAAAAACACTTGATCGTTTGCTCGCCAGAGGAAAAAGACACTTGGTTGGAAGCTTGTGCGCGCGGCGCAACGATAGTAGTACACATAGTTATAGTACAGTAGTGACAATAGTTGCAGCTGCGAAGTGTGACGTCAACACACAGTTTCTTTGTGAGGCGCCTTTCGTTTCCACGAGGATTTACATTTAATATACAGTAATACAATAAATAACATAGCATACTACAAACATTAGTATATATAATTCGAAAAATAGTGGTGTTATAGTACGAAAAAAATTAGAAAAATCAATTTCTTTTTTCTTCTTCTTCTTCTTCTTCTTCTTCTCAAGTTGAGAGAACAAAGTTTGAGGAAAATAGTATTTAAAATGAAAATAAAACGTAGCATAGAAATAGCAGAATTTGTATTAGCATACATACAAGAGAGAAGGCTTATTTTGCGAAAAGAGATTTGTGAATATTGGAAGAATGATCTTGGACATCTTGAGAAAGATACGATGATTCAAATTGATATTTTTTTTTTTTTTTACAAATTATTTTTATAATTACACGTACATTTTTTCTTTTCCATTCTTTTCAACAATTTTTGAATGTCAGAAAAGGTTAAAGAAACGAAAAACGCCTCACTGGAAGTAAACGTCGCGATTAAACAAACGCCACGAATTACTTAGGAATAGAGGATGATGATCGTTCGGAACGATTTCTATATGTGTGTTTTTTTGAAAATGAAGGGGTATAAAAAATAGGGGCAGAGGGTAAGAGAAGAAGGGATAGTCACGTAAAGAGGGCACATACGCATCGAGATCTCGATTTTTTTGCTTGTCGAACGAAACAACGCTTCATTCAAAATAAAGGGGGGAGAGAAAAAAAAAAAAGGAATGAAAAAAAAAAGATAAGAAAATTAATCGATAAGTATTTTCATTGTATTTGGAGATAGATTGAGAAAAACGTTCGACAAGGAAAATTCGGATCGAGGGATGGAGAAACTGCTAGGGTTGCCTACGTAGCACTACATTATAATATCATATCGTTGTATTTAGATGAATTTTTAGTGGATACGTACGTACCTAAGCCAGTTTCGTGTACATAGGTAGACGTTGAGAGAAATAAAAATTATAACGAGAATACAGTTGGGTGTAATATTTAAAAAAAAATGTTTCTTCTGATTTGACGAAAAATGTATATACATTATATATATACATATAATGTCGCTTCATGCTTCATTCAGAATATTAAAAATAATTGTACCTAGGATAAAAGAAATATTTTTAATAGCATTGAAATCTTTACAGCTTTATTTCTCTCAGCGTTAATTCAAAATTATCCTAAACGAAAGCGTACAGTACGTTGATCGTATCTCATCAATGCTGATTTTTACTTAAAACGTTACGGCTGGTACGTTCTGTACACTTTAGCGGTTTATTTCTTTGGTATGGCACGAAGGAAAATTTGAGGCACTGATAATTTTATTTCCGGATAAAATAAACAAAGAGATATGTAAAACATTTCTTTTTTGAATTACTATTAATGTTCTTAACGACTCTCAAAATTTTCCTTTACGTTATATAAAAAAAGAACATATATGATTTTATTTAAAACAATTTAAAACAACGATTTTTTGTATTACAATAATGTAATAACAAATAAACAAATAATTCAGAATAACAGCGATCGCAAAAGAAAAATAAAAAAAAAAAAAAGGAAAAATCGAGATTTAAAATTTTTCTTTGTGCCTCCATTTTGGATCTCCATGTCCTCGACCACATCGCATAACAATTCCATTAAACGCCATTCAAAATCACTCACCTCTTCGTTGAGATTACTGACGAGCAGGACAGCGGAGGTTTGCGCATTGGTGGGGACGCGTACCCCAAGGCCAGCTGCACCCAAAGGGAACCCACCGAGGCCAGCCAATCCGCCGGCAGGTGGAACCCCGTTGTACGGGCCTGCTAAGGGCGAGGGTAGACCGTGCATGGCCGCAAAGGGCGTGGGCAGCACACCCGGTGCCCCTGCAATGGACTCTACTTCAGAAAATTTACAAGCTATAGTTAGCATTGTTTCTCTAATTAGACTTGGGTGATGGGGGAATTCTGGAGGCTAAGGAGGGGAGAAAGGATTTTAATGGTGGAGGTATTCCAGCGAGATGGAATCGAACGCGGTATTATTATTAGCAAGAAAAATCGAGGAGAAGTATATTTTAATAGAATTTTGGTTTCTAGGGGATTTTGGAGGAATGTGGGGAACTCTAGGATTTCGACGGTGAGAGAACGATTGCGGGGAAATTGTAGGATATGTAAAATGAAATTAAATGGATCTGTAGTTGGCAGAAAAAATTTGAGAAAAGAAAAAAGTAAATTCTGTAAGATTTTGATTGTGGAGGAATTATGAAACTTGCGTAATGAGGGAATTCTAGGGATCTCTATACACGAAATTAAATGAATTATAATCGCAAAAAGTTAAAAAGAGATGAATAAGATTTTGATAGTAATCGCAGAAAATGTTTTAATTTTTAAAAAAGCATAATGCTAGAGAATTCCTTTTTTTCTTTAAATAGGTTGTGGGAGAACTGTGGGGATTTATAAGATATTGAATGGGATATATATCGCAAAAAAAGTTAAATAAACTTTGAAGAAATAAACTTTGTAAGATTTTTTGTTTTTTTTCTTTTTCTTTTAACGTAGACATTGATGTCTTAAGATTTTTGTAATTTCTATTATCAGAATATTACGTGAAATTTATTTTCTAAATCGATTCTTTTCTCAATTGTGATATATTTTGTTACACCTTTAGTTAAGATTCGGTATAGAAAATTCTTCGATTAAAATAATTTTTATCCCATTCAATAAATAATCGAAGGATTATCTATATCATGTTACACTGTATAATATATAATTAAAAATAATTCAAGAGATAAGACTATTAGTTCACGAATTTTAAAAGAAATTTTTTCACATTCATGAAAAACTATTAACTTAAAAAAGAGGAGGAAGAAAAGGAATTTCAGATACATAAAATATAAAAATGAAAGATCGAAGATGGATAAAATCGAAACGTCGGCTTGGATCGATCGCCTCTGGCGTTGAAACGTAATTAATTAATTTGCCACGGAAAATATATAGTCTAACCGCGTGTAATTCGATACCGCGCGAAAATGAAGCTGAAAACGAGGGGTAAATTGGAAACGAATCCGATACAGCAACCGACTCACGATACGACAATTTATCATAAACCTATCAGCCTATCGAGTGACAAGGAGACCGTCTATTCTATTAATATAATTAATTCTAATGGACTGAATGTTCTAATAACACGGGACTAATTGATCGATCTGATTTTTATGGCTTCATCATTGACAATCGACGTCGCGACAATGATTTTACGAAAAATTGCATGGAAACGTATTTTTGGATTGCAAAATGTGAAACATTTATTCTATTATTTCGCAGAAACAGAAAGCAATAAAATGTAGAATAAAATTTTTGTATTTAAAATTTATTATTTATTCGTATATTTATATTCAATTATCTTATAATTTTCTTTTAATCATGATAAATAGAGATTTTTAAAATAAATAAATAACATTATTCAATTATATTTTCATACTCTTGAATTTGAGAGTAAAACTGTATTGAATTTTTTATATTCTCATCTCTTTAGATTTTTTATTATTCAAAATATATAAAATTCATTAAGAATTTAGAATAGTAGAACATCCTGTTTCAAGAGATGAAATAATTATTATAGTTGCAAATTGTAAACTATTTTATTAATAATTCATATAACTGCTAGTTTTACCTCTTGAATAAATAAACGATAAATATAATTTAAATTCAGAAAGACAATAATAACAATCCATTTTCACGAAAATTACAAAAACGTTACAATATTTAAGAATCGAAACATTACACTGTTCAAAACAAATAACAATAACGTTCAACAATTTAATTTAATCGAATAATTTAATTTCAAATAATTTCAAAATTCCGTTTCTTCTTCTACAATAATTAAAAACTAATAATTAATTTTCAAAAAAAATCTATATATATATATCTATTAATTTCCTTTTCATATTAATATAAAAAAAAAAATCGTGGAAATCCACAGTTCTCACCGGGTATTCTTGCACGAGGCTGCGATCCAGCGCCCATCAACAACTGTGGAAGAAGTTCGCCGCCCAGGGCAAGAGATGCCGCGTCTAAATTCGCGTCGCCAGTTGGCAAAGACGGGTTGGTATAATCCCTCGACTTGTCGTTGTTGTACTTCACGTTCAAGTTCTGCATCTTGCTGTAGTCGATGCGCAACGTGCAACAGGAATTATATATGTTTTGTCCTTCCAGCGACTGAAACAAAGGAAATGAAACAAACATGAGGAAACGTCGGATCGGAATACATACGCGCGATGGACGAGCTCTTTCTTTACCCGACGATTTTTAACGATTTTCCTTTCTTAATAAATTCCGAGCGCACATTTATCAGCATAATCGCTGCCCATACCACGTGTAATTGTATAACTAACTCCCTTGTATTGCTGGTCTCCACCAGTATCCACCAATTACACTAATTAGATCCCTCCATCCCTATTCGAATTACCACGAAACACAAAATCCAGCCAGCCCACACCTACTCCCCCTCCCCCAAATAGAAACCGATCTCCCACCGAAATGATTCGACCGAAACCACATCGCCCCCTTCGCGTTTATCCTTCACTTTCCACCGCAAACGAATCGCCAAACCGAATGGAACCACTTCTAGCGGGAAGCAGTCCAAATCTACGCGGCTACATCAAAATCTATGCTACTTAATATCAACCATCAACGATTTTACTTACTTTGGACGGTCAACATTTACAACAGATTTAATTAACGTGCTCCCAAACATATTTATTATCCCAAGCTAATAAATTTCGATATTCTTGACCAGAAGAAAATTAATCAAACTCGTAACTCGATGAGAAGGAGTGAAAGAGAGAGAGAGGGGGATAACAATAACGATTGCTGGCCCTTTCGACGCGTTTCAACCCTATTAATAGCAACTGTAGCACTCGGCTGATGCAGACGCAGGAGCGGAAAGATGCAGCCTAATTATGTATGCACGTTCGACTCTAGCCGGCATAGGCGTAGCTAGAGAGTAAACCCGTTGTCGGCCGGGGCCACGATGTTTGACCTGCGTGTGCATTGTTGCAACATGCACGCGTGTACACGCTCCGCTGTATCTCTCCGCCGGCCATATTTACACGGGCTAATGAATTTCATACATAATTACCAGCTTGCCAGCGCACAGCCGGCCCCGTGGCGTGGATCTACCCCTTTGGCCATCCTTTGGCCAACTCGTGCGAGGATATTTGGAACGATTAAGTGACGATGTTAGCCTCTGTTAAGTCATGAGCCGGTATTTAATGCGAGGTCAAACGAATTTCATTTAATTGTTAATCGTCTCTCTTCGGTTAGAGAGAGATGATCCAAATTTAAATTAAACACTCGGAATATTCGTTATATAATATTATCTCACACTGTTTATTAATCATCGCGTTGTTTCTTGAATTATTGGAACTTGGAGTCGAATCTAAATTTTTATTGTTGAAAGTTGTTCAATCCATTTATCGATCTAATATTGCAAATAATTGTACTATACATAATCCATTTATCTGAATCTGGAGTTTAGTTCATTCGAATAATTGAAAATAAGGAGCAAGAGCAATCGATCTTATTATTTGACAGATTTGTTTTATCATCTGTTCATTGGTGGAAAAAAGAAATAAGCTAAACGCGCTATAGATATATTAATATTAGATCGAAGAAATTAATAATTTCAGTTTCCAGTCTCATGATTATCCCAACTTCGTGAAAATGAAAATAATCTGTACGATTTTGAACTTATTCAAATTATATACAGCTTTTCTACCACTGATGCGTCAATGATCTTCAATCATTGTAACCTGTTATTGTACAAACGTTTCACGCGTTGCGATTACCCTTTTTTTCCCACGACTCCATCTCCAATTCCGTATCTTCGTTTTCATCTCTCCCTTCCCCGGAAGGGAAAGGGATCAGGAGGAGGGGGAAAAAAATAATAATAAAAGAAATACATCCCCCCTTTTTCGCAAAGTTTCCCCCTCCTCCCAGTTTTCAAACTATTTTCAAAGCTTGACGCTCGTTCGAGCGGCGGGCACGATATTAAAATAATTTCATTCCAGATATCCGGCCAACTTTGTTAACCCAGATTACGTATTCTTTGTACGTCATAGAAAGCTGTAGCTTGCCATTTCGCTACGTACCGTGATGGGCGTGCACAGGGCGAAAAAGAGAAAGGGGGTAGGATGAGGGGGTGAGAGGAGGTTAAAAAAAAAAAAGAAGAAAAAAGAAGAAAAAAGAAAAAAAGAGACGGAGAGGAATATTGCGTTTCGGATTATGCGCGTTCCGCGTTCCGTGTTCAAGAGTTTCAGAATATTTTTCAATTGAATTTTTCAACCCGATTTCCCTTACAGCCGGCTAATCAGTTTGAAATTTACCTCCCCCTCTCCCGTTCCGTGCACCCAATTAATTAACTCCACGCCACGATTTTATGAGAATCGGCTAATTCTTTCACAGGGATTAACCAAAATTAACAATATGATACTATTTAGAGAATGTTCGAAGATTTTTTTCTTTTTCGGACGGAGAGGAGGGAAACAACGAGAAGGCAAAAAAAGTTTTGGGGGAATTAGAAATAATTTTTAATTTTAATATTATTTTAATTTTTAGGAAATGGGTGGATTTCGTGGATGGAAGAATTCTAGACAATATTTCCAAAAATAAAGGATAAATTCGGAATGTTAATATTAAGGAAGGAGAATATTTTTGAAAAAAAGAAAGAAATATCTCGTGGACGAGTAGTGAGGAAGCTTATTAACTTGTTATTGACTTGCTCGTGAAATCAATTTATGCGAAAAAAATCGCGTGTTTGTATTTAAAAAAAAAAAAAAAAGACGAGTGTATCGAGGCGTATGTGAAAAAAAATCGCGTCACAGAACGATGGAGCTCGTTAAACACTGAAAAATATTTCACTCCGACTTTTATCTAACGTCACTGCTCGAACCGCCACTCACTGTCCGCATGTATATTCCATGATTGGAAAAAAATATTTATACTACTTGCTGCGTGAATACATTGAAAATATCATTGAAAAACAAAGAATAAAGAAACAATACAATAATATAATAATACAAATGATTTTAAACTATCTCCTCCTCGATACCCAAAAAAAGAATATATAACATACGTAAATCTAATATATCCAACGACTCCTTAACAATTCCACAAAAATACAATTTTTACAAATTTTTACAACGCAATATTCGCGAAGAAACGAGAAAACATATACATAGTTGCATCGAATTGAAAGATTAATCGTAAAAATTGCCTATTACCCAATATATTTATTTCGTGTTATGCGTAAAAATAAAATAAAATGAAAAAAAATGAATTTTGGATTCACATTTTTTTTTTCTTTTTTACCAATTTATGAACATTCCATCGGTATAAACTCCATGAATAAAGAACGAAGAATATTCGGGGAGAGTTCGCGTGTCCCCCCTTTTCTGCAATTTTATATCCGTAGAAATTTCAAACGCGATTATTTGCATTTCTCCCGGACGGTGATGTAATTGCCTGCCGCGAAACATATTTCGCTGCGTTCAATTAATATTTACGGTCCGCGAGCGAGTTCAAACAACCGGGATTATAATATCCGTGGCTGGATTAAGTGCACGCTGATGTTTCCGAGTTATGAGAGTGGAGACGTGGAAGATTGCAGGGGCCCGTGTGTGTTTAGCTCGTGTGCACGGGAGATTGTTTGTCAATGTGGCACAACGTTGTATTTCGTTGAATCATGTTGGAAGGGTAATAGAGTAATTGGATAGTTTTTTTTCCTTTCCTTTCTATTTATTTATTTCCTCCTTTTTTCTCTCCCCCCCCCCCCCCCCTCGGTTTCGACAAACACGAATTGTTTGAACAAGCGAAAGAATTAGAAAGGAATTGAGTGGCTTCGTGGCGAGTCGGCTGGCCTTGCTTGTATTTTACGAAAAGTGGATTTTAGGAAAGAAATATGGGGAAAAAGGGGTTTTCGTTTGTTTTCGTTTAATTTGAATTTGGCGCGCGCGGTGGCGCTTCGATCGATCTGTCGGGTAGAAAAATTCAACATGGCGTCGTGCAACTTGTCGATGCATTTGAAAGATCGCGAGTAATAATCCACCATAGAAATTGTGAAATCCTCGTTTTTCGAAGATTAAGAAGATTTTTACGATAGACGATAAATTGGATCGGGTACAGACACGATTAAAAGGGCAAGTCGAAACGTCGATATAATAAAGTTGCATTTATACGGCAGAGAGCAAAGCTGGCTAGCTACCCACAGAAAATGGAAAATTATACAGAATAACATTTTTCTTCGATTGACTTTAGAATTCTATAAACTTCGATCGGTTCGAGCTCGCTCGAATGGAATCGGGACTTATATCTAAGAGGATTATCATGAAAAAACAGAGTGATAAAAAACAGAGGGGAAAACAGAGGATAAGAGGTTGGAAAATAGTAAAAGTCGTTGGGTTTCGAATCACTTAAAGCATCTCTGAGAATCAAGATTCTTTCGAAACTAATGTATGGAATGGAAAAAAAAAAAAAAGAAAATAAACCTTCCTCTTTTACGCAATGAGACCAAGAATTTTCGCGATCGATACGTTAATATTATTATACCTTTTCTCAATCCTTCGACAATAAAATACAATACAATCATACAATAAAATTCGTAAAAAGTTTGTAATAAGCTGATTTTGAACGCACAAATATACAGAGCGACTTGTAAATCAAATTCAACACTTGGAATGTCTCCCATTGTTCGATGAAAAAAAACTTTATTAGCAAAAATTATTCGGTCATAAAAGGGATCGTATAATATTGCTAAATTTAATTGAATCATCCCGTAAATGAAAGTAATATATATAGTCTTAATCTATAATATAATACTATAATATTAATGTATAATCTTAATCTTATAACATCGAAAACATTTGATTTCGATAGAACACGGTATAATAGCGACAAAATTTCATGGCACGGCTTAATAAACGTCTAAATTACTATCGCGTTATAACACGAATACCCGTTTCCATCGCACTATTTTTGTTCACACGTCATATCCTATTGATTTGTTCGAAGTTTCGCTCAAAACACGAACGACGAAATAATTGTATTTATATAGAAAGATTGATTTTATGATTATATAAGATTGCATTTGTGAACGAAGAAGTAGGCGCATTTGCTTATTTCTATCAAACTTTCTTCTCCATGGAAACTTTTCCCGAAAAAAATCAGGATGAATTAATTATCCGAAATTCAAAAAAGTCTGACTCGAACTCGAGCGAAGATAAAAAAAAAAGAAAACGAGTCGAAGATCGAAAAAATCGGCACTTTGGATCTCTCTCTCTCTCTTTCTATATATATATAACTGGAGAGTAACCGCATCGAGTAAGCCGTTGCAGTTAATTTTGAAAGGGGATGTTTATTACAGGAAACTGTGGACCGTTGGCCGAGCTTCCGCGGATTTCTATTCGAGTGGCCGAATTAACGTTCGTTAACGAGCACAATCTCGCGACAGAATTTCGGACCAGAGATCGTGGCGAGGATAGAGGTTTGGTAAGAAGAGAAGGGGCGTAGTGGTGATGGCGGTTCCTGTGGACGGATTCTTCAAGTGGTTTTTGAAACTGGTCCGACTTTGCGTACTTTCTTGTGAGATTTGTGGTTACTTAATTCTTAGAAAAAAAAAAAAAAAAAAAGAAAGATCCATATGAAACGAATGATACCCAACTTGGATAGAAAAACAAAATAAAAATCCAATTCGTTGTTGAGAATTGAAAAAAATAAAAATATAACGGAAGAGAAAAGAAAAAAATTGCGTTTTTTTTTTTGAGAAGGAAAAAAGGGGTAGAGATTAAAATTTACATTATTCGCCCTCGCGGCACCTGGACCTTCTAATGGACGACACTTTCGCTGGTATTTCCACGAAAAATTTCGATCTGTCCCATGGGAGAATGGGGATAAACAATGGCCGCACGAGAAACACAGTTCTCCAGAGAAGCGAAGAAGAAAAAGGGGGAGGGAAAAAAGGGGAATTCGAGGTAGAATTTTTGTATACGTTTATGGTGAAAAAATTAAAATGGAATACTCACGAGTTTGGCGGTTTGCGCTGACAGCATGTCGGCGTATTGTATTAGTGCCTGGAAAGTATCTGAAACATAGGAAAAAAAATGTTAGATTGGATTGCTGGGCGAATTTTTGGACGAGTAACAATAAAAGAGTGAAAAAAAATTGTTATGTATAACTGATTTCATTTTACAAAAATAAGAAAATTTTATTTTGCAATAGATCTTGCAAAAGAATTTTAATTCCAGGCTCATCTTCCAAATTGTTCAAATCAATTCCACCAAGCATTAGTTACTCAAAACAAAAAATGTAATTTCTCTTAACCTCTTTGACGGAGTAAGGTTAAATTAAAAAAGTTTCGTTAAAAAAGTTCCTTAGAAGAATCTGTTTATGAAAAAACAAAACTCATCTAGCTATGAAAACGAATCCCGACAATATCCTATACAAATGAAAATAATGAAAAGAGTATACGAAACCAGGGATTATCGTTCGATATTCGAAAGCAAATGCCATTCTCACGGTGGTTTGCATCGGTGAAAATTAAATAAAAGCCGAAATTAAATGGAAATAAAGGGGGATCGCTCTGGATTCACGGTAATATGTTGTGACAACGGTCACATTTTTCCCCTCTATGGAACAGAATTTTTATTATCCCCCCGATCCCACTCCCCTGTCCACGATCAAATAACGATGGAAATTGAATAACGTTGCTACCGGCAAAAAATTCGATCTCGTTGTTGCATTATATAGCTAATAAAACGTTTTTTCGTGCATTTTTCTGCTTTTTTCATTTTTTCCCCCATTTTTCTTTCTTTTTTTTTTTTTTTAGCGAAAGTTCTGATCAACATCGACAGCTAGTTTTCTGTAATTTTCTTTTATACATATATATATATATATATATTTTTATTTTTTCGCTGTTATTTTATAATACCGATAAATAAACGAAAATGATATTGATCGATTCTAAAGAAAATTCAATTTTATGATTACATAAAAATATCGTATACAATACACGTTCTATACTAGATGTATACAATTTCAATGATGCATCATGCTATATTAGATTCACATAACTTCTAAGATGTTTCATATTAGATTTATACAATCAATACAATTTTTCTATGTTAAATTTAGATAACATTTTGATATTTGTACTGTTTTATATCACATTATGTATAAATTCGACAATATACATTTAAACGCGCGCATCCTATACTCGATTCAAATAGATCCTGCAACGTGGATTGTGGATTCCACTAGATTTAGTTCATTCGAATAGCACACGCTTCTAATCCTATCCAATATTTCGATAAAAATTCTCAATAATAAATTCTCGATACGATCTAACGTATTTAAAGTTTTAACAGACTTTAACAGATATATATAGCTATATAATGCTTCGTTTGTATAAATAAGGAATTAAAAAAAATCAGATCTTGGACATGATTGTTCAATTTTCGAATCGTTCAAGAAACGCATTTCAGGTGAAATGAAAAAATAGGAATCGTCTTCAAACTGTTTAGAAATTCCAAGTTATATTACTCATAAAATGCCATGTTTCTTCTTTGTCCTCTTCCTTCTTTGTTTTTTAAAGATTTGCGTTCAAATGTGAAAATGTGATCAGGATTGTGGAATTTTTTAATTTGGATTTTTCATTTGTACCGACTTTCGCGGGGAAATGAAATTTTCAAATACCTAATTTACGAAGTTACAATTGGATAAGTTCCCCCTCGTAAATTTTCAATTGACAAATGTTCATTCGGTGGGCGAAGTTTTGATTAAGGAAATATTTTCATTACGATATTTCGCGAGCGATGAATTTTCAATTTTTAAACTTCCAATTTCGAAATTTCCTCTACCTTTCACTTTCTAGACTTTCAAAAGTTTTAATATTTGTACAACTCTAAAGTTCTTGTTTTCGCGTATTTAATTTCTAAATTTGAATTTTTAATTACGAAAAAATAGAGATGCAAATATTCAAAAAAGAAAAAAAAATGTTTTCAATTCTATGATTTTAAAAATTATATTATCGTTCCTTCAACGCGTATATTAATACATAAAATATTTGCTCAAACACATCATGATCGATCTTACGAATCTTACGAATCGATGATATACTTATATATTTTTCTTTTGAAATAAATATTATCAAATTGTACAAAGTAACGAACATAAAGAAAGAAGCCGCAAAAAAGAAAAAAAGGAAGAAATAAAGAACCTAATCAAAGAAACAAAAACTAAAAAAAAAAAAAAAAAAAAATCAAAAAAGAGGCAATTGGAAATTGAACGAACGAATAGCCACTTGACCGAATGAAACTTTAATTGGACACTGAATGCTTCTTCGCTTTAATTTAGGCCTCCGTGATTTCGCCAATCAACCGCTATTTGTCTCAAAGCCGTCCTCTTTGAAAATTTCTCGTCCCTTTCAATCAAGGACAACAGCCTCTTTTGTTCGATCGAGCGTCCATTGATTGAACGTCTTTTGGATATCCAATTGTCGCCAAGAACCACGGTATCGATATTGTTTTTTAACAGCCAGGGATATTTCCTTGCTTCTCATCATCGAACATAATTGATAATCGGGTAATTTGTTCCTCCTCTTTCAGGATGTATATAGATTGGAGTGAGATCGGAGCAAGACTGATTTAAATTGTTATTTCGATATCGAGATTTTACTTGGCATTTGTTGGAATTAACGAACGAGAGAACATAATGATAAAAGTTTGAGAGGAAATTATAAATATTTTGCAATAGATGTAAGATACATCGTGAAAGAATTTTAAATTCTTTCTATAAAAGTAATCGACAAAGAAAGGAAATTTTATTGGATTCTGCAGAGATGGAAAAGATGAAAATGAATAATTGATCGATGTCATGTTCACGTTTCAAAAGTGTACAACGACCATTTTGTTATTGCAACGACTCCCTTTCGAACATCTCGAAAAGAAAAAGTTGTCACGACACAAAATAAAATATATTCGAGAATTTTACCCAGTCTGAATCGGTCTGAATTTCTAACTCGTATTTTTACCCGGAATGAAGCAGGCTTTTGTCTAACTGGTGTCTTAAAAAAAAATTTGTGTATCGATTTCGAAATTTATTCCTCGTTAAAGAAAGAAAGAAAAAAAAAGAAAAAAAAGATTCGAGACTAAAAAAATATTTACTCACATTCAAGAAACGAAAAATTTAACACGTCAAACTTTCCGATCGAGTATCCGCAAGCTAGATGTCGTATCAAGAAGCATCGAGGCTTCTCGAGGATCAATGAGAACAATCAATTTCAATCCTTTGTCGAGGATGTAAATGTACAAAGGAATCAAGGGAATAAGTACATATTTCTGACACACCCTGTATACTCGAGTGGCACCCAAGGTACTAACGGTGTCGACGTCGTCGAGGCAGAATACACTTCAAGTGTACACTGAAGTACTAAAGTGCCGTGCATGTCTGCCAGCAAGAGTGGCGTCTATACAAGGTGGCCCAGTAGCTATTGCACTGGAGGAGGAAAACAAGAGCCACTTTGAAATGTTCGAAATCCGTCAGTCTTTCTCGGTTCTACTCCGTTTCTTTCGAGGTGTACGTGGAAGTTTTTCAATGGAAACTCGTCGTGGAGATAGAAATTCTGCGCGAATTTGTGACAAAAACAACCTTTACACCCTTTATAAGGAATTAAACGAGTTACTTTTCTCTCTCTGTATAAGTATCAATCACGAGATCAAATAATTTTTATAAAAATATCATTTCGACGAATCGTTTCGTTCCATAATGCAAAGAAATTGTTGTAAAAGAATGCCGTAAGAATCTCGATCTTTTTTTTTGTTCATAATTTTAAAATAAAACGGTACTTACTGTTCTTCGTGAAAGTGACGATTTTCAGGACCTTGCCAAAACGTGTGAATATCTGGAACAGAAACAAGGAAAAGAAGCAAATTAGAAGGGTTCTGAATCGGACTGTTGTTCAGCCATCGACGTGGCTACGCATATACGACCATATTGTTGCAACAACAATAACGGGGCAACACAATTGGCCATCTTCGTGCATTTCTCTTGTCACAATCTCCACAACAACAGAAGGGGCAAAGCAAGCAAGCCTCGGGAAGGAAGGAACAAGCCCGCACGATCGTTCGAAATTGGTACTTGGCACAGGTGATTGCCAAGGCTGCGTGCCGAGGCAAATATTGGCCTTTGCTATTATTAATTCGATCGTCTGGCCCACTCAATCGGCTATATGTATGATAATGACGGCGATTCGAGGCCGATGATTATCAACCCGTGGCGTACATGCAACGTAAGCAACGAATTTTCGAGCACGCTTCGTCGTTGCTTCCAGCTACGATAACCCTTTTAGGATCTACTCGATTATCCTTGTACTCGATTCGATATATGTGTGTATATTGCGAGGATAAGAATAACAGTGGAAAAAGGAAAGTTAATGATCCATAAAAGGTAATTTTTCATAAATATTTTATTCTTCCAATTTTCCAAAATTTTTTTACTCTTCCTATGTAATAATTCAAATTATTCTTAATCTTCTCTTATCATTTCCTTTCGTTTCGACTTCGAGCAGAAACCTTTTAATTCGCTCGATTTTCCACAACCTCGATATCTGGTCTTCTAAATCAAAATTCTTTACCACTTCGATTCGTTCGTGATCGATGATCAAACTCGACCAGCATCCCTACGAAACGATATATTTTCTTCCTTCCACTTATCACGCACGTAGTCGACAAAGCAGCAACGAGCAGATTGCGTCTCGTTAGAGAGGGGAGTGATGGTGGATATGTTTAATCGAGCGCGATAACGCTGCAGTTATTATCCCTGAGACAGAGATTAAAATTTTAATTGCAGCCACGAAGCTGGTAGACCCTCGTGTCGCCTGCCTACTGTTCCACTTTTCCGTTTCCACTTTTCTCGACTGTTTCGCGGTTTGGATGGATAAAAATACGGCCGATCCTTTTGTTGTTTATGAGAAAAACTAATTACCCGAGCTTAGAGCTTTAGGGCGCATTTAAACGAGAACGAGCGAGCTCTTTAAACGTGGACTCGTCGGTTTCTCGGCAACTTTCTTCTTCTTGTCGCGACGTGCTGTGTCAACCGCAGTGCGGTATTTAATGTATTAAGTTTGAAAAGATTTTTACCAACAGGTAGGAGAGGGGATTCCAACGAAGGGATAAATTTCGAGAAGAGGAGATTCGGTTTATTGGGGTTTTTTTGCGATGAATGGAGATTTTTTTTTTCGCGAAAATCGATAATATCGATCGAGAAATTAAACTTGCATTCTACATTCCGTGTTTACGTTGTATTTAATCAACGTAACACTTTTAATTACCATAATCCACCAGTTCGATCGAAAGGATTAGGTAAGGGATTAAGTCGTTTTAAAATATTATTCAATTAGACAGATATTGTAAACACTTTGGTTTATTATAATTAGGCTTTAAATTTTCGCCGCATTGAATGTCAATTATGTAAATACAATTATTGCGAGAATCATTACTCGAAGAAGAAAAAAAAAAAAACGTTAAAGAGAAAAACGTAGCGCGCAATATAATCGATTCCAACGTGATTATTCTCCAAAAAAAATCGACCATAAAAAAAAAATGAAAGCGATGAAAGATGAAAGTGACTATAATTAACGCTATAAAAAAAAAATGAAGCGAAAAACGTTATAGTTGATTTAAAAGAGTACCATAGATCAAATGTAAATACTTCTGCCTGAATGGTTGCCTGTCCCAACCCTTTCTCCTCCACCTCATCCCCCTCCTCTCCCTTCCCCCATTTTCATCCATCATCCTCTTTATTTTTCAACGCGTCGGATTTATCGTAACGCCGGGGAAAAAATATAAATTCTTCATTCGAGCCGTCACAACGGCTCGATATTGAATATTCGATGAGAGAGTTAAAACGCGTGACACTGCCTGCATTAGCTATCCCCCCTACTCACGTCACGATTCCATTCACATTTGCAGATATTTCTCGCGTCGTCCCGCCGCCATGCATTTTTATGAGATTTCAGTTATTTACCGACGGAATTACCAACGTTTCGACAAGGAAATAATAATGGTTAGTAACCACTACACCATTGCTTTGTTGATTTTCTCTCTCCACCTTTTTTTTTTTCATTCGCTTTTGCGAAGAAAGTGCGTGGAGAAGGTGGTTTGGATAAATATGGGGTTAGTTCTTTCATTTTTTTTTTTTTTAAATGGATAAATTGTCGTGCAAATTCCGTCCATCGATTATATACATATATAGATATAGATAGAAATATTTTTGAGCATAGAAATGATTATAACAGGAGAGTTTGGTAGAGTGGAAGATTTTGGAGGAAATTTTATTATTATTTATAGATTTTATAAAAATTATTCAAAAAAAGTGTTTGAGTTTGGATAAGCGAAACCAATCGTGACCAATTAAAGATTAAAATGATTGATCTGATTAATTTCAAAGATTTTTTTGCAGATTTAAGATGTATGCGGATGAAAAAAGGGGGGAGGAAGGGGTGAAAAATCATACATCAAATTTCACGGATAAAAGTTCTTTTTCTTGTCCATTTCGTATGATATTCTACATTCGATGTTACCATTAGATACTGGTTTTTATGAAATTTAAGTTTTAATGATGTAAACGTAACGATAACGTTTCAGTGAAAATTTTTTTAACGAGCCACTCATTTCCCCTCATATCGGATAAATCATGACCAATTAGCGTACTGAAAAAGAAAACGAGGAAAAAAATATTACTTCCGCATATATTCCGCGTATTAAAATAGTTGGTGCAATAAAGTTGTTATCTATTCGTTCGATATTCGATAAAAATAATTAGAGGATCAATTATAAAAACTCGGGTTACCATTAATCCGATAATAAAAAAAGTATTTCATCCAATTTCAAATCTGATATATATTATATTCGAATGTGAAATTTTATATTACATCAATTTACGAAATTTCATTAATTAATGAGAATTTATTTATTTTTCAGAAGCGTGTCGCATTTTTTTTTTTTTTTTTTAAGTATTTAAACAGCTTTCAAACGCAGTAGCTCATTCAATAAAAAAATACTTTCGAGACTCAAAGGATTAATTTTTCTTCCATCATAAATTTATAAAATCAAAGGATAAATAAATAAATAAAACAAAAGCGAAAGTTGAAAGCTTCTCGAAAAAGCATTAAGCACATAAAATCAATAGGATCTCTGTGGAACCATTTGAGCGCTAATTATTTAAGCTCGACTCTTATTTCCCCGCAAACGAACCACAGTGAGAGCGTTCCCTCTCTCTCTCTCTCCCTCTCTCTCTGGCCAATGGATTCCGCGAAATTAACCAGAAAATGAACGGAAACAACAGTAGGCGGATGCGCGTAAAGTATCGCTAATAACAATAAAAATGGCCACTTTCCGCCGCCAAATACTCATTATCGTTAATATTCTCGATGGCTCGTTTTTAGGCTAATTGCACACAGATTCGAACATATTCTCCAAAGTGGAATCGCGTGTTTAACATTTATTCGGTTCCAGTCATCAGGGTTTCATTATACAACGTTATTCGTACTCGAAGAAAATATTTAGATTGTAAGAAAGACACGTTTTCGGCTATTAGACAAATAACGTAAAATCATGCGCGATAATTATTAATAATTAATTAATCCTCGGAGAAAGGAACGAATATTGTATCAGCTTTTCAAAATTTCGTCAACTTTTTCCAACGTAAGGAAATTCCTTACCAACGACAACGTTGATAAAATTTTTCTTGAAGTTGATTAAAAAAATCAGACTGTTCAATGTTAAATAACTCAATAAATATATCGCTGCAGAATATTCCAATGGACGAAGTTAGAAGCGTGGATGCTTCCTGTTCGAAATGCCGTTCGTTTCATCCCGATACGAGTTCCGGTTCCAGAGATATCATCGTTCGAACCGAATCATAATTTTTTTCCGTTTCTCGCCCGCACTTCCCGTGCATCGACCGTGGCCGCTACTCAACGATATCCCGCTGAGTCAACGACTTCTATTAGCGAGTACTCACTTCCTAGACTAGGCCAAGTAGTCACTGACCACTATCACTTTATGCCTGTACTTTTGAAAGCCTCGAGAACGCATCGAGATATCGATTTAAAACGAAACGAATTTTTAAGGGCATCGCTTCGTTTTAAAAATTTTTACATTATTAGATTTTTACATTATTATATCTTTGAATATTTCTTAAAATAATATAGATAGATTAAGTCATTGATCTACTACACTTTAGATATTTAGATATTTTGCAAATCTGTATCTCAGATATGTATCGAGATATCGACTTAAAACGAAGCGAATTTTTAAGGGCATCGCTTCGTTTTAAAAATTTTTAAATTATTAGATGCATTATATTTTCGAATATTTCTTAAAACAATATAAATAGATTAAGTCATTGATCTAGTACACTTTAGATACGAACCTTGCAAATCTGTATCTCAGATATGCATCGAGATATCGATTTAAAACAAAACGAATTTTTAAGGGCATCGTTTCTGTCTGTCTATCTGACATTCGAAGAAAAATTTTTAAATTATTAGATGCATAATATTTCTTAAAACAATATAGATAGATTAAGTCACTGATCTACTATACTTTAGAACTTTAGATCTATTTAACGGAACAGATTTTGAAGAAAGATTTTAAAATTATTAAAAGATTTTTTGACTCTGCTGCTTTCAGCTCGATATCCATTTCTCTGAAGAAATGTATAATTATATATATATATCCCTGATCGCATTTATAGAAATTGAATAAGAAAAATTGAACGAACGTTTCCCAACGTAGCCCGCCAGTATAAACGCTTCCGGATAAAGCAACCGACGTAATTAACGAAAATCGAGGCCGGTGCAATCCCGATTCCGATTGCATTTTCGAATTCCAGGGAATCGATGATATTTCTTTCGCCGGCGGCCACGATTCGCGCGCGGTTTTGTTTAATTATTGCCGACGGTTATTTCGTCTGCTCGCCACGGTTATTTCGCTATCAGTGACGGGCAATTTGCCTGCCGCGTTTTTCAACCGATTGACCCCTCCTCCGGCCCCTCCTCCATCTATCTATCCCCCCGGTTCGATTCGCCGGTTTCATCGCGGCGACGAAACTATGATTACAAATTAATGGAAGGAAAATTCGTATCGTTTGTCAGTCGAGATTTCTATTAACGATCTCCGCAGTGTACAGGGGCGGCGAGTATTTACCGATCGAGTTTGGACAGGGAGGAGAAGACTAAATCGGCGCGATATTGCGTAATTATTTCTCGGTTTAGAAGAAACGATTATTTTTGATGGGGAGGGGGAGGAAGAAATCGTAAATATCCATTGCCAACGCAATTATTCCAAATCGAATCGCGAGAATATTGATAAAAATTGCGCTCCAAACGTGTCTCCTTCTCTCTCTCTCTTCGATGGTAAAAATTACACTATTGTCGTTCGAACGGGTGTACTCTTTCTCGAACGCGCGAGCTTTTGAACGGCTTGATTTCCCGCGGGATTTTCCGTTGAAAGCTCGAATATCTCGGCCATCTCGGGATCGAGCACCGACGTGGATATTATGGCGATTGAATACCAATGGACATAATTTATCCCCCTACGAACGTGGAATTCATACATGTTAATATCCTTAAATCCTCGACCACTTCGACAATTCGTATTTCGATCGTTCAATCGATCATTCCGCAACTTGCTTCTACTATCTAAGCAATTTTTAACAGGCAATAATTCTATTTATCGACTTTTACGAATATTTCAATTTTCTATTTTCTTTCTTCTTTTCTTTGCAATTTCAATTTTAATTTCCTCGTTCGAGAAAAGCTTACGACTTACGACAAATTTTGTGGGAGCAAAAAGTGGTATGGAACTTTTTATACTGTTTTATAAAAATACATAAAAATATTCCAACCGGGATACAACATCAAAATGATTTATTCGAGACGGGAAATGAAGCAGAGGTTTTACTACGTTCCGCGTTATTTTAATTTTTTTTAACAACTTCGTATTACAACCCAACAACATTGTATAAAATTAAAATACAGTTTACGAGGGTGAAGTTTGAAAAACGTAATTTTTCGTCGCATCTCTCTCCCCCTGTCTCTCTCTCTCTCTCTCTATTTTTCCACGATTTGTCAATGCCCACGAGGAGTAGCTGTGTCGGTTGATTGAACATTTATCCGCATCATGAATACGTCGAATACGTCGTTTTTCAACAACAAAAAACGTATTACATATCGTTTGTTTGATACGGCGGAGAAAACTGGGTGGGGAGGGAGAACGAGAGGGTTGGAAATGGAAATGGGAGGATAAAAAATTCAACGGCACTCCGCGGTTACGTTTAATTAAAATACAGACAACCGGGGCCTCGATTTTTTTTCAATAAATATCCGCCGCCGCTTTTATCGCGTTTGACGTCACTTGGAAACTCCACTTAACACCGTTAATGTGTTTGTTATTGTCGCACCTGTTTTAATATTTAACGCGATTCCGACCATCTCCTCGAGTTTTTTCGCCCCCTCTGACGCCCTCCTGAACTTTTTCTTCCTTCTTCTTCTTCTTTTTCTTTTTTTTACCGTAAAACATCAACGTGAAACTCGATGCAAAATTCGTGAAATAAATAAACGTGCGATCACGTTAAATTCAAAAATAATAATTCGAATTGGAAAGTTGAAAAAGTCTGGTCTATTTAATGTATAACATTTATATATACAACCACGATAATAGATAAAATAAATTAAAACTGCTAAAGTCTTATAAATACTCGGACCAATACTCGTCTTTCGAAGCCCTCCCCCCATTGAATTTTTCGAAAGAACTCGGGAAAGATAATTCGTTTGGGGTACACCAGGGAACGCTTTATTATCCGACTCCTTATTGTGTCATCATTTCCACCTGACTGGCTTCTAGCAGCCACCGAAATGGACTTTTGTCGTCGATGAAACGAGAAGGGGTGGGGTGGTGTGGCAGTCGTTTAAGAATTTTTCGCTCGAGTTTGTCGCACGAGTCGAGATCTGCCACCACGATGAGAAAACTTTCGCGGAATCGACCTTAAACTTGCAACTGTAAATTGGAGGACGTGACTCGAACATTTTTTTCGATTTTCCCTTTCTTTCTTTCTTTCTTTCTTTTTTTTTTCCTAGCCTTTCGTTGATTTTTATTAGATTCGGACTCGTCCAGGGACGAGCTTCGAAGCTTTCGAAATTGATATGGATCACGAACTATCAATTGGTTAATATTATCATTCAAAATTAGAGATAAGAAATTCTCTATATTACCATTAAATACTTTTTAAACATTCTCAGAACTTGATACAGTTAAAACATTTAAAAGAAAAAAAAAAAAAAATGAAATATTTGAATTGCTTAATTTTACAAATTTATCGTCGTTATTTTAAAAATTCTTTTTTTTTTAAACACTCATTCACGGATTATTATCCAGAAAATTAATTTTTAACGGTTGATTGCATTTTTCGACTAAATATCAAAAGTGAATTAATTGTAAAGTTTTATGAAATGAAAATTAAAAATGAAAAATTCTTTCGAATATATAAATTATTTTTACACGTTCTTTGCGTATATGTGTAAATTATGATCCAAAAATAAACTAAATGAAGGTGACGACAATTATTGCGAAATGGTATAAAAAAAGTCGTTGCAAAATGGGTAACGATAAAAAGAGCACGACACGTGCTCGTAATTAAACACAATCACGTGTGTGTCCTGTGACAAAACATTTTCCAATAAACCTTCACTTTCAATGCTTTTCAATTAACCGACCTTTTCACCGTGCAAAAATTTCTCTCCATTACGTGTCTCGTTATTTAAAAACGATTTCCTTTAACGATATTTCTCTCAAAACACCAATTTCTGCTTGACGAGGCCATTGACTGCTTGATCGATATAATGTTCGATTATGTTCAACAATTTTTTTGCGAATTTTTTTTTCATAATATAAAGAATTTATGTTTAAAGAATTAAAAGAATTAAAAAAAAAAAGAAGAAAAAATGACCCATTCATGTCGATATTACCAAAAAAAATTTATAGTTTATTCAAATCTTGGTTCAATTTTTTATCGATCATTTGTAAGTCACAAATGAAAGGAAAAATATATTATATTTCTCCCTCTATCTATTTTTTAGTTTTCTCCCCATATTATTATCATCGCGTACGAAAAGAGAGAGAGAGAAAAAATTATTGCGATCAATCAACAATTCGATTCCAACGATTTAACAAATTTTAAGCTACATTTAGGAAAATTTAATAAACATTTCTTTCACCGTTTTCAATATTTCCATTGATATTAATATTGAATTTCACGTCTACTACTCTGAAACTAATATCGGTCATGAAACACCCCAAAAAAAAAAATTTTAAAAATAAAGAATTTATAAAAAAAAAAAAAAGCAAACGCATATACACGTTAAAAAATTCATAGAAATTTTCAGATTCATACGGATTGTTCACTCTTCTGCCGACAATGCTTGTCCATTGATCGTCAAATCACGTCACTGTCAATATAGTCAAAATATAGAGGAGCAATTTCAATTTGAATCGAATATCCATAGGAATCGATTCAACTGGTTAAAAGTACCAGAACACGTTTAAACGTACGCTTATCCGTTAGAATCTATAATATTTTACGAAACGAAATTGATCCAAACTATTTTTCGGTGATTTCGCAAGTTTATAAATATTTCCTTAATAAGCTGTTCCTCTGAAAACACCCTTTCTCTTAACATTTCCACTCTTGTTGACATAGTATTAGCATTTCTTGTAAATTAAGACGCATCAATAATCAACATTCTGCTTTGAATTCATCTCCCTGTTCCAATCTCGTTACTTCTTATACGTTCATTTCTTTACACTATCATTCTTATTTTCATTATACAATCATTTCGTCTATTTACTCCGATAAAATACGAAGGAATAATTAATTTGGAAAGAATTATTCATACGCAACGACGCATGCAAAATTTCTTTATCTCTCGTAATACGACAATTTAATTTATTCGAGTAGTTAAGTTAATAATTATATACGTATAAATATAATTTCATGAAAATAAAAATAATCTTCTTACCCCCCGCCAAATTTCTTTCCACAATACTGAATATCGAGTGGTGGAGGAATAGAACATCCATACTCGGGTTGACCATCTTCTCGAACGCTGCCAATCACGTCAGGCAGGATCAACAACCCTTGCCCAATTCCATTGCCAACAACAACCGTGACAGAAAGGAAGAGAGGGAGAGAGAGAGAGAGTTCATTTATCGCATCGAAATGACGGTCGTTTAACGGTCTCGAGGGGGTGAGCAACCCCCGGCCCAAGCGTGGCAAACGTTGTCCCTTTCATGGCCATCTCGTGGCACGCATCGCCGACAGTGGGGGCGGCCGCGCATGTACATATTGATCGATGTAACAGTTATTAATTCCCGTTCTCGATTATCGACGCACCCGTCTCTTACTAATGCAATAACGCCCAATAATAGTAACGTAATTTCGCCCCAGTGTCCACGATCCGGGGGATTATTCGTGGCGCAGATGGCAAGGAGAAGGGAGAGAATTTTTTTTTTTTTTTTAGATCCGGGTCAAATTTTGCGTTTTACCGGGTGTCCAGTTTCAATCCGCTCGAATTTCTATTTGAAACTGTTGACAACAAAAGGGGAAGGAAGATGGACGAGGGGGGGGAAAAATTTGAACTCGAAAGGCAGGGTAATATTGGGTTTCTGTTTTTCAATCAATGAAGATTGATCTCGTCCTTTTTTTTTTTTAGATTTCGGTAGATTTTAATTGTGGTCGATATTGTAACGTGAACAGGCAGGTTTTGATCTTTCTTAATTATTTTAAGAATTTTTGTAAATACGTATCTTTTCTTTTTATTATTATTATTATTATTATTATTACTATTTACAAGTTCGTAGATTAGTATTCGTAAAAATGAAGGGGGAAGGAGTATATTTCTATGGTAAACGATATTGAAATTTATATTAAAATTTATCGTATTTATGTTTACGAGAATCGGGATATTTTCTACAAATATTGTTACTTGGTAAAATCCTCCTAAAATAAACCGGCAATTTTCATAAGTCCAACAACAATAATTAAAACAACAAATCCTCCAAAATGAATACCGAATCCGTAATAAACACTTTCATATAATCAAAAGCGTGTTACGCGAGGCGGACGAGTGAATGAAATAATTTATAATCCTATCACAATAACCGGCCACGAACGCGATACATATTTTTAATCCTTATTAAAAATTATATGTTATAACAAAATACAAACTTTAGCAGAAAATAATCTCGATCATCCATGATACAAATATCTATATTTCGTACATTTCGTGTATAAATTGAAAATATTTTTGCGTTTCATTAACTCTCTCTTTTTTTCTCTCCCTCTCTCTCTCTTATCTCTCTATCTTAATTCTATAATAAACGGAGGGATGTTATATTAATTGGAACAGAACACCCTATTCCTGGGGCAAAGACTGGGATAAAAGGAAGATAAAGGCAAATTGTAAAATTAATAATATAAATACAGATTAATCCTTTAATTCTTAGATCAAATTAGGTAAAGTAAGGTGAGCTAGCTTAGCGAATTGCGTGTCGACTCGACGCGTTTACAATTAATGCATAAAATCATAATTTCACTACTCGACAGGGATCTCGATGTACATAAATAAAAGAGAGAGAGAGAGAGAGAGAAAGAAACGTTTCAAAGAAAAAATTTAAAACACGACGTATCGAGTTTAAATTTATATTTTAAAAATATCACCACGAATTAACTCTTCTTGGAGAAACGTTTTCCAACGAGAATTTCAACTCGTCATTCCCCGGTATTATAATGAAATACGTATAGAAATGGAATAAAAGAAAAATTAAATTCCGTAACGGCTGAAAAATCTCTCGATCTAACTTTGTGTCCGGGAGAACACAAAGATGAAGATAAAAATGACGAAATCGTTCCGCAAACATTTCCTCCAAAATTTCTCTTTTACGACGAATAAGGGAAAAAAGACAGGGAAAGCTAAGGGAAAAAAGAGGAATCGTTCGCCATTTAAAGGAACTACACGCATAAACGTCAAAAGAGCGACGTTTACGTTTTCTCGAGTAGCATTTCCAGGCTAGGACTCGGGGAACGTGTTCAGAGAGAAATTACAGGGTTGAAGCGACCGGTTTCGAGGATGCCACGCCGCTTCACGACCGTCTATCCACCGACTGTATAATCCGATTTACCGAACGAACTCGTCTCCATTTCTGCTTACCTACCCTTTCTTCCTCCTCTTTTTCCTTTTCTTCTTTCTTTCCTCCCCTTTCCCAAGCCTTACGTGCTTCGTAACAGGGATGATTTTTCACGGTTTAGCTATGCGGTAACCGATCGCCTCTTCGGGGCTGATGCCTCTTTTATTTTCTCCTCTCCTCTTTCGAAGTGACCAGTTGAACGGACAATTAAAGGATATCTCTTCTGGCTTCGTTCGGTCTATTCTTTTCTCTCTCTCTTTCTCTCTTTTACTTACATTTTTTTATGAGGGATACATCGCTCATTTTACATCGTTCGATTTTTCTTCTATCGTGGAGGTCGAAAGAAATTTTCGATAATCTGGTGGAAAAGTTTTTGGTGAGAAGGATTTTTTTTTTTCGTATACAGGGTGATTCATAATTCATGAAGCAATTGATTTTTTTTTTTTTGAGAATCGAAATTAGATTAATAAAAAAAAATCGCACAATCGGTGAAATGCATTCCACATTTATGAATTTATTCATATCTATACGGGAAATTAAATAAGTTTACACGAATTTGAAAAACTCTCAGGCAATTTCGTTATTTTCATTCATACCATGAATTCCATCTTGTATCGTTACACGTTTGAACTCGTAACGAACGATCTTATCTTCTTTGAAATGTTTCTGGTTCAATTTTTATTCTTTAGATGGATTGTTTCTCTCGATGGACGATCTGATCGAACGTATTTAATTTCTTCCCACGTTTCGAATAAATGCTCGATTAAAGATCACGAAATCGGCGATTCTTAGGGAACTTGCACTTTCCATTCCACTTCGATGCGAAATCGAGGAGGAGGAGAAGGAAGAAGGGGTGCTTCGACGCCATGAAAACTTGGTAATCCAACGGGGTGCTATTAGTCACCGCCTTAAAATTTCTAATGATCCGTGAAGTTAACGAAACGTATCCTATTAAAGGAACCATTGATTATGGACCAACTTTTAATGGCCCTTCCCCCATTTATTGTCGATTATTCTTTGCCTTTGGTCTGGCAACAATGAAAAAATCGCCTACCTTCGTACGAGTCTTCGTTTATAGGGGACGTTGAAACCTTTCTTTCTTTCTTTCTTTCTTTCTTTCTTTCTTTCTTTCTTTTTTTGATAACGTTTGTACTTGTTGAACAATATCGAAAAGAGTTTTCTTTAATTATAGATACTTCAATCAAATAATCGTTCTCCTTGTTATCGTTAAACTATAATTTCTATGGATGGATAAATTGACGAAAAATAAAGATAGATTTGAAGTAGGTTAAAAAATAGTGGTCAGGTGGACTATTAAGCTGCGGGGGGATTTGCATATAATGTAAATCGATTATTCGGATACAAATGGTAATAGGGCCATTGGATTTCGCGGACTTTTTCAGCGTTATTAAATTTTTCGCGTTCCAACTCCACGGATATCCGGTGTTTCAATATTTGCAGATTTCTTTAAGTTGCCCCGCATCGATTTCATTTAAATTGCGAGGATTATATTCCTCGACAAAAGGATTACGATCGAAGCAGTTACCAACTCGTGGAAAATTCTGATAGCTTTAGCTTCTCTCTCGACACGTTTGACATCTCAGTAATTTAATTCACCATACCTCCAACGTTACTAGCATTTCTCTTGTTCTTCTCCTTCGGTTATATCGAATATATCGATGCACGGTTTTTTAATATTATATTTTTTAATCAAAAATAATGTATTCAAATAACTAAATAATTATTCGTCTTATGTTGTTGTTTAATTAACTAAAAAATTAGTAGTTTTTTAACTACTAATTTACAATTTGATAATGTATGTTTCTCACCACAAAATATGCAAATTTTCATCGATAATTTCATTCACTCGTATTTAATTACAATTAAACAGAAATTGCGGTTTGAATAATGCAATGGAATTATCCATTAAATTAATATTAAGCTAATGTGAAACTAACACCCCGGTATTAATTAATCATGATTATCTATCACTTTGAAATGACATGGGTAAAAAAAAAAATCTAAAACCATTAAGGAATTTAACGAATGAAACGAGTGAAAGATAAAATTGGCAAAATTTTACAATAATTTCGTTTAAAACTCAACATTGCAGCATACATGAAGAGTATTATTAATTAAATTCCTTCTTCATAATATATGTTCTTTACAAAAACGAAACTTTTTGAGTATCTTTGTAGAAACGAATTCGTAATCAAGAGAAGCAGGAAAATTAAAAAGAAAAAAAAAAACGACACGTTCAAAAAATTTCACCTTTTTCAGACACGTTTCTTTTTATCTATTCTTTCACCGAAACTGAAAATAAAACGAAAGAAAATCTAATTACAATTAAAATTTTCCTTCCAAAAAGTGTCACGACCCACCATTCGATTTCAAAAATTCATTTTTCTTCTAAGCACAAGACACCAGAAGAGAAACTCCCTCTCAAGGGTGACAAAATTTCTCCTTCGAAATGGAAAGAAGAAAAAAGAAATGTCTCTTTATCGAACGCGAAATACCATGGAATTCTAAAACAGATACCTTTACCGCCTCGTGCATCCGCAACATCCACGTTTCGCGAGGAACAAAAGCAGCGTTTCCGGTCAGCGGGCAGCGAGTCGACTTAGCGCGATGGTTGGGAGCTAATCTTTCGAAGCGATCGCGATGCGTGTAAATCCGGCGTCGAAATCGCCGCGTAAGCCTACTTACGCGGCCAAACAACGCCGCCAATGCCCGCCTCCTGTAATCCAACCGTGTTTTCTACTCGGTCCATTATCGGCTTACCGCCCGCGCTCTACCTTCCGAAAAAACCGAATCGAAATCTTCTTCCAGATCTTTCGAACGAAGATGGTCCGGTCTTTTGGAATTTCCAAAACTTTTAGCTTTGGCTGCGATTTTTCCTTTCTTTCCTTTTTTCTTTTTTCTTTTTTTTTTCCCCCGGATCGAAGAGAATACACGGAAGCTTTCCCACGTTAAATTATTCGGATCGTGCAATGGTACAGAGATCGTGCGGTTTTATTGGGAGGGGAGGATGCGTGATGGAATATCGAAAATTTAAGGAGGAGAATGTTTCTCGTTTCTTTTAAGAATTAGGAGGAACTAGGAACAAGGAACTATTTCTCGATGGTTAATAACCGATACTCATAAAATTTTCATCAATTCGAAAACATTACATTTGCAACGTCTTATTTTGTGGTTTTATATGTTGACTCTTAAATATAAAAACCGAGATAAATCAAAGATAAGGTAAAATAAACAAAGAGAATCTTTTTCGGATGCGTGGTCGACAAATGTTCTCCCACGTTCGAACCGAAAAAACCTTATTTCGTCTCGCGCATGAAACGATGAAAAAGAGGAAAGCGAAAGAAACAAAAAAGAAAAAAAAATGGGGAAAGCAAGCAAAGAGCGCTTTTTACGACACACTTTCCATTTTTCCTCGCGAACCCGCGAACTCTTCATTCAGAATCTTTCTAAAAGCCACCCCCTCTTCCTCCCCCACGTTCTTCCCTCTCTCTCCCTCTCTCTCCTTCTTTCTTTTTCTTTTTAAACCGTATTCAACAAAAAGGAACGGGTTGTTTAGCATACGTCACGTATGAAAACGCGCGACACTCAGCCGGAAAGACGCCATCCAGTTCTCGAATGCAGCGTGGATGCAGCGTGTATCATTCGATCCTCCGATCGAGTGACGTTCCGAGTGATCTTCAAACAGCGAGGAAATAGCGATTATCGGCGCAAAAATGGCCCCTTAATTGAAAATGGGCGTTTTCGATTAAACATTACATTCGTATCCCATTATCAACTTCATTATTATTTAATAATGAAGTTCGATCGATTCAAAATTAATAATTTGAACGGCAATGATTACGTTACACGAAATAAATAAAATATAATGTCAAATTGTTGGCGGAGATATTCGATATTATTTGTCATAATTTGTTTTTAAAGTAAATAAAATGTAATTGTTTAATTGTTGGAGAACAACAATTTCTATACTTTCCTATATTATTCGTATCGAGTTAATTTGCCAATTTTCTTATATCTTTTCGAATAATTCTTGGAACAATAAGAGAAGGAAAAAAATGAGAAGGGGAGGGGGAAACGAAACGGAGCAATCCGTGCTATTTCATTTCGTACATATCTATCTATAACTCTCATTTCGCTCTTATATTTTTAACAAAAAAAAACCTGTACTGTATTTACAATAGGCATTGTCTTTTACATTTCCTTTATCCGAACTTTTATTGCACATTTCCCCACGGTGAATCGCTCTTTTGTTCCTCCTCCTTTTCTCTCCTATTCCTCCTCACTTCCTCCCCCTTTATTCACCATGGTGCAAATTTTCTATTTTTTCGTATCGAAAATGATCGACACGGGAAAAACGACAGAGAAAGTTCGTACGATACAACAAACGTGCGCGATGTTGATGAAGGTACAAGAATGGATTCCTTTCGAGATCGATTTCTCGATGAACGAAAATTCTCGAAACATCGTGATATTTTTTTATCGCGCTCCAGTGATCAACTTCGCTCGAAAAATTGAACGTATCGTATTAATTGGCTAACTTTATTAAATTTATTCCGTGTAAAAAAGTGAGGATATTCATTCAGCACTCAGAAGAGGAAAATATTTTATTTTGGAAAATATTAGATTCCGTTTAAAAAATTTATAACTTCTAAATTAGTATCGATGCGGTATTATAAATAACTTATGCAGTGCAGAGGATTCGTAAGTCGATCAATTAAACAACTATCTCGATACTTTAATATACTCCGATTATTTATTATAATCTCGTTAAATATATCAAAATTTTGTTTTCCAATTGTATGAATTAATATCGAGAAGGAATTTTTTATCCATAATAGGACATGTTTCTTTAACAATCATTATCATCGTTATAATAGGCAGAATAATGGTAATTTTAATCGACTCGTTAATCGATTACTATAATCGTACTCCTTAAAAATGTTATCGAGAAGGAAGGAATTTTTTATTCCATAAAAAAAGACGAGAGATCATTCGTAATAACCATAAAACGTTTTTTAACAACCATTATCATCGATAATTTTAATCAACTCGTCAATCGATTACTATTATAATCTTGCTCATTAAATTCACCAAAAAAATCTTGTTTTCCAATTGTATGAATTGTCGAGAAGGAACGAGTCTTTTATTCGTAAAAAAAAAAAAAAAAAAAAAAGATAAGAGATCATCCGTGATAGGACACGTTCTTTTTTTTTTTTTAAACAACCATCATCATCATAATAGGCAGAACAATGCGGTGGTAATTTTAATCGAGTCGTTAATCGAGCATCGTTCAACGTGATTAATCGGACGCGAGAATCGGTTTCTGCGCTCGGAACAGGTGAATTAATTCAATAACAACGCCGGTTCCACGTTGCATAATTCCCGCGCATCGTTAATTGCTATTCGTAATTCCGTAAATATGTAATCCACCCCCAGGAGGGGAGGGTGAGACCCCGTTTCCTTATTACGAATTCGTAATGCAAAATTGGTGCGACGAACCGTGTAACGCGATCGCTCCACGCAATTGCGTGTTCCAATGACTTCGCATTATGACAATCAATCGCTCGTTTTCGTCCTTGCTTCGTTGCAGCCGTGCTCGCCGTGCAACGCGCCCTTTCAATTAGAATTAATTCGAACACGGCGACATAATCTATTCGTAATCTATTAATACAATGGGGCTGTGCACACGGGTGTATTGTAGACCCAATTGCAAAAATTTCTATCTATACTTTGTAAACGTGGCGACGTGTTCGATATTGCGCGATACGATCAATGGAGCATCCCGCGTGTCATAAATTTTGCTGCACAATTCGCAATGCATGTGGATTGCATGTTTTACCAAGCGTCCTATCTGATGCAACCGGCGACGCATCCCCCTACACGGGGACTTTTAAAAGTGTAAAAGTGTATCCGTGCATTTAAGTACACAAGATGATAATCGTCTTACGTTTCGTTCTTTCGACTTGTGTTATCTGTGTATTATTTTGTATTATTTGTAGTATTCGTATTAAAGGGGCGGAAAGAGAGAAATAAATGAGCGTTACACTGAAATGAATGAGAAGTTTTGTGAAACGTAAATTTGTAAAAGATTAAGTCGATGAAAGGGAGGAAGTAACCAGGGGATAACTTTGCTAGTGAACTTTTTCACGTTGGCATCATGAAAATCCTGATATTTTGGACGAAATACTTTCAAGGGTAATACGCTTCCATAACTTTCAGGGCACCAGTTCGCATTGTATTATAATGCATACTTTTTACAAGTATGCGTTATATCCACTTTTTTATTCATTTATAATGAGAGTTAATATTTTACTTTGCCAAAACGTTAGTAGAATTATTTTACATTTATGAAATAATTCTCTTTCCATGCGAACGATAAAATTTTGTTAATCTCACATAACGTTTTTGCGACTGCTACTTTTATCTTTGTAATTTGAAACAGTGGAAAATAATTATATTGATTTCTTCTTCCACCAAATTTTTTTTGTATATATACATATGTATATATATTGTATATATATTCTATTACCGATCTTTTTAAGATTTTGTTATTTCGTTCAAAAAAATCACACGAATAATCCATAAAAAATCTGTACACATATAGCGATATTTTCTACATTATCAACCGTTTCAAGATCATCCGCCATTTCGTTACGTCGTTCAAGAAAATGGCGCCCGCCGAGAGAAAGCAATTCTAACCTCAATTCTTAAAATGACGAAGTTGCAGGGAAATATTCATGTTCATCGAAATACATACGAAATCGATGAGAAATGACGGAATGCATTGCATTTCGAACGAGGGAAACGAACGTCGAAATAATAAATTGAGAATCGGGAGTCTGGATGATTTGCAACGAAACTGTAAGCGTTATATCGGGATTGTTTAATATTCCATTAACGAGAACGAGGGGGAAAAATCTAGCGAGATCGGTGAACGAAATATGCCACGGCCCTTTTCTATCGTAATCCACGCGCGAACTGGCGAAAGGAGAAAATATCCGATTAATCGGGAATCGAATTCGCCGGATACGCCGCGAAATCCGATTAATTTCCCATCTCCTGCATTATTCCCGCCGATTTCGACCGTTTTTACCACGCGAGAGCACAATCTCTCGTGTTGTTTTCGAATAAATTTCACGCAATCGTTCGCCGATTCTCTTTTGAATTCTTTCAAGGTGAATATTCTGCGGGATGCAATAAAAAATTCGAAACGTTTTGCTTGATTTCCGCTTCCTTTTTTATTCTTTTCTTTCCTTCTCTTTCGAAAAACGTTCGATGAATTTTTAGAAAATTCTCTCCTAATATTCGCTTTTTTGACGTTCTTCAGAAGTAATTCGAAATTTTTAAAGTTCTAGAAATTGGGTACGGTTTTGACTGAAAATTTTTTGATACAGGTATTTCCTAATTTTCTCTAGATGAAAACTCTATGAACAACGGTGAAAGAAAATATCAACAGAACGCATAAATTATTGAATCTTACGTCGATAAGCGGTAAAACACGTCCATTATCGTTTTCCAATTAGGGTAAACGAGAAATTAATCGATGGATGTAGAAACAGAAGTCATAACTTACCTGATAGAGCACGTCTAAGGAAATTGGGTAAACCATCTGCTCGACGATGACTCTGAGAACGGTATTGGGCCCCCCTTGGGTCTCTGCTTGTGTCTGAGCCACCTGATTCTGTCCAGGAAGCGCGACTTGATTGTTTGAGTTCTACAACAGAAAAAAAAAAAATAGTATCATCGCCTTGTTGTTCAAATTCACGAAACGTTATAAAAATTGTAAATTCGTATAAGAATCCCAATCAATATCTTCAACTCAACTGAGATAACAACTTCATTATCAATTTAAATTAAAAGCACAAATATACCGTTTCGCAGATTTTCAATTTCCCATCCAAATATAAAATAAACACAATTACTACAATCCAAATAAAAAAAAAAAATGAATGAAAGAAAAATAAACCGTTTCAAATTGCATAAAAAACCCAAATTCATATAAAATTAATAAGTTAATAACTTTGCGTATTGTATTGTTATAAAATTTTTAATAGAACGCAAATATTAATACATATATATATATTCCCATAAATGTGATAAAAAGAATTTGAATTTTCTACGTTGAATTGTTAATGCAGTCTTCGAGTTATCGAATAAAACTCTATCGCCAGATGTCGCTGTGCGCGCAAACTTCATCCGCAGTTCGTGATTAGCATAAAATGGTAAAGAAACGCCAACGGACCTGTATCACGATTTTTAATCAACAACGAAACAAATTACAAATAGAAAATCGTACTTTTTTTTAAACGATACACGATTGATACAAGCGTTTCCACGATACTGCTACGTAATTTTCAAACCGTTCGAACAAACACATTTTTTCAGATTATCCGCCGATAAAATAAAAATAAAAATAAAAAAAAAAAATGCGAAGTTCATGCGTCACGGGAGTGTATTTTCATCCATTTGCGTCATCCCTGTCCAAATAAAAGTAAACACGTTGTGTACACCGAAAAGTAAAACACACATGGCAATTACTTCGATTCTGTACAACCCGTTCGAAGGAAGGCACAGCGAGAAATGTTTGAAAAATGAAAGATCAATAATGGTGGTACAAAAAATTAAAGTATACGTTTTTACATAGGGGAATTAGAGATAAACGAAATTACCATTTTAATTAAATGATATTCCCGTTGCGTTTAATTAAATATATACATATGCGTATGTGACGAAATCGGAAAATCGACGTACGTAAGATGAAATTGACGATGGAATTCGTCGTGGTTTTTCCATTATCCACAACCATTATCCACTACTATTCGATATTCTGCTATAACGTTAACGAATCGAACGTGAGTTACGTGAGTTACATATTTAACTCACGCTCTATTTAGGAAGATTCTGCGAATTAAATCCAATTCACATCCAATCGACTGGACCCCACGCTCTATGAATCGAACGTGTTTCACGTATGTACGTAAGTAACGTTGTTGTACATGAGTCACGAGTACAAATCGTAAAGAAGAAAGAAAAAAATCATATATATTTGAATATTCCTCAAAATTTGTCGAATAAAAAAATATAACAACCTTCTTTGATGCTCGATCTATAAAAGATTCTGTATATATTAAAACAAGTATCGCCAAATTTTATGGTCTAAAATAAAATTTCACTCTTTGGATCATAATTTTGTAGAGTGGATACGATCGATATCTTATAAACGAATTCTATGATTCGAAGTATCGTTTAAGATATTCGAAGAGGTATTATTACATTAAGGAAATTTTTGAAGTTATAATCGTGAATTGCTTTCGAGAATCGAGAGGTATAACAGGTGTCTTAAACGAATTCTACGAAGATGATTGAAATTGAGCGAGATTCTTCGAGTCACTTCACCAACAAAAATATAATATAATTTCTTGAATAAGAGAAATTCTAAAGTGTCCATTAAGTTAAATCAGAAAAAAAGAATTTGTCAAAAAACAAGAACATTTTCGTAGGCGTAGATAATTCGTCGCGATAAAAGTTCGAATTTCCTTCCGCGATGGTGAGTTTCCGAGAATTTTGAAGTACTGGGCATTTACGATGGTGTCTCAGTCGGTCACGTAGATCGTTCGTGTGAAATTAAAATGGCCACCGGACACACACGGAGGAAATCGACGCGTCGAAACATTTTTTTATATCAAACGCGATGTAAAAATTACTGGGAATTCAATGTAAAATGGATAAAATAAAATTAAACTAATAAAACTGAAAGTTCGAGAAACTTTCAGATCTTCCAGATATTTTATTTCGTACGAGTGCATTAAATTCGACTTTGGATTTGTCGTTCATCGATTCATCTTCAAATTGTAAACGTTAAATATCAGAATATCCAACTTTCAAGATGTGCAAGATATTTTTTATATTAGATCATCTCGAATAATAGTTTTCAAAAGTCACACGTTCCTCGAATAAAATCTTGAAATTGTAGAATTCATTTAAGACGGCTCTCGATTCTCCAGAGCGATCCAACTTGATTACAACTTGAAAAATTTCCTTAAAACTTGGTAGAATTCATTTATATCTATATAAACCGATCTGTAAAATTGTGATCGAGGAAATGTCATTTTAGACGGTAAAACTTCGATAGGTAAAACAGGGAGCAAGATCTTCTTTACACCCTTGGAGCCGTAAAGAAGGATAAGTGGATGGCAGACGTGGTGTGCTCTCACCAGCGTGAAAGCGCTCTCGTTACCGAGTTTCGTTTCAACTTCTGCTGTAAACTGTTGTCGCTGGAAATCGTATCTCTTTTATCTCGGTCACGTGATCCCTCAAGCGTTCATCTCGATTAAGCTCTAATCGCCCTCCCCTCCTCCCCCTTGCTGAATCTTTTGCTGCAGATCCTCGAGGATGCGTTAAACTCGGTTAAATATTTTTACACTCGCGAACTCCTGATCGGATTCACTGTTTCAACCCCCTTCGATGATCTCGCCTTTGCCCTATCTCGACGATTGCGAAAATTTTCGAGTTAAAATGAAATAGAATTGACGATGCTTGTTTCAAACGGATCAACAATTTGCAACTTTAACAAGGGATTCAATTCTCGATGTACACGCTCGTATTTTTAAACGTGATTATTAATTAAAATTCAAAGAAGTGGCAATTCTGAAAGAACCGTCCCGCTCCGGATCGTCGTCATACATCCAAACAAGCATCAAACACCGTTAAAATTTTAAAACGCCACTCGAAAACACCCTGTACGCTCAAGGGATCATCAAAAATCCACGAACGATAAACACACGGGCGCACACACGTTTTGAAACATTTTCACAAATTCCCCATTAAATTATTCCTCTTGCTGCAACAACAAATAAAGTTTCAACTTTTTTTTCGCGCCATAATTGTTTAAAGATTGTATTACACTCCTTGTATACAAATATAATACAATAAGGGCCGTTTTCGATCGAACAAATAATTTCGTATTGGCCCCAACAAATTTTCACCTTGGCTCCAAGAATGGTTTTCACTCGGATGGGTGACGTGGGTCGTCGCGAGATAATCAACTGCGCCCCCCTCCCCCATAAACCGGCGTTTCCGGGAAAATGGCGAGCTGCAACAATGCTTCCACGCTGCAGGATGGATTTTCAAAGTCGGTTTGCAGAAAGGGAGGTTTCGATGGTGGATTTTTAAAGGGCTGGAAATGCTGTAGGGGTTTAATCAATCGAGGGATGGGCTTTAATTCTGACAAAGAGGAGAAATCTCTCGCCCATCGTGCATAATTTGAAATGAAAATTCAATCCCGCGGGGTCCCCTCTTCTCCATCTCTTGAACGAGTTTTTTCCAAGTTCGAAGAAACGCAGAAGGAATTTCTTTTTTAATATTCGTTGTTAAAATTCGAGGAAACGGAATTTGGAAATGGAGAATTTGCACGATTTTATGCAGCGTTGCGTGTTCGTCTCTCGATTTTCGATCGAGAATTTAATTTTTGTTGAATGGGAAATTTGAAAAAAAGAGGAGGGGGAAATTAAGGTTCCACGATAATTTCCACTCATTCCAGTTCCCGTTTTCGTTTCTTCAATTAGCAACCCAATAATTCTCTTTGCGTGTTGGCCATAAATTTGACCCCTGAGCCAGTTCCCTCACCCCAGAGTTTCCTCCCTTTTTTCGAAAGAATCCCATCAGACTCGTAGATCTTCCAAGGAGACACGCGAAATCGAAGGAATCTCCCGGCAACGAAATGGAAAAGCATTGTGCAGCTGTGAAAATTCACCCTCTTACCTCAGATTTAATTTCCTTCCAGGTTTTTCCATCTCGACGAATAAACTTGGGGAATTTTTAATGAAATTGATTTTCGATCGGGGGCGCAACTCGAATCACGATGGAAATATAAATTTTATTATTTAAAAGAAAACTTTCCAACGCGAGTTAGAAATTGAATTTTAGCGGCGAATTTTAAAATTAGAATTATCAATTCGATAGATATCTTTTTCTTTCTTTTTCTAAAGAAAAAAAAGAGGGAAAAGTAAATAAATTAGCGCCTCGAAATCATTAAATCGACGAGCTTAAAAAAAAATGATGTTCGAGAAATGTAAATTTTATTATTTAAAAGAAAACGTGAGAAAGAATCTTAGAAATTCTCGGAAGTTCTCGTTTCACATTTATCGAATCAATTCTGGATTCCTGGAAAAAGTGAATAAATTAGCGCGTGAATGACACATTGAAATCATTAAAATCGGCTTAAGCGGCTGAAGAAAAAGTCAAAGATGTTATTCCAACTGCACTTGCCCCATATTAAATAAAATTCCACGAATTTGAATGAAATTATAATACAATACAAAATTCTGAATGACACCCGGAGAAAAAAAAAAAGAAAACAAGCGTTCTCTCCCATCTTTCGACCCAAATTTTCCAAAGAATATCGCGTGAATTCACGTTCTCGAACAAACCGCCTTAAAACCTCCGCCTCGTGTCTCCTTTCTTCTCCAGCTGGCAAACTTTCCAAAGAAACTCGGTAAGAGAGAGAGAGAGAGAGAGAGAGAGAGAGAGAGAGAGAGAGAGAGAGAGAGAGAGAGAGAGAGAGAGAGAGAGAGAGAGACAAGAAAAAAGAAAAACCGAGGGGTTTTGCTTCTGTTGAAGAAGCTTCAAAGGAACGCCCCCTTCTCGCCGTTTAAAAAGATGCAGATGGTTTAATTATAGTGAATGTCGATGATAAAGTCGCCAGCTGCGAGCTGGAAAGGCTCAATTAAACTTGTATCTTAATTTCTGGACAGGGGAGGGAAGAGAGTGGAGATGGTGTGGAGATAAGAGGAGAATCGTGGCGGGTGAAAGAAATGTAAAACAATCGGTGAGAACGAAGCGAAAAAAAGGGGAGGGAGGAAGAAAGAGGAAGAAAGAAGAATAGAGGAAAGGAAACGAGGATGAGGGATGTTTTCGATCGACGAAAATAAGAAAATTACGAAAGAGTATCGAAAAAAAAAAAAAAGAATTTTAATACAAACTTTAAAATCGAACTTTCCGAAAACAGGTATGAAATCGAATGAATAATCTCTCGAATCCAACTATTTCGTCGTACAACTTTTCTTTCTTTTTTTACAAAATTCCCAAGACACGATCGAAAATCGAACGAATATTTCTTCCAAGTGACGAATAAATTCGACACAGGAGGCACACATTCGCGAAATTCCATAATCTCGCACTCTCGAGTTGAACAAGCACCGTTTAAACACACACACACACACACTTATTCGTCGATCGGATCCCCTACTAATTGCATTCCTCCCGAATGAAACAACAATTTACAACGAGGCATCCGTAACTCGGAATAAATTCCATTCCTTCGAAAAACGATGCCGTTTAAACGTTCACGACACGTCCCCCTCCCCTTCTTTCCTGGTCTAAAAACGCGATGGAAATTCTGCAGAAAGGTGTTGGAAGATTTAACCGGGTTAAAAGTTTCGTCGAATTATAAATTCACAGCCGATCCCTTCACCCACCTGTGCATCCGCGTTCATCTATCATTAAGCACGATTTACAAAAGAGAAAAAGAGGGGGGAGTGAGAGAGAGAGAGAGAGAGAGAGAGGGAGAAGGGGAGAGAGGGAGAAGGGTTACAATGGGCGCAGGTCCATTGTGTCGAGGCAACAATAATACGTTAAACTTGCATTCAAAACGGTTGTTCGGGGGTTTGAAATCTCGGAAAACGATCGGTCGAATCGGCTCGATTCACCGTGAATATCGGGGAAAAAACGATTCGTGCGTTCAGACGTTGATCGGTTCGAGTTTTGCGCTCGAGGGTTGGGATAAAATCGGTTGGCAAAATTGATTCTGTTTATTTCGAATTAATTTTATTACGATTTTGTCACGCGAAGATGAATATCTACGGGATGAGGATTGTCGAGGATTTTCGCGCAAATGTGTGGATAATAAGTTATTGTTGCGGACGTTTCGATTTTCGAAGTTTATTCATTCCACCGGGAACGTTTTATCGATGATTTTATTTTTGAAGCGGTGCTTCGCGGTTCTGTGGAAAATTTTGAAAATTAATGTTTGCCGCGTTTCAAATTAATTTTAATACGATTTTGTTATATATTTGGGATAATAAGTATTGCTCGCCTGTTTCGATCCAAGTTTATTTGTTTCATTTGTCGATGCTTTATTCACGATGCTTCATTTCCGAACGGATCCTCCCTGATTTTTCCGAAAATTTTAATTCTCCCGTTTCGAATCGATCTTAACGCGATTCTCTTGCCTGATTCAATATATATTCGAGATAACCAGTATTGTTAACACTTTCGAGGTCTATCTATTTCCTCATTGCGAACATTTTATTTATAATTTAATTTTTCGAAAAAATTTTTCACGAAAATGAATTCGATTGGCAGGGATTTAAGAATGTTCAAAAAACATACCCTTCCCTCGATTTCAAGCGAATACGAAGAACCTCCGTCTGAGAAAGGAAAAAAGAATTTTCTGAAAGAATAAACGGACAAAGCGAAACGCAAGGAAACGATTAAAATTTCGAACGGAAAGATCCATCCAACGTTCGCTAAATTGCAAACGTTGATGTACAATTTTATTTCCCCGCGTTGAAAAGTCGGAGAAAGGAGGGAAATGATGAAAGGAAAAGACGCACACGAGTTATGCTTACAAGTCGAAGTAATCCAAGAAGTTTCGAGTAGCAAGATTGCCTCGGCTGAGACCGTTACTTTGACTATGCACTCGAGCGAAGCTTTCAACAGGCGAAATAACTACTCTAAGGGGGTAGTTTCCAACCCCTTCTGATGGCCCGTCCCTGAACTAACCGTGTAAGTGCTCGGACTGAGAACATTACCATAACCTTCCTACTTGTTGCGACTGATATACTCCACCTTTTACTTCTCGCCTCGAAACGATATAAAGCGATCTTCTTCGCAACCTATTTAAAATTTAATCCTTTTCCCCCCTTTTTTTATAGAATGAAATATGCACGAAAATTTCAATCGCTACTTTCTTTTCCTTTAATACTTTTTCTTATCACCTTCACTTATTCATCATCGCAAATTATCGTAACATGATTGGAGAAACGATTCAAACTCCTTGGAACTAAATCAAGTGAAGGGGAGGGGAGGGGCGGCTTAATAAGAAATCTCGACGAATATCTCAAACGGAAATGCGGAGTACAACTGTAATAAAAATACAGGAGGGGGGAGGGATCTGTGACAGGTATATAAGACAGTGGAGCACCACCGGTTGGATAAGAAACGAAGAGAAATCGGGGATTTGTGAAATATAGGAGAACACACCTGGAAAATACACGGGAGAAACGTTGAGATATGGAAAAAGCGTAAGGAGCCGGTGAGAGGAGAAATATGAGAATTGGCGGGGCATTGGGGATACGAATAAACATCAAATTTGAAAAATGCCAGCCGCTGCCTGACAACTCTTCAACAGAGATTGCAAGAAAAGGGAAGAAGAAGAAAAAAAGAGAGATTCGTTCGCTCTTGGATCATAATAAAAATGGACTTAATTTTCCTCGCTTGATTAAGTTTATTCCCGGCCTGTGAGTGGAGTTTTTTCTTCGAAGCAGAAGAATTAACAAAATTAATTTGACTTTCTTTCATTCGGAAAAATTGAATTTTTGTTTGCTTTTTTCCTTTATTTACTTCCCTTTCCTTTTTTATTCAAAGACTTTTTCATATTAATTCATCGATTAATTTATCTTCATCTCCTCTACGAAGAGAGAGAATAATCACAATTTAACACAGCTCATACGATCTCTTTCCAGAGGAGTGATGGAAGAAGAATCGCAATTTGGACAATAAAATTCGCGGCTGCCAATTATTTATTTCCACTACTTGAGAAACCAATTAGAATCAGTGGAATACGGATATATATATATAATATCCGTAATTCAATTAACCTTTTCTCAAGAATCTCGTTTTTCACTCGTTTTATACCTATTTGTTTTTAATTCACACTCAACCAGTTCATATTAAATAATTACGAAGCATTCATTTGAAAATTACTCGTTCGCACTCCAATTTGATTATTGTTGAGCAATGATACTAATTGTAAGAATCTGAAAAATAATTTTAGATATTTAATTTCTTTCTCTTCACGATCAAAAGTGATTCGAGCAAAAACTGAAGAAAAAAAAAGAAAAATCGACTCTAATTTAATTATTCCACGCGTGCAACCGTTTCGATACCAATATCCCCCCCTTCTTAAAAGGAGCAAGAAAGGAAATTCGTAAATTCACGCAGAGATGCATTGTTCTCGCGAAGAAGAAAGAAAGAAAGAAGGAAAGAAAGAAAAAAAAGGGAAGAAGGAAAGTCGTTGAGCGACCTCATGATCCACATTCGCGAAAAATTCGTTTCGACGTAGCAACCTTCAACTCTCGCCGTCTGGTTAAATATACATCGACCGGCCGCGGGTTGTGGTTCTTTCGAGAGAGAGGACGATCCAAATAATACGAGCCCCGGCGATAAATAACAATGCCTGTGGCGTTTACTATCAGTTGGACGATTTTTAACTCGAACGTGAACTTTCTGAGGAGCACGAGACGAGCAGATGCTTTCGGGGATGTTTCGAACTTGATTAAAAAAATAATATTTATTTATTTTTCTTTTCCTCTTTTCGACAACCTTTCCAAAAAATTGTAAAGCAACTTGTAGATATAAATAAATATCGTACTGTCAATTCATACTGGCCAATATGATTCATCGAGTGGCGTCGTTGAAAATTACAATACACTCTAACATACTATAAATACATATAACTAGACTAAACAACAATGTCGAAGAAATAAGATCTTGTAAGGGATGGATGGTACTATTATATCCACGTTAAAGAGGGTAGAAAGGAATTTCTTTGGGGTCGTGATGGTGGATTCGCAGGGGTGCTCTAATATAGCATCATCAAACGGCACTCCATAACCCTTAGCCCTCCGCATCCATCACAAATATTCCGCCGCACGCGTCCCGAAAAACTTATTCTCCTTGAAAACTGTTCGAACCCCGTTCCCAACTCGTTTCCCAAAAATTTCCCGGATCAAAAGCCCAAACTCCATCCCCCGTCGTCCTGTAATTGCCGAATCGAAAAGTCAAACTTTTCCGAAGATCTCCTCGACCCGAACAGAGATATTCCAACGAGGCTCGCTTCCCTCCTCCTCCTCCTCCTGATAAAAAAAACTCTGAAACGCGAAAATAAAAAAAAAGGAACCGAATTGCAAATATTCCCGGTTCAATTTTCTCTTGGAGGGAAGAGAGAGAAAGAGAGGGGGGTGCGGACGGGGTTCTTGTTTATATTCGTCGAAACCGAAATATTTAAACGATTGTTTCCCGCTGGCGGGGAAATGGCGGGCGCAACGCGGCACGAAAAGAAAATGAAGAAATTAAGAATTAACACGATGACGAAAGACGAGGAGTGGAGAGAGAGAGCCTAGGAAATTGCGCTTGTTCAACCAGCCTCGAGGAACACGGCCCTGCGATTTGTTTGCGGAACGAGCCGAGCATCCTGTTACGAACAGGAGGGGCAACGAATCGAAGAGGAATGGCTGTTGGAAATTTCGATGCGGGGGGAGAATCGCGATGAAAAATTCCAAAGCTACCCTCGGAATTTGTTCCGGTATAGCTCTGTTTTTACCATCTTAATATTTGATTCGCGGTGATTTGTCTAGGGAGATCGGGATGGGAGATAGGTGAAACGAAATAAAAGTTTTTTCTTAGATTCTTAGGAACGGCGTTTTCAAAGAGAGAGAGGGGGGGAGAGGAATAAGAAGTTTGTGTAACTTTTAAGGAATGGAAACACGGTTTGTGAGACACGGGAGGGAGAGTAACGAGTTATAGGGAAAAGTGAATTGTGGAATAGGAAACGTTATACGTTGGGAAGGAGTGGTTTGAAGATTTTTATGAATTTGATATTGGGGAATATCGATGCTATATTGTTATTCCTGTCAATAGATGCAATTGCATCGTTCATACGAGAGTCATCAAAATTAAAAGTCCCAAGGAGTTGGTCAAATTGCATTTGTTAAGATCTTAGAAATAGTTAGAATCAATGAGTTTGAAAATCTGTCTCTTCTCTCAAGTGAATTTTTTTCTAGCTCTTAAAAATTGACGAATGAACCTAGCAATCTACTATAATCACCAAATATATAAAAGAACCACCATCTGAAACTTGATCGAAAACTTTCAGAGTACAATCCTCTTTATATAAATATTAACGAAATAATATGAAAAACAACAAAATGACGATAATCTGTCGCAACCTCTTGCAATTTTTCAATTCTCCAATTCGAAACGATCATAATCATTTGAAATTTCGTCGAAGAATTCAAAGATTCTCGTGAAACAAGGATTGCAATTTCTCGAAAAGGAAAAGCTCTCAATATGAAACAAACAACGTGAAAAACGGAACAATGGCGATGATAGTCCAAGCTACTACAATCACACTTCGAAGAATACAATTCAAACAACTCCCATTCCTGTACAAATTTCGATGAAACAAAGTTGCGATCTCTCGTTAAAAAGAAGCTCTCAAACGGAACAATGGCGATAATCAAGCTACAACCCTTTTAAACAATCACACTTCGAAAAATACAATTTAAACAACCTTCACCATCCTCGTACAAATCTCGACAAAACAATGTGGAAACAAGGTTGCCATCTTTCATTAAAAAAAAGCTTTCAAACGGAACAATGGATAGTCCAAGCTGCACTCCGTTTAAACAATCACACTTCGAAGAATACAATTCAAACAATCTCCATCATCCTCGTACAAATCTTAACGAAACAACGTGGAAACAAGGTTGCAATCTCTCGTTAAAAAGAAGCTCTCAACGTGAAAAACGGAACAATGGCGATAATTCAAGTTGCACTCTGTTTAAACAATCACACTTTGAAGAATACAATTCAAACAACCTCCACCATCCTCGTACAAATCTAGACGAAACAACGTGGAAACAAGGTTGCAATCTCTCGTTAAAAAGGAGCTCTCGACGTGAAAAACGGAACAATGGCGAAAATATTCCAAGCTACAATCTGGAACAATCACACTTCGAAGAATACAATTCAAACAATCTCCATCATCCTCGTACAAATCTTAACGAAACAACGTGGAAACAAGGTTGCGATCTCTCTCAAACGGAACAATGGCGATAGTTCAAGCTACAACCCGTTTAAACAATCACACTTCGAAAAATACAATTCAAACAACCTCCACCATCCTCGTACAAATCTTAACGAAACAACGTGAAAACAAGGTTGCCATCTTTCATTAAAAAAAAGCTTTCAAACGGAACAATGGATAGTCCAAGCTGCACTCCGTTTAAACAATCACACTTCGAAAAATATAATTCAAACAATCTCCATCATCCTCGTACAAATCTTAACGAAACAATGTGGAAACAAGGTTGCGATCTCTCTCAAACGGAACAATGGCGATAGTCCAAGCTACAACCCGTTCAAACAATCACACTTCGAAAAATACAATTCAAACAATCTCCACCATCCTCGTACAAATCTCGACGAAACAACGTGGAAACAAGGTTGCCATCATTCATTAAAAAAAGCTCTCACCGTGAAACAACATGAAAAACGAGGCGATAGTCCACCAAGCTGGAATCCGTCGAAACGATCCGAAACAATCGCAACCACACCTCGAAACTTGATCGAAGAGCGCAACCTTGTTGCGATCTCTGGCAAAGAGAAGGAAACAACTCCGTTCAAGTTTGCGCGTTTAGCGGATATTTCTGATCGCGGAAATGGGATCCAGAGGGTGGCGAAGAGTAGGCGGCGCTGAGGGAGAAACGAGCTGGCGGGAAGACTGATTATTCTGACTGCACAAGAGTTCGTCTGCGTGGCTGGCCACTCCATCATTTTGACGGCCGCGAATCCCTCTCGTAATATTGTCCAATGAACGCGCCCTCTCCTTATTCTCTCCTTATTTCTCGACGAATGAAGTACGACGGGCATTAAAAAGGGGAGGAAGAGGGGGGATGGTCGAGTGCCGAAAAACAGGCTGATAATGGAATCCAGCGATCCTAGGGAGAGGCGAGAGGGGGAAGGCTGAATACGTCAGTGGAGTTTCGCGTGATTGAAATCGATGACGATCGACCTTCTGGGGATACGGATCTTTCTACACCTCCCCCTCTTTTATGAAGCGTTACTCGATGCTTTGCCTCTTCGCGAGTTTGAAAGTGAGCTTTTTCCTCGCTCCATTCTCGAAAATTTTGAATTGGAGATACAATTTTTGGAACTGAGAATATTTTATATATATATATAAAATTTGATTTATGAAACACGTTCGTCAAATTATAACTGGATAGTTGGAACAGTTAATACATCGAATCGTGAGGATTACGAACTTCTCCAAGAAAAATACGGAATCCTTTTCCTTTTTCGCGTATTTATCAAAAAATCAATTATTATCGCCTCTTCCGAATTTTTTCTTTTTAATTCTTATCGCGAAGATGCGATTAGCGCGTAAAGATGGCAAGTTTTCGACTTTTCGAAGGAGAGAAACGAATTCTCGAGCGATGCGGAGAAAAGATGGGAGCAGTGGTTGCGGTGAAAGGACTCGCGTGAAACGGTGCAAGGTCCCCCGCTTCGATTTTTCTTTCCGTCCGTTTCGACGATGGCGGGGAATGAAATATGAGCGAAACGGATAACGGGGTGAGACTCGCAGCCGGAAAATGGAAGCCGAGGCTGAAAGAACGTGTTTGGATTTCCACGTGAAACGGGGTGGAGGGTGACGGTGCACATCGCGTGCCGTTCGTTCGATTAAATTCGTGAAAACGAGAAGCTAACGTTTCCCCCCTAAATGGAATCGTGATTGCGTATTCGCTTTAAGAATTCCAGCGGCCATTTTAACTGTCGCCGATCTGTTAATTTTTACATTGGAATATAGAAAGTGGGAGATTCAATGTGAAAAATGTGTACAGTTAAATACAGCATAGAGCATGATATTTTTAACTAAACGAGTCAAAGCTCGATTAAAATGATTTTATACGTGATTTTATAAACCTAAGGAATCTGTGCACAAAGCGGTATTAATTAGGAAATCTGGCATAACAAATAAAGAGTTCAGTGAAACGTCTGAAAGTCAACTCTCGAATTTCGTAAAGCTATCCTGCTAAACAAGATATCAAATTAAAACACAATAATTCATCTGGCAAACAAGAAAAAGGCAAAAATTCTTAATAAAATTAACAAACTAACAAAAATAACTTATAAATTAATAACGCAATACCAGTATTTTAATTGTCGTCGATATGTTAATTTTTTGCTGAATTATCAAATTAAGTATCCCTAAATTACATCTCTCAGTATAATAATTATCAACGCAATAATTCATCTGGCAAACAAGAAAAATGTCTAATAAGTGAACATAAAATGAAACTAATAAACTCTAACAAAAATACCAAAATAACTTATAAATTAATAACACAATATTGAACCGTCCACTTCAACTCGATCGTCGATCTGTTAATTTTTACGCTGAAATATCAAATTATCAAATTAAGCATCCCTAAATAATATCACCTATAATAATTAACAACGTGATAATTCATCCGACAAATAACGAAAGCGTAATTCTTCTAACAAAATCAACAAACCCTACAAACTGCGATAAAACAAAAATAATTTATCGATTAATAACACGAATAAGCGAGTAGCCAAAAGATACGTTCTGAAATATTCAACCGCGAGTTGGACGATACTCCTTTGGAAAGGAGAAACAATCGCGCCACCATTTTCGAAAAAAAACGCGATACGCGTGACGCGTTTCACGGGTCGATACGCCGGATACGGTTTTAACAACGAGCCATTGTTATTCCGAATTCCTAGTGCGAGCCACGTGGCGATTTCGGTCGCAACACGGCCAAGATGGCGTAATATTTTTAATGGAGGGTGTCTTGGCGACTGATCTACGACACGGTTGCATTGTTCCTCGGCGAGACGCATTCCTCTCGTCCTTTCTCCTTCCTCTTTCCCCTTCTCTTTCATCCTCGACACCTCTTTTTCCCCCTATACATTTCTGGAACAATCTCTGAAAACGTTCCGTGGAAATTTCGAGATCTTGGCATTTTTGGATGTTCCACGATTGCTTTAGAGAGAATATCATTTTAGGGAATTATCCGATCTTTGACAAGCTTTGGATTTTCGGTGGAAATTCCGCAGAGGGGTTGGAATTCGGTGAACGTGTTATCAAAATTTTGACCATTGCGAGATTGCTCGCCAACGTTTCTGAGATTGAAGGATACTTTAGTGGCAAGCTGTCTTAGTTTACTCGTTAAAATATCACGAGAAAATTAAACAACGTTGAAATTAACGTTCCGAGGGAAATGCAAGTTGAGCAATTTTAAGACTAACACTTTAAAGGTGTGGAATAACACGATAGATCGATATCAATTATTCAACGCACGAGCAACGAAGCCACCCTCCCTTCCTGTCGACGTTGTCCAAGTTACGTCAATCCCTTCGTTATCCTTCGTATCGTTACCGTTTCAACACTCGTTAGTTGGTAAGAAAAAACTTGATCCCCTTCCTCGTCGAAACCTGGCTCGAGTGACAAACTAAAAACCACCCCCTCGGTCGGAAGAAACGGCATAAAACGGGAATAGAAAAGCACCGTTCAACCGCGGTGCTTGGAACGCTTCGAGTTAGGGGAGTTTGCTCGAAATGAGACGTCGTTTCGATTATTGTATCAAGTTAAATCTAAAATTATTAAATCTGGACGTAGAAAAAAATCATCTTTGACCGCTCTTCCTCGCTCGAACGAAATTTCTTTCGCATCGCCGGTCGAGAAAGTTTCGTAAAGGAGAGGGGGAGGGGAGGAGAGGAAGCACCAGGCCGGCAGAATTATGTCACGGCTTTGCGCGGGATACTTTTTTTTATGGGGCTTCGTGGTTGAAGGCCGGCGAAACTTTCCTCCCTGGTGAAAACCATTAGCCAACCCCGTATATTCTCGTCACAAAGGCGACCACCGGGTCCGGCGCCACTAGGAAACAGGTGTCTGGGCCCTGTCGCGGGAAAAGAATCCCCTCCCCTCCTGCGTCAACCCATTCTTCGTTGACGTTTCTTTCTGATGAAAATGTGGAAGAAGGGGCTTTGATTGGAAGAACGTTTAGCTCGACGAAGCGAAACGTGTTTCTCTTCTCGCTTAATTATTCAGTATTATTGAGTATATTGAGTTTAATTATTGACACTTTCAAAAATGTGCACAGTGCACTCGAGAAATGATGGTCAGAGTCCCAGAGTTTGTGCGGCTTTTTTTTTTTTTGGTGATTTTTATTATCGAGGAATCTCGTGAGAAAGGAATGATAAAAACAAAATACCGTTACGTTACGTTTCCAGAGAGAGAATACTCGACGTAGAATAACTCCAATTGCATGTTTTATATATAGAATACGCGGCATTTTATGGAGAGCGACCATAGTCGCGTGTGGTACATCGGTGGATTTTATGGAGAGACTACAGTCAGCCGTGGTAACGAAAGGTTTAAAATATTCAATATTTTTGCTCACATAGAAAAAAAGAAACGACATTTGTTCTCAGAAATACTCCTCGAAACGATTTATTGCACCGACAATCTAGAACGAAGTTCGATATTAATTTTCGAGAATAAGAAATTTTCTTACTTAAATACCAGTGGAATAAGTCGAGCCAAGATAAGAAGGAACGTGGCAGTGTCTAAATTATTCCAGATTACCGACTAATGGGGGGGAGGATAGAGAATACAGACTTAGGGGGAGGGGTTAAGAGATGGGGAGCCGCGTAAAAATGCCTCTCGAGCCGAGGTCTGTCAAATTGTGACAGAAAGCTCTTTACGAGTGTTGAAATTCGCGCTTGGAGCAGCAAGTTGGAGGAAAGCGGAAAAGGAAAGGATGAAATTAACAGGAGGGAGGGGAAGGAAGGGCGGGAGAAAAAGTTTTTGAGTTAACGACACGAATGGTTCGAGAGATTGGGGCCGAAGATGTAAATAAAAAGTACTGGAAAGTAACTGGAAATTGGAGCGAAGCGATTGAATCGGGGGGAGAGGAGGAGAGGAGGAAAAAGGGCGTTCTGTGCTTATTGCAATTTATAAACAACAAGAACAACTGAGAAATAATAGCGATAAACTGGGGAAAAACTGATGATTTTGATGTCTTCTGATTCGATCGGGAACGAGTGTTAAAGACATTTCCTCCTTCGATAGGTGAAGTGTCATTTCCTCGAGACGAAGGAAATGGGATAGAAAACACAAAGTGAGGATTGTGGCGTAGATTTTTTCCCCTCCCCTTCCATTCTCCCCTCCTCTTGTGTTTCCTCTCTGAGATAATAAAAATGAGTAGAGAGAGAGGGGGAGGGAGGGAGGGAGAGGAGGATATAAAGGATACAATAAAAAAAAAAAGAAGAAGAAAGAAGTAAAAGAGACAAACACTCTTTGGGAACGAAGCAAGAGTCTGTAATATAATTAGTATACATAAAATGTAAAAAGCTGTTTTTTAACGTCTTTGTTAAATATAAATTCAGAGGCGAGCTTCTCGCGCTTCTTACTTAACTGACATATTACCCTCCTGGGGGGTGGACGTATGTATTAACCGTACTCCTTCCCCCCCTCCCCCCTTACCGCGTAATACTTTTTCTCTAACGCGCCAACAAAATCCCCTTGTTTCGCGTTTTTGTTTATGCAACAGAGGGCCAGAGGACTTACACCGCTGCGATTACGTGCTCCACTTAACCGAACCAAGACTTAACGGCGAATTTGCGGCAAAGTTGTTCGTTCAAATATGCGAAATCCGGACAGTTGTTATTATTATCTATAATCCGCTTATTTCGAGCTAACGGCTCGAATACATTTTCGTTGCTTTTTTGGCGATTGATCCCCTGTTTTCCAAATTATCTCGATTCCAAAATCCGTCCGCGAGTAAATTTAATTTATTTCTTTACCGTCTCTAATACATAGTTCAAGTCGACAAAACGAATGAATTAGTTTACCACGTTCCAAAATTCTCGCTCTTTCTCATCCGCCATAGATCTCAACGATACAACTTGGCAACTTTCACGCTATTTTTCACACTTTCCCAAACAGTTTTCATACCTCCTTCTAACCCCAAAATTCCTACTCCTCTCCCCCCACAATTCTTGATGTACATATTACAAGTTTCTCTGTGACGAGTTACACAAGTCTTTACAAGTTTACAAATTCTGAAACTGGCATCTCTTCTCCATCTTCTTTCAAATTCTAGCGCATCGAATTCTACGTAATCAACGAAAGCATCGATTCGAATTCCAATTACCAGGCGAAGCAGGATGTGGGTTCACAAAATTCTTATTTTTTACACTTTTTCAAACAGTTTTCATACCTTTTTCTAGGCCCAAAATTCTTACTCCCATGTAATCCACAATTTTTACAGGTTCACAAATTCTGAAACAGGTATCTTTTCCATCTTCTTTCAAATTCTAGCGCATCGAATTCTACGTAATCAACGTGAACGAAAGCATCGATTCGAGCGTTATTACATCCCCATAATCCCAATTACCAGGCGAAGCTAGATGCGGCTTCATAAAATTCTTATCGGAAGCATCAACTTCCGCCGCGTTTCCCCCTCATAGGGGACATGAAACACGATGGTCAAGCGGTGTTCTACAAGCTGGCCGGCTATCAAGAACCGCACGTGCATGCAACCGAGGCTTTCACGGCGATTGCTTCCCCGGCGTCGTTTGTCACGAGGACGCTCAGCGAGAAATCATTCGATCCTTGACGCGGGGGCGGAAAATCAAACAATCTTCAACCGCCACGAAATCGATCTGCATCCGTCTTCGTGAAAGCCCGAAGATTCGCGGAGGTTTGAAAAGATTCCGAGAACCTTTGCCAATTTTATTGGATGAAGTTGAGGGTTTTTTTTTGAAAATAAATCGAACGGAATAATTTACTCTACGATGGAATGTTCAAATTTTATTCTGATATCCGAGCGTTCGTTCTAAGTTAGAATGATTCTGGATCGATCTTTGATTTTATTGTTTTTAGGATCTATGCAAATAATTGAAAGAACGTCTCATTTATTAATTACATTTTATTCTTTATGATTTGAAACGATATAATAATATGATGTGATAAGAAAAAGAATGGGGAGAGGGATTGAAAAATTTGTATTGGAAATTTCTTTTGTATAAATTTGTAATTTAAAAGTTTATTTTATTTGAAAAATTAATATCTATATTGATTCCTGTTTGGAAGAAACGGATGACCATGTTCATGTTTTGCACCCGAATTTGTAATTGAATTGGAAATAGTGGAAACCTTTCCATTTTCAGGGAAAAATTCGATATAGAATAAAATGTTACGAACGAAACTGAATTATAATCTGTGTATAAAACTGTATTTACGACGTATGAACGAAACAAATATCCCTCTATGAATCACGGAACAGCGGAAATTCAGGTCGAAATAGTGGGCGATTCGTGCGGCATTCCGGTGAATCTTTGCACACCCCTTGGACAGTCCACTGCTTTATTCTTCTGGCGCACTTTATGTGGCTAAAATACTTCGCATTCGCGGAAATTTCCGCTTGAACGACGTGGGTTGAAGTGGTTTCGAGAAATTCTCCGGCGTCTGTCCACGCGTGACTGCGTTTAATTTCGTGCTTCGTTCGAGGGAAAAAACCACCCCAGATCGAATTTCTCGTTATATTCGAGCGATCATAGAGAAACGTTTGAGGTTTCCCTTCAATAATTTTCTATTTTATTCACTTCCGAAAATCATATGGCGTTATCAATAGAGGGGGGAAAGAACTCTTTTTAGAAATAGACCTCGACCGAAATGATAAATGCAAATATTCTTTGCATTAATTCAAATACTATTTGCATCTTTTCCTATTTCAATTATTTTTAAATTATATTCCTATCATTTGTTCATCAAATGTTACAATATATCTATTAAGGTTCTCTCTTTATGGGGGTAAAATTTTTCAAGAATCTCGAAATAGAAAAATATTTTTAATAAAAAAAAATAACGAACTTTTATTAATTACAATTCAATCTAACTATTATCTTTTTTCTAAATATATCCAGTATTGCATCAATAGTAGCAAGTCTGACCAATGATGTATTTGTACTACTTTCTTACTTTACACATTAAACTTCCAATAACCGAAACTTGTACATATTCATAGTACGAATACTATTCAATCTAAACTATTTCGTTAATATTAATAATTTTTGTTCAAAAGACTGGCCAATAATATGTGTACCACTTTCTTATTTTACACGTTAAATTTTTAATAATGGAAACTTCGTAGATATTCTAAACTAGTACTTCGTTAAACTTAATAATTTTTGCTCGAAATACATCCAATATCACACTAATAATAATAAGCCTGACCAATGATATAATTGTACCATTTTTCACACGTTAAACTTCCAATAACCGAAACTCGTATGTATTCATAACACGAATACTATCCAATCTAAACTATTTCGTTAATTTTAATAAGTTTCGTTAATAATTTTTGTTCAAAAGACTGACCAACGATATATATATATATATATATAATTGAAACTCATATGTATTCATAATACGAATACTATCCAATCTAAACTATTTCGTTAATATTAATAATTTTTGTTCAAAAGACTGGCCAATAATATGTGTACCACTTTCTTATTTTACACGTTAAATTTTTAATAATGGAAACTTCGTAGATATTCTAAACTAGTACTTCGTTAAACTTAATAATTTTTGCTCGAAATACATCCAATATCACACTAATAATAATAAGCCTGACCAATGATATAATTGTACCATTTTTCACACGTTAAACTTCCAATAACCGAAACTCGTATGTATTCATAACACGAATACTATCCAATCTCTTTCGTTAATCTTAATAATTTTTGTCCAAAAGACTGATTAATAATATGTTTGTACCACTTTCTTACTTTACACATTAAACTTCCAATAACTCGTACGTATTCATAATACGAATACTATCCAATCTAAACTATTTCGTTAATCTTAATAATTTTTGTCCAAAAGACTGATTAATAATATGTTTGTACCACTTTCTTACTTTACACGTTAAACTTCTACTAACTCGTACGTATTCATAACACGAATACTATCCAATCTAAACTATATACACCTCGTTAATCTTAATTCCAATAATTTTTGCTCGAAATATACAGTAATACGATAACAGCAACAAGCCCGAGCAACGATGTATTCGTACCACTTTCTTACCTCGCGTTAAACTTCCAATAAACGAAACCTCGTACGTATTCGTAATACGAATACTCGGCAATGGGACTGTTTGATGCAGTTGGTTGATACACACAAAATCAAGCTTCCAAGCACGTAAACTTTCAGCGATCCTAAACCACGGGCACACGTGAAAGATCGTTCACCCTTATCCGCCATTTCCCTGCTCGCGTGATCGCGAAATTTCCCATTCCCCACGGAATAGGTGTCCGTTTCCGCCAAGTTGCCGGATCACCGGAGGAGGGAAGGAAAGAGCAGTTTGACAACTCCCTCCCCCATGGGGATCCTCGTGTCATCGTGAAACTCGAGCCACCCCCCCTCTATCAGCTTTCTCAGACTTTATCAACCCCTCTCCGCTTCTTAACGGTAATTAACATTTTATCGTCAGAGATCTCGGGCCTCGATTCTCCGACGAATCACCAGGCTTTCGATTTTTTACGCGTTACTCGACCCGGTTATCGATTTATATACATCGTGCTCCTCCTGGATGATGATAAGTCGGAGCATGAATTATAGATGGCGCGGAAGTGGGTTATGAGGGAAGTTTCGAAGACGATGGGGGGGTAAGCTGGAGGGAACTGTTTCGTTTTCTAGATTTTTGACGAGTGAACACTTTCGAAAGATTGGGTTAATTTCGGTAAGAAAGAAAAATTCGATGGAAAGAAAATTTTGAAGCGTGCTCGATATTAAATTTAAAATATTTAGAATACTCGAAGAGAGCTACATCGGATTGGTTAAACGTAGAAAAATTATAGGCGTTGAATTGTTTGCTCAAACTTTCGACTCGAAACGAAATCGTGTTTTCCTTTCTTCGATGAGCTCGCGACTATTTTCGATTGAAAAAAAGAGGAGAGGGGTGGGAAAAAAGAAGGAAGCTCGTATTTCCTGTTCCTTTCCAAAGCTATAAGAAAACTTTCGTAATTAATAAGTAATATCCTCACTTTATGGCGGAGAGAAAACTGTCGTAAAAAGTTGGCTCGCTCGTTTCTTACTCACAACAAAAACAATACAAATAAATATCGACGATATCGTGTTTCATCGGAGGAACTAATTCCTCCATGATGCTCCTCCTGCCGGAAACGCTTCCCCAACGGTGTGAATGCTATCGATTACAAGCTATACGTTAATTGATTTCGTTCTCTAAAAATTGCGATTTTTCTATCTAGAGAAGCAAGGAGACCGAAAAAAAGTCACGTTTGCGATATATACGACGATCAATCGAATAAAATACACGAGAAGGTAAATAAAGATGGTGAGATTTCCTGTTCGAAACTCTCTTTCGAGTTCTTCATTATTAACTTTGTTTACAAATTAATTTTCATATTATTTATTTTTCTAACCATTTTCCTTATTATTATTTCAATTCTCGCGAGAACGATTCACTTCTAAACATCGCGAGAATAAATATACGATATATTTATTTTGGAAAATTTACGAATATCAAAATAATCGCGCCACTCGATCCTCTTCGCCATATATTTGCAAACTAGAAATTTTCATCGAACTTTGAAAAGTAACGTGACACGATTGTGTATGGCTGGAAGGACTATTGAGAGAAAAAAAAAAAAATTGTCGTGGAATGGAACAAAAATTCGGCGGGGAGCAAAAGCCCGTACGTTAGAAGTGGATTTGTTTTCCCAGGGCACAGCGCGCGGTGTAAATCGAGCTCGCATAGAAGTACAATTGAGGCCCGCTGTTTGAACCAGGGAATTCGACAGCAACCGAAGAGGGAAATTTTATTACATGTTAACAAATCGGAAGAAAGAGACGAGCGGCAAAGGGAAGCAGAGGGGCGTAACGTGGAATTCGATTTACCAGATTGTTGACTAGTGCGCAGAAGAAGCTGACGAAGATCACCGCAAATTCTTTTCCAATAATATTTTACTAGAACGTATTTTTATAACCTTTATCTCCTTTAAATTCCAAATTAAAATATATTACAATTGAAAATCTTCGTAATTCGATTAATTATCGTAATTGAAACGTAATTGTCTATGAAAACTGTCTCTCTTCATAAAAAGAAAAAAAAAAGAAAAGAAATTCCTTCGCGTATAAATATATCGAATAACCAAGGATCTGTGGTCGCGATAAACGAAGCAAAGGGATGACAAAAGATCGTATGATATCTGGAAAGACAACTTATATCGACGTATCCAGTGGGCTGAGAACGGAGGGGACCAAGTGGACTCGATTGCCCCGGGGATTGTTCATAAATTATGGACGTGTTAATTATAATGGAGTTTCCAGGACCGTCCCTGTTTATTGACTACGAATCGTTGATGAGGCTTTGCACGGCTTCCTATTTTGGCAATAATTTCGACCATCGTGTCGCGTTGTTTCGACAGATTAGTCGCGATATATCGAGACGAAAGGGAATTCCGTTTCTTTTTTAAAAAATTAAAATATACGCCTTTTTACACAATATTCTTGCACAATTACGTTGCGACTCTATAAGAATCCGAGTTATCTAAGCGCACGATTCTTGGTAAAAAGAAAATTTTGAGGTCTGAATTTTATTTTAATTACACTTCCTACGAATCCTTTTTCAACATTTTTGACTCCTCAAAATCGGAATATCCATCAAAAGAGGTCGTCATTTCACTGCGAAAAAGATTAAGAAATTATTCTTCGAGTCACGCGAACACAACGAAAGAAGTTGCACAAATTCGATGACGAAATAATTTCGAAGGATAATCTTGCGGAATATAATATTGTTTTAAAAAAAAGGTGTCCAAAGTGAAACGAAGATTTGTTAAGAACCTTATAATCGTTTCGCCTATTCAAATTCAAACAAGTGGAAAATATTCAGCGGAACGATCGAGATGGGGAAATTTATCGTAAAAATCCAATTTTCCGCCCACCGTAAATCTCTCGATCGCGTAAAATTCTTGGAAGCCGAACATTTACACGCCGGACACGTTAATTAATCACGTTCATCGAATGATATCGTGGGTGGGGACGGAAGGAAGACAATCTGAATCTCGAAAACGCGATTTCACGGGCTTTGAGAGAAGATACTGGCTCGACATTGCCCGCGCGTAAAGCTTTCGATTACGCGCTTCCAATGAGATACACCGGCCAAGATATCGATAATCGAAGCGTAAATGTAGCCGCAAACGGTTCGAATATTATCGAAGCAGAGGCAGACGGCTTAACATTTTAGGATAAAATTAGGATCTAGAAGTTTCGAATACAAGTTTTATTCGTCGAATTTAATTACAATTGTGCGAAATATTGAGAAATTCAAATTCGAATGTTTTCGAAGATATCACCATTTTTTTTCAAAAAAAGTTATGTGTTTATTTCATTAATTAGAAACCTTTTCGTTTGTAAGAAAAGAAACTTTAAAAATATTCAAACATAATTGTAATCTCCCTTTCTTTAAATTTTCAAAATTCTATATATTTGTTCTAATATTACTCTACATTTATATATATTTATTCTACTTTTATATAATCATCTTCCAATAATTATAATTTTCGAAAAGACAAAGATTTTCTGTTCAACATTTCATTAATTCGATTATTTTCAGAAATTTTTTCGTAACAAAAGAAACCTTAAAAATATTCAAAAACATAATTGTAATCTCGACTCCCTTTCTTTAAATTTCCAAAATTCTATATATTTGTTCTAATATTACTCTACATTTATATAACCGTCTTCCAATAATTATAATTTTCGAAAAGACAAAGATATCACCATTTCCTTTTCAACATTTCATTAATTTCATTAATTCGATCATTTTCAGAAATTTTTTCAAAAACATAATTGTAATCTCGATTCCCTTTCTTTACATTTCCAAAATTCTATTTATTTTACATACCGTTCTTCTTTCGAATCCAATATTCCACGAAGAAAAGAAAAAAAATAAGAAACTCGAGAAAAGAAAGCATGGCTTTAGAATTCTCTAATTTCACCCGTCTTCGTCCACGATAGCAAGGGTGAAATATCGCGACCACTCGTTAAAAAGTAATTGCGCGAACAGCCTTCGCAATAAGTGAATATATAAAAGGAGGGGAGGGATCCAAAAAGCGCTTTTGCCTGCAAATTATCGCATATGTCCGGTTCTCGCATATTCAGTCGTCACGTCAGAAGGGGTAAACAGCCCTTGGCCAGAGGAAAACCGCGCAGGGTAGTATGTTTTTCAGACTTCAGCCTCTTTCCCCAAAGCTTTTTAATAGTAATTTCGGTTGGAAGATAGCGTTGAATACGGTTCTTGAAGGAGGGGAAAAAAACTACGTGGATAGGCCGGTTTTTCTTTGCACTAATGCGCGGTAAAATCCGTTTTATTGTTGCAAATTTATTTCTTCAAATTGGCGCAATTATTTTTTAGAATAATAAATAATAGAATTTTCTTTAAAAATACACAGCTATATGATGTTAAGAAGGAAATTCTTGAATCAATTCCTCTCAAGATCAATATTCAAAATTAATATTGTAAATTTAAATGTAATATTTGGGATATAATCTTCAACAGGCAAGAAATTGCAAAGTGGCAATTAAATAATTAACAATTGGATATTGACGACTTACCGCATTGTTGGTGTGCGTTTGATCCGTTTTGAGTTCACGATGGTTGCTGAATTGAACGTAGACTGCTCTGCCACGGAGTTGGGCCATGCACGAGGCATAGTAATTTACCATCGTCGCTGCAGCATTTTCATCCGCCATTTCCAGGAACGCCTGCAACGCAAAATGGGGAGAACACGGTGAGAAAAGTAAATTGGAAATTGGTCAATGATCGTCCCTTGATAGATAAATTAATTATAACATCCCTTGTTTTTTTAATTACTATTTAATATTAATATTTCTCGTTTAAATGAACATTTTATAAGAAAGAAGGAAAAGAAGAGAAGATAATCGTCAGATAAATAAATAATTTAACAAGACTTAATAACTCGGGCAAATAAAAATACTTTACGACGTAAGGATGGCACAATAATTTTTCCCAACAGTTGGCTTTAATATAACTTGATCCAATTTAATTCCTTTTCCCATGGAAGGCTCACGCGAAGAATAATAATTCTTCAAAAATTCCCGGGGGTAAAATAATTTCCACGTGATCGATAAATGTTTAATGAACGAGAATTCTTTGAAAAATCGCGAGATGTCTTCGAATCTGAAACATTTACGGAAACAAAGAGGGGAGAAATTCCTCCTCTTTGGTAAGATGATTACCAATTATCGAAGATAAAAAAGGACGAGTTTTGAAATGGAACGTAAGTATGCGTGTGTGCGTGAGTGAAAAAGGAAGAGGAGGGGGACTCGTCGTCTCGTGGAATCCAAATATTAATGCAGAATTATCTCTGTAATTGAATTTCCGCGTATTCTTCCGTCAATGTTACATCCAAACGAGATTTCCTCCACCGACCACAGATATAACAACTTAAAAATTTGCTGGGAACAATAGAAATTACTTTGCAAGCCAATGAAACGTCAACATTCCGATTGCGGCTTTTTTTTTCTTCTTTTTTTTTTTCTTAGTCTCAAGTGTTTTTTTTTTTTTTTTTTAATAAAAGGAAACCAAGAGAGCGATTTAAAAGAAACGGGGAAATTCAGAAGTGGAAATTTGGAAATAAATATAACGGCGTTAAAGGTAAACTGTTAACGATAGTGGTCGTGAGGGGGGAAATCAATGTTGAAATTATGATAATGGATGGGAAAGATTGTGTACATGGTATTGCGTTAATGGTATGGATAGAGTTGATAGAAATGGAATGATTAATTGTTAAATTAATAGATATTAATAACTGGAAATGAAATTAGAGGATGAGTGTGTGTAGTATATTAATTATTGTTAATTCGAAATTGTATACAATATTTGCATATTAGATTGGTTTCATTTGGAAAATGTTTCTACTGATTGATTTCAAATTGGTTTGAATCAAATTTAATGTAAAACTGAAGTTTTTTTAGAAAAAATTTGTCAAAATTTTCATAAAAGACAAAATTTTTGCCATAAAAAATAAAAATTAGCATTATCTATATCATTTATCGCATATTTATATTTAATTTAAAATAATTTAAAAGTAAGAAATTCTTATTATAGCTCGTAATATCATAAAATCTACACGAAATACAGCTATAGTGTTAGTAACCGTCTGAGTAACGATCGATTTGGGAAACAAGGAAACTGTAAATTTTTTTCACGATTGAAACTACAAAGGAGGAGAATGTGTTTTTAAAAATGATAAATAATTAATTGTACTTCATTGCTAAAAGTAGAGATATCGATTTCTCGTTAAAATGTCTCAGAGAACACTTTTTCATTCTTCCCTTTCTCCTTCTTTAAGCATTCTCTATTTTTCCCTTGAAACGAGACATTTCACTTTGAGCTCTGTAAAAATCCAGAACAGGGGATACCTTTTCCCTCCCCTCCCTTTTTTTTACATAAGAAAGAAAGAAAAAAAAAATATAAGAAAAATTAATCTTCCAGCAGATATTTTCAAAGATATCTTTGAAGACCACTGATTATATTTCCATAAAGAATCTTTACTTTAGGTAATTGGATAAAAAATTAACAATGTAAAAGTAGTTTCGAAAGAGAAAGAAAATAAATAAATAAAAGATTCTAAAATTTAATGACAAGTAATACAATTTTTAAAAAAATCCCAAGTATATATAAAATTACCGAGAAAAATTTTACATCGAGTTTAAAACAAAAATTAATATTGCAAATCGCTATTAATATTTAATCCCGCGTCAAAGATAATTTGCATAATAAAGATTTTCCCGTTTTTTTCTCCGGGTATCACAATCCAAACTTAACATTCTAATTCTATTTAACTTAATTTCCGTGTATTTCATTACGCTGGCTAACTTCTATTAAAAAAAAGAAGAAAAAAAAAAAGAAAGAAGAAGAAGAAAAGGAAAGCAAAAAGTCACTCGACCACCCCCTGCAGTAATAATTTTCTTACCCGTTCTTGAAAAGAGAGAGAACGAAAGAGAGGGAAAAATCTGTCGAACAATCCAGCGGAGCGAGTTCGAGATTCCAGGTCGATTCGAGATGGAAAAGGAGGAAACAGCCATGGAACGCATTTTTACATTTGCCTCGGAGCACAGTAGCCGCCATAATGGAATATCTGAAGTTCAGCTCGGGTAAACACACTTGGGACACGGGGAAATTCAGCGGAAAAGAAGCGGGATGAAAAGGAAAACAGACGATTTTTTTTTCCCGCCCCCTCTTAAAAAAAAATAAAAACTCAGCATGTACTCAGGTTAAAGCTCGAGCTTCAATTACGTTATCCATATTAAAAACGATATACGGCTTCGATTGTAACGAGAATCTACTTCTTTTCTTTTCTCCCTCTCTCTCTCTCTCTCTCTGCTATTTCTTTTTCCATCTTGTTTACATATATTTTTCTTCTTCTTCTTCTGAAAATTTAGAATAGAAAATGAAGATTTGTAAGATTTAAGTTTAATTATTTTTGGTAATTTTTATTAAATTTTTTTAATGGTCAGGTTGAATTTTTCCAAGTTTTCAAGCAGAAAATATTCTATTCTTTTCTTTGTTTCGAGTAGCTTCCAAGAATTTCGCCTCATCCTCGTTTTTCTTTTTTCTTCTTCTTTCTATATTTTTTCCCCCTGCATCCCTTATATCTCTCTTTCGCTTCAAACTTTTTAATCTTCCTTTCCTCTTGGTCTCATTTTAATACGTATCTCTCTCGGCTGAAGACTATATTACACGGATGAAAAAAAGTTTAAATTCTCCATTTTTCCATATGCTGAATTCCGAGATTTCAATGTATGAATCATCATCGAGAAATTTCCTGGAATTTGATTCGGATTTCAAACAACTGCAAAACGTCCTTGGACGAGGACGTCGTCCAAGTGGTGAACGACTCTGGATTGAATCACATTTCGAACTATTTCTTTTCTTTTTCTTCTCTTTTTTTTTTTTTTTTCCAAGAAGAACAACAGGCAAAGCAGAATGTAATAACAAAATAATTCCTGCATTCCTGTTGTCGATCTCCAACGGTGGATTTTCTTTATTAAATTCCAGCCTGTACGCCTTAAGTATTCAACCCCTTCGAGCAGTCTGCTCTTTGTGAACGCGGTGAAACACGCTCCTTCCGATCATTCGAACGCCTTTTGTTCCTCCCACTTCTCCTTTTCTTCCTTTTCTTTTTTTCTTCCTTTTTCCAACGACCGATCCCAGGAAAACCGAATAATGCACCATTGAATCCTTAAATACGAGAGAGGACGTCGTATATTGTTAAAAAAATAAAAAAAGGTGGACTTGTAATGAAAGGAACGGAATACCACAGGCTATATCGGAATGAACGTTGAGAAAACTTTGAAAGATCGTTCGAAATGTGATCCAGAAGGGGAAATGTCGTACGTGAAATCTTTAAGATTTCGGGAGTAAAAATGTTTTTTCTTTTTTTTTAACAAAATACTTTACGAGAAAAGAAATAAACGTTATTATTTTCTTACTTACTTATTAGATAAAGAAAGAATGAATCTTAGGATAAATTAGCCTCAACTACGAGTTCCATCTCAAGATTCTAATCATTCTAATTCTCTTAATTGCACTGAATAAAATCGATCCATTTGAAGCGTATATGTACATTAGTTCCACTTCGCTAATATATTCTCAATAAAACGAGTCGATCAATTTTAATTTTATCAATTATGAATCGTTCGACGCTTCAGATTTCTTTCTCTATTATTTATACCGGATCCACGAACTGCGTCGTATCATCGATTGGAATTTGAAAGGGTGGAGGCGGCTTTGTTCCGCTATTCGTTTTAATTCGGGCGCGCGATTCCCATTAAACGAGTCGCAAAATCCGATCAAAGAAAGTAGGAGCGAGGAACTTCGAACAACTAGAATTAACGACATCGAAAACTATTAAATTTCTGCAAACTCTCCTCGCTACGTAAACAGTGGCGTTGGTGGTGGTGTGTTTTAGCGAAACACGGGATTGGAACGAGCGACGATCACGCACAGACCTCGAAACGAAAACGGGACAACGAGGGAACGTGATCGCGAATCTCGAATTTTCTCTACGTTTCATTGAACGATAGGCCAGCATTTTCTTATAAATAATAAAAGTAGCTGTAGAATGTTAACTACATTGCAGAATTAAGAATCGTATTTGATCGTATTTCTCCATACAACTCGATACGATTCATTCTCCTTTCAACTTTCCAAATTTTTATATACAAATCGTTGCTCATCGCGTAGAAGAGTCAGTTGATAAAATATACCCAATCTTACACAAATGAAAAACGATCTTTACCGATTCGTCTCACAAATCCACAATTAAACACATCTCTACATTTCAATTAAAAAATTCGAGACCTTCGAAACAAAACGCGGATCTGCTAATGCAACATATATTTAATATAAAAAGCCCGATTCGAAAATCTGATAGCGGCGCGGAGCGAAAAAAAAAAGGAAAAAGAGAAGGGGAAGAGACGGGGAATGAAAAAAATTACGAGAACTCATATAGAAGCGGGGTTCGTTAGAGAAATTTCAGCATGCGGAAAAACTAGGGAATCGAGTTTCGGGCGATCATTCATTCGTTCGTTCATTCATTCGCATTTCCATGAGAGGTCATCACTCTGAGGGAGGGGAGGGGGAGAGAGAGAGAGAGAGGAGGAGGAGGGGGTGAATAATATCGCGACGGGACCAACGCACCGCCCCTGAATTTAACCCCGTTAACTCCGTTTCGAGGCGCTAATGACGCATAGAGCCGCAATTGGGTTTTCGTTCGGCGCGGGCCAAACGCGGGGATTTCTCGCGAGGACAAACCGGACCGCGTTCTAATGTCCGACCGCCGGCCATTGTTCGCCACTGTTAAACCGGAGCCGTGATTGCCGTGAAAATGATCTATTCAAGGGGAAATGAGTATGCGCCACCCGGCGAAAGTTTTCGGGGGTAGAACGATGCTTAATGGCTGCCTCTACCTCCTCTAACGGCAGCTGCGATTAATCTGTGTCACTTTCCTTCCTTTCTTTCTTTCTTTTTTCTTTTTTTTTAGTTTCTGGGATTCAAAGAATCCCGCCCGGTTTAGTGATAAAAATAGCGTAACGTTCCGAGAATTAGGAATTATGTCTCTCCCTAAGAAATTTCAACAAAGATTCTTCGACAAATATTTCATTCTTTAGAGCGAAAGTTTTATGGTACAGGGGGATGGTTTTAAAAGATGTTTGTTTCAATTTGTTTGTTTGTAACGACAGGAGTGAAAGGTTTAGTAAAAAATAACGTAATATTTTGAGAATTATATCTCTGTCTCTGTAAAAATGTTCATTTTAAATACTTCTTCGGATATTTCATCTTTAGAGTTAAAAGTTTTGGTACAGGACGATTCTTAAACGTTTTAATTTATTTATTTGTAACGATTAAAGTAAAGGTTTAATAAAAAATGTCTATTTTAGAGCAAAAGTTTTGGTATAGGACGATGGTTAAACGATGTTTGTTTCAATTTCTTCGTTTGTGACAGGTGTGAAAATGAAAAAATAGTGTAATGATATTTGTGACGAATCTCTGTCTCCTTAAAGAATGTCCACTTTAACGATTCTTCGACAAATATTTTATATTTAAAAGTTTTTATATAGGATGACGTAAAAGGATTCAAAGAATATTTTGAGCATTAAAAATTGTATTACGCATCTACAAATTACTACTAATTTTCAATACTTCTATTAATTTATTCATATTTTTCAGTATTACACGCTATGGAAGAATGTTAATACGTTCGTGAAAACAATTTTTAGAAGATTAATTCTAGAGGCCAAAGCAAAAGTAAATTTGCAAGAACATCCATTGATCGATATTTTTCTATGTCCAACTTCGTAACAATATTATAACAATACCAATATTAATCTACATATTTTCTTCAATTACATGTAAATATATTATTTTTCCAACATTTCTAACCTACATTTTCATGTAGCAAAAAGAAGAAATTAAATATTAAAAATCTCCCCGATTTTCTTTCCCTCTCCCTCTCAGATGATCTAATACGCATCGACACGAAAGTTGGATGCAATTTCGAAGGGAAAATCTTGGTAAGAAAGTGTGGAGATCCGAGAATGTACAATCATGGGAAAGAATGGGTGGCATGACGATAATCGTAGAGGCGTGGATATCCCTTGCGGTAACCAAGCCCATTACAGGGGTACAGGTCGCGTTTATGGGCTCGTAAATCAAATAGAGGGGTGAGTGGCATCGAGCGGATTATTATTTTGCGGATACACCCACGAGTTCCTCTTTCCCTCACGAGTTGCCGACACGTTGCCTGCGAAAAGTTAAGGATCGCTCGATTTAAAGGGAGGAGGAGGGGGAGAAATCGCGGCGCAACGATCGAGTATCAATCAAGATTCGTCGATATCGCGATGATTGTATTTTCGCCCTAATCGATGGAACAAATAAAGAATTCGTATGAAGAAGAGGCAGAGAGAATTAGCACCGAGTGATATTACGGAATTCCAGGCGATTAATAACGAAAGTTCAACGATTTATTTATATTGATCGATATCGCGATAATTATTAAAGAATTCGTACGAAGAAGAGGCAGAGAGAAGCAACACTAAGTCTAATAAATAAAAAATTCGTATGAGGAAGAGGGAGAGAGAATTAACACTAAGTGATATTACAGAATTCCAGGCGATTAATAACGAAAGTTCAACGATTTATTTATATTGATCGATAATTATTAAAAAATTCGTATGAGGAAAAGGAAGAAAGAGAGAGAGAGAGAGAAGTAGCACTAAGTCTAATCGGTTAAATAAAGAATTCGTATGAAGAAGAGAGAGAGAGAGAACTAACATTAATCTAATCGAATAAATAACAAATTTATATGAAGAAGAGGGAGAGAAAACTAAATGAAATTACGGAATTCCGGGCAATTAATAACGAAAGCTCGTTTAACGATTTATTTATATTGATCGATATCTTGATAATTATTAAAGAACAAATAGAAAATTCGTATGAAGAGCAGCAGGCGATTAATAACGAAAGTTTAATGATTATTTATATTTATTTATATTGATCTATAATTATTAAAGAATTCGTATGAGAAAAAGGAAGAGAGAGAGAGAAGTAGCACTAAGTCTAATCGGTTAAATAAAGAATTCGTACGAGGAAGAGGGAGAGAGAATTAACACTAAGTGATATTACAGAATTCCAGGCGATTAATAACGAAAGTTCAACGATTTATTTATATTGATCGATAATTATTAAAAAATTCGTATGAGGAAAAGGAAGAAAGAGAGAGAGAGAGAGAGAGAGAGAGAGAGAGAGAGAAGTAGCACTAAGTCTAATCGGTTAAATAAAGAATTCGTATGAAGAAGAGAGAGAGAGAGAACTAACATTAATCTAATCGAATAAATAACAAATTTATATGAAGAAGAGGGAGAGAAAACTAAATGAAATTACGGAATTCCGGGCAATTAATAACGAAAGCTCGTTTAACGATTTATTTATATTGATCGATATCTTGATAATTATTAAAGAACAAATAGAAAATTCGTATGAAGAGCAGCAGGCGATTAATAACGAAAGTTTAATGATTATTTATATTTATTTATATTGATCTATAATTATTAAAGAATTCGTATGAGAAAAAGGAAGAGAGAGAGAGAAGTAGCACTAAGTCTAATCGGTTAAATAAAGAATTCGTACGAGGAAGAGGGAGAGAGAACTATCACTAAGTGATATTACGGAATTCTGAGCGATTAATAAGAAAAGTTCAACGATTTATTTATATTGATCGATATCGCGATAATTATTAAAGAATTGGTATGAAGAAGAGGCAGAGAGAGAGAGAACTAGCACTAAGTCTAATCGGTTAAATAAAAAATTCGTACGAGAAAGAGGGAGAGAGAACTATCACTAAGTGATATTACGGAATTCTGAGCGATTAATAAGGAAAGTTCAATGATTTATTTATATTGATCGATAATTATTAAAGAATTCGTATGAGGAAAAGGAAGAAAGAGAGAGAGAGAGAAGTAGCAGTAAGTCTAATCGGTTAAATAAAGAATTCGTACGAGGGAGAGGAAGAGAGAACTAGCGCTAAGCGATATTACGGAATTCTGAGCGATTAATAACGAAAGCTCGTTTATTATTACATCGCTCGTATATTACGAGTTGTTTGCAACAGTTAGTTCGAGCAATTTATTTTCACGCGTCCCATAACGTCTCGTGAAAATCATTTCGAACGGGACTCGACGTCTCTCCGCCCGTCCGCGGATCCCCTCCTCCTGTCCTCCTGTGAAATGGAAAAATGGGAAAGATGGCAAATATAACGACACGCGTGACGCGCGCGCGCGCTCCTGCGCGTATACAAATGCGATGGAAGTTTCCACCGGACAGGTCGTCCCAGAGGATCAGGAAGAAAAGCCGCTTCTGTCCTCGAGCTCGGGGAACGAGCGAGGGAAGAAAGAGAAGAGGATCATCCTTTTTTTCCCTCCCCTCCCCCTTCTTCTGTTTCTGTTTTCTCTCTCCTCGTCCTCTCGCGCGGAAGAGAGTTTCTTCTTCTTCTTCTTCTTCTTCTTTCGGAGTCGCTCGATCAAAATTTATTCACGCACAGAGGCGGAAATTCTCCCCGGACTTCCGGCCACCTCTGAAAGTAGCCATATTTTTCGACAACGAAATGTACTTTTTCTTCTTTTCTTTTTCTTCGTTCACGCGCGAAATAAATTGTTATTATTGCGTTTATCCAAAAGCGTTAAATTGGGAAGAGGTGTCTTCGTGTGATCGAAATTTAAATTATACCGATTTCCCTTCCATGTATATTTTCTATCATGTAGTAGGATTTATGGTAAAAAATTTCCAATAACAGTGTCGGTCAAAATGCAAAATTCGTATTCGCACGAATTTTTCCCCTGATAAAAATTAATATTAAAATTAAAAATAATTCTTCATAAAAGTAATAAGATAAAAATTAATTCTTCGAGGATAGAATCGAGTGACAATTTTCGTGACAAAAGATTGTACGAAAAATATTTGAATCGTCATTCGAAACATATAAAATCATATCGTAAAAGCCGTCAGTTCTACAAAATCTACAGCTGTTGCAACACACCGATGGACAATAAATTATAATTCGATCCAAATAGAATTAAACTCATTAACAATTGCAAAAAAAACTACTACTTGTTAAATAAAAATCCCGCCAAAGTATCAGAACCGAACCGAATCGAAGCGAAACAACCCCCCTCTCCGCGATTGATGAAAAACGTAAGCGTCCGGTAAGCAAACCACCCTCCACCGCCTCCAGAGCTAAGAAGCAGAGTTATTTCTGATTTAAATAAACTCTCCGAGGATCTCGTCTCAACGATTCGAGACAGCCTCGGCTTGTTTGCTCGTCGATGACGCGAAGGCGCGGCTCACGAGGGGGTTGGAGCATGAATGTAATTTATCCCGGTTATAAGGGATGCGAAACGACTACGTTTGAACGCGTCCATCCCCTTTACCGCGCCTCCTCGAATTCCCTGCCTTCTTCTTTCCTTCTCCATCATCTTCGCTGTGCCACCATCCCCCAACTCACCCCCACTCACCTCCTCTCCCCCGTTTAAACGAGAAACCGGCGCGTAGACAGAGGGAGAGAGAAAGAAAGAGAGGAGTGGATGGGCCGAGGGGGTTGTTAAGGTAGAAGGTGAATCAAAGAAATATTATATCATTAATACAGACCCCAGGGTGCAATGGGGCCGACGAGTGTCTGCGCCGAGTTTCTCTCGCCCATCCCCGCCAAGAGGGCAACCCCCGTCAGAGGAAGGGTGGAGGGGAAGGGATGGTAGGAATATATATCTTGATAATTTGACGGGGCACCGAGTGTAAGCATTGTTTACGGCTTATAGGTTCGTTCGCTCTGTTAGGAGATCGAAGGACAGGATCGAGGCGGAAGAAATAATTTAACGGAATAAATTGATTCCGAGATGAATTCCCGTTAATCGAAGCACGACGGATGTGATATTTTATTTTATTATTCCGAGAAGAAGGGTTTGCCCTATTTACGAATTCTCGTCTCGCGACGCAACGAGAATTTATTTAAGATAAAATTACGATCCAATTAAAATTCCTCGGCGAAAACGGGATAAGATAAGAAAAGGGATCGAAATTTATCGAGCCACGCGTGTAATAAATAAATAATTCCATTCGGTTCACAACTCCGAAATCCTCGCTGAGTATTACATTGAATACTATTAATCCTCCCTTCCCTTCTCCACCTTCCCCTCCCGTAAAATAAATACGCGGAAGAGGCGATAATTTCAATTTCACTCGTCATTACAGAATTAAGGGAATCCTTAAACATCCATCCGGCTAATTATTCATCGAGAGGACGGGGCATGCAGATTCATCACCGGACGAGCTGAATCACGCGACCGGGGCCCCCCCTTTTGTTCATTTCGAGTGTATATCCCGGCAGGGGGAGGGGGAATAACATTTACGAGGCCCGAATGATTTATTATAAGCAGCTTCGTCCGGTGAAAACCATAATGCGCCGAAGGAGGGGGGTGAGAGGGAGGGAGAGGTTATATCGAGTTTTGTGCGCGGCCGTGAGAACCGGCCGCGTGCTCGCGTCATTGTAGACTCGTGGAAACACGAGCTTTAACCGAAACCGAGGTAATCCTCTTAGCCTTTCGAGTGTTTATTAATTTTTCGGGCTAAAATCCGATCTCTCTCTTTCTCTCTCTCTCTTTCTATGTATATATGTGCATATAACGCGTACATATCTCTTTACGCACGATCGAGAACGTGGAAAACGAGGGAGAAACCGAATCGAATTCATTCTGGCTGGGAATAAAAAAATCTCGGTATTCACGTCTCAATCGATCGAGTCCATTATTATTCTCTTTTTCTCCTTTTTTTTTTTTTTTTTACACGTACGTATAAGTGTTTTTTACTATTATTATTTTCGTTTCGTTGAAATTATACGGACGAGCTTAATTAAATTTTACTTTGTTTTCCAAGAAAAGATTCGTTATGGAGAAACGAAATCAATGAAACAAACGTTTCGAATTAGGTTGATAATTGAAATGCACGAACTCTGGATTACGTTCCAGAAATTTAGAAATAAAGATAATGATAATAACACCCCCTCCTATATAATAGAACCTGTATAATAGAAAGAAAATTTGTTTTCCAATTCTCCACTACTAGTTTCTCCTGTTTCCTTATCGTTCACTTTACAACGACAACGTCCAAAGCCCAATAGAGATCCAAAATTCTATCCTCGTTTAGAGAAAAAACACGAAACAACGGAAAAATCCTTAACGATTATCGTTATTTATCTTTACCCCGTCTGGAAGAAGGAGACTGGACACGAAACGAGGGAGGAAGTGTCCGTGAAGATGCCATTCGAGGAATTAAATTATGCGTTCATCCTCCCTTAGGCTCCCCTCGCCCCGTTTCCGGGGCCAGCTCAGTCATCTGCTTTCTCGAGGGTAAACGGAAAACACACACACACACGTGCCTCTCGACTCGAAACTCGATAATGGGTGCTAATTAATTAATCGAACCAATGGAGCCAGCCACGTGTCCCTCGAGAGCGGGTGGATATCAGAGCTTAACCTGCCGGAACTTCGCTTCCGGCACCGTGGAAAATTATTACGCTGAACCGCTCGAGCAAAAATTGCCGCTTCGACAATGGAAAATGCACTCGTGGAACGTTGGTTAGTATAATAGTAGCTTCGTTTCGTATTCGTCGTGTAAGAGGGTGAGAAAGGGTGATATCTGGCCGATACGAGCAGGGATTTCCGGTTTGGAATTGGACGGCGTTGGGATCCAGTGATTTGTTGTGCAATTCGAGAAGATTTTTTTTTAATCGAACGATTCAGCTCGGGGGAAAGTGATATGATTCTTTTTCTTCTTCTTCTTTCTTTCTTTTTTTTTAATGAAAATAAAAATACAAGCAGAGGGAACAATACCGTGAGAGATATTTTCATTTAATACATACGATATTTTATTTATTTATTTTTTGGGATTATGTTCGGGAAAATTCGGGAATAAAGAAGAATAAAAACGTTGAACGTGAAATTACGGGAAGCGGATATTTAATTCTTCGGATATATCGAGTATCCGATTCCGTTTATTCCGCGGTTCGCTAAATATTTTCAGTTTTAAAAAACTTTCCGTTCCGGATAATTAACTTCGACAAATGGTCCTCGAAGAAAAATTATACCTACTTTCAGATTTCGAATTCCACCCACGGGACGTGTACGTTTAGTAGTTTATGTTTGTTCCTCGGTCATTTTTCAAAACTTTATGGGACACATGTGCTCCATTAGCGGCAAAAGGAATTTACTAGGTAAAAGTGTTCGCGCGTGAAGGTGAAAAATAAACGCGAATATACAGGATTACGATAAAAAAAAGAAAGAAAGAAAGAAAGAAAGTATGATGATTCGACGATTATAAATAAACATCGCGAACGAATACGTATCCTAAAGGGTAGAAAAGTTACAAAAGGGATTTAACGAAAGGCTAATCAATTGTGAATTGATGAACGCGCTAGTCGGTAACAACTATTTCGGACCATTGTTTCGTGATTATCGTGGAACTTGCTTAATTCATGGCTAGATAGATTTGGAATATTGAATACCCTAATAGTTGTTTCTGTTTCTCTGAACTCTGTAAATGGACTAATAGTGTTCCATCGCCAATTGAACTTCCACCGAACTGCTCACCTCGACCTCCTCTTCGATAAAACAAATATTTCGCTATACTTTCAGAATCTCTCCTATTTTCAAATTTTCTATTTATCTTAATCCAATTATTATTAATTTTCCGTTTATCCACTTTACTCTTCACGACCAAATGTCGAAATTTAACGACTTGTACTTTAATTTTGTCCAAAATTCCTCACAGCCAAGTACAATAATTCACGGATAATAATTGAAAAATAAAAAGAGAGAATCTCTTTATCACGTCGTTTATAAAATAATATTTAAAAAAAGAAACGATCCAAACCCCCTTCACCCACCAAAATTACTTTCCAGTCAGTGGTTTTTATCCAACGAATGAAAAGAGCTACAGGTGTACTACACAGGTTGAGGGATTCGACGAGGGTGTTCGAATCCAAGTAGCGCCCCCTACCTCGGCGCGGCCGGAAGTCGGGATGAAAAAGTTTCTCGACCAACTTTCCGCGAATAGATCGTGAGAGGGAGCCAAGTGAAAAACGTAACTAGCAATAGGGACAACACGACACACGCGCGTACACACAGAGGATAACCCTCTGGGGGTGAAAGAGGGAAAATACTGGCTCGTGGTTGGCCAATGGGAATCGAAGCCGCAGAAAAGCTTCGGTGAAAACTCTTGGTCGACCACCCCTACCGGTTACCTACCCTCTAGCCACTCTGCCTCCCCTCCCCCGACTCTCTGTAATTTCCTCTTTCTTTTCTGTCTTCGTCGCGGCTTCGCCTCCGTGGAGAAAAAAGTCGCTCGCAAGCCGAAAAGCCGATCTTTGGACTTTTCGGATTTTTTTTTATTACAGAATGTTCGTCGCTTTGGAGAAGCATGTACAATGTGCGTGATACGTTGTTTGGGTTTCGAAGAGATCGTTTGCTGGATATAATGATAGAGATAGGTGTCTAATGGAAAACGGGATAAAGAAGAAGAATTACAAACCTACTTGGGGTATTCTCGAGTCGAGAATACTTATTTGTACGGAGATATTCATACGAGTTTGATTCCTTTTAATTAGCTTCTATCTGAAGAGATGATCGGATGAGATTCCCTCGTTATTTCGTATTTGTATTCGCGTGTAAACATCGTCGATCGTTTGCGTGGACTCCTGTCCTCCTGTCTTTAGAGCCAACATTTTCCTTGGTGAAGGCGAGAAGAAAAATAGTAACAATGGGAGGGCTGACATCCTCCGTTTCCAGTGTAAACAAGCCAGGAAATAATAATACGATGATAATAAGATGAAAGAAAAACTGGACGGCTTCGACGAGGGAAATTTTTTTCCGCAACATTTCAACGCTTAACCTTTCGCGCTCCAACGGTGACTCTCGAGTCTATTGATGCGGCGATAACATTTATTATAAATAAGTTCCTAAGCTCTTTAAGCTAAATTTTTCATCTCAAATTGGATCGGACGATATCTTCCGAGTTTGACAGTGATGGAAAGTTAACGAGATTAGTTCAAGCGAAGACGAGTTTGATTTTTCGTTATTGAATTACTTCTATTCGCAAAGAAACTAGAGAGAACGAGCATGAAAATAAAATAAAAGATATAAGATACAGTTCGAACAATTTGTGCGAAACTAACTCTTTAAACTATTTCTTGACTAATGAACTTATTAATGAAACTGTGCCCGAATAATTATGCGATAAAAAAATTAGTAACTGCTTCGATATTCAATGCCCTTTGATATTCGTTAATTTTCTCTTCTCTACATGTGATATACATAATACCAAAATACAAAATACAAAATCATAAATTAACCGTAAGAACACAACGCTGGTTCAACACCTCGAGGGTTAAACATTCAAGGCAACGTAAAATCGAAGGATGCGAAAAAAGAAATCCCTGGAAGGAGGCCTGGAACAGGTTTGACCGCGTACGAGTCGATCTCGGCTAACTTTTCAATTTTCCACGGGGGGAGGAGGGCGGACTTTCGAAGCACACGTGCGCGCGCTCGCGTGTGTGTCGCTCAATTTCCTCGGTGACGAGCGGCCAACTACCTGTAGACGGGCCGATTTATCACGGGCCTATAATTGAACGGAAGCAATTTATTAATCGGCCTCGCGCCCTACGATCGATCCCTACCGCCTGCCCGATTCTTTTACTCGCCGCGGCCAGGCCCTGAATAAGGGGTCCCGACCCGTTTCCGTTTTTATGCCGAGGATTTATCGGGTTCTCTTTTCCCCTCTTTTACGGATTCCTGGAAGCTGAGCATCAAAGAATCGAAAAATTGAACGATTGGGGGTTAATCGTTACGTTCGAGGGGAGGTATTTGAATTGGGAGAGATGGAATTGGAGGTAATTTTGTTATATTAATTTATAGGATGGATCGAATTTCGAATATAAGCGAAGGTATATATAAGATCCGAGTGGTTAATGTCGAAAGATCTTGAATAAAACAATCGATCGTCGAGCACACGTCAAATATGCTGGAATAAACGGTGTATTTAAAGTATAGAACAAAGTGTAATTTAATTTCTCACTCGACATTTCCAAGTTTTGCAAAAAAGAGGGAAAAAATTACTTTTGTATTAAACGTCAATTCGTCAAATTTATCGATTATCGATATCCTCGAATCTCTCGCGATAACGCGTAAAAACAATTTCACGGAAATTTCAGAGAATTGAAAAATTTCGCAAATTCGAAAAATTTCGAAACAAATAAAATCAAGTCCGTCCGACGAGATATCTGCAACTTCATCCATCAATCACGAAACACGCGTAGAATCCTGGGGGGAAATTCAAAACGAAATCGAAACGAGCAACAAATTCGGAATCGGGTTTCGACCGACCGACGAGCGATCTATCGAATCACGGTACACGTTAGCCTACTTTCGCTAACGATCGCACGGAAAAGCGGCGATTCTACGTCGGTTTGACCAAGTTATCCACGGTTGACCGGGCGAAAATTCGCCACGGCCTTCCAGCAACTGCGAGTTAAACGACGGGATCAATGGCGAGGTTAGAGCCGGGTCTTAAGCGAGTTACTTTAATCCAATAGCAAACAGGATGAGATCCGATTAAGCCGTGTTAGCCGGCTATTTCCAGCGATCCCAACGCACCGGCTCGCCTCCATTTTCCGACAGCTTCCGCTCCGTGTCAACGTCCAACGTTCGACGTTCTTCCAATTCGTGGCGGCCAACGTTTTGCGGCCCACGTTTCGCGCTTCAAATATTTATTCTTCGCAATTAGAATCCTCGTCGATTAATATTTATGACTGTTTTAGAAGGGGGAAAAATTTATAAAACATGTAAATAATAAAACATTCGTCGCGATTAAATCTTAAAAAGAAGAATATCGAAAGTCGAGAATTGACTTCTTTTCTTCTTTTTATGCGTTCATATGTTTGACATACGTTTTGGTGTAAAATTATCTTTTCTTTAAATCGTATGTTTACTTGTTAATGTTAAATGATCTCGTTGTTTCGTTGGTGAAAAGAAATTTGTTAAACTTTCGAAATACATTGCGTGTTTTCAATCATACGGATTCGTATAACTCGAACTCGTTCAATTTTATAGCGGACGTGATAATAATGTATATTGACATAATTCGTTCTAATTAAGATTGAACACATTGAGAAGAATTACGAGGTTTTTTTTTTCCTCCGCGTCACAGACATCTGTCATTCGTAAGCTTGGCTCGAGGAGTTCATTCAACTCCCACAGTCAAGAAGTTCATTCACCCCCGTACTATCGCAATATTAGACGTCTCTGAAGGACCTTCCACCTACTTCGGATCTAATTTGCCCAGAATCATAGACAGAGATTTAATTACCAAACCCTCTGTATCTCTTGTCCCGAGAAATAACTTTGATATAACGATAATTACCTTTAAACTAGAATCACTCTTTAAAAAGAATAAATTGATTACTAAATATATATATATCGTGCATAATCGATAAAGCGACAAGAATCGAAAAATATATTCGAATCAATCTAATTTGTCCAGAATATATAATAGAATTATCAATCTTTCTGTGCTTCTTATAAAAAAATAATTGATACAACGACGATTATTTTTAAGTAGAATATTTTTTTAAAAAGAATAAATCGATTTTAAATGCGAATAGAAAAAATCATGCATAATCCATAAAACGAGAATCGAAAAGTATATTCGAATCAATCTAATTTGTCCAGAATCATAGAATTATCAATCTTTCTGTGCTTCTTCAAAAAATAACTTTGATACAACGACGATTACTTTTAAATAGAATCATTTTTTAAGAAGAATAAATCGATTTTAAATCCGAATGGGAAAAAATGCTCGATCGATAAGGCGACAAGAATCGGAAAATATATTCAAACAAATCAAACACCCACACTTGTGTATTTTACGTCACAAAGGTTATTCCATCGCGTAAAAAAAAAAAAAAACATGACTCTAACAAGCGTGCCGTTTACGAGGAGGAAAGAGGCGTATAACAAACGTAGCGCATCGACATCGTTCGATCCTAAATGCACGTCGCATCGGCGACCGTGGCTTCTGTTCCCAGTCGGGACGCGACAACGAATCCCGATTATTGCGGCGAAAATCGAACTCGTCCACGATCGCCAATGAGGAATAGTCGAAAAAAAAATAAGAGGATGGCGAAATTTAATTTACGATTTTATCGCTTTCTCGGAATAAAGAAAATATAATAAAATTTTTGGTTTCTGGATAAAATTTGTGTATCGTGCAGCTTTATATTTGCTTATATATGAAAGTTGCAATTCGTCGCAATTTCTCTTTCTGAATATTCCAAATTTTGGAATTAACTTCGAACTTGGAAATAAAAGTGTATAACCTGTGCAATTTTCATGGTGTATCGGAAATTGCAAGGGAGTGCGTGTAAAATTTTCATTCTGGAATTTAAATATTTTTATATCCTATATAGTCGGTATAAAAATTATGAAAATATAAATAAAATTTAACATTATTTTGAATAAAAATAAAAACGTGTTATATAGAATTTGTAATTTTCACGGTGTACCAGAAATTACAGTAAGGAAGTAAACTATCTTTTATATATTTCATATATTTTGTTTATCGATGTAAAAATTGTATTACCACGATGTAATTTTTCTTTCTGATAAGGAAGACAGGAATTAGGAAAGCGGAAGCAATTATTTTGTACCTACAGAAATAAAAATATATATAATTACAAGGGAGTAGAAGTGAAATTTTTTCTGGACAAAGATAAAAAAAAATTTATTGCGAGTAAAATTACACGCGTAATTTTATATTTCGCTCATCGGTATATAAATTTCGTACATCATAACTTTAAGAGAGTAATTTAGGAATTATCGATTATTTTGTATAAAAATAAAAATAATACACGATCGTATGTTTCGTAATTAATGTTTTTAAAATTATAAAACGAACAAAGTGAGAGAAAAAATTCGGAAAATAAAATTAACGAATTTACGGATAACAGTTCTCTCTTTAGCATCCCTTAGAGGAAAAATCGTAATGACAACACGTTGGTAACGAGGCTATAAGAAACGACGCGGCAGCATAAAAAGCCATTAACCCGGCCGATTAACCGCATTAATTACCAATTAAACGCGACTCTTCCGGGTTAATGATCGCCGATCGCGACCAACCTTTTCTCGCCGACGAGTTTTCAGATAAATTCGCCAATTTGAATCGCAATGATGAAAATGGCAAACAGCCGGATGAAAGCGGATGAACAGCTACGACTATACGATGAAAATCTCGATTCATTAATGACCAAAAGGGAATAATGAGTCACCTAATCGCTGTTTGCCTTACATGTGATCCGCCATTAAATTTGATACGTTGTGTAGTTAGATGAAGGGTAACGTAATTACATAGGAGGGAGGGAGGGAGGGGGAGAGAGAGAGATCAACGCGCTTGGTAATACGCTTTCCGCTTTTTCTTCGCGAATTCTCGACATTTTCGAAAGAATTTCAATTTGAACGAACAAATTTGAATAAGAAGTTCGTTCCAAATATTCTTAAATAATTTTAAATAATTATTAGAAAATATAAATATATTCAAATCAATTGTCAATTCCCTTGAAATTTTTTCTCCGAATTCGTATCACTTTTGATAAACTAAAAATTAGAATTACCGTGAATTTCTATCTCGAAAATAATTTTAATTATACTTCTTGTCCGTATATTCTCACGTATAATCCGGTTTGTTTCTCTACAAAATTTCGAAAATTAAACGAAGCGAAATTCCAAATTGACGTGCAATTTTAAAAGAAAAATCTATCGTTAATATCACGCTACAGAAGCGAATTAAACAACGGTTGATTATTTTTCGTTAACTTACGGTCTTATACATGTCCTCAAAGACAATCTTAATTAAAACTTTGTTATATCGTTGTAAAGAAGTCTCAAATCTCTTTTCATTTCTCTTTCCACGATACGCGTGGATCAAGCTACAAACGAGGAAGGGGAAAAGAGGGAGGAAGAGTGAGGAGACTCTCTTCCACCTCGAATCGTGGAATCGGTAAAAATGTTTCATTTCCCCGGGAATTTGGTAGGATGGCGGCCGGAAGTGACCCTGAAACCGGGTATTAAAAACGTTCCAACGCGTGTTTCAAGAGGTCTGAAACGGTTTTCATTGCGTCTGAAACGCGATTCTTCTCCTCTCCCGAGAATTTTTCGCAAGTTCGACGGTTTCGTCGTTCCCCTAATGACGACATTCTAAGTCCTCGAGTTCTCTTCAGACCGGAAACTGTGGTATTTCACCTCGATCGCGTCTTCCGCGGATTACTTTTCTCTGTCCCTCCCCCTCCTTTTCGAAATTTTTGAACGTTCCATTATTCTTATTACAATTATTTTAACTTCGAAAATTATTACACAGGAAGATTTAAAAGCGAGATACCACTTTATATTCAGAAATATCGTAGAAGAAAAATTTTCCGGAAACCGCAAACGATCACGGTTTTTCTTCTTTTTAATTAAATATACGAATACAATGAAATGTACATTCCATTAACGAAAATTCTTCTTCTTCTGCGTACGAAAATCAAGATATTCTTCAAACGTATTCCTACAAAAATATACGCATCGAACGAACAAGAAAGGAAAGAACGGATTCGAAAAATCGGTTTCATCCCGAGATGACTGAGAGAATATCTTGCCTTTTACGTTTCCCAGGAAGACGTACGTCGGGGGAACGCTGATATTAAGCCACTGGAATTCGTTCCAGTTTCTGACGGACGGAAATTAAGAAAAGAAAAACGCCCTCCCCCTCCCTTTGCCCCGATTGATTTCGTTCGCCGATTGTTCCGTTCGTGAGCTTGGATCTCTGAATTTCGAATCCGATGTTGTCCGTTCGAGGGGGCGGAAGAAGAGGAAATCTTTGATCATAATTCTCTTTTTTTATTTATTTTTCTTTTTCCATTCATAGGAAACAATCTCTTGAATCTTACTCATATACGATTCCTATTATTTCTTCAGCCTTCCTCAGAAGGTTGAATTGAGAGAAAGAGAGAGAGAGATGCATCTCGATTTCCTCGAAGAAAGACGATAATCGGCGATACGATTCTCGTGCCTTTCTATTTTTCTCTGTTGTTCGACGATATTCGATTGTTAGGGGCGATTAGAAATTGAACGATAAGAAAAATTTGAAATTCGAGTTGGGGAAGGAATTGTTACGGGAATACGATGGGATTAAATTAATACCCTGAGCGCATGGAAGTGCATGCCCCTGCCACTTTTAATTACAACAGATCTCGTTATTTAATTTCCCTTTTCATCAAGAAAATTAACAGACATTCCCTTCCCCTGCGGAAAGCAATTATCGAATTAATAGCGTCCCACTGTATTAACAAGCCCCCCGTTGGAAAGGGGGATGTAATTCCCCCGTTTCAAACAAAACAAAAACCATAACCGGCGACGTAAATTCGACGTTGCTTCGCTTTAAAATCCCTTTAAAACGAATCTTAATTCTTTCTCTGTGTACGGGAATCGACTTAAAAACCGAGAGCCCGGGCTCGTAAAACTACGCCAAAGTACTCGTGATCTGATTCACGCCTCATAAAATTAAGGGAAAGGGGGGGAGGGGGCAAAGGAGAAGAGGAAAAAGAAAAATGAAAAAAGAGAGGAGGAAGGAAACGAGGAAACGAAAAAAGGAAAGGAGGGAACGGCCACGGCTCGTAAACTGTAATTTCCAGCGAGCAGGACGGAGGACAAAACAGGAATTTCCTCGATTCGAAAAGATTGCAACTTTGAAACTGAAATAAAAATTGTTGGAGATGCTTAAGAGATACTAATTTATACATGCGAGTTTCTTTGTAACAACGAAGAAGATCGACGTAAATGTATCTATCAGTGATATAAAAGTGCACTTAAGGGGTTATTGGTACAATGACTTGACTCCAAGTTAGACTTAAAAGTCACGTTTGTAATTTCTTCGTTATACGGGAGAAAATTAAATTGCGATAAACTTCGCAACAAGCAATTTGGAATCCAAATTGTGCATTTATGTTCGATCCTGAAATATATTCCACTTGTGATGGAATACTGGCTACTGAAATTCAAATAGGGCTGAGAATAACAGTAAACATCGGTTAAATGTCTCGTATAAATATTTGGGATATACGAAATCATGTACTGAAATTTAATCCTGATCAAACGATCCAACCTTTTGTAATTTGTCGAACACAAGAGGGAAAAAATAGGGAGAAAGAAAGAGATAAACGTATGGATGAGTTTCGAAAGTACAGTCACACTTGTATACGTGGAAAGAAATAAATGAAAACACACAATGTAATATTTTCGTGAAAACTTTATCGAAAGATGGAGCAGGGGATAAATATCAGAAAAAATTGAGGAAATTTTTGAAAAATAAATTAGGAGCGATTAATTATCCAAATTAAAATCGTGCAGGGAAAAACAATACACACACAAAAATAGTGTACACCATTTTTCACCGCTCTTGTCTTAAACAAACGCAGCAAGTTAACCAGCAGAGTTGAGCAAACTTGTATGCTCGTTATTGAATTTATTAATTTCATTACAAGGCCGGGTAATTAAAAAATGAAATTTTCATCGCGACCCATCTCGCTCCCTAATGAGTCGACCATCGTCAAAGTGATGAAAGTTACGATTCTCTCTTCGTTTCGCCACATTTTTTTCTTAATTAATAAGTAAAGAAGGCGAAGAGAAAGAGAGAGAGAGAGAGAAACAACAAGCGAGAGAAAAAAGTTTCGACAAATATTTAGAAAAGAAAAAGAAAGAAAGGGAACAAAAAGCTATATGGAGGGGAGGAGGGAACATGGTTGAAAAGTGTTAGGAAAAAGAAGAAATAGGTCGTGAATCAACTAGGGGTAGCTAGGGGAGGGGGTTGATATTCAGATGAACGAGCTCGATACATGCGATACTAGCCTACTGTGGAAATCGATGGATGCACGTCGTAATATACAACCCACGATGCAATTTTTCCCCCCTCCCCCTCTTTCTTCGATGCAACAAGTTTTGATTTTGCGAAATGCATAACAAATCGATGCGGAAAGTTACTTAGGAGGAACTCGTTCCTTGCTTCCTTTGAATCCAACGGAATCGCAGAGCGAATACAATACTTGTTAACTTGATATAAACAAACATGGACAAATGTAAACAAACGTAAACGAAGGATGTTTAATAATCAGGTGAACGAATCGAGCATTTGGGCAAAGTTTGGTTTCTCGTCGTTATACCGGCGAAATCCACTTGTTCCGTCTGTTTTCATCCCCCCCTCCCCCCTCCCTATTCACCTCGAGACGTTACCCAAACCATCTGGAAACGTTTGACCGAAGGTATAAACGGTCTGGGCCAAGTTTAATCGAATTTAAATTGAATTTAAAATGTTAATATTAGAGAAGAATGGATTCGATGCTCGCGTTTTATCATATTTCCGTGGCATTCTTTGCCATCCGAGTATCTTTTACCCAAAGAAACGTTTTCATATTATAAAACGTTCCTTCCATCATGACGTCTCTGATTTTTCCCTATCTTTCCTTCTTCCCCGATTCATTTTTCTTTTGAAATTTAATTTTGCATTCTCGTTCGTTATTTACATAATCTTTTGAAGTATTTTTTTCTTTTCTCAACTCGACGAATTGAATTTATATTTTACACCGTTTATATACTTTAGATATAGAAATCTTTCCTCTCTTTCTTTTCAGATATCTCTGCTTTACCGTTTACTCGTTCGTTACTTCTCGTAGTATATCTTCAGTGTGTGATTTACGTTTTTCTTTTATATGACTTATGAATTTCCCATTATGTTATTTATACGGTTTATATTTCTTTTCGCTGGATTTATTATTTTTTTTTAATATCTTTTACCTTTCGTTTAGCTTACATTTCATGTAATGGATTTTTTATCGCAAGAAAATTTTGAAAATGACGATGATTTCTTCGTCAAAAGATATCTCGAAATAGAAGTTAATTTCTTCCCGCAAAGTTTCGAGATGCTTGGAAAGAGGCGATACAAATGATTTTCGGATGAAGCCGAGAAAATTTTGCCATTCAAATGTGTTTGTATGTTGTAAGAAATAGATTTTATGCAAGTAGTGAAACTGCGTTAGATAGAGCGTTCCAAAATGTGTAACGCAAACTCGAAGAAACTAATTTATCTCGACGAAATAGAGGAAGGGATTAATTTAATTTATTCGGAAGAAAGTTACATTCACTGTTATTGTTTAATCGCGTTATGAAATGTTTTCCTGTCCTTCCTTTTAATATTCCATTTTATACAGCGTTATTAAAATGTTAGAAAATTTAAAAAATTAGAAAAGGAAACGTAGAATATGTTTGACGAGTGAAAAATTGTAAAATAAGTGTGAAAATAAAATTCACGGGGAAACATTTATGAGAAATCGATGATCGGAACCATAGTAACCACGATACCGACGAGCGAAACAAATACAATCGTACAGAAAATGGAAAAACGATCGGTTTGCCTACAAATCTATATTTTCTTTTAAATTTTAATACGAATTATCTTGAAGCATAAAACGATAAAGTAGAACGATATCCATCGATATTAACTGACTTATTCAGCAATAAGAAAAAAGGAATACATTAACTGCTGACAAATTGAATAACAAAAACGAGCCAGTGAAATAAATTACTGCTTCATTTCAGTTATCCTTTAAGCCATGCAAATAGAACGAAAGATTCTTTAGCGAGCTTGGAAAATACTGGGAGTTTAACTTTGTGTCGCAACACGTGGAACATGATGAAATATAATTAAAATTTAATATTTGAACTTCAATCTAGACCCTCCTTCTTCAAAAAATTCAAAATAAAATGAATTTTGAATTACGAGTATCAGATTGAAAAGATCAAGATGTTAAAAACTTCAATTTTTCCTCCATTATATTTTCTTTTCCAGACTCATCGATGTATCCAAATACAAATAAGATAGAAGCATCACTTTGCGTTTTCAAATTTCAAAATTTCTGACGAATGGATCAACACTCAAAAGATCCACAAATTTTTGATACTAAAAAATGTTATTAAAAATTTACAAGCGATTCTTCAGTCACTATTCTACATACTCATTCAAATCTTTCAACACGACATATATCGTTCCTTTAAATATCCAAATCTCAGTCAAAATCCCTGAAAGTGAACATAATCGGTTCTCAAAAGGTCCATGAATTCGCAACTCTCCGTTCGTTTTTCTCATTATTCCTCTTTCAACTCCAACACTCCAACATATACCCGTCGTTCCTTTAAATATCCAAATTTCAGTCAAAATCCCAATAATGATCATAATCGGTTCCCAAAAGGTTCATGAATTCATAGGCAACTCTCCGTTCGTTTTTCTCATTCCTCTTTCAACTCCAACACTCCAAATTTCAGTCAAAATCCCTGAAAATGAACATAATCGGTTCCCAAAGGGTCCATGAATTCGCAGACAACCCTCCATTCATTTTATTCATTACTCCAAACACAAACAGTGTTTCAACTCCAACACGACATACACCCATCGCTCCTCTTCGAAATTTCAGTCAAAAAATGATCATTCTTCTTCCATATATACTGATCCAAACACAAACGATATTTCGATATACCCATCGCTCCTCCATGTATCCGAATTTCAGTCAAAATGAACATAACCCGTTCCCAAACTCTCCGCCCACTCTTCTCGTTATTCCCCTTCCAATACTCGTCCAAACGCAAACAATCTTCCCATATATACCCATCGGTTCTCCGAAATTTCAGTGAAAATTCCTGAAAACGATCCCAATCGACTCCCAAAAGGTCGACGAATTCGGACTCTCCGTTCATTTTTCTCGTTATTCCTCGGGAACACGAGCGTGTACCCTTCCACGCATCCGAAATATCAGCGGAAATCCGTGACAGTGATCACGGCCGGTTCCCAAAGGGTGCACGAATCCTTGGTACACTGGGGGCAGAGAACGATATCGAAAATCCAGCAGGCCTGGCGGCTGGATCCTGGCGGGATCGGACAAAGAGGGCAGCGGCCGTTCCGGTAACCAACTTAACCGGAAACTTCGAATCAAAGCAAACACAGCGAAAGTGCCCGCGGGGGTCAGCTCGCCCGGTTCATCGTGAAACTCGATTTACTATCCACCACCGGCAGGCATTCACCGCCCCGTTGATCCTCGAGGGCGGAGGCATCATACAGGGGAGCGAGGGGGTGGCGCTTTGACGCAACGTTACAGCCGTGGCACACCTCCATCCATTGTCGTGTTCCAACAATGCTGCTCGCAGTCTGTTTGCGTGTAATTGGTAAGCTCGGCCCCGCGAGCTGTAGCGAGTCTGCCACGCGATAATAAACGGCGAGAGAGTTTCCCGAGTGATGTGATCGAGTTTACTTGAATTGTCTTGGGCGAGGGTTTCGGGGGAACATCTGGGATCAAGGAGGGGAAACACCTGTCAAACCTGTGAGATCCGAACCGATGATTCGTTTTCCCTTAGTTTGATGAACGTTTATGATGCGATTCCCCTCTTTGTCGACGGTGAAACGGAGAAGTTTGATTGTGCCGGTACACGTATACAAGGAGTGATCGCCGTGAGGGATTCCGGATCCGTTGGAAAGGATCCAGGTATTTTCCAAATCGTAGGAAATTTCGCGGATAAATGGATTACGAAAGATCGAATTAAAACTATTCGATCGATTTCACTTTCTGCAAACTTTCTAATTATTTGGGATATAGTGAAATTGTAGACTTTATGCGACGTTGTATAGCTTATCCCGCCATCCCCCTTTTATCTCATCTTTCACTTTTGTAACTTTATCTTCGCTCCAAGTTGACTTTATTTCCATCCACTTTCCCAGGCAAAAAGCGTCAATTTTCTATCCATAATCATCTATGGTTACACGACGCATCCTTTCTCTACATTTTGTACGGAAATATCGTGCTACTAATGAAAATAACGCGGTGTATTTTATTAAATACATTCTCCTCTTCTTCAACTCATCTTTCTTCACGAATATCGTGCATGATTAATCGCTCCAAAATACAAAATCCGTCGACGTTGAACACTTTGGATTTTTGATTGGCCTAACGTTAAATTATCAACTTACATCCAGATCTTCAATATTTTACAATCATTTCCCAATTTTAGAAGCATCCTATTAAACTTCTTCTAAAAAACCAAGAATCAAATCTCACGATTATTTCATTTTAACGCGCACCCTTGTAATTTTCCAAGGAATTTTCACTCTCGATTCGAACCTAGCGGTGTTTGGTAATAAAAGAAGAAGAAGAAGAAGAAGAAAAGGAAAAGAAAAACAGATTTAACGTTGCGAAGTAAGTTAAAGGGAAATGCGAGTTGTGCAAGCTCGCGCGAGATCTTGATTGCGGATATTTAATGCATGCTAACGGAAACGTGAACGGTAGGCAAGCGGAACGCGTGTTAGGGCGGTCAGTACAACAGGTACGATAATGCGTGCTCCCGGTTTGTTTATACCGGGGGGATTAAAATAATGCATCGATGCACCGGTCCGCCGCATTGAGCCAGATGAAGAGATTTAGCCGCTGCGCAAATTACATACGCATTAACGGCGGAAACGCAGTGTGCGTGGGCCGCACGATGAACGCGCGTGTGCGTGCTCTTTGTGCGAAGGAGCGAGTAATAGGATTCGACGTGCGAGTGTGTTTCAAGGTTTCCAGGCTCCACGCTTCCCAACTGTCGCGAAGAATTGATGGATAGGTTGATTTAATGCAGCTGAGTGAAAAGTTGGTGAAATTTTGTGGCAGCAGTGGTGCGAAGAAAAATTGCGATTTTTGCGCTAACTTTTGCTTCGGATCGAGGTTAGGGGTTTGGTTATGAAATTATTATAGAAGGGGAATAATTTTTAGAAAGGAAAGATGTTTGTTGAATTTGGATTTGTCAACTTGTGAGGAATATTATAAATCTTTTTTGATGTGAGAGTTCGGATAGACGTAATTATAATTACTTGATATTTAGGGAATCTTATCGATTTCGAATTTTAGTCTATTGTATATATTAATTACAAATATTGCACTATTTAATGTTAATGTAATATAGGGGAAAAATATTTGGAGAATCGAAGCAAATGCAAAAGTATTAACCAAAACATATCTGTTAAATTTGAATATAATAAAACACCCAAACATAACCTACAATTGCATCATTACGATCTAAATTTTCTTCACGAAATATCATTTTTAAATTCATCATTCGAAGATTTAACGAATAAGGCAATATAATCGAAGTAAACACGCGTTTCGCGATTATTAATATTAATTTATCTCGAATCGGTTGTATTGTAACACACATTGTAATCTAATCTAACCTAACTTAATCAGTTTAAGTTTGCATTAAACAGACATGTAGCAAGACGTATATGGTAAAATAAAAATACAGTTAAATACCTTCTATTTGTAAACACATATAATTACAATATACGTCGAAGATTGAAACGAGGCGGTAATCGAGGTAAATGCACAAACGCGACTATTAATATTAATTTATCTCGAATCGATTGTACTGTAACACGCATTGTTACGTAATCTAACCTAACCTAACCTAACTTAACCGGTTTAAGTTTGCATCAGATAGACACATAATGAATAATAAAAATAGAGTAATATCCGGTACTAATATAACCTAACCTAACTTAACCGATTTAAGTTAGATTATCAGATAGACATATAATGAATAATAAAAATAGAGTGATATCCGGTACTTTCCATTTATACGAAATGCGTGTGTTTCGCGATTATTAATATTAATTTATCCCGAATCGATTGTATTGTACATTAGATCGTAATCTAATTTAACTTACCTAATCTAACTTAGTTTAAGTTTGCATCAGATATAATGAATAATAAAAATAGAGTGATATCCGGTACTTTATACGAAGTCCATATTATAATTGCACCATTACGATCAGAAATTTTCCAGTTTCACGAGAAATCATTTTAAAACCATCCGCGGCGAAGATTGAAACGTCGAACGAGGCGGTAATCGAGGTAAACGATAAATGCGTGTTTCGCGACTATTAATATTAATTTATCCCAATTCGGTTGTAACGTACACAGGATGCGACAAATTATTCCGCGGGACCGTATCGTTCTGCGGCGAAATATTCCGGCGCGCAGAGATTCCATTCATCCTCGAAACACGCGTAATTTTCCGGGGCGGGGAGGGCCCCTTCTAAATGAAAACGCATCGCTAAATTTCAATTTCGCGTTGTAACGCGTTGTGCGGAAAGATGGCGCGCAGGTCGATTTTCGTCCAAGCCTCGGATCGAATTTTCTAATTATTTTTGGCAATTGTGATTAATTCGATACGCGATGAGTTATTTTTCTTGTGCGTGTTACATATATATATATACAGGATATTTAGAAGGTATATCGAAATAGCGTTTTATTTTTAGCATTCCGCGAAATAAAACTGAAAATTGATTTTTGCTTCGGTTTCACGATCTTGTAATTATTTTTGGTTATTTGGTTACACGATTGTGATTAATTTGAAACTCGATAGCTAGTGGTTCTTTTGTTATATAATATTTAGGGTGCATATAATGTGTACGTGTCTGTTTTCTTTTTTCCGTGTATTCCGTGCGAAACAAAATTGAAAATTGAATAAATTCTTTTTTCTTTCTTTTCCTTTTTTTTTTTACCATTATATTTTAGCCCGAAATATTTTAGCGCGAAATATTTTATACGACGTATTTTTTCATCCGACTATTCTTGCGCCGTTTTACAATAAGTGAGTTTTGTAAAAAAGAATTTTTGTCATTATTAATATTAATTATTTTTTATAGAAAGGAAGAGTTGCACATTTCAAAATTCGTTCCCCGCGAATTAGGATAATTAAAATTAATGTAAACCCACTTGAAAAATTTCGTATCTCGTATCCAACGCCCATACACTTTATCTCCTTTTCACGGAATACTAACTTCACAACCTCGTTCTCTAGGAAATTTTGTACAAGCTGCCTTTCAGAAAAATTTTCCCTCCACTTAAAACTCTACCGTAAAACTACGTATTTAACAAAAGAATTTGCTTAAAAGAAACTAAAAAGTAAAAACAGCCGTTTTTTGCTAACGAAAGAATTATACTTAAATTATGTGTGTGTTTAGAAAGCTAAATTTTCTAGAAGCTATGGTTTCGGATAGCCATAAGATATTAAGCAAATCACAAAGATTATTCAAAGTTTACGTATTCTATAAAAACTTATCCAACTTTTCTTTTTCCTTTCCTTTCACAAAAAATAATAATCTTAATTTCCTCCTCTACAATTTCTCCCATCACGTGTGAATAATAAATTAACCTTAATTACAATCGAGTCCAAGTACGAGAAAAATTTCTATTTTAAACTCTGAAACTCTCTTAATTTTCTTCTTATTTCGTTCGCTCGTAGAATTCAATACGATTTCTCTGTTCTCATCATCGACACGCGACAACAGATTCTCATCTGTCACCGATATTATAATTCGAAGCCAAAATACATCAGGGAAACAAAATTTTGGTTACAGAAGGATTGAAACTGAAATCTCTGTGCGAAATGCACGTGATCAAATGCAGAAACAAAAGGGAAACAGAGAGAGAATGTTCGATGCGTGAAGTGCATCAGGCACTACGGATAATAATGGATAATGATGGTCGAACGGCCGATCATCTGGCCGAAATCGATGATTCGATTGTTTCTCTTATTGCTCGGCTCGGCCATCCGCGTCCTGGTTGCCAAGTGGCTCGATCATGCGGATCAAATTCGTTTTTGCTTGGATTTCCAGTCTCTACGGCTGAACATATCCCATCCTTCGATTCGAACCGTATTTTTCATCAGGTCCTTTGATCGATAATTCGATCGAGAAATTTGATAATCGAAGAAATTGGTGAACGATGGAGAAAAATTTATATCAAATTCAAAACATAAAAATTCTGACAAAGAGAAAAATAAAAATTTTCCTTAAATTTAACATAAATGTCGCCTACCTTTTGGTTTAATCGATAATTGAATAATGAATAATCGTTTGGCAAATTTGGAGTTTGATCGATTTGTTGTCTAATGGATACTTTATTTCGAATTTTGACCGTTTAATTCTTCGTTATCGGGGAATTCAATTCGACGATTTTGAGTACCGATTGAAACCGGTGAATTTCATCGTGAGAAACGTGAATAATTAAATTTCGCTGATTGCTCGTTCCTTATTTAATTCGTTATTAAATAACCAGTTATTAGTTTGTTATTTTTGGAGGACTATATCTCGATTAATTATTATTATAATTTGCCATTTCCTATTTATCCGTTTAACGTCGCGATATCACAAACAAGTATTGCTAAATCTTTTAATTATAAATAATATAAGATATTTATTTGAATAGAAATTTTAATTTACCTGATTTTTCCCTTTGAGAACGAGGACGTTTGTGACACGGCCGAAGGGGATGCCAAGATGGATGATTTCACCCTCCGATACTTCGTTGGGGATGTTTCTGATGTGGATAACCCTCGAAAGTTTGCCGTTGTGGCTCTTGTCGAGTTTAACCTGCGCACAATTCACAAAGTTTCTACGGTTAGTCACAAGTTACACACTGAAAGTTTCGTTCAAAATATTGCAAAATATCTCCTTAAAAATCAATCTCGAATTATAATTCAGATCCCATTCCGATGCTACAATTTTGACAATTCGAAATAAGAGATAATATAATTATAATTATTCCAATAATAATTATTTACAGTTATTGGAAATTGCAAACAAAAAAAAATTTGTTACCAAGAATAATATAAATATACAATAAAACATTTCTGAACATCATTAATACCTCTTATTAGTATCATTAATATCTCTCCGCTATCGCTCAAGGCGACTCAAGGCAATAAACGATACTTTGGGAGGTAAAACACAACATTAGTACCGAGCCAAGATAAGATAATACTTGTCACTACTTATTTCACAAGAGAAACCAATCACACGTGATAAAATATTCCCACCGTTCATCACCTTCACCCTATCGCAGATAAGGTGTTCATCATCAAGAGTGAAGAACAATACTAATTCAACGTCGAAATATATACGTGCAAATCATCTCATCTCGCCCACAAATACGACTCCATTCATATTCATTCATAACGGGCGAGTGTTAATTCCTCTCTCGAGCGAGACGGAACGAAATCGCGAATAAAAACATTTCCCCGATTGCACTCGTTTCCCCGAGGGGAGGGGGTAGCCTCTTAAAATTCCATCAGCCCTCGTTAAAATCGGGAGGGGCCCGCACGCGTGCAGATCGCACTTCCGGTGCACAAGTAACCAAACTTTTCGCCCGGTTTCGTATAAATTTAAATCGAAATCCCGCCGCAGGCGGAATTTTCAATCACGGCTCAATCTACTCGAGACTCTCTCAGTCCCTGCACCGTCCCCCTCCCTCTTCTTCCGCGTCTTCTTCCTCCTCCTCTGTTCCCTTCAAGCCTGGTTCCCTTTTATTCGAGGCGAGGTTTCGGGGTTTAACCGATCGGAAAACGCGCTTCTTACCGAGTTACGGAGGAGGAGGAGGAGAGAGAGAGACACTTCTACACGGTCTGTAAACCCTTCTTCCAGATATTTTCGTTCGACGCGCGTTGGTTAAGGCACCGTATGCTCGGCGACGTCCTATTTCCTTCTTGTTTGGAAAGTAGTTACACTGGCACGTGAGGGACGAAAATTGTTCCTCGAATTTAGGCGCCAAGTTTACGAAATTCATGGAGGGAGAAATAAATCGGAGCTCATATTCATCATTCAATTTTTGTTTTGATGACAGGTACACGGTCTATGAAATGACGTGATACAAATTTGCAAAAGATGGAAGATTCGTGAAAGTGTTGAATCGAGAGAGCGTAAAAGAAAAGAAAAAAAGGAGAAGATATGATAAATAACAAATGAAATCTACGATTTGAACAAGTGGCATCAATATTCCAGCTACTCTCGAGGACGAGTATCGGATGCAAATAAAACGATAACGCGACAGGTACACGCGAATTATCGTGGTTACAAGGAATAATGGTGGTACGGATTAAATCTTGGCTTCGAGAGATTTCTTGTGCGACTTGAATGCGAAGTAAATAATCGGTCGTGCTCGTATAATGGCGTATTATATTCGTATATTATTCGATAATCGAGCGCGCGCGCACGATGCATAATGAAGGCATCGTTTCGCATAATTCCGTTGCGCTAGATGTACACAAGATTCGAATCGAATCGAACACTTTAATTGCCGCATAAATACGCCCCACTTCTTCCGCCTGTTTATATCGTTATGCGTATTATTCTTTTTTTTTTTAATTGCATTCCATCATCGAGCGGAATAAATAAAACGGTATAAATGTTAATACATTCGATCCGATTCGTAGATAAATGACGAATAAGAAAATTTTAATTATACTTAAGTTAATAGTGGTAGTAAGTTAATAGCACGGTACAATGTAAAAAATGATAGTCCTTGTTTTATACATTGAATATAAATTTCTATAAAAGTAAAAAAAAAAAGAAAAAAAAATGAAATGTTTAATTCGTATGATGTATGTCTCGTTGTCGAACTTGTTAAGAAGAAATTATTGGGATATTTTTTATCGTGAAATAGACGAATATTTTTTGCTTGATAAACGATCGTTCTTTTTTTTTTATTTTATTTTTTATTATTTTTTTTTTTTTTTTAGAAATCAGGAAAGTTTAGAGAAATTGCATATCGAGATATTTATTTAAAAATTGATCTTCTCCGAGTGACAGTTAATAAATCACGAGGAATATATATTTGTGAGGGATACATGATCAAAATTTGTAGGTGTCCCGGTATTGTAGACGTCGATTTGCCTGTCATCCACGTGCCACATGGAAAAATGCACCTGGCAGATTGAATATCGTTTTCCTATCATTTATCTTCTCCGGATAAATTGACGATTTTGTAAAAAAAATTTGCCAATAACAATTTCACTTATCTCTTATATGAATATTACTCCCCAATGTCAAAGATCAAAGAGGCAAAAATAATATTAATATTATTAAAAATTTCACTTCGTGAATAACGTTATGATAAATTTTTATCGTTAATCCCTTCCTTCTTTTTTTTTTTTTTTTTTTACAAATGAATCGTAGCTAATAATTCAAATTATTTTCAAGGAATATTCAAGAGTCTAAAAGAATCTTTCTCGACCGTCTTTTCGCATTCCGCGATCGAGCCCGCAACTGTCGAGAACGTTAAACGTTAATGCAACACACAAATCGAAAAACAAGCGAAGGAAAAAGAAAGAAAGAAAGAAAGAAAGATCAGTTTCGAGTCGAGCATGTAACAACTATCGAATACTCTTCCAGACTTGAGGGGCGGAAGAATTGGGGCGGGATCAAAAGAAATCGAGGGTTTAATTTCAAAGGGTAGCCGAATCCGCCACTCGAACAGACTCGAATCTCTTCGAAAAGAAACGGTGGAAAACTCGTCGAGTGGATACTTTTATGTGCTTCGAACTTTCGAACGACAGGGGCGGACGATAAACGAGAGTAAATTATATAGATTGTACGAAAGTGATTGTACGGATTAAGAAAGAGATTGCACTAATAACGCAAATATTTTTCAATATTCAGTATCTTCCGAGGAAACAATGTCACACATTTTTAACAAAATTTCTTCTTAATCTTTAAACGACGCAGAGAATCTTCAATTTTTAAACAAAACTTAAACTATCGTTCATCTGATACAAACGAGTTCACCTAACACCATTGATTAACAGCTAAAATTAATCACTTTCAAAATTTCACTTCACAATAAAACTGCTCGAGTGAAAATTTTATTTAAAATTATTTCATTTATTCGTGGTCCGAGTTGATTACGATTTTTCACTCGATGCTTTGAATAATAAATTATCCGATTGATTTTTACCCACCTGTTAGCCTAACCCCTGCATCTTCAGAATTCTCTTTCGAGAAGAATTCTGGATCGAGTAAAAAAACGAAAGGAGAATTTAATAAAATCGGGGATGGTGGAGTGCAGCAAAGAGAAAGAAAGTTGGGAAAAAATATCCCGGGACAAAAGTCGAGCGCGAGCAATTCCGAAGAAGAGGCTATCAAATGAGACACTCGAGATGTCGAGGGCGAAACGACGCGTCACGCGAGTGGCTGTCGATCGCAGGGAAGAAGAGGCTTAATTGGCCGGCGTTTCCCTCGCTCTAGCAAAGGTAGCTTAGGCAACGAGAAATGCTGCAAACAAGGTTTGCTTCGAGGATCGTTCAACCGTTCTCCACGACGACCTCGAGGACCAGAACGGTTCGTGCGCCTGGACAACGTGCTGCCTGCCTCCAGTGTCTTCGTTTCTTTCCACTTATCTGTACCAAACTCGACCGATAATTTCTTTCATCTCCCTCCCCTCCCCCTCCTCCTCCCATCTTACTCGCCTTTCTTTTTATCCGGACTTACGAAACTTGCGCGAAATCACGAAATATTTATTATCATTGAGTAAAGTCAAGTTTCTCTATTTGTACAGAGTTTGATAATATTATCACTTTGGAAAAGTGACGAAAAAGTTTTTTGTCGTTTCGAGTTTCACTTTTTAAACAAAATCGTCCAAAATCGTTGATTTCTCTTTGTATAATTTTTCGGGGAAATATTCGTTTTTTTTTTTTTTTAATTCCATTCCACAAAGGAAGAATCGATTGATATAATTTTTCGATTTCATTTGACGCAACGGAGTGAATTATTAATAATGATAATAATATTTGGAAAATTTATTTTCTCGCGAACGTGATCTTCGTTATGAAGGGTTGACTGGAAGGGTTGGTTGATAAAAATATTACTACTTTCACTCTCCCTTCAGTTTCTAGGCAAGCTCGTCTCGTCGGGAATACGTCTTCCTTCATCCGAGCCGATAATTGGACATAATAGAGGCAATTCGCGGAAAATCGCTTGTAGGAAATGGGTACCGTGACCTCCTCCCATCGGCTGATAACGAGGGAGGATGCGCTCCGCCAACCGGAAGTCAACATTCCAATTCCGTTAGAAAATGCCCCGCCACGGAGGACCCTGGTTTTCTACCCGGAGGAAACAAGCGGTGCCATTTTCTTCCCCTCCTCCCCTCTCTCCCCTCTTTTCACAGTATTTTACAACCCTTTAATATTCTTCCGTTAAATTTCGTAAATAATCGCAAATATTTTAAGAAAGAGCTAAAGTACACATGTTTATCAATTTGATTATTTTACACGTATAACAAAAAATTAATGAACAAAATTTCCTTAAAAGTAATTTAACAGAGATAAAGAGGAAATTAAATATCATTCAAATATCAAATTTCTTATAATTTGTAAAAGAAAAGAAAAACAGAAAATTCAATAATTTATCAAAAATCAAAACATCGTTTTAAAAGATATCGTCTAAAAAAAAAACTACGAATCCAAATAAATAAATAAAACGTAAAGATGAAATGAAAGAAAAAAAAAAAGAAGAAAATCAATGAAAGAAATGAAATTGAAATGAATTTTCAATTACCATATCTGTTGAAAATCGTGGAAGCACAACTATTACGTGGCTGGAACACACAGGTCAAATGCCGCAAAGATCGTGTAGAAATACCTCTGCAAGAGATGCACCGCAATATGCAGTGGCAAACAAGTTCTGACGCGATGCACCGTTCAAACACGCGAGAGGGGTAACCGATCCTGCCCCAATAATAAAAATCAGCTGTCGCATTATTCGTGGAGAGGAGACTCGGTCCAAGAAGAGATTCCCATCGATATCGTCCTGTTTATCCTGTTCCATCCAGCTACGACGAGTCTATCCCGCTTTGTCGTCTCTGCGCTCAATAGGGTTTTCGCTAACGCGATTGAAAATCTGCCCTGAATTCCGACGTATAGTATATGCCACGTGTGAGAAATCGTGATTTTTTTTTTTTGTAATTATACGATCGTACTATTTTAGTTATATTGTATCGCAAAATGACGATAGATGGATAAAAAAAAAATAATATCATTGTCCCTATAAAATTTCGTTAAATTAAATTTTACCTTGATGTAATCCTTCATATACAAATTTGTAATTATATCATTTGTTTTAAATAGTCTAACGTTTATTCTCTTTCTATTTCATTAAAAATTCTTGTTTTTCTAAAGGACAATTTTTATGAATGTTATTTCTATAAGAAGTATTGAAGCTTTCTTCAAATCGAATTTTATAAATATAATATAAATATTCTATATATTTTAAAGATGCAGTAAGAATGTTTTGAGTAGTTATGAGCGATAACCAGACTTTAAAATTTAATCTTTTACGGCCTCAAGTTTGTGGCGTACTAACTTAAAATTCTATCTCTGTAATATTACGTATTTGAATCTTTAATGTTTAATCTCATTTCATAAATGCAAAAGTAGGATTTCTCTTGGAAAAAGAATTTCTGATAGAATTTTATAAACATTTATGCGATAAAATAATGAAATAAAAAGAAATAATTTATTTGGATACATTTTTTTCGAATTTTAGTGAATTATAAAAATAATTTAAAAAGCGTAAAAAGAATTCGAGAATTCTTTCTCTATATTCATATTATATTTTATATAAAATATTTAATAATTACATGAAAAATGATTATTTACATATTTTAATGAAAACGATAGAAATTTGTATAAAATTTTAAATAATTATTTAAATTTAAATATATTAATATTAATAATAATAACTAACATGAAACAAGAATAACATTAATATTGCATTAATATTGCGATATTAATAATTAACTATTTTATTATTTATTTCGCATTTCAAAATTAATAATAAGAAATGTAATGAGAAATTTTATACCATCTAAAACTATAAACTTCTTTTCAATATGATAATTATTTTATATATATATACTTTACGTTTTAAGATTACGTAATCTATTTCAAGGCAATATATTCCAAGAATATAAATATAGGTAAATATTACAATGAAATGAAATTCTTGGAAACATATCGTAGTCACGCAAGAACTTTCTGGTTACATTGTGTTTACATATTTAGTTTTTGTTATTTCTTGTATGGAATGGCCATGAACTAATATTCAAAATATGCCGATTACTTCCATAAAAATAAATGAAAGAAAATATTGCGTATATATAATCGAATCATAATATATATTAAAATTTTTAATTTCAACCTTATATTAATTCAGTATTAAAACAAAATGAAAATTATTATTATAGGTTTTCAATTACAATAAAACAAATCGATAAATATTAAAAATATAATCTAACCTAACAACGTAACATTCGAAGATCAATTAACAATTAACGTGCAATATACTAAATGCAATTATCACGTACCATATGAATGAATAATCATAAAAATATATATTAACGATGAGAAATGTTATGAACAATGATATATGTTATAAACAAGACAAGTAATATCCTATAGTCACGCCACGACACATTGCATAGATACAACAATACTGCCATATTGAAATATCGATCCACATATCGAAACAATCGATACGAAACTTCGTATCTTCCATAGATCCAGTTATAACATTTTAAAATTAAATGAAACGCGATTAATTAAGAATAAAATAAGCACTCACTTGTGCAGACAAAACATCCAATAAGAATCTAAATCGCTTTTTATTACTTTGCATTTTACTTTGCATTTTACTTTGCAGATTGTTGCGCATGCTTATGGATCGTTTAAACATTGACAGGAGATAGAAGACACAAGATAGAAATAACGCGAGAACACGTGTCAAGTGAAAGAATACGTGAAATTGTTATTCTCCACGATCACGTTAAACCACGACGCGATTTCTCCATTACGACACATTCGAAATACGATGATAAGCAAAACTGAACGCGCGAAGAAAGTAACAATGACGCGATGTGCCGGTCGATGTCACGTTGACGTTCGGGCATCTCCGTCGTTGCTCGACTTTTCTCGGGTAAGACGCGCTTGATATTTAGTAGTGGGGGATCTAGTGTCGCTCTTTAGATATAATTTCGCGCAAAAAATGAATTGCTATAAATACGTATTATTCTTATATTTTTATAATTCATGTTAAGAACAGAGATGTACTTATATTTTTCTTTTAAATATTTTATTTTCATTTTAGTATAATAATTATATATATATATATATGTTTAGTAATTTATCATAAATTATATATATTTTCATATTTGCGTGGAGATAAAATATAATTTCTGTTTGTTTTGCGATATTAACGGAGGCACGGAAATATTTATTAAATTTTGTATAATAATGTATAAATAAGATTTATTCTATTTTAGTTTATTCATTTGAATTACTACCTATAATATTTTCTAAATTAAAGAAATATGAATTATTTTCGCATTATTTTTTTCCGATATTACAATGAAAATGTATGAGAAGAAAATATTTGAAAACAGGGCGCACGTGCCAGGACGCAACAGGCGACACTATACTCGCATCCCCATTAGAATTCCAAGTAGGTTCCCTCCTCTTTTTCTCTTTCCTTTCGTTGGCGTAACTTCCGCCCTTCGGGCATGTTTTCACCCTCGATCGCAAACAGGGAACCCAGATTCTTTTCTTTGAAAACGAACCAGAGTGCAAGTCAAAACCAGATTTGGGTCGCTTTCTCGCGATAAATGCACTCGAGTGAATCTGTAGAGTACATAAAGGCGAGTACTCATTGTGATAATGCTTTTTGAACAGATATTAGATATTTTTCTTATTCAAATATCCATTTACTAAGTTTTTTGAAAGTCTATTGAAATTTTGAAAGAATTATTATTATTCTATCCGAATTTATTAATAACTTAAAAAATTTATAGAATTTCCAAGATCCTTTTACTTATTGTATCATTAATAATATTATGCTTTTAATTTCAAAAAATATTACACTATGAAAATTATAAAATATCTATGCAAAAAACATTAACTTATTACGACAACCAGTCTCGACAAATTTATAACATAATTAATCCTCCAGCAAAATATATATATTTCCAATTTCCAATAGAATCTAATGTCATCACCAATCTAAAAGTACACGATAAATCAACCCTTTTCCACGTAAGAGAAACAGAGAGAGAGAGAGAGAGAGAAAGAAAGAAACAGAAAAAGAATCGACGTCTATCAATTATCCAGACAAATCAGAAACATCATGGACAAAGCGTCAAAAAAAAGAGGAAAGGAACAAAAAAAGGGACACGAAAAAAAAAAAAGAAAAAGGAACAATACGCGAAGCAACGAATGCAAAAGTGCTCAGCTATCGCGGTTGATCTCTCGTCCAATCGAATTAATTGCGATCCACGAGGAGGGTGGATGGAACACAGATGCAACGATCCGTGACGAGGAAAAGTCACGTTACACAGGGAATGAGAGTCGAAGAAAAATCGAGCGTGGCTCGTCTTTCGTTTTTCAATTATCCGCGGTAAAGGATATCGACGATTCTATAAATGAACACCGATCACGGCGAAGACTGATGGACGTAACGGCGGGGAAAAAAGCAAAGGAGGCTGCTGTTCGTTTAATTGGTCGCCACCCTTTTTCCGAAGGAATCGCTCCAAGACGAATGAGAAATGGGGTGAAAAAGGTGGATCGAACCGAAGGAAAAAGGGTGCAGGAAAGGGAAAAAAAGGATATCGAAAGATGGAAAGGTGTATATTCGTCGTTCCGCGCGCAAAAAAATTTTTATGAAAATGAAAATGGATATTAATAAAAATTAATAAAAGTGGTAGTAGTGATGGGAAAAGTTTTTTTTTTTTTGGAAAATTGCTTTTAACCGTAAAAAACTATTCGATCGAGGAGAACTTGGGGATTTTTAATTAGAAGAATTTTTATTTGATGATGGGAAAAATTGATTAGCTTGTTAAATTTTATTCGGTTCGAATAGAATTCGAATGGGGATTTTTGGAGAGGAGATATGTAGCTTTTTTTTATGTTCAATTATGAGCTTTCCATTAAGAATAATTTTTTATGCGAATATTGGGGATGGAATGTAATCTCATCCCTTAATTTTATATTCCGTTTGGAAAGTGCGGTTCAATTATTTAAAAAATATAATTTTACACATCGAACGGAGAAATTTTTTAGGAAACAATTACAGTAGAAAATTGTACATGATAATAGGCTAATTTAAATCTGCGAGTATTCAAAAATGAGGGAAAGATTCAACTTTTTTTTCAATACAAGCTTAACCAATCGATTGTATAATATTAAAACAAAATTCAATATAAAACCTTTCAGCATAAAGCATTTAATATCTTCCAATATAATAACTGACTATATCCAATTACGTCGAAAAAAATAAAAATACAAATCTACTCGATCTTCGCTTCTCCTATGAACAATATTCTTCCGAATATTGTATTCCCATTCCGTCTCTCATTATTCAAATTATCCTCGCGATCCTCCGTGTAAGGCAAAAAAAAGTTTTACGAATTAAAATACCACGAATCAATAGCTTCGAATTAACCACCATGAAAATTACTTCGATATTCCCAAAATGTCAAAAATTAATAAAAATAATAACTCTCTTTCTCACAGATTGAATCTCATCGTATCGATAACGCATCGATAAAAAATATAGAACAGAAGAAAACAAATTCTACCATAAATATACGAATAATTCTATTCAGAAAATTTCCCAACTATTTTCCCTTTGGCTCAGGACAGCAAGGACTCGCAGATCGAGAACCACTGCCCAGGAAAGATTCGCATCGTGCCGGTATTATTACAAAGCGACGCATTAAACTACACGATATTTTACTTTTATCTCGATTTCCCCTAATAAAATAGCCAGCCTTCCCTTCCGTACTCGTGCCCGTATGCGCTCGTGTAAATGCCAGTCGCTACCATTTTTCATCCCTCCGACACGTCCCCTTTAGACTCGCGTTTCGATCTCTCGATGAATACACACACACGCACACGCACACATCCTGTGTATCGATTTCGATAGTTCATTCGACCTTTTTATATACGTATATATCTCCACCCTTCCACGATCTCGCTGCACTCGGTTGCTACATTTTCAATACCACCCTCGCGATTCGTAGCAGAGGCAATCCACGATTCCTCGTTCGGCCGACTGGTTTACACGATCAACCGTGGTACGATGGAGGAAGGGATGAAAGACAGGAAGGAGGGGGGGAAAAAAAAAGACAGAAAAGAAGAAGCGCAACACTTTATTTGAATGGATTGCGCTACAGAGCTATGCATGAAAGGATAATTTAGAGGCTGAGAAGAATCGAGTTTCTTTCTCTCGGGAATAATAAGTGATTTTTTGAAGGGAATTTTACACGTAATGTAATATTGAATATTTAGTTGAAGTGAAATATTTTATAATTGCTCGTAGAAATTGGATATCTAAATTATTTTATCTTAAAGTATATATATATTCATAATTTTATATTTCTAGAATTCGAATGATTAAATGAACAAGCATTAACGAACACAATTATCTGAATTGTATCCCATATTTTTCAAAGTTTATAAATTATGAGAAAAAATTTGTAAAATTTCAAACGATCATACGTACGTATGATTCTTGTTTTTGATACGTTCATTTATCACAGTATATATCATCAGTATATACTGTGATATATTCGATGATATAAGATAAAGGATAAATTAATCCGATAAAAACTGTTAGGCATCTTTTTTCCCTCGAATGGATCGAATTACACTGTTATTACAATCACAATTGATCCTCTTTTGTGAGACTATTTTCAATTTATTATTTTTTATTTCCCCCCTGCAATATCGATAGATCGAGACAGAGGATAGTCTATTCGGTTTTTTGCTCGATAGAGAGTTATTACCGCCTTTGTTTCGTTGAATGCAGCCGAACTTACTGTCGTTTGTCCTAGGTTCCTCTGCAATACCGGGCTTTTGTTTTATTTTATTTTATTTTATTTTTTCCTTCTTTCCTTTTTTTTTTTTTTTTTTTTTTGGTTTCCTGTAGGTGAACCGGATTTTCAATTGTTTTACAAGTTGCTAGGTAACAGCAAAAGGCAATTGTCTCATTGAATTTTTAACTTCAATTTTTTAGCTAGAAGCACCCTTCTGTTCTTTTGGAGATCTCATTATCTGAATTTTGTTCTGGTTAAGCAATTGCACAATTCTTTCCACATTTCGATATATGAATCTAATTACAATTGTTACGCGATATTATAAAAATTGATTTATATATTTAACGATTTTTAAAACTTTTTAATTATAAAGTGTTCTACGCTGGCAAAAAATATAAAATTTGGGGGATAATTTTATACAACCTCTCTCTCTCCCTTAAAACATTTTATCCCTAGTTTTCATCCCTTATAATTTACATTCACAAAAAATGGTTAGAATAGAACAAAACGTAAAATTTAGTGAACTATTTTATGTAGAATATTTCATCTCTAACATTTTCATCCTTTATAATCTACATTTACAAAAAAAAAATGATAAAATTCATTTAAAATGAAGCGAAAACATAAAATTTAGCGAACTATAAAATCTCTTCCTTAGAATATTTTCATGAAAAATCAAAATTTACACCTTTAGTGCATCATAGTTTTGAAAATTCAAAATTTTTCTCACTCTTGCATTCAACAAAAGACTCAAATTGAGTAAACTCAAAGTTGCTCGAGTTTCTTGCGTTCGATTTTGTTTCGTTTCTTTAAACATTATTGCCCCAAGAATTAATTGATGTTAAAAAATTAATGTACAGAAATTTAATTTCCATCCATCGAGATTGACGCAATAATTTTAATCAAAATATAATCGAACGAATTGAAGGAAACGCGAAAAAGTATGCGTGGCTTCCGTTGTGCAGATAAAGGACGACAGGCAACGTTGCGATTGGCGGGAGAATTCAAGCTGGAGAACGAATCATGAAATTCTGTCGGCGAGGGCAACTTCCGTCACTGTCAGATCTTTTGACGTGTGCTTATCAGTCGTGGATTTTCGCGTCAAACGTGCAGACGGATCCGTGCTCGTCGAATCGACGAACGGCGAGGCAACCCGGGCATTTTCCGGACATTTGAGGGGCCCACTTGAAAAATTCCAAAGCGACGCGTGGAAACCCGCTTAAGGAACGATCGAAATGTATAAATTCCAGGCAGAAAGAGCGGAGCGAAATGTCGGGGAAGAATTATCATATAGAGAAATTCTGATTTATCCTCTCCGAATAATACATCAAACTGCCTTTTCTTTCTTATTATTATTATTATCATCGTAAATTTGTATCGTTGAACAGACGTACGATCAAACCTTTCCAATCTGGATATTCCAAGCAAAAATGTACGCGTATAATAAACTTGGCGAATCATCGGGCATAAAAGCATCGAGAGCATAATACGCTTTACGATATTTGAAAAAAAAATAAAGCAAGCTTTTCCCATTTCTTTGGTCGCGCGGATAAAAATTTTTGTAAAAAATCTACGCGTTCAACGTTCGTTCGTTCGTTTCGATCATTCGCGTCGGCTCGAAAAAAATACGATTCGCGAGGGAAAAGTTAGGCAAAAACGAGAGAAAAAAAAGAAGAAGCAGAAATATAAAAAGAATTAAATGCAAAACAAATCGGCGGAGTTCGGGGATCGCGTACTTCCTCTTCCTTAACAAATAAACCGTCCATTGATGCGCAAAAACATATCAAAGCTCGAAAAACTTGATTCTAAATTTCTCTTTGTAACTCCATCGGAGGTAACAGGTATTATCCTTTTCCCAGAGAACACAGAGAGGAACGAGAGAGAGAGAGAGAGAGCAGTGTTCGCCCCGGTTCCATCGGTTCTTTCTGCACATATATTCGATAAATTTCCGGCGAATAATAACAATAAACGGATACACGAAACGCACGGTTCCGTTCGAACCGTGTTGCCTCCACTCTGCTATATACCTCTCCCGTTTTTCGTTCTCGCCCCATTGTTTTCGCAAAACAGAGGGCAAACGTCAAATGTGAAAACAATTCGCCCGCTAATAGGAACAATTGGAACAATGCAGGCGTCGTTAAACTTTATTTACACACGGCGAGCTGGCGGATAAAAAAGAAGAGGAAAAAAGGAAGAAGCGAAATGGGAAATGCTTCACAACGTCCATTTCGAGAGAGAGAGGAGGAAAAATGTAAAATTTGAATCCCGATCAAAGAACGACCACATCCTTCGCGGAAGACGGGAGCAAATTTTCGAAAAATCATGAAGGAACGAAATTGATAGATCTTTCAGGAAAGAAGGAGTAATTATACGCACATTGATAGGGGAAATGTATTTCCTTGATGAAGCATCGAGCTTTCAATACAAATCCAACGTGGATCTAAGTTGAATGGTTTCTCATTGGTTGCAAGTAGCGGCAACAACGGGGATGGGGATATAATCGTCCCTAATGCGCTTCCTCTGTCAACTATTTTTCCTCGAAAAATGCGTTGTCACGCGAGTCCAATAAGCAGTAATTGAACGACGAAAGGCACACGGGAGGATTGCGATACAGCCGTGTTTTACTCGTCGTCATCCTCGACGAGGAACCGCGCGCTCTTGTTTACGAGGCTTTGTCCGCTACGTCAAAGAGGGCCGTAATCGTAAAACTGTATCGAAGGATAATCGCTAAATCGAGGAGTAGAAGAGTGGTAGATCCACTCGCAACCATTTTAACGGAAAGTAAAAGATCAAAGGTTTCAATGCCAGAAGTTATTTACACAATAATTTAACGTTAAAAAATATATATATATATAAATCTGGTAATCTTTGGAGAGTTGGATGAGTAATTCAATTTCTGGTTTCGCCATCAATTTCCATTTAAGGCATTAATAAACAGTTTTTGGAAGTGAAAGAGAAGAAATTCAAAATTTCTATCGGATTCCCTTTCTCATGAATGCACAAAGATCTATTATTTTACGTAAAACGAAACGGAAAAAAAAGAAGAAGAAAGTTTATCGATAATTTTAATGATTTAATTTTAAAAGAATTTATCTATAATTATAGGAATATTCTGTTACACGAATATCTTCAATTATTCATTACAGAAATACTATTGTCCAGAACTGTCAGAGGACTCGCCAGCACGTATGCGCCTACGATGAATTCCTCTGGCGACGAAAAGGTGCCAATAGGCGAAGTTGATAGGGGCGAGGGGTTAATAAATTGGCCGACGGCCCGATAGAGGGGTCTTGCCAGTTTTATGGAAAGGGTGTAGAACCGTAGGATGGACAGTCGGCTTGGAAATACCGGTTATTGATGAACCGTGCCAACCCCCTCCCTGCCCGGTCGCGTCTGCACACCACGATACAATGGCGTACGCTGCGTCTATAACGCGTTTAGACACGGTGCATCCCTCTCCCACCCCTCATGACATGATTAATCGTGGGCCTCTGTTATCTCCTACGAACGACAACCGTCCGGAAAACGGAGGAAAACGAAGGGTGGAGGGGCGTTACTCCTAAGGGATGAAACAGAAATTTGTTTGCTTTTTTTTCCTGTATTTTTCTGTTTCTTTTTTTTTTTTTTATATATGTTTAAAGAAAAAAATAAAGGAATCTCTGAACGAAGCGAAACAAAAATTTGTTCGTCGTCCTTTGTCGCTTATTTCCAATGTTCTTTTCTTCTTGATTGTTTGATCGATTGTGTAAATAATGTAAAAATATTCATTATTTTTTAATCTATCTCATTTAAACAGATATTTTCGGATCTTTAGAAGAAAAGACAAAAATTATCGAGGTTTCGACTTGTTTCTCCTCAAAGTGGCATGACTTGAAAGCTAGTGTACGATTGTTTATGTAAAGAGGAGGGATAAATGGGGGTGAATAGTGATGTGGAATAGGTGATGTGGTCAAGGTTACATCGTAATAATGGAATTTCTAGGCGAGCGAATTGAGTTTCTGCGACTGGGGGGTGGTTAATGGGAATATACAGGGGAAACGAGAGTTAATCGTGAACTTCTGTTTCTGTTGGATGGTTGGATACCCGTTGTGAGTAAGGAAGGGATATATAAATTCTCGATCGAAGTAGGAATCAGGAAATTAAGAACGAATTTAAGAGATGTCTTAATGCAATAATTCGTGCCGAATCAAAATTTTGCCTCGATAATTCCGATCTTTGCGGAATATTATTTAGAAACAGGCGTAAAATGAGATCACAAAAAAAAAATCATTTATCGAAACACACGTAAAACTCTTAATCGATCTCAAGAATTTTTCTTCGAAATCTCGATAACGATCGAGCCAAGTCGATTCGAGGTTTACCAACCCCTTAACGAAGGAAAACGCGAATAATCGAGTCGAGATGATTCGAGCCAACGTTCATAAATCGCCAATGACACTTTTCGATGGGAAAAGTAACGAGACGAATTGAAAACTCTCCCGATAACTGATCGATCGAACTGATATTTATTTTGCCTGTTTAATACGTTTAATACGAGTTCCATCGACTCGTGGCAAATACGAGTCGCGATGATCCTTCCTCTTCCCCTCCCTTCCTGTTGAAGGAGAGTCGAAATATGGTTGAAATACGATTCGTTTCGTTCGAGATTTTCTGCGTGCAAATTTTCTACGTTGGCCTGAAAAGTCATCGAGAAAGCCACAATGGATGTTTGAAAGATCAATCAGCAAGATATTACACGTATCTCATAAGGATCTTTCCATTAATTAATTTTTATCCATTGATAATATATCCATAGTTTTATTCTTAAGTTTATTCTGATGGTAAAATTAGAAAGCGAAAGATTATCAATTGCATTAGAGCGTGAGAATATCCCTTTGAAATTGTAAATGTTATACACAGTTGTGAATAATTATAAATAATTCGTTTCCTGCCAAATAGATCAAAATGTGAGATTTTCTCGACTTTCGTTTAATCTTATACTGTTACTTCGAAAATTGTATAGTTTTCATATAAAAGAATAGAAAATTTCCGCTTAAACCTTTAACCTTTAATTAAGAGAAAAATTCGAATCGAAGAAAACTTGGGAAACTGAAAATGAATCATCCTTTTCGAAGCGTCTACGCTCCGAAGAATAACGCAAGCTGTTCGACTACGATATACATATCGATCCATCGTCCAAAATTTTGTGTTGGCCAGTTTCGAGGAGGAGGCGCAAATTAGAAACCGTAACTCGAAACGGGAAGGGCGCTTAGGAGAAACAGAGAAGGGGTTGGAAAGCGTCAAAAGCACCCCCGAGGGTACACTTGCTGGTCGCATGGTTAATATAGGGTTATATTTGCCCACGAATCCAAACATATGTAAGGGAAACTTTCGAAATACCCGCTCAGCCTGTTGGAGAGGAGCTTCCACTCGAAACTCGACTACGAAATTCGAGCAAACGCAAACATCCCTCGATTCCGATTCCGGGAACGATCGATGTTAAGAAGCGGAGATAAGAACGGTGGAGATTAAACGAAGAATCCGAGGAGAAAGGAATATGAAAGTGCGCGAGATTTTAAAAGATTTTAATTCTTCTTTCCTGGAGTTATCAGTTTCGATACGAGATTTTAATTATATATTTCGAAGATATAAAATGTTCGGAGAGCAAGATATCCGTGCATCCGTCGTTTCACGGAACATTGGCCGTCTTAATCCCCTTTGATTATCACCCGCGGAATATTTTACAAGAAATGGCGTATTGTCGTAAAACTCGCCGCAATATCGTGACATTGAAGTTTCGGTTTAATATCTCGCAAACGTTGGAAGTACATGGATGGAAATGAACGAATGGTTAGATGGATAATTTGAAGGAGACTGAAAAACTTTCTTTAATACAATCTTACGAATATTTAAAGTCACGAAAAAAATTAAACGTCCGTTTAACATCAAAAAAGATATCTTCTTCAAAAATCAAAGATATATTCTTAAAAATATTCGAATCAAAACTTCAAAACTCGAGGCTAAACCGTCGGAGAATAGTAATAAAAGGAAAAAAAAAACTTCCTCTCCAAAACTTTCACCGACAGATCCTTATCAAATTCTTCGACATCGAGAGGATGTATACGTTTCTTGTTCTCGAGCTATCGCAATAAAAGAATGGAGGAAACGAAAACACGCGATCGAGCCTGATCCGACGATAGGTCAGGGCGATAGGGAATTTTTAAAACGCGAGGGGGGATAGTCGTCGAAGGTTAAAGCGGCAAAGTTTCGACCGTTCGCAGGGCTTATTTATTCCGGACAGGGTTGTTTAACGCGGAACCGTTTCCCTTATTTTTACACCCACCACCATTACGAAGCTCGCCTCGCTTCTCTACGCAACGTCCAATTTTTTTACGGCCACGCCTTCCCGCCTTTACGAGCACCAATATCTTTTTATCGCCGCGGTTCGCGCTGCTAACCAGCTCCCTCTTCGTTTCGGTTCCGAAGCACCAACCGTTTAAATCTTAATCACCGACTTCAATTCCGACGCCATTTTCCACGTCTCCTTCTAACCGGTTCTAACTCGGCGATGCCCTCTGGCGAGCGAGCGCTTTCGAGCCAGCGTTCAAGCGTCCATTTTCACTCTTGCGATTTTCCATCGTGAATAGGAGGGGAAGAAGAGTGGAGGAGAAGGGGTTAATTGCCGTTTGTTTGTTGAAATTTTTGAAAGGGATAATTTTCGAGGAATATGAAATGATTAAGATGGGAGAACGTGATTGATTTAAGGTTTGAAAATTGTGAATAAGCGAGTAATTTTTGAATTGGAATGTTTCCTCATATATTGAAATATTTATATAAAGTTTATCACGATAAATTTTAATGAACTAAACGGAGAAGATATTTTCAGTAATTTCCTGAAGTGAAACGAGTACTTCCTGAAATAAAATATTGCTTCTTGTACTTTTTTCCTTGCATTTGAAATAGGAAGAGGAGATTTTCAGTCTGGGTAAAAGTATTGTTTCCTTTTTGTATTTGTTAATAAGAAGAGATCGAGAGAGAGAGAGAGAAACGTGATATTTAATATTTTATAACCATATAACTTCACGAATCGAGATTTGCATGAAACATAGTTATTAAAATTAAAATCTTTGTTACGGTGAAACATCGTGCATAACGTAATATTAATAAAATCTTTTCTTTCAGTTATATTATCACATTTAATTCTATTCTCGCAAATTAATTTTCTTTATTATTTATGCTCCCGATATAATAATTTTGTTACGAAAACTTTTCGTTCGTATCTTGGAATATTTCTGAAAGAACGATAGAACAATAATGAAAAATATTAATTACGATCAGACTCATAACATTTTTAATAATATAAGAAAATGCTCGTGAAATAAAATAATTTAAACGCATAAAAGTATCGTTAGATATACTTTTGGTTAGTAATTAACGATATCGCGAAACATTTTTTTTTTTTTTTTTTTTTTAATCAATTTCAATAATCCTTCATTCGAATGACATTTTAAAACAACGAGTCGAAAAATGACCGGCGTTATATCTACATGATACCGATTGTAAAATGTGTCTGACAGCGGACGATCTGTTTTCACTTGCAGTCTATCCTGCCAGCCAGTAGTACGGATCAATCATAGTTTGCAGTGATCTCTGATACGTGCATTATTCTGAAAGTTGTTCCATGTAAAACTTAACTAAGATTCTCAAGCTACACCACAATTTACTCGCCACGAGTAATTGGAAATCTTTTCTAATAATGCAATGAAAAATATCTCCATTACATTTTCATTATCTTCATTACGAGAAGTTCTATAATACCTTTGAAATAATCGAATCGACGAAATTTTATTTTCGTAAAAATTCTAATTCCCTTCTGATCGAAGAGCCGAAATGAAACGTATTCTATTCGAAAATGGAAACATTCCAGGCTTTAAAAATAAAACGTTACGTTTAATCACAACGTTTTTCTATAAAATTTACAACGCAAAAAGTTAAACAACAATTGAACGTCGACACCAAAATTTCACCAATTCAATTTCCAAGCTTCTCTTCTATTCAAATGTAAAACCATTCGCGATCAAAAAAATATACAAAGACGTATGAATTACAAATGAATTCTCAAAAAAAGAAAACACCAAGTTCTTCCTTTTACATTTCTGAAAAATCGCACGCAAATTTTATTTCACTTTCATTCAAATTTCGTTTCAAAGATCCGCACACGTGGTGCAACGATTCCACAACAGTTTTGCAAGGCGAACCACGAGGCGAACCGCCAACTAAATATATACCGAGATACGGAAAAGTGAGCGAGGATGGGGAGGGTGAGTTACGGTCAGATTACAAGAAGAAACGAGACGGAACAAGAGGATAGAGAGCGAGAGGGTAGGCTGGCACGCAGCCAGCACCGGATCTCAATGGGAATCGTGTTACCTGTCTCATGCTAGTTTGTAGCGCCACCCTAATCTCATATCCGGTGTGATTTATCGCCCCCTGGCTGTGCGGCGCGTGCCTTACGAACCCGACGGATTTCTTCCCAAGGGTAATCGGGAATCGGCCTCGAACGGATTCACGTTCCGCGAAAAACGACGCGTCGTCGTGGAAAAGTATTCGTAAACGATCGATTGAACGAAGGAAAATTCGTGGCGAGAATTGATCTGTGGGATGAGAGAAAGAGTTATTCGATTTTGGTTGTAAATGAAATTTTAAATGGTTGAGGTTAGGTTTCACGTCAGGTTTGACGTCATTGTTGAAAAATTTTCGTAAACAATCGATTTGAAGGAGAATAATTGATTGTAGTGAAAGAGTTATTTGATTTTGACGTTAAAATTTTATTTTTGATGGTTGTTAAGATTAGGTTTTATAAACATCGTTGCAGAAAAATATTCTTGGAAAATTGGTAGCAAAAGTTAATTTGTGAAGAGAGAAAGAATTATTTCATTTTGGTATTGTAATTGGTAAATGAAATTTTAAATGATTGAGGTTAGGTTTCATGTATGGCGTCATTGTTGAAAAATATTTATAAACAGTCAATTCGAAGGGGGATAATTAATTATAGTGAAAGAATTATCATTTGATTTTGGTATTGAAATTTCATTTTTGATTGTTAAGATTAGATTTTGTAGACATCATCGTAAAAAAGTATTCGTAAATGATCGATCAAAGGAAAGAAAATCGATGATAAGAATCGATCCGTGGAATGAGAAAGAGAATTACTTGATGTTATAATTGATAAATGAAATTTTGAATGGTTGTTGAGATTAGGTTTCATGGATGTATGACAGGGTTAGATTTCATTGTGAAAAAATATTCGTAAACGATCGATTGGACGAAAGAAAATTGATGGCAAGAGTTGATTGGGCGAGAGAAAGAGTTATTATTTGATTTTTGCGTTGAAATTTTATTTTTGATGGTTGTTAGATTGTAAGGTTAGGTTTCATAGACGTGTATTCGATCGATTGAGCGAAAAAAAATTGGCGGCAAGAGTTGATGCGTGGGTGAGAGAAAAAGTTATTATTTGATTTTGGCGTTGAAATTTTACTTTTGGTGATTAAACTCAGGTTTCATAGCTGTGTGACATCATTGTGGAAAAAATATTCGTAAGAGATCGATTGGAAGAGACAAAAACTGTTCGATGGATTAATTTATATATAATAAAAGAGCAATAAAAGTTATTTAATTTTAACGTTGAAATTTTTATTTTGATCTTGGGAAAATTTAGTGTTTTTTTGATACGTTTTATCAGAGAATTCCATCCATTTAATTCCATCAAATTCCTAACAACAAAATTCCTCTAAATTTCTAATATTTTTTTATTAAATTCAATTAGATTTCTACGATTCCACTGAAAACCGCAATACAAACAATACCCTCACACCCTTTATCCATCCACCTATTAATTATCAAAATGCGAATTTCTCAATTCACTTTACTTCCATCCAATCTCCGAAACAGCTTCCCAAACCATCCTCCACCACCACGAGAATCGAATCAAATTCAATACAAATACGTTTTATGAGAGCGATGGAAAAAACATTAAAAAAGAGAGTGAGAGAGAGAGAAAGGAAGAGAAGAAGAAAAGAGAATATCTGGAAGGAATCGAGGTCGAGGAACACGTCTAATCCGGTCATATTCAAAAACGGGCCGTTCCTCCATGCGTTTCTCCAGGCCAGGAAACGAAATTAGCGGAATACTACAAGATACTTCACTGTCTGCCCTCGTGTACCGGTAACGAAGCGAAATTAAAGCAAGGGGAATATACTTCAACCGTCTGGTTACGCGCGAAAGAAGCGGAATTAGACAAATGTGGGGGGGAAGGGAGAGAGTGGTTCTTCTCATGAAAAAGAGAACGAAGATCCTTCCGGGCGAATCTCATGGAATATTAATAAACGCGGACCGATGCTTTTCTTATACCCTCTCTAATTTTCCTCATTTTTAACGTTTCCCTATATTTCTCCCTCTTCTTTTGTCAACTCTTTCTCAACTATTCCTCTCGCCTCGTCCTATTCTCGCCTATTCTCATCTTCTTTCGCCGAAGAGGAGAAGAATATTTTAGAAACGAAGGAATCTTGCGATTCCAAGATGTAATTCTTAAACCCCCTCCTCTCGAATCATCCCCTCCTCCAAAAGAAAGAAAGAAAGAAAGAAAGAAGAAGGAAAAAAACAATACACGGTTTCGCGTTCAATCAATACCGAATTTATCGTCCCAACAATGGATGGAGAAGATCAGGCCTGGACCGGAGTGCACTATACTCGAAAATTTCGCGAAAATTTTTCGATCAACGAGGAAACGCAGAAATTTTCCATCGGGATAAAATTTAAAAGCTTTCCTCTCTATATGAAAAATATTCGACGAAAGGTGAGAGGGGGCGGAAATTCGGCATTAAAATTCAAATTCGAAAGGGGGGAGAGGAGAGGGGGGGAGAGGAAGAGAGAGAGAGAGAGAGAGGAGGGAGGGGGATGGTAAGCTCTTTTTGCACGCTTTTACACCCGACGCGAATAATTATTTCCCCCCGGCAAAATGGCCGTATCGAAGCTTATTAACGACCGTTTAATTGCCGGCTGCGATAATTATATCCGGCCGCGTCGATTAAATTCGCTTAAAGGTATATATCCGGTGAAATATCGTAAGAGGGAGGAAGGGAGAGAGAGGGAGAGAGATTCAAATTCGGGGAAAATGTTTGGTCGCAAACGTAAAAAGGAGGCTCCGAGTAATTACGTTTGTTATCGGTTTACGAACCGATGCTGCTAAAATCCAATATTGTTTGGAAAATTACATCTACTAATGAACGTGTCGTTATGGAAAGTTTGCTCGGTGTTATTTCATCGATGTTAATTTCGGCTGGTGCGATTCGAATCTCGATTCGTCGTCGCTCGTTCGGAACGGGCTCGCAACGATATTTTTCCATGAAAAAGCGAAATTTGTTTTCCCGTAACATTCCGCGGATAAAGGATGAAAACAAGAGGATAAAAAGATATTTTTAGGAGAGAAAGGATCGGGGGGATGGGGGAGGGGGAGGGCAGGAGGTGAAATCGTACACGGTTTTTTTACGAGAGCGAAATGTTATTTTCCATTCGGGGAAATGAGATTTTTTAAAAATTTTTCCCCCCACCCCCCGGCCCCTCTCCTATCTAAAACGCGGAAACGTGATTATGAAAAAATAAAAATTATTGTTGAAGGGACTTTTAGCGGAATATTGTACGTTTTTTTCCCTTTCTTTTTTTTTTTTTTTTTTTTTTTTGATAGGTTGGAAATTATTTTTGACGTAAAACGAGAATTTTTAATATCCTTTGTTGTTAACGGTAGAAAACGAGATGAAGAGAAAATCGAAATTTTCTCGAAAAAAAGAATTCGCAATGGAATGTTGTACATTTATTTATAGAAAATAATTTTATCTAAACAGTTATGTCGTGTATTACGTTCGAAAAGGAAGAATTTTTATTAAAAAAAAAAAAAAAAAAGGATTTAGAAATATAAAATATATCGTATAACAAAGCTTTATTACAAACTTCAAATTTCCATAATAATAATTTGAATGTTGAATGATTCTCTTTCGAACTTTTTGATATTAATTATTCTATAAGAATTAAAAATAAAGAAAGAACAATGATATATATTAAATCTCCTAATACGAATAACACAAATTTCTAGATTAAATTTCGCCAATAAAAAAAAATTCACCTTTCAAATATCTCTTCAAATTCTTGTTTCCCTCGTTTGTTCTCAAATCTCTGAAAATCAAATTCTCAAAAATCAAGCAAATTACCCTTTGTCGAAGGGTATTAAGAATCTAATACCAAATCTCGAAAATCGAATAAAAAAAAAGAGAAAAGGAAAGACGAAAAAGAAGAGCAGAGCAAACAGATAAAAGGAACAACGGCTAACGAAAGGCACAACCTGGATGCTGGAAGCAATTTATCTAAACGGTTCGATTCACGAGGCCACTCGAGCCAAAAGCAGAGTCCATCCGGAATATTACTGGGCGCCATTGCGCTTTGCTTCCTTTGTGCGTGGACCACGAGTCCTTTAACTCGAGGCCACTGACGAGGCGAAAGGAAACTGAAAAAGAAGAAGAAGAAGAAGAAGAAGAGGAGAAGGAGGAGGAGGAAGAAGAACGAGTGGACGTACTTGACGGTCTACGTACGAGAGAGGGTAGTAAGAAGCAGTGAGAGAGAAGTAGGGTTTTCCTCTTTTCGAGTGGGGCCATTTTCTGCCTGAGGAATTTCTAATCGATGGAAATGGAAGCTGGTGGATGACTCGAGCAAGAAGTTTACTCGAGATCCTTCGAAGGGGCAGAGTTTCTTAGTTTTTGGGATGAAAAGGAACGGGAGCTATGGAACAGTCGCTGCTTATTTCTAAGAAATATTATGAACACGCGTTGTCAAAAACAAAAATTTCCTTCTCGAATCGTTCAACGCTTAGATTACGATCGAATTAATTGAAACGTCGTATTATATCATTGTTCGAGGGTTCACTTTCTTTCTTCCCTTAAAAAAATATCGCCAAACAGAATCGAATTAAGCCAGAGAGGAATTTGATTAATGAAATAATTATCGATTTAAAATGGGCTAGAATGTCGATAACTTGACATTCTCGGCCGATTACATCGGTGGAGGGGGCGGTATTGGTGAAAATATCTAATGTCACGAGATATTGGTTGGAAAGGAGAATCAGGTTGAAATAAATGCGGTGGAAAGGGCAGTGAAATCAGGTTGGCGGTCCGAATTAAGCGACATCCAGATGCTCGGAAAATAGACGACCCAATATACGTGTTCCCTTAATAAAACTTATCACAGATTGATTTATTATCGTTTCAAAACCACGGCTTACGCTCGCGTACGTGGCTGACCTACAATTCCTCCTTCCACATGGATCTTATTTATCGTGATTGCGATCGATACGATAATTTTACTCCGAACCTCGTGCCGAGTTATACTTTTCCTTTTTCTTTCCTTTCTTATCATCGACCACCCGATTGCTCCTACGCACACCGATTTCCGCGTAGATCGATCCGCAATGCCCGTCTCCGCAATTGTTTTCTCCATCATCCACGGGGGAGGAGGAATTTCGTATGAGAAAATGCGCGGGGAGGGCCGATGATCCACAGGGACTTGTAAAACCTGACCGAAACCTTCTGCTCGGCGTGTCTGACATATTTCAACGTCGGAATGTTTCTCTGCCAATGCGTTCTCTGGAACGCACGCCGCGATTTCCTGGATGCCATCGTCCTCCACCCGCGCATCAACTCTAGCGCGGATAATCCCGATTTCTCGATTTTGCATTCCTGAAAAATTTCTTTCGTTCGTTACTTTTGCCCTTTGCCGGGCGGAGAAACGGATTTAAGAGTTAATTAAGGGTTAATTAATCAACGGATTCTGAACATCCGAAGTTCCTATCTCTTTTAACTTTCTTTTTCGTTTATCCATAGCATACATTGATAACTTGTTATTGCAAATATTTCAGTTTATAATATAATATATTCTTTTTAAATTAGTTCAAGTTAGTTTCGATCAGACTTGTCGCTTTAAAAATTAACAATCTACTCGATTTCCGATTTCAGTCGCATTGAGATTAGATTAATATTAATTCAATATAACTCGAGAGCGTGTTAAAAAATTCATACAGAGAGCAAAAGCTATTTGCTTTTCGCAAATATTTCATCTAAAATATCCTAAAATGAAATATAATTTCGATCGACATTCTCCTTCCCCCTCACCCTTTAAAATTCCTTTAAGTTCCTTAGAATACAAAAATCGAAAGGAGAAGAGAACCCGCTTAAATCACCCGTTTCCAAATAAAACGAGCAAAATAGTAGTAGTTACCTCTCCGAACCGAGCAAGAGGAGTGAAAAGGGACTCCTGGTTGGTTTACAAAAAAAAAAAAAAAAAAGAAGAAAGAAAAAAAAGGTTTCCACCAGATTCGATCGAGAAGAAAAGCGACGAACAATCGATTATCGGAGGGGCGGCGATCGGGGCTCGGGACAAGGAAGATAAGATTGCACTTTTGAAATTAGCTCGCCAGGCCGGAAACGACTTTTCTTCAGCCAAGAGAGGAGGAAGAAAGAAACAGGCCGGGCCGAGACGTTGCCGGGCTTCCGTCGGGCTTAATCGAGAAAATGGCTGAACCGTGGCGCGTCGTGAAAAGGGGGATATAGGCGCGTGATCTCGCGAGATCGGAAGCCATTTATGGGCCCTGATCGACTTAGAATCGTCGACTGCGTGTAATCTGCTTAGAAGATGCTATTCTCCCAGGTAATTACCGGATAGATCGCCTATCCCATCCCCTCCATCCGCGAGAAAATTGCGTTTTTCGCGTTTACGTACCTCTCTCGTCTTCGTCCGTGACATTATACAGGTATTCCAACGATTCTCAACCTTTCGTCGTAATTGTGTTTTCTTACCTTCTTCTTCTTTTTTTATTTTCACGTACGCATATTTTTACTTTTTATTGTCGAAAGAATAGAATTTAATAAGATATAATACGAATAATGGCGATATTGACAGACTGGATAGAAGATATCGACGAACAAAATTTGTGAAACAGTGATTAAATGACGATTTTATTCAATGATGATTGAATAAAATTAATCGAATGATCGAGAACGTGAAATTCAACAAACCGAGACGAATGATTAAAAAAGAAATAATGGAAAGCGTGAAGATCAAAAACACGCGCCTCGGCGTAATCTTCGTTTCAATGCGTTGAATTTGCATTCAACGGGGGAGGAAACAACAACTTTCCAAATTTAATTTTAACCGTGATGACAAAAGAACGGTGTAACAATTTTCGCCATTCGCATTCTTCGCCACCCTTTGAAACATTTCGAAAGTTGGAAAACTTGGCAAACTTGGACAACTTGAACGTCGTCGAGCGGCCAGCGTCCCACGGGTCGTCAACCTGGCCTTTTCATCAGAGGCGGCAAAAACCATGAGAGGAGAAGAGAGGAATGAGGGCGACGATTGAAGTTCAAAGGGGAATAGGAGAGGAAAAAAATAATAATAATAATGTCCGGTAATCGACTCTGGGTCTTTACACCTTTAACGAGACCTTGACGCGAACCCTTTCTTTCTCAAGGGGTGAAATCCACGCGCTCCCTCGCGAATGAGCGTCACAGTGACCATTTGTGGATAATGGGACGGAACGAAGCGGAAAATGGCACATCAAAAAGAAACTGGGACAAAGGGGACCCTGTTGTCCACCTAATAAAGCAGAGTGGCCAACGCCACTCACGATATTAGGGCTGGTTTTTTTTTCATGGTGACCCTTGCGTCATCGTCGACCTTCCATAAAAGAGAATTTTTGCTGAGAAGTCAATTCCTTGTGTATCGTGTGTATTATTTCGATACAATTTTACAAAATTTTAAACAATCATTCTTTTATTATTATTTATTATTTTGATATGATTTGGAAATTTTTGGAAAATTTGAAAATTCCAGAGCTCGATTATTCTTATTAAGATTCTCGTTATTGGAATGGCCAAAGAAAAAGAATTGGAACAGCAAGAACTTTTGCCGACTTTTCTCTTTATCGCGGATTATTTTGGTAATTAATCCTTTTGCAAATTTGAAAACTGAGAAATTTTAAGATATTTTTAACGTTCTCGCTTTAGATTGAATCGGCCAAAAATTGTTTTTCGCTAATACTCTAAAAACAAAAAAATCCTTCGTTCGATTACCAATATTTATTTGCTCTATAAACTCTTGATCCACTTAAAATCCCATCATTTGTTTTCATCGTGCGTGTTAATTATAATCTCATCACTACAATCCCGATCGGTGATCGATTTCACATGAAAATATTATATATCTGATCGACTCGTTCCAAACAGAAAACGTCACATTCGCCAAGAATGGATATCGTTGTGACAATACGCGTTTGCGTATTCTGCAAGAGATTCGCGACAACGACACTGTTTACGACGACGATGACAGGTCATGGATCGTTAACCGCAGAGGAGAAAACAGACATGGACAACGGTGGATTCGGTGACAAAGCGCGTCCTCAACTTTTTACTTTGAAAACATACACGCTCTACTTTTCCACGCTCTCTCCCCGTTTTCCACTGGAAAAAAGAACGCGAAATCGTTAGCGGGCCACGAAAATTCGCGTGACGTTCCTTTCCAAGGGTTAGGTCGGGTTAGGGTCGGATGTTCGATGTTTAGAATCTTCTGAGGGGATCGAGTTGTCGAGAAAGATCAGTCAGGCGTTAAACAGATTTTTGTCCAGGATTCGTTAGACAAAAATTGGCCCAGTGATAATTTAACGTCTCGAGAGCGTCGCGAGGTCGCCCTTAATGAAGCTACAGTGCTCGGTGAAATATTTCTTGTCACTTCTAGAACCTATTTCACCGATCTCTTGTTGAAGAGAAGTCGAGGAATGAAATTGTTAGCAAAATTACACGTAAAATTGTAAAACTGTATTTTTAATAATTTTAATTCTTACATTTTCTTGTTCAAACAGAAGTAGATAGACCAAGCAAACGAACTTGGCTTTCCAACAAGCAAGTACATTTACAAGGAAAAATGTAAAATTTTGTTTAAAATATTGAAAAATCGCTCTGCATCATCGATCGAGTTAACGCACCACCTCTCTTTAAGGCATCAAGAATCAGAAGCAGTAGAGACAAGGATCGAAAATCCTTGAACCATGTACACACAACCCTTTTTTTCCCCCTTCCTTTTTCCATCCGTGCGGACGAATGATTAACGAGGGTTGCAAGTTTTGATGCACCCGGTGCACGTGCATCATCCGCAGAGCTTACGAGCACACAGCTGCCTCTATTCGCCTAAACTTCCGACATTTTTTCGTTCCTCTCACGTCACGCGTGACTGACAATAATAAATATTCCCCTCCCTTTGTCGACATCGAAAAATTCTCCTTTTTTCTCGCCCTCTCTCTTTTGGTCATCTAGCAAAACGAATTTCTCCCCCTCTCTTTTCCTTTCCTCTACGAAAATCAGATAACACGAACGACGAAGATGCGACGGAAGAACGTGTATTTGGATCAGATTAAGCGAGTATGTGATGAGGACAATCAAAGTCATCGATTATTGTTAATTTTTATATAATTTTTATGTTCTTTCTCTTTTTCTTTAATCATATACCAAGTACCCATCCAGAAATATTAATCGTATCAGCGAGTACTGATTTACATGAAACGCAGTTAATAACGCATTTTCAAATGGGAAATTCACAATTGATATCTGATTGGGCTGGGGTCAGAGAACAATTATAAATTTAGCGAATTACCGGAGATATCAATTTATATAAATATTAAAACGTGAAGATTAAATTAGAGACGAGATATAACGCAATAATTTACACAAAATAATTTAAACAATATAAATACTATCCATCGATTTTCAAACACACGTGTATAATAATATTTTATTATATCATTCTTCTTTTCATTCTCTCCATTTACTTTCTCATTTTAAAAAATAATTATTACGGTTTACTTAAAAACCTCGATCATATTTGGATGACCAATCATCCAAAATATAAAATATAACGAGTGTGTGTCTCAGAATTTTTACACGATGCTTAACAGATAATCCGACAATTTTCAGATATTCGATCGTTCGATTCTTAATTTGTAACGAAAGATTCGTCGTTCGAACAATGGAGGGAAAAAATTCGAAATTCGGTAATAAATCTAGCTCCATACGTCTTGGAAAATGTTTGTTAAGGGAGAGGTATATAATTAATATCGGTGGGGTAACAACAGGTGTGCTCGATTAATTTTCCCTCGATTCGAGACAATTTGTTATCAGTTTTTGCGGCTGACACGGGATGAACGTTTAACTACTTAGCCGCGGTTCCACCCGTTAATTTCTGTTAAATATGCCAATTCCCTGCCATTTTTCACCCTGTACACCCGCTTCCCCCGCGCGTGTATGTAAAAAACAGAAATTGGTACATCGTTGAAACAGGGATATGACTGACGAGTGATATATATATATATATTTTTTTTTTTTTTGCTAACCTGTCATAGTTGGAAATTTCCAGAGGGGACAGTGAAAAATAGATACGATTTTTCGACAGAGACACGGAACGATTGGTTAATCCTGTCGTATTTTCAGCTTTCGGATACGAGGAGGGTACGAATTTTCGTACGACGTGTTTTCCGTGAAACGAATGAAGTAGTCCTTTTTACACTTTGGTTTACCTTTTTTCGGGGCGAATTTTTCATAATCGAATCGTAAAATATAGATAAATTGTATTCGTAGATATTAAAGGATCAGTATTGAAAAATATCTTTTCTCTATATAGTAATATTCTACGATTGAATTTAAATGAAATATCGACTGTTATATCGTAAATTGTTCACTCTCGTTGTTGTGCATTTATCGTGATCGAGCGAAACACATGCGTTCGTAAAAGAAATACGAAATACTTAGGAATTCCGTGTCAAAAAATATGTTTGAAAGGAAGTTTTAAAAAGAATTTATGGAGCAATAAAAGATTCTTTCGAATAAAAATTCAGATTCAATCACAAGGCAAAGCTTTCAAAAACTGTTCGATAACTGCTTCCATTTTTTTTTTTTTATCAAACTCTCCCTCAATCTTTGCAAATCACCTTTGATGACGTTGTATCATAAAGTTTGCTGGATTAACCATGTTGGAGTAATTAAACTTGACGAAAAAAGAAAAGAGAATTTGAAAAATAATCGACTGCGCGAGGAAAAAGTGATCCGGTCGCTTTGGCGAGTTTTTCGTCGTTTTAAAATTTTTTCACCGAAGAACGACTGGGTCAGAGGATCTGGCACCTCTCTGCTCCGATTTCAAATGCATCTCCAAATTTCCATCGGATCTAGCTCGGTTTCTTGTTCGCCAATGCGAAGGTGGAAAGAAAAAAAAAAGAGGGAAATCAAAATTTGAAAGGAATTTAATTTTTGAGGGAATATTTGTTGCAAAAGAAACTTTTATCGGAAAAAGAGGAATTTTTGGAGGAAATTTTCTTCAGGAAAGAGCAGAGCGATCTTTAAAGAATAATTTTCGTTAGAAGAAAACAATTTCCTAGCAATTATTTATCAAAAAGAATTTTTATAAAATTTTCGTATATTGTAAAAATCGAATTAACTGCAAACGAATATTCGTCACTTACCTTCTTGGCGTCATTGTTGTTATCGGCCGCGTGATGTGGTTGTGGACTCATTGCAGCACCATTGCTGACTGCTCCGCTTTGCGACAAAAGCTCGTCGCTACCCCTCTGAAACAAGAAAAATCCACCAAATTTTAACACATTAAATCGCTCGACAATAATAATTCTCTCGTTATATAAATAAAAGAAAACCATCCTTATTATTTATTCACATATCAAAAACTGAAAGTTAAAAATATACAACACAAAGAACGATAAACAATACCACGATTAAATAAACACCAAAATTAATTCAAATCCAATTCTCAACCATGCTCATCCCCAAATCGTCTTAAAAAAAAAATTCCACCATATCCCAAGAAACCCCTTCCCTCTCCCCTCTCCTCCTCCATTCCAACTCCCTGAAACTCCCTCTCCACCAAGAAACCATACCGATTCCCCGGCTACACCGGTCCCAAGGTGGATTATTAAAATCCTTCCAACTCCGGTAAACACGTTTAACCGTCGATTCTCCGCGGTAACAGGATCAGAAGACCCCCTCCCCGGCTCTAATTCCACGAGTTGATCCCTCAAAGGAAGCGCGACGACATATAAACAGGATATCCGCGCGTGTGCCCGATTCCTAGATCCGATCCCCGTAAAGTAAAGTAGAGGCTCGGTGCAACGGCTCGGGCACACAAGTATGGCGACCTTTCAACCGGGGAAAATACCCGCTGCTCGCCGCGAGATAATTCATAAGCCCGTGGCTGGGAGCGGGGAGAGGTGGCGCTGCCAGTCATCTCGCTCGAGAGACAGAATGGCAGATCAAAGAGTCCCGCAAGGATCACGCCGCGAGCTACCTAAGAAAAGACTCGACTCGCTCGTGGGAGGGGGAGGGAGGGAAGGAGAGGTCCTTTGACGAATACTTATGGAAATAATCCTTCGCTCTTTGCTGCCGCTCGATAAGATCGCACGGGATATGCACGGATGGGAGGGCCCTTTTTCCTCCTGTTTGGAATCGTTTCTCGTTGGCTGCAATCTATGGGGGAGGATCATTTTTCTAAACAATGTGTAAAATTAAGAAATTGGATCCCTCTTTTTCTAGGATGTTTCTTCGGTGATCGAGTGGTTTGTAAAAAGAAAAAAGGAAATGGACACTCGGGAAAAAAGAAAATTTCTCGAGAATCTCTTACGATGAGAAAGAAGAGGGTTTCCTGTATGTATATATATAGATTCGTTGGATATCTCTTAACTGGGATTACTATTTACAACCCGCTAATCTATGAATTATCTTCCAAAGAAAATTTACTCGATTCCCTCCAATTCTTCTTTCCATTCTCTCCGATCACATGGACAAGATCGATCGTTGGAACTAAATTATATCCCCCCTATTTTTCGAAAATAGAATCGAACGATTTCTTCACACGAGTTTCGACGAAAGAAAAATTGGCAAAATCGATCGAGGATGATAGCTTTCGCGGAATAATCCTCGCGAAATCCCTTGAAACCCCGAATTTGGAAATTGGACCCTCGACTCTCCACATCGAACAAGACGAAGAAGAAGGACGCATCGAAATGCCAAGGATCCTCTCCCTTCGCTCGTCCTTTCGTCGCGAGGATCTCACGAAACGGTTTCACGATCGTCCAGCTGTCCCTTCGGAAGGGTCTCCGGACGCTTGACAAAGCAATTTCACGTCCGAGCTGCAACACGATCCGAGGCCTCCTCTCCTCTCCCTTCCTGCCTCCCTCCGGTTATTTGCTCTCGAGGATTCGCGTGGCTCGCATTAATTGCAGGACAAACACGCGGCACGCTTCGCTCGCTTGACAATTTGCTCGACGACAGACCTAACAGGGCCGTGTTTCTTGGACGTAGTCGGATGGACAATGGATTTCGTGCCATGCCTCGTCTCTTGGGGGTTAATTGGTCTTTTGGGAGTTTCCACGAGTGGTAGTTTGTTTAACTGCCTTGGTCTGGGATAATAATAATTGCCGGCTTGTTGGCCAGGAAGAGGAAGAGAAAGATTCTTCTCGATGCTAGTCTCTTTTCATCGCTATCTAGCGTCGAACATCCGACTCTCTTCTGAACGAATCGTAAAAAATGGTATATCTCTATCGTTAAATCGTGAACAGGGGAGGAGTTTTGAGATTGGGCATTTATCCTCCTCTCCAAACTTGCTCTTACACAGAAGAATCATACATCCTGAATTTTTCCAAAAATCGCGAGTGGGACAACAAATTCTCCGATACTTCTCGCCTCCGGACTCCAGTTCGCGGCTCCCTTGATCTCCATTCCGTGCAATTTTCATTATCCCAAGATCCTTATCCCTAGAGGGATCCTCTAAAACGAATCCTCCTTCCAAGAAATTTCCCTCGGAAGAGCTTATTTTCACAATTGAAATTTTCCATTTACCTATTTCGCCACGTATCTGTTCGTACAAATGGAACTCACTGGAAGACTTAATTTAATTTGCCACGTCAAACGAGCGCTTACCAAGTGCTTTGCTCTCGAATAAGGGCGCTGTTGCAAGAAATCTCGACGACGTCTCGTTCGAAACGCGATTTTTCCAAAAATCGGGACAAGATGATGGATCGTCCCACCCCAGAGGGGACGAAAGTGAAATCTTTTTCGAGGGGATGGGCTATCCCACCTCCTCCTCCCCTCCCGTGAAATAATATTAGCTCGAGACAGTCCTGAAAACCGATAAGACGGTGCAACACCGTCGGGGACTGGTTATCGTTTTCCAAGATGGATGGCTCTCGAGGATCGTGTCAAACGGGACTCCAGTATCGTTGTGGGGACAGGTGGGTGGCAGAAAAGGATCTCTCGCGTGTGGCAGTCTTTGGAAAATTACGAGAAGATAGGCAGGATAAGCCGACTATACTTGGAACAAGTGCTCTCCACAGTTTGAAGATTTTATTTTTTACAACAGCGAAAGTAGAAATCGATCTCGATCCAGCTCGAGAAATCGTGCTCGAGCGAGAAATAAATAAAACGCGGCCCGATCTCTCTCTCTCCTCTCGGCGGAAAATTCCAATTTTCTGAGCTATTTGACGGATCAATCGGGTCCGTCGATTTCATTTTCCCCGATACACTTTAACCAGAAAATCATGTTCGATCGTATCGTATATACGCTCGCGATACGTATATAAAGGTATATTATCGCCGGCAATCAGGATGTAGAGAGGGAGGGACAGTTTGTTACCCTTGGCGAGGCAAATGGATCGTGATCGACATCTGGGTTGAGTCAGCACGGTCAACCAGAGGGATCGAAAGGCTGATTGTTTCGAGTGTAACTATATGCTATAAGATCCTGGATGAAATCCGATGCGTCCACCGATTTTTTCTTCTTAATCATCCACGAACCACCTCGTGAAAAGAAGTTTCTGATTCAAAAATCAATTTCTACGATAACGATATTATCTTATTTCATTCCGAAATCGAGAAAAACTGAGGATGAGACAGGACGAAATTTAAATTAAATCGATGAAAAAAAATCGGGTCCAAATCAATCGTATCGCCAATTTTCCTCGTTCTCGAGAAATGCGAAAAGGGAGGAAAGAGGTGATCTAAAAATAAGATGAAAAAAGAGGAGAGGGAACGAAGGGAGGCAGCCAGCCAGGCAGATAACCGAATGAAGATTTGTATGAGCCGGAAGATTTGTGTCAGCCTGTCGTGATTTTCATCTGGCCCCTTCTTCTTCTTCTTCTTCTTCTTCTTCTCCCGGCCAAATGACGCGGAAACAGGGCAGAAATTAAAGCCGCTCGTTAGGGCGAAAACGGATCGAACGGAGCCGTTCACCCGCGAACGCAGATTCGATATTCGAGACACAAAGGAAATTCGAGGAAAAGAAGAGCGGATCCGCGTCTCGTGTCACTAATATTGAATTGGATGATTGGTGCACGGGCAGGGAACGCACGGATATCCTTCTCACTTCATCTCGAGATAAATAAATAAATCGGTTGAAAGAGGAAAAGTGCGAGACGATCGTTAAATATGATCGTTGGTTTTTACCGAGTGTCGGTAAAAGTATAAATGATATTTAATCTCTTTTCATCGATTAAATGAAACAGCGCGTATCCTTTTTTTTTTTAATGGATTATTTATTTAATTCTCGTTCCAGAAAAGGGAGAGAGACAGAGATTCGCGAATAATCTCGATTTTTGGTGAATCGTCCATCGTAAAATCTCGTAAAAAAAAAAGTGACGATCTGAAAATAATTATTTAACATTAAAATTCTCGTTAACGACGAGTGAGAATTTCCACGAAAGCTTCCTCCAACTGATACACACATACACACTGACGTTAGCAACAATCGATGCCGGATAAACATAAAATCGAGGGAAAACATTGAATTGCAAAGCCGATGGGGTAGGGAAATTTTGACCTCGATTTTTTATTCAAACCTCTCCCTCCTTCTCTCCTCCCTTTCTCCCTTCTCATCATCTCGTTGCAGAATACGAAAAGGAAACCGAGGAGGACGTCCACTATCGACCACCACCGGGTGGCCAACACTTTCGTAATTAAATATGCATCCCACTGCTCACCGAAACACTCGGTCTATAGGTTAATGAGGTTGATTAGAAGGTTTTGTCTTAATTAGTACATCGTGGCAAGCTTGGCGGTACCGTTTCTAATTTGTTTCAGCGATCAAGTTTTGGAGAAAAGTTGGAATATATGGTATATAACGACGAGGGGATGATTCGTTTTATTTTGCACTTTTCTGAAGAGAGAGAGAGAGAGAGAAAGAGGGGGAAAAAAGGAAAAAAATTATTAATACTCGAAATGAAAATCTGCATATCTCCCGAAACAATTCCCGGTTAATTAATTTCACGCTTAATGATACAAATTACACTCCCATATTTTTAATTGATCAATTAAACACGTTTATTTCACGTTCAATTTTGTTAAACCGCGTACTCTCGACCGTACGAAAAAAAAGGAAAAAAGCCAATTAAATGCAATTTAATAACAACGAACGAGGGGAAAAATGTATACATATATATATATATATATAAAGGAGCGATCATTTCCACATTTCCGTGCCCCATCATTGCTCGCTATACATCACGTTCGCCATCTCGAAATTCAATTTCCCCCATTATCCGCGCCTTCAATCGAAACAATCGAAATTAAAGTCCAACTCTCCTCTCGCATAATTTTCATCTCGCAAATTGTCGAGATCCATACTTTTACGATTTAACGATACGGCAACAATAATATCAACCCCCTCGGTGTTCCCGATTAAAATTGAAACATCGATACAACTTTATCTAACTTTATCGAACTTTATTAATTGTTCGATAAAAATATATCCACCCTCCGATCTTGGTCCGATTTTTTTTTTTTAATATCGATTCTTTCTTCGCCAATACGGATCTTTCCGAGTGAACATTTTTATTTGATTGTCCGTTAAAAAAATTATCGACGAAAATATTTCTGTTCGAAACGATTTAGATTAGGCTAGCTTAGGGTTTGATTTTAATCTAGGTTTTCATCCGGTACAGCAGTCGATTAATTTGAAATTAATATTTACGCAAATCGTTGTCGAATAGAAATTCGTTTAATTTCTTAATTACTCGCGTCTACAATGCGTTTAAATCAGGTTAATAATTCGTTTAATGAACAACGAAACAGTGATGAACAAATCATCGAGATTAGAAGTAATATTTCTCTTTCTCGGGAATGAAAAAGCAAGAATAATTCTTTCTTTTAAACGAATCTTTCCATTAACCAACTTATCGAACCATCAAAGCTAAAAAAAAAAATGCTTTCACCAAAAAGAAAAAAGAAAAAAGGAGAAAAATTATTTTTATAAAATCTCGAAAAAACTTTGGAATTCTTCTCGCGTTCCATCGCCAAAGTATCCCTCTTTCGAAAATGCCCTCGGACAGACGAATTTGCGCCCGTTTCTATCCGCGTAACGATGCGTGCCGCGAAAAGAATCTCTTTCACCTGCTTCCCCTCCTCCTCTTTTCCCCTCCCCTTCCTCCACCAGGTTTTATTATCTTTCCTCTCCCTCTCTCCTTCCTTTTTTTTCGGCAAGAAGAGGAGGAGAAGGAGGAGGAGGAAGGGAAAAACCGGCAAACTCACTTTGTAGCCGGCAGCTTTGTTGCTGAAACTGAATCACGGCCAGATCGCCGGGCAAATGAAGCGAGCATCGTTCTTTCTGTTTTTTAATACAGCGTGACGCAAGCTCGGAACAAAGGGATGAATTAACGACGCTGAAAAACGAGGAATTCTCCGGGCGCTGGGCGCAAATACGTCACCGTGTATACACACGTATGTGTGTATGTGTGTGTGTGCATGCGTAGATTCGTCAGTTAGAGAAAATTTTGGATTTTGTTTCATTTCGAATCCGATGCCACTGCTATTTTTCTTTTTTTTTTTTTTTACAATAGTAGATCGGGTAAAAAGTTTCGATATTAATTTTTATTGGATTATTATACTCTTCAAAGGGATCGCCCTCGATAATCGCCTGTCCTATTGTCTCGCGCAACGTCGATTTTAATTGGAATTATTAGATTGCGCGGTACACACAGATAGCGCGAGGGATTATTTTTTCTTTTTTTTTTTTTTTCTCGACGTATGAACCGATACCCAACTGGAGATTAATTACCATCGGCAAAGGGAATTGGATAAATTAATAAATTTATGTACACAGCAGGGGGACAATTAAGCTTTCAAGCCTTCCGATTCTCTTGTTCGTTTGGTTTACAGAAAATTTACGGCGGATAAACGAGAAGATTTTCAACGGATTCCATCTTTTACGAGTTTTAATTTTGTCAAATCAATAAAATTTCGATCTCGTCCGCTTCTTTTTTCTTCTTCTTCTTCTTCTTCTTTTTTAATATATTCACGTAAATTTTATTCATAAATCTGGATGATCGGTATCGAGTTTCGAAAAGCATTAAGTTTCGGGGGGATGATGGGGAAAAGGAAGGGAAGCAGCAGTTGACGTTTCGCCAAGTTTCCGACACGGGGTGAAATACAGGAAACGGAGTTTCCGTATGTGACACGATGTAAAGCAATTATAATCCTGTGCCGTTAGGCTGCCGTGAATCCGACCAGACTGTGAACAGTTTGCACGCAACGATCGCGGTTATACGATTTGAAAGGTGAGCAACTCAGATATATATATCCCTATTATTCATATTAATCAATGTATAATTTTTATTATTAGTATAAATTTTATATAAAATATTTATATAATAAAATATAAAAATTATAACAAAAAAAAAACATTTAATTATATGAAATAAAATATTAATAGATATTTAAGTTTATAATTAATATAATATTTATACTAATATTATAGATTATGTATTAAAAAATATGAATAATAAGTTGAAAAATTATTATTAAAATTGACTTATTAAAAAAAATTGTATTATGGTTTTAAAATTAATTGTATTAATGACGTTATATATAAAGTATAAAATTATTAAAAATAAAAATTTAATTTAATAGATAATCCTGAAACAATGAATGAAAGTTTAATTCGGAAATTAATTCTAGTAAAGATAAATATGAGTGCCAGCAAAACTCGATTTATAAATTAATTAGTTCTAATAACATTTATATTTGTAGAAAAATTATAATTAAATATATTGGATTTGGAGTGAAATTTAGAATTGATCAGATAGTTAGCAAGAGTAAGGAATATACGTAAGAGCGATTAATTTTTACAGAGTTAAAATGAGTTAAATTGAGAGTTAAATTAAAAAAAAAAGAAAAAAGAAAAGAGTAAATAAAAAGAATAATTTTAGAATCTCGTAAAAGCTAAGAATTATTTTCGGCATATGAAAACGATCGCGATGCACACATGTTATTGTTTGCATCGTTGTTTGCAATTTGTTCCGCGTTTCAATTCAGCAAAAGTTCTAGGTCTGATTGAAACTGTTCCAGTTACGTTTGAGTTATGAATTATCACTGGCCTCTGAATTTCAAATAGGTTCAACGAAAACTGATTAGCTTGGACAAAACGAATGGAACTGCGCGAATAAATACAAGAATATTGTATCGGGAACCGGAATTGCAACGATGAAATAAAAACGATGTGTAAATACAATTTAATCAAAATTATTGCTCGATCATTTGTGATCCCAAAGTGTTGTGATAAAAAAGTAGAAAAAACAAATCTATAAAATATTTTAGAACTTTGTTCGTGTGCCAAAACGAAAAGAGTTCTCGAAAGATAGAAAAGATGCAGTTGAAAATAGTGTTCAACGTTATACGATTATAGAGGATAATCTAAATAAAAGTTTCATTCTCAGAAACCAATAACGATATCAATCCCTTCTGTTTAATCCTTTAATGCAAACAACTTTTTAGAGATAATTGTTAAGGAATTATTTGCCATATTCTATATAATTTCACAGAGATACAAGCATTCCTGCAATTAAATATCCCAACTTTTCGATACAAATGCCTTTTTAGAAGAGAAAATAATCCACAACGTGATATTACAATTTTCTAATTTTAATTTCAATGGTAAGAGACTTCAAATTCACTTCTTTTTAATCGCATCTTTCAGGACGTGTCTTTTAAACAAACTTGATCCACAACTTTGACAATGACAATACCACCCTAACAATTTCACGATTTTAATTCCACCCAAAGCCGAGGTTACACGAATTCGTGGAAAGAGAATCGCCGATCCTTCCCTCGACATCAAACGAATTAATCACTCATCTCGAGCGAACCGAGTTTTTCAACCGTCTTGATCCGCCCTTTTAAACGGTGATTTATTGAGATTCCTTGGACCGTCGCGACCGCATTCGGGACGATATTTCGAATAGGGATCGCGGGCCGATTGTTTCCCTATCCAGCCAACGGGTTTCGCGGTTTATTCAGATTACCCGTTGTTTTACGAAAGATTGTGGCTGAACATTGTGATCGGTATCGAGTTATTGCGAGCTGATAGTTTCTTCTCGAGGAGGGGGATATCGATTCGGCTCAACAAGTTCGTTGTGCGATTCTCCGAGAGATTCTTGTCCGGCTTCGAATCGACGAAAGGATGTTACCGTGGCTTTTTCGATCAGATTTCTCATCAACGATCGAGAAGACAGGTATATTTCTCTGCTTGAGTGTCACGTGCACGTAATATACGGATCATCGAAACGGATTATTGATCGAACGAAGTTAGGAAATTCGCGTCGGTGAAATAATCCAATTAAACGGTAACTATTTGAAATGGTATTTTACGATGTCGGTCGGAATTTTATTTCGAAACAAAGTTTGTGCGAGTAGCCCTACCCACTCGAGCGCCCATTTATTCCAATTTATTCCAACCATCTGACAATCTTCGAACCGTATCCCTGGCCAAAGACAAACACTCAAATCGAGGAATGGAATCCGCCGCCGACTATCTCTTCGCCAACTCTCCGCTTCCGGTTTCTCCACCCCGTAGAACAAGAAGAGGGGGTTGGAAGCCGCGACGACCCTTGCAATCTCGTCCCCCTCCGAACTGCTCGCGGCAGCCGCGGCAATCGCATTTAATTTCAACGAAAAGCGGATATTCAAATATCGAGGAAGCACTCGACGCCGTGGCGCGCGAATAGAGGCGTTTTAGAGGCGCGCGCCACTTTTTCCGCCGCGAAACTTTCTTTCTTTACGCGGTTAAGCCATTCGGCCTCATGAATTTCAAAGCGGGAACAGAGATTCCCCCGCGTCTTCCTGAAAAATAAACCTGAAACGAGGGATAGACGGACGGACGGACGGACGGGTTTTGGTGGAAAATCTTGTTTCGTGAAATTTTCTTTTTGTGAGTGATAAGAGGAGGAGAGAGGAGGAGATTTGATGAGGGTGATTAGGGAATGGAAAGTGTTGGTGTTTGTGGGTCTGAAAGTGATGGAAGAGGTAAGTAAGTTTGTGGATCTGATTGAAGATTATCGGAAGAGGAAATGGGGATTTAAAGGGAATGAAAAATGTTGAGTGAGTTTGTGGGTTTGTAAAGGGATGGAGCGAGAGAAGAACGAGGATTTAAAAGTAATTGGAATAGAGAGTGTTAGAAGTGGATTTGTGGGTGATGATTAAGAATTGCAGTGAGAAAACGAATGGAAAATGTTGGTTTGGTCTGATTGAAAATTATGTGTGAAATAAGAGAGAACAAAGTTTGTTGGTTTATAAATAAAAAAAAAAAGAATGAGAATTTAATTGGAATAGAAAATGTTGGTTTGTGGGTCTGGAAGAAGTGAAAGTGAAGAGAAATTAAAATTGGCGAATAGAAAACTAAACAGGTTTGTGAATCTGATTGAAAATTATGCGTGAAAGAGATAAAATAAAAAGGGATAAAGCGAAGAGACGAATGAAGACTTAAAACTAATTGGATTTGTGAAGGAAGAGAGGATAAAGTGAAGTTTGTGGGTTTGTAAATAAAAAGGGACGAACGAGGATTTAAAAGTAATTGAAATAGAGAATGTTAGGTGGATTTGTGGGTGATGATTAAGAATTGCAGTGAAGGGAGGAGAGGACGAATGGGAAATGTTGGTTTGGTTGGATCTGATTGAAAATTATGTAGAGAACTAAATTTTCAAATAAAAAAAAAGAGGAATGAAAATTTAAAAATAATTGGAATAGAAAATGCTGGTTTGTGGGTTTGAAAAAAGTAAAAGTGAAGAGAAATTAAAATTGGCGAATAGAAAACTAAACAGATTTGTGAATCTGATTGAAAATTATGCGTGAAAGAGATAAAATAAAAAGGGATAAAGCGAAGAGACGAATGAAGATTTAAAACTAATTGGATTTGTGAAGGAAGAGAGGATAAAGTAAAGTTTGTGGGTTTGTAAAAGTAAAAAGGGACAAACGAGGATTTAAAAGTAATTAGAAAATGTTAGTTTGTGAATCTGGAAGAAGTGAAAGAAGAGAAAAGACAAACGAATGAGAAATTGGCAAATAGAAAAGCAAGTTTGTGAATCTGATTGAAAATTATGTGTGAAAGAAGTGAACTAAGTTTATGTATATTTCTAAGTAAAAAGGAATGAAACGAGTGAAGAGCTGAATGATTAAAACTAATTGAATTTGTGGATAACGATTATAAATTACATTGTGATTTGCATGCGAAGGAGGAAAGGTAAAACGAATGAGGGAATAGAAAATGTTAGTTTGTGGTTCCGAAAGAAGGGAAAGTGAAGAGAAATTAAAATTGCCGAATAGGGAACTAAATAAGTTTGTGGTGCTGGCTGAAAATTACGCGTGAAAGAGAGGAATTAAGCGAGGAAGTGAATATAAAGGGAATAAAAAATGTTAAGCGAGTTTGTGGGTTTGTAAGTAAAAAGAGATGAACGAGGATTTAAAAGTAACTGGAATAGAAAATGTTAGGTGGATTTGTGGGTGAGGAGAGAAGAGAATTGCGCGCGAAGGAGGAGAGGATAAAGTGAACGAGGCTTTAAAGAATGATTAGGGAATAAAAAAATGTTTGCGGAGAATTCGATGAAGCGAGAGAAAAGTTGAATGAGAATTTAAAATTGGAATAGAAAATGTTAGATGGATTTGTGAATCTGATTGAGAATTGCATGCGAGAGGAAAGAATGGGAGAAAGAGAATAATGAGGATATAATTGAAGATAATTGGCGAAGAGAAAATGTTAAGTGGATTTGATCGAGAATTGGAGAAATGAGAGATGAAATAACGAGATACGTAGGTTTCTTGGAAGAAAGAATTGAAATTAATAGAATTAAATGCTCGAGATTGCATATACGATGATTGTAAAATTTATAAAAATTCATGATACATAAATTCATCTGTCCTGTTTAAAATTCTGAGAAGCCAAAGAAAATTTTTGTTCGATTCAAAAATTTAAAAAAATTGAAAAAAGAAATATTGATTTCGAATCGTAGCCAAATTGTATAAAAATATAACAGCATCCGTGATACGATATCAGGAAAAATTTATTTAGCTCTCGTGATGCCCCGGAAGACGCGCCACGTATAGCGGGAAAAAGAAAGAAGAAGCACGACTTACAGCACACGAATCAGCAACTGTAAATTTTCATCTTCGCGGCCAGTCCGCGAATATTCCTCGGGGAATGTTTCGATCACCTGACCTGGACCAGAAGTTATGCGCATACCATTCCATCGACTCGAGAACGATGCAGATATACGAAGGAATTATGAATGGGCGAAAGGTTGATCGATATTCCCAAGAAAACGGTGCTTTCTTTTTATTCCTTCACTTTTCGTATTCTCCGACCTCGACGGATCCATAAGATAAGGAAACAGCCATTAAAATTTTTCACTCTTTCTATTTTGAAAAATTCAATTTATAACGGCGCAAAATTGGATATACGCGGGTATTCGTTTCATTTTATGCAAGGCGATAAATCTTCTAAAGAGGTGTTATGTACTCGCCATGAAAAAGGGGCATGCACGCGTATATACATGTATTCAAAGGCAGAATTATTCGCTTAAAACAGTCTTAAATTATATAATAAATAACAGCAGACTTTCGAAACTGGTGCAAGATAATTGAGACTCGTCGAAGAGACGCTAAAGTTTAGAAACGAATGTAAACGTAGTAGTAAGATTTGAATGAAAATCGAAGAACAATATTAATCTAATTTTCTCTCCTTAATCTCACCTTATGATGAAATCTAGCCGTCCAATTACCGACGAAAATATTACTGACCGCACGAGGAAAATTTTTCTAGATTTAAAAATTAATTTTCAACGCATGTCTCACAAGGAGCAAAGGAAGAATTGCTTCGTATCGTATCCCAACTCGGAATAAATTTAATAATAAATTTATCGACAGTTGAAACGCGGGGGCCACGATCCAATCCTCGGGAAGATAGCGAAGATCAGGCTCGGATCACGGGAAAGGGCGTGTTATATTTCCGTTATGTCCGATACAATTTCGATTTCATCCCCGCGCACCGCGTATTATTATTCCATACAAGCGATGAAAATGGTCCCGAAGGAGAGCTCGAATGGGAAATTTAGTCGGCCGGATGCCGATTAAGGTCGGCCCTGGTGCAGATGAAATTTAAAGCGTTTCCGTTTCCTCGCGAAACCCCTTCGATCGAGATCGAGTTGATACGAGTGGTCACAGATAAGGCTAGTGACGTCACCGATTTCCTTTCTATTATTCGATAAATATTTTGAAACGAACTACCGGCGAAATAAGTAATTCCTTGATGGGATGAATGGAATCGAAGAGGATAGGATACGATCGAAAAAAAAAAAGAATGAGATTACTTTTATAACGAAGTTATTCGCGAATTTAACGATTATTATCCTCACGATTATTCGAAGATTGAATTTGGATATAATGTTTACCGAGGAATAAAGTAAAGGAAAAAAAGAAAAAGAAAAAAAGTGTATCATCGTTACCATATTAATGGGCACGTCTACCGAGGAAAGTTTTTTAATATTCGTCGGTTAACAAGTTGTTTAACTTTTAATAATCGAAGAAGTAGTCGGAACAATTTACTTCAACGAACCTCGATTCTATAAAAATAAAAGTTTTCCTTCTCCTTCCATGTAACCTTATTTCAAAATTTCCTTAATTTTTTTTTTTTCTCTCAACTATAATCAATCATCGGTAATTCCGTAGAGTAAATCGACTTTGCATTTTCTTTATCGAAACCTAGCGAATTATTAAACACGCATAAAATGCATAGCTTCGATGTCGATCGTTAACTTTTCATTTACCCATAGAAAAAGAAAAAAAATGAATTTGCAATGAATTCTATATTAACAACATTTCGATTTTTTCCCTTTTTTCATATATTTCACTGTTTAATTTTCTTAATGCTGCGTCTTATCGTTCCATTAAAAATGAAGGTATAATTGTCACCTCGTGAGCCACAGTTTCACACGGCCCCGGTAAGAGATTATTTGCATTACATTTTGTTTCACAATAACGATAACAAACGTACGCTTCCCCGCTTACTTGTTTATTTCTTCCCAGTTTAATTTCCTTAATGTTCCCCTTAATTTATTATTCTATAAAATGGAAAGTACAAATTATCACGTCATTGCATGATTGACACAAATGGCAGAAATATTCTGTCCATCTACTCGAGTAACGAGTGAATTAAGATGGATCAAGCAATGGTTAAACACTTAAACAATAAACTTCAAATTTAGAAAAGCGAGAGAACAATCGAAAAGTAATTAGAAGGATTAGAGGCAATCGTTCTCTAAACGAAGCCCTAACCTAACCCTTAAGATTAACAAATCCGCCATCGAGGCTTCTCAGACTCTCCCTCCCCCTGCTCCCCTCCACACACACAACTGCTGAAATCCAATCTAAAAAGAGGAGGAACAGTTTTCTGCCGGGTGGACGAAAATCGCGCGAGAGACGCAACGCAATCTTCAACGGCTTCCGGACAATCGTGGAGCGTCCCTTCCGGTTCCGGGCCGGGGCTGGGCGGACTCGATCGTTCCTGCCAATGTAATTGCTATTATGTGGTGGGGAAAAATGGCCGGTTGGCGTTCGATGGCTCGATTTTACCGTCGATCGACCCTAAGAATACCGCGAGACTACTATTCTGCGCCCCGCCAAATTGTTCTGGGGGGGTAAAAGGAGGGAAAATTTGTTGGGAAAACTGTCGGGTTTGTTGTGCACGTTTTTTTCGAGGGCGGCTCGAAGAGCATCGAACGAGGAGGGCCGAGGAGGGCGAGGAGAAATTGCGAAGAAAATTTGTCAAGCTTGTTAAGCTGCGTCGTTTGCTACAATTGTTTGTGTAACGAGTGTAAATTTTTTTAAAAAAAATTAATATCAGAGTGGAGAAGAAAAGGAGGAGAAACTCTTTCGCTCTTGCAAGATATTATTGAAAATATTTCTCTGCTCTAAGAGAAAGGGTGGAAAAAGTATTTTTGCTATTTGTTACACGTTGCCCCTGCATTCTTCTCCAAACATTTTCAAGCACATCGAAAAGATTGCATCCGTAATACGCGCACTGGCCGACACACGCCCAGTTTTCCCACCCCCGCATGACCCTTGTACATCCCTTTCGACGACATGTCCCAGCACCCTCAGTGAACCGCGACTGCCTCGAAATTGGATTGTTATTCTATTTTCGAAAGCAATTTGCAAGTGTTATCAAAAAGTTTCCTCGCGTCACGCCCTCCCCCTTCCTCTCTCTTCCTCTCTTTTTCTCTCTGTCCCAACCCTTTTTTTTTTATTCATCGGAGCTTCTTCGTGTCTCACTATTTAATATTTTTTCGCGCCTCTCGCCCCTTTAATCAACTCCACGATTAGATAAATGTCCTATTTCTGTTTCGAAAATGTATCTACTTTCGTAACTGCGAAAAATTTAACTTTCTTATTCGTTACTTCAATAATCTCATCGTTGCACTACGTTATGATTTTCTATTAATCAACGACACCACACGTGCCTTTAAAAATACAGCTACTCTCATATATGCAAAAATTTAAGTTTCTCATTCGTTATTCAAATAAATAATAATCTCATCATTATATACTGTAACAATTTTTTACACGTACCTTCAAAAATATATTTATTCTCACAAGCGAATATACATTCAAAAGCGAAAATTTTAAGTTTCTCGTACGTTGTTCAAACGAAACAATAACTTTATCGTTATATTTATAACTACGCACATATTTTCAAAAACATACTTACTTTCATAAATGCAAAAGCGAAAAAAATTTCCCATTCTTTATAATTTTCCATCAAATGAAAGACACTACACATACTTTCAAAAATATACCTTTATTCTTATAATTGCAAAAATGAAAAGTCTAGGTTTCTCGTTCATCGATACTTTTTCTTATTCGAAAAAAAGAAAAAAGAAAAAGACCACGACTGTCGTGACACGGTTATTTTCCACGGATCGGTGTCCCTCGCTGGCCGCCTTGGCGGACGTCGCGCGATCGAACCAATTTCTGCCCCCACTTCGAAACCCCTTTAAACGGTGCACGACGAAAGTCATTAAGTCATCTCATTACGGGGCCTGGATCGGAATTAACGGACGTGCTGACGTTTACCCCCTTCCTTGTACAAATTTCCCGCGCCGCGTTCCTCCGCCGTTCGCCCCAACTTCGACTTTAATTCGTATACACGGATATCACTTTATGCCCGACCTAATGTCACGAATTAATTAAACTTGCAGCCGTTTGGCAGTTACGGGGAGGGGAAGAGGCATTGAGAGACCGTGCTGGAAACTGGCGAGAAAGATATTCCTGAGTGAAAAGTGGGAGGCGTGTGTGTCTGGCCGCGTTTCGTATTTACGAGATGGCGCTGCGCTCCGTCCGCATTCACGGCGGGGTTATGGTGATTTATTAGTTTTAAGAGAAATCGTTGGAGTGTTTTCACGAGTTTCGAATTAATTAAATTACATTTCGATCCCGAGACACGTTCTCGGAAACTGTGTTTGGGAGCTGGTTATTCGAAGGAGGGTATTTTCTTTTTTCTTTTTTTTTTTTTTTTGAAATTTAAAATTCAACTTTCGGGATCGATGCTTTCAAGCGGGAGGTGCGTGTGCGTTTCAAGAGGAAAGAGGAATCTCTCTTCGATGCAGGAGAGATCTTGGAGGAGTACTTGAAATTTAATTTTGAATATTGCTGGACTCGATGTTCCCCTCTTCGAAAAACAAACAAAAGAAAACAAACTCACGACACTTTCGATATTACGATGGAAAGACGTTTCCATCGGCTCGTTAAGATATTACTGTGGATCGAAGCGAAGTCTTTTAGAAACTTGTGTACGTAACCATCTTCTTATTGTATCTATCAATCGTGAAAATTACAAATAAATAAATTAATTCTAATACGAACGAGGGATAATCGATTTTTCATTAACGTAAAATTAAATGCATCTCTAAAATTATCTTATAAATTATCCTTACCCGATTACAACGAAATGCAAGCATTGTACGATTGATTAATCGTTAATTCGATGATTAAAATTGTTATAAATTGGAATTCTCAGTTTCTTCTAAAATTATACAAAAAAAAAACCATCGAGAATTTAAAATCTGTAAAATTATCGGTGTATAAATCTGATCGAAGAATCTTCTTCGATTAAATAATAATACAGAGAATCGTAGAAGAGGTTGACACGTGATCGAACCTAGGCGGACTTGTTAGCTCACAAACGCTCGAGCAGACACAAGTTACTTCATTTTCGACATCCAAGAGTACCTCCCTTGGGCGACGGATGAGCCAAGTAATTCCATTCGAATATTCTCTCTCTCTCTCTCTTTCCTTCCGCTTTCATCCTCTTACACATCCTTAAATATCGCGTTTGCCCTTATTTTAAAAGCATATGGATTCCTTTGTGTTCCCCAGAAATTCTTGAGTTGGAAAATGATGTTTGCGTTCCGTTAGAAATAAAAATTCTAATCTTTTCTCGTCGAATGAATGATTAAATGATCGATTTTAAATTCATATTATTTTCAATTATCCAAGATTCGGATTCGAGCGATTGGCGACATTAAAAAAATAAATGAACGATAAGATCGATCGGCCTACAACTGTTCGTCCAATTGCATCGAAGAAGAACGTAACGAAAGACAGATTTAAAAACGTTCCTCGAAAGATTCAATTGAATTTCCCTCTTTCGCAGTGCAGTGACATAACTCATCTCGGATAGAAGCTTTTAATCATTCTTCTGAGAACTAGAACGAATTCAACTGTTGATGGCCTGGACACGGAACCGGCGCAAGTCCACTGACCCGAAAGTTTCGCCCGGGGCGAAGAAAATTGGAAGCATTGTCCGAAACACGTCGGTTTCCTTCCAAACGATCTGTTTCGATCCCGTGATTTTGTATCGGGCCACTAGAATTTTCTTTGTTCTCTACACCGTCTCTCGGTGTCTCTCCTGGATGTAAACACGTGTAAACACGCTGGCCGAGCTATTCGACGGGTTTTATATTAGAGAGCAACGATAAAATATTTCCTCCAACGATGTAAAAAGTGGAGATTAAAAAAAAGAACGTATCCAAAGATAGAAACGTTTTCAAACGTTCGCAAACATGCACGAACTCTACTCCAGTGTATCACTGTAAATTTTCCACTGTAAATGTAGCACTGTGAGAAAAAGTAGTCTTTCGAATGCGAAAGATTGCTCACCCGTTCAAAAAGTTTCGAAAGCCATCGCCTCAAATTTTTGTTAAACATTTCGCTATCGAGCACGCTACGTGCAAAAGTTCGGGGCCATCGAAATCCGGACACCCCATTCTGCCATAAAACAAAAAAAACCCGAGAACCGACCGAGCCATCGATAGTATTTCAGTTGTGGAGTAGCCCGCGCGAGGAGGACGTACGAGCGTCGAGTGGCGCGTAAATCAAATTCCCTTATAGTCCCATGGCGCGTCCGGCGCGGTTCGTTCCGGCCGTGAAAATACGCGGCCCAGGTTCTATATATATATATAAATACGCGAAATAAAATACTGGGAAGAGCGGAGTTTTGCCGCGTTTCTCCGTTCCCGTGGGTGCCATTTTCGATGGGCCAACCTGTCGGCCACTCTTCCTACTCCCAATTGAATCAATGGCCCTTCCTTCCCTGCACCCCTAATAGCGGCCCACGACAGACGGCTATTGGATTTCAATTCGATTCGTTGCTTCGCGCGACTGTAATATCGATTTGCTCGAAGGGAACCAGTAGGTAAGGTTAATTGGTCGTGTTTGTTCGTTGTTTGTTAAGGTTTTTTGAGGGGGGAGAGGGAGAGATTGTACGTTTGAGATTGTTTGTCAAGGTTTGACGTGCGTTTTGAGATGTGTATATTCATCGAATGATCGCTTATTAGAAATTTCATCAGGTTTAAAATATAGTTGTACGTTTAAGATTTGTTCACCAAGGTTTAGAGTTCAGAGTCTTTTTGTGGAGATATGTTATTTTCGAGCGATTACTTGCTGGGAAGTTTCATCAGGTTTGGCATGTATGTAAATTCTTCCACTGCGGTAGAAGTGTAATTATTGGATCGAATGTGTGATGATTTTTATTAGAAAAATACGAGGGAACGAGGTCAACGAAACATGTTCCAACCGAATTTACCTCCGTTTAAACTTCATTCAACAACATTCCGTCGGTATTAAAACATCAAAGACTACTTGTTTAACACTCGCTCCTTTTCAAACTTGGTGAAACATTCCTCGATTCGCTCGGAGCAGAATCGAGGTTCTATTGTGTTGGCGGGACATTTAAATTAATCATAGATGAGAGGGGGTGTGGTTCTATTTTTCCAAGCCTCGAGCGTTTTTTAACCTTCGCAAAAAGAGATGGTCGAGCACGAAAGGGAAACAAGGGTGACGCCACACACGCCCAGTTGGTGTGTGCACTTTAAATGGAGGGGCTGGGCACCCGTATAAATATGGAAATTTCGAAAATTGAGTTAGCCCCGGCGAAGTGTCGTCGAGTTTTTTTTCTTCAAGGTGAACCGTGGTTGTCGCTTGATTTTTCCGCGAACTTCTCGCGATTAAACTCGTTCGTTTCCACCAAGAATAGAGATAGATTAGTTTTTATTAAGAAAAAATTGTTCGACGATGACGTGGATTGATTAAGGTTGATTGCATTCGAAACGATATCGAATTTTTTGCGTTCAATTTATCGAGAAGTTATCGAGAATCTTTGGATTCAAAGATTTTTCATTACCTCGAATATTGACATTTTTTTTTTAAATTGTCGTCTTACTTTCAAATGCACCTCCACACCGCCAGTCCAAGTTTTCAAGTCTCTCATTCAACTTCTCAAATTTTTAAGTCTTCCAACTTTCGCATCTTTAAGTCTTCAAACTCTTCTTACTCCTTTCGATCTTCAAATTTAAAGACATTTGAAAACAGTTAAAGTTTTCACTTTCGCAAATGCCATATAAACCACTTTCGAAACTAAGAAATTTCAAAATCTTTTCGATGCGAATTACACGCGAATCTTTTTACATGACACCTTCGTGATATATTCTCGATATTCTTCACGATTCTTTTTCACAATTTAAACAGAAATAAAGGAAAAGTTGAAGTTTAATTTTCGCTATTGCAACAGATGGAGATAATCGTCGATCAAATTTCTTCCTGAAATAATTCAACGATTCTATATAAGATATACGTATCCATGTTTCTAATTTAACAGAAAAATAAAGCTAAGAAATAAAGAGTAATTTCTAAAAGAACGTCTACTTGGAATAAAATATATCCAAGACTTCTAGCACTCTTAGCCATGCAGGTTCATCGAATATTTACCTGACCAGCGCCATTGAATATTCCCTGCTGGCAATAGATTTCGAGTACGGTGTAATACGAGGCGTTGTGGCGCTAGTGCGCACTTTACAAACCGGGTGTTCCTTAAATCACGATTTCAATCCTTTTTTTTCTATATTATACATTAATATATTAATATAATATACCTCATTGCATTTATCGTAGAGCAATACAACATCCTCGGCCAGCCAAATCAAACAATACATCTGAATCCACAAATTAATAATAAATATAAATCAAAGCTAGACTGACTTTTTGATTCTTTTCTGATTCGAGGATTAATAACATTCGATTGAAACCAATTGCATACTATTACAACACGGGATAATCGATTCTCTTCTCGAATAAAATTTGGCTAAAATTTTATCGTTAACGCTTCCGCTGAACTATTTTTAGAATATTATTTACCACGTATACGGGACACCCAATAGCGAAGAGGCGGAAGGTAAAACGAACACCATGAGAAATAGCGGAGGGCGTGGGGGTTGGCGTTGAGCGACTGGTCGAGGAGAGTAGGGAGTATCGAATTTTCACCCCATCCGAGAGCATTCGTATTAATATTTTACAGGATACCGGTGAACCTAGGTAAGCCAGCTAGAAACGAAGCTCGATGGTGCAGATGCGTGGCATCAATGGCGGAGAAAGTCGATCCCGGGTCTAACTTTCGCGGTAATGAACCACGGGGAAAATTGAAAAGACACCGAATACACCTGTCGATAAACCGTGCACACGATATTCCACGTAAGAGTTTTCAATGCTGGAATTTTATATGGGCGACTAGTCGAAAAATAATCGAAAATAGATGCTATCTAAGATGATAATGTAAGGAAACGTAAGGGAGAGGAAGGGGTAAAATTTTGAAAACTTCTTTCGAGGAATTGGGAAGGATTTTAATGATGACGTGCCTCTGAAATGATAATCATCCGGGAGAGATCGTTGCTTTTATTTGTTTGTAAATTTTTCAACTGTAATACTTCAACGTTCTCTCTCTCTTTCTCTTTCTCTTTCTCTTCGCCGTATTATTTTCGTATTAAATTTGAGAGAATGGAAAGAGAAGGAGGCGAAGTTTCTCTATTAGGAACTATCCTCAGACTACAATCTAGAAATTTCTAGAAAGGTCGAGTTCACTTTGAGAAACTGCGATAGAAACTTTGAGGGAATTAATTTGGAGAAAATTTTATAAGAGTAGAAACAGATAAAATCGAACGAGCGATATAATATCTGGCCAAGGAAAGGCAGCTCGCGATTTTTTATCATATACCGAATATAAAAAGGTATGGAACACAGGTGGGAAGGGGTGGTAGACAGTGATTGCGGAGAAAACAGCGAAAAGGAGGTAAAGAATGAGGGAAAAGAAAAGAAATCCGTAATAATCCGGGAAACGTTTCTTCCAGATTATTTCTGCCACTCTTTCTCCCCCACTTTTTTCCCCCCCATCCCCCACGGATGGTCTGAAGGGGATGGAGATGTCTCTGCTGCAGGTAAACGTGCGCGAGATTTATCTCGTGAGTTTTTCCCCGTCCCAGCTGCGTGAAAACTTGCCCACCCCCAATCCCTTCACCCCTTCTCACACGCACACGCACGCAATCTCCTCGCCGTCCTTTATTTATTTACTTAAAACGTCAACCCTCCCACGTAAGGGGGATGTAATAATATTTTTCGCTCGACGAGATAAATCTGCGATTAATTTCTTCTGGATACGTTCGTTGGAGTGGTAATTACGATGGTGGGAAGGATCTGGGAAGGGAGGATCGATTTTCTGAGGGGTTGTTTTTCGAACAATAATGGTTAATTTTTGTGAAAAAATTGAAAGTTATTAATATCGTTCATTTTTTTCATTATGTCGTAGATTTATTATCCGTTTAAAATATTATTGTCGGACAATTATTGAATTGACAATTAAATTTGTTAATTTGTAAGATTAGGCAAACGAGGGAAAAAAAGAAATATATTATTCGGCCAATGTGACAAAAACATTGAAATTTAATTAAATCAACGATAGAAATTCGGGGATCTATAGTTAATAAAGGGCGGAATAATTTCAGATAAAATTAATTAACTTGTAACGCGACGGATCACGTGATATTAATTAACTTCGACTATGGCCACGCGGTATAAATTATATCCCATTTCCCTGGATATTAAGTGTTTTTCTAAAAACTTGGATAAAAATAAATTCGCGCAACGTTCTACGATGACCACTACGAGATCAAAGATAAAATCAGATATACGTTCAAAATAACGTTAGATAAATTACAACAAGATGGAGTTTGCTTAAACAAAAATTTCAATCTTTACGAAATGAGACGTTCGTACAGGTAGTCGGCTTCTTTCTTCACTTATAAGGGATGCTATCGATATATTTATCGTGCAAACAGGTTCGTAATATGCTCGTGTAAAATCAATATTCTCGAATCGACGCCCAGTGAAAAATAGAATCACGTAGTGTAAACTATTTTCTCATGGCCTAATTCCCCCCCCCCCCTTTTTTTAATTAAACGAACAGCAACAGTACTTGCCATCGATTTTCCCTCGAATTTTTTTTCTTGCAACGATTCGGGGATATATTTTATTTTTATGGATCATCGATACTCGATACATTTGACATGGAATTATATTGAAAAATTTAATTGATCAGAAAATGAATACTTTTGAAAATTTTAAGGAGAGCAAGAATTTAAGAAGTTCCGAGGATAAATAATTGTGTAAATTGAACAACGAAGAATTTTACGACTTGTAGAAGAACATCGTCGACTTTTCTTCGATAAATTTCCCACGGAGAATCGACATTGAAATGCTTCTTGATTGCGAATAATTCGACTTGTTTTCCTCGGTGCAAACCTGTTTCGATTTCGCGAAACGCAAACGTCAAAACTTGGAATGGAGGAGCGTGGAAAATTAATTCGCGTTAAATTCAATGGGATTCGAGAAACTTTCAATGCCACGAAACGAAGCAACCGGGCGAGATCCTTCTTGCCGACAACTTCGATAATAAAGAAAGATGCAGATTCTGATTTGAATGATTATCATCGCCTCCTAACATTTTTTCTTTCTTTCTTTTCCAAATTTACATCGAGTTCACCGAAACTCACTGGACTATAGTTCAAGCCAAACGAAAATTCCAAAAAAACCCGTGTACGTAAAAAAAAAAAAAAAAAATGAGAATTCCACTCCTGTTCAAAGAGTATCATCGCCACTTGCACAAAGACGGTATCGATGCGGAGCAATTACTCGAGCCGCGGGCAATTAGCCGCAAGCGGCGCGAAAAATTTAAATAGTCCGTCTTCCGTGGCCTTAAATTGCTGCGGCCGGCTCGCCCCTGTCCTTCATCCATCTTCCCGTCATCCGAAAATTTATCTGCGGCCACGAGGCCCAGCCAGGATAAGGAACGACGCTAGCCAGGTGGAGAAAGTTATATCGCCACGGAAATTGAAGCTTCTTTGAGAGCCGAGCCAACAGAGGAAGCCAACAGAGGAAGGAATTAATATTTGGTCACGAATGTTTTGGCGCGTATATAGTCGCATTAATTGTTAAGTATAAACACGTATTGCAGTTTAATTATAAGCCCTGTGTAAATTTTATGTTACTTCAATGATAAGGTGTATAATAAAGTATATAATAGAATATAGTAATTTAGCCATGATATATGTATATTGCTGTATCCTATGATCAGAGTATTAATACGTTGAAAAATGAACTAGTTAAAAACGTCAATGTTATTATATGATACATTCATTATTGGTTTATAATAATATAACAATTCCATGTTACTCTAAATATAAAGTATCTTTGGTGCAGCAATGATACATGTATGTTATAATAACAAAGTGATTCTTTTACTATTGCTGTATTTTATCTTATCCAGAGTTGGGTATTATTGAAAAATTAATTAGTTTAAAATTTCAAATAACATTATTTTAAGCCTATGACAATGTTATTATATAATATATTCATTATTGGTGTATAATAATATAGCAATTCCATGTTACTCTAAATATAAAGTAACTTTAATTCATGTATTGCTATATTCTATGACCAGAGTATTGAAAAATTGACTAGTTAAAATACTCGAATAACATTTATTCGTAGCTATTACAATTAATCTGCTTTTCATATAGGCTTTTCGTTTGGCATTACAATTATTTGCGATTATTATTATGTTTTGAACGATAAATTATTAAATTTTGCCAACTGTCTATGATTATAACACGTTAATCTAAACATGAACAATCTTTGATACAGCAATACGTATGATATAAAATAATAAAATGATAAAATAATTTTTCCACTGCTATATCCTATGACCAGAGTTGAAAAATTGACTAGTTAAAAATTTCGAGTAAAATTATTATATTTTAATTACTTATTAAAATGAATAACATTTATTCATCATATTACACAATTATTATGAAGCAACTTTGACTATTAAATTTTGCCCAGCATTGCCTACGATTATAACACGTCATATGGCGTTATAATGTGCTACATATCATATGTTAATCTAAATATGAAGCATCTTCGATGCAGCGATACGTATACAATATAATAATAAAATAATTCTTCGATAACCATATCCCATCCCATACAACGAATCAATGTTACTCTATTCTAATTACTTTCGATTATAAATCATGTTCCATTTCGAAGGATCGATAAAGATCATTCGCAAAACGTTCCGTCCAAAAAAACCTCGAGTCCTTTCTCGACCAATCCACCCATCCGAAAGGGTGCAAAGTACCCAAGAAGCAGATGATCATGAAGAGAGGGTGATTCCAGCGATCCTTATCGGCGATTATCGCGGCAGGCCGCCATGATCCAGGCGCGTTTCCTTGGAGGAAACCCATTAAACCGGCGGCTCCAGCGCGAGAACGAAACGAGAATTGGGAACACGGGGTGGGAAAAGACCCGGCAGTTCCTTCGCCCGGCAGTGGTGATTAATGCGAATGGGGGATGCGGAAGAAACAAAGAATCCCGGCTGCTGAAGAACTTTTTCCATCCTTCGAACGAGATCTTGGGGTATCATTGAAAATTAGGCTGCTCGATTAAGGAATTGATCGTCGAACACTCGAGAAATGGAATTTTCGAAGGATTTCCCATTTCAAGGATTTTTAAGATGGAAATAAGAATATTTTTAGAAGATTGAAATTAGTATCGCGATTGCGGAAAAGTTATACATAGTGTATAACGTATTATCACTTCACTTTTCCTATTAATCTGTTTAAATTTTTAGTAAAAATGGAAAATCGATTAAAACAACGATTAAATTAATCTATTTCCTTTTTTTTTTACTATATTACAGTGATATTAAGACGAAAAAGAGAGAGAGAGAAAAGAAACGTATTAATAAATTTAATCTTTATATTATCCAATCCAAGTTGGATTCTTAAGAGCAATCCCAGTAAAAAAAAGATTCAACTTCTAATAAGAATTTAAGAACTTGAGATAGCGTTAACCTTTTAACGTGGAAAGATTATATTATACACGTCTCTTTTAACAAAATTAACTTCTTTAATAGCTTCGTCTTAACACGCACACACGCATATATACATAATGTCCTTATTAAAAGAAATTTCAATCAAAAATATTTCCCAAAAATTCTTCTTGAATCTTAGAAACTAAAAAGAAAATATTTATTGAAAATGTTCTTGGCGCTTTTCATTTTACCCTCAAAATTCACCTAAAATTAACCTAATCCAAACTATAACGGGGGAGAAAGAGCAGAAAAACGCGCGAACAAGAGCTGGGATAGGATAAATGGTGGCGATTTCGCGCGTAACAGAGAAGACGAACGGGGACGAGTTTAAATGTCCAAGAGCGGTGAAACGAGTGGAGCAACGGAACCCCCGTGGAGGGAATTTATGGGAATGGAGGGGTGGAAAACACGGACGGCCGGCAAATATTAATGCGCTCATTAGCCGCTCTTCATATTCATGCTATGAAAATTCATCGTTTATTATGTAACGATCGCCGGCGGCGGCCAACTGGCTGGATAAAATCCACGCTGGATTACCGATTAACGCTGATCGACGGTTCCCGATATGCCCGATTTTCGAAATCCCTCCAATTTCCGAAAGTTTTGGAAATTTTTATCATTTCGAACGAGTCTTTGTCTTCTTCCTCTTCTTCTTTTTTCGATTTCGTTTCCCCGTCTGTACATTTGTGCAGAAACAACAAACTCGAGAAATATTTGAGGAATGTCGAGAGTTTTGACAGCTTCTGAGTCGATTTTAATTCCTCCATCTTTTTCATCTTGAATTTGGGATGGAAACGTTTCGAGAATTCTTCTTTATTAGATATTTCCTTTTATTCGTGTTTGCTAAATTTGTTTAGAATCTAGGAATCTAGTTTTCCCTCTGGTCGAAACTTTAGACATTCGATCAAACTTGTATTCCTTGCTCACTTTATATTTATGGAAAAAAAAAAGAATATATTCGGAAATCCACGTTTCGCGTGGAAAAACCTAAAAAATAACGCGAATAAATATGAATTAATTAAATTTCAAATACGCGATATTTCTGTTGGTATATTTCCACGAAAATAAATCGTTTCGTTTCACCTCCTCGACCACCCTCTCCTCAACTCAATTATATATAACGGCGACCACTATTCAGTTCCACTTATTTCAATAACACAATTACATCCTTCATGCACAGCCTCCAAGTGTTTGAAAAAGATCGTGCCAGTTTCTGTTCGTAACCCTCCCCCTCGTACATCTCAGCCGAGAAACGGCCGCAATAATGCGGCCTGGCCTCGTTTGCGCGCCACCAGCCGCATACGCCGGGATACCGGAAACGAGGTGTCCGCGGTTATCTTTTTAGAGCAGGCCGCGCAACAGGGGCCGAAGAGAATACGCGCCAAGAGAGAAAGAGAGACGGGGACGGGAACAAAGCGGGAGGGGGACGACGTGTAACAGCGGTGAAATGCTCCATGATACGATTGTGCCACGCGAAAAACACGCGTCGACCCGATTCCACTCGCCACCGTTCCTTCGTTCCTTCGGTGATCGTGGGGATACCGATGATGATGGTGGTTCGATTGAAGTTTTAGCCCAAGTCGAGGGAGAGAAAAATTGGAATATTTGGAATTTTTTGAAAAATTAAACTTAGAGATTGAACTTATTAGTTTGGAAGAATACAAAATTCGTAGAGGAAACGTTGCTAAAAATTTTACTCAAAGGTTCGTGAGAAATAATTCGATGACGATGGTGCTCGTTCGATTGAAATTTTAATCGAAGTAGAGGGAGAGAAAAATTGGAATATTTCTTTCTGAAAAATTATTAATTTGGGAGAATACAAAATTCGTAGAGAAAACGTTGCTAAAAATTTTACTCAAAGGTTCGTGAGAAATAATTCGATGACGATGGTGCTGATTCGATTAAAGTTTTAGTCAAAATCGAAGTAAATTCGTAAGGGAGAGAAAAATTGGAATATTTCTTTTTGAAAGATTATTAATTTGGGAGAATACAAAATTCGTAGAGAAAACGTTGCTAAAAATTTTACTCAAAGGTTCGTGAGAAATAATTCGATGATGATGGTGCTAGTTTAATTGGTGAAGTTTTAGTTGAAGTCGAGGAAGAGAAAATTTGAAATATTTCTTTCTGAAAAATTATTAATTTGGGAGAATACAAAATTCGTAGAGGAAACGTTGCTAAAAATTTTACTCAAAGGTTCGTGAGAAATAATTCGATGACGATGGTGCTGATTTAATTGAAGTTGAAGTCGAGGGAGAGAAAAATTGGAATACTTCTTTTTGGAATTTTTTGAGAGATTAAACTTATTAGAGATTGAAACGAATTCTATAATACGCTAGAGAAAGTGAAAATTAATTTAAGATAATACAAAATTCATAGAGGAGAAATTTTACTTCGTGAGAAATAATTCGATGGTGCTGGTTCGATTAAAGTTTCGGTCGAAGTCGAAGTGAATTCGTGAGGGAAAGAAAAATTAGAATATTTCTTTTTGGAATTTTCTGAAAGATTAAACTTGCGACAATGTTTCTTCGCGCTATATTTCATAGAAACGAATTCTATAGTACGTTAGAAGAGGTGGAAAATTAAATGGTTTGGGAGAATACAAAATAAGAGGAAACGTTCCATTGAAAAATTTTACCCTTTAAAGGTTGTCGAGAAAAGATTCGTGAGAAATAACTCGTGCTCATCCCCGATCCAACTGGTTGGAAGGGTAAAATCCATCGCAGGGCATTAATCACGGGCCAATTTCTTTAATTAAACCGCGACAGAGCCTAACAATTTCCTGTCCCTTTTCCCCTTATCACGAGGGGAGGGGATGGAAGGAAAGGAGCGCAGTCGATCGGGGAAAAATCCTTTGAAATCCTGCGCTTCAAAGGCGATGGAAGTTTGACGGCGATGTCACAGGCAATCCACTTCCGGTCTTATTTAGTAAATCGACTCCCCAGGCCAACCTCCCTTCCCCTCCCCCTATTGGCCAAGGGTGGAAGCACGAGTCTGAGAGAAGTATCTCAGCAATAAATATATCGGCTTATGGTCGTCTCGAGGAGTTTCACGAGTCATCGGAAGCTCGAGAAGCCAAACTCTCTGCTCGATGAAATAGCACTGGGATCCCTTTGGACCCTTCCCCCCTCCCCCGATCGCCACGGACCACGCACTCGAAATATCGAGACAACCAAAGAACTCGAGGATTCCCTTATCTTAGATGCCGTTCGAGATGGATTGAACGAGGAGTTTCCACGTGTTTGATCGCACACAAACAAGTTGTTTCTTAATGGATCTTTCTTTCGTTCGTTGAATAATTATATAAAAAATTATTTATTCACAATTCGACGTAAATAAAACGAGTAATATCGAATATTAAAAAAAAAAAAAAGAAAAATATCGAAAATAATGGATTCATCGTCGATTCCTGCACAGTTATAATTTAATCGCGAGAAAAGAGGTATAAATGTTGAAAATTTATAAGCATCGTGAGGAGCAACTTCTTCACTCAAGGATTATCCAAGGATAACGATCGGATATGGGTACACGCACTTCCGGCGCGACACGGGCGGAAGTTCGATGCTAGACTCCGAGTTCGATCCAACCCGATAAAGTGGATTCGATCGAGGCTCAGAACACGTAACGCGTTATCTATTAACCCTCCGCTTGATAAACGATTCGCTTCCTTCCATAAACGTGAACTTCGAGCGTAAATCGACTGGAAAAGGGATAAGCTAGTTGGATATTCGAAACCGTTCTGGTTTCCTTTCTTTATTCCATTCGAACGTTTTTCTTTTTATTTATTTATTTATTTATTTCACGAAAAAACAGCACGATGGAATAATTGCGATGGACTGATGTATAAGAAAATTTACTTACTTCTAATTTAAGAAAGTGCTGTCTAAATCAGTCTATGCTCTACATTTTTTCTTGTCGATTTACGTCAAAACACAATCTTTTCTTCAAGTTGTATAAAGTCTAAAAAAAAAAAAAAAGAATCATAATCAAAATGTCTCACGATCGTTTCGCCTTGCCTCGAGAATAAAAACTTTAAATCAAACCTCGTCAAACCATGTCAAAGAAGACACGGGGATATAAAAATATCCCCGAAAGATCAGAAATAATCTAAGATCGTATCCAATTCTCTTATCCAACCCTCTCCCTCTTCGAACTTTGTCAAACAATCGAAGAAAAAAAATGAAAATCTAAAGAAACAAATCAAAAAAAAGATACAAATCTAAAAAAAAAAGATCACAATCAAAATGTCTCACGATCGTTTCGCCTTGCCTCGAGAACAAAAACTTTAAATCAAACCTCGTCAAACCATGTCAAAGAAGACACGGGGATATAAAAATATCCCCGAAAGATCAGAAATAATCTAAGATCGTATCCAATCCTCTTATCCAACTCCTCCTCCCTTCAAACTTGGTCAAACAATCGAAGGAAAAAAATATGAAAATCTAAAGATACAAAATCCGTCGTGTCTTCTCTTATTTCGATCAACCCGCCAGTAATTGGCCCCCGCGATCTTACAAAGGAATAAAATCGTGCGGGATCAAAATCCCCGGAGCGCGCGCACATTTCTCCATGTACCATGGCCATTTCCTTCATCGTGGCAGAGCTGACTCGACGAATGGAATTTCCATGGCAAGGAATCTATTCTCGCGACGGGCTGACGTATTCGCAGCTCAGTGAAAGTAATCTATCATGTGACGGATAACGCGATATCCCGGATCACGAAGATCCTTCACAGAGAGTTGGATATCCCTTGGATATCTTTTGTAGAGTCGTATCGTGCGCCCTGCCCGTCGAGCACGGACGCAAAGGGATTCTTTTTTGAGAGGAAAAAAAGACAAAACGACGTTCCATGGCGTACGTAATTCACAACGTCATAAATTTAAATTATAGATTAAGATTATAATCCGAACCATTATAATCCAATTACGATCTACGATGGCTTTGTTACTCCGACTATATCTAGATGGAACACGAGTTGTATGCTTTTTTATACTTTAAGTATAGTTTAATTAAAGCGAATGAGAGCTATATCGCAATGCACCCCTAACTCTCTCATCTCTATCTCTGTTCGACAACTATTGCATAACTCAATAGTGGCGAGAAAGGAATTTTCAAAGGGGGGAAAAAACAAATTTTCGAGAAATATTTCGTAAAAATGATTCGAAAATGCCCTAAACGGAGCGGAGCAAAGGAACGATCCCTTTCGAAAGACTTGTCACCATTCATTCCTCTTCCAGTTCGATGAAAAATGCGGGTGACACAGTGTCGAACTAGATCGCAGCTATTCACAGTGTACACGGAAATGAACGTGCACTCTCGCAAGTTGGAGCTTTGAACGAGCCACTCCTCGCCTTTTCTTCGAGTTTTGGCAAGAAGACGTAGACATTTTTCACGCAATAACGAAAATCCCCAAGAGGTAGTAAATCCTCGGAAAGAGAGAGAGATTAATCATCGTGACCAAAAGACGATGTAATTAATTGACTCGTGAAAAAGGCGAGTTGTTAATCGGTTACAATTAAATATCTCTTCGAGATTCGATCTTTTCATCTTTCCCCCTCATCCTTTTTTTTTATCCTACAAACAAACGTCATCGAATTATTAAATATCCTTGATACAGTGAATTACAGTATATAAATAAATTGCAATTTTCTTTTGCTATTTGCTAAAAAAAAAAAAAAGGAGGGAAAAAGAATTCTCGAAGGAAGAAACAAAAGTTATTTTTTCCCAATTTTCCAAATTTCGAAAAAGAATTTGAATTCCGCGGGAATAAAAATTTCGCAATATCGATGATCCATCCATCGCTCGTAACTGCTCGCAATTTTACGACGAACGAAGGAATTTTATTCATCGTCGTGGATAAGTTCGGTAAATGACTTATGCATGTTTCGATACGGGCGGCCGTTTTCATGGCCGAGTTTTATGCGAGTGGCACGGTTGCATATAGCCGAGCGGAGTTTACGCGGAGCAGCGAGTTGACTGGTTTTACTGGCGGGCGACGAGCACTCTTTTACGAACTGTCGAAGAAGGTATAGGACAGAGATTCCTGACTCGCGATCGACCCTTATATCCCATTCGCTATTTTCATTTAAGCCGTTAAATTATTCGCGTCGAAGCACGGGTAGCCAGATAATCTAGTTTTCTTTTTTTTACAGTTTATCCCGAGTATTTTATCCCGTTTCTCATCCGTTCATGCGGATCCTTGAATTTTGAACGGGGTGCCTCGACAAACCGAATGAAATTTTAACTTCCGTTGTATTTTTATCAAACGTGTATACACGTGCATATACATATATATACATACGAAAAGTTAGTACTCACGTTGGGATTAAAATTTGTGGGGAAAATTTTATCCTCCGTTAAATTTTCCCAGGTTCGCGATATTGCGTTAGATTATTACAAAAGTATATTTGAAGAAGAGGAATATTAATTATTATCGGGGAAATTTTATTTTTGTGAAATAAAAATTGGCAAAGGTCTACGATTATAAAATACAATTTTCCTGGCTCGTCGTGTCATCCATCAAATCGAAACATTTAATATATTATTTTCGAAATTAATCGATAAAGACATCTCTTCGTAATATGGAAAATCTATCGTTTCACAATTGAGATGGATAGAAAAAGAAATGCGCTTAGGATACACCGTTCCTCCGCCGTGCGGAGGAATCCAAGTCTGAAAAATTAATTAAAATCGTCCGCCTCCGGGGTCCTTGCCGATCTATAAACCGAATGAAAAATTAATATTTCTTTCTTTCTTTATTGTGCGGGCGCACACAAGTGAAATTTCGTATTAATTAAAACGCGGTCCTTCGAACGCGGTGTTCGAAAAATAGGAAACGGGAATTCTCGTCGTTCTGTCAAACCCATGTGCATATTTTCTATAAGTTTCAACGCGATGGGAAATAAATAAAAATTCGATTTCAGTTTCCTTATGGCACAAGTGTTGAATAATCAAGGAATACAAAATATTTCGAGAATTTTAAGAAACGCGCGATTCTTATTTCCTTTCTTCTTTATTCCACTACTTTTCATCCTCTTCCCTCTCAGTTATCGACTTCGCTTGTTGTTTATATCTTCTCGTAAATAATATAACGAATACGTACCACTCCGTCGGTTTCTTATTCATTTTTCAAAATTGTTGCATATTTATACAATTATCCCTCTCGTTTCATTTCTCCTGTTCTTTTTCCTTTTATTATCATTTATTATTAATTTTTAAACATAGAAAGGAGAAACCTGATATGACGATTCACGACGATGAAAATTATTACTCTTCGAAGAGATTTTGATCGATCCCGATTTTCACGTAATTTCGCAGGTTGATACATTCTGTCGTATGAGGAAAAAAAAGAAAAAAAAGTCGAATTAGCTAGTCGAAATAAGAATAGAAATCTTCGAAACGAAACAATAATATCAGGAGTTAAAAACGCGGCCCCTCTCAATGGACTCGTGAAACGCGAGATTCCGCTCGTTTCCTCCGCGATCCGTCTTCCTGTAAGCACGAAGGAGCACCTCCCTTCTCCCCCTCCCCTGCACCCTTTCTTTCACAGCTCTTTTCACGATCCACGCCTGGCGAGCACATCAAAGCGTTCGCCCCTCGGAATTTTCTCCTGCAAATTTTCCTTCCCCGAATAGAGGAACCCATAGTAATTTCCGCGAGACCGATCTCGCCCCAGAAATATATATATATATATAAGCAAGAAATTTTGGATCTGATCCTCGTAAAGATATTAAATGACCGACAGAACGAAATTACGTTACAAAATCGATACGCGATAAACAGGGAATAATCTTTGAAAAGAAACGATCAATTAGCTGGTAAACGCTAGCTTCTGGGAAAATACGCGTAAAATTCTTCTGTTAGCGTCAGTTCGAAAAAAAAAAAAGAAAGGAAAGGAAAGAAAGAAGAAATTTAAAGGAAAACGGAGAAGTTGTAAAGTACGAGCTATAAGAACAAAGAAAAGTTCATCAAAAACTTGCTTCGTTACCGAGTAAATATAATAATATATATATAATAAATTTTCTCTTGTACCAATTGTATTTTATAAAAAAAAACAAGTTCAATTTAAACAAATCTAGATCAACATTACGTTACAACGCATCGTGTAGAAATACAACGCAAATGTTAAAAAGAAAAAAAAAAGGAGAAAAGGGCGCAAAGTACACCGATAATGAAGCGGAAAATAAGAGAGAGAAGGTAGGTGTAAGTGGTAACGGCCGACTTGCAACGGCGTCGAGCATGTCAGAAACATGTTTGACTCTAACGATAGCCGCTGGGTTACCCGCTGATAAGGCCTGTCCTCGTTTATGCGGAAAATAAAGATAAGCCACGGCCGAGGGCGAACAGTTTGTGCAACAGTTCCATTAAAAGAACCAAGAAAAACAACGTGGCCAAGAGGGGGTGGACGAGGAGCGGAGGGGATAATGGAATCGACGTGTATATGCACACAACATGCATGGGGCTGAAGGGGAAGGGGGATGACGTCGAGCTTTCGAGCATAATTTGCTGTTTACCCTGGGCGAAATAGAATTTTAACGAGCAAAAAGCTGGCGAGTGATCGATACCCCGATACGAAGATCGTTTTCTTGGAATCAAAATGGTTTGTCAAAAGGGGAGGGGGAAGAATGGCAAAGAATGAATTTCCTCGAAGAACAAGAGCCTCGTTGATTATTCAATACTTTCGTGTTTCGAAGTGGAATCTGGATGATTTAGATTATTTTCTTGCTCGTTTTCCAAATTCCATCCCTTTTCACGTTTAATAATTTCGTATATGTAGAAATTATGTTTTGTGAATACTTTTAGAGATTTTTTTTTCATAAATTTTTCATGGAATTTGGAATCACTGTATATTTACGAGTCCAATCGGGGAAAAATTCACTTCGCGTTGAATATAATAGTTCAATCGTTATACTCGCGATACACTCGATCCCATCACTACTGGCGAATTTAACGATTAAAAATCGTCCGCAAGGCGATATCTCTTTTCCTTTTGTTTTTACGCATAAAAAAATTCGAAAAAGCAAATTGGAAAAGTAAATGTAAGAATGAATAAATTTAAAAAAAAAAAAGAAATAAGCGATGTATTAAAATGATCGAGGAAAAACAGGGCGTTCTCGGCGGAAAAATCGTCAGTTTCGCGATTCCTTTGTAAGAAGCGCGAGGAAAACGCTTGGCGCAACTCAGGACCAGGTGAAAAACTCTTTCTGGAAACTGTTTACGCGCCTTTGAGGAGCTGCAAATTGAAAGCGAAATAGGGTCGGATTTTCGTGCGTCGCGTGCCTCCATTTTTCTCCTCTGCCAGACACTTTAAGACCCCATCCACCCACTGTGTTTGCGCGCCTCTGTGTGTGCGGGTGACGATGGTGTCTCGTACAATCTCTCGCTATTTTCACGACGTATAAACGACGTGGAATCAGTGTTTAAGTAAGTGAAATTGTTCCTATCCGTGGGGGAATTTTCCTCGCGAATTATCCGCCCTGGAAATGTCTGTTACGGTGGAACTGTTTCTATTATGATTCCTTAGAGGAGATATTCCGTCGCGAGAGGTGTTCGAATATTTTTCAGATTTTTATTTTCCCGATAAAAATTGTTCGAAACGGAGGATTGACGCGTAACCGAGGAAAATTGCGAAGTGAATCCTACGTTTGTAAGAAAGAATATTTACCGTAATTGGAAAAAATACAGTTGTTAAAAATATGCAAAGTGTCCCAAAAATATACAAATATTAATTAATTCTGAGATAATTTCAACATTCTCCTTTGCAAAAACTTTCGGTATGGCTTTAAATAAAATTGGCCAATCACGATTACTTCAAAATATTTAGAATTTGGAAAAGAACACGTAACATTAATCTACGGATTTTTGCAATAAGAATTCGAGGTTTTATCCCGTTACCCACAACAGAATTATTTTTCATGGGCTTTCGTGTCCCTTGGTAGCCACCCTGATGATATGCAAATATATTCGTCTACATCCCCCCCCATGGGAAGTGTCTCATTTTATAGCGCAAGTAACGTAAGAGGGCGATACGATTTTCCCTGTTAAAACTGTCAACCGAGGTTCTAATATTTGTCCAATACAAATTGTTTACCGATGATACCTTTCCCGCGATATTTCTTTCCTGTCGAAAATACATACGTTTCAATTTTTATTCTTAATGTATTTCAAACTTAGAGAATACATTTTTAGATTCGAACAAAATTGACGAAAATGTTCGTCTTTAGTCCATTTAGTATCGTCTATTTAATATTTTTAAATCGATTGAAACAATGTCACATAATGCGAGAAGAACGTGAAATTCGAACGAGATACGTTGGTTAATAAAGTTATTTGCGTTTTAAGAAAAAGAAGCGGAATCAGGCCACGTGGACAAGCTGCGTGGAGGTATTGTTGCTTTATGGCTTACCATCATCAGGGACGCGCCCGCCCCTCGAGCGTACTGGAATTCCGGGACACTCACCTGTAAACAGAAAAAAAAGGGAACGATTAAATACCTTTTAATATTGTATAACTTTACATTTCTCGACATTTCTCTTATTACTTTTTTAAGCATTTTTTGATAATTAATCTCCGTTAATCCGATAATTAGCGATGGACAAAATGTACAATTATTGCGAATAAATAGTTACTTTGACGATTTATCGTGGTTCGAAACGTAATAATAATAATAATAATAATTGGAAAGAATCGTAATGCCAAAGGTTATACGAAAAATCGACTGTAATGTAACGAATAAATGTTATTCAAGCGTTTTAATAAGTTCAGATTATTTAAAGTAACTTTATTCGAAATTTTTAACTAGTCACTTTTTCAACGAGTTAATGGCCAACTCTGCATGTGGTATATTCGCGATATGAATATACTACTGGAATACATTTGTGGAACGGTAAATTTTTGCACGACGGAATGCGATATACGTATAATCAGTGACGGGGAAAATTTAATAGTTAAAGTTACGAATAAAGTTACTTCGATAATTTATCAGCTTAAAACGCGATAATAATAATAATAATGAAGAATCGTAATGCCAAAGATTATACGAAAAACGGATCGAGCATCTACGAATAAGTGTTATTCCAGCGTTTTAATAAGTTAATCAATTAAAGTATTACTTTATACGAAATTTTTAACTAGTTATTTCTCAACGGGTTGTTAACGTGTTTAATTCTGGTTAGAGAGGAATAGTTGCAGCGAATAGGCGGCAGAGGGCGCAGCGATCGACGCAAAAATTCTTTCCAATTATCTTTTCACTTATGATAGAAAAAGAAAAAAAAAGGAGAAGAAGAAAACATAGAATCCCACACTTTAATCGTACGTATACTATGTATAATTGCGTGTGCCTCGTCGTATACTCCGTTCTTCAATAATGCAACGCGATAATTTCATTCCCATTTAGAGAAAACAATGGAAGAAACTATCGACGATAGATTGAAATCTAATTTTACGGATCGTCGAGATAGAAATAGACTTCCACTTTCTAAAAAAATAAAAAAAGAAATATATACACGCGAAGGGGGAAAGAAGGAGCAGGATAAAAACACGTTAGAAACAATGTATTAGAGCGTCGAAGAAAATCGGCATCAAACGATAGCCAATATTGTCTGTTTACGAACCAGGGACCATTTTCTTGCCGTGATCGAGGGAGTGAGGAGGGGGCGGCGCAAGTAGTAACGGTCGACGCATCGTCAGACGCCGGAAATTAATCCAGGGGAACGCGTTTACATGGTCGGGGCGCTCATTCTGCGAGTGAATGCCGCGTCAGTCGATCAATTTCGCCAAGATATCCCGTGGTCTATTTAACCGAGCAACAACAAAAGCCGGGCGGGAACAACAGGGTGGGAACAGAGAGAATTCACCAAGAATGCCTCGAGACATCACGATTGAAAAATTATGTCGATGCCAGATTACGTGGCATAGTATTTTAAATACGTTCTTTTTTTCCTTCTAGGTTTATACTGGCGAAAAAAGGATATTATTGTACTCACCGACATCGAGTGTCTTATATATGTATATATATATATATTTTTTTTTTCTTTTAAATGAATGGAAGTTTACGAAGAGAGAAATGGAGAATAAATTATAAATATTGAAATTGAAAAAGAAAAAGAAATTATGAAGGGAAAGCTATTGAAAACGTGATATCCATGAGAGGATTTAAAAATATCCAAATTTTTTTATTTGCAAAAAAAGGGCGAGAGATATTCGCGACATTGCGAAGAATCTGAAAATATTCAAGACTTGCAAAAAAACTCGAATATAAAGATGTCTGATATAGATATCTAATATATGCAAAGAGTCTAAAAATATTCAATATCCAGGGAATATATCGCAAAAAATATACTCGAAGAATATTGGAAAACTATGAAGCAGATACTATAATATTTCCGAAAAAAAATTCCAAAATATCGGATATTCGAGAAAAAATTTTGAAATACGAAACTCCAATAATTCGAACATCTGGGGAAAAATTACGAAACATTCGGTGTACGATCTATCAAACCTTTTCGAAAGGATATGGAAAAGTACGAGATATCTAATATTCCAAAACATGTTTAATTCTAAAACACCAGAAGGAATTGCAAATGATAGAAACTTTGATACCCGATATTAATAATTTAAAAAAAAAAAAGAGAGAGAGAGAGATATCGAGAAAGGATATCTGCAAATCTGTCAAAGGGCGTGAAAAAAAATTATAAAATTCCCTAGTATTCGTGAAAAAATCTGATAATATCCGACACCCACGACGACCTCCTGCCTACACGCGTAGCTTCGATTCGCCTCCGCTTAAGAACAGAAGGGGGCGGTTCCATCGCTTCATCCCCGTGGAAATGCAACTTCTTTTGAAAAGCGGATCCGCACGAGGCTCGCCTCGTCACGCCACGTCCAATTTGTGCGTGCGTTTTGAAGAGCTGTCACGCGCGACCTGCTTTTCCAGGAAAATTCGCTTATTAGCATCGTTCCCTATTCCCGGATATAATATTAAAATTTTAACCACCAGCCTCGAGCTCCTCTCTTATTGGTTGTTTCGATGCTACTACAATTCTCCTTTTTCCTCCTTCTCTTTCTTTCTTTCTTTAATTTTTTTCCATTACCTTTTTCTCGAAAGAAATATTCTAATATTCTAATTTTCGCGAGGCATACTCGTGGAGAAAGAATTAATTGAATAGTGGATTATTGTTGAAAATGTAGTAGGATGGATATAATAAGTGATATTATTACACGTTTGTTAAATTATTTATTAAGGATTAAGATCGAACAACATTCAACGATTTTTAGAAAATAATTTTTTTTTTTTTTTAGCAAAATCATAGCACATAATCCTTAAGTCTAACGATAACTCTTAAAAATTTTCTTAAAAATTCTACAAAAGTTCATTGATCGGTCTTTTTTTTTATTATCACGTGTTCCGCGCAAAGCAATAATCGAAAACGAGCAGAAACGAATAAAAAAATCTGTTAAGAAATTCGTAATCTTTATACATATATATATATATATATTTTTAATTTTAGACTAACTTTCAAAATAGCAAAGTAACATTTAATGCTACAAGCATAAGCGACGACGACTCTTTAGATTCAGCATACGTAGGAAAAAATAATTATTAAATCCCTTGCTGTATATATTTTCGTTAGAAAGAGATTCTTCAACTGCATAAATGTAAAGCGCGGGAAAGATTCCCTCTTGGAAAGACTAAGATTCTCTTTAAAACATTCCTCCGGTTCCTCTATTAACATATTTCTCTATTTGCAATGTAAAAGAAAGAGAAGGAAAAAGGAGGGAGGTTTCCTCGTCCACGTGGGCCGTTTTAAATTAATACGGATCCATGGATCCAAGGAAAGGGAGAAATCTCGTCGAGAATTACCTTCTAGAGAGGTGAGGAAAAGTTTCCAAGAATTCCATCGATTCTGGTAGGCGATCGGGCTAAGGTTATACTAAATTGAGCCGCGCTTTTTCACGGCTTTCGAGCCGTGAAAAAATCGATAGCTCGTTGTTTGCGATAAACGAGCGCGTATATTTCTTCCCTCCTCCTCGCTCATTCATTTCGTATCGTTTTTAATATGAAAGTGAACCCAATCGATTATAGGAAACGTAGGAATTCGACTGTTTCCAACTCGTGGTTAGACGGCGAAATCGATTTATTAATGGAGGATGGCAAGAGCGAGTGCATTTGGATCATTGGTCATTGTTTGATCGATACAATACGTTTTTAATTATAACGGATAGACGATAACGTGAAATTTAATAATAAAATTCGTGAATTTCGTTCGTCATCGCTAATGTTTCATTTTTTACCTTTTAAAATAAATAAATCAAAGGTACTTTCGTTGAATAATTATAAATCAATGTGACAGTGTTTTCGCATACTCCTCGAAACAACTTTGAAATAATGGTTTTATGGAATAATTTTTAGAATTGTTATTAACGTCATAGAAGCATCTTCTTTTCAAGAAACTTTTTAAAAAAGATAAAAAATAATTGCGAATAACTCGGAACAACATCACTTCCTTTTCAGCATATCATCCTTTCATTGTCCGTAAAAATTTCCATTATTTGAAGAGAATAACACGGTAGTGAATTAGTTCATACAACAGGATAGGGAATTTTTCTGTTAATCCCTATTCACCTAGCTCCTCCAATGAGTTTTCCATTCCCAAAGATAAAGAAAACATAAATTTTACTTTACCGACGAACTTTCTTCGAAATTAATTAATTAATTCTCGTGAAATAAAAATATAGAGAAAGGAAGTACACACGGCTCATTGACGGCATCGTGAGTTGCTCGCAATAAGGATAAAAGCATAAGAATTTTAATCATCGCGTGTTGCGACTTGATTGGTAAGTAACCATTTGTCGTGATATATTTTTCGTGACACGTCATCTTGTAACACGTAACTATGTATTCACGACTTGGTCACGCTTCGCTGTTTCAATCAGCCGAAACTTTTCATTGCTCGTAAACTAACTCTAAAATAATCTTCGAAAGAAACGTGGCAAAATTTACGATGCTTAATTAATCGAGCCGATCGACGAGGAAAGCAACGAGAAAAATTTTATATTCGAGGATCCTCTTTGTTGATATTCGCCTTAAAAAGAAAAAGAAACGTAAAAAAAGGGAAAATTACGATCGCGCCTGTCCTCTAATTCACGACTTACAAACAGTTAAAACAAAGATTGCGCCACCCAATCGCGGGATAAAATCCTCACACGGGTCCTCTACTCGGGTTTCGCGCGCGAAACATACTCCAGACCCCTCCAAGCCCCCCTCTCACCCTGCCTCAACTGCCATTTACATGCGGCTCGCTCCTCCGTCCCCATAAATAGCGAATATCGAAGGACGACACAATCTTATCGGTCGCTCGTTGCCGACCGTTAAAGGGTGTCCGATAATGGCGAGCTTGAAGGGGAAAAAGCTGCCAATCGTGCAAGTTGCGTGACCTGCCTGATAAAATCTGATCGACCCTGCTTGCTCCACCGCGCTTCTCGACAATTCACCAAGATTCCTCTCTTCGTGGTCTTCTGGAGCAGTAGTTGTTCAGAATTCGATCCTAAATGTCTCTTAGACACTTTTTTTTCAACGTTATACTTCGATTCACTTCAAAGAGCCCGCTGAATCTCTTGATGAAGTTAGCTGCAATGAAAATCCCAGGGTACTTTCCAGAGGGTAAGTGAAAAAGAAGAACCATCCCTTCAATTCTCGATTCATAAATACAACCAAGATCGAAGCCTATAACTTGGAAATTCTTGTCTGCCAAGATTCCTCTTTTCCTGCAGTAGTTGATTAGGATCCTAAATATCTCTTGGACAATCGAGCAACTTCGTCAGAAAGTTCACGCGTATCAGTGAATCTCTTGATAAAGTTAACTGCAACGATATTTACCAAAGGAAAAATAAATAGAACCAACCAATTTGGAAATTCTTGCCTGCCAAGATTCCTCTTTTCGTGGTCTCCTGCAATAGTTAGAATTGGATCTAGCGTCTCTTAGACACTTTTTCTCTAAGATTATACAATCGAGCAGCTATAGAAAGTTCATCACTGAATCTCTTGACGAAGTTAGCTGCAAAATCCCAGGATATTTACGATAGCTTCCAAAAAATAAATAAGGATCGAAGCCTAAAGCCTACAACTTGGAAATGAATACGGATGAACGATTGTTCCATCCATCGAGCACAGGAAAAATAAAGAAAGAAAGAAAGAAAACATTCGTTTAGAACCCTTCGCTTCGTTCACGCTTAATTCCTCTAAGATAAAGCAAAGTGAAAGGTGGAGGAGAAAAAGGAAGAAAGAAAGAAAGAGGCATCCGGCGGAAGGCGACGCCTTCTAGGTGTATCCAACATCTACCTTCGCCTCGAAAGACGATCGAGGGTAGAGGGTTGGAGGGTATAGGTATGCGAGAGGAGAAAACTCGCAAGCCAGGGTGTAACGTTGCAACGAGGCAGGGCAATTTATCTTGTTGTATTAGTAAATGGATGATAATGACGTCTAGAGTGGAGGAAGGGGAAGGGGGCGGTGGTGGAAACTGTCGGAAGCCCCTGTAAGCAGCTGCAGTTACCGCCACCCTAGGCTGCGGCCGACTTAAGTGTACATGCATTAGTGTTGCGCTTTCCTTAAGTGTAGTACGTGGCCGTGTAGTCGTGACAGTTCGCGTCTATGAGACGAGGCTAAGGTGTATCTTTTTAAAGACACGTATTCCGTGTAGGATGTGTGTTTGTCGATACACCCATCCCGTTTCAACCCTAAGTGAAGTCGTATTTTGTTGTTCGAAATAGCAGTTGGTTTTCACGCTGTGCTAAAAAGATTCTTATTTCTTCTTTTTTTTTTTTATACAAGAAAACGTCTCCATCCTCAGTATCAATTTCAATTTTTCGATTACGATGAAAATGATATTTTTATATCAACGAGTTTTATGTAAGAATACACATCATCGATGCGTTGTAAAAATGAAACACGAAAATTCCTTCTAAGGAAAAATTCGAGGTAGATTAGGTCTAGTTTTAAATAGAGAAAAAAAAGAAAAACCAAGTTGAATAGGGAGAGAGAAGTTCTTTCTCCATTCGATTTTGAATTATTTATCGCGAAATAATTATAAAATGCAGAATACGTCGCAGGATATCGTAATAAAATTTTATCGATAACTCGAGTACGAATTAAACCTTTGCCCCGACGTAACCACGCGTTGTTTTAAACAATTAGAATATTTTTGCAAATTCCCACTAAAGTCTTTCTCTCCAGCGACCGAAAATTCTACATGCATCGACTCGGTGAATACCCGAGGCCAGTTTCTCCCACAAATTTCACCTCGAAAACGTCATTGTCAGAACGTTTCCAAGACGCCACGTCGGACGTCCCCTATTGTTTCTTGGCCCCATCGTAGAAACGTCCACCGGTTACAATACTAATTGGTAGCCGGTTGGTAAACAACCGTGAAAGCATCCGGAGAGCGGTCCCTTTCCCTCGCCACAAAGCCGGCCCGCACGACTTTTCCACCCCTGTGCAGCATCACCGCTCGAGGGTAACAATGGGGGGATGAACGGCCCTCGGTGTGTTCCAGCTACGAGCAAGCATAACGACTCGCGTAAATTGGCGGCGAGACTTCCCGCCTGTCTTCTTTGACGACCTCGCGATCCCTGAATCGATTTTCTTTTCTTTTTTCTTTGCTGAGGTGGAGTGGACGAAAGGGGAGGAGAATAAAAATTAATTGTATCTCCGGAAAGATTCTTCTTACGCGAAATAAAAGAGAACTGAACGAGTGAATTTGTCCGGATGAATTTAAGGAATAAGAGGAGTAATCCGTTCGATTTAGATGCTTCTATTGTTGCTCGGAATATTAATAAAAGCAATCCGGTATTATATTACTTTGATCGATATTTGAATTTCTATTGATACTTAATAGAATATAATACTAATATTTTATTATCAATAATACTGCGATAGAATAATGAGTATTAATATAATAATTCACGTAATAATAATTCTGGTGTAATATGTGTCCACTAGTAATACTAGTAATATAGTATATAGTACTTAGTACGTTATACTTGACATAGTATAATACTTATAATATTATAGTATAGTATAGTGATAGTGCTAATATATAATTCTGGTGATATATATTCACTATACTAGTAATATAATATTTAGTATATTATACTTGGCATAGTATAATACTTATAATGCATATACTCGTACATATATATATACTTAGTATCTCACTACTAATAATATTACAGTACAGTAGTATAATGCTAATATATAATTCTGGTGGTATAATACTATATTTATACTTTTATTTATACTTATATATAATAACTGATATATTTGATAGTTAATATATATTCGGTATAATGTGATACTAGTATAGTAAAAATATACTCGACCGGCCAATTACGCCACTCTGTATTTACTTGTTTCTTTCACAATGTATCGGTAATGCTGTTTTAACACGGCTGTCCCGCAATGGACGTTGACGAAAAAGATTGATAAACACACTAATGGATACTAATCGATAGAAAGACACGGGGAACAAAGCGAAGCGAAGCCGATTGTTGTCGGTTCGAGCCGCGAAAAAAAATAAATCTTCATTAATATCCACCAAGTTCGTTTAACCAAGGTCCTAATGAATCCTAACGCGTCCTTCCATTAATCTTCTTCCCGATTCCACTTTGCTCAAAGGCGGCGCGTGTAGCACGCATGCATCGTGACTATAATGCAGTCATCATAACTCACGCCTCGCGAGTTTCGAATACCCACGGTGATTCTAATTTAGTTGCGACGAACCGAGCCGCGAACAATGCAGCCTCCGCGGGCCAATTTACATTTTCGTTCGTCTGATGGAGAACAACGTCGACGATGACGACGTCGAAAAATCGTAGCAGGCAAATCCCGTGATAACTTCTTCTCGGTGAGTTTCTTGGATACTTGTGAAATTTTCCGTCCAGTTTCGTTCCGTTTTCTTATGTTTTAATGTACTCTTTTCTTCTTATTCTTCTTCTTCTTCTTTTTCTTTTTCTTTTCGTTCGAGTTGGAAAATCGAAAGTAATTTTTTTCGCGATTAAATTTCAATCGTCGTTCATTTCTTTGTGAGTTGTATCGTCAGACTGACATCTTGGTAATGAAGGGGAGGAGACAATAAGTAACGAGAAGACAAATAGTTGGAATTTGAAAAAATAAATCTTTTTGTCGGGATAATCCTTCGATCTTTACATCATCTTCAAACTATTTTAATTTCACCAATAAATTTTCTGCCTTATTAAGCTGTCATTCTTCTTCGAAAGAATGGAATTATAAGGTGGCTACTTTTATGCAAAATCGAATTAATCTCGGGGGAAGTTTTTCTGTTCGAAATTACAGCTTTCATCGTGTGCCGTCGTAATTAATTTAATTTCGCGAAACTGTATTTCAAAATTTAATACGTCTTTCATATTTCTAAGAAATTTATGAAGACTCGCCTCATCTTTGAAATAAGAATCAAATCTTTAAAAAGAGGAATAAAAAGTTTCTTTCGCTTTCCATTATACGCAATTTTTATTCTTTCTTTTCATCCGGAAAAAAATTTCAAAAAATTGAGATCCCTTCTAGCAATGATAATAATAACTTTTATTCAACCAACGCAGCCCCATTTCTCAAGTGTTTTATAACTCAATAAACAAGTCTCGATCGACATTTTTGTATATCAACTTTTAAAATCAACTCTCGAAACATGTCTCTCAACATCAGTCAAAAGAGTTACAATCTTTTCAAAAACATTAATGCAATATTAAACAGATATTAAACAACTTTTCAATTGTTTCTAACCTGATAAATAACTTCAACTAAATTCTTCGTATACCTAACGTCAATCAATCAATCAATCTAACCTAATAGACTCTCCATTCCACGAATATTTTACAATTATAACAATACAGTTTTTACGAACATATAGATGATTTCCTTTTAAAAAAAGAAGCTCTAAGAGAAATGAACGGTCGAATCCCAGTTGCTAACCTAATTTAAACTAATTAATTCTCCAAAGGCATTCTACGAATATATTACAATTATACGATATACAATATACTTTCCTCTAACACATAGACGATTCCTCTTCAAAGCCGATAATCTAATCTAAACTAACCTAACTTACCCTAATCAACTATTCAAAGACATTCCACGAATATTTTGCAATTATAGCAATATACATAGACGATTCTCTTTTAAAAAAGAAGCTATAAAAGAAATGGGCGGTCGAATCTCGTCCGAGTGGTTAACCTAATCCAACTTAACCTAACCTAATTAATTCCCCAAAGACATTCTGCGAATATATTACAATTATACGTAACGAAACTTTCTTCTAACATGTAGATGATTCTTCTTTTCAAAAAAGAAGCTATAAAAGAAATGAACAGTCGAATCTCGTTCCAGTTGCTAACCAATCTAACCTAATTAATTCTCCAAAAGCATTCTACGAATATATTACAATTATATCTAACAATGTACTTTCTTCGAACACAATTCCACCTTTTAAAAAAGAAGCAACGAAAGAAGTATCATCGAGTCGATAATCTAACCTAACTTAATCCAATAAACTCTCCAAAAGCATCCTACGAATATTATATAATTGTATACAACAATTACAACGATATACTTTCTTCGAACACGTAGACGATTCCTCTTTAAAGCCGATAATCTAATCTAAACTAACCTAACCTATCCTAATCAACTATTCAAAGACATTTCCACGAATATTTTGCAATTATAACAATATACATAGACGATTCTCTTTTAAAAAAGAAGTTTTTCTTTTATAAAAGAGAAAATACTGTTTTATAAAAGAAATGAGCGGTCGAATCTCGTCCGAGTTGGTAACCTAACCCAATCTAATTTAACCTAATTAATTCTCCAAAAGCATTCTAGAAATATATTACAATTATACGTAACAAAACTTTCTTCTAACACGTAGACGATTCCTCTTTTCAAAAAAGAAGTTATAAAAGAAATGAGTCAAATCTCGTTCCAGTTGCTAACCTAACTTAACCCAACCTAACCTAATTAGTTCTCCAAAGGCATTCTACGAATATATTACAATTATACGTAACAATATACTTTCTTTAAACACGTAGACGATTCCTTTTTAAAGAAGAAGCTATAAAAGAAGCGCGATCGAATCTCGCTAACCTAACCCAACCTAGCCTAACCTAATTAATTCTCCAAAGGCATTCCACGAATATATTACAATTATACGTAACAATATACTTTCTTTAAACACGTAGACGATTCCTCTTTTCAAAAAAGAAGCTATAAAATCAAATCTCGTCCGAGCCGATTGCCATCCGTGTCGTCGGGAAACATAATTTCCCGCCGATGATCGGGAATCAGCATCGCGGAAATAGTCGTCTGAGGGTGTAATTCCCCCTTACGAGGGGGAGGAAGAGGAGGGAGAAGGGTCAACCGATTCTAAGGGAAGGAAGGGGGAGACACGCGTGGTCGCGTGCGACCACGTAGGCCGAGGAGAGATAAGAGAAGCGATGTGAAAAGAGGCCGAATTCGAATTCGAAGGGGGGGACGGGGGCATCAAGCCTTCTCCGGTAATGAGAAAATCACAAAAGACTTGCGCCGGGTGAATGGGGAGCCCCATCGTCGATCCTTTTCGCCGGATGCTCCGGATCACCTTCGAGTAATCCGTTTTTCAATCTTATCCACCAGCGGGGGATTTGTCCCCTCCCCTCCCACCTCCCAGATATCGCGTTTCCATCGAGGATGTCGGGATTAGCGTGCATTGTGTCGCGCGTAATGACGCGTTCGAAAAAGGGGAGGGGATGGCGGTTTCGCGATTGACTTATTACGGGGAGGGGGTGCAGGATGGATGTAGTTTCTTTCTCCACGGGGGGGATGAAAGGGATGCCTTTGTAGCCACATCGACGTTAAAATTGTTGACGTTATCAGTAGTTCGCTATCCTCCGATTTGGATATTCAGTTCGAAATTTAAATTTCGTAAATTATTCTGATAATTTCTTCTTTTTCCTCTCCTCCTTCTTCTTCTCCAGTGTTCGTTGCAATTGTAAAGTTATAAAGGTCAATTGCGATTTATCGTGATTCCGTATCGATGAAGGGAGAATTTTTCGTCTCTTTAAAAATAACTTTGCAATCCTCTTTGAACCTTTGAAACGAAGTAGAATGCAGCGAGGGCGCGGGTCAAGATAAAGAAGAGGAGGAAGATCGAGGTCCAGGGTAATAATAATCGTAGGAAAAGGGAATATCGAATCTTTTTTCATATTAATGAAAAAATTGGGGGATGGGAGGGGAGAGGACACGAAGAGGTAATGAAGCGTGATATTCACGAGGTCGAAATTTCCTCCGGAAGGAATTCGAACATAATGAGTGGAAAATTGACTTCGCAGAGCTTCTTCGTCGCTGTTTGCGTCTCCGAAATTAAATAAACATGAATCCCCTCCCGCTTCGGTTTCGAGAAAATGAAACGAAATCACGGCGATTATTCCGGCTGGCTCCATTAAAAGTTTCTCATAATTCAATCTGTATCGAATCGAGAGAGGGAAATGCTCTATCCTCGAATGACACGAATTCGTCATCGGTCAAGCGTGTCATCGAGAGAAATTGTAAAAAGTGTGACAATAAAATAGCAAAAATTACGTTTTATTTTAGTTATGCGATTTATTTGTTATTGAGTAAATTGATCGAAACGAATATAATTAAAATTATTATTACTATTGTTATATCATATCCCTATTGAAATCAAATTTATATCGAGTAAAAATTTAATATTACAAGTTCAAATTATCTTTATAAGTTTTCACTCTTCGTTATCGATATTTCATTTCGACACACGACACTCACTTAGAATGTGTGTACATTCTGCTAATTAACGTCGATACGAATTACTTATCGGATCATCAGTTTTGTAATTAATTTTCCTATCTGACAATTTGTAATTTGAAATTTGAACGTTATCTCGAATGGTTATATTTACGAAAATTTTCAAAAAATGAAAATATCGTCTCGATAAATTCAACGACCGAACAATTACTCAAAATCAAAATCAAAATTCAAAAATTCGTTAATATCTACTTGTCCATGGGATCGTAAGTATCGAGGTATTAAAATCATCGCATAAGTATTCAAGAACACGTAGGGGCTATTAATGCGAAATAATGATGGAGAAGGGTAGGAAGAACGAAATTAAAGCAAAGGCTGACTGAGCTGTTTCCGGTTTTTCCATCCCGGATACCGGTAATTGAAAAGATCAGAATAAGCACGAATATATACCACACGATAAAATGTGCGGTGTGGTGATTTTTAAAATTTTATTTTCATAAAAAATTGCCGGCAGAAAATTCGTTTTCAATTATTTTAGATAAAAATCTTGGCTCTCCCTGGTTTATTAACCGGATTTTTTAATTAAGGAACGAGAGATTTACGATCTAATGCAGAAGTAATTTATAAAATTTCAGGGAGAATAATATTTCGAAAAAAAAAAAGGCCAACATGTCGGAATATCATTGAACAATATTGAAAGAAATAAATAAACAATTTTAAACGTACACAACCAAAATAAGCAATAAAGCGCAAAAAACACATGGACAAAATTATCGTTCGAAGATAAATTAATCTATGATTCGCTTTTATTGTACGTTGAAATACGCTTTTCGTTCGAATTTGCACGTTTGGTCAATTGTGCCGAACAATTATAAAATAAATTCGAAAATAAATATTTAAATTTCCCGCTCAATCTTCTCATCATCAATCCATCTATCTATCTAAAAAAAAGAAAAAAAAAAGGAAAAAACTAACCCGTTTAAAATTAATAAATTTAAAAAACCCATTATTTAACCCGACGACCGAAAGGAAAAATACGAAGAAAGGAGAAACAAAAGAGGAAAAAATAGCTCGCTAAATCCGAGCACACGAGCAAAAGTTATAACCAAAGAGTAATCGATGCAAGAGCACATTGCTCCCGAGGCAAAAAGCCGCAAAAAGCTTGGCATACAACGTGGAGCGGAACGTGGTTGGAGAACATTCCTCCTCGGCGAGACGGACGCGTGTCGCAGAGAAAGGGGTTGGAACGGTGAAAATAGCCGGCAAAACGAAAATGTGGAACGCGTAGGGAATGGGTTTCCGCGAGGGTATCGAGTGGAACGCGCGAAAGGGATGCAAAAACGCGGTGGAGAGGAACGACACGTTGCCTTCCCGCCCCTTTGTTTCGACCCCTGGCTTCGGGTGGTGTATTGTCGACACGCGATAAAGGAGGTGGAAACGGGGACGGTGGGTTAATTTCGTTGAAACGATCACGGTTGAAACCGTTTCATGGTGGATGGTCAGTGATGAAAGGTGAGGGAAGCGTGGTTTTCAATGAAGCCATTTTCAAGGATCAGGGACGAAATTCGAAATGTTAATTGAAGTAACATTTGCGGGGGATTAATATCGTAGGTATTGAGATAAATTCAGCATTTTCTCAGGAGAGTCGATTTCTCGATTCTTCTTTTTTTAAACTAATCATTGTAAAGTATTGCAATATCCTTAACTGCGTTAATTACGTGGGATAATACAAAAGAAAACGAAATATTCGATCGCGTACTCCCAATTGGCCGGAACTTTTGCCAATGTATCGGCCACTTTTTCTCAAATATTTCTCTTTCTCCAGCGAGAAATGTTTACTCTATGGTTGCTAATGAAGCAGCACGAAGCGAGGTGGAAACTCGCCAGACGGAAATTTACAGGAAACGAACGTACGAATATCGTTCGAACACATCACCTCAAGATTCATCGAACACTTTTCCTTTCGCAAAAATGCACTCGACGAATGAAACGACAATGAAACGTCGTTGAAAACGCGCTTTGTTCCAAGTCGATATCTTAATCGAGCTCTAGGATATTGCTCGAACGCCATCATCTTCCCTTAGAGGTGAATAGCAAAGTTTTGAGTGAATGGTAAAAAAAAAAATCGCTGACTCAGCGAGTATCGTCGAGACTCGCTCGAGTCTGTGCAAACGAGACGACGATAGAGAAAAAATTAGGATTCGCTTCCGACATCTTCGAAACTAGAAATCCGATCGGAATGAAACGAGAAGCATTTCAAAGGAGACGCTTTCGTGTAAAATAGAACGATTCGTAATGATTTGTCGCAAAGTTATGGAATTTATTCGTTTTCTTTTCTTTTTTTTTTTAATCGAGTTCAATCGAGATTCAACACTATCGTTGAGATAGTCGAGGAACTCTTTTACAAGTTCGTTTCCAATGATTCCGTTTTAACTTGAGAATTGTTGTTCCATTATTGAAAGTGGGAGAATTGTTAATTTATGCGCATAGCTGCTTTTGAATTGATAAATTCGAGAGGGAGCATGGTTGATTAGAGAAGGTTGAAACAGAAGGATTATAACAGTATTAAATGCTTGATGAAACGCGTTCAAGTTGGTAGAATTTATTGGAAAGTTATTCATAAGTATATTATATATGTATGTATATCTTTTTAGCGAGATGTACACAATAATAATCCTCTCTTGATTTTTTTTAAAAAAGAGAGAAAAATCTTCGGTACCACATTATCGTTAATCCACATTTTCAGACAAGACAAACTAAAAGATTTGTTAATTAGGAAAAGCTCCTATATATATATACACACATAAGATAACGAATATCTTCGTTACGCAATTTAACAAGGCGAAGAACAATTCGAAGGTGCCAATTAAACAAACCAGGGAACTGTAACACGAATAATACGAGAAGTTTAATGAAATAATTCAACAAACTCTAACGTGACAATTCGACAATAACAGAAAACTTGTTGCCAAGTCGGCAGAAATCGCATCCCCCAGAATATTCCTCGCAAACTCAAAATCTTTAATACGCAGACGGGGCTTAAACTCGCGGAACGGTGTGCTCCGTTCGAGATAGATCGAAGCTCGAATCGAAATAAATAATGAGAAAATAATTAGAAAAAGGAAACGGAGGAAGGAAAAGGGCGCAATTTCTTATGCAACGCGTGGGGGAAACTCGACGCGTCCCACTGCTCGAGTCCCGGATTTTACCGCCGGTTTACGAGAAAACGAGCGGATTCGAAACGAATCGCTTCCGTTTCGCGAGTTTTACGGTGTAACTCCGTCCGACGACCATTTCCGCGAGTATATCGCGTCGTAAAAGGAACGAGTTGCCCGATACACGGCCCGATATTGGAGCACGGGAAGAAAGGGAAAAGGATTAGCGAGGAGAGGAGGGGGAGACGTGGAAATTGAAGGGAAAACAAGAGGAAGGAAGTTCGAGAAACGCGGAGAAGTTTGAGGAATGGAAAATCTCTCTTGGAAACACTTTTTCCCTTCTCCCTCGAAATAAAGAGAGAGAGAAAAAAATAAATAAACTCGTCTCCGAAACTTCGTATCCGACGAAAAGTTAGCTCTTAAGAAAATTTTCTCCATTTCCTCCGCAAATGCCTTCCTCGATATAAATAAAAAAAAAAACAGCTTTCGAATTCGATATTTCTTTCCCGCCTTTTAATATTCCCAATTCCTCCAGGTCTGAATAATTTTTCACGATGATCCTAATTTCTAACCTTATCTACTTTCAACGACCAACATCGAGCACGACTCGATCGATGCAACAATAATCTCGCAACATCCTAGAGAAATCCACTTTTCGTCTCCGCCTCCTCCGTCGAATTCCACTCGAGGAGGGGCAGGGTTTGGAGCGCGCAAAATGGCGTGGGTGTGCGGCCGGCAGAGGCGCAGGGAGGGGGAGGGGTGTTACACACGGGCGAAATTACACGTTCCACGATAACGTCATTAATCATTCTGTTTCGAATGTTCACCGTGTAAATAGAGGATCGTTTTGAAGCGCGGCCGCGTTTCCGCGCGGATTATCTCCCCGACGCGAAACCGGCCGGCCGCAGTTTGTAAGCGTGCATGAAATATTGAACTATTAGCCGGGGGCGATATATCATTTTAATATCGCCCGAATCAATAGCGTTGTCCGCCGGGTTAATTACGCGCCCTTCCCGGCTAGATCATTTCGCGACAAACGCTTCCGGTCCCCCTAATCTCTCCTTCTTCCTCCTCCTCTTCTTCTTCCTTTTGCTTCCTCGACCCCGTTTTGAGGGAAGGGGAGATGGAATTAAAATTCGTAAACGTAAATATAAATTGTTGACGATTCGATGGAGGAAAGGATCGGATTGGAAAAATGGAAATTTGGGGGGATTCGATTCGCCGAGGGATGATAAACACGAGGGGAGGAAGAGGTTAATGAAATAACAAAGGAATGGGAAAGGGGGTTTGTGAAAGAGGAAGGAAAGATGAATTCATCGATATCCTGGCACTTGCGGCGCGCTTCCGGTTTCCGTGACTCCCCTCGACAGCCCGTTGGTCGTTCAATCACAACGGGCATGCGATCGCTCGCGTTGAAAGTAATCTCGAGTCGAGCCCGTTCGAGATCGGAAACCTCGTCGACCGTAAAAATGGATTAGAATAACGCCAACCTTCGAGATAAATGTCACCGATAACCCGCTGATAACCAATGATAGTTAACCTCGACGTTGATAAGCCGAAGATAAAGTAAAGGAACGAAGGAAAAGTCTTCGCGAATAGCTCTCCGAATTTCACCAATTTAATTCTTCCCCCGAAATCTAACGATCTATTTTATAATTATTTTGTAAATGTATATCATCTTCAAGATAAAAAAAATATAAATAAATTTAGTTTAGCAGTTTCTTCCTTTTTTTTTCAACTTGTGAATCGAGCAAATTGCGATCTCTTTTATCATTTGACAGTAAATCATTTGACGTACGATGCTCGAGAATCGGAAAAGCTAGCCGAAAGCCGTTCCTTTATCTCCAAGTTGCAAATTCCAAGAAAAGTGGTTGTAACAGTTTCGAAAATTAAAATTAATTAATTTCGCCCGAAGTCGGGGACGCGAAAACAGGCAGGGAGAGAAATCTTGAGAGGAGAGGTATCCGACATTAGCCGATTCTAATCGAAACTGGGAAAAGCTCGTTATCGGAATTGTCTCGAGCTAAGCAGAACCGGGCTAATAGCGGAGCACAATGGGCACGGCTCGTGGTCGTGTGAAACACGGCACGTTGCACGGGATCAGGCGCAACGGAGTCGGATGTTCGCGTTTTAATGGTGAAACACTCTCTTTTCCTCTCACTGAAACTATTTTCTATTTCTTTTTCTATCGTGAAATGGAAGATATCTTTCTTCTATTTTATTATCGTATATCAAAAAGGTGGGATCGATCGACGAATTTAGGATCAACAATTCCAATCTGAATCGTCAGAGAGAAAGTTTGTACTTTGTCGAGAACTTTAATCTGCGTAGCCTTACTGTCTCGTAACTGTACTTTCAATATGGAATTAGTCAAATTAAATAAAGTTGAATTAAACTTGCAACTAATAATAATTCAAATAATTCATTTTCTAACCTATACATGGATCAACCTTCCATTAAAATGGAGAAACCTGGTCGAAAAATAGAATCGATTCGCATCTGAGGAGAGACTCTCTCTCTCTCCTTATTCCAGAATAACCTATCTAACCGTTTCATCCCCTGAAATCCACGCCGGTAACTCAGTTGTCTCAGCAGTCGCGACACTCGTTATTCTTTATCTCGATCTGCCTGCCTCATTTCGTCGCTGCGTTATCGTCGGCAAAGCCGACTCCAATTACAACCACCAGGTCGCCTCCCGCACGCTCGGTCGGCCAATTGAAAAATAATAGAAGCCCCTCGATCCCCATGCTACGTTTCCACTCCCTGCTGGGGTTACGTTGAACGAAACGCGTCGCACTCGCCGCTTAGAAACCGGTATCGTCAGTGAACACTTTTGATTCGATGCTCGAATCGCGTTCCGTTCGCTGATTAAATAAATAATCCGCGATCTTTAAACAATGGTCTTTAAAACCGTGCATCGTAGACCGTGCTTTCTGTGGAAAACCCAAAAATCGAACACATCGAATCTGGTTGGATTGAATTTGAAATAGAATAGTAAATTGGGACTATTTGTAATTGGCCGAGTAAAAAGTGTTCAACAAAATTCGTCAACTAATCTAAACTTTCGTCTCTTTTATCACAATATTTTCGAAAAAGAAACGAAGAAGAAAACGTTACACAAAACGCGATATTTAATTATCGATCGATCGACTAGGGAGCTTCCCCCTCGATCCACAGAGAATCGAGCGTGCAATTATTAATCGGGGGGTGAAATTCGATAAATTCGGGGATGAAACGGCGATGTTGGAGCGAAAGCGATTATCGCGCCCTGCCCGTGAAAAATGATACGGGGAAGAAAAGACAGATGTTCAGATCATCATGGGAACGGCAGTTTCGTGGATGGATTCTTCTCCTTCCTCCCTCCCCCAACCAATCCACGCTCGAAATTTGATACTTTCTCTCTCTCGTCCTCGTGATTCTGCACGCAAACCATTCACGATTCCTTCCCCGGAAAAATTAACGCGTGACCACGGAGGCAAAGGCGAGCTTCGTTCCTCCTTTTTTGGAAACGGATCCGAGTTTTTTCTTCTTCTCGATTGAGATTAAATCTCGCGCGGATGATTCTTCGATTCTCGATCGGAAGTAGAAACATTTCCCCTGGCCAATTTCCAGGGAAAGAGCTTATAAAAGAATTAATTATCGTCTCCCTTGCGCGACATCTAAATCCCCGCAAGAAGAAGGAGAAGAAGAAGAAAAAGAGGAGGTGGAAGAAAAGGGGGAGAAAAATGGGAGTAGAAGGGAGGGGGATTGGAGGGAAAGGTGGCGGGGTATCCAATAAACGAGAACAAACAGAGGTCTAGGGGGCGATCACAGGGTGACACGCATCGGATTTCGGGATTTGCAGGATCCCAGGAGCCTTGGCCCGGGGAATGGAAGATGGGGAAGGAGAAGAAAAAAAAAAAAAAGGAAAAAATGAGACAGGAAGCGTTGATCCACGTAAAGCGGACACCGGTGGACGGTCGTCGCCGGCCTGTCCGCTAGATATATTTTCTATTTTGTCCACGTAGACGAGACTCGCATCCCTGAAACGCTCCGTGAAGATTTCTTTCCTTTCAGACAACGGATCAGGCGGATAGAAAATTGATTTGGCAAAATTCTTCTTCACTTTTAAACAAACTTGTAATAAAATGGAGATATAGTTTTGTTAGCTCCACCAACAAATTGATTTTTTCGCGTGAAAAAGAGAACAATTAAAAGCAAAGTTCAGTGAGGCACACAAGCCGATAATACCGTGGAATAATAAAACCCCTGATTCAGCGACACCCTCTATCCGAGGAAGATTTCTGAGAATGAGATTTCTACAGAGTCTGATATTCCTAGGAAACAGTGAACGGTGTTTGGAATGCTTCTCAAGGATGATATCGATTGCCTTATTATACCGTTGAGACTGTTCGCACGGCTGGAAAATGTCTCGTTGAGACTCCAGTCGAATCGTTTCCAACACAAATGTACGTTCCTCCAAATTCTTCTCTCAAAAAGAAGATTCTCGTCATCGTTTACACGCCTCGTAATCTATAATTTGGAATATGAGTTCTCTTCTCCCACGCGACAAAGTTAATAAAAATTAGGCAACATTGAGAAACAATGTGACAAAAAGTACTGTAAAAAGTGGCGTCAAGTAAAGGGAAAAATTCCGATCGACGAAAACACGTAAAACCGTGATGGGAGGAAAAAGGCCATCTGGCGGCGATAAATGGTAATTAACGTTTGCAACGCGGCAGTTTACAACTCGCCAGCCATAAATGTCCAATCAAGGGGCCGAAGTTCGCCCGACGACGGCTCGCTCCTTAAGCTGTCGAGTTAGTTTCCGCCACGCTAGTTTCCACCATTCCTTCTTTCCACCTCTTCCGTGCCCGCCCAGATTAACCACCATCCCTCTCTCTCTCTCGTATTTCTAAGTAAATTTCGTTGTATAATTAACGTTTAATATCCAGCCAGACCTGTGTGCGCGCCGCTTTTCGCGGTTTGCGTCACGGTGAAGCCGGATCGCCTCGAATTAACTGCACCGACGACGCGACGTAATCTGAAACGCGACGGGGGGATGGGAACCTCATCCTGTTTGATCGGGGATCAAGGGACCCTTTTTAATCCTTCTCTCTCTCTCCCTCTCCTTATTTTCGTTTCTCTGCAACTCCCCCTCCCTATTTCTTGCGGTCAAATTTATTATTAATTCGGGATTAATGGTGTCGAATTACCAACTCGATCCCCACAGGTCTCGCCTGTACTTTATCTCGCACACGCGATGCAAAATCTCGGGACGAGTTTGACGAACGCTGCTGCTTCTTCGAGCAAATTCGAAAAGCCAACTCTTCTCCTAGAGATAGAAACGAAATCCGGATTGATCGAGGTCGAAGCCCCGAAGGAAGGCGCATGGGTGAACGAGATTCGCGCAAACCCTGTCAAACCAATTAAGCCGGGCGCACTGCACGGGCTGGCTTCAGGGGCTTTGTTGCGAGCCGGCCAGTATACGGCCGGGTTGATACAACGACGTAACGTATCAGTTTTATAGTCGAGGAGGCCGTTTCCTGCGCCGAGTTCCTTACGGCCGAGGCGCGTTCGATTGTTCGAACGTGTCGTAACCGGATGACGCCGGGATGGCCGGTTTTAATAGCTTCTGCAACGACGTTTCGGGCCGAGGGAAATATCCTCCCAGTTTGACAGTTTTCGTGCGTGGAGGACAGGATATAAAATGGCCGAGTGTACAGGGACGCGGTTACGGAACACGTTTCTTCCAAGTTTCTCGTCCATCGAGAGAGACGAAAGACGTCGAATAGTCGAGCAAACAAGCTCGATGGGGACCACGGTTTACCGAAACGTGATTCCTCGACGCGGAGGAGCACATGGGTCATCCTCCCCCTGAAGCCGGCGGATTCGGTGTAAAACCATCGATTCGAAGATCGATGGAGTACGAGTGAGAGAAGTACGGGCACAAAGGCGTGGCAAGGGATCGTGTGCGGTGAATAGCGGTGAAAGCGGCGTTGTATCGGGCCGGCATAATACACTTTCGTCGTCATAGCATCGGTCGGGGCCAGAGGCTGGAGATTACGCGCGCGTATATATAAAATCCTCCCTCCGGCAGCCCTTCCCCCTCAAAGGCCCCCTGGCCTCTTTGTGCCCTTCGCCGTGCCCCCCTCTTCTCCTCGTGCGATACGAGTGTGAGCCGTGTGTGATGTGGTATTTCCAGGAGAACGTTAATTAATAATTTAATCGAAGAGGCTGCTCCGGTCCTGCAGCCTCCGGATCTGCTGCCTCTCTAATTAAAACCGACCCTCGCATGACGAACACGCTATTACACGCGCTCGTGTGTGTGTGTGCGCGCGCGAAGGGGTGGCCAGACGCGCACACTTTTGGGGAAAATAAGGGAGAGGGCGAAAGGGGGTCTGGTTGGAGAGTCCTGGCGGACACTGGCCACGCGTTCATTGATCCGTCCGTTGAAATCTGACGTTTCCATCGGCGGGATGGAGGGGTGGATCGTTGGTTTCGGGGAAGCAGGTGGTTTCGAAATTGTAAAGAGCCTCCTCGCCGGCGACGACGGCTCGATTAACCCCTATTCGGATTTTTATATATATATATATATATTATATATATATATATGGATTTCTATATAAACATTCTGAATTATAATTTTCTAGAGATTAATTTTCGAAGTATTATTCCTTGGTGTTCTGAATTAACAAACGACAGAGCTCTGATTAATCGAGTTTCAAGAAAAAAAAAAAGAATATATCATCGTGTTCGGATATAATTCTACCCAAAAGATAGAAAATATATGTATATAGGCGATCCCCGTCATTTGGAGGAATAACAAGCCCGCGGCGGGGTTAAACAGGGAAAATCCAAAATTACGGGGGGAGGGGGGGAGGAAGACAAGCAAGACACCGAGACTTGCGCGGAAACACGTTAAACCGGGGGATGTTACCGTGATATTACATCCACTATTAACTCGCGTAATGAGAGCTCATAAGAAACGTACACCGTCGTAAACAGAATATTTTATTACGCGAGAGTAATGACGAAAACCCCACGGGTATCTGGCCCCGTGCGGATAAAGGTATGAAATATCCTGGCTTATTACTGTCCCCCGACATTTCAAATTTCCGGATTTTTTGTCTTTCCAACGGAATTTTTTAGATTCGCCCATTCTTCGTCGCCAAGAATTACGCGATATCGCGCGAAACGTGGATGGAAAAGAAGGAAAGAAAATAACAGTAACAGTAACAATTAACGATAAAAATTAGACGGACTCACCGAGATGGATCGGAAAGCTGGAGCAAATTTTTTGGATGCTTACCTGCAACAGAAAAATGGGAACGAGTCGTGAGTTATGGTTACGAATTGTTAATTATTTTTTCTTTCAATAAGTTGGAAAGTTGAAGATGATAGAAATTTGAAAATTTCTAATCCGTCTCTGATATTTTTTCAAACGATTCGGGAAAAGGTTGCACGTTATAATTATAGTTCGTTATAAATACACCAGCCCACGATGGAATATTATATTTACGAGCTCTTTATTCGTTTAACGTGATGTCGTGTAACTCCTTCGGGCAAGAAAATGAAATTATTATCACAGGTTCTGTTAAATATGATTTCGAGTCCGAATTTTCCCCTCCTGTTTGCCACGTGAACGGGAAAATGAAATGAACGTTTCAATTCGTATGAAAAATTAAAACGAGGGACAACACGAAACGAGAGGAACGCGGATTCGGTTTATCAACATTTTAACTAAAACAAACGAGCCCTAACGCAAATGCGAAACAATGAGTTGGCCGGAATTTCGAACAAATCAAAGCTTGTTGAGCTCTCGGCGAAATTAAAAATTCACGTCCAAAGTTGAAACCTATCTCTGACCTCTGATATTATGGGAAAGGAAAAAAAGAAGAAGTGAAATAATATCATCACGAATCTGATGAAATTTTCTTAAGAAAACTTTTATATAAAAAAAAGAAAAAAAAAAAAGAAAGGAAAGGAAAAGAAAAATAAAAAGCAGTTCGAGGGATTAAGGTACGTTTAACGTACGAATTAAACGTTTAATTTCGTACAATTTTAAATAATTAATTTTGTACGAATAACTTTGTTGGAAGAAATTTCAAACGCGTTTCGAGGAATGTGTTTCCAGGGTATACGTGATGGTTTACAGGATTATTGAAACGATACGGAGAGCACAGAGGATCAGTAATGATGATCTAAATGGACCTTGTCGCGCCTCAAAGTTCTCGAGAGAGATAACAGAGTCCCGAAACAATGGAATTTCTGTGAGCTAGTTTATACTATTTTGCCTCGATATTCGCAAGATTTCAACAATGCAACGGGGCTCGTTATATGTTACACGTACGGAGGATTCGCTCCCTTTGAACGAAAATTCTGAATTCCGTATTTTTGGAATGGTTTCATTTTGAGAAAAACCGTGGAAATATCGATTAAAAATTTCAACGAAATAATATCAACGCTTAATCCCGCACACTAATGCGATAATTACACAGTATGATACACGTACGAAGGATTCGCCCCCTTTGAACGAAAATTCTGAATTCCGTTATTTTTGGAATGGTTTCATTTCGAGAAAAATCGTGGAAATATCGATTAAAAATTTCAACGAAATAATATCAACGCTTAATCCCGCACAATAATGCGATAATACCAATTATACGTATCGTACATATCACATTACATCACTAAATTACGATATTAATACAATAATTAATAGCGCCTACCAAACCATTTCAAATTTAATGCTCCGCTAATAAAACTCGCGAAACTTTGATCTATAAAAAATAAAAAAAATTCACAACAAGCGAAGCCATTGCAGCGAAAGAGAATGTAAAACGATTAGGTTGAAAAAGCACGAAATACTAGGCGAATTATTCTTTAAACCGTAAAGACTTCTGAATTACAAGATTTTCTAAAAAAAAAAAAGATCAGAGCTCCCCTAATCCTCCGCCTCAAACGCGATACGAACAAAGTGTGTATAAATCCTTGCCGGCTAATCATCTTGCCGGCTAATTAGCACGGAAGGAAACGGCAAAGCGATCGTTTTGCAAAGCAGGATCGACGCAGGATCCGGCGGTTAACGAGAAAAATTCAGATGGAGGGTGAGAGAAAGAAGAGGCAACGTGGGCGGCGTTACGTGGGGATGAAATTAGCGAGGACTAAGCAACGCTTAGGCCGTATATACGTCCCTCTGGGGGATGAAAACTCCAGAGAGACGATATTAATACCGGCTCTCTGCATGACGCATGCTCTAATTTCCCGAAACTCCATTAGAGGGATCACGAGCGGTTCCCGGAGACGAGACAGATTCTGAGAAACTGCCCTTCGACCAAGCTCTGGTTATAACCTCGTCGGAATATCATCTTTTATCACTCGTGTTCTTCGATTCCTTTCACCAATCGTATCTTTTCTCACTTCTTGATGCAAGTTATTAAAAATAAATTCTTCGCCCTTCCATTCGAGTTTCAGACTTTTCTCACCAAAATACACGCTCCTTTATTCCGATTGCAGAAATACTCTTGCCGATAATCTTCCATTTTAATAGAAGATTCGAAGGAAAACGGGCGTCGATTTCGAAAAAAAGAAGAGAAGGGAAAAAGGACGCACGAATCGAATCGAAGGCATCGTGGAATCCCTGGCGCGTAGGGATGCATAAAAAAAGGGGGGTCCCTCCCTCCATCCCTCGAGACGCCTAATCGCGTTTCCTTGGCCAATCGGCCAACAGGGAACCGGGGGAAAAATGCAATCGCGCGGTACGATTAATGTTTAAAAAGGCGCAACCTCCATTCCCGGAATTGCTGGCCCGGCTTCCCGTGAAACACCCGCGAAACGAGCGGAATTTTTCTCCACGCCAGGCCTCTCACGACCCGTGCGAGATTAGCCCGACCCTAACTGCCCACCGCCGCTCCATCACCCTTTATTAATCCCTCCGACGGCGCATGCCATGCCTTCCAGCAACGCGTTTCTCAAACCTACGAATCGTGCATTCTCGCCCAATAATTCTACATTTCTTCTTTATTCTTATTATTATCGTTATTATATTACATCTCTCTCTCTCTTGTCTCGTTTTCTTTTCAATGCATCTTTCTTTATTCCTCTTGAAATTTAAAACGTGAAATTTGGGTAATTTCTTATTACTTTTTTTGCAGGTAAAATTCGTTCGCATTAGGGGGTGCACAAGGAATAATTTAGGCCGAGTTTGTTAGCAGTTTTTCAAGTATATAAGTAAAATCTCCACGATCAGTGTTGTATAGAGTCTTGATATTGAGAAGAATCGACGGGAATAATTATCGAATCCGCTTGCAATTTGATTAAACAATAATGAGAATATCGATACGGATTGAAAAGCAATTTCAAGCGAAACGGGATATTCAATTCGAATTCCATAGCAAAAGATATAAAAAAATTCGTTTCAGCTCCTTCACCCTAAGGAGCGATCATCCCTGGACGCTTGGATTGGCCGAGTTACCTCGGAGGGAATAATCTCGAACGCGATTCCAACTGTTTGTCCACTCTCTCTCTCTCTCTCTCTTCTCTTTCCTTTTAGTTTACTCGGAAGAGATGGAAGGAAAACCCTTTTCCCTGCCGTTCGCTTCTTCTCCGGGACGACAGATGCTCGATCCCTTATCCACTCGAATCGAGGATATCCACGGAAGCGTGTCCTAGGAAGGGAATATCCGGCTGGCGCGGTGGAAAAGGTGGCGAGGTTTCTCAAATTTACGCGCCACGGATTTCGTTGCTCGTTTGCGAGTCGAAGATTCCTGAAGCGTGGCGGATCGAAACGTTTCGATTGGGATGGAGCTCACTGTATCCGTGTCACATTGTTAAGAATCCATGGATAGTGCTTCTAAGAAATTGTCGGCAAGGGGACGAGACGCTTCGTTTCGCTTTTTGTATCATGTGTTGTTCGTTCGAAATTTATTGTACTCATTCTCTTCTAATTTGACTCGAAGCAAATATTAATTTAACATCTATTAAAGAATAAGAATCCATCCAAAGCAAACTACTATTCTAAAATAATTTATTTTCTTGATATTATCTTTATTATTATCCAAGATCGAATTTTACGTTCTCCTTCGAAATTTTTAAGAATCGTAACATTGTTATACCAAAATCGAACTTTATTCGTTCGAAATTTATTATACTCATTTTCTTCTAATCTGACTCGAAGCAAATATTAATTTACATCTATTAAACAATAAGAATCCATCCAAAGCAGACTATTATTCTAAAATAATTTACTTTCTTATTCTTATTCTTATATTATCTTAATTATTATCCAAGATTATTATTTTTCAAAATTTTTAAGAACTGTAACACTGTTTTTCCAAAATTGAACTTCTTTTTCATTTATATTATTCGTTCGAAATTTATTATACTCATTTTCTTCTAATTTGACTCGAAGCAAATATTAATTTAACATCTATTAAAGAATAAGAATCCATCCAAAGCAAACTACTATTCTAAAATAATTTATTTTCTTGATATTATCTTAATTATTATCCAAGATTATTATTTTTCAAAATTTTTAAGAACTGTAACACTGTTATTCGTTATTTTTACAAAATTGAACTTCTTTTTCATTTATATTATTCGTTCGAAATTTATTACATTCATTTTCTTCTAATCTGACTCGAAGCAAATATTAATTTACATCTATTAAACAATAAGAATCCATCCAAAGCAGACTATTATTCTAAAATAATTTACTTTCTTATTCTTATTCTTATATTATCTTAATTATTATCCAAGATTATTATTTTTCAAAATTTTTAAGAACTGTAACACTGTTATTCGTTATTTTTACAAAATTGAACTTCTTTTTCATTTATATTATTCGTTCGAAATTTATTACATTCATTTTCTTCTAATCTGACTCGAAACAAATATTAATTTACATCTATTAAACAATAAGAATCCATCCAAAGCAAACTACTATTCTAAAATAATTTACTTTCTTAATATTACGTTAATTATTATCCAAGATCGAATTTTACGTTCATCTTCTTCGAAATTTTTAAGAATCGTAATATTGTTATACCAAAATCGTACTTTATTCGTTCGAAATTTATTATACTCATTCTCTTCTAATCTGACTCGAAGCAAATATTAATTTCATTTATTAAACAAAACCGTAAGAATCCATATGGATACGTAAGATTCATTTAGTAAAGCAGCCTACTATTCTATTAAATTATATAATAATTTACTTTCTTAACATTATCTTAATTATTATCTAAGATTATTTCCCTTCAAAATTTTTAAGAACCGTAACACTCTTATTCCAAAATCGAACTTCACTTTCATTTCATATTATATTTCATCTTTCATATTTCATATTCTATATCTCATATTATTCGTTCGAAATTTATTACACTCATTTCCTTCTAATCTGACTCGAAGCAAATATCAATTTACATCTATTAAACAATAAGAATCCATAGGGATACGTATTCCAAAATAATTTGCTTAATTACTCTTAATAATCCGTTTGAACTTCATATATTCAAAACTTTCAAGAACCGCAACACCATTATTATCCACCGTTGTTCGCCATTCCAAAATCGAATTTCATCCCCTTGCCCCCTTCGAAACGAACAACTCGCCCAACGTCTTCCTTTCCTTTCCTTTCCCCTCGACGCAGGGATAGACTCTTGTTCGCCCCCCTCGGATTCTCGGGAATCGAGAGATAAGATAAAACGAGAGAGCAAGAAAGGAGAAAAGAAAAGAAAAGGGAGCTATCGCCACTTTTCCGCCCGGGGAAATGCCTCGTGTGTGGGATTCGGTTGATGCATAGTCAATCTCGGCGCGGTCTCGGGGCGGATGCCGGCAGCGGCTCCGCGGAAAGTCAAATTTGCTCATGATAATGCCGCGAATTTCTCACGGAAAAGTGGAGGAACTGTTTGCGCCCGCAGCTCGTCGCCGTCGTTTTACGGGGCGCTAAGGCGTCCCGGCTCTCTCGCTTCCTTTCCTATTCCCGACTTCCGGGAGGGGAGTGGGTTGGAGGAGGGGGATAGGGGAGAAGAGGATATAGCTCGAGAGGATGAAATACCTCTGGTGTGAATTTAAGTTTGCTCGGGGTCGGGACTGGATAATCGCGGGGTTAATCCTTTGGAACGATTGTTCCAAAGAAGTTGGGCGCGTGTATTTTTCCCCTTCCCTGGTTCGAGGATAGGGGGAGAGGAGGTCGGAGAGGAACGTAAGGAGCAAGTTTGAGATTTTTTTCCCCCTCCCCGTGGAAAAATAATATTGTACGCGTTTTTCAATGCAGTTCTTTTTTGAAAGCGATAGATATATGGAAAGTGCGAGGATTATATTTATATTCTTATATTCTTCTATATTTTTCGTCGATACGTGAAAAGTGTGATCGAAATAGTTATTTAATTTTATTAGTGGAAAATTTAAAGAGATACTTAAAAGAACGTATGTGATTCTTAGAAAATCTGATTGATTTTCAATGCGTAAAAGAAATTGAATTTCAGGCAGAATCAAGTAACGATTTAAAATAATTCGATTAAAATACAAGCAAAATTTGTAAATACAAACGCAAAATAAAAACAAGCATTATAAATAAAATGTAAAAATCGGAATACGAATATAAAATCTAGAGATAAAGAAATAATAATAATAAAAAAGAATTATCTAAAAAACTAAAAATACTCAGACCTTCAAAGAAATATCTAAAAAAAATTAACCTATCATCGTGAATCAAAATCTCGAAATTTATTTTTAAAACCAAAAGAAATTAAAAATCACATCGAACATTCAACGAAGAAAATTCGAATCCTCCCCCTCAAAAGATATTTTAAAGAACGAGGAGGTAAAACCCGAAATAGCACGAACCTAACCTAAAAATCATCGTGAATGAAAGCGTAGAAATCTATTTCTAAACCAAAATCAACGAAAAGAAATTAAAAATCACACTCAAAGAACAAAACTCGAACCTTCCCCAAGAGATATTTTAAAGAACGACGAGATAAAACCTGAAATAGCACGAACCTAACCTAAAAGTCATCGCGAATCAAAGCCTCGAAATCTATATATATATATATATATCTCTAAAACCAAAATCAACGAAAAAAAAATTAAAAATCATATCAAACACTCGAAATAAGAAAACTCCCCAAGAGATATTTTTAAAGAACGAGGAGATAAAATCTGAAATAACTTAAAAGTCATCGCGAATCAAAGCCTCGAAATCTATATATATATCTCTAAAACCAAAATCAACGAAAAAAAAATTAAAAATCACGTCGAACACTCGAAGAAGAAAACTCGAAACCTTCCCCAAGAGATATTTTAAAAAAACGAGAACGAGGAGATAAAACTTGAAATAAAAACAAACTTTAAAAAAATTAACTTAAAAATTGATCAAAGTTCGGAAATCTATTTCTAACCTGGAGAAAAAGGATCGTAAAGGCTGGAGGGGGAGGAGAATTCCTCGATGGAGGAAGGAGAGAAGGAAAAATGGAGCGTCGTCTACTCGGTTGGATTAATGTCGTTCTAACGAACCGTGGCTTCCGGTTTAAAGAAAACGTTACGCCCATCTCGTGGGACTCCTCGTTCCTCCGTTATACTCGAGGGGCTACTTCAGGATCGATTACTAAACTTGGGACATCGATTCCCGCTCGTTTAAGCCTCGCCCATCGATTCCCGTGTCAATTCCATGCCGCGGTTATTCGTCAATCTTGTCGATTTTCATTTGAGGCCGGCCTTCCACGATCCGGATGCAATTTGGAAAACAACCGGGAATGCCATGAATGGAATTCTTGGGAATGGAACTGATGCCAAGTCGATGTGCAACACAACAAGTCCTCCAATGAAAAAAGATTTAAAGAAACTTTTATTCGATTTCTTTCTTTTCTTTTTTTTTTTTTTTTATATGAAAATGATTGCTTGATTACAAATTTTGAATCGTTCAGTTGCTGAAGTCCTCGAAAAAATGTAAAGTTCTTGGAAATTTTTTAAAACCGTTCGAGTCGAGAGAAAATTCTAGAAATTCTAAAAATTTTGAATCGTTCGATTGGAAGTCTTGGAAAAAATGTAAAGTTCTCGGAAATCTTTCAATTGAAGAGAGGAGAGAAAATTCTAGAAATTTTGAACTACCGAATTAGAAACCCGTTCAATTCCTAGGTACGTCGAAAATGAGATCATCTCTCTAAATTGGTGAAGTACGTGAAGAGAAGTCGATTCATCGGGCTTCGAGTCTATTTCAACTTTGTATAAAAACAATCCGTCAATTCCTGCTCCGGAACAAAGGAATCGAAAATCAGAGAGGGATCACCCGGACAAAAGACGTTCTTTTCTTTCTGTTGCGCGTTGTAATTTCTTAGCAGGTGATGGTATACGGATAAATTTTACGGTGACCCAATTTCCCCGAGATTTCTGGCACGCGTTAAGCGATCCGCGTCCCAAAAGTCCCGAGATCTCTCGCCGATCTCCCGGGGTGAGCATCAAAAAGCGAGCGGACGTCGTGATTTACGGGGCGAAATTTTGCCAATTCTCGAAGGAGTCGAGGCGGGCCAGGTTTGGCGAGGCACGAGCGTGGCAGGTAAGCTTTCCGTGGCTGGGAAAATTCGAGGGGTTAGGGCTACCAAGGGCAATATAAATCCCCTTAAATTGCAACCACGACCTTCGATCTCGAGGCAATTATTCTCTGAACGTAGCTTTCTTTCGCCTGGTTTCCTTTGATTTTCGAAAACGAAAATCTCCTCTTTGTTTGGAATGTATGCATTCTCGAGTAATTCACCTGCTCCTAATAAATATTACGAATTATTTCCAGATTGAAAGATCGACATCTTTTAGAAGGAATAATTGAAACTTATAAGTTCAATTTTATAAAATAATTACATTCTTGGCTTCGTTTAACTTACATGCCAGAATCATATTAAGATAACTTGTCACATTTATTGTCACAAACTTTTGCACTTGGAATTTCCCCTTACCTCTCCCTTCTACTGCAATTATAGAATACAGAGATTAGAGAATTATTTCGATCGTTAAATTTTCACTTCTGCTATTTCTGACTTGGCTACGTCACGAGAGAAAGAAAAAGAAAGAAAGAAACGTATCCAGGAAGAAAGCAGGGAAATAAATAAATGAAATTGGAAATAATTTTCTCCGCGATATATAAAAGTTTTGGGAAACGTTCGGTCGTGTGTTGGAGGCGGACACGTGAGCGGACGATCAAGCGGAACACGGCGATAAACCGGTCACGTAGACATAGCGGGAACGCGTAACAGGGCGACATTTGTTTCGACCGCGGAGAAATGGTGGCGCGATCAAATTTGCATGAGCTGTCCTCGAGAGATCCCGCTCTCCGCCTCTCCGCATCCGCAATTTTTCGTTAATGCCTCGTCCGGAAAATTGAAACGATCGCTCGACGATTTGTATTTTTCTCTCCGATCGTCGCGTTTCAATCGTTCTCGAGCTATTCTTCTTCTCGCGATCTTATCGTTTTTATAAAACGGTCAGGATCGCCTGAAAATATTATTATTCCGATATTTTCAACAGCTTATTTTTTCAAAAATTTTTATACCAGCGGAGCTTAATTATTCGCAATTTTTATTGTCAAATGTATCACTCTTGGAATTGAACTTATAATAGATAGAATAGATTTCGTAACTCTCTACAGCGACTCGAGAGGCTCGCCTTAAACTCCCTAAAAAATTTAATTCTACTCTCTCAAACGTTCTTATTCCCAATATACCGTGCGTTTATACAAGTTCTGAACAAACCTGAATATTCCATCTCCAAAATGTCCCTGGGAGATTCGATATTGAAATCACGATCCACGCGAAATTCGAAAAAACGAAGGAATCGAAGGAATTGGAGTTGCAATTTCGATGAAAATTCTGGATCGCCTTGGCGTGTGTGATCAATCGTCGGTCGAAAAAAGGAGTAGAGAGAAATTTCTCCTTCGTTTCGTGGGCTAAAAGAGACAGACGGGTAGAGAGAGAGAGGGATGGAAGGAAGATTTAAGTGGATAAGACCGCAAGTGGTAGACCCACCGCTTTCGATGTTTGTCTGACCATCACGGTCTGTTGCTACTTGGGCGGAAGTTCGTCTCGGCGTTTCTCTCTTTCCGGCCATTTCCGCGGTTTCCGCGACCGTGAAATCGACACTCGAAAAGCTTCCAACACTTCCGTGAACATCTTTGAAATTTTTCCACCCTCCCCTCTTCCATTTTAGTCGCTTGCGAAACAACCTGAATTTTCATTAATTAGTTAATTAAAATTTTAAAACGATTCAACTCAAGTCTGAATTATATATTTAATTACGTATTTCAAGACTTTACAATTTATTGCGAGACTATTCTCTTTTTTTTTTCTTTTTTGCTAAACTTCTTAACATAATTTAGATCGAGATTAACTTGTATGATTGAAATCAATGGAAATAAAAAGTAATTAGTTACAATTTATTCCTTCTATTATTATTATTATTTTTTATTAAGATTAAAACCAAACGATTCGCTTAAAACGATTAAATAATAATAATAATAATAAATAATTAGGCAAATTCTAAATTTCAATAGGAAAAAAAAATTCTTCAAAAGCAATTAAATAAAGGAGAAAATAAATCAAGAGAAGAGAAGAGAAAAAGTTGGGATGGAAATCAAGCAGGGAAGGGCGAGTAATAATTGGAGAAAAAATTCGTAACGATTACAACGAAAAGAATACAAATAATAATTCAAAAGAAATGTTCTTAGGAATCAATTAAAGGAAGAGCACCGATTTATATTAATTCTCCATTGGATATAATGGATGGTAAGGGGGAAAAAAGCTATCCAAGAGACAAAAAGGAATCACGCGCCATGAAGCCGAGTGTCGTGGGACGTTTAATTGAAACGAGAGAATAAAAAACCAGTCACGGAAAAAGGGAGGAGCGAAGGAAGGAAGGAAGGAAGGAAGGAAGGAAGGAAGACGAAAGAAGGATGAACAGGGTCCTCTTTTCGTCTGACAGCCACTGGCTGCTGCAACCTGTTGAATTCCAATCCACGTGGCCGAGAATCTTCTCGAGAAATTATTTTTCCTCGAAATTTTGATCAATTGATTAATCTTCCCCTTCTTTTCGAGAGAAAATATTAACGATCTTTCCAATGCATTTCTGATGATACTCGAATAAGTAAGTTTAGCTCGAAATTTGGATAAATTTTTATCTATTCATATTGCTCTAAAAAAGAAAAAAAATCTCTTTTTTCGATCGAAAAGAAAAACGAACCAACGATTTTCGATTTATTAAACGATTCATTTAAAAGTACGCAATGACGTGAAACCTTGGCAACTTTATAAAGAAAGGAAGAAAAAACATTCGTAAGGAATAAGTGAAACGAAGTTAAAAAAGATTCGGATCGCAGAATAAAAATTACAAAGACGAAACGTTCGAAAGCGGGGACAAGGGCGTCCAGTTCGTTCCTTTTTCGTGTTTAAGAAACGAGGGCCTTCTGTCCCGAGGACGAATCCTCTTTCAACTCTCAATCTGTATTTTACGTTTTTTTCCCTGACCAACGAAACGAAATCGAAAAACACGATTCGGGGAGACGAGTTTAACGAGAACTGTTGAACGAAGATGAGATTCGGTTAATTTTAGAAAAAGATTTAAATCGAGATTTATCTTGTATTCCATTATTTCATTGTTACTCGTTTGAAACTTGAAATACGAAAATCTTAGAAATGAATAAAGTTAATGAAAATTAATATTCGTACGATTCGTGAAAATCTTTAAACGACGACAATTGAAACGTTGAAACAATAATAATAATAATAATAATAATAATAATAATCATAGATAATTCGATACGTAAGTGAACCGAGTTCGTTTGCATATCAAATTTGCATTTACATTTTATACTGCTTAATGAGATGTTCCGTAACATCTCTGGTCAATTTTAATTAACTTCTCCGCAATTAACATTCTCCCTCGCGTTAAATCGTAATTTTATTATCGTAATTTCATGCACGATAATTTATTATTCGAATTCGAATATTAGTTTGAATTTCACTTACCACCGGAGGGATATCAAAAAATCTCTTAACATCCCTAATTTCGGATTCTTACCTGAAACAAAAAAAAAGGGGAAAAAAAAGATAAAACGATCGTCAACTACTTTCTAATTTCCGCACAATTATTTCCCGTTTTCAAAAGAACTCGTTCGAAATTGTAAAATTAGATTTACTGCCACGAAACTACTTTACCTACGAACGATAACATAACCTAATTCTCGCCTGCCTAACCTAAACAACATCGATCGAGAAATGAAAAACGGAACGAAACGTGCTCATTAACACGAACGACCATAAATTTCTAAAACATACATACGGGAAAATTATCACTGCGATACATTCGTGCGCCGATCATAAAATCAATTCAGATTTTCCACACCGTGTGCTCGCAACGAATTGAATGATCAAACTTGGCAAGCTGTTGCACCGTGTTTCTTTGAAGCGAGCGCGGCCAATATAGACGCGTGTGCGATTCGGTAGCGCAATATCCCCTAATGCATCGCGTAAAGATCAACAATCGGTGAATCATGGTGATTGGATACACGAAACATCTGTGTCGCGTTTGATCGTACGTTTCAATACAAACAAACGAGCGAGCGAACGAGCGAACGAACGAACGAACGAACGAACAAGTTACGAGACTTTGTCCCACCGTGAACGCGGCTTTACATTTCACGCTCGGTGCGTACGAGCCGCCAATATTATCTCCGCTGCGGCCAAATACGTACGTGTGCGTACATACTATCGCGAGAAACATTATATTTCCTCGTCAAATTTGTTTTCGTCGTAGGAGAAAATTAATGGAATTGCCGATTTTTTCCCCTTCTTTCTTCCTTTAATTCTTCTTTTTGTTAATCCTCTGGAATCGAAACTTTCGTCAGAAATAGACAGTGTTACGTAGATTGCTAGTAGTTTTTACACAAGAATAAATTTTTACGCGATTAAAGAATCGAAGCTTAGAGATTTGCTCCTTTTCTTATTAACATTTTATCAATGATATTATGGATTCGCGTATTTATTAAAATTGTCCAGCACGTTGTGAAAAATAAAATTGCGGGTCGAGTATCCAAAATTTTTTCTCGAAGGGGCGCGAAGGAAAGGCACGTTCGAAGGACGAAAGATCCTGGCGAAAAATTATCCCGGGTGTACGTGAACAGAACTCGAAGAAGCGGAGAAGGAAACGTGTTTGAAGTACGTGGCTTCTAAAATAGAAAGGAATGATAGGGGACTGTAAAAGGTAGCACACGCCATCAGAAGAAAAGAATGTGGTGGAAAGATGGAGGGAAGTGCAATGACCAAGTGCAGTCGTTGGCTGTGCGATGTTGAGCGCGCCAACGTTACGCTAAGCTGCATCTCCTTGCATTCCTCCGCTTCAAGGTTGAGGTCAAGGCGCGCCTAAACGGCCATACTCTCGGTCTATGCACTCGACGCGCGTGATTAATGAAAAAATACGCCGGGGAAATAAGATTCTTTCTTGCGAGAAAAATTTCAAAATTAGAAAACCTTATGAATTCTCTTAAAGATCTTTATTACAGAAATTCCTTCTCTGCGAAAAGTTTTGAATAAAGAAAACATTTGCAATTATCAAAATCAATGAACGAGAATATTAATTGGCGAAATTATAATACGTGCAATTCTTGGACGTTTGCTTATAAATTGCACAAACCATTGTTACTTCGATAAAAACTTAAAGGTTTCCTAACACAATTTATCACCTAACTTGCAAAAACTCTTTATTCGCGTCACAGAAATTTCTTTCCTGCAAAAAGTTTCGGATAAGGAAACGATTATCGAATCAATGAAAATATTAATCGGCAAAATTATAATAGCGAACTTCCTCAATGTTCATTTATAAACTGTACAATTTCCACCATTAACCAAAAAATTGCTACTCACATTTACCCGACAACAACAACAAACCAGAACAAACAACCCAATCGTCGTCCCAGCATCAAGTTAAAGAAATCCTTTATAAATTTCTTCTAAAATACAATTGAAACTCGGAATGAAATCCGAATGGAAAGAACATCCATGAGCCGAAATTAAAAAAAAAGAACCAAGCTCGTCCCGCTGCCAACTTTAATCAACCTAACCTAACCTAACCTGACCTAACTCGCAACAAAACCGAATAAACTTCAAAGTCTCGCGGGAGAGGGAGATCCTTGGGTTCGAGGTCGAAAAATTAAAGGGGAAAAAAAGAAAAATCGCCGAACTTGGAAAGAGCATCGATCCTTGCCCAGGAGTGGAGACACGTTTTCCAGCCAGGTGTGCGGGAAAAGGAGAAAAAAGAATAATAAAAGGGCGAGACGGAGGCGGCAAAAGAAGGGAGAAATAATTCAAATCAAAGGCTCGAGGGGGGAGCTGCGCGTGTGTCGGCCGGCCCCATATAACCTTTTAGCCTAGTCGAGAAATTGCCAGCCCCGCCGTCAAGCTCCTGCAAAAGGACGGAGCGTCGCCTTTTTTTTCCAGCACTGATTCCATTTCACAAGAGCTTCTCAAGAAGATGAAACTTTTCGCCATCCGTACTCCTCCTCCACGTTGATTATTCGTATGCAGTGGATGATCACGTACGTGATCCTCTCCCCCCTTTCCTCCGTCTTTGTTGCGCTCGAATGGTATGTGCTCGATAATTTATGCGAAAATATTTGAAAATAACGAGATGGTGTCGATCTTGTCGTTATTCGAAGAGGAGAGAATTTGCATATTTGCGCCTCTGTTCTGGAAACTAAGAAAAATTCGTAAAAGTAAAAGTAACGATTCTGATATGAATTATTTTGAGATAACCGATTAAACTGTCCAAAATTTATAATTGCTCTATTCTACTCTTGCAAAGGAAGCAAAGTTCGTTAAAAGTATATCCGATTTTTAGGGGGACGAAAACGATCACGTTTCTCTCGAAGAATAATTGTTTCGAGAGGGGGGAGGAGGAGAGAGAAGAAGAAGAAGAAGAAAGAAGGTTTTAAACGCGAAAGAGTGAAATCAAGGAAAGAATATTCACCAACATTGCACGTTTCCAAGGATAGTTTAAATGCATTCCCGATCGTTCTACTTCCAAATGATCGATGTCTCGAATCTCTTTACGTATTACGCAAGAAGAAAGTGCGCCAAGGACCGAATAAAATAAATAAAAGATGAAGAGATACAATGATTTATGTCTAATAGCATGGATACTTTTCCTTCGCAATCCTCAACTAGTTCGAATAATTTCCAGCAAATCTCTTAGCTCTCTACTTCAACTGTTCGGCAATTCCATCTCGCAGCACTCACAATCCTTCAACGTATGTATCTTTAATTTCAATCGTTATATCCTTTTACAATAATTTCCTCGACGATGCCTTAACAATCCTCGAACTCCACGTTGAACAATCCTTCGTATCAAATTATTAATCACGAACCAAAATTACGTGAACGTGCATCGCTTAAAAGTTTATATTCTATCTTGAAAAGAAGAGAGAGAAAGAGAACGAGAAAGAAAAAGAAAATTCTTGGAGGGAGCTCCTTTTTTAAAAGAAGACGCGCTTCGAGAAAGCGTCCACCATTAATCACAAAATTGAATCTGAACCGGCACGAAACTTTGCACCGTCCATTATTCGGCCGGCAAGATATAGAATCACGGTTTCTATATTTGCGCGTGGCAGAGAGAGAACCCGTTTGGAAGGCTGTCTGGCCACACAGGCAGGATGTGATTATAGACTTGACGACCTCACGCTGGCCAGATTACATTGTTGAGCCGAGCACACCGAGCCTCGCAATGCCATTCGACCTTGCCAAACTACCTACAAACTTGAAATACCGATCATCCCGATGAAACGATCTCGTTCCGGATTAAATTGCCCTTTTGGTCATTCCATGCCCTTTTCACGTCATATCTTGACCCATTAATTAAGAGAAGACGGGTTAACTCGAGTCCCACCGTCCATTGCGTTCGTTTAATTTAATTTAACTCGCCTGAGAATTACGCGGGAACTGGCTATTAATGATTAAAACACGGCCTTTGCCGAAATACGCGAAGGTTGGCCGGATCCTAATTGCGCGCGTCGCTCTATTAATCCGTGTTTATTCGGACTTTAATGGATCGCGGATTTCACGGAAATCTTGGAAATTTCGTGGAATTTCGGGGAAAAGAAAATCGAAGAAAGGAATAGTAGGCATTGAAAAATTGGCCTACAGATACTAGGTTGCTGATATTTATAAAGTGTGATAAATACTTTGGAGATAATCGTATCGTGTTTAAATTTATAAAACAATCGCGGATTTCACGGAAATCTTGGAAATTTCGTGGAATTTCGGGGAAAAGAAAATCGAAGAAAGGAATAGTAGGCATTGAAAAATTGAGATACAGATACTACGTTGCGTTTCTGATATTTATAAAGTGTGATAAATACTTTGGAGATAATCGTATCGTGTTTAAATTTATAAAACAATCAAAGACAATGTATAGAGGAAAATTTAAGTTGTAACTGGAGATTACAATTTTATCGTATTTAGTTTACTAGAATCTTTGGACCCAAGGAAAAATTATAAATTGAAAACGTAATAGTACTTTGGAGATAATTGTATCTAAATTTAGTTTAAATTTATAAAACAATCATAGGGAAAAATTTAAGTTTCTATATAAATAACGATTACAATTTTATCGTATTTAGTTTACTAGAATCTTTGGACGCGAGGAAAAATTATAAATTAACGTTAAAAACGTAATAATACCTTGAAGATAATTGTATCGCGTCTAAATTTAACAATCGAAGATAATAATTTCTCGTATATAGGGAAAAATTTAAGTTCCTATATAACTAGAGATGACAATTTTATCGTATTTAGTTTACTAGAATCTTTGGACCCAAGGAAAAGTTATAAATTAACGTTAAAAACGTAATAATACTTTGGAGATAATTGTATCTAAATTTCGTTTAAATTTATAAAAATCATAGGGAAAAATTTAAGTTTCTATATAAATAGCGATTACAATTTTATCGTATTTAGTTTACTAGAATCTTTAGACCCAAGGAAAAATTATAAATTAACGTTAAAAAACGTAATAATACTTTGGAGATAATTGTATCGCGTCTAAATTTAACAATCGAAGATAATAATTTCTCGTATATAGGGAAAAATTTAAGTTCCTATATAACTAGAGATGACAATTTTATCGTATTTAGTTTACTAGAATCTTTGGACCCAAGGAAAAGTTATAAATTAACGTTAAAAACGTAATAATACTTTGGAGATAATTGTATCTAAATTTCGTTTAAATTTATAAAAATCATAGGGAAAAATTTAAGTTTCTATATAAATAGCGATTACAATTTTATCGTATTTAGTTTACTAGAATCTTTAGACCCAAGGAAAAATTATAAATTAACGTTAAAAAACGTAATAATACTTTGGAGATAATTGTATCGCGTCTAAATTTATCGATCAAAGATAATAATTTCGTGCATAGGGAAAAATCTAAGTTCCTACGTAACTAGAGATTTTACAATTGTATCGTATTTAAAAATTTGTTGACTGAAAGAAAAATTATTAAAAATCAACGTTAAAATACGATTTTCAAACAAAAATTAGCAGGAGGAAGGAAAAAACACGTGCTTACGTGCCAAAATTTTCGAGAACAATAATCGAGATCCGATCCATCGAACGAAAAACGGAGTCGTTGTTCGTCCTCCTCGGCGTGAAATTCGCGTAAAAAAAAAGAAAGAAAGAAAGAAACGGGAGAGGAGGGGAGTGGCGTGGAACGAAGCGCGTGGAGCGAGAGAAAGGACGCGCAAAGGGATTTTCAGATAATGTGACAGGCGAGAAACAGGCGAAAGCCCTTAGAGCGGCGTTCCCCTCCGCCATACAGGCGAAATGCGACCGTTTACTTTCTATAAAGCGGCGAAACACTGTCGTTCCATTACGATTCCGTCTGTTCTTCGATTCGACACCTCGACACGCGATGGCGGGTCTACCGACGAGAACAGACTTTTATCGGGGGGAGAGGGAATTTTCGAAAGGGATTGCTCTATGAATTTTCGGGAATGAAGAGAAATTTCATTAACCCAGTCCCGCGAAACTGATCGAGTCTGGCTTACATACAGGATTTCTTTCTTCTCGAAGATGTGAATCATATCGAAAATGGAGGTAACGATATACGTAATAATCGATCATTTTTCCCAAACCTCGCTCAAACGACAATCGTGCAATCGTGACGAGTCGGAAGGGAGAAACTGAGCATCGACACTCAGACGGGAGGGAAAAGACAGAGAGATTTTCGTGAGTGATATCAACCTGTCGACGTTAACGCGACAGCGAGGCGAAAACTTTTAAAGCTTTTTTCTTCTCGAAAGATATATATCCCTTTATATATATATTCGACGGAATGGAATCGTTTCGAAACGAAATTCCTCTCTAGAATAGCACGAGGTATAAAGGATCGAAGATTGAATTGGAAGGAAACTTTGGGGATTTTTTAGTGATTTCATTGGTCTAGCGAATCTCTCAGAATAGAAAGAACGTATCTCCGTCTCTTTTAAACGATATTTTCAGCACTTGAATTTCGTTTGAATCGTACAATAAGCATCGTCAGCAAATCGAATTAATTCCTCTCCCCTTAAAATAATCGCGGAAGAAAAAGCGAAAAGAGAAGAAACCGACCGAAACCACCTAACCCTGAAGATGATAACTCGAGATTCGAAACTAGATCTCGATTTTCGACGTCCTTTCTCGAATTCTGCGAAAAAATATTCCATCCTCGAAATCCACTTCTCTCGCTCCCGCGCGCTCGCAACGGGACAGGGGATGATAGCGGTGCATAAACACACTTATCGTTTCCCGAGATTTAGAACGCGCGTTCCGTTTGAGCCGTTCCGGAGAGCAGATACACACTGCGAGCAACACGAATATCTCAACCGGCTTATTTACATGCTCCTTCTCCCGCTGTTCCACCGGATAAGGTGCTCGATGGTATCGAAAATGGGGAGAGGGAGGGGGTGCGAGCAACCTCGAAGCGCAGGCGGAATCAACGCTGCCTTTGGTCCAGGCGATTTTTTATTATTCCACGATAATTGTGATATTTCCGATCCGAGAATATTCCAACAAATTCGTCCGAGTGGTATTTTACAGAACGAGGAGGGGCGTTGAATATGCGATATTGGGTCGCATGGGTGGAAAAAAGAACGTAAATTAATAAAAAAAGGAAAAGGGGAAAGAGTAAAAAAAAAAATAATAAAAATCGCATCCACGGAAATGAGTAAAACACGATACGTATACGATTCTTGGGAATATATTAATACCGCGCGAATAGGGGGGGTGTAATATATCGAAATACGAATATAGAACGGTGTGTGAGCGTTCAACAGATGAAACGAGATATAAAATACGCGAGGATGTAAAAATGTATCGCGTGTAGAATAATACGAATGTGAAGCGGTGTGGAATGTAAAAACGTATGAGAACGGTTGAATCACGTATGAGGTGGGATCGGGTATGCAGCGTGCAAAACAAATACGCGGGAATATAGAAATACATATATATATATATATATATAGTGTACATACGTTATAATTTGAAAACGATCAACAACGTATAACCTAAACTGAATTATTAACCGCACAAATATGAAACTAATTAGTCTCAAAAATTCTTCCCACCGACATCGATCCATTGAACATCGATATACGACTCTTTTATACCCTGTGTACAGCATCGGATACCGATACCGCGTGGCTCGATTTTCGAAAACGAAATATTAATTATCAATAAATAATTCCCTACAACGGCCACCGTTATATCTATTCTCCTCTTTAATTAACGCTAATTAATCATAAACAGGCGCGCACAATAGAGAAATAATTCGAATAATTAATGAAAGGGGAGATGGGGGGAAAAAATGGAACAATGAATTTTAACGTTGAGATCGAACGAGAACTGTGAATTAAAACGCGAACGAGTTCGAAATAGGGGAGAGGTTTCATCGAGATTTCTCAAGTGAATGAAAGGGAAGTGTGGGGGGGTGTGTTGCACAGCGAGATCGTCACACCGGAAGCCGGCGTGTCGGATTTGTCGAGGGAAGAATATTCGCGTATTTTGAGACGACGACGACTCTGCAAGAATTTCCCTTCTACGCGCGAATGCAGTTTTCTCTCGGGCAACTCCCGCTCCTCCCTTTTTCGTTATGGAAATAATCGTTTCAAAGCGCTCGATGGGATAGAATTCGAAATGGACGTATGAAATGTATCCGCATGGATGGATGGATGGATGGACGGAGAGGGGGGAAGAGAAGATTAATAAAATGTGTTTCAACCCATATTTTGAAGTTATCCGAGGGATATTGGAAAATTATGTCCTGGATTAAATTTCTTGATTAATATCGTAATATTGAGAAATATTACGCGTATTTTTCTTTCCGCGTATTGGCGAAATTTTTTAACGATGACGTTGGATGAGGAAAATTCGTGGATGATTTTCTTTCAATTCGACGAAGAATATGGTTATAACGAGCGAAATATGGATATTTTTTTTTTTTTTTTGGATCGAAAAACGGATCTTGGAACGAGAATTTTTACTTCACGTCGGAGAAGGAAAACTTTTTTGATCGAATTTCCCTCTTATTTTCGTAGCTTTTCACTGTTTTCACACGCATATAACGTGAATAACGTAACAGAGTTACAACTGGTTTCGGTAGGTTTTCAGTTTGGTAGCTTTTTAATAGACAAAGTTTATATATTTAATTAGTTACACGAAGTTTAAGCGGATTATAGAATATTGGATGTAAGTTACTTTTCGATAAAATGCTTGTTGCTGAATAACGTGTTAATCGATTAACGTTGTTACAGTTTAACGAGTGGCGCGAATCTTTAAAATCTTGATAAATAACCGAAAACTTTTACAAAACTTTGGAAAAATCTTTTAATCGCTAAAAATCGCGCGAATTAATACACCAAAGTGAGACGATTTCTTTGCCAAACATTCTTAAGAAATCCCTAATATACATTGGTTAATATTACAATACTTTTGATTAATTTCTTTCTTCTCATCGAATAGTTCTGATAATGAGTAAATCAATCACTTAAAAGATTAAAAAAAGAACACAAATATTTTAAAAGGTTTCCTTTGGAAACCTTTCGATTCTTTAAATTTCTTTACTCAGATCTGTTCAAAACAGAGAAAAAGGAAGAGAACGAAACACAAAATCGAATGGAATTAAGAAGAAAAATCGCTTTTCTCTTTCCTCAAATCTATTCAAAACGCGAAAGAAGAGAAGAAGAAACGCAAAGAAGAACACGAAAAACATAAAAAAAAAAAAAGATAAGAAGAAAAAACAGAGAAACCAGAAGAAAAGAAATCGCATCTGTTCTTCCACCCAGAAGCGAACGAAATCGGATAGAAAAATCGTTTTCCATTTCAAATTCTCTTGATTCTTTTTCTCAAACCTACTGAAAAAGAGACATCAAAAACAAGATAAAAAAAAGATAAGAAGAAGACGAATCACATCGACTCCTCCACCCAGAAACGAAGAAGAAATCAAGAAGAAAATCATTTTCAAGTTCTCTTAATTTTCTTTCTCAAAAAGCGACACGAAAAACGTAAAGGAAGATAAGAAGAAGAAAGAAACACAAAGAAGAAGAAGAAGACAAATCGATTCTTCCACCCAGAATCGAACCACAGAACCAGGAAGAAAGTCATTCTCCATTTCAAGTTCTCCCAATTCCTTTTTTTGTCAAACCTGCTCGAAAAGCGACACGAAAAAGAAGAAAAAAAAGAAAAAGGTAAGAAGAAGAGACAGAGAAAGCAGAAGAAGACAAATCGTACCGGTTCCTTCACCCAGAAGCGGAAGTGAAATCAGATAGAAAAATCGTTTTCCAGTTCCGCGGGCGGAATTTAGCCACACGAGTGGCGGATTAAAGGGTAAAAAAAGAGGGGGAGAGGGGGTGATCCTCTTCGTTCCGCTTCTCACCTCCCCTCGCCCTGAAAGAATCACGGTATGGCGGCGCGAATCCGCAATATGGCGCGGCCGTCTTTCATCCCTTTCAACCCAACCATCCACCGCTCGAATCTTGGAAAGATTATTAAGACGTGTAAGGGAAGAGCAAAGTAACCCCCTAAGTCTACTTAATGCTCGAGTTCGCCGGCCTGGCATTTAATTATTCCACGACATGATACTCGCTGTTAGTCAAACGCAGCCCCGCAGTGGCTTTATTGCGCAAAAATGAGGATAGGTGTGTTTGGTCTCCCCTTTCAGCGTCGCCAACCGAGCCTTCCTTCACAAGGATTTTCCACGTGCTCCTCCCCTCGTGTTTGAGCCGGTTACAGTTCCCGTTCTCATTTTAACGTTTCCTTTCCACTTCTAAAATTTCCAGTGAAATTTCGAAGGAGGAGAATTTCAAACATTTTCATCGCAAATTTTATTGCGGATATTGTGATTGATCGTCAATTAAGCGCGCGATAAATAATTTCGAATTCAATTTCGGGAAAAGATTACTTTTTTTTCTTATTTAAAGGAAGCTAAATTTTTATTTAATTTTCTATCGAAAAAATTAAGAGTTGCTCTGACCTACTTTTTTTCAATGTCTTCACCCGAAATGGATATTGAACGCGGGGACGATCGAAGAAGGAGACTAATAAGATTCGCGAAAATTCGTGTTAATCGAAAACGATATATTTACGATCTAACTTATTTTTTTCATTATCGATGAAAAAGAAATCTATGGATCGGATAATTTCAAAAATAAAATCGTAAAAAGAAAAACTAGGAGGGGGAACAACGGGAAAGGAAAGAATAAAGAAAGATTAGAAAAAAGAGGAGTTCTCTTTCTTTTTTTTTTCTTTTTTTTTTTAATAAAACGGAAGGAAAGATAACTAAAAATTTCGCAAGGGATTCGCTTTGAAAGAAATTTCGAACCGGCTGGATTTTCATTCTCAAAGGGGCAACCCGGCCTCGCTGAAGCTTCAATAAAGCGGCCCTGTTGGTTACGGTTGAACGAGGGAGTGGTGAAAAGGCTGATTCTGCCCTCCAATTCGTCCTGGGCCGTATTCACTAAGAAAATTACCCCGCGGGCAATCGGAATCGGGCAAGAATTTAAAGAGCCGTGGCTCTTTTTTATACAAAGCCTTTTCCTTTTGCTCGGTCGGACTCACTTGTTGCTGTCAACCTCGGCCATTGTTAGTGAGTTTAAAGCGGTATAAACGGTAATTGGCGCGATTAATAATTTCAATCCCGATGCAATCCGACAGACAAAAGATTACAATTTGAAAAAAATAAGAAAATAAAAAAGAAAAAGCGTTAAAATTTTTATTTGTTATCGAGAAAGTTACGAGTCGAAACTTGTTTGCATCGCGTTCCATTACCCATAATATTTCAACGTGGTAAAAAGTTTTGTTTTAATTAACGTAAAAGGGAGTTTTGTAAGAAAATATATGGAATTTTCTTCGTCTTGGGAGAAATTTTTCTTTTTGAAAATTTTATCAATAGAATTTTGCAAGCTTGCAAGAAAAAGTTGAAAATTCACGAGGACTCTTTTCAGAAAAGATTTACAAATTAGCTTTTTAAAAAATTCATTTTAATTTCTTGATTTTATAATTAATTTCTGAGAGCTCGAAATTCCAGCTCCATAAATTAAATCGTATATAATTAAACACGCTAATTTACAAAAAAAGAAAATGAAAAATATATGTATATAATTTTCAATTTCACAGAAAAGAAAAAAATAATTTCTACCAAAAAGAAAAAAGAAGAAAAAGGAAGAAGAAGAAGAAGAAGAAGAAGCAAACACGCAGAAATGCGCATAGAGAAACATCAGGAGCGCAGCTTATGCGCACTTAGACGTTGTGTTTCCGGGCAAATTCATCCGGAAGTCGAGGAATTAGACGAGCTGTCACGCTTTGGCAAACCGGATTGAATCTGGAACGCTTAGCAGGGACTTCCACTATTCCATGGTCTAAAGATTCTGGCAATTAGTGGTAAGAGATTCTATAAAGGGGTGGCGCGAGAGGGGTGAGATTTCGAATTCAAATGTCGTCGTCACGTTTGACACGGTGACAAGTTCCAGTTATCAGCAACTTCAAACGTGCCACCTGTTTTACCCTAATTCGAGAGTTTCGATTTTGCTCGAGGCGATTGGCAGGCTGAGCCGAGCCGTGATTACGGGCCAATTTCCTGATTTTTAATTTCGCCATTTTGTTCGACGACATTTATATGTTAATATTACTTTCGAAAAAAAATATATATATATACGTATACACACGTAGGAATCGATTCGAGGAATTTCAATTTGGGATAAAAATGTAGAAATTATAAATTGGAAGAGATAAAAATTATCAATTGGAAAATTTGTCGTGACGAGGGAAATTTTTCTATTTATAAAAAAAAAAAAAAAAAAAACGATATTGTTGCGAATGTCGAAAGCACGGGCTAGGATTATGTGTTGGCGTGTAGCGTCGGAATTATGCATAAGAATAGCAGGAATAATATTTTAAAAATAAAATTCGGAAAATTCACTATGAATATAGATTGTGCCTCGAATAAATATTTATGGGCGGAATACGTATACAGAGTATTTCAGAGATTTTCGTACGAATTTTTTTCTACATCCCCTCCTCCCCTCCCCTCCCCCTCCCCCGAAAAGGGATCGCGTAAACGAAATTTCGTGTAGCGATATAAGAAAATAATGTAACGAAATACGATTAGAAATATCTGTATCGCGAACGTTCATACCGATCGAAACAAAAAGCCTAACACCCTAAGCCTCGATTCAAATCCTCCACCAATCGTAAGAATCGTGAAAATGATTAAATGGAAAGAGATGTAAAAAATTTCGAAGATTTTCGAAAGTGAACTTTAATTCCGAACGAAATTTCGCTTAAAAAAAAAGAAGAAGAGGAAGAAAAATTTCAAAAATTCATTTCCACAAACATCTGGACGATCGAACGTCAAAGGATGTTCATGTACCATCATCTCCTTTCCACTATTTTCATTCCAGTTTGCATTAAAATATGCAACGCGCGCATAACATAAAAATAATAAATCTTGGAGTTGTTTCGCGGACGGAGGAGGCTCCGCATCGTGGAATTTCATTTCCTTCTGAATCGTCAACATTCCGAAACATTCCGTTTTACATTATTTATTATTATACGCGGGCGCAGAAGCAACGCATTGGGCACAAATACACGTAGAAGATGGCCGTTTCATCAGGCGCAAGATACATTTCTCATTTCCCCCGTTTTGCAACGCGTTCGCTTTTTAACATTTCAAATCCGGCGAGGATTCTTCAGCCTCGATAAACCTTTGCCAAGGGAACTTTGATCCCGCCCCCCTTACAGGGGGATGCAATCGACGAAATTTTTAATAATTCGGCTTTCTTCATAAAGTCGGGGATTGATAGCTCGACAACAGGCTTGCAACGAGATAGCGAGGGGCGAATCGAATTTTTGTCGTGCAAAAATATAAAAAAAACTCGAATTGCTCGGATCGGCGGACGATGCAACTGAAGGGATGGAAAATCGTCTCGAGGTTTTGATTTTTTTGAATCGAATTGAATCGAGATTCTAAACACTACCATATATTGGTAAAACAATAAATTTCTAATTCTTCGGATTAATAAATTCGCTTATTGCAGATGCTAGTGGCAAAATATATTGGAAACGTATATATCTAGGTTTATCTAGATCGAAGCAGAGAAACGCAAATTTGTATTTAATCTCTTCCGCTGGAACGAAGTGATGCGCGTCGATCGATGATTATTGAGAAATGACGTTTGGTTCAAAATTTGCACGATTAAATTGTGGCAGAGTTCAAACCTAATCCACGCCTGCGCAGATAAAATCTATCATAAATCTGCTACAAAGTTAGGTTAGTATTTGTAATCTCACTTCAATCTTAAAGTTAGAGGTTCCTAATTCTCAAGGAGCCTCAAGTCCGTCTAATAAATCTCAATCGCAACTTCTATTACAATTTCATCATTTTCAAACCTACATGATACTTCAATCTCGAACTCGAGAGGATTCTCAAACACTCTATAGTAATAAATCACAACTTCTATTAAACAATTTTATCAATTTCAATTTCTCCCAATATTTTTTTTTTATTCTCAAAATTCCAAATTGCAATTAATTTTCTACCTTCCTTAGAATCTCAATTCCGACTTTTTTTCAACTTTTATTTCTCTAAATCACCAATTTTAAGGAATCTTTCTTGCAATAATTTTCCATCTCGTATTTCCAACCTCACAAAATACCATTCTTAGAACACCAAAAACCCCAATCACAATTTCCATTGTAATTTTATCAATTTCAAATCTACACCAACTTACTTTCAAACATCCTTTAAGGAATCTTTCTTCCATCCCAAAAATTCCAAATTGCAACTAATTTTCATCTCAATTCTCTTCAAGTATTTCCAACCTCACAAAATACTATTCTCAGAATACTAAAAATCACAATTTCCATTGTAATTTTATCAATTTCAAATCTACACCAACTTACTTTCAAACATCCTTTAAGGAATCTTTCTTCCATCCCAAAAATTCCAAATTGCAACTAATTTTCATCTCAATTCTCTTCAAGTATTTCCAACCTCGCAAAATACCATTCTCAGAACACTAAAAATCCCACATCAATCACAATTTCCATTGTAATTTTATCAATTTCAAATCTACACCAACTTTCTTTCACCATTCTCAGAACACTAAAAATCCCAATCACAATTTCCATTGTAATTTTATCAATTTCAAATCTACACCAACTTACTTTCAAACACCCTTTAAGGAATCTTTCTTCCATCCCAAAAATTCCAAATTGCAACTAATTTTCCATTTCAATTCTAACTTCTCTTCATTATTTCCAACCTCACAAAATACTATTCTCAGAACACTAAAAATCCCAATCACAATTTCCATTGTAATTTTATCAATTTCAAATCTACACCAACTTTCTTTCAAACACCCTTTAAGGAATCTTTCTTCCATCCCAAAAATTCCAAATTGCAACTAATATTCCATCTCACTCTAACTTCTCTTCATTATTTCCAACCTCACAAAATACTATTCTCAGACCAGCAACTCCAAAAATCGAAATCGCAATTTCTACCATTTAATTTTATCAATTCCAAATCGACACCGGCATTTCTAATCCCATCAATCTCGAACGCTTTACTCCCAAGGACCCTGGCTTAACAGCTTCATCCCAGTTCCCTCGATACAAATACTTTTCATACCAATCCACAATATCCAACACGGTTGTACGGTATCACGGGCGATCCGATATTCCGTGGGCGGGTAGGGAACAGAGAAAGAGAGAGAGAGAGGGAGGGAGAGGTGGCGTGGAGAGGAACGGGCTGTACACGGGTTGGAGGCTCGACGCGGCACGTTAATGACAGGAAACCGGCAATATGAACTTGACGGCTCGGTACCGCATCGTGTACCACAGTAACGTACCGACAAACCGCAGGTGCCCCCCGACGACGTGGCCGCTTCGTTGCTATCCGTTACCCTCTCTCCCTCCCCCTCCTCCTCCCTCTTGCGTCAACCATCCATTCCGCCCTCTCATTATCCGTCGAGTTATGTGTGGGTTTGCTCGTAAGGGGTGTCCTCGTTAAGGGAGGATTTTCACACGGGTGGAAAAGTTGCGTTGTTTCTTTGCGAAGAACTAAGAATTTTCTCTTTCTCTCTTCCCCCCTCTCTCCTCCTTTTTCCCTGCTTTTCTAGGGGACGCTAGTTGGAACCGAGAAAGTCCAACTTGCGTTCGTAGTCGCTACGGTAATTGTAATAATTTTTGAATTGTGACTCACCGGTGGAGGGGATGAACGAGACTGGGAGCGATCGGTGATCGAAAAATTGTTAAGTGTAGGTACTTTGAGCTTACCTGCAACAGAGAAAAAGAGACAAATTCATTGAGAAATCTGTTTTAAAATTCGTATTGGAAGAGTCTGTGTATCTGTATCGACAGGAAATTGTATTTGATTAAATTTATTGCGATGTTAGTTTTATTCGACGCAATTATTAGAATTTAATTATAGAATTGAGAAAAATTCGGAAAATGTTCAAGATCGAGATTCCAACGAAAGAGAACAAAGGATGGCTATTTCTTTTTTTTTTTTTTTAAGGTGACGATTTAAAAACAGACGTTATCTAGACTAAAATTCTGCGAATCCTCGCACAAAGGGTTTATCTTGTCGTCTCTTCGCTACCGTTGCAGCGTATTTTGCACTTGATCTTTCTAATTCCATTTTTTCCCCCCCCCACGACGTAACGAGGGACGATAAATCAAGGCCGGCATACTTCCGGCCACGAGAGTCGTCAAAGAACGAATCACGGTTCCTCTTCCAAGATAGGAGGGGTGGCCGAGTGTCTCGCGAGGTGAGGCGGTTGAATGCCTCGTCAAGATGTTACCTATTGAGACGAGGATCCTCGAGCTTTTAAATTCCGTAGAAACCGAGAAATTTAATTTCTGCCAGGGGCCACGTGGAATGTCGAGGCCGATTTTGTCGAGAAAAAAAAAAAATGTTCGAGATAAAGGGGATGAATAGAGACGTCGCTTATTTCATTAGATTCTAACGTTTCGAATATCTCGGATTCTTAGCGTGCGTTCTACGCGTGTTTCCTTTTTCCATATATCGTAGAAATGTATCTAGGTTTTGCAATCTCTGATTCTCAAAGTTATAACAAACATTTAAACAAGGAAACGTTACATTCGCTAAATTTTAAAATTTAAAAGTCCGAGGAATATGCTCAGAAATTTAAAAAGAAGAATTCAAGAATTCAAAATATAAAAGTCCGGAAATTTATAATTCAAAAGATCAAAGATTTAAAATTCAAAAAGTTAGGAAATCCAAAAATTTGAAATTCAGAAAATCGAGGGTCATAAAATTCCAAATTCCAAAGACTGGAAGTAGAAAAATCCAAAGAAAATCGATTTCAAAATCCAAGGATCCAACGTTCGTGATAATTCAAAATTTAAAAATCCAACGATCTAAAAAATCAAAAAGATCAAAGGATGGAAAATTACGTAAAATTCCAAAAAATTCTCGAAAAATCAACGACGGCGAAATCCGAACAAGACGATCGAAAACCGAAAAGAATAATCAAAAATCATCCCCCTCTCCGCTAAGGAGAAAATACGAGGAAACGGAGTCGCACGTAAGGGGTTGCGAGGTGGCTAACGATAATTCCTATCGGGCGTCACGTGCCGCCAATATAAATCACCCCTTTCCCCACTTCCTCTCTCATACCCATCCCCCACAATTACCTAATACGTCCGCCACCCTATCCCCAGACACCATCGGTGCAAACCACCCCCCGTGTACTTCGCCCCTGCGGCCACTAACTTACGTTCCAACGCCAATAATAGATCCGGACAGCCTTGGAACCGCGTCTGACGAATTCCCCTAAATCACTGAGTATTTCTCATCGGGGAGGAGGGGGTGCGTTCGGATATTCGTCACGAAATCATTTCCTTGATGAGATATTAAACCGGGCGTGCGTTTCGAGATGTGTGTGTCGATCTGGGGGTGTGTTGGTAGTTTTGGGGAGGGGGGGAGTCAGCTATGGGATTAATCGGGGGAGGGGAAGTATGTTTTCGGCAGTTTATGGGGTGTGGTATTGGATTGGAAGGAAAAGGGTCGGAACTTGGGTCGTTTCGCGGAACGATTTCGGGCGATTTTCTTCTCGAATGTGCGATTTGTGTCTTGTGGTGGGTAAATAATAATAATAATAAGGTGGTATTAAATTCGAGAAGAAAGAAAAAAGAAAAGCTCGAGGGAGAAAAAGATGAAAGAGATTTGAATTTGATCTTGACCGTTTCTTTTCCTGTTTCAATCGATACGTTAATTTTTAATTAATTTTTTTGTTTCCTTTTCGAATTTTTCAAGAGGAATCGACTAACGAGGGGAAAAGGTTGTTATTCGAGAAAACATGTTATCGAGCATTTACCAGTGAATATAAGAATCTATATAAGAAGAGTGTATCTGTAGGATAGTTTATTGCGCAAATTTTCCTCGTGGCGCATCTTTGCACAGCGTCAATTATCAACGACGTTCCATCAACGATGGACGTTAAAATTCGTTATGGATAATAGAGCTCTTCGTCGCGAGGGCATCTCGTTGCACGGCTATAAATTTTCGGTCGGGAACCCGGCAGAATCCATCCCAGTGCGATCCCATAGAAATCGTTATTAGTCTGGATCCTTATGCGGAAACATAAATTCGATCCTCGTCGTCAACGTCAGTGCGTGCATTCTCGTTTCAATATTCGACGAGTCATTTTATCCGACATCTTAACGCACGATTAAAATAATTTTAAAAACGTTACAACGAACGTGCTCTTTGTTACTGTTCAAAACTGCCAGACAAAAGTGTTATCACACTTTGACAAATTTCTCGAACGAAAAGTCAGTTTCAGTCCAAGGTAGAAAGAAGAGAATCGATGAAATTTCAAAAGACAATTTTCATTTAATAAATAAATGTCTCTAACGGAGAGAAAAGAACGATACAAATTAAAATTCGAACGTTAATTTTTGCGCAACGAGATAAAGAAAAACTAGATGTAAAAATATCGAAAAATCGATATATTAATCGCTTAATTAACGATTTGATTCGACTTTCTGAAATTCTTTCGAACAGAACGTGGAGCAAAGAGAACCAAAAGAAGAAATTTCTCTATCTTAGAGGATGAAAGTAACGGAATCCTCACTGATCTTAATCTTGGAATTTGGCTAAGTCCACCTTTTCTTACAGTATCTTTATGCTGGTATATCCATATAGGTTCTCAACAGGTTGTACAAAAATTTTGATCCAGAATAAAGACTTCTCTCTCGTGCCATTTGCTGTCTTAACGTTTAACGTGTATCGATAACTAAAACTCCATCTAAGATCGAGACTCCATTTCCTCCAACAATTAATCTCAATTTCTCAATTTTCCGAAATATCGTGGAAGAAAAAAAAAGAAAGAGAAAAGAAGCTCAAGAGGCCTCGAAATGAAAACCACTGGGGTACAGAGATCCTTTCTCACGACTTCCACGGTCACTTACCCCTGCTGCAAACAGCAACCCCTGGGCCAATGCAAGCAGGCCGCGCACGTACAGTCTCTTTACTATGTCCCGTTTACTATGTCCGCAATAGATACCCGGGGCATTACTTTGCCTACATAAGGGGATGGTCGGAGTATACATTTTCCTGTTGAGGAGGAGACCTGGCCTACGGCCTCGAGTAGCTAGTGCAAATTTTTTTCTTTTCGGCGGCAGAGACAGAGTTAGATTATCTTAGTTTTCTTCCTCCCTGAATATCACGATTATTAATATTTGAATTTTATTCCTTTAAAGAGAAGTATAAATTTGAAAAAGAAGGGGGACAGGATATTTTATATCTCTTTTACGACACGCCTGTATTTTTATTTCGACGATATTTCCATTCTCCCGCGGCAAAATTACCTATAATGTTAAGAAAATATTGAAACAAACAAAAGACAGATTGAGAAACATCTAGTTTCCTGAGATAACATCGTGGGTAACGATAAATATTCTACGTTTATAAAATTTTCATATATATACGTGTTGGAGAGTGGAAAGGTAGATAAAGGCGAGTAACCCTCGATTTCTAATCTCTTTTTTCTACTTTTTGTTTTTGTTTCGTAGAAATCTTTCATGTAATGGTCGAGCGTGAACAAGTTTAATTAAAGAAAATTTGATCGAGATAATCGAGAAACGTGAAAAATGGCCAAGATCGATAGTTAAGTTAGGAAAAATAAAATTACTTAATAATATTTCTACCACGTTACACGTGCAACGTTGTTCCGTGTAATAAGAAAAATTTTAGGAGGAGACAAAGGGAAAATATTGGTCGGGTTGTCAAGGAGCCAATTGGCTACGAAGAGTTAAGTAAATCAATACTTGTCTTCCGTACATCGATGCTTCTTCTCGAGATAAAAATACTTTCAAGATTTTCAGGGTCAACTTCTTTTTTTTCAAATGAATTTTTTTTTTTTTTTTTTAGTGACGAGAATATTCTAATATTAATGATATTCCAGTGATTTTAGGATACGTTTAATATTAATATTATTCAATATTACTATACGATTAAATATTAGCACAAATACTCTAATATTAATAATATTCCACTTATTTTAGTATTCTATAATTCTAACATTAATATTAATATACGAGCAATTGTTAGTATGAATATTCTATTTCATACACTTCGTTATATTTCATTAATATTAATATTAAATAATTTTACTGATTAATATTACTGATATATAACGTTAATAATATTAATACGAATATTTAAATACTATCGATATTGTCGATAATACTTTTTAGCTTTTCCATTTTCAACTTGTACCGAGTAATACCTCGAGCATAAGCGTGTTGTGTTCAAATTCAAGGACGATGAACTTTTCTAAATGCTCCAAAGAGAAATCACTCGAGGATTCCTGGAAACTGAGCTCGCTCGAAAACAAACTCGAAATGGAATTCCACGAGAAATATGTTGCGAAAAAGGACGCAGAATAATTTTCAAACGCAACGGAGAAATAATATTTATATCCCTTCGTTCATGTTCGTAACATTAATTTGCAACGATTTTACATAAATTTCTCCAATTCGTATAGATAAACGACGTAATAACATTAAATAATTCGCAGTTACTAAGACTCTGTTATATTAAATTATACACATTATCGAGAGAAAGAGAGAGGAAAATAACCTTATTGCATCTGTAGAAAGGGATGGCGAGTTGGGGGGGTTGGGGCACGGCCACGCGGTCGTAGAAAATCATGGCGCCCGATCTTCCAGCGATGCACAACGAAACGCACGCACGCAGGCACGCACACGTTGAACCGGTATTGTTAAAAACGCACGCACACGCGTGCTCGCGTCGAACAAAGGACACGCACAACCGAGGGGGGGAAAAATTGGAGCTCGGCTCGGCGAACGACCAAACTCCACGACGGTCGAGGGAAGACTACGAATTCGTAAGGTCGGGCAGAGGGGCGAGGCCGTTTATGTTTTGAGTCCGCTCGGGCCCGCTCGACGTCGCTTCGGACCGCTTAATCGCTTCGCCCGATTTTCCTTCTCCTTCAATTTCCACATCACCTTCCTCCATACAATATATTTTTATCGTATATTAAATTTTTCACGCCTCTTCTCTTCGCCGTAATTATATAATATTTAACACTTCGTATAATGCTATTTCGTGTAGAAAGAAAATTCTGAAGACCAATTTATATCTAATTCTATCGTATCGTACAGGAAAAAAAATATATCTCGGATCAATCCTCGAGAAAAATTGCTATGCTATCTATTATATTCGCGTCATTTAATTTTTCTATAAAGAAAAAAAGAAAAAATTCCAAGGATCAATCCAAGACCGAAAGACGTACACTACAGTATATCCACGCCATCTAATTCTTTTATATTGCACGAAAAAAATTTCGAAGATCAATCCCCGAGAACGGTTGGCTCTTCTTCTCCAGCATCCGCGCCATCTAATTTTTTCGCATCGCCCAATGAAAAGAAAAGAGAGAGAGAGAGAAAAAATTCCAAAGATCAATCTCTGAAAAAAAATTACTCGCACCCTGTCTACGCCATCTAATTTTTCCCTTACGCTTTCCCTTACAAAAAAAAAAAAAAGAAAAATTCCAAAGATCAACCCTCGAGAGATGCTCAAAGCCGGCTCGTCGCCATCGTTGTCGAAGCACCCTTTCGTTCCTCCCTAACTGCATCTACGTCTCAGCCTCCCATCCCCGAGGTCGAGCGAGAAAGAGGGAAGAAGGGGGAAGAGAGAAAGAGAGAGAGAGGGAAGGCAAAGCGAGGAAAAGAGAGCCTGCAGGCACGTCCTCACAATACTGCATTACGATACCACCCCATTCACACCCGTTCCCTTTTCTTTCGGCGGCCACCCTGCGACTCTCGAGCCCACCCTCCGTGCTTGCGGAATCACTGTCGAAGGTTCGAGGCTACGCAAGATGGAGGGGGCGATCCTCGAAAATGAGATCGAAAGTAGGCTCGCTTGCTTACACAGAGAGGAAGGGAGGGAGAGGGGGAAGGAAGAAGGAGAGGAGAAGATTCGCGCGTCCTTTCTTCCGCCTCCCTCTCCTCCTTCGCCACCCTCTTTCCACCATTCGTTTCCCTCTCTCTCTCTCTCTCTCTCTCTCAATTCTCTTCCTGTTTTTCTTTTTCGAAGGAAACAAAAGGGGGAGGAAATAGCGGGCAGAGTAAATCTCCCTCTCCTTTCGTCGAAAACGTTGTTAGCAGGGTGAATTTAGGTCGCGTGATTCTTTTCTCACCTCGCTCAACCCGGGATTGGTTTGCGATCGTCGTCGTTCATGCGTTCGTCTTTTCTCTTCTCTTCTTTTCTTTTTTTTTCTTCGCGATCGTCCACGCTTTGAACGACGAACGTGGCGGGACATCGCGACGAGTAACGTCTCTCTCGACGTGATACGATAAGGAGAAATGCGTTTAGAAATGCGTTGAGCGAATGGGAGGATTCTTCTTCTCGGTTGAGAATGATTCGAGCAATGAAACATTTCTGTATATGATTATTAATGAGAGTAAATACAGAAATTTTCTGAATTTCTGAGTTATAATAGTAATATTAACGAACGAAAATTGTGTGTGTATTTTTAATAACCCACATCTACGATGGAAATGTATTTGCAATATCTTTCGACGAAAAAAGTCGTTTTGAAAACCTTCCAACCTTAAAAAAAAAATTCAGTACGAATAAAACGGAACAATAAAAATCGTATCGGGTTTAAAAATAACTTTTCAACATTTCATAACTGTATGAAAGTATAAAATATTTAATACGAAATATTCCCGAGTAAAAATAGAAAAAAAGAAAAAAAAATAATTTTTCATATATTTTCCATATTTTCACATTAATTCGCTTCAACCATCATCGCTCGTAATTTCCTCGTATTCCACTTGTATTCGAAAAAAAATTTCGATTTCCACGATGTGGATGATCGTCATCGAAGGAACGAAAACAGATTTAACTTGGTCAGGTCCGTTCTTTCGCTCTTGCCTTTATCTCGTTCGTTTGTTTTCAACGTACGATATAACGTGCATATGATTCCCAGCGTCGAACAAATTTTTCCCCAAGATATCTATCTACTTGGCGCCATATTAAGCGACAAACTTTCGAAGAAGAGACGTCGAACGTCTCCAAGTTTCTCGACGAATCTTCAATTTATTCTCAGCCCTCCCCCTCCCTCCTCCTCCCCATCCGCCCCAGAAATCGTTTCGATTCTTACGCGATTTACCATCGCGCCTCGATTAAAGAGCTGCCTGATGCACTCGATTGATTCCCAATCGAAGTTGGACGAGCAATCGGCACGCTCGAACAACGATGTTATCGGTTACTTCGCTCGAGATGCCCGAATGGAACGAATTTTCCATGGAAAACGGGAGGGGGGAGGTGTGCGACGAATGGATGGTCGTAATTGATTAATTGATAACAGTTTCGCGCGCAATTTCGCAAATTCTATTCCGTATGATATTTTCACGATTCTGCGCTCGAATTTTTCATTTCAAATTGTAACCAAATTGCAATGAAAATTGCGCGTAAGAAAATCTTAACGAGGGAAGAATATTTTACATTTTGTTTTGTAAACTTCATTTTACGAAAGTATATAACCTCTAAACATTCTGAACGTAGCTCTGAAGTCACGTTATATAACGAAATGATAAATGATGAGACACGATGAGCGAGGATCGGTGGTGAATTTACAGGAACGAGACGAATACAAAAAATTCACTTGTCTTGTTCGATGTACAATGTCGGGCCAAGTTCGCAAGTAATGTAACCCAGTCCAAGAGCGAAAAACTTCCACCGAACTAGGCCAACTTCTCGGCGTACAGGCCAATGAGCTCGATGAGCCAATCATGTAATCTATTATCATCGTCCACATGTTTGCCAATAATTCGTCTACGAATCGTTGATCATGGCGGACATCGAAACAATAATAGTCCCTCTGTTTTATATTTACTTAGAGCTCGCTTGGCGTGTATAATTATTATTACGTTCGTGTAGATAGCAGGCAGTTGGCACGGCGTAGGCCAATAACGACGAGCTAGACGTTGGCATTGTTTAGCCGAACAGAGGCAGCGTGAAAAAGTCGGGTGAAGAAGTTTCGCGAAGGAATTTTGCACTGTGCCATTGTTTACGTTAGTTAAAATTTTATTTTAAGAGAATTATCCCTCTCTCTCTCTCTCTTTCTCTCTCGCCATTATTCGATCCCGTTTTAACTCGGGCAAAATACCCTTCTTCGCTCGTCGACCTCGAACGGTTGCTTCTCAACAATGGATCGATCTCCATGATTAATCGCAACCAGGTTATTCTTATTTCTAATCATTTTATTAAAGTTAGAAAGATATTTATACAGAGGATACTGGAAAGAATATCGTTCCTTGATTCGCTTGAAAAATAAAATATCATTATAACTCTATCCAAAATGTATTTTTGCACAATTGTAAAAAAGAAAGAGGGAAGAAAAGAGCGTTACAGATTAGAGCGGGGGATATAAATCGGTCGAAGAAAAAAGTTTTGTCACGAAACACTGGCCGCGAGGACAAGTTGACGATAGAAGGCGAAGCGTTGTATCTCGGGAAAAATTTATCACGACACGGAGGAAGACAGAAGGTTGCTCGCGACCAAATCAAAAATTCCAGTCGATAAAACCGTGGAAATTTATCGCGAGGGGGATAAATGTTTGGAATCGACGCCTCTGGTAAACTCGAGGGGCAGAGAAACGGGAGAAATATTCGTGGGGATCGTCGCTGTTCCTACAAATTAATTCAGCGAAACCGTGGAACTGGAGTGGATTTTTAGACAGAGTTGTTTGGGTATTAGAATTAGCAACGTTTCGGGCCTGGTTTAGAAGCGTGGCTTTATTAAAAAGTTGAAGTTTTTGCGAAGTGGAAACTCGAAACGAGTGATTTTGGATTATTGAAAAACATAGAACTTTCCATTGAATCGATATGCATTGTTCTTCGTTTCTTTCTTTCGTTTTTTTTTTTTCCCCTCTCCCGTTTCGATGGAGAAAAATTGAATCCGTTAATAATTGTAAAGGAGAATGAATATAACGGTTGAATATGGTTTACTTATTATGATTTCTCGTTCTCTCCATTTGATATTTTAATTTTGGATAGAGCTCGTGGCGTTTGGTTATGTAAAATAACGGTTTTTCGGTGTTATTTTAATTGCGCGCGTGTGTGTGTGTGTGCGTATACATTGTACGGATGAATAATTAAACAAGGGGGTGAAAATATGTTTAATTAGTTGGAGCGTAATGGAATTTTTAAGACTTTTCCTCCCTCCCCCCGGTTATTATAATTTTATTTATGCATATATGGAAATGTTATATTAAAAAATACGTCGATGTTATATAGGAAATTAAATCTATTTTGGTTATTCGAAATAAATTTCGTAAAAATTTATGTTACATCTATTTATTATAAGGGAAGTAAAAAAACGGTACGCTTTTTCTCCTCGAGTTTTCATTTATTTTTCACGCGGTGTTGATAATAATAGAACTTTGAATTTGAGCGAGATATTTAAATATATATATATATGTATATATATCAGACGGGATTATTTTAACTAAGATGGACATAATTTATATTAAATTAAACGTTATTCTCGAATCGATCAATATCAATTTTAATCGAGGAATAAAAATGAAATGGCGAAATATTTCTGTAAATGGAAACGAACGATTGTGAACTCGGAATAATTAACGAATTAATAAGATTTTTCGCGCAATCTACGGGCCGGAAATGGATGCACGGTGGTTGAGCATAGAGGAAAGGTAACAGACGTTGGAGCAGCAGCGAAACTATTTTTCCTTTAATCCGTCAGCAAGAATCTATTTCAACAGTCGAGTCGAAATAGAGGAATGATTAAATATTCATACGTTTATTCTTCGGTGATTTTTTTAAATTAATTTTAAATTAATACGAATATTAAATAAATACTCCTTCTTGGTTGAATAATAATTATTTTTTAGGGAAGAGGAAAAGAGTGTATTTTTGGAGATTTCAATGCCCGCGATCCTATGCGGTTTTTCCAAGGTAAGGAAATTATATTAATTAAAATATAAAATTATATTATCGACATTTCGCGCGAATGTTGTCAAACTAGAGAATTATTTTTATTTCACTTCTACTCAATATTGTTCCATTCTCAAACAAACACATTCAAGACTAAAGATTTTTCATATTTATTCTGCACTTATACGTACAAAATTTAAACAAATAAAAATCTACCAAACTATACTGTACACCATTTGAGCTCCCTTTCTTTACTTATAAATCTAATCACCTGATACATGTAAAAAAAACTCCCATTAAAATAGATCTTAATCTTAATCTTAACTTGTCCCGGATAGATTTTGAGTAAAGTAACGAAGTATCACAATTTTTCAACCCTCCGCCATTGTGCTCCAGTATGAAACTGACACGAGACAAATCTGAGGATTAATCGTCGACGGTTTCTCGTTTTCTTTTCGCGATATCTTTGATGCTCAGGTCGATTCGGAGCCTTCCCTTTTCTTTTTCTTTTCTTCTTTTTCTTTTTTTCGTAAGAAGCGCTGCTTCCAAGACAAAAATTTCAAGAACCACTCGAGATAAGCTGGCCAGGAAACGGAGCGAAAGCTTCCCTAGCAATTTTCAGCGCAAGAACATTGCTGTTGCGTTATTCATGCGGACCTAAAGTAGCGTTCTTAAGAAGCATCTCGTGGATGACGTGCTGCTTTGTGAATTTTCCTACGGTCACTTTCGCATCGACGAAGTCATCCAGAATTTGTTAGAAAGTCTGAATATTCAAGGAGTTTGATGCTTACCCCGGTGATAACAATAACATAATGGAAATCTCCCTAATAATTCAACGATTCCTCCAGTCGAGAACGAATCGACAAACGTTGCTAAGTATTTTCATTTCGATTCGGATATAGGATCTACTTTAATGATGTGATATGAATATTACGTACGATTTAAGGATAATTTCCTATGCAGAAAGTTTGAGAAAATTATTGAATCAACGTTTGAATGACGTTTCTTACGTAAAATGTTTGTTTCGATGCATAATGTATAGAAATTATTCTACTCTACAATTTCTTATCTCAAAATAACTTAATTTCCTCGTTTTCTGAAAGATTTAAAAAAAGAAAGAGAGAGAGCTACACGTCAGAGAGTATCTTTTTCGCTCGATAGGAAAAAATTCGAGCTAAAGAAAAATTAATTAAAACGCAGGATCGCAAAAAAAAAGAAAGGAAAAAGTAGTTCCCAAACAAATTTGCCTGACATCAGGAAAATATATAAATCCTCCGAGGTCACGCTCAACACCCGGAGAAATTCGTTTCACAATGACCTCGGAGAGTTCGAGCTCGAATGCTCGACAGACCGAAACGCTTGATACTTGATTATTTTCCCTCCTAGGACTGCTAATTAGCCAATGCGCGCAACACCGTGAACGAAATATTTTCTCATCCAGCCTGTTTACGTTTCCTTCTCTGAGGAATGGACAACTTGGTTCGATTCATCGGAAGGAAGATCCAAGTATCATCGCGTTTCAAGTAGGGGGCAAGACTGTGATTTTTCTCCCTGAAAGTAGTGGAATACGAATCAATTTACACGTCATTCTTTCACAGTCTCAAACACGCGAACTATCGTTGAAAATAAATCGAAGTGGACGATATTCCTTTCGAAATTAACCAATAAGAAGATTCTCCTCCCGAAAAATTTCCTTCGAGACACATCTCCAAAACTAATTAAAGATGTTCCGTAAAAATTTATTATTTCACGAATATCTGGATGCATTTAATTCCGAATGATCCCCGATCCCGCGAGAAGTTGCGCGAATATTGGGGCACGTGATCGATCGTCGTCGATACCTCCAAGAATATTCACCACCTGACCCCAAAATAGTAAATATTCATGATGATGGAATCTGCCAATGTTTAAAATTTCACTCGAATCGATGGCTTCGAAGGCCTCTCTTGCGCCCGTTCCGCGGGGCAAAACTCCCGAGTTAACGAGGCGAGGCGAGGCGAGCAAGCTTGGCAACCACTGGATCAGGAACAGATTTAGCCACGGCGATGAATCATCCATCCCGTTTGTCGTGTAAACAGGGGCGAGTCTCGCGCCCGGGAACCCCCGACCTTGCCCTCCTATCATCCCCTCTGTTCTCCTCCCCTCTCTTCCCTCGTGTTTGCCGAGGCTTGCCAGGCTCGAGCGAAGACGCGCCTCATCCTCCTCCTCCTCTTTAATCCCCAACGATCGACAGGTGTCGGGAGAATGCTGATCGAGGATCCTGTTCAAACTTGGGCTCTGCAATTGCGTTCCAAGGATGCTTCGAGGCGAGATGTCGCGCCTGCCATATCGTATCGCCATCTCTTTTTACCGTTTATCCATCCCTTCTGCCGATTCGCGTAATTTTGCGATCCTTTCGGGATGATAGGACGAGTTCCCTCTTTCTCTTCTTGCCCTATCATGGAACCGTCGATGAGACGTTGGCAATCTCGTTACGAATTCGTATTGAAAACTGTTGGGTCGAGAAAGGACACGATAGAAATTGGCAATTGGACGATATAATTTTCATTTTATTTTCCCATTTATGGAGGAGCGAATTCGCTCGAACGAGGGATTGAAATCGCGCGAGACTCCTCGTGAAAAATGCCGATGTTGAACCGTTTCGCGGAGGGAAGAAGAAGAAGAAGAAGAAGGGAAATCGTGTTTCGCCGCGAGGATCGTCGTGTCTGGGAATTTTTTCGCGAGACCCGCGACGAATGGGGCTTACGTCACGCTCGAGGAGCTAGCTAGGGAACGGTCGTTGCCTCTTGACAGCCCGTCTCAATGCACCGTTCCCGGCAAGATTTACGGGAACGAGCGCCGATTTCGACTCGCCTCAACGTGGCCCTGAATCGTGTTTGTACGAATTTATATTACTCGCCCGTGATCCCAGACACGGATCGAAAATCCTCCTCCTCCCCCATCGTCGTTCGTTCCTTCGAAACTATTCTTATTCCTCCATTTTAGATCAATCGTGTATATCGTTTAACAGCACGATACAGCAACGTCTGATGGGAGTGTAACTCATTGTCACAGAGAAATTTATTTCTAAACGGGTTAAATTAACATTCCAGATAGATATTCCACGGGGTGTAATAAAACTGTCGATAAAAGTAATGCAAAAATGGTTTATTAAAGTAATACGATATTCGATCTCGAGGAAGAAGATAATCCGCGAATGCTACCGATATGAATAAAATTGGAGTTCCAAACTCTATTTACAATGGTTTATGCGTAATAGAAGGTCTACGAGTATATTACATGGAATATTTTGTACTTAAAAAAGATTAACATTCTGCACAAAGCTAAAGTTGGCCAGGACAAAAAGTTTAACAATTATACCACTCGACAAACATTCCAACTGTTCCTGGCGAAGACTTCAAGAATGAAAAGAAAATTATTCTTGCGACCACTCGTGGCAACGTTCCAAAAATATTGGAACGAATCGCAAGAATGGATAAAAAATTCCAAAATTAATTCTACAATCTTCTGACTACAATTTTCGAAAACTGCAAGTCCAAGAAGCTAAAAACAGCCAAGAAAGTAATAATTGTACATCGAGTATCGCTTCCAAACGCAATTTGCCCGAGATACTAAGGATTCTCTATACAATTTTCCTGAAAATTTGCAGGGCCCCTCCACTCGGAAGGCTGGGAACATGCCGGAACGTTCGGCTACAAGTCTAATCGCCCTTAACACATCGAACGCCCTCGCGCGGAGAGGAACGTGGGACGCGGCAGGTTGGGGCGTCGAATCGATCGAACGAGGAACAAGGAACGACACCGGTGCGGAAGTTCCACCAAGTTGCGCGCATTGGCCAGCTTATTAGCCGAGCATAAGCAATCGTGGAATGGAATCGAGCCCTGACCCGGCGTCGAGGGACAATCGAGTCGTAAAAGCTACTTAGTGCTTCGCGGTGGCGAACAAATGGACATCCGGGGGATCCGTGGCTAATTTATGCGATGGGCAGGCGATATTAACGAGAGCCCTCCACCCTGGAGGACGCGCCACGGGACGCGTAGCCGGCCCCCACTGCTAGAAACTTGCAACTTCGAGGGGGAAATCCTCCCCCTCCATCGATTCAACGTTCTTTCGGCGAAAGAGAGGTGAATTTAGAGTCTCTCGGTTTGGAAAGCGTTACGAATGGTAGCGATTGGACGATCGTTGGGAGATTATTCAGAGATTTGTAACAGAACGCTGATAGGTGAGAGAAGAGATAAAGGGTTATGGAATGATAACGAGATGGTTGAGATCGTTGATTGAAAAGATTATTCAGAAATTGTCGTTTCAGAGGCTGTGCACGGTTGAGGAAAGGTAGGTAAGTTTTGTCAGGCAAAAGTTCGCTTTAAATCGATTTAAATCGTCAATTTCAGTATTTGATTGACACGTAAGATTTGTATTTTTACTTGTTCAATAAGAAGAATAAATAATTACAGGATATAAAACTGGCTGCAATGGTTTAAAAGTTGAAGCGAATAAAATCTATTTCGAGAGGAAAGAAACGTTTCATCAAAAGAATCTTTATGTTAAATTGTTCTCCCTTAACTCTTGGAAGGGATATAATGAAAAAAACGTGTATTTTTAAAAACTTCATCACCGTAATTCCGCTAATAAGAAATTATTGTCTTACAATTAAAGTATCCCCTTATGAAAAGGATTCTACGAAATAACGTTATGAATATCAAATTCGTCCTACTGAACAACGTTTCTTGCATTTATTCATCGAGGACGTAAAAATTGCTTTATCCGTCTTTCATCCATTCGAAAAAAAAGAAAATTCTTTCCTAATCACAAATTCACGCGTACGAGTGAAATTTAATGACCCAACACTTTTCCTTTCTTCTTCGAAACGAGGACGAACAGAGGAACGTTTCGAAAAGCAATCCTCCACCACCGCGTTCATTGTTGCGCGCGAAAGAAAATTTGTCGCACTCACCATGGTGTCTTTGATGTGCTCGACCGGTTGCAGGAGGACCGTGGTTGCGGCTAGCGGCCGATGGTGATGCTGCTGCTGTTGCTGCTGCTGGTGATGATGATGATGCTGCTGCTGCTGCTGATGGTGGTGGTGCTGATGGTGGTGCGGATTGCAATTGGCGATATTGGTGCAGGTGCAGGTGCAGCCAATGTTGCAGGCTTGCTGGCCGGCGAAGAGGTGTCCTACCAGGCCGGGGGTGATCGCTGCTGCCGCCGCGTTGTTGATGCTGTTCAGCAGGGGCGGAGGCAGGGACACCGCACCACCCGGGACAAACGGGTACGAATGAAAATACGTGGTGATGGAGGATCGTGCCTCGTCGGCGCCTATCGTCTCCGCCAACCAACACTTGCCGTTCCCTAACTGGGGTACGAACAAGCCGCGGCCGCCCAACGAGTGCAGCCTCCAGAACAACCTGCCTCGTTGCTCCTCACCGGGCCAGCCGCGTTCCAACGATGCCTGATGATGGCGAGCTTCCGTCTTGCTTGCCGTTCGCCCTGACTCGCACGATGGCCACCACAGTTTGGCCACTTGATTCCGTTCTTTCCCTCTTCTCTTCTCTTAACCGATGATGGGATGATCGATGGTCAACCGAACGGGATCCAAGATTCGATTCGCAGCGCACAAGAATCGAACCGCGAGGCCGATTGTCATCCGTTTAGATCGCTTCGATTTCTTACACCCCTTTCTATTTCTATTCTTCTGTCTACGAGTGTTTCTTTTCTTTTCCTTTCTTTCCCCCGTTACGCGCGCCTAGTCGTCCGGACGTGAGACGTTAGAGTGCCTCTAGAATGGGGGGGAGAGCGGGCTCTGAGGGCCTGATTGGGGAGGGGGAGGTATACCTTAAGAGCTAACACGAGCGCTGCGTCTGAATCAGATTAGACGGGCTGTCGCCGTTGAAGTCCTTACCGTACTATTAGACACGCACGCGCACACACGCACAAACGCACGTACACGAGGGGGGGAAGGTTCAACAGACACGCGAGACACACGAGGCGGCGACCCGTGATACACCCAGAAGACGCAAGATTCAAGCCTTAAGTGAGATACGAGAGACGATTAGCCTAGATGAGCGATCGCTCCGCTGTTAGAAATACGTTAGATGATTGTCAAGATGTGTGAGCGAGTTAGAGGGGGGTTGGAGGGGGTTGGTTGTGCGCCGTGCGAAGGTAAAAACAGGGGTGGTACGGTACACGCACACGCACGCGGTAGAGACACGCGCATGGAAACATGCATACACACATATGTACACGCGCGCGGAGACACGGAGGAGCACGCGCGCGCACACATACACGCACACATACACACACACACACACACACGTGTATGTGCGTGTCGAGTGTGCGAGGAGGTTGAAGAGAGACGAAGTAATGACTCTCGCACGACTCGCTCGCACGTTAATTGAAACGTCGTAGGTACGTGGATTCTCGTGATTGTTTCTTTCCTCCTTCCATAAGTAATCGCGATCCCCCTCGAAGAGACCTCGGAGGATCGTGGATTTCAACTTCTTATAAAGAGATTCACCTAGTCACCAAAGTATTTATTTTTAGCTAAGAGAGCTAGCTGAAAAATGATTGTCACGAAGATTGACAGAGAACGCCCCTGGAAAATAGGAGCAGATAGGGAAGAGACGGTCGGGCCTTGCTCTACTTCCGATGAGGATCAGCTGGCGAGGCCCAACGATCGGATATGTGCGAAGGGTGTATACATATAAACGTATGTATATAAGTGTAAATATATATAATATATATATATATATCGTATGTGTGTATATATATATATATGTAGAAGTTTATATACATAAATATCTATGTAGATAATATATATATATGTGTGTGTGTGTATGTGTGTGTGTATATATAGAGCGTGTACAGAAGTAGTACAGAGGCTGGAGATCACATGAAGACACGAATACTCGTTTACTCTCTTTCACTCGATAATCCGCAGGGGAGGGGAAATACCGCGTGTAGCTACTTTCCACCTCTTCCCTTTCGATCCCTTTTTTTTTTTTTTAAATGATTCCTCTCTATTATACCCAACCCACTACTGTGCTTGATTGTCTTGACGCGATTCTCTTTAGTGCGATCGGTCGCTCATTATTCACGCGCGACCATCTCTTTTGCTTATATACTTATTTTACTTCTTATTAATCCTAATTAACTTACACATAAGGGGTAGGGGGGGAACAATGCGTATATATCTAAAAACGAGGAAATATATCGACGTTCTCTCTCTCTTTGTAATCTACCTAACGTAGACGCGCACGTTTTTTCTTCTCGTTTAATCTCTCTGTACAGGTAGACGCGCAAAAACGTCCAACGTCCGAACGACTAACAGCAGCGCTCTCTAGCACCGACGAATCGCGGCCCGCCGCGGAAAACAAAAATATAATTCTCTATCCCGGCCTCGCGACTCTTCCAGCGAGCTCTGTCCTCTTTTTATCCTCGTTCGCCGGCCTCTTCTCGCCCGTTCAGCTTTAAATGATCCTCCTGCTCCAGATTCCTCGGCCTCCTTCTCCCTTTCTCTTTCTATCTACCGTTCGACGGCACCGTAAACACCGATACAGGCTCGAGTTGGCTGTGCACGCGACCTTGAAACACTGGCCGCTCGGTTGGCAATATAGGAAGAAGCCTTATCTGTTTTCTTTCTCCCCTTGTTTCCCCGACCGGCTCCCTCGGTGGCTGCCTCTGGCACGGGGACGACTCGCGTTCGACACACACAGACACACACACACGGTCGGACAACGGGGGAGGGCAGTGAGACTGTGATCAAAGAGCCGGTGCATACATGTGCCACTCCTGCGACAGCTGCTGGTTGAACGTGGCTCGGCAACGGCCTCGGCCAAGGGGGGAGGGGGGGCCAATGTAGATTTTAGACAGGCTCTCGTGCACACGTTGTATCACGTGTCGACCGTTTTCACACTAGCGTCGTTGGGTTGGTCCGCGTCAGATCGACTCTCTCCTCGGCCGGCTGACGCGCGCGTGTGGCCACCGACACGGGCAGGCGTAAACAGTGAGAGAAAGAGAGAGAGGGGCAGAGAGGGAGAGAGAGAGAGACAGATAGAGACAGAGACAGAGAGTAGGTACCGGACAGCCACGGGCGATCGGTGGAGGACTAAGTGGGCACCGACGTCGAGAGTTGAAGAGACGGAGGAGCGCAAACGGCGACCCGCACAACGCAGTAGGCAGACAATCGTAGTCGGACAGGAGGACTTTTATAACTTGGTCGTATATTACGTGTGTATACTTTCTGCTGGAGACACGGAGAGATGAGAGATATCGGTCGGGCGCGCGTGTGTGTCTGTCTGTGTGCACGTGTGTGACTGGTGTCGCGTTGGCTTGGAGATCTGTTTGCCGCGACCTGCACGGAGGGGGAGGGGAGGTTTTCGAGAGAAAGAGAGAAGGAGAAAGTGTGTGTGGGAGTGTGTGTGTGAGGCGGTGTGTGTGTACGTGAGAGAGTAACTCGGAGGCGGGAACGATTAAAGAGCGTCCTACTCGATCGCCTAGCTTGACACAACTGAGAGTAGTGTCTCTCTCGCGGCGCCCGCGTAGGCCTCCACCGCCACCGTCGCCGCGGCCGGGTCGTGTCGCCGCGTATACGCGGCTTTCAAACGTTACCCCCTGCTCTTTGCACCCCGGCGCACGTAGCGTCGCCAATCGGGAGCGAGGGATTGCCGAGATCTCGCGAAACTTCACGAGCCGAGTCGAGTTTGCGCGCAACCGGGCGTAAGTTCGTGCCTCGCTCCTCGCCGCTCTCTCCGCGCCGCGATCGGCTCTTCCTCCCTCCCTCCCGCCCTCCCGCTCACACCAGTTATCCCCACTCGAGGGAGAGCTCGGCCGAGAGAACACAGCGGTGTGTCTTTACTAACCCTGTTTCGCTCGCTTTCGCCTCTTTTTCTTCCAATCCGCTCTATCTATCTGCCTCTCTTTCTCGCTCCTTGCTTGCGACTCGCTCCGCTCGGGGGATTCTCTCCGTGGATAGTTCCTCGCCGGCCAGGTTAGACCGATTCCTTCTTTACGAAGGGGAACGTGAGTGCTGGTGACTTATGTTTGGGTTGGATGGGATTTCACCGTCGTTGGTGGTGTGTTTCGTGATTGGGTGGGGGAAGGATAACCGGTGAACAGTGGTGGACAGGTGGATTCCGTTTCTACGTCGGTGATCGTTTTGTGACGTGTTACTACAGTGGTTTTGCATTAATGGAAGATAGTTAGAATTCGAATATATTGTGACACGGTTTTATACATATAGATAGGTTAATGCTGATGATATCGATGTGTCTCACGAACGTTTTCTATTTCGAGCGGTTTAAGTTGGCACTTAGCGGATTATGTTAGATTTAAATCGGTTCTTTCAATTTTCATTTCGCACGTACGTTTCGAAAGATGTTAAGAGATGTTTAGATTTATAAAATAGACAATATCCTCTCGATACATCTATTTTAATAATTATTTCGAGACTTGTGACGAATTTTCTTAACTTTAATTAAAATGTAACTAGAATTAAATAAAATGCTGAAGTTTCGTGTTATTACGTAAGAACTTTTTTAGCTTTACCTGAAAATTTTTTTAATCTCTATCACTTGTAATTCGATAGATGTGTATTTCATTATTTATGGAAGGAATTAAATAGAACTTGGATTACAAAATGTACAATATTGACAAGAGGAAATGGAGCAAACGATGAATTTTAACAGAATTATTTCGAAATACGGGAACTTTTCTTAATTAAAATTGACATTATCGAGTTGAAATAATCACCGATGTAATTATTAAATGTGTAAATTAAATCAATGCTATTTGAAATTGAAATATTATTTATGGATCACGATAATATTAAATCACATCGTAAAATAACATCTATTGTTCAATTTAAACTATATATCGAATTAATATTCAATAAAAAAGAAATGAATGAATCTAATGGCGTTAAATTAATTCACGAATAATTAAAATCACCCCGATATCGAGAATTCGTAACCACGGATAAAAGCAAAAAAAAAACCTGACCAATCATCGATCAAGAAGAACGACCCTTTCCAAACAGCGAAACAACGTTTCTATTCACTCCTCGACAACACGCTTCTCAAAGTAGTTTGTCCAAGACCGAGATTACGATCGTTCGAGTGGGCAAAGGGGGATGAAAAACGGGCGAAAGAATCGAAATTCGAAGGCGTGATCAGCCTGTGGCTCTCGAGACAAAAAAAAAACGACGAGAAGTTAGCGACGGCCACGAGAGCGCTCTCGATGTGTTCTTCGGGATTCTGATTGTTCAGAAACGAGCGGCGTCGATCAGGATCGATCGAACCGATTCACCCTCGACGGCCTCGAGAATGCTCGAGCAATCGGCTCTCTACCACCCTCCAAAGTGGTAACCTGATTATCCACACCGGCCGAATGAATAAAGGAGAATAAAGACGCAAAGGTTTTGCGGGAAAGAACGATTCTGATTTCTATGGGGAGTGTTTTTTTTTTTCGACGGTGTCCGTTTCTCGAAATAGAAATCGTGATTCTTCGTTGAAAGACAGAAGAAGATGATTTCGATGATCTCTGCAGATCCGTCGGAAAACTTGAACGAGAATTCGAGAATCGATCGATTCAAGGAGAATCAAAAAAACGAAGAGACAATTTTAGGAGGAAGGGATAGTTTTAATTTCCTTAAACGGGAAAAAAGTTCGCATTGAATTTTAATAGGATGGGGGGAAAACGATCGTAATTACGAAGAATCCTCTGCAGGTCGATACGAATAATATATTAAAACGATGAGAGGAAGCATGGACACGAAACAGGGATAATTCGTTTAAGGAAAGGTCGTTGTTTAACGACGTTGTATGGAAAAAATTTGTTGTCAAAAGGAAATATTTATAAAAAGTTTTTCAAGAAGCTTGCCTAATTACATTACTTACCTTTCCTACAGTATCTCCTCTATCGTCTCACAATGCATAATTAATACGGAAGAAAAGAAAAGAGAAACGAAACGAAACGAACGTTTAAATATTTTGCTAATCTTTCCAAAGAAACTTTCGCAAGATCAACAGAGAGGAATTTGCTAATCCACCAGACACGAGGATTTCCATCGGTAGGGAAGGAGGGCAGGAGGGAGAGGAGGGGTAGTATCGTTAATTAAACGCGACCACGGTATCATAAGATGGAACGAAGGTTAAACAAGGGGAAGAATGGAGCTGACTTCACGTCTGACGTGCTAATATTCGCTCGGCCAAGTAGCTACGTTAATTACTGTCAAATCGAGAAGCGGCAAATGAAATAATTACTAGGCGTCGTAACTCTTCGAGATCGTAGCCACCTCTAATTAACGTACGAGATATCACAGACTCTCGCGCCGTGGACCTCGTTTTTTCGATACCTTTCGAGATTATAAGAGTAGGATTGCTTCCATTTTGATTTATAGTTACAAACTTTTTTTCGCGATGCTTTAATCTTTTGAAGGATTCGTCGCAGTGATAAAATTTCTAGCTTTTTCTTGAAAAAAAAAAAATTAATCGAAGAGATTTTATTTAGGAGGTTTCAATAATTCTAGAATTTTCTTCTAATTTTTCTTAATCACCCAAAAAAAAAAAAATTCGCTCGTTCTCTAGAAATAATTTCGATAATTCGTTACAAGGGATATTGTTCTTTGTAAATTCATATCAGATCTCTTTACGTTTCGATGTTCGTTAAATTTTTATCTCGACGAAATAATGATATTCGATAAGCAAAATGAATTTCGATAGAAAAAAATATGTTTAAAATATGAATTTGGACATGAAACAAACGAACACGTCGCAATAATAGGTAAATACATGATAAATTTTCTTTTCTCTTCTTAATTACAACGATAAAGGAAAGGAAAGAAGACGTTAAGAGAAAAATTTAATCAACTTACCAAGCTGCTCGCGTGCCAAAGGAAACGGAGCCAAAGAAGCCAGAAATCTTACCTGGAACAAAAATTAATATATTTTCTTAATTTAGTAAGACACTCGTGCATTTGTAAAAAAAAAAAACAAAAAAAAAAACGAAAGCAGGGGGTGCGAATCTTCAAACAAACCAATTAATTTTCCAGTTTCGATTCGATGATTTGTTTGTCGAATATTTACGAAAGAAAGAAAGAAAAAGAAAAACATTTTATATTGAAATAACGAATGAGAAAAAATATACGTCACATTTTAAAACTTAACAAATTTTCATTCGAGCGCCACGAGAAATAATTAAAAATTACTAAAAAAAATTATTATACGTTCATAGCGTAGCGCAGCGTTTTCATTTCAGAAAAAAAAAAAAATATACATTTTAAGCTATAAAATTAAATTCTTTGCCTCGTGTACGTTATGTATTCAGCTTTGTGAAAGAAAAGATTACCAAAAAAACTTGGCAAGTTTTTCTACGTCATTAGTGCATATTTATATACGTTTATGGAATTACGAAACCGAGTAAAAAATATTCTTTACGCGAAAACATCAAATCTTCTGCAACTCGGTAACACGATTTTTAAATACGTCTCTCTGCGTTACGAGAAAAAAATAAAAAAAAGAAAAAAAAGAACGATAATTAAGTTCCTTTTATCTACATAAACAATCTTCTTTATAAAATTGGAAGAACGTCGAAACTTACTCGAGATTTGAAATCACTACAGTCTACTCTTCTGTACCAAACCGCGTTAAATAAAGAATAATAATAATAAAAAAAAAATTATTTATTTCGAATAAAAAGCAACAACTTTCGAGATGATCAATAATTACAAAAAAGAAAAATCGTTCCTCTCGCAATTAAAATTAAACATACCCCTGTAATACTTACGCGATGAGACAAATCCTCGTTCAGGTTCCATTATAATCTCTATTTAACTTCCGTATCAAATCTTCCGTAAGATCGCCTCCTCCCCCCATTCATCCTTTATCACGCGAGATCCACCGCGAAGAATATTTTACTTTCGACAAGAAGCAAATTGAATGAAAGGTCGAACAAAATCTCGAATCTCACGCAGGTGTGGATCGCGTGGCGGCGCTGCGATCGTTAATCCTACCTTGGCGACGACTTAATACGATGGGCAAACCCCTCGGTTCCGTGGGCGGCGCCAGCCCAGTTGGGAACCGAGCCTAAGTCCCCGGGAAATTGCTGGAAGGCTGAGGCTAAGCGGTATGCAGATCGCGAAATCGCGACATACGTCGAGGATTAGCCTCGGGTAAGGGGAAGATCGGCAGATCGAAATGTCCCCAGGAATCCTATTTAACTTACTTACTTGCTGCTGCTGCGAGAGCAATCCCACCCTCTCTCGTGTTTCTCCATAATTTGTGTAATCGCCTCGCGCGCATACCATATTTTCGCGGTGATGAATTCCATGGCAGGATCTCTAACAGCGAGATCGCGGGATCTCTTCGATAGTTCCGGTGAAATTTTTTGACTCAGAAATTCGATTAATGGCAAGAGATCTTCTTTTAACCTCTTTTTCTTTTTCTTTTTTTTTACAGATTATCGAGAAGGATCAATCCTTTTAATTTATTAAAGGAGAAAAATTTCACATATATCTTTTCAATTTATTATTTCGTCGGTTATTCTTCTTTTCTCGAAAATTTTAGAATAGAATTATTTGGTAGATCGTTCCTATTTGAGAAATTTGGCACGATCCAATATGGGAACGAAGAATGAAACGTTAAATACCGGGAATATTAAGAAAGACGATGGCCAATCCGATCGATTTTGTACATCGTCGCTTCCGGGGATGCCAGTCATCGACGCGGAATTGTGTAACAACGATTTGTCCGCGTTTAGCGGCGTCGTTATCGTGGCATCGGCCGTGCATAATTCTGTTTGAACGAATCATTATTGCGGTCATCCGTACATACGTGCCGGTAAATCCATTTACGGTCACAGCTGTCGATTGTTCCACGCGCTGAATTACCAAGGATGATTGATGTCGTGCCGTGCCCGATCGCCGCTTTAAAGTCGAAACAGGACGACAAAAATGCCAAATCATTGTCAAAACGCTCGATTTATACGTGATATTTCGTCCCTCCTGCGACTATAACGAAACACTCTTGCCTTCGTTTACGCACGATACATGTATCATTATTTTTTTTCACGTGCAAAATTAAATTAAACTTTAGAATTACACTACTCGCTTCAATCGTCGAAAATCCACGAAAATATTCGATCACACGCGCATGTAGCGCCGACGCATGCGAGACTTTCGCGAAAAAGAGGGCGCCACACATCCGTCGAATGGTCGGTCACGTGACCAAGCTGTCGCGCCTCGTCCACGGATCTCGCTCGATTTTTATCGCCGTCACGCGACCACTCGAATTCCTGGCGAGAAGTGAACCGTGACCGAGAAGTTTCGCGATAAAGAAAAACGAACGATGGATGGCCACGAAAAGTTACGGTAAGCACCTCGTTTCCCGCGTTGGTGAATAATTTGGGTAACGTTTGAAGAATGGTGGGGAGGGGACAGGACGAGAGGAGTTTTTCTTACAAAGATATCCGCTCGAAATAATATTCACGAATTTATTAGAGAAAGCAATAAGCAGCAGTACTTGGAACGAGATTGATCCATATCAGAATTATTTGTCTGCTTGTTTATAACGCTGTTGAAGACGGGAATAGGAATTTCAATCTTCGTTTAAAAATGTCACAATCGTAAACGTATTCGAAGTACACTGCTGCTTATCTCGGATCGTCACCAAACTTTTCGCGTATTAAAAAAGAAGTCTGGGCAGAGTTCTCTTGTAAAAAGTCCTCGAAAAAAAAATAACCAATTTTTCCAGAAACATCACGACCTCGTGTTACAGACTGCACACACACATATATATGTACATCTACGAAGCTACGAAGGGTAATAAGACTTGATGCATGGCTCCCAGGATGCTGCTCCCCTAGATCTGCCATTCGTCCTGCCACCCTGCCTTTCTCTCCCCTCTCCGCCTCTTTATTTATTTAAAGCCCGTCACCGGGTTGGTTCGCGGCTCCCTCAGGAATCAGGTTGCTCGCGCTTATTCGACGCTCGATCGGACCCCATCCAATTCCCGCCAGACTGATCTCCACTTTGGACAGTGTCTGCGGCCAGTAGGAGGATAGTAGAATAATCAGGATTCTTCGAGGGATTATTTCCTAGATTTCTACAATTAAAAATTGTAGCACGCGTATTTATAACCATCGAGGAGAACGCCCAGTGTTTCCATATCATAACTCTAAATATATTCTTTCTATTGGAATTTAAAAATTAATTAGTCCTGTCTTGAAATAAAAATATTGATGTATTATAGCATAAAATGTTTGGCGACGATCGAAAAGTTTTAATATAAACGAAGAAGAAGGAAAAAGATCGGTAAGAATTATCGACAGGTTTGTGATCGAGTCAAACGGGGAGTTTAAGTGGAAAATTTGTTACGCGGGTAAAGTTTATGGGTGGTTAGATCGATTGAGAGATCGTTATTTGCTTAAAGGAATTAGAAAGGTGGTCGGAAAGGGACGCGTCGCGATCTGGGAGGGAAGAGTTGGAGGGAAATCCCTTTCTTCGACGACCCTTCCGCCCGTCTCAGGGATTAGCGAGGATCGAAGACTCCGGTGATTTGTGGTCGAGGGGCAAATAGATTTCTCGGCCAAGCCGAATCTCGTCGATACACGTGTTTATACGGATTAGCATTCTTGTTTAAGCATTGAAAAAAATCAGGAATATTTTACTGTGTGGAGACGAATTGGCGTGTTCGATAGTAATAAAAATATATATATATATATATATACAACTTTTCAAAATGCAAATATCCAAGTTTGTTCGAAGGAATTTCCTCCGCCAAGCTCGAACGAAGAGAGTCTCGTTGACTGGAAGATTAAAATGAATTCTGAATTGAATTTTTTCGAAAGGTGGATGCCGCCTTCGATCGGCAGTCGAGTAAGATTTCGAAGGAGGATAACAAGAAATATTAAGCCACTGTTATTTACGTGGCGGAAAAAAAAAAGGAGCAAAATTATTCTCGTTTCTAGGGTAAATGGAGGAAAAAATTGAAGGGAGAAAAGAGATTTCTTTTGTGATCGAAGGCTGAAGCCGATAAACCGGAAGGCGGTTAAATTTATAGGGCGGGAAAGAGCCAGCTCTTTGTTTCCTCGCGAATTTCGTATTACAATAGAGGATTAAAGCGTGCAACGGACTCTCATCCTCGCTTCGGATCTCGTTTCAAAAAGATCGATTCGCCCGGAAATGTGTTTGTTGACTCGTTAATATCATTTCCGAGTCGCATATTTTTACGATTAAATTTCGAGGCTTGGAAAAATTCGCTCGCTCCGGGAAATAAATAGAAAATAGTATTTATTAATACACACGACGAGTGCGGATTACGATGATAAATAGATTCTCGCGGATAACGGAAACCGGAAGCGAAACAAAATGACTCGGAATTACAGAACGTGATTTATCCAACAATCCTAGTAAAAAGAGCTCCGAGTGTCAACGCTAAAAAATCCCAACCATCGATCAACGTTCCAGAAGCACGCACGTGGGAATCAATTTGATCGAGATCGCGAAAGAAATCCAAATATCCTTACAATTTTTTCCTTTCCATTTTAACAAGCGTCGCGCAAAAGAAATAAATAAATAAAAACTCCTAAAACTCGCGTTGATTAGGAAATTCGGTATCGAGAATGGATAAATAAACGTACTTTTATTAAATGCAGAATTTCTGATTTTTTGTTATTGAATTCATGGAATGATTATTGTCCTATAAAAAGTATATGAAATAATATATAATTATTTGATATATGATCTCTAAAAAAATTTGTATAAAAATTTTTTGATTATTTTGTATATTGAATTGATATTGTAGTATATATATTGTATATATATGTACATTGTATATTGTATATATATATACAATTATAGTCTAAATTTACATATACGAAAGTCACTAAATTATAGTTTCTTATTCATAATCAATTTTCATCATCAAAATATCATATACGTAATTATTTACGCATGATATAAAATATCATCACACGTGGATCACAGCGAAGATCCACGGTGCGAGGATGCGCCAAGGGCGGACATGGGCGGCTTTTTAAAATTCGTCTATCAGGGTGTCTACGACAGCAACATCGCCCTGGGACGTCTTTTCCCGTGGCGGAGAGAGAAAGAGAAAAAAAACACCGTGGCAAACCGAATTAACGCCGCCGCGCCGAGCAAACTTTGTTTGCCATGTTGGCCGTCAACCGCGCCGAAAATTCGATCAACCCGACGCGTTCTGAAACGAAACGTTTTTAAAAACGACACTTGCGATTAAAGTTTTAATAGACCTTTCCCCTCATATCGACGGAATCGTTTCTCCAAATCCTCGCTCCTCGTGCATAGTGTTCTTACGAGTCTGCACCCGACAGTAGACAAGTTCCTAAATCATATCTTCGAAATTCTTTTCTTTTCTGGATAATTCTTTGAATCATCATTCTACATATACATACGTATGATTGATCGACTGTTTCGATAAGAATCCCCCTTCCTTAAACACGTATTTGAATCCATAAACCGGTGTGCTTTCGTTGGATCATCATCAAGAATCAGAGTTATTTATTCTCCGCATTGTTCCCAATCGTTCCGGTAAGTAATTCCTCGACAATGGACGGTTGATCGATAATTGGAGCATTGAAAAGAAATCAGGTTTCGCGCGATGGGAATGGAAATGCAATGCCCTATTAACCGACGATCCATTAGAGATCCAACCGGTCGGACAATAAGGGGTTAAACAGTTATTAAACCGTTCGTTTCGACGCGAGGAGGACTCAACAACGCGACGAGGGTGGAACACCGTGTGTCCACGAGCGTGGCGGAGAGGCTGGGCAAAGGAGGGGGAAGAGAGAGGCGGGTATCGTTCAATCGCACCCTTAATTAGCGCACTCAATTAAGCACGTGCGCGACAGACTGTGCACAGCCAACGTGGACAGTTTTTCCGTTTAAACTGCGTTAGAGGATCGAATTACCGACAATTATACGACTGTTCTGTCCGAATTGTTTGCAGTCGTTGGATGAAATTAGAAATGGGAAGGGGGGAATAAAAAGAGAAAAGAAGAAGGAATATCTCCTCCTCTCCCCATTTTCTTTTGCACACCTTTTCTTTCGCGTTATTATTTAATTTCATAATTTAATTTCACCGATTCGAATCCCTTCGCCATCGAAAGCAATGTTTCTGAGAGAAATAAGAAAGAAATTTCGTAAAATTTTCGGATACGGATACAACTTTCGAGATTGAGAGCGAGTTTCGAGGCAAAGAGGGTGATCCTCTCGCAATTCCCTACGAATTCGCTGCAAGTTTGGTAGCACAAGAATGCGAATTCGAGGTGTTTCTGCTCTGAGCCTTTCTATTCACCCTCCCCCGGAAAGATGGTAACGCGACAATGCAATCGAAAGGGGATGTATCCGGCGACACGTGATGCACTAAAATCGTACGAGGGATCCGTTTTCCATTTGCCAGGGGCGGGACACCGCGAATTTCACCATTTTCCAAGATCGTAGCAGGTAATGTCTATCGAACGGCGCGCACAGTATCGGCCCTCAACCCCTTATTATCGTTCAACGGATATACACGGATTTTCTGATATCTTTCCTGTCTATAATCTCCCCATTTTTCATCATTTTTATCTTTCCTTGTTTCTTCTTTCTTTTCCACTTTTTGCTCTGTATATACTATTGGAAATATCAGTGTGAAACCAAAATATTTACCATTTTTTCATATTTTTATATAATTTTCGTAACTTTAACGTGTATGTATGTATTTTACACTTGTTTACTTTTTACGTTCACAGAATATTATAAATATAGTTAGAAATAATGAAGATTAGATAAAAAAAGTAGTAGATCACTGAAAACTTGTTAAGAAAAATTTTATTAAAATGTACTTACGAGTATTTTCCAGATATTTTATTGAAATTTTTGCTCCTGCGATATATATATACATATATAATTACGATATTGGAAATGATTGTTTACGAGTATGTTCGCGAGAAACGTATTGAAATTTTTGTCTCATGGATAAGTAATTCGCAGAGGCGTAATTAAAAACGCATTAATAAACAATCGACCGGAAGCAGAGGGGGTGGAGGCCCTTAAAATATAATCCTCGGAGAATAGCTTTTGGCCGATATAAATACATTAAACTAAATGCCGCTGGTGAATCTAATAAAACTTGAAAACTGTTTAAAGTCGGGCAACTTACTTAACCCACTAATTAATTATATCTTAAACGCCTCGGCTGAGCCATTAATCACTCTCTCGAGCAACTGAATCCATTATTTTCCACCTGCCCTCCTTTACCCGTGAAAAACTTTCAATCGTGAGGTTTCGAACATCAACTTTACGACTAGACGAAAGAATACCACGCTCTTTGTTTCTTTTTCTTAAACAATTATAGTATATTATCGTCGGAAGATTAAATCTTTCAACCCTTGAAAATCGATTAAAATCGTATAATATATTCGATCGGGTTTAAAGAGAAATAATCGTTTCGAAAAATTGTGGATTCTTTACGAGCGAGAAGATTATTTTATTTTATTTTATTTTATTTTATGACTATTTTATTCAGGAGGCAAAGAAATATTTCATTTCATCTATAAAATATATATTTCAAATGTTGAATCCTTGAATATTTATTTTATGCTCTCTTCCTGCGCGAAATGAAAAAGAATATTTATTTTAGTCTTTTAATCCTAAATATTTATGTATATTTTAAAATAAATTGAAATTTGTTTTAGACATGACAAATTCAATGTTTACGGATAAACGATGAAAATATAACTGCGCGTAATAAACTGATAATCAAATTTCATTATTAACCCCGTTTTCTTCTTCCTTTATGAAATATAAAACAAGAAGAAAAAGTAAATTTTATTTAATTATCTCAACTCGCGTATCAAATGATCCAATCATTCTCCAACTGTCGAGCAAAAACCGGCGCGAAAATATATATTTGGAAATAAAAAGGGGGAGTTTGGCATGCAATTTTATCATTTTTTTTTTTCACGATGAACCAGTTGGGAGGGAAATTTCGCGGCTTTCGACTGACCCGCGAGTCGCGCCGCGAATTTCAATGGATTGCGTCCCGATGTTTGCTCGTTTTCATCCCCTCCGGCGTGTATATATTTCTTGTACATCAACCTTAACTCGTACAAAAGCGGGGACTGGCTTTCCATTAGTTTAATTACAGACAAGGTCGTCGTCGTCGTCGTGGAAACGCTGTTTTGAAGATGTTGGAGCAACTAGGGATTAGTTCCGTGAAGAAAAAAAATAAATCGCGAGAGATTCCGTCAGAGTTTGAGAGGAAAATGGACGATTTCGTTGTGTAAACGTTTATAAAACGAGTAACGAGTCGTTGGAAGGCTTAATTAAGGCGCCTTTCGATGATGTTTGAAGAAGTTTGACCCGATCGGTTCGAGAATGTTTGCGACGGGTTTTTACGGATGAGAATTTGTTGTTGCGGTGAAGATGGACTGGGGTACTTTTTGAAGAATGGTTTTTCACCGTTGAGAACAGTTTTGCTACGGATTCGTGCAAATAACGGTTATTATCAATAAAAAAAAAGTTGGAATTACTTTTTCTCGAAAGAAGGACACTCGGGAAATTGAAAAGTTTGTGAAATAATTTGATTGATTCGATTTCATAAATGGTATCGAGTTTTCCCTTCCCTATTAATTACCAATAAATAATGTCCTTAACGTTTTTTTACATCGATCATTCGTGATTACATATATTATCTCTCTCGATATCTATTTGTCACTTTTTATCGAACCAATTTGTTATAATTTAATATCGAATATCGCTATAGCGATTACTCTAAGGCTTTCTCTATATCGATTATCGGTAATTAGTACAAAGAGCTATTGTGCCAGTGATTGGATATTGACTGTTACCGATAAATTATATTATTATACTATTATTATATCATTATACTATTACTAATAATTATCAAATATCATTATTCGTATTCCTCGATTTCCTTATTCCTAATTTCGCTAATTTTACACGAATCGTTAATCAATAAAAAACGTACAGGCACAACGATCGTTATGGACGTCTATTGTCACGAAACGCTATTCATTCCGAACGATTGGGATCATTGATCACTATGAAAGTCCGATCATCGATGACTATTGATAGAAAGCGATTGACGGCGGACTCGCTTCGAATTCTAAATCAAATTCGACTCGTTATCCCTATTGCCAAGTATTATTATCAATTATCCATATGGATCGTGATAAACCGAAAGAGTTTTCACAGAATCGTGTGAAACGACGCGAGCAGACTTTCGTCAAACTAACTTTCCAAACTAGGCTTCGAGCTAATATCGAACAATAAGGTTGCCACCAGCAACCGGAAAGCTTGATCACCAGCGACGTCACGGTGCGAAGCAACGAATCAAAAGCCGTCTCGCATCGAAATAGCTCGGGATAGCCTGGGGGGAAGGGGAGGGAGTGGGCCACGTTTCCACCACGGAATGTTTGTTCCATTGAAATATGCACGCGTTCTCGCAACCAACGCCCGTTGAATGCGCGGCCAAAGATCTTGCAAAATGCACGCTAAACTAACTTGCAGACTCCCAACGAGCGCGTCGCAACCACGCGTTATCTTAAATCAGTTCTTTGTTACGACGACCCCCCCTTTCCATCCGTTTCGCCTCGCGTTGCGTCCCGATGTTACGTCTCTCCTCTTCCTCCCTCTCTCTATCCATCTCTGCAAATTTTATAAAATGTGCTGTAAACGAGAGATCAAAAAAGAACAAACGGCCTTCGGGACGTAGGATTCCTCGATATATTCCTTAATAATAATCACGACAGCCAATAGCGGTTCGTCATTATCGTCGAGCAGAAAAGGGGAAAAGAAAATAAATAAAAGACTCGAGAGAAAATGGCAGCAAATCCTCGTGATCCTCGCGTGTAATACTCGCAAAATAAAATTGGAGGTATCAAAAGATACAATTCGAGGGAAAATAACTGGAGGCATTAAGCCTGATATCGCTAGGTATCGTGAAAAAAAAAAAGGAAATAGAATCCAAAAAAGAAAAAAAAAGAAAGGAGGAAAAAGCAACATCGAACAAGAGGGGAACTGCTATGGTATATGGGAGTACGAGAAGGTAGTAGGCTCGAAAAACGTTAACGAGAAAGCCATAGGCCGTCTCTCCTCTCGCTCGTTCGACCTTCGCCCCCAATCTCGTTCCGCCCGATTTTTCCGCTGGCGCCGCTTTTTCTTTTTTTTTTCCAGAGGCGGCTTCCGCCATTTTATTAGGCCAGTTACAGAGCCGGTGTCGAGACAATAACCATTGTTAAAGTTTCGCGGAGCAACGCGCTGGCCCCGCACTGTTTGCACGGCCGAGCTTCCAAGCTTTGTTTCGGCCTGGATTTCAGTTGGCCAACCTGCTCTTGGCCCGGGAATCACCCCCGGTTACGAGTGTTACGCCTATCCCCGCCTCGCCACGCGATCGTTTTTCGAAGGCTCGTCCCGTTTCATCCTTTGTTCTCAACGCAGTTTTTAATCGTACCGCTGAACGATTTTGGAAAAGAAAAAGATCCACCCTGAGATTTCGACAAGTGATTTCGAGTTCATTTCGATTTTTCGGTCGAGAAAGTACTTTACTCGAAACTATTCTTTTCTGCTGCGAATCTTTTTCCAGAACAATTGGATAAGATCTAACATTTTGGAAGATCAATTAAAAATTTGATATTTTTTTTTTTATTTTTCAGTCGAGAAAGTTCCACTCGAAACTATCGTTTTCTTCTGTGAATCCTTTTGTGGATAGAAGGTTTAACGTCTCGGTAGAAAATTAACCGATACAGTGATAAAAAAAATTAAAAACTTTTCTCTTTTGCAGAAGAAGTAGATAACGTCTCGTGGTGGAAAATTAATACAGAGATAAGGATCTATCGAGTGTATATCTACGATGTCAATAAAAATTTTCGAATGGAAGCCGTAGTAAGTTTTTCATTCTGAAGGAGGTCGATCGTTCCTCGGAAGAGTGCGTAAAAAGATAAACGAGGATACATAGTCAATTGACTGACTGTTAGACGTTATTGGGGATGGAACGACGGTTTGATCGAGTGTGATGGATTCCCAGGCTTCGTCAGGCCAGGTATATTCAGGCAAATAATTATCTGCCTCGTGGAAGGTAAATGATTGCGCCTCCATCTGCGGACCTTCTCCCCCTCTTCAAAAATCATTCCTGATAAGACAAGGTTGAAAAGAATATCGAAACGAAAAACCGATTCTTCCTACGTATTTCTCATTCTTTTCTTTCCTTTTATTCGCAATTGAATTTGAAACAAAGTTGTGATTAATATTTGGAAAGCGAGGAAATACGAAGGGTTAATATTTTGATATTTTTTTTTTATAGAAATGGAGAGAGTAAATTTTTCGAGAGAAGACAATGTTTCTCGCGAGAGAAAAAGAAGGCCCAGGACACCGAGTTTAATGAAACTCTTAAGTCATGTTGAGATCCTTTCTCTCTCTCTCTCTTTACTACTCCCATATAAGGGCAAACGGTGGAAAGTTTTTGAAGTATCGGCTTGCCAAGTTTTTCGCGTGTCATAAATAAAAAGTTAGGCTGCATGATCATTTATGGTTACCACGATCTAGGGCCAAAGTTGAGACACGTCAAGAACCTCTTCCTCGAGAACCTTTTTTGTCCCATCTTTTTACATTTGTCAAGCATCTCTTCCCTCGCGAGGAGGTGATTCGCAAAGGAGAAAAAATACCTGCCGCGTGTTTCAAACGTGTCATTTTAAAGATAAAAAAAAAAGAACTCAACGGTTATCGGTTATCGTACTTTAAAAATTTCCTAAAATGGAATTCGCTTTATCTTCGAACTTTGCCAAGACTTTCGAAACTTCGCAGATGGAAAATAAGCAGAATATGAAAGAAGAGAAGAGAGATCGCGATTAAATTTCCGTGAGAATCCATTTGGCGAATTTCGTATATTCTTTATGGATCTTTATCAAAAACGAGCGTAAATAAAATGAAACTATAAATGAATAAATAAGACACATCCTTTTCAATTTCGAAGCATCGTTTTAAAAAAATCGAATTTAAAAAAAAAATTTTAGACTCCAACCCTCCAATCATTAAAATGTGTTGTAATCATTAAAACCAACAACTGGAATTCTTCAACGTACGGAAGAAAAATTGTTACGCGAAAGAAGGAGAAGACAAGAAAACCAGTCAGCCTCTCATCCCGCGTAATAAAGACGCCATTGAAACTTTATAAAGTGAATATTATTGAGATAGCGCGCGGCCATGGCGTGACAGTGAGCGATGAGATCGGCTCCCACCTCGATTTTCTATTAAACGCCGATTTATTTATGGAATATTGAATGGGTAAAGCGGCGTGGAGAAAAATTCAAATCACCAAAGCCTCGCGAATTTTTCCTCGCGAAAATAATAAGGCAAGCAAAGGAAGTTCGAATTCGATCGAGAACCACTTTTTCCAACGCTTCCTTTCTCCTTTTTCTTTTCGGATTGGAAAAAAAAAATTTTCAAAGCTTTAGCGAGTTTCTTTCCCTTCGTTTCGAGTTTCAAACAACGACTCGACTCTTTTCACCACATCGGATTTCTCGTTATCGCGTTTCTCCTCGAGGAAAATTATTGTGCGCAGAAAATTAGAATTAAAGAGGCGGTAACGATAACGATTTTATCACCAACAACGTTTACAAATCACGATTAAAGCGCGCTCTCGGTGTGCATTGGCCAAGTTTGCTCGTTTGCATAGGCAAACAAAGGAATTGGGAACGGACGCCTCTATGTCGCGATAGATAGGACAATCCTTTGCCTCTGGCGGGAACGTTGCCATCGTTGAAACAACGTCACGAAAATGCGACTCGGTTAAAAATTTCGCTACTTTGGATTAACCAATTTCTTGAAATTTTTAAGTTCTCCGTGATTTCTTATTACTTTTTTCTTTTATATTGTACGAACATCTTTTCTCTTGGTACGTGAAAAAATTACAAATATTTTTCTTTTAAATATCGATCCGTTCGGATAAAAGTATTCTCATTTTCATCGCCTGCCTGCAATCTCGTAACTCCCTTGATCATCGAATCGACATTAAGGCATGCAGATTAGACCTCCACCGAGGTGGCCACCAACTTCGAAACGTTACGATCAAGTATTAAACGTGTTATCATCCCCCCTCCTTTCCTAATTCCAGCATCCCGAATCTCATCAAAATTATCGGCACCCCCCGCAGTGTCTTTCCTTACGTTTAATTAAAGACTACAAGATTAATTAAGTGATTCAATTAACCGGATACAATGTGCACCTGTGTGAAGAAACAGTCTCCCCCTCTTCTCGCAGAGACAAAGACGATCGTGTCCTCGAATCGATCGATATATCTCCAAGATCTATCGAAAGGGCGTGTATCGTTTTATTCCAAGATACGTTATTACTTCTTTCGACGCTATTGTTGCTGGCATATTTTCTTCTTCGACGAGAAATCGATGGTTCAGATCATCTCAGCGACGTATTTAATAGTTCATTTACATTCCGTGCATGTTTAATTGGCGAGCGAATAAGGAGCAGAGGTATCGTATCTGGCGATTAGTTTCATAGTTATTGGAAAGAAGTGTAGCAAGAGGGATAATAGTAGGAGGTATAGGTATAATTTGAATATTCAAAATCGTTGGAAATTGTTTTCATTTCCATCAAAATTATTAGGATAATCTAATCGAGAGTGGAAATATTTTCTATATAGTGTGTCTAGTTTATACGTGGATAATTATTAATCTTAACTACTCGAAACGGGAAATTACTTTATATTAATTGAACTGAATTAGATTATAAAGATTACGTTAATGCATCGAGATTTTTGGAAAAATAATACGTTCGAGTAATTACGTCACAAGGATTTCCTATGTACAGATCATTCTTACCTCAAGTAGCAATAGCAAATAAACAGGTATTGCACGTCTTTTTGCCACATCAAAATTTATTTGCACCAAGAAAAAAGAAAAACCATATCCACCACCGTCATTCCTCGAACGAGTCGGATTCAATCTTGAAAAATTCCATTGAAAGGGATTTAACCGTTTTTGTCTCTATTTTTAGAAAAATATATTGGAGCATTTCATAGATGAGAAGGTTAAATAACGCAAAAAAAAAAAGGAGGAGGTTGTTAAATACATCTCGGAAAGGGGATAAAATTGAATGCATTTACATTAAGCGACTTAACGTGATTCACGGGCACAGTTCCCGCGAAAGAGGCCCGTTTCGTTCTCCAACTCGAAACGAGTTACGTTTCGCCCCGTTTTGCATCCCGCCTTTATAAACACTCGCCTAACGACAATTGTTATCGCGTCGAGAATGCCCTCGGCCGTTCCGAAAGAATGCGATCGGGCTGGGAATGGCGAGTTGGCGTTTCGGGAAGGGGGCACGATAAAATCACGGCGAATCCTCTTAATTGCCGAACGGCCGCTTCCCAAAGCGAGAATCGTTTGTAATTTGCCACCACTAGTTGCTGCTCGTAGTTGGATGGGGTAGAAATTCGATCTCACACACAGAAATTTCCTTTTTTAACCGTATGTTGTACAATTAAAATATAATATAATAGTAAATGTAATAATTTATTATTATTCCATGAGGCGATAATCTCTATAAATATGGGCAATAAATAATGTAATAATATAATGATAATTATTTATTATGAAAGAAATGATACTTCTATATAAAGTAACAAAGGTTAGAAGAACTCTATGAGCAGCGATAATCTCTATAAATACAGCCAACGGAAGAATTTTTAAAGAAAATAAAATATTCACAGAAATTACACTTCTGCGTAAAATAACGAAGATTAGAAGAACTCTATGAAAGGGGATAATTTCTGTATTTAAAAGTACATAAATTAATAAAATAATAATAATTAATTATGGAAGAAATTCTGCGTAATATAACGAATACAGCCAACGGAAGAATTTTTAAAGGTACATAATATAATAAAATAATAATAATTAATTATGGAAGAAATTCTGCACAATATAATGAAGGTTAAAAAAACTCTATGAGGAGCGATAATTTCTATAAATACGGACAACAGAAGAATTTTTAAAGAAAATAAAATATTCACAGAAATTACACTTCTGCGTAATATAACGAAGGTTAGAAGAATTCTATGAAGAGCGATAATTTCTACAAATACGAACAGAAGAATTTTTAAAGAAAATAAAATATTTACAGAAATTACACTTCTGCGTAAAATAACGAAGGTTAGAAAAACTCTATGAGGAGCGATAATCTCTGTATTTAAAGGTACATAATATAATAAAATAATAATAATTAATTATGGAAGAAATTCTGCGTAAAATATCGAATACGGACAACAGAAAAATTTTTAAAGATACGTAATATAATAAAATAATAACAGTAATTTATTATGGAAGAAATTACACTTGTTTAAAATAATAAAGGTTAGAAGAATTTTTAAAGATATACATTATATACGTAAATATGGTCGAAAGGGGTGTAAGGATGATAGAGGATTAAGAGAGGGAGTAGGATCGTTGAATAGGTTAATAGACACAAAGTCACCAGAAATAAGTTGCATAAGCTCGCTGAACCGATTCAGAGATTCCTCTATCCGACGCGGAATGGCCACGGACAACAGTCGGTACCTGTTGCGTCGCAACAGTGGCTTCATAATGTGCCGACTCGGATGCGGATCCATCCCTCGTATTCCAGCAATTAGAATTTTCACTTCAGCCTTGAATAATTAATAAATTTCGGTGTTTCGATTATGGAAATATTTTTTCCAATCTTATTGTTGCTCGGCTAATTTTCAATCAAAGAACTTGCGCGTGGGATATCGTTGATATACGTGAAAAGAAGAAATATTACATACTCAGATAGAAGTAAACGATTCGAAACGTTAACGATCAAAATCATCGCAAATATCGTCAAATGTAATTATTATCGTTCAAACATTTTCAAGAAAAAAAAGCAACGAATAAAAGAGAATTGCATAAAATTATTTTACACTTATTTCAAAGAAAAGAACAACAACGTTGTTTGAAATAAATTTATAATTTTATGCAATAAAATTTCAACAACGTTCAATTTATTCATCGTGTTGAATCACTTACCGGATTATTGTTCAGTCGATTTAAAGATCCCCATCGAGATATATGCAGAAACAATTCAATAGCATGCACGTTTCGTTAACATTGGACAAGACTGGGCTCAAAGAAACATCGAGGAACTCGAAAAAAAAAAAAAAAAAAAGAAAAGAAAAAAGAAAAATTGGCACTAAAATAAGCAAGCTCTCTAAAATACGTTAACGAAAAGAAATAATCACTCAGAGAAAATTCAAAGAATGATTCTTCACTTACCCTCGACACCGACTAATTGGTTCACCCTTTTACACGAATTCAAAAACGATTCATTTAATAAATATATTCTATATTAAATATATATATATATATATATATAAGATTTCTAATTTTTTATCTAATTTTATTTCAAATTGTCTATATAATTATCACATATACCAATAATCGTATGAACTTGGTGGTTGTGGAAAAATTTTAAAAAATTTTTAAAAAATTTCAATTTATCTTTTTTTTCTTCTTCTTCTTGAAAATCGACAGATACGCTGCCAATCCAAACTGGATGATCGCGACTCACCTTTATTCCGAGGGTAGGAGTCAGCATCCCATAGTCGGTAAGGGGTGGCAGCATAACGGGGGATATGTTTGCCATCATCATACTGTCTAGAATCTTCGCACGTACTTTCCCTTCGTGCACAGAACACAAATCAATTTATTGCTTACTAGACCTACCTGAAACACAAAAGGCAAGGAGGAGGTTAGACGGGTGGAAAAAAAAGAAAAAAATTAGAATTAGAAAAACGAGAAACAATATTCCTCAACTATTCAAGTGTAAATTTATATAATAAGTAGATTTCTAGTTTTAAATCTTTCGACAAATTTATTAATATTCAAAACAACTCGAACGTTCCTAAATTTATATAATAAGATTTCCATTATGCATTCGTTATAAAAAAAAAAAAAAAAGAAAAGAAAAGAAATTGTAGATCTCGTAAAATTTTAAACCTTCCAAAAAAATCTTTCGACAAAATTATCAATATTCAAAGCGTTCCTAAATTTATATAATAAATAGATTTCTATCGCGATTATACATTAATATAAAGAAAAAGGAAAGAAATCGTGGATCTCGTAAAATTTTAAACCTTCCAAAAAAATCTTTCGACAAAATTATCAATATTCAAAGCGTTCCTAAATTTATAAATAGATTATAATAAATTAATAAATAAATTAATAAATTAATAATTAATAAATTAATAAATAGATTTCTATCGCGATTATACATTAATATAAAGAAAAAGGAAAGAAATCGTGGATCTCGTAAAATTTTAAACCTTCCAAAAAAATCTTTCGACAAAATTATCAATATTCAAAGCGTTCCTAAATTTATATAATAAATAGATTTCTATCGCGATTACATATTAATATAAAGAAAAAGGAAAGAAATCGTGGATCTCGTAAAATTTTAAACCTTCCAAAAAAATCTTTCGACAAAATTATCAATATTCAAAGCGTTCCTAAATTTATATAATAAATAGATTTCTATCGCGATTATACATTAATATAAAGAAAAAGGAAAGAAATCGTGGATCTCGTAAAATTTTAAACCTTCCAAATTTCTTCTTTCGCAAAGGTTCCACGTTATAAATTTAGATTAAAGCGGCAACAACCGCCCTTATCGACAACAGCTCGTGATCGATTCATTCCCTTAAACATAATCAAAGAGCTCTACACCAAGCTGATCGTTGGAACGATGAAAAGCTCATAAGCGGGCGCGGATTTCTGATTTCTTGCTTCCCTCCCGCCAGGGAGATGGTAATTCCGTACATCCGAACACGCACGCTCCCCGTGCAAATCACCGGCTTAGGAGCTTGATTGTTTGCTCACCGGCTAATTAAAGTGTACTTAGAGACCGGTTTCGTTCGTTTCCCTGGATCATCGCCGCTCTAAATCTCTCCACCCCCTCCCCTCTCCTTTTACGAGGGCGTGCATTCTTTACCTCATTATTAATTTAATTATTATTATTATTATCATTCCGAAACTTTAAAATAACCGGTTCGTTTCACAATTTATCGAATTAGAAATACTTTTAACGCGAGGAAAATGATAAATAACAAATTAGGGAAAATTGAGAATCGATAAAATAACTACTCCTCCGACGGAGAAATATCTGAACGTAAAAATTTCTAAAAATTTCGCTTTTCCTTTCGTCTTTTTCTTTCCGGTTCTTTTTCGGTTCCTCGAAATCCGTATATTTCGAAGAAGCGTTCGACGAATCGCATTTCGATACGGCTTCGATCCAATGCGAACTCTCTCGATCCGAAAATCGCGAAGAAGGAAAAAACGTTCCAGGAAAGGAGGGTGTTCGAGAGTGGGCGGAAACTTAGATTGGCTGGCCACGTGGCTGTCGTCGATCCGCGAGTTGGAACAACGGATAAAGAGATTGGGGGGAGGGGGAGAGAGGCTTGGTATGCGCGCGAGATCGCACGAAGTGGAAACGTTGTAACGGCACGATCCGGGCCGGCTTAACCGGCAAAGCCGACGTAAGACCTCCCGCGAAATCTCTATTTCCCGGCGAACGCCGTGTTTCCACGCTGTTTTCGTTCCAGATCAAACCGTTACCCTTTATCCCTCCATCCTCCCCCTCTGTCCACTCCTTCTCCCTTCCTCGTACTCGAGTCGTTTAACGATGGACGAAAGAAAGAAAGAAGCAATATATTCCTCTCCCTTTCTTCCTTTCTCTTTCTCTCTTGCCAGGTGACAAGATTAACCACGATTAAGTAGAATTACCGTCTGTTGAGGATTAAAGATCGAATTTTCGAAAATTGCGGGAGGATAAGAGAGGAGGTTCGTTTCGTTCGAAGCAAAAGGAGACGAAGATCGTACCGCCACCCCGTTGTTTTCGCAGGGTATCCTCTCCTTCCTTTCCTCCTCTCTTTCTTCTTTTTCTCTTTCTCTTTCCCCCTTTTCATACGAACGAATATTTTATTCAACGGCACTCGGCCAGCACGACTTTCGCGGCCGTTTGATATCGCAGTCTCATTGCATAAAACCCGAGGCTTGCATAAAACAGGGGGCCAGGCGTTCCTCGAGCACCGGTCGGAAAGACAGGGCTCGGTTGAAAAGGGAGCCGGTTGAAAAAGGAAAAAAATTCATCGGGATTAAGCGTGACGCTTCACGCAGAAAGGATCAGAATCTTTCTCTCCTTTTTATTCCCTTCGTGATAATAATTTGATGATTCACCGAACTCTATGAGTCGCAAAAGCGACGAGTGTAACACTCGAAATAATTCAACGCTCCGCGTCTGGGATCGTCATTTTCCTCTTTTAAAACTCCTCGAAAGAGAGAGAAAAAAGAAAAAAGAAAAACGTGTCGTAAGATTAAAATCGATGAAGATGAAAATCTAAACAGAATCCATATAAATTATCAACATTATGAATAATGGACCCCCTGAAAACAGTTGTCAAAACTTCATATACATACACATACATATATATAATAATCTCCCATTTCTCTACGCCAAACTATTATACGCATCGCTCGCTCCTTCATCCTCCCCTCCCCATTCAGAATTAATCAAATCGCAACTCGTTTATCATTCGACCGTGCGTGGCAGCACGGTCGTTGCAACAAGTTCCAAAGAGCGGCCATAGACGCTTGACATTTCCATTTCTCTCGCGTCCAGCTTTTGTCCGCCGCTTCTCCTCTCTCTCTCTCTCTTCCTTCCTCTTTTTTTCATCGCCCCTCTCTCGCCACGAGGAGGTTAATCGCCGGCGAATTAGCCACGCTTGGATACAGAATTAATCAAACGCGTCTCCCCGACTGCAAACGTGGTGGAAACGCGATGGGTAACACGGGTGGAGATGAGAGGGATTCGCGGTGGAAATAAAAGAAGAGAGAAAGAGGGGGAGGAGGTGGACGACGCGTGACGGGCCTCCAGCTTCATCCGCCGGTATTAACGCGGAATAACGTGTGCAATTATCGCTTTCAGCCTCGCAACGGGGTCACTGCCGGTTTTACGATTTCCTCCCGGTTCTTCTTTTTCTTTTCTCTCTCTCCTCTATCGAGACGGGAGAGGATCTTCTTATTGCCGTTTAATTGGCTTCTAAGCATGGCTCGATAAGATTAATGAATTAAGATGGAAAAGAGAGAGATGCTTGTAATTTTGAGAATGTATGTTGAAATGAACAATTTCTAAGCCCTCTCTGCGTATGAGAGAGTTGAATAATGTTGTGTAGAATGGTTAGATTCTTTTAATTCTAGAATTAGAGCGATCGAACTACATTTACATTCCGAGTTTGACAGTCGTGGGGATAGAAATATTATTTTGAAAAGTATTTTTGAGTTTTGTAAGCATGAATGGGGGATAAAATGAAGTTGGGGCGAGTTTGATTCTTATTGAAATTAGTTCTATTCGTTGACGACAGAGGGAAGGAGAGTGGGGATGAAAATAGAGAAGAAATAAGAATAATAGACAGGGCGGGTTATTGGGATTGTAAGGTTTGCTCTCGTAAAATAAGAAAGGCGAAAGGCAGAATCGAAAGATATTTTATATACTTGCGAACTGAGGATGCATCATTACGTTATTATTAAAATCAACGATATTCTATAACAAATTTTACACAATTTTTCGTGAAATCATTTTAGCCAAGAAATTCACCGTGTGAAGTCGTTGGTTGGCCGAGCCGTTCTGTAACAATTAATCGGTTAATTATCGGTCAGATACGTATCGAGGAATTAAAGAATTAGTTCGATCGAAGACGAGAGATCGACCTCGAGAGGAGATCAATTCGATTATTATTCGAATCTCGGAATCTTGTGAGTCGAGATAAGGTTCTTTCGGCGGTTGACGTTAACGAGTGTGATCGTTGGGCCGTGTACAGTCGGTGGCTTCCGATCGATCGACACCAAGCCGCTAATTGGCAATCGGTGTAGTTGCATTAGGAATATTGACAGTGACGCGTGAATGATGACGCGACGCGGGAACGTTTAACGTGATTTTCTGCTAATGATGGTTGCTGCTAGTGATTCACCCTGGTTAATATACCTTGCCTGGTTAAAGGGCTGATTCGGATTGGATTGATTGGGGGTTAAGCGGATAAAACTCGCGAAGAAAAAGAAAAGAACGTTGAAACTCGAACAATCTAGCCGTTATCTTCATCTACGGGCGTGCAACGATGTCGATCGCGGCGGAAGTCGACTGGAACCGGAAGCGACGCGCCGAGACCCCTGGCCGGAGATGACGCGTGTTTTCAATTACTCGACAGCCGGTGCGCGCCGCGTGGCAATTTGCATTTTTCGCCGATATTTCGAGTGTAACCACGCTTTTCTCCGATTCGTCTTCCCTTCTTTGTTCACCCAACGATTTCATTCGGGTATTTTTTTACCTGTTGTCGATTCGATAATGTTGAAATTCTCGCGATATCCCCCTTTTTAACGAAATTATTCAATTAATTAAGAAATTGGTAAATTATAATTTTTATATCGAATCGAGGAATAATTTTAAATCAATCCATTACAGAAAAATGAAAACTAGTGTTGGCCGAGAAATATAGAAATTCAATCAAAAGGCAATTTGAAAAAAAATATTGGCTCAATTTTCCCTCCCCCCTCCCCGTTTTCCTATTTCTCGTTCAATTACAATAAAGGGAATTCGTTAACGAAACATTATGTAGAACCTTCCATTAGTTCAATGGAGTTTATCATGTATAAAATAGAAAAATAATTTATTTTTTTTCCCCGTTCCATTTCAGTTTGTGTAAAAAACAAATTTAAAAAAAAAATTTTTTTTTTACGTATTAATCGTAAATAAAAATCAATTAATTCCATTTATTTTGGAGGCTTGTTTTTTCGAGGATTAAAAGTTATCGATAATTAAGCTTCTGTAAACTTCTGTAATATTTTTTTTTTATCGAAAAAAAATAAAACTATCGCTTGAGAAACAAAACTAACAATGTTTTTCTTTTTTTTTTCTCTTTCTATTTTATTCAAATTAACATCAAATGATCCTTTAAGAGAAGGATCCATAAGAACGAAAGGTTTTCAGTTCTAAATTGAAGGCTAAACTTAATCCAACTGCAAAACGAGCACGTACCTATATGGTATTTGCGTTAAAAAGGACTTATGTGAACGCAGGATAAACTAACAGGGCAAAATAACAAAAGACTTGATTACTATGATCACGTAGCCAGACTCCGGGAACGTTTCCTTGTTACTGAATCCGGTATTAAACTCACGTTTAAACCTTAAAGATCTCCAATCCAATAAAACACGAACCATCTCTTCTTTCCCTCCGATCCTGTTTCCAGTTTTCTTCGAAATTTTTCTTTAAAATCATCCGAGCAACCGTGATATCTTTCGAAACCTGTCTTTTCGATAATTAACGTGAATGACAAATCTTTCGTATTTATTCCACGATGGACAATTTCAATCGAAAATTTTTGACGATTCGATACTTCCATCTATATTTCGGAGATTTAAAGAAAAAAAAGAAATCTTCGAAAGAAAAATCATATCACGGCCGTGACGCGTGAAGGCGAATCCGAACACTCCGCCTTGAAGAAGATACAGCACTCTTGTCTCGGCATATTCATACTGAAATTAACGATCCGTGCCTAACTTCGTAGCCTCTGGATAAGAGGCTACGAAGAAGCCGGTGGTAAGAGACGTCTGGAGGATCCCTATGTCCCAACGGACGTTTCTCTCTTGCGCCAACCACGACTCTTACGAGGCTCCTACCAGGCTGGAAAGCTGAGTTAGTTCGTATTTATATAGGAGTCTGCACGTGATCCTTGGACCGATCTGTAAATTTCCTGTCCGTCCTTCTGGAATCCTGCGAAGGTGAATCTTCTCGACTTCGAGGGGACAGAAGTCGAGTAGAGTATGAGAACGTATATTTAACGTTCTGGAAGTTTCAATGATCCGTTCCATCGTTGAATTTGGAAGAAAAGAGCGATTACATATCGGCATTTTCAACGGTGAATCTTATAAGATGAGATAAAACATTTTTCCATCTAAAGCAGTCTTTACGAATAAACAAGAAGACATTAAAATGCCGGGCAAACTAAATAAAAACGATTCTTCATCGAATCTTCTCCGTCGAGAAAGAATTTGAGAATTATCCAGGTTCCCTTTCCCCATTAAGCTTGAGTGCATCACGTAAAATATTCAAAGATATTCAAAGATAATATCGAAAGCTTTCCACGGCCACTCGTTTCTTTTTCTTTGAGAAGAGAGCACTACGAGGAACTTTCATATCGGACAAAACGCGCGAGCTTAATCGCGTTACTTTAACGAGAACCCCTTCTTGGTATTTCGAACTAATTCGAACTTCTGTTCGATATTCCAGATCCTCGAATATTTCGAATTGATTACGAACGAAGATGTACAGTATTCTACATTTATCCATGTATAACCTTTCTTATTTTGTATATATCAAAAATTTATCTTGTACGAAATTAGAAAATACATAAGATTATATAACGACAATAATATATAAAAATGGAGAAATAAAAGAAAGAGAGATATTAAAATTTATCCGGAAAAATGAATCCAGATAAATAAGAACTGAATTTTTTATCGATAATGCAAAGTATTATTATTTACTCGTTCGAGATCGTATGAGAATTTACCGAGCTCAATCGATAAACACTATGATTGAACAGCTAATTCCTTGATAAATAATTATATAACACATTTTATCTCCCTTAAAGTTAAAAACTTGTAATTAAACATACATCTCATAGACTAATTCCACGATATATGCCACTTTTTGTGCTACTGATATAGCGAGGAGCAGGATTTAAGAAATAATTTTAAAAAATTAGATAAGATAGATACGAAGAAAATCCTATCGCACGAAAGAAGATAACTCAAGTCCGTTTGTTCCGAATACGTAAATAATACTAGCGAGAGTAGCGGTAGCGCTTGGAGCCATCTAGTGGCGGAAGTCGGTATTACAGATCGGCATATATATTCAAGAGGATTGCTTATGCTCGTAGCCGCTTAGCGGTAGTGACGAGTACTAAAGATCGGTCGCGAGCAGCAGTTGACAAGACGTGGCTTTATAATTTTCTCCTTTGAAATTAAATTTCGAAACAAGTAATGGTAAAGCATAAATATATATTATGAAAATATACTTAAATCTTCAAAAATAGGGAGGAAAAATTTGTAACTATTAACATTAATAATACGTAATATAAGATTGAGATGTAATATAATAATAATAAGATACAAGTAAAGAATAAGAACGAAAGAAGGTTTTTACTCGCATTTATTAACGTCAAGTCGTATTTCAACGACAGAGAATAGCTAATTAAACGGACATTTCCCCGAAGATGAGGCAAGATTATTCGACGATCGTCCCAGAAGTCTCGTTAAAGCCTGAGGCAACAGGTTCCACGAGGTTTCTATGCAACGCAGCCTCGAATTCAATTCTGACAGATTGCGAACGCGATTGCATTCGCGGCACGCGCCGCGTTATGACGTTTGACCTGCGTTCAAAATGGCGCCTATTCGCCAGGAATCAACCGTTATTGTCTTTACTTTCGGATGAATCGGATGAAATCGTAACGAGATAAACGGTCGTTTAACCTATTTTGTAACTATTCGCGATGAACAATTGTTTTACGACGAATATTCTGAATTTAAAAAAAAAAAAAAAAGGAAAAGAAAATATATATATATATATCGATGTGCGTAAATTTTCGTGAATTATAAAATATTACTCCGCTGAGATGAAATATTTCTTAGAATAAAGTTGTATAAATATTTTGCAATTGAATAAATTCAAGTGGAAAACACGGGTAAAAAAATTCAATCGCAGATAACCATGGGAGTTGAGGCAAAGTTGGCGAAATCTGTTCTTTCTTATGAGATTTTGCCTCGGAGCCCGCGGTCCGAACAATAGGAAAAAGCACTTCTGAAAAAGTTGCGCGACACAAAAGAAGACGTAACGCGCAACAGAAATAGTTTCTCCTTCTCCCGTCTTTATTTCTTCTCTCTCAATAGAAACTACGCTCGTTTTCATCCTCTCACGCAATAACGATTATTGAAACCAAGTCGAGCAACAAAAGGAAATATCCTTTTTTATCAATACGCTATCCCTTTTAATCCTCCCAACGATCTCCCTCTCCTTAACTTTACTCCAAAAGCATGCCAAATTAACGAAGAAAGAAGAAGAAGAAGAAGAAGAAGAGAAGAAATTTCAGAATATCTCTCGCGATATTCGATTGAACAATTGAATAATAATCTGCCATAATTTTTCGATACGCACTCGAAAACGATATACGAAAAAAATACATCTACGAATTCGAATTCGTAAAATTCAAACTTCGAAAAAAAAAATAATAACAAAGAAACTCTGTGAAGAACGCAAACCGAGGGGAGAGTGAACATCAAGAACCGCGCATCGGAAACAATGGAAGGAGCACGTCGCATCATGGCAGATTTGAGCGCCACAGGTGAAATTTAATATATCGCCTCGGAAGAACCGCCACCGTCTTTGCTAGGCGCGGGCTTAATTACCTTCAGTGGCCTGGAACTCGCGGAAATTCACTATCAACGCGTCACAGGGATGTTTCGCGCCACAGCGTCCCGTTTCTCTTTCTCTAACCCTCCCCTGACCCCTCCCCTCCCCGTCTCACGTTCAACGCGGCCTCGAAACATAATTAAAATTTTCTAATTAAGAATTTCGATAAGGAAGCGCTCCGGCCAGCTGGAAAGGGATGCTTCGCCGTCACGAGGCTCCACCTTATTTTCCCCTATAACCAACCAACCCCTTCCCTCTCCCCCAACTAAGATCCCTTATCACTGTTCTCCCTCCACTGTTCCACGCTGCTTAATATCGCACCCCTCGTGTTTACCGAATTAACGAATCCTCGCCTCCCCCCTTCCTCGATTCTCAAACCAGTTTCGTGCCTTCTTTCCCCCCCCCCCTCCTTATTCACTCGTACGATCGAAACGTCCTCTTTTTGCTCGCGTAACTCGCACGAGAAGCGGGTATTAGGGGTGGTGTTTCAGTAACTCGAGTGGAAAAACCACGATTAGGTAGAAAATTAGATTGTTGTTTAGAAACGAAAAAGAAAATATTGATACTCGTTAAAAGATACTCGTTGAGAAAACCTGGATGATCTCGGAGCAGATTTCTCCGATGAAGAATCAATTCTTTCGATTACGTCTCCGCCCTTTCATCCACTCGACGGCGAATTTGCCGGTGGGCATTCGCCACGGGTCAAAGTCTCGAGCGGAATAGCAGGGATTCCCGGGTGCGGGAGTCGTCGAGTGGCCGATTCCAAGCTAACCTCGTTCGCCCCTCTAACTAAGCGCGATCCTGTCGTGGATTCTCTCGTTTCGAAACTTAATCGAGCCGCATCATGGAGGATCCGCGGGTCGAAGAACGATCGTCGAACTCCTCTCGAGCCTAACGAATCACCGTGTTACCTCGGAGCATCCGTTCTCGATGATCTCTGCGCGCGTTCGCCGCGATATCTCTAACCGTGAAAATAGGGGAGGAGTTTCTGGATCGCGTGGAAGATCTAATTCCTCGAATTAATAGAGTCGAACGAACGAAGACTGGGTCTTTCGTAAATTTACCGACTACAATTTTTCTAAAAAAAAATTTCGCGAATCAAAAATTAGAATAGAGGCGTCTCGAAGTTGAAGCTCGACCCAAAATTAATCCTCGTCGATATTCGTGGAAAGTGGGGCAATGTAAGATAGCGAACCGGCTCGAATCTGTTTTTATATAATCGAGGTTGTTTGTTTGAACAACAGCTGGGGGGGAAGGGAAAGGTGGTGGTTGCTCGTCAAGTTTTGAACGATGTCCAAATCGTCGTCGTCTGGGGATGATTAAAAGAATGAAGAGTGCCACGCGCAGCGGCCGGAAGAGCTGCAGGGAGAAAGGAAATAACGAGCCGACTTGGCCGACGACTTTTTTTTCCTTCTATGGAGGGCCATTAGCGTGTCTATAAATAAAATAATCGCCGGCCGTGTCTTTTGTCGTATTCCCGTAGCCTGCCCTTCTAACGTTGCTTCGGTCGTTCCGTTGAACAATTGTTAGGGTAGGGCTGACCCGATCGATCCTCTCCCGCTTGAAAGAAATCGCTTTATTCGAATCCTATCGCGTACGTCTTTAATAAGCTTTGCTCGGGGAAATCCGCCATTGTACTGTTTCTTGTGCTACGCTTTAGCGGTTAATTTCGACGGTGATAAATACACAAAGTTACAAGAATGGTCGTAAATTTCGGAAACGGTAAATGTGTATTTACTGTTCCTTGATTTGTGTGAAGAGGATAGATATGTTGGAAAGTATTTCTCTTCGAATTTTATTATTTTCAATCGAAAGATGTTTGAACTATCATCGATATTATCATCGATATTAGAGACTCGATTGAGTAACTTCGAGATAACATAATATGATTTATAAAGAGTTTTTAAACGCACACACGTATTTCTTTGATCTAATTGTAATAGTAGATTATTATTGCATTATAAACGGGGTTCACATGCACGGACACAACGCGAATTAGATGTATATTTGCTATATTTTTTTTCGAATTTTGTTATTCTCAATTCTTTGAAAGAATCATCGATATTTTATTGATGTTATCAGAGATTCAATAATATTGAGTAATTTCGAGGTAACGCATAATATGATCTATAAAGAGTTTTTATTTCGAGATTTAATTATAATAGTGGACTATCATTATATTATGCCATGTAAACGGGGTTCACATGCACGGACACGACGCAAGATAGATGTGTATTTGCCTTGATTTATTGTGAGAAGAGGACAGACGTATTGAAAATTTTTTTTCGAATATCGAATATCGATATCATCAGAGATTCGATCGAGTAATTTCGAGATAACGCAATATGATCTACATCTATCATTGCATTACACCATATAAAATACGATACACGGATACGACGCAAGTTAAATGTATATTTGCTGTGTTCTTTCTTTCGAATTTTGTTATTTTCAATTTTTTGAAAGGTAAATAAAGAGTTTTAATAAAAAACGCACACATGTATTTCTCTGATCTAATTATAATAGTCGACTATTATTGCATATACCACGTAAACGGGGTTCACACGCACGGACAGTGCATTCCGCAGTGTATACTGAATATTGTACAGATGCACTAAATATACTAAAAACGTGTAATTTAATCACGTTGGATTCTATTTAAACGAAGAAGAAGCTTTTTTCTCGAATAATCGAATTCTTTTCCATCACTGAGTGGTGCACACAAGATAAGAATCATCACGAATTGTCGCATTGCACTTGATATCGATATTTGAAATTCGTTCAAAGGAACGATTTCCAATCCCCAACTTACTGCGCACAGTTTTCACCCTCTACATGAAACTACCCCTTCTATTGGAACCTAGTGGCAGCACGTGTCATCTTCGCGAGAAGTTGAACGTGGCGTGGCCTCGTTCAGGCCAGCAAATCGAAACTGCTGAACTACTCCGAGCAATTAGTAATAAGTAATTAGCCATCAAGCACATGGCGGGATAGGGACAGATGGGAGGGTTGAAGTGGCGGAAACTTGGTAGGTCGAGTATATATGAACGAGTAGAGCCTATTTGAATCTTAGATCGATGCTGAGACAGTTTGGCACCGATCATTACTCCGAGTTGATCGATAAGAATTTCTTCACTTTGATTGAAATTTCATCCAAGATCGATCTCACTTGGAACAATTTACTTGCAAATCGATTTAAACGGAACGAATTGTCGAAATATTCCGAGTGGACACGAATATAATAACTGGAATATAAAGTATATTTTATCAAAATATACGAAAATTGTTCAGAGGATAAGAATTCTGCGCAGAAAATGTCACAATGTAACAATCGTTCCAAAAAAAAAAAAAAAAAAGAAACAAAGGATGGATCAAAATACGAGGAAATAAAAAAGGAAGGAGCGAGGGAAGCGAACAGGTGATTATATCGAGCCGGGCGTCAATTGGACGGAAGCGATCGAACGAATCGTGAAAATTACACGATAAAGTTGATTTTAAGTCTGGCAAAAAACGAATCAAGTGATTCGTAAGAGAATCACCCCGACGATAATGCCCCTCCCCCGAATACAAACTATCGAGTGGCCGGATACTCGTGGAGCTCGTAAAATAATTACCGATCAATCGAATCGGCGTTAATCGGGTAATTAGCCATTAACTGAACCGTGCCAGCTCGATCGTCTGTAATGTGTTCATACGCGAAATAGAGCGGGAGGGGGAGAGGAATATCCGCGATACGCGTTCATTTTAATCTCTCCCCCCCCTCTCCCCGCGAACAACACACTGACACCGATATTTTCATAATTGAGAAACTATGGCCGTTTCGGCCGTAGTCGCTGGCTGGGGTAAAATGTATAATAGGCGAGATAAAATGCATAATGATAGCCGACGGGTTCCAGGAATTATTAATTTAGGAAAAGGATTTTATTTCGTTACAGATAATCGCGGTGATCAAAATGAGGTGATATCGCAGAGAGAGACAATCTTTCGACGCTTTTGTTTAATTAAAATTAAACCTTTCGTTACCGCTGGCTGGACTATAGTCTCCATAAAATCCCACTGGCGTACCACTGGTCGACTCTGCATAGAGATGCCGCGTATCGTGACGAGAGATTCGAGTTTATCGTTCGTAGAGTTTATTATTCCTCGATAATGAATAAAAGGAAATGCCGGTCGTTGACACGATCATTGTGCACAATGCACATTCTCGAGAATTGGCGAAAGGGTTAAAAAAAATCTCGAAATCGCAAACGAATATTTCTCTCCAACGCGATTAGAAAAAAATCGCCACCTTTTCCCCTCCTTCTCTCCTCCCTTCTCTTTCGTTCGAGCTCGATCCTCGATTGACCGCAGAGAGAAAACAAATAAAAAAAAAAAAAGAAAGGATAAAATAGACGCAAACGGACGAAAAACTACGTTCCACCAATTTTCCCGGAATTATCCTCGCGATCGTCCGTGAAAATGGGGGTGAAAAAGTTCGTGCCGCTGGCACGGATGCGGGCGCCATAAAATGACACCAATAGGGTAAAGATAATTCGATGAAACAACAACGCTCGTTATTCACGGGAGAACAATTCGATTCTCGGGGGCGGCGAGTCGTCGTTTCGGGGGATCGCTGGATCGGTTCGTTTCATTCATTCGTTCATTCATTCGTTCGTTCGTTCGTTCGTTCGTTTCGCGCGAGTTTCCCCATTTGGAGGGAATGGCTGGCGGAGAAATCGTTTACACAGAGATCGGGCCCGATAAGCGTGCGTTCTCGATTTTATTAATTTGCAGAAATTAATTCGGCCGAGCGCCACCGCTAACGCTTCAATTAAGACTGGACAGTCAATCAAAGCTAATTGAAACCGGAAAGGGGAGTATTTGGCGTTGATTGGACGTTTTTTTAAACGCGGCCATTATTCGGCCGCTGCCTTTACACGTCACGCGTTTACACGCGCTTTTTATCCTGCTACGAAAAATTGCTCTCTCTCTCTCTTTCTTTTATTATTATTATTACTATTATTATTATTAATCGTTATTTCTTTTCCTTCTTCTCTCGTCCCCTTTCCTCTTTCGAGGTTTTTCGTCGGGGAACGGTTTGAGCTGATGGACGCGGCGAGTTAATGACTTCCGGTGGCGCTAGTGTGTTAACCGTTGGGATCGCGATTATTTGTAACCCGACTCTTGGGATAAGTTTGATTAAAGCTCAATGAACTACGGTTAAATGGTAACTGGTTGTTTTGCAATAACGTGTAATTAAGAAACTTAACCTTAGAAATTAGTTTATAACGTTGTACGAATTGTAATTAAAGGTCGGATCGAGAATTCGCGTAAACGATGATTTCGCCATTCCCCGAACGCCATGTTTCTCCCATTTCATTTCATTTCACGGCCGTGAAATCCGCAATTCTCGTTTACCATCCGACCCCATCTATTTTCAATATCGATCGACGTGTCATAAATTCGCACGGGATGCCAGAATCGAACGACACAATCTCTCGTTAAACCCTCTTTGCTTGTCCCAATTAAACCCACAGTCGATTAATTAAAAACTCCTGAAATTGAATCGCTGTGACATTAATCAAGACAATCTAACAAGAACCCGGGAAACTATCAATTATTGCCTCGAGTGCAACGCAGAAATCGGCGAAACTTTCGAGAAATGAATTAAAAATTCGAAACTCGAAGATTGGAATCGATAAGAAATAAGACCCTTCCTTCTAAGATCTTCGTCCCTTTTTTATCGAAATCGAACAATTTATACTCGATGTATAAATTCAACAAAAAACGTTTCCTCCAAACATGCCGTCTATTTTCTCCGCGTGCCGGTTCATTATTCATCTAAAAAAATTATTCGACTAAAAAATGAAAGGGAAGCGGATCGATGGAGATCGAGCTCAACTTGGTGCGAAACTTTCTCACGGGCGGGCTTTCTCTTTTTTAATTCAACCCCGGTTCCAATTGTTCCACCCGCGTTTCGGGGATCGCAGTCGAAGCCGGGCATCGAGTACACTTGGCCACCTCAATGGGAACTCCCGGCGGATGTGTCGATAATTTTGTGGGCCCTCAATTAGCGAGGCCGGCCGTTTCTCGAGAGCCATTACTTCGATTACTTTTCTAGTGTTCCCCATCGAACGCTCGTCCGACACCTCCACCCCACGCTGGTTAATTAATACAGGGGGATAAAGCCGCGTTTTCACGCGCCGATTTCGGGATTGCTTTTCGCATTTTGCTCTCGGAATCTTGGACAAAGTTCTTCGAGGAAGAGTGCAAGATTGAAAGATCGTTGTTGTCTTGATAAAGTTAGTGTCATTTTAAGGAGAAGCTTTTTTTGTCCTCAGAATTTTTGGTGGGAAGCAAAATTTTTGCGCCCATTTTACGTACTGCAACTACAGGAATGGAGTCATCGGTTTCTGTCATTACGAATTTTTATTGACATCGTTCATTGTGTTAATAGAGAATATCTATCGGGATGAATAGAATGAATATGCGTCAGTTACTTTTTGCATTTGCTCTCGGAACGTTGGAGCAGAAGACAAAGTTCTTCGAGGAAGAGTGGAAGATTGAAAGATCATTGTTGTCTTGATAAAGTTAGTGGTTTGTGTCATTTTAAAGAGAAGCTTCTTTGCGTTTGTTCTCATTTTATGTACTGCAACGATAGGAATGGAGTCATCGGTTTCGAATTTTGATTGACATCGTTCATTGTGTTGACGATTAATAGAGAATATCTATTGGGATGAATAGAATGAATATGCGTCAGTTACTTTTTGCATTTGCTCTCGAAACGTTGGAGCAGAAAAAAGTTCGAGGAAGAGTGGAAGATTGTGTATTGTATAATAAGAATAAAATGATCGGTTTCTGTCATTATGGATTTTGATTGAATGAATTTGCATCAGCTACTTCTTGCATTTGTTCTCAGAATTTTTGAAAGCAAAATTCGGATATGATAGGAATGGAGTCATTGGTTTCTGACATTATAGATTTTGATTCACATCGTTCATTGACAATTAATAGAGAATATTTATTGGGATGAACAGAATGAATATATTTCTGATATTTTTTGACTTTATAAGAATAATTCTTAAATTTTGTTAATTTTCTTTCTGATAAATACAAAGGAGGAGAAGAAGAAGAAGAAGAAGAAGCAAAGCCCGCCATCTTGAATCTTCGACACAGAGCCTTAGCTACAATTTATGAAGATAATCCAACTATCAAATAGAATTACAAGAGAATCAGTAAAACCGTTCCATCAAAGGTACTTGCATTAAAGCAAATCTTGTTCTACCCTTCGTTCCAAGTAATTCATTTGCCTCTCTGTTGGCCAAATAATTAAAAAAGAGGAAAAAAAAAAGAAAAAAGGAGAAGAAGAAAAAATAAAAGAGAAAGAAAGAAAAATCTAGGGGGAAAATTGGAAAAACAAGGAAAGGAGAGAGAAGGGGATGGGAAAACGAAAAGAAGCTTTTTCCAACGAACGATGGAAGACACACTTTTACCTTAATGGAATTCGTTATCGGGCAAAAATAATTCCCTTTGACGACCAACGAGGCATCGAGCAAGAATCGAGAATAAAACGTGGCGTGGATAATGCAAAAAAACGCGGGAAAATCGAAACGAGGAAGGATCTCGACCCGAATCCGGCTTCTCTCGCGTCTTGTTTCCTTCTGAAACCAGGAACTTATTATTAAGGATCCCTTGGGGCATCTTTTAATAATACAAAAACCATAGATCAGTGTAATTTAAAACAGACTCGAAATGTTTCAACGATTAATATTTCAATTTTCGAATAATTATAACGTTACAAATTTTTCTTCTCAATTTCTTAATCTGTTACAAAATTGTTAATCAAAATAATTTGCTCGTGTCCTGTAATCAATATTGCCAACTGGTTCAGAAAATCATATCGTTTATTGTCTTAATAATACAAAAATTAATCGAATTATTCCCATTTTCTTTTTTTTTTAACTTTTTAAAGATCCAATGATTTATCTCGACGAGGCTGATTTAATAGCTCGATTATTCATACAAGAAATCAAAATAAATACGTCCTTTCGCTTTCCCTCAATTAAACTCGAATTCAATCGGATCGATACACTCCGAAAACACTGGGAATCACGGGGAAAGAGATCGAAAATATTGTTTGGAATGGGAGAAGGAAGGATCGGCCCTCCATTTAAGGAAACAGCGTCGCAAAATGGCGGACGCCATTAGTCGGGAAATTTCGGACAAAGCTGTTTCGTACACGCGGCGCGCATCGGAAAAGCCATCAGCGCGCCATAGACTTCCCCGCGCCCTCTGCTCTTTTCTATTATTCCAAGCACCTCGAAGACGTACGAGCTGTCGGGTGATGCTGTCTCTCTATTTGAGAAAAGGGGGCTGAAGAAAAAAGAATTTCACGATATTGCCCCCACGAAATTGCCGTTTGAACCACGAGAAAGATGGGGAAACAATGACGTTTGATTGCTTGCAGGATGGGAGGAGAGGAGAAGAAAAATATTACTCGCCATTGCGTAAATGGCGAATTTATTTTAAGACGCAAATATTGACATTTATGTGTGTGAACGAAGCAAAGATTGAAAAATGTCATCGAGGTGGCAATTTTTTGATTTGAATTTGTTAAAAAAAAAAAAAAGGGAAGAAAGAAAGAGAAAAAGGTTATTTCGTGGAGAGAACTCGAGATAGAGGCATCGACTCGTTTTAAAATTTAAATTAAAATTAGAGATGGTGCTAGAGATTTTAACAGGTATATAAAATAATCGATACGAGTAACGAGCTGTAACGAATCTCTCGAAATCATTGCGAAGTTAATGACGCGTTGAAAATTGTAGAGGATCGTAATCGCGAATTATAGATACGATAATAACGATTTCTCACTAACGCTGAAGGTTGAAAAAGAATTTTATAAAAAAAAAAAAAAAAAACATTGGGATACACGTCGCAACAAGTAGCACGTTCGACGTTTCGATTAAAACGAAACTTGTGAGAATAAATTATACTCGAAGGAAAATTTCAAACATTCAAATTCTTAATTCTTAATTCCATAAATCCATATATGAAAATGTTTTTATCGAGTTTATACAATTTGTCAAAGATAATAGTTTGAAGGAATTATAAACAAGCTTCGAGGCTCTTCAAAATTATAAACACAAAAGAATTTAAATTAAATTGAATAAAGTGAAGCGACTTTGAATTTTTTCTTCGATTATGTTTATACGTTTATATATATTCTAAGAATTAAGAATATGAATTTTTGAAGAATTCTCCAATTTTGGAAATAGATTATATCCAAGGAAAAATGCAGAGCATTTTCAAACATTCTTAATTCCATAAATCCATATATGAAAATGTTTTTATCGAGTTTATACAATTTGTCAAAGATAATAGTTTGAAGGAATTATAAACAAGCTTCGAGGCTCTTCAAAATTATAAACACAAAAGAATTTAAATTAAATTGAATAAAGTGAAGCGACTTTGAATTTTTTCTTCGATTATGTTTATACGTTTATATATATTCTAAGAATTAAGAATATGAATTTTTGAAGAATTCTCCAATTTTGGAAATAGATTATATCCAAGGAATACATTATCGAATCCAATTTAATCGAAGATAATACTGAATAGTTTGAAGGAATGATAAACAAGGTTCAAGGAAGTGACTTTTCAAAATCACGAACAACAAGAGAGAATTCCTCGCCTTGGAGCAAGCACTGCTATTACTCGAAAAGGAGGAAGAAGAAAGAGGAGAAAAAAATCGAAATGGAGGAGTGGATGAAAAATGATGGGCGCCTAAGAAATAGCGGGAAGCAGACTCGATATCCGGAAACGAAATTGCACTTGAGCCAGCAATCGGCTGGTAATGGCCGACGTACGTTCACGGTAAATCCAACGAGGTGCAATCTCCAGCGACTAACGAACCGCGTCTAAGTGCCACCTACCACCAACTTCCAACCCCGTTCCACGCCTTCTCTCACCCAGACGTCTTCGAAACAGGTGATTCTGATACCCAGACTAATCAGAGATTTTATTAACTGCCCGGATTCCTGGAGACGTGGCTGCTTTAAGACGATCGCAACAAAGACCATCCTTGATGAGTCTATAATCACTCTCGAACAATATCTTTCCTCCATCTTTTTTCCATCGATTCGAATTACTGCGCCCAGTTTTTAAGCCGTCAGCGATTAAACCGAGATTCTCCAGAATCGAATCAACGAGGTCCATCGAGTTCTCGTGAATCAGACGCGTGATGCACCATCGAAATTACCGGTGATAAATCAGAGTATGTAGCGTATACAGAGCGAACACATTCGTCACGGTTGTTCGAATGAATGAAGGGACACGGCAGCAGCTGTGGGCTGACAGCTTTCACCGTAAAAACGATGTACTCAACAGATTTTATCGATGTTTCGCGGTTTATGCGTTTTAGCTTAGGTTTATTAGCCCATATTGGATTCGATAGTCGAAGGATCGTGGCTGTTCGTCATATAAATTGCCGAGGGATGAAATTTGTTTTCATCGATTGCTGCGACGTGCTTTGAGACAGTGTCTTTTGCGTTTTCTGTAAATGATACGATTGGACCTAATGATTCATCGAAGAATTTAGAGGGATCCTTGCAAACTTTGGTGTTTTATCATTGGAAAATAGAAGAAAGGAAAAAAAGAATACGAATCTTTATAATCATAATTATAATGGTATAAATTTAGTGAAACTTTTGCATTTTTACGTGTAACGTACGATGGAGATGAACACGATTTTGATCTAAAGGGATCCTTGTGAAATTTTGATCTTTTATCATTGGAGAATAGGAGAATTGTTCTTAAAATTATAACGATATTAAATATCCACGTAAAAGAATGGGAGCAAGTAAAATCTAAAAGAAATAAAACAAGGAGAGTCGCACATTGAGAACGAATTCTCTTAACTGCGTATATACCCTTTCACGATTCTCTCATAATCATTAAAAGTTTATCACATTTCTCGAAATGTGCACATAATATCTTAAAACTACCGTTCCGTCTTAGATTAAAAAGTTTCCCTTCTGAAATTATTTCTATCCTATTAATTTACCATTCACAATAATCCAACGCGGATCGATTCGATCACAATCTCAGCCCAAAATTGCAATTCGACGCTTCGAAAAAATAACTCTTTTTATCAGAGACATTTCCATGAAAGTATTCGTGATCCACCTTAACCGCGAAAACCAACATCGCCCGAACCTCTTAAACATAATCACAACCCGCCCAACGTGGCCCAACGTTCCGGAGTCTCTCGTTAATTAAGAGTAATTGCTATCTCTGTCCCTATCCGGGGACAAAGAGACGGTTTGTCCTGCAGTTTGCAATCACTTAATCGCGGAACCGGGGACCGAGTGACGGCTAACTCGTCTCCCTCCCCTCCCCTCGAATCCTAGTAATTACAGATGCTAAACGTAGGGAGGAACGCCAACGGTTGCCGATATCGTCATCCCAACCTGTTTCGAGCAAGTTTGGAAAAAGTACGACAACCCGAGTCTAACCTCTCCGCTCCGTTCGCGTGGACGAGCGAGCGCCGCGAGACGATCCGTTAATCGAAATGCACTCTCGAAACATATCCGATCCATCGGCGCTTAATTAATAAACGAGGCAATGACCGAGTGGAAATGTAACAGTTGATCGAACGACGGCAAAGCGGCCCGTCGACCTCGCCCAACGATTCCAACGATTCGTTGCGCAATCGAGAATCTCCTCTATGACTTGGAAATCGTATAATCGTCTCGCTTATCCATTTGTTCGAGGGAAGAAAGTTCGGCGGCGTAGATGGCGCTGCACGTCGCGAAACGTAAACGTCCCTGTGCGCGAAAAGCAGCGGAACAGGACAGAACGTAAATTAATGATCTTTGCGTAAGTACCGTAGATAATTTAACGGGTATTAACCAACTCCCCTCCTCCCCCTCGGCCAGCCGTTAAAGCTACTCGGCCGGACTGGTTTATGAACGTTATTAATTAATTTGTATTTGTCGCGCGCCGCATGATCGTTATGGCTCGGGCGTCGTTAATAGCCGACCAATCAGGCTCGCGCTGCCGCGCCCCTCCCTTTGCCGGCCCAACTTTCAGTCTCATTAGCCGAAATATAATATCGTTTCCGCAGAAAGGAGACCACCGCCGGTTTGCGTATCGCCGATTTTATTAAACATAACCAACGACGGCTCTCGCCAATCCCCTTCCGCCAATCGCGTTAATTAAATATACGTTTATCGATTAATTCTCGCCCGTACGATTGAAAAGTGCGTATCGATAATTGACAAGGGGAGAGTAATTGGATGTGCAGGGGAGGATGGACAGCCAAATGGAAGAATTTTCGTATGGAACGTCGACGTGCAACGAGTTGGAGCGTTTTAACAAAAGGATAAGGCAAAGGATTCCGACATCTTACTCCGTATTCGTTTACACGTGTGGAATCGAAGCTGGTATCTCGATCTTTGAAACAGAATTATCAGAAATACAGAAATAATTAGAGGGATTTTTAGTGTTTTAATAAACGAAGCAGCCAGAAATCGTTTACAGAATGCAACGAGTTCTTTTCGCGCGAATCTTTGAAAAAGTTATTGAGAATTTTCTTTTTTCTAATAAGTATGGAATCAAAGGTGGTATCTTTGAAATTATCGAAGTAATTAGAGTGATTTTTAGCGAATTATATAGAAATATTTCGTGGTTTTGGCTTTAATAAACAGATTCACAGAAGAGGGTTCGACGTTTAGGGAAAGAAAATAATTAGAATGATTTCTTGGCGTTTCGATAAACAAGTCAGCCAGGTTCCACGTGCAAGGGTGGTACGGGAAATATTTCAGTTTCGCTCGATTAACAAACCCCTCTAAGCCGAGAGGGTTTGTGCACGAACGCAGGTGCGTGGGCAAGTAAGTTTTAAAATTTATAACCACCTACAAATTTCCAACTCGCGAGCACCACTACCGTAACCGGATTAATGCGCGGCCTTGCCAATAAAGACCGCCGCCGCCGCCCTCCTCAATATTAAGGGGCACTTAAGACAACCTCTTAAGTCGAAACATCGTCACCCTTGGTAACGTCCATAACCCTATTTCTCTCCGGATACGTTCTTCCTGAAAATTACGCTTCCCGAGTTAAATTCGTCCTTCCAATACTCCGCTACATCAACGCGATTCGAAACAGAATCGAGCTATGCTCTTAAACGGGTAAATCTACAGATGTACGAGCGTTCTTTACACTGCTTCGACTTGAACGAGTGCAACGAGTCTTACTTCGATCGAGAATCGTGAAGGAAAATGGCCAAGGATGAAATACTTTTGGTAGTGAAACAATCTCTTTCGCGAAAATTGAGCGTCAGCAAGACGAAGGGCGGCCACCGCTTTTTAGATCCGCAAAATATCGTGCTCATTCTCCACTTTTAATAGTTCCCCGTCCTTTTTCCCCCTCTCGAGAGTCGTCGATGATTTACAGTATGTACACGGTGTCGTCGAGTGAATCGTTATTTCCTGTCGGAGGCGGGAGGCTCTCTCTCTAAGAGGTATATCAGGTCCGCAAGCTTATATCGGGCCGCGCTGAGGGCGGCTTAATAATTTACAACGACAAGACACACGCCTCTGTTATTGGCCCATAAAATATCCCCGCTACGCCTCCACTCGTTCGCTTTATATCCTCCTCCTATGAGTCTTTGCGGATTACCGCGGAGTTGTCCGGCGGTGCAGCTTCTCGGAATTTGAAAAGCGTCTATTCTTCACTCTCGAATGAAGAATTACCCGTAACGATTTCGAAAAATAATTTCGTTTCTGCTCCTTTCGAGTGTTTTAATCTCGGCAAGAATGTTCATCTCTCTCGTTTTACGGTTCTCGTATCTTTGTTTGCTTCTGAAAATTACAATCCGTGATCTACCGAGAGAGATTACGGAAAGTTGGAAAAGGATAAGGGGTGATAACGCGAATCTTCGAAGCCAAGAGACATGCCAAGACCTCCGCTCACGCACTATTTTCATTCTGTAAATATTTTACACCTATTTCTGCGTCTCGATGTTCGGCCATCGTTCAGCTCCGCCGATTTATTCTTGTGTCTCGATCCATGACACGTCTAACCATGCACAGCGAATATTAATTGTTCGCGATCCCTAAAATCCTCCCAAAAATCGATAATTCGCTGCTCTCGAATTTTCGAACCACGATTGCTAAATTATTGAGAATCGAGGTATAATAGAAGATGAGGAGAGAATCGAAGGAAGAGAATCGAGTTGTCTCGATCCATGACGCCTCTAACCATGCGCAGCGAATATTAATTGTTCGCGATCCCTAAAATCCTCCCAAAAATCGATAATTCGCTGCTCTCGAATTTTCGAACCACGATTGCTAAATTATTGAGAATCGAGGTATAATAGAAGATGAGGAGAGAATCGAAGGAAGGGAATCGAGTTGTCTCGATCCATGACGCGTCTAACCATGCGCAGCGAATATTAATTGTTCGCGATCCCTAAAATCCTCCCAAAAATCGATAATTCGCTGCTCTCGAATTTTCGAACCACGATTGCTAAATTATTGAGAATCGAGGTATAATAGAAGATGAGGAGAGAATCGAAGGAAGAGAATCGAGTTGTCTCGATCCATGACGCCTCTAACCATGCGCAGCGAATATTAATTGTTCGCGATCCCTAAAATCCTCCCAAAAATCGATAATTCGCTGCTCTCGAATTTTCGAACCACGATTGCTAAATTATTGAGAATCGAGGTATAATAGAAGATGAGGAGAGAATCGAAGGAAGGGAATCGAGTTGTCTCGATCCATGACGCGTCTAACCATGCGCAGCGAATATTAATTGTTCGCGATCCCTAAAATCCTCCCAAAAATCGATAATTCGCTGCTCTCGAATTTTCGAATCACGATTGCTAAATTGAGAATCGAGGTATAATAGAAGATGAGAAGGGAATCGAGCAATCAAGTTCGAGAAGATATACTCCATATTGAAGTTATTATTTTTAAAACAAGAAATGATAATGATGATAAATGGACGCGATAACAGGCAGGGTTATAAAGCGGGGATACGTTATAACGCAGTCTGTCGCTGATGATTTAATTACCATGAAATTTGGCTACTGTTTCACAATCGCGAATCGATAATGCGCAATCGTAATTTGAAGATGATTACGAATGAAACGCAATACGTTGACGTGATACGAATTTCGCGATAATGTTTCGCATTTACGCGAGAAATGTAATGGGACGGTTGTAATAATGTATCGAGATTAATCATACCTTGACCCTGTTATTTATTTATTTATTTATTTATTTATTCATCGAGCTGCCGCGAGAAAACGGAAACGTTTTCGTTTCGAAACCTGGCAACCAGTTCTCTCGAAATTTTGAAAATATCGAACTTTGGTATCGGGGAAATACAATAATTTTCTAAATATCGAAATTCGGTCGACTATTACTAGCGAATAACGAAGAGAGTGCTTGTAATTGTTATTATAATTCTCCTCCGTTTGTATCAGCATCGTACAAGCGTACAAAGAGATAGCAATTAACACGTGTTTGTATGAAATAAATGAAATCGTGTGCGCGAGTAATATTAAACGTGTATACAAGATCATAAACGTGTCGTGATATCGATAAAATTTAATATTAAAAGCGTTTTCTCGAAAGAGTTCCATCACGGAATATTTCGATAAAAATTGCATCCCATTCGCCCCTCCAACTTCCTTTCCCTTTTAAATTCTTCGAAACTTGTTCCATCGGCTACGAATCTATTCTCTCTCAACCGTGCCTTTTTTCAAGATGAACGAATTATCAGAATCATCACAATCGTCTCTCCGAATATCCATTTTTCAAATTTCTCCTCATAAAATTCCTTCGTAAATTCTTCGAAATTTACTCGACAAGTATTTAAAAAAGGAAGAAATGTACAAACCACTGCGTCAAATTTCTCCTTCGTAAAATTCCTCTCCCCAATCCCCATAAAATCACCATATTCCTATCTCGAATTTTCCTTCGCACCCAACACACACGTACACCTGCAAGCGGCTTGACACTGAAAATACACGCGAAACGACGTCGAGTTTCGGAGGGAGAGGCCTCTCCACATTGCACCTCTCCCCTCGTCGTCAGAACGTCGACGACCCTTGTGCGCGCCGTGACTCTGATCTTCGACGCGATCACGAGAGAGGCTTCTAATTAAAATCTCTGGACTTTTTTCCCTCGACGCGTTTCCAGCCCGGCGAGCAAGAGCCGAGCTACGATAGAGAGAGACTGGAGCGGAGGGGAGGGGAATAATTGAAATCGTTCAACCACCCTTCGAGCAATTAACGCACCGTGGATCGGATCGCGTTCTTCTCCGCTTCTTCGTTTCGGCCACGGAAAGGAAACGACGATCGGAATTCGAGCGGGAAATTTGACGGTTCGGCTCGAAAAGGTTCTATGTGTATATATATACGGAAAGAGGGAAGTCTGGTTTAATTTGTTTGTCGAGATGAATTTTTCAATTTATTTTCACCTTTCTGCCATCTCTGGATACTTGATAAATTACAACTTTTCAGTATAATCAATTTTACACGGGTGGAATTAAAATTAGGAAATTGCGCGTTTCGAAATTTCTCTTCGAAAAGCTCAAAAGAAAGATACAAAAAATAACACTATTCTGAATTTTAAAAAATTAGTAGCATAAAATGTACAAAGTCCTCGAAACGTTCTTTCACGAATAATATTCTCGAAATCAAAGTGTTATAATTAACGTATTAAAAATTATAAATAATAAATTTGATCTATAAATTCAAATTGCTGTTCTAATTAACGAATTTATTAATCTGAAAGATAAAACAATTGGTCAAGCTCTTGGTTCGTTACTACATGGAAAGGAAAATTTGTTTTCATTAACAAATCAAATTAGAAATTAAATTAGCCGATAATCGAATCGATAAAGTTCAAGGTCGAAGATATTCTACATAATATGGGGGAATTTTTTAAATCATTGCAACGTGGGTATTCTTCGCGTTATCGCGCGTCTTTCGAAATTCGCTCGCAAACAATCGCGACAGGTGTCTCTTTGTCGTTGGAGGGACATTGTCGCAGGGGAAGTCGTCTGGTGCTCGCGCGCGCGCGCGCGGTATTTATCTGGCGGAAACAGTGGCCATAACTTCGTTTCCATGAGAATTGTTTGGCAACAGGTGGGGAAAATTTCCACGCACAGGCCAACCTGCCAGCCTCGTTTGTCGTTTCCAACCCCACGACCACCGCCACCACCTCCTCTCTCCACCCTGCAACCACCCCTCCACCACCCTCCGTGTCCCCGTGCCGCAGTACGAATGAAACAATTCCGTTTCCCTTCCCTTCCATCCCAGTCTCCCTACTTTTTGAAACCGTGTTCGAGCCTCGTCCAAGACTCCAACCATTCCTTTACTACTTCGATGTATACTTTCAATGGTACCCGAAACGACGATCAAATATTATTTTCAGGAAAATATTCGATCGAGTGAATCAACGCGAATATAAGCTTCATGTTACGAAGCTTCTAACAAACGAAAAAAAAGAAAAAGAAAAAGGAAGCAAAAAAGGAGAGGGAAAGAAGAGAGGAGAAAAGAAAAAAAAAGAAAGGGGAAAAAAGTCGGATAAATATTTACGACGAAGTGACAAGCGGGGGGATGGGAGGAGGAGCAAAACAATTCGGTTCTGCAAACAGGTAACGCCGTTTCCTCTTCGTCGAACTGGACAAACGAACCCGCCTCGTGCTTGATCCTCAGGGGTGCAATCGGTTATTTAGAGTTTCGCCGGCGACACGAGCCCATCGATTTCCCAATCGCGCGCCAGTTCCATTTTTCCTTTCTTTTTTCCTCTTTTTTTTCTGTCTCGCTAATTCCACGTCCGTATTATCTCGAAAGTGAAAACATTTCGAAAACGCTGTGGGATCCATCGCGATTGGTTTGCAGCGTCTCGTTAATCGGATGGAAATTTACGTTTCTTTTTCTTTTTCGAGGATTTTTAAGATGCGTACTCGCGTTTGATAGAAATTTGGAAGCGAATTTTCGCGACACGAGCCCGAAAAGAGATCCGATTTCTCGTGAGTGGAAATTCTAATTACCCCCGGCTCTTGTTTTCCTAAGGTTCGCGGATAAGTGAGCGGTATAAGAAGAATTTTCCCAGCCTTTTCCCTCTCTCGCTGGATAGAGAATCTTTTATTTCGTTCGTACATTGTACTAGAAAGAGAATTTCATTACGATTCCTTTGCTAATGGGTAGCCCTTTACTTAGGAATCTTTATTATTAAACAACTTCCATCTCGTTCACGCATTCTACCGTAAAGGAAATTTTTATTCTCCGTATCGTGATATGAAAAATTTCTCGTTTAAAGTTTCTCCGTGGAAAAATCTGTGGAACGAGGTTTAAACAAATCAAGATAATTCCGCAAAGCGCAATTTAATTAACCGATGCAGAAGTTTCCACACCGTGGAACGAAAAATGATCCGGAGAAGAAACAAAAAGAAAACATCACGCATCGATACAAAATATCCCGAAGAAGACAGGCGTCGTCGGTGAAAACGAGCTGTCAACGGGATTGTCGGGAAATATCGGCTGTCGTCGGGGAAAATGGCGACGAGCGAAGACGTCGGCCACCATGATTATTTTCACGGGACAATTCCAGCAAGCGTTCGACGGCCAGGCTAATTAAATGTTTCCAAACGAGCCACGGAGGAGAGCGTAATAAAAGGGATGCGTAATAGAGCGTAATTAAAAAACGGCATTACCATGGCGTTATTAGCGCGGGAAAGGAACCGAGCTAATTAACGACAATTAATTAACCTGCAGAATTAAACAAGCCGGCCAATTTTTTCCCCCTTTCCTCTCTCTCTCTCTCTTTCTTTTTTCGGGATACGTGCCGTTAATGTTCAATCTTCCGGAACGATCAATTGCAATTCGCGTTTTACCTCGACTCGCTTCGTCTCTTCTTTTGTTTAAAGTTTCTTTTTTAAAGTAAATTTTTCTCCTTTCTTTTTTCTTTTTTGTCCTGGAAAAATTGCGTTCGGTCGTATCGATGGAAGGAAATTACGATAAACGAGACCGGGTTCAGAAACGTTTGTTTCTGTGAAAATTCTCCCGTGGAAGAGAAGAGAGGGGAGAATATTTTTATCCTATCCTCTGAAGATATATTTATATCGAAAATATTGGTATTAATATCCTGATTCGTTGAATTTGGCGTCAATTAGAGGAGGAAATTCCTTTCCTTCGTGGAAATGTATCATTTTTTTACGCTGATTTGCACGGCCCCTTGGTCGATCGATCCCTGAAGAAGGAAGGGATCGTTGCCGAAACTTTTAGCCTTAACTCACCGCGAAACAAGCCGCGAAAAGTCTTTCGGGTCCCTCAGGAAACGGGGAGGAAACTCACCTGAAACAGAGAGAGAAGAGGAAAAATTAAGGGAGGGTAATAACCTTTTAACGAAATCCGTCTTTTTCGAGCGATAAATTGTTCATTTATATCGTTGGCTTCGATACATCTTTTACTCTATCTCGAACGTATACTTGTATTAGATTTAACTCAAATATAGTTAGACCCTAGATATTTGAATTGAAGTAGCTAGTATTTCGTTCGTGATGGTCACTGTCCAACTCTTTTGTTTTGTTTATTCCCGACTGTGGCTTCTCTGCATAATAATCCAGAACACGCGAAGGGGGATCCTGCTTTCAGTATCTGAAATAATTTTCATTCTCCACTATCGTCAGAATCTTTAATTTCGTTTATATCGTTAAATGTCTTCCTCGCTTTCGCATAATTCGTTATCAGAATCCGATTGATCTTCACTTCAAATCTTCATTTACGAAAATAAATTTTTGCTAAGCTTCCAAATAGTTTAATCGTGTATTTATTGCTAAACATTCGTCATTTCCTTGGCGTTGTTTTTTCTCATCCATTCCCATTTTTATTTTTGTTGTTAATTGATAATTGATAAATAATACAAATTTTCGTCAAAAAATGGGTACACAACATGCAGAAATAATAAAATAAAAATGTTATAATAATAGAAATACATATTTTCTGTAATTTTTAAACAATAATATTTGCATATTCAGAATTGTTAAGCGTGAAAATTGACAACTTCCGCGAATCTAACATTAAATACTCTCCGTTCAACTAATTTCGACAACGAAGAAACATTTCGCGCATCTTTATTTCACATCTGAATCACATCTCAAACTTTTTACCCCCTAAATACCGAGAAATTACCCTAAATTAAACGAGATGAGCTCAACGGGCGAAAATCGGACGGATTATCCATCAAGGACGATTATAATCGCGTGTAAACAGTCGGTTGCGAATCGATGCGATCAAAGAGCGTTCACAGGTATCACAGGTCATCGCGGCAGAGGGGTGAATAGGGGCAGGATGTTAATCCAAAGTCCGGGGAAACGGGCGGACAACGATGTCGGCGGCCGCCATTACACGCGCGTAACAGGTGCCGAAATTTGCGGCGCGTGTTTTATCAACGGGGCATCGACGGCGTCGACGGGTGTTGCGAACGTGGCCTGCGTGCGCCCAGTTGAATAAAATATAACGGGGCGGAAAAGAGGAGGGGCGCGGTTCACTGTGCGCAACGACGATGATGAAATTTTATATATCGGTAATTAGTGGTTTACAAGTGGTTTTGTTGAATAAAATTTGTCGGGGAAAACGTATATCGTAAAAATAAATATTTTATTCTTTGAGGAATATGATAAGAAGGGAGATTCAAAGGACAGAAATATATTTCGATTTTGAAAATTCAGAGTTTAATTACTGTAAATTGGGTTAACTTTTAATAATAAAAAAATTAGGAAAATTTGTTTCTATCATTCTTGAATGTTACGTACTCTCTTTTTATATTTATATATATTTATCGTCCAGAATATATTTATTATTACTCCTAAAATTTATATCTTTTAATAAAATATGTAATCAACAAAAGATCTTAGATGAAACTATCGGATTGTTATAAAAAATAATACAAAAATGGCTTATTAAAAAAATTTATCAAAAGAAAGGCGAGGTTGGTAAGGACAATTCCATTTTCGACATCGGAACGAATCAAGGAATTCCCCTGTTCTTCGAAGTGACCAATACTCTTCCCAAAATTGAAAACTTCTTCCTGAACGATTCGTGGTGGCAACCTTCTTACGATATACACATCCCCCGAATATACTCCCCCAAAAAATCCAAAACCCTAAACATCTTGCCGCCGATTATTATCCAACCCTTCTCTCAAAACTTTCAACCCGCCCCTCTCTCTCCTTCCAAACGATTCATCCACAAAACAACCTCCCCATTACCCTAACGAGCGTCAGAACGTAGTTGCTGCTATTCGAGAAAAGAAAAACGAGTCTTCATCCCCCGTCCCGAAAACCGTGGCGACGAGAGAAGAAAGGAGAAGAGGAAGAGAAGAAGGAGGAGGAGGAGAAGTTGCCAACCGCCCACTTTTGCAGCCCCTCCTCCTAAAGGGAAGCGAGTTCCCTTTGTCCCCGCTTCCAGGACAATTCCCCCCTCGTTTTCCAACCTGCGCCACGGGGGACAGGGGCTCCTCGTGGAAACGTGCTCCTCGCTCCAAAGTCGTCGAAGAGAGGAACGTTCCACGAAGACAAGTTGCCTTCGAGGCAACTTTAACCTTCGGCCCCAAGTTTCCACGTGACGTACGGCCTAGCCGGTAGAGGTTCGAATTTGCGGGAGAAAACGAGTTTCGGGATTTTCGGCTTCTCGTTACTTCGTGGATCGATCAACTACGAGAACAGGAAGGAAGGAAGGAAGGAAACACAACGCTTGACGGAGAATTCCGGCGTTATTTATACGCCCCGTTATGCTCCAAGACGTGTTGATATCAAATGGAGATGCTCGACGACCATCCCTCCCTTGTTTGCAACTACGAAAGCTGTCTAAAACGTTCTATTCCCACTCCCCCTCGAAATGGCGCTGGTGTAATTCGAGGAGCGAGTTTCCAGCGACGAATTGTATCGTTTCGAGGGAAGAAGAAGTGGAATAATCGGGGGAATAATTGTTAGTTCCCGTATAAAAATACAAGGAGGGGGAGGGAGCGTTCGGGGATGTTAAATGCTTGGAGAGCGAAATGGCAAGGATCGTTCTGAGATATTATTCCGCGGTAAATGGAGACAATCTTGTGTTCTATTTTCTTTCCACCGCGACGGAGAAATATGAATTATTGCTCATTACGGCCGCCTCCGTGCGCGACGAATAAAGGCCCGAGTTGCATGGGAGGAGAGTGGGAATGGATAGGCGCGATTATAAGTTGGCGAGATAATGGGCAGCGCGGTGCTTTTAATTAAAAAGCCCGCGCCTCGGCGAGAATTACGTTGATACGGACCGAACTTGCGAAAATTTGTCTCTCCTTGGGTTTCCAGGGGGGATGCGTTCAAACCCGTCACTTTTGTAAGGCGAGGTGCAACGCAGAAGAAGATCGAGATCTGTCGAAACCGTTGAAAAATTTCCTCGTGCGTAGATTGTCATCGAAACTTTTAAGATTCTGATCTGGCTACGAATGAATTTTCAACGTTATTCGTTTCGAGGTTTTCTTTATTGCAAATGTCAATCGTTTACCCAACTTTCCTCCGGCAAATTCTCTCGGCATTAAGGGGATATTTCTAGCATTCGTTCGAGAGGTTGCGAAACGTTGGTGGATTCTTGGTTCTAGAGAATAATGTTGAGAAATCAGACTTGTAAATCTATCAACAACGGTGCGCTCTGTCGGTATTATCTTTCTATAAATTCCAAGAGTAACTTTACGTAACGTGTTGCAACAAATCAGATTTTGAGTGACCATACGTTAGACACAATTTCCGATCCTCCGAGATTAATAAATCGAGCTGCTTATGGATCCCAGTGGCAATATCATATCTTAAATTAAACTTATTTATCGTTTACTCCTCGGATCCAAAATGCTTAATAATATCTGATTTCCAACGCTTATCCTCTTCCCCTTCGATTGCTTGCTTTATATTACATTTCTGATCCTAAGATATACAAATTCTTAGATCCAATTTTGTTTGGTTATTTTTCAATTTTACGAATCACTTTCAGTTTTATAAATGGGCTTGTAATAATGAAAGGTTAATAATGCGTGATGATGATTTACGCGTAAGCGTGTAATATTGTATTTATTTTCGAGATTTTTAAGAATCTGTTAATTAACGATAACAATACCGTTCCGAAAAGCGACGACTCGATTTTCCACGTTCGAACAATGAGTTGTTGCTACACAAGTTTTGCTACACTCTCTTCTTATTATTTATAGACACGAGAAGAGTTGCTTTAAATCGAGAACGGTGGCTAAACTACGAGAAACAGATGTCGCGTAGATTTGCAAGATGCTAAATCGTCTTTTTTTTTTCTTTTTTTTTTTTGTAGAACAAAAGCGGATTACGAGGATTACGTAAGGGACGTTAATTTTCCGGTGACGAAGCGAAGGATCGAGCGATCGTGATTATTATTATAACATCGTCGTGATCGATCGTGAATTAAAATCATGGATCGCCGTTGGAGAAAACTCGAATACCAAATTAAATCGCGTCGACTCATCGGCCGCTAACAATCTCGAATTCATTCCGTTCCCGGTACAGATAACGCGTACACTCGAGTATAACCCAAGCAAGTGTTATCAATGGAATGCAAGTTTCGTATAACAAAGGAAGGAATCGCAACCGGAGCTGGTGACAGTCGGTCAGAGCTCCGACACATTCGGAAGAAGAGGGAATCGAACAGAAAATGGTACGATGAATAAACGTCCGCCGAAAAAATAGGAAGAAGGAATAGGAAAGGAACGCGTCGTTGAAAGAAAAACTTGATCGTCGGCATTCCCAGAATTTTCTATTGTTGATCTATTATTGGGCGTAATCTCGTAGCAGGAAATTAGGGAACAAGAGAGATATTTGAAAAAATATCGATCGACATTTGCCAGCAATGGATATACGACAATGGATAAAAAAAAATTTTTTATTTACTAAAAAATTAAAGTCGTTGAAAAAAAGTTTTAAAAAAATGGAATTGCGTGGAATAATTCAAAAAAAAAAAAAAAAGAAAGAAAGAAAGAAAGAAAAGAGAGATAATTACCGGGTAATAAAAATTTGATCGCGATTGATCAAGAAAGAGAGATTCATTGCTTCCATTGTAGAGGATGACATGTTCGACGCAAGGACTTTCCAACTTTTTTCCAATCGATTCCATGGCGGACAAAGAGTCTCCTCTCTTCTGGCCACAGGAGGATAAGGTAGAATGCTGGTTCATTCACCGGTGGTAAGGAAGCGCTCGAAGAAAAAGGAATCCTGTACCGACTTGGAACTTTTTTTTTCGAGAGAAAGAGAGAGAAAGAGAGAGAGAGAAATCTAGTTTCCCTTCGAGATTCGAGCAGTACTTTTTCCCCACGAAATTATTTATTTTCGTACAGTTTTCTCCTGCAGATAATATAGAATAAAAAGAGTGGCATATATAAAAGGCGATACATATATAATATATATGTATGTAACGAACGATGCATATAAATAGCGCAAAATATTTTACGTACAGAAAAGCATGTATCAAGAACAACCCCATTATCGATCGATTTCCAAAAAAAAAAAATCACTTTCGAGAGATTAACCGTTCCGAAAAGCTTTATAAATAAAAATACGTTAAACACAATAGGTAAAAACCCACTGCCTCGAAAATCCTCGAAAAATAAATAAAACAGCAATATAACAGCAACAAACGATTACTCCAATTAATTTAATAACTCCGTGTTTATACCATAACGAAAAAAAAAAAAAAAACATGCAACACTTGCGTTAAATATCACAAAGTAATTTCATTTTTTACCTACTTATTTGTTGCGCGCATTAAAATAATGAACGAGGAGCGTTATTATTATTATAACCGCGTTTCGACAAAAGATTAAAGAATAATAATGCACGAAAATGGATTGCCAAAGAAGAAGAAGAGCAAGAGGAAGAAAAAAAGGAATGCAAAAAGAGAGAAAAAGTAAATCCCCCCGAACAAAGAGCGACACAACCGGTAGGATAGGTGTCTAGGTGAAGGGTGAAACAAGGGTTCGGCTCCCTTGGAAAAGCGAGCAACAGGAGAGAAAGTGGTGCGGGAGGGGGGCGCGGTTCCGTGGGAAAAGGGGTGGCGGAAATTTAGCATAAAATTACATAAGAATGGCGGGTAGTTAACGAGACGCGAACCAGCTGGACGGGATGCCGCGGGATGCGCCGATTGTAATTCAAATCGCGGCGGCTTGGTATGTGCCCGTACACTCCGTGCCAAGAGTTCCTTCCTTCCTCGTTCCAAGCCCTCGCAAATCGATCGGTATCGATCGAGGGAAAATGATTAAACTCCGATCCGATCGTTCGACCCTTCGAAAAAATAAATAGACAAATAAAAAGTTGCGGCTAAATTCCTCCTCTTCTCCTTCCTCCACGATTGATTATTATTAAAAGTTGGTAAAACAGGGGGAGGGGAGAAATTTGTTGGATCGGATGTGACTTTGGTGTGGCGGGAACAAAGCTAGCCAGAGAGATCTCGTTGCCCACGCTCCCGTAACGCGATGGGGAGCGCTGATAGTCGAGCGAGATAATCGCAGGACTCGACGGAGAACAATGGGAACTGCGAACCCCTAAGGCCAGCCCTCTCGAGAGAAGCGTTCGCCTTGACCTTGGTTCGGCAACGATCCGCTTGGAATCGCGTGTGGGATTGGCGTCAACGCGACCGTTCTTAATATAGAAAACGCAAGCCAGGATGCGCGTAAACAATAACGCGAGATCGAATCTTAAAAGTCTAGATTCAAAAAGAATTAATTTTCGAAATTAAAAAAATTTAAAATTTCGAGAGATTCGGTTTTCCTCCGAGGGTTGAAAAATTTTCGAAAAATTCTCGACCGAGGGTGAATTTAGTTTCTTCCAAACAACGTTCGAATCGTTGGTTCTTTCTTTCTCTCTCCTGTTTTCACGAGGAGTGAAACAATAAGCCCGATTTTCGCGAAAGGAACAAGCGTAATGTCACGTGTCAGGGTAGACAATGGACGGCGTACACGGGGCCATAAGGTCTGCACACGACGTTCTCGCTGCCACTTGTTGGAGCACTGCCATATGTCGAGCCACGGACGTGCAACGGCAATCTTATGCGTGTATTCCCTCTCTCGTACAGCTCTGAACAAAAGCCTGGCCCGGCCTGATTAATCGTCAAACCTGTCCACCTCTTATTCCGACCTGTGCCCATTAACTGATCGAAAATCAAATCGATCGATCCTCTCTTCCGATTTTCTTTTATATTAAGGAAAACAAAATCATTGCGTAATAATTCGTAATAGATTGGAAGCCTCGTTGGTTCATTTTTGTAATCAATTTTCACACGGATGCAAAAAGGGAGCGAAATTATTTCGAGGATACAGAGAAGAGATCGCGATCGTTTATTTTTTCCCTTTTCGCAATTTAAGAGAATCGCAGGCGAGAGTCTCCTCGTTGTTTCTTCCACAGGTGATAACGTTTCGTCGTTATCCTTCACACCTTCACCGGGCTGAGAATCACTGAGCGAGTGAAGGTCGAGTTCGGGCAACGAGGATGTGCCGAGCGACAGTGCGTGTACCAACGAGTAATTTCGCGATAAGACGTGACCAGACTCGCGAATTCAACTGGAAGCGTGGGTCCAATTGACCCGGCTGCTCCAACCGGCTAATTGCCAATTGTCGAGCGACGTTGCCGTTCTCGTCGAGAATTCGCCTCACACCTACCGCCTGTCGCGACGTCGTCACCCTTTTTACGAGGCGAAGGGATCGATGCACTCTAAACTGGGTCAAACACCCTCGCCCTCGTTCCACGATCTGTGCAGTTTCCCCGATCCTTCGATATTCCTAGCAAAAATCATGCACGTATATATACATATAAAATGGAATAAACTCGACAAATCCATCAAACACCGTCGCTACGACTGAATCGAGGAGAGAATTTCGCACACAAGTGTTACCGGTGACCTCTCCCGGCAAGGAGGTTAACGAAAAGATTCGTTCGAAAATAAGATTTCGATCGAGAGGATTTCGACGAGAGCGAAAAAATTGTTGCCAGCCCACGGCGCACGACAATCGACTTTCCGTAAGGGAACAGTATTTTGGTCGCGGATGCGGCACACGCGGGGACAGATAGATAAATAAATTTCCGCCCATGCTATTTCTGCCAGGCGGCGCGAAGTAAATAATTCTCGCTGCGGCGTTACAACCGCGTCAGCCGTAAAAACCTATTCTTGGTGGACCGCACATCGGCCTATCCCCAACTTCGCCCCATTCTTCCAACAACAACGGGTTTCAACGAACCCGAATCGTCGCCCCGTCCATCCTCGAGATTCTTTCGATTCGTAACCGGTCGGATCGTGTCTCTGGGGTGGTTTTCAGGAATGAGATCCTTTCTCAAATTCTATTGTTAGGGGAGGAGAAGAGGATTATCGTGTTTTATTTATATCAATTACACTCTCTTCGCTAGCTGAACGCTGCTAGTGAGCAAGAGTTCTCTGAGAAGCGCCGTTATATGCACTCTAACAGTTCTGACGCATCGAGTTCGATATATAGCGGATGAATAATAAAACTCGAGTTGAAAATCTAATCGCTTCCTCCGAAAGAAGTCATCGAAACGCGTCATAACTGTTTTGCCTTCGTTTCGATAACATTTCGAGCGTCACACTCGTAATACCGACGTACCGATTAAACGGGCGTACGATCCGAATATCTGAAAGCTGAAGAGAAGAAGAAGAACGACGATCAAAAATTTCAAAAAAAAAAAGAAACGAGATCGAAAAAATCTTCGTCGCGAAACGTCACGCGCGATTGACTCGAGAAGGATGAAACGGCGATTGGAGGCCGAGCCACGTCTGGCCAGGAGGCTCGAGTATCCCGCGGGAGGGGCAAAACGCAGAACAAACGCAGCCAGTACAAACGGGCCGGGCTTAATGGACCGACCTCGCCGCTTCCACCTTCTATGGAAGACGTTTGCGCACCGCTCACGGTATATTATCGTGGCTTTGTGCCCGAGCCTGTTCCTACCTCTGCGGTCAGAGGATCCCTCCCCTCCCCCCTCGGTTGCCGTAGGCCGCGTTTCGCCCGAATTAATCGCGCCCCGTACACCAGCCGCCATTAATTTGATTAAATCCGAAAACGTTCCGCGTCCAACGATGAAATTAAATGGACGGTTTTCGAGTTATCGGTTCCGCGGGAAACGAAAGGAAACGAGTCGGGCCAATGCCGAGTTTAGAGATTCTTCTATCTAGATTTGGAAGAATCGTCGCTTCTGCTTTTCAGATCTTCCTTTCTTCCCTTTTTCCTCTCTTTTCGATATGGATTTTCTCCTTTTTCCTGATTTCGACACGTGCTTTCAATGTAATCCTTGTTGGTTCGTTTCGATTCTTATCGATTCGCGAATAGGAACAGAAAATTTAACCAAGTCTAAGTAAATTTAATATTTTCGATGATTTTGTAGGGAAGATTTTTAAAGCTACGGTTAAATTTTTAATAGGAATATTAAGGAGAAGGAAGGAGATGTTTTTCGGTGATATTACTTAATATCGCTTTGTTTTCGACGATGGTTTATTAGACGAACGATTTAGATTGGCAATCCGCCAAGCGTAGGTTGGTGTTCCTGTTGGCCGGGTTGCTCGCCGCAGGGTTAAAAAAGAGATTCGACTCGGAGTCGCGTTCTTCTTCTTCGAATTCAAAGCTGCTTTTGTTCCAAGTCACTTTCCTCCGTAAAAAACGATCGGCCAAAAAGTTGCCTAGGCACTTTCTCCTCCTCCTCCCCTTCCCTCCGTGTCACAGCCATGATTCCGCGACCGCAGACGCGCTGTCAGTGCTGGTCGGCCGACCCTCTGAATTATTAAAGCCGAGTCAACGTGCGCGCGGTTGCATGTAAATTCGTGTACCTGCCCTTCGCGCCTCCCTTCGTCCCTTTGCCGCGGCATGGCGGCCACCCACCGGCTTTTCGACCGCCGAATGCTTTCGCTACCTGGCCCACTCGGCTTTGTTTGTTGCTACACGAACCCTTCCCGCGCGCGCGCACAGATTATTGTTTGCCCACCAGTGTGCGCAATTACGTTGAAAACCGTGGCGTCGAGAATGAAGAGTACTCTCCGCGCGCGGAAAGGCGAAGCGCGTGAATTTTTTTGAAACTCGACGACGGAGCTGAAGATTGCAGGCTCTTTGTTCGATGTTACGAAAGACAGGATTACATTGTTAATTTTGTATCGACGAGGAATTGGATGGTACGATAGAAGGGTTTTACGTACGAGAGAAGGAGAGGAGTTAATCTTAAGAAAAATCTTCCTGAACTCGATAAGCGAACGTAATAAAGGAGATGTTTAGCTGGAACAATTACCATTCCAATTTCTCGAGAAACGATACCCGAAGGATCTCGTCGGCCAGATAAAAATTCGTCCCAACTCGTTCATTTATCCGTGTGTACACACGAGCGGCGCAATCACACGAAGAATCGTGACGGTCAGGAATCGATCTATTTGCCGAAGCGACGCGGGCCGGATATGACTGCCTGATGACCGGATAATGGTTAAAATGGTCTCACCTGCGTCCCCAAACAGTATGTCACTCGATTAGCGTGCGTGTTGGATGGTGGACACGCCCCCAATTTACGAGCGTAACACGTATATTTTCACGTGTTTTTCCATTTTCTACAACGAATTAAATGAAAGTTTTCGCGTGGGAATCTATTATCCGTTTCCTGGTATTTTTATTAGGAATACTACGGTGTACTTGCGTTAGATAAATGCGTATTCCGTCACGCGTGTCTATCCACGTATGAAATTTTAATCAACGATCGGTAATCGAAGACCAGCTCGATTCTGATTGATTGCCAGCTTCATCAATCGTTTAAATCCTAACTTTTTCGATGTAATCGTGGATATCAATCCCTAAGGAACGAGTACGTCTAGCTATGCGGACGTGTAGAATGTTCTTCGAGACTTGAACAATAGTTCTAATGATTTTGACGAGTATACGCGTTGAGCTTAGAAGAAAACTCGAGCAGTGGTTCTCATCCTATGGACTTCAATTTCTATTTTGAATCTATAAAGCTTCATATTGCCAAATTACTTTAATTATTCTTCTTGAAAAATACAAAAAGATATTGCAAGAAAAGTTAGAAAACATTATGAATCCTTGGATAATTATGACAGGATAATTATGTCTAACTATGCAAACGTTCTTTACAGATATTTCTATTGGTTCTTTAGAGATATATAGTTATGTCTTCTGAGATTTGAACAATAATTTTGACGAGTATATGCAATGAGGAAAATTCGAACAATGGTTCTCATCCTATGGATTTCAATTTCTATTCTGAATCCAAAGCTTCATATTATTCTTGAAAAAAAGTATTGCAATTCGAAGAAAGGTTAAAAAACATTATGAATCCTATATCTAACTATGCAAACGTATTTTTTAGAGATTAATATCTATGTCAATAATTTTGATGAGTATATGCAATGAAGAAAATCTCAACAGTGGTTCTCATCCTATGGACTTCAATTTCTATTCTGAATCCATAAAGTTCCATATTGCCAAACTACTTTAATTATTCTTCTTGAAAAATACAAAAAGGTATTGCAAGAAAAGTCAGAAAAAATTATGAATCCTTGTCTTCAGGACAGGATAATTATGTCTAACTATGCAAACGTATTCGTTTTTTAGAGATTAATATCTATGTCAATAATTTTGACGAGTATATGCAATGAAGAAAATCTCAACAGTGGTTCTCATCCTATGGACTTCAATTCTGAATCCATAAAGTTCCATATTGGCAAATTACTTTAATCGTTCTACTCGGAAAATTATTTATAAAGCTACGAAGAGATCTTGGCTCGATCTCGGCTCCCCGACATTGGTTTTTTCACATCGCACGACTCGCAGAGACTTGAACGAAGCGACAAAAGGGAGATTTCTCTGACGACGGCCGCCCGGTTCGGACGATCCGAGGCTCGAATGTCGGACAAGGTCGTCGAGGCGAGCCACGTGGCCGGCCATAAGATGTAGAAGAACGCGGGCAGCATGCGAATTTCTGAAGAAATGTGCGCATGAACCGCACGTTTAACAGGAGGCGCGCAAATTTCTCCCCTCCCTCGGAAGAGGCCATCCATCAGGGTTAAGGTCCCCCCTTTTCTTTCTTTCCAAGCAGGAAAATGCGTTCCTTTGGCTGGAAATTAGGCGCGAAACAACATGAAACGGCTTTTGCGCGTTGGGATAGAAAGGTGGATGAATAACGCGTCCGCCTTTACGTAACCCAATAGCTGCTCCTCTTGGGAATAACGCGGTACGTGGCAGGCCTCGATCATGCGAACCGTTATGGCGTCTTTGCACGCGTGCGCAATCGAATTTTTCGAGCAACGTGGGCAATCGAATTTTTTTTCGCCTTCCCGTTTCACCTAATCTTTCCCTCCCCGCCGTTTCGTAAACATTTTTAAATTTTCATTTAAATTCATGCCCCTCTGAAATGTAAATGTATCCTATATATTCCTAGATTCGATTAGATTCCTAGATTAGACGTTTTTAGATATCGTTCATCACTCGTGACGAGAGTGTATAAAAAATACAGACGAAAATCCTTAATTCATATCCCCGATATATACATATATCGATAAAATTCTCCACTTTTAGGAGTGGAAAAAAAAAGGAAAAAAATATTGCAGAAATTAAAACTCTCGATCGTAATTTTCGGGTGTATCCTGTGAAGATGTGCGGGAAGCCATTAAAAAATAACACCGGTATTCCGTCGAACGAAGATGGCGACGGGAAATCGTATCACGAATCATCGAGATGTGGTGTATATCGGTGTTCCTAGAATCCGGCACGTTTTCCAATTGAAGGGCCAAGACGGGTATTTTACGGCGTACACAAGGTCACGTCCGGTGATGGCGATCTTTAAGGAGACTTCCGTCGCGCGTCCGGCGAATTCTGATGGACCGAGGAAAATATTTTCGATCGTAAGCGGCTGCATTCCCTCGAGCAGAGACCAGACGGTGACGCATAGTGCATACGTTACATCACGGTTCTCAACGATCGTCTGCTCACCAACTCGGCGACATTATTCTTTTTTCCTTCGCTTGGTCGCCCAGTGGTTCTCAATCAATGGGTCATTGTCCACGATAGGATGACGTCGTTTTTTTTTAATTGCATTCGACGTTTCCGTATCTCGTTTGAGATGCTCTGCAGCAGTGGTTCTCGATCTCCACGGTGTTTATATTTTTTTCTTGATCTCAGAATTATCATTGGACGAAAAGAGAAACTCGTCGAAGAAAAATTCATATTTTCGGTTCAATTGATTGGCACTTACGATCTAATCGGTTAACTATATATGTTTGGAAGATTAAAATAATTTTTAACAGCGAGAAGAGGAGGTTTCGAGCTCGAGAAGGGAGGGGAAGAGGGAAAAAAATAAAAGAAGGGGAAAGGAAAGGAGGAAATTAAATGTTCCCTTCTAAATAACGTGTTATTAAGAACATTAACGATTATTAAGACAGTTTCCCGGGGAGTGCACGAGCACCATCTGCTCCACGGTGAAATGAAACATTCCAACTTTCCTTTTACCAGTTTCAATTTGTGATGTTAATTAATCTCGTCCGTGAAGATCCTTGCGAATCAGAACGCATCAAGACACTCGAATACGGGCGTACTAATGTTAATTAAAGTGACACGCGCGTCGACAAATTACGAACGGAATACTCACCACGGCAGATATTATGGCAGTAATTAATTTTATTAATCCTCGGTAAATAGTGTGACAAGTTTCAAACTCGAGCGGGAATAAAAGTCGTAAAAAGGGGAAACGGATTTTTATCCCCTCTTTTTCTTCCTTTCTTGAATTTTCCTTCGTCTATACATTTCGTACATATCTTCTTCCCTTTCTTTCTTTCTTTTTAAACCAAAATTACGAAAATAAAAAACGAAAATTATCGAACGTCTCTTTTCCAACGATCATTCTCTAACCACGTCACATACCATTATTTTTATGACGTTGCCTTTGAATCATTTGCCATTACACGTATCGAGAAACACGCGGAAATTGTTAGGTATTCCGGATAAAACAGTTATGCGAGGCTAATAAAATGAAAATTATCGCATCGTTAGAGGGGAGTACGGTTTTTCGAGAAAATGTTTAAAGAAGGAAAGAAAACTTTTCTAAAACACGATTCCAAACATCTCAAACTCTCCCGATTACTAGCGGATTAACGTTACGAAACACGAAGCGACAACAAAGCTCGAACGCAGACCGAAAGCCGCGTTCGATTATCAACAAAGCAGCAAAGTGATGACCGAAACATCGGAAAACGACCAATGTGGAATCCGCTCCTATCTAAACAGAGGCCGCGGCCAAAACTATTACAAATACTTAACGACGGGCAGCTCTGCTTTTGTCCTTGTTCCCATAATAATTCCCCCCTCCTCCATGAATCGATCGTAAAATTCAGTCCAACGTTCGATATTAAACATCAAGAAGTCTCGTTCATCGAGGAAGTGAAATTACGATCATTATCCAAGTATGATCGAAGATGACGCAGAACACTTTTAACATTTATTTGCGCATAATATTGTTCGAAAGGACGGTTATAATAGAGAGAAATTGAAGATGGAGAAGGATACAAGGATTTAACTTGGATTCGAAAAAGCTGTTTGCGAGCTGTTACGAGAAGAATTCTTTGTTTATTTTTCCTGTAAACGAGGAAAAATCGACGAAGAATTGCATCATTTCTTTTTTTTCTTTTTTACTATTATTTATTGAACTTACACTCACAGATATACGTCGACGCATTCTGGACTGCAAATATGCAAAAACAACAGAGCGAGTAATTCGATGTTACGTCGGATGAAGGAAAAATGTGAGTGTCGCCTCTAATCTCTTTTTCGAGCATTCGAATTCACGGTTGTAAATTTATGGCGCGAGCAAGGAGAGAAGAGTTTCTAAAATCGTGGCGATTCCAGTTTCCATCCCGCTAGAGAGATGCGTCCGCGGTGAAATATGCGCGGTCTGAATTTCGAATATACGGACTGATTTCCGATTTCGTCAGTGGAGAAGCATCTTCGAAAATCATAAAACCGCGTGATTATTTGTTTCCCCGTTTGCCGTGCGTGAACACGCAGATCCACGGCGAACATCTTTCCGCATATTCGATTCCATCGAGAAACTATCGATGGAGAAGAATTATAAATTTGGCGGAGAAGTTTCGAGAACAATGTTAATCAATTAAGAATATTTTTAAGATATTTTTTTGTAATATAAATTGCGTATAAATTAGAGAAACTTTAATTTGTAACTTGTTCTGTAGAAATCTATTACGATTGAAAATTCCACTAGCAAAGATATTTCTGTACGATTTTAACAATTTTAGAATTTAAGAAGTGGAGAAATTATCATAAAATTAGGATTTTCATAATGATCCATAGATTTCTATAATAATTTTGTTTATCATCTTCTTATAATAAGTAGCAAACGATTTCTCCTTAACAATAATCCAACACTTGAACAATCTTCCACTAAGCCAAATCCCTTCTTCTACCTGATAAAAATCCTCTTCAAAATCCCTTTTAACGCGCAAAGGGAAACATAAAGCAATCATAATGGACCAAACAAATCCGATCCATCGATATATAAGAAGCGATTGTAGCAAGCATATTTTCACTAATTTCAGATTCCTGAAAGAAGGAACTGCAAGATTACATGTGTATTGAGAAATCTTAATTACAACTAGATCACTCCACGATGTTGCAAAAGAAGAATATATTAAGAATATAACCCACTGAAGGAATCGGAAATGGCAAAAAGAAGATGAAACAAAGAACATTGATCTGATTGACGATTCTTTCAAACGAAAAAAGTGTTGCTAAAAAAAAATTAACTAATCGATTGATTATAGACATTTCTTAAAAAATAGCAATCAAATCGACAAAAATTAACCAAACTCGTAACGCTTACGCAACTCTTTCGGACGAAAGAAAAAAACTTTAATGACAAGAAAAAGATACAACTTCTTTCTAAAAAAAGAAAAAGCCAAACGGATTAAAAGAAAAAAAAAATCTTAAGCCCATGATCATTTTTCATCGAACGGAGAAGAGAGAAATCGGATCCCAATTTAAAAATCCCTCTTCCTGAATCGCGCATAGAACCGAACGAGCGTTAGAAATCGCGGATTATCGATGGAATAAGGTTACCGGTGGACGCGTTACGCAAGGATACCCCGGCACACTTGACCCAGCAACACACTTTCACTTTTCCATTCGAGCTACTCCCCGACGGACAAGAGCGTCCGCGTTTCCTTCCTCCCCGACCGAGTGATCGACAAAGCCGGTCAACCACGAAACACAGCCAACCGTTCGAGGTCGAAGGTGAAAGTTCGCCTAGGAACGGAGAGAGAAACAGAGAGAAAGAATTGCGAATCGAGCGATGCGTCGCCAGAGAGAAACGAAGTTGAAGTTTTTTCGATCTTGGCTGCGCGTGATACGTCGAGCAAAGTTGGGAAAAGATCGTTGGACGGATTAACGAGAGAGGTGGCCTCGGGCAACGGATTCTGAATTTTCGTTATGAAACGAGAGATCGACGCCACGGGCTCCGATGAAACGGAATAATTTTAAATGTATTAGAGGAAGAAGTTTCTGAGAAACCTTCTCCCTGAAACGCGAGGTTGCAGGTTTCTAGGTGTTGGTTTTTAGCTTCATCTTCTCGAATGGGCATGTGACGAGGGATACTACTTTTTGGACAGCAGGTATACGAGGTTGTTGGCAAAACTTGTCATGCTAAAATTACTATGCGCTTCAGCGTTGAATGTTATTGCGGTCAAAATGGTTGGGGATAAAGGAGCCATGCGTGCGGCTTCATTCTCAATAATAATTTTGGAAATGGTTTTGCGGAATGACCTTCAGAGCTAGCTATTGTGTCACGGTAAACACGGGCGGCCACCAACGGTAGTAAAGTCATAAATTAAACCATTAGGAAGGAATAGCGGCTGGGCATCGAGAACGACACGCCGCATTTAGAGACGTTCGTTCCGTTTAAGCGTCTTTCAAGTTCAAGATTCCGATCATATTAAGATTCGATACTTGGATTTTTTCCTTTCCTATCTTTCCCTTCTTAGAGACTGCAACTCTCGTGACTCGATATAATCGTAAATCGATCAATTGATCGTTGAAGATTAATCGAGGAAGTGCTTCGAAATTTCTTCCACGTCGTTAGAGAAAGCAATCGTTAATTATCGATCTGACCCTTTTTCTATCTCTTTCAAAAATTGACGTCGATCAATTTCCGTGTTTCCGTGTGATCTTTCTCACTCTTCACGCGTATTAAACGTTATTTATTACGTACTTTAAGACGTATCACGTTACATCAGAGAAAGCCCAAAGTTCCTATATCATACGCCACAGTACTTTTCTCCATTGTTTGTAAACAATGGAGCCTCGAAAATGCGTTCGAATAAAAAGAAAAATAGGTATTGAGCGAAGCATTGTTAGTAAACTCAGTTTCATCCATATTTTTGTCGTCTTAACCGTCGAATTAACTGTTAATTATCGATTTGTGACTAATTCTTTTTCTATCTCTTTCAGAAATTAACATCGATCGCGATTTCGACACGATCTTTAATACACTCCTCGCGTGTATTAAACGTGTATATTTATCACTATCTATAGTTTGTCACGTATTTGTGTAAAACGCACCTGTTACATCAGAAAAAGTCTCGCTAATATCACGATAACCAACGAGTCTTTTTCTCCTTCTCTTACAAATAATGGAGCCTCGAAAACGCGTCTAAAAAGAAAAACAAGCATCGAATTTCATCAATATTTCCATGCTCGACCATTCTCTTTACTTTACTTTTTCTTTTTCGCAACTTCTTGCGCGTTATCTTACTCTGTTCGTTCGTTTCGCGGTTTCCAAGATCACTCGTTCCACGCGATAAACCAAAAACAAGATAAAACGATATTCGAAATAAAGCGGTATTCTACGCTTCTCTTGGACATTCTTCGTCAATTATTCCACATCCTTCCCAAGGAAAGATCGCTTATTCCGTTGAAACTTTGATGTCCAGACTTCTCCACTTCCCCCCCGTCCATGATCCTCTTCATCCCTCTCTGTTAACAAGGACTCGTTCGCAGAGAGAGAAGTGGAAAGGGCGCAGGAGCTTCAATAATTCAAATGTTTACCGTCGCTTTCGAAGATAAGCTGATAAAAGCGCGCTCATAAGCCAGTGAGACGTATAAGTGGGCTGCGGACACGCGTCCATCTCGAGGATCCGCTTTGCAACCGTTTCCAGACGTTTCTTATCTGACGGAACGCGTGTCTTTCGACGAATTCGAGGCGCAATTCGGTTGTCGAGCAACCACAATATGGCTGCAAACTTTCTTCCATCGATCAATAGTAAATTAGAGAAAAGTTAATTATTTCGTACAAATTAAGAATTTAAAGGATTTTTTGGGATAAGTGAAACGGTTTGATTTCTGAGACACTTCACTCGGATTAATTTTAATGAAAGTGTTACGAATTATAAATTATTGGAATTGAACGATTCTTAGGTTTGGAAGTAAAAGATGTATTAAGTGTGGTAAGTATAAATTACGAGTCACGGGTTAGAGAATAGTCTGCAACTTGTCACTTCGCTAATGATACGATAGATATGACTATTAGTATTTTCTTTTGTCGAAGCTGGGTTTTTGAAACGATATGTCACATTTATAGGGCAAATATAATAACCAAAATATTCGAATTGAATATCTCTTTAGTTCTTTAATTAGAAACAATAACTAATGGAATTGTTTCAATAATAAATTCAATGGTAAATTCGTTTTTATTTTTAGAAATTTTTATAAATCCAATGAATCGCTTTCCCATCGATCGAGTCGGGATGATCGAATCACACGCGCACGCGCGTAATTTTCGTTCGTTCCATGGTTCACAGAGAGAAGCGTTTCTTTCGACGTAAATGGAGCAAAACGGGAGATCGTGGAACGGAAAATACGATCCATTGGGATTCATCAGCGAACTAAATTATTCAATCCGCCGATAATCCGGATGCGGCCAGGACACGCTGTTTCGAAGACCGGGGCCGCTCGTTTCGCAACAATTTCACGCCGAATAATGGCGTTTAAGAACAAAGGAGCGCGTCATTGGTCAAAAATAACAGCGGCCGGTGGAAAATAAGGATGGGAAGAAGGATGGGTTGTTAAACTGAATTTCCGTGGATATCTCGCGAACGCTTCGGTTTATTAACCGTATACTCGGTGATGAAAAACAATTTATTTATTTATGTTACTTTTACGATTTAAAATTTTCCACCGAGGTTAAACTTGATTCGTATTAAAAGTTGGATAATTTTTATGCAAGAGATTTTTCTCAATTATTATTAAAATTAAAGTTCACGTGTGATGATCTCGATGGAAAATTTGACAACACGAATGATCCTAAAGTTGAAACGTTATGTAAGATTGAATTTTTGAAAAATTATCACGGAAAGGAGAAGCTTAAAGAATTCGTTGATATCCAATTTATTTACGTTTCTCGCGATTTACAATTCTCCATCGAAATTGAACTTAGATTAAAATTAGAATTATATAGAAGGCAAAAATTTCATTATTATTAAGATTAATAAATATATTTTTAACGAGAAATTTAACAAATTTGACGAACGATTCTCTAAAATTTGAAATCCATTATAATTATTTAACTGAAAATAATATTTCAACCATCAAAAACGTCAGGCAATCGGGAAAAAAATATAAATAAAACAAAGGGAGAAATCCTAGAAATTTGTTCCTTATCTAATCCAATTCCTATTCCAATGAAATATGAACGGACCCGAAATCGATAAGTTTCCCTTTCGGGTCAAGGTGGTTTCGGTTTTCTTTCATCGGAAGAACGAAGAAGATTAACTCCAGAAGAAGAAGCTACACAATTCGACAACGGTGCGAAAAAGAAGAAGAAAAAAAGAAGAAATTCCATTTACCGGAACATCAGCGTCGACCGATTGGCGAACTTACAAAAAGAAAAAAAAAAAAAAACGTAAGAGTCGAGGTACGGGGGAAACAGGTGTTATCCTGGCGTTCTTCTTAAAGTGAAACGTCGATAACGCGACAAGTGGCGGGCTCTTCTTTCCCTCATCCGCTTAAGACACGTCCGATAAATGGAAATGCACACCTCGTGTGCTAACGCGATTAATTTTCATTCCGAGTAATCTTATTTGAATTTAAATTTTCAATCGCGTGCGCGCCTTCTTTTTATTCCGTTCTTTTTATTTTCATCCGTCGCCATTTTTTTCAAAACTGCAAAAACTACAAGAGAAGGCAGGGTACTTTGAAATCGTGCTTAATTCAATAACGAGGCAATTTTGCCAATTTGTTAATAACGCAACTGGTGAGCAAAGAAGAAGGAGGAGAGACTGTTGTCAATAACATCCCGAATGTTCCATTTATGTTTCGACAAAAGATGGAAATGGAAACACGATGGGTTCCCCCCTCTTTCCGCAACCTTTTCACGGGCTCGGGGAAAGGTCGAGTCCCCGATCCACGGAGAACAATTCCAAGCGAACAGGAACGCCATGATCGAAGATAAGTGGTGCAACGGGGAGCATAATAATGGGCCGTGTTCCGGCCGAAATAACGAGGATAGGCAACGCGAGTTAAATCATAACGAAGACGATCTAAATTACGAAATATTACCACGAGATATTTTTCCATTGGGACTCTCTCCCTTCTCGAGAAAAATTTTTCAAACACAATATTTTTAATAATGATACTTCTCGAATCGATTAATTCGAAAAGAAAATCTTTTCGTTCGTTTTTTGGTTATTTATTTAGAAACGTTCAGATATGATGCAATGGTATACTACAGACGTCAAAAAGGATAGTTCAAAAGAGGAGTGATGTATTTAAAGGGTATTAAGACGAGCTGTTTGGAACATAGTTAGGTGAAAGCGAAAATAAAGAGGCTTAGAAAATTATCGCTGACAATCACCGAGGCAGAGAAAAATATCGGTTAGATTTATCTTAACTATCGGTGAGAGTGTGTACGAACGTAAATCATCGAAACGAACGTTTGGATTCTTGCCCGGTAATTTGTTTATATATACGTGTAATTTTATTCGGATATTTTTCTTCATAATTTTATCGAGTTCGCTAATGATGAGTAGATTAAAAAAAAAAAAAAAGGAAGGGGAGAAAAAATTCAAGATACGTTCAAACGGTTCTGGATCGCCTTCAACTTCGTTTCACTTCAACTTTGAACTTGTCAGTTGTCGACGTCTTCGCGTTGAAATTAATTAAATATCTGTCTATCCGACGAATGGTTCTCTCGTTGAAATAGGAAAATTGCTCGCTTCCCGGTTGAAGAACCTTCCTCTGCGTGCAGCGATCGTACGGACTCAACTTTCCATCCATTGTGATACCGTTTTATCGTTTATTCAGGTAAAACGTGAAATAATAATAATGGGACACAAACACGATTTCGCCCATTCGTTATTTTCAATTTGTGAAAATAATTCGTTTTTTTTTTTAATACATTTTCTTCGTTCGATAAAAATTCGCGAGAGCAAAAAGTAAGATTCGAATCTACGTAAATTAAATCTACGAAATTTGTACGTTAAATATAGCGAGCAGGTTGAATAAACAATGTCCAAATATCGCCAAAAAAAAAACTCGTGGAAGTTACGGTGTACAAGTGTTGAAATTTAATCTCGATGAGTCAACCGAAACTCTGAGATTCCTTTGTTATTTATCGAGCATGGAAAAAGACAATAAGAGACGGAAGAGAGACAAAAGGCTGAAAGTCAAAATATAATAAATATGGAACAACCAGAAATCCACGCGCTTATGGAATAGGCGGTGATGAAATTTAACATATCGAAACGATTCTTTTCTAGTTGTGAATTTTCGTTTTGCCTATAACTTATAAAGGAAAAAAAGGGTTAGAAACGAATAAGGTAAATAAATAAATAAAAATATTCGAGGAATTTAATCTGACTCGAACTTTCCTTCGTTAATAATTAGAAGATAGAAAAGGACAATTAGCGAAAGAGAAAGATGAGCGAAAATAAATATTATGCCAATGATGAGTCACAAAGAATTTTTCCAACGAAGGGGAGGGGATGATATCCATTCCATAGATCGTTTGGAATATTTACTTCGATATCTCATTGTACGTTTTTCTACGATTTTTCTCTAAAATTACGATTAAAAATAATTCGAGACTCGTTGTAAAATGTATTTTCACGTAAACGGATATACATGTATGTACAATCGATGCAAGATTAACTTTTGTTGATAGGAAAAAATGAGAGAAAGAGAGTTGTTTATACGTTACACACACGGCAATAATTTTAATTTAATGGACAATTTGATCCGTGATAAGATTCCAGAGAAAGGATATACGTTTATCGTTAGTTCGCATCCACCATTAATGAAGATCGGTTTTATAAGATAATTCCTTATGCGTTTCCTTTATGAATATGGGTCACTTTCTCGAATCGGAATTATTCCTATTATCAACATCCTTTATTCCGAATATCGAAGATTTCATTAAAATGGAATGTTCGATATTCGAGAACTAATATGAGAAAAATATGATTATTTAGAGAAATAAGAGAAAGGATATATATATATATGGAAGAATTTCATTTCTCATCTTTCTCCATAATGAAAATTTATAATTAATTTCATTGTTGATGCAACTTTCATTAATATTAAATTCTTTATTTTTTTTTAAATTAATTAAGATTTTATATTTTATATTACAGAAAAAAAAAAATTAAATTTCTATTTCATTTTTGTCTTAATCTTGCGGTATAATTTTAAAATTTTTAAAGTTTCTCTTTTCATCCTTTCGTTAATTAAAATATTACTCGATATCCCATTTAATGGTAATTAATTATCAGAATCGTAATAAATTCGAAAATTTAACGAAGCATCAACGTTTCTTCCTAAAATATGTCGATTCGTCATACAGAAAATTTTCCACAAAATTAATCACATCGATAATTATTCATCTTTAATAACCACCGCATTCAGAATTATTTTAAATATATTTCATTTTAATGGCATCCTCGTAATTATCAACACAGTGGCACAAAATTAGTCCATCCAATTTTCTGAATTGAATTAATTTCATACGTTGCTTGTTAAGATAAATCCGGAATATTTATCAAAATATACCAATCTTAAAAGGATAATAATCTTTAACTCTTTCCAAATGTCATCTCTACACTAGCCTCAAATTAATCTACATGAATATTCAATTTTTCATGATACAATTTTAATTTTAAACTGAGCTACGTAAATTCCAAAAAATCGACACATTGAGACACACGTCGCTAAGCAATGCTAAACCGAGCTATTTCGTGAAAAATATATACGCATTATCCTTTAATTACTGTCGATTCCCTCGTTCCTTCGAACTTGGAACCAATCCAAAACCGTTAAACAGCGCCTCTGCCGGCGTTTCTCGTATTTCCGTGCAATCCGTAAACAAGCAAGCCGAGGCCAGAGGAGCGAAACACTTGAAGCGTTAAGAAGTGCGAATCGAGGTAAAAAAAAGATGCGAAGAGTGGCCGATCGATCTATGCGAATAAAGATTGCATAGGTTGTAACGAAACCCGAGAAATTAGATATACGATTGCAAAGGTTACCAGCGATGATACTAGCCTCGGAGACTAGCGTGAAATTTAAATGAGCTCCAACGTTGGTTCCTTTGTGCGAAGACGACGACACGACGATTTCGTTCCCTCTTATATCTATCGTTTAATTCGTTCCCTCTCTATCTTCGTTTACGAGCTCGTGGCTCGTGGTAATTTTCTACTTAAGTGATAGAACCGTGTCGCAATAGCAGATGGGAAGCTAAGAAAGCGTTTCGTACATTATATTTCTGATCTCGATATTTTTTTTTTTTTTTGTTTCTCTATGAGCTACATCTAACTATGCATATGCGTATTGAGGATGATGGATCCTTGTTCTAATTCTGTCGGTATCTCGAAACGAAGTGAGAGATTATTTATGAACAATCGAGTGAATCGTTGTAAATTTTTGGAAATAAGAAGATTTTGATATTTTGATATACGAGAAATAAAAAAAATAAAAAATTATACGCTCTTTGATTCGATTCATCGCTACGATATTGTAAATACGTATAAAAAAAAGTACGTGTCATATGGTTTTGATTAAAATTATTGGTAAAAAAAAAGTGACATTTTTCTCGTTGTATAAAATTTTTTAAAGAAGCGACTAAGTTCACAAGTCTCGGAGAGACATCAATCGATACCAATCGGTTCAATTGATCGATAGTTTAATTTATGATCTTATTATAACTCGATCCATACTATTCTTGGCTGCGCAGCGTTGGGTTTTTATCGTAACTTTGTCAACAACGCGAAGAATTTCTATGTGAAATTTTTTTGAGAATATAGAAAAAGAGTATACGAAATAGAAAAAAATTTTCCAAATAGCCCTTCAAAACTTATCACTAATAGTCCTTTCGTATTTTCAAACTTTCTAATGACTTTGATTTAATATCCCAGCGTTGGATTTTTATTTTCCACTTCATCAGCAATGCTAAAAATTTTTTCGTGGTCTAAGAATAATACATAAAATAGGAAAAACTGCTAATTTTTTAAAAAATTTCTGGACAGCCCTTTAAATCTGATCACAATAATACTTTCTTCCTATTTTCAAACCGTCCAATGACTCTGAACAATGACAAAATATATATTGAATTTTTATTTTCGACTTTACGAGCTGAAAAATTTTTTTTCAATATTTCGTAGCAATGTATAAAACAGGAAGAATTGCTAATTGTCTTAAAAAAAATTTCTAGATAGCCCCTGAAATACGATAAAAAATGTGATCGTAATAACTCTTTCCATTAAAAGAATATAAACTAGAAAATGCTGTTAATCGTTTTTTGAAAAAATTGAATAACTTCCTTCGCGTTTCCAAATCTCCAAAGAGCCTGACAACCGTGTCCCCCGTATTCAGACGATCAATTAAACCAATCAGACCCAGTTGGAGGGATCGTTTTTGACGAGCGGAAGAACAATGTAACGAACAATCTCCCTGGAGAAAGTCGGGAACGGAGGAAAGCCGGTCATACAGAGCCGCATAACTTTGAGTATCGATCAGAGCCGGCACACAAGCAAGCCGATTTAATTAATTAATTCACCGCAACGTGAATTACGGGCACTCGATTGGACGTTCGATCGGCGAGAAAATAGAGGTGGCACGCCTCGTGAACGTGAACTGGCTTCTAAGCCTCCAATTTTCGAGGGAGGGCGACGGTGCTGCTCCCTATCCACCTCTCCTCGAGTGACAGCCATTTTCGAAGAATGAATTAATCCCGGTCTCTGACGCGTGCCTTCCCATCGCGGAATTTATGTTAAATTTATCGGGACGTGGAATTTGTTTGCTTATAATATTGTTCCAAGAATTTTTCTATATATTGTATCGCAGGAATAAGATGAAAGGACGATCGAAGGATCGAATGTATTATTTGTTAACGCGTTTAAATACAATATGAATTATATAAGTATATAATTATACGGAGAGTATTGTATTTTTCTCTTTCTTTTGGAAAGAAGTGGTAGTAGTTGATTTTTTTTTTTTATAAAAGGAATTTCAACTTCATAAACAAGGATTAAATGATATACTTTGAAAAAGTTGAAAAGTCCGACGCTTGAAAAATATTGGGAAATTATTTAACGGTAATTAAGTAGTTTAATGTAGCACGCAATGGAAGTTAAAATGGTTTATGATTAATGGAAATGCGGTATATTCAGAGACTCGGAAAGAAGTGCACGCAAAAATATAAAAAATGTAATACCTTAATTACATAGATGCCAATCTTTTATTAAAAGAACGTGTTCAAGCCTGTTGCTGTCTAGAATAATCTGCATATTACACGCCAACATGGTGTTACATAACTGATGAGTTAAATATATATATATATATATACAAGGTGATCGAAATGTCGATACATCTCTTCAAATTAATTAGGGGGAAAATTTTTCAATTGCTTCGATTCGCTGTTGCATCGCTTAATCTCCTTTTTAATTTAATTTAACGAAAATTTGATTTTTTACAGAAAATTTGTAGAAAAGAAAATTAATTTCACGAAACTCCTCGGTGTGCGAAGCAATTTTTAAAGTCGCCTCGTATATTTGCAACGATTCGTGGAAGTGATAACGTTAGAACAATTTGGATAGAGCAATTGCTGCTTGTCTAACACGTTACAACAATTGTTTTACAAGAGAATACACGATTCGAGTTTTACACGGTTCAAAAATACAAATTATCAACTATTTAACTTATTCTGTTAAAACTTCTGTATTCCAAAAAAATTTTAAAAATCGTACGTGATTTGTAAAAATTTGAATATATCTGGGAAGATAAATATATTTTTCTTTTTTTTTTTAATTTTTAAACGTTCACTCTTCGTAAATATTTTTCTCGGATATTTAAATTTTCTTAAACACGAAAATCATAAACGTATCTTTTTTTCTTCTTCTTTTTTTTCCTTGAAACGGAAGATAAGAGGCACAAACACGAGAGATCAAATAAAAGTATCCAACTCCATCCTTCGGTTATGCAATTAAAGAGAGAATAAAAATTCGCTCGATTTTTTTCGATCCGGTGTCCCCTTCTTCTTGCATATTTTTAGCGACCATTATAATTCACCACCCACAGGCAAAAAGAAAAACACGTTCTACGTCACGAGCTGGATTTCATCCAGCTTGGTGGATTCGCCTATATCGCATTAATTATTCCCATCCCTTCTTTCAAAAAAAGAAAAAAAAGAAAGAATATGGAATAATCAAAAATACTATCGTGTTTCCACGTAGATCGACCTCGAGATCGTTTATTTAATTTTCCATTATCCGTTAAGGATTAAAAATGTAAAATCGATTTTCTTAAGTTTTCCTATTTTTTATTTTGAATTTTGTATATAAAAGAGAGAGAGAGAGAAAAGGAAATTTGTTTCCACAGTAAGAATTTTTTTCTTTCTTAATTTTAACGCGTGAAAAATAATCAGATAGAGAGAGAGAGAATTTGTTGAGCGAAGCGGAGAAATATTTGGTACACAAATCGTTTCGAGGAATAGAGAAAGTTCTTACGTTACGATAACGAAAGTGACAGATAAGATATTTTAACCGAAGAATTTCGCCGAAAGGATTGGAAATTCCACAGATTTTATACTTCCTGAAATTCAAACGATAAAATAGGAATATCCATATCCGAAGAAATAAATAATATTTTTCTTTTTCCCAGGGAGAAAAGTTACAAAAATTCCTACGAAAATCCAAATCTCGAAACGGCTGTCGTACAAATCGAATCGGAATTCGATCGAAACTGCGTACAATTTCAGAACGAAGAATTCGTGTAAAATTTTCAAAAATTAACTCTTACATCATCCTATTCTTTTTTCCCCCCATATAAAATAATGAAAAACACGAAAGAAAAATTTCAATCCCAAGATACGAAAGTTAAAAGTACAAGAAGAAACACAGCTACTCGACGCAGCTTGAAACCCTGAACGACTCCTCTTAACAAACTCTCAAACTCTCTCATACTTCTTTACACGGCCGCAAACGCGAAAACAAGAAAGGAAGAAGAGAGGAAAAAGAAAAAGCTCGACGAGATTCTACGGGAAAAAGGAAGAAAAAAAAGAAAAGAATTTTCAAGGAGCACCGCGTTTCGGTCACGAGTGAAGCGAAAACCATGGAGGAACGTGCGAGAAGAGAGAAAGGACTTGACGGATTAAAGCGTGCAAGTTCCGCGACCTTGACTCGCGAGAGAAGAAGCAACTAGTGTCGCACGTGCTTCCTCGGCCATGCCGAGAAGACGAATGGCGACGTTCAGTGGAAAGTTTTTCTTTCTTTTCTCTCTCTCTTCTTCTTTCTCTCTTCGAAATTTGCATGACAGACGATAAGAGATCTCCTTCGCGACGACAATGGGAACGCGAACGCGAGCGAGATATCGATTTCGCGAATTTTCGTTGATGGAAAGGAGGAGAGAAAACGGTGTCGAGCAGGGGAAACTACGTTGTAAATTAATAATTGGGAAAAAGATTCCTCGATGTTTAAAATTAACGATTGAAAGTATTGCGTTAGAGAATTAAAAACAAGTTTTCAATGTATAATGATTCATGGATGCGAAGGAAAATAACTGGAACTGGTCGAACTTCAAACCTTGCATAAGATTAATAAAAGCATGACATTGTCGTGTCTCTACGCTCATCTGTGTGTATTCACAAATGTTAAGAATAATATACCCGCGGCTTCCTTTTCATTTTTAAAATTAATCTCAACTCCCGTTCACAATCTTGATCGAACCTTTTCCTATATACTTAACAAACCCAAAATTAAAATGGAGGAAAAATCAAAAGAGAGAGAAGGGAAGAAAGGGAAAATAAAAACACGAGTGGAAACAAGCCGAAAATCTAAAAACCTAGTTTCCGCTGGGTCGAATCGAGACTTGATAATTCGACCGATAGCGGCAATTGCACGTCACCGATTCGATGGGTCGCAATCGATACATAACACACGAGAGCAACCTAAATAACAGGCGGAGCGGCCGGCGAAATAGTAAACGCGCGCCCGTAATAAATATTTGATCCGTACCGTTTCCAACGATCATCGGCCAACCGGATCCAATTTATCGTGGCCGAAAATGGTGTTTTTCCTACGGACCGGTTTCGAAAATGTGATTAAATCGAACAAAGAAGAAACGGGAAATAAATTAATCCTGGGGCTCGCAAGCGGCTTGATACGGGCGTGCGTTTTATTATCGAAAACCGCATCAACCGATGAACAAACCTCCATGGTTTATTTAATTATTGCTCTCCATCCGCGTTTCCACTGCTTTTTCTTTTTTATTTTATTTCCCTTTTTTTTGTAAATGGTAATGGTGTGAAGTTCTCGTGGCTCGCGAGCAGGGATCGAGGATTGTTTGAAAACGTTCGATTGTTTGAGCATATATATATATATCGATTAGAGCTGTCGAAAATTTTAAAGTTCGACTCTTGTATTTTAGAAGGAAAGAAATATTTGTTTGACCTAATTTTAATTTATCTGAATCGAAATCGAGTCGAAATCTTTTCGAAAAAATAAAAAACAATTCACTCTCATAAGCGGACAAAAGGGGGAGAAAATTGTTCCTTATCTCCCTAGCTTAAATTAAATTTCCTCTCGCGAGGTGGGAAGAAAGAAATCGATAAAAATGCGCGGTAAAAATCAGTACCGGCCGAGACGAGAAGGTTCGAGGAGTTTCGAGGCACGTCTGCGTTCCTGGTGCTAAAAAAATTCCTGGCTAAAAACCGGTTCCAGATGTGTCGCGGCACGGTGGCCAGCCAGTGGCAAAAAGAACCCTTCCAAAGGCTAAAAAGCGTCGAGCGGCATCGAAACAGGTGGCCCTTGCGTCATCCGAGAAAATAACTTTCCATTTCACCAGAGTGCACGCGTGATACGAGATTCGTACTCGTCATCATCATTATTCGTATAGCCAACGTCAAATTTCAGCGGCATCGCGGCTTGACGAGGCGCCAACAGAGACAAAGAGATCCAGAAAGATGTTTCGAATATTTTAACGAAAATATATAAAACGCCGAGTACCTTTACGATATTTCCGACACTTTAATTTAAATAATTTTTCTTTCGTTCAATTGCTAAAAATTTTATTTTATTTTTCTTTTTTTTCTTGAACTAGATACTGGACTCGCCAAATTTTAAGATTCATAGAATGTCTCCTCTTTCTTTTTTCCCCTTCCCCATCGTTCTCGCCTGTTCGTTCTACTTCTTGAAAATAATTATCAAAATTCCCAGTGCACGGTTTTAATCCGTGAAATGATCAACACCGCTTCTAAAAAGGCTTCTCAATTACTCTCAATTGCACAAGCAGCGCCGTTTAATTTTTCTCCCGCGCCGCGTGTATTTACTCGATGTTTGTGTTTTCCTCGTTTAATTAACTATAAACAGTATCGGAAGCGAAAATTCACGTGGACTGTGCGAGAAACACGGCAAAGGGAAACTTGTCTTCCCGACTAATTGCGGGAAATATTTAAAGAAAAGTTCCCAAGAAATTTAAACGAACCTACCATTAATATCTCCCTTCTAAAAAACTTTATCCCTTCGATAATTTGGAAAAACGTTATAACGAACCGGACTTGAATGAAAATTTATCCACATGGAATTACATATTTTTCAGAAAGTTTGGGATCGTAAAAATTTGTAAATGTTGCTCGCTTATCTTTCTTCGTCTTTTCTTGATTATTATACAGGGTGTTGATATATCCGCGACACATTGGAAAAATATTAATATTAAACGAGAGTGTGAACGTTATTTATCGTTTCTACGAACAATTTAAATTTCCATAAAATGGAAAAAAAAGATGCGAAGTGATTTTATCTCATCCAACTCTGTTTAACTTCTTTATTAATCACTTTAAATTATAATAATTAAAAATAAATTCGTATATCTTTACTCGGATCTTTAAAATTACGTATCCACGAATATATTAATTTTTGCAAACCCGGCCAATCCACCATAAGGCGTGATTTCACCATAATAAAAGAATTGAAAAGAATATGAAAATGTTTTGGAAAATCGGAATTTATAATTTTCCCCTCGACGTGTTTCGATCGCAATAAAATTTTCGTTGCCTAATTCCTTTCTCGAAATGTTTTGCACGTGTTATTACTATTAATTCTGAGACGGCCATATGCAAGTAGACGAGAGCCGGGTGTATAACCCGGGGAAGACGTCGTTTCTTATCCCCGAAGAGGTCTGTGTTACGTACAAAGAGTTTCTTTGGCTCTTTCCTCTACAACGCAACGTACGAACGAGCATGTTTAGCTCGCAGGAAGGTACGCTCTGATTGCCGGTTTAAAGCCGGTTTCTATTGACAATAGCATCGTTCTTAGCGGGTCCCTCGTATCCTCCTCGTGGCGGAGGAAATTTCAGCCTCGGCACAACAGACGCCGCTTTAATTTTCTGACAAGACGAAAACTCGCAAAAGCGACTTTAACTGCACGAATGAAAGTCAGGAACAATGGAATGTTTATCGGTATTGAATCGAGTCTGATAAAAGAAGAAAAAGGAAAATCAAGACTATAATTTAGATTCGTCAAATTTACGATTTACGATATATAAATTTAATGAAAGAAGGAGAGAAAAGGAATCAAGATTATCCGTGTTTAATTCAGATTTCTTTAAATTTCACCTTTTCGAAAATTTCTCTGAACGCTGTTTGGAAGAAGAAAAAAATGTAAAAGAAAAAAAGGAAATAACGGGATCAACGAATTTTCGATCGAGTTAAAAAAAAAGAGAAATACGAGCAAACTTTATTATTACCATCAAAGAAAACTTTCCGCAAATCCAAATTCCAATTGCGTAAAAGAAATAAACAAGTCTAAAATTACCCTTGCTCCCCGGCTACCGACCAACCGAGACTTCCTTCCTTCCTTCCGAACGTCGGCCAACAACTCTCTCCAAACGCGCAGCGAGTTTGAGAAACGGCGGCGGGAAAAATCCATAAAGGAAAGCAATGTCGTCGAGCAAAATCGTAACCCCGTGAAGCTTCGTTCTAAATATAGCTCGACGAACAGTTTATGCTCGAAGCCAGGGTTAACAAAATAAAGAGACGATACGTGCCGATCGCGACGTTATTCCCTTTGCCACGAGCGCAATGATTCATAGGGGAGGCTCGGCCGATTCTCACGATCCGGAGGAGGAGGACGAGAGAGAGAGAGGGGGGGCTTAATGAGAGTGTGCACAGGTCGGACAGGTGTTGTGGGTAAGCTGATGGAAGCGATCCTGCGTTTGTTATTTCTTAGAAACGAGCGGGAATCTACGAAATAATACGTGGGTTATTTTGCAGAAGGGAACAGAAGGAGGCGGGGAAATTTGGTTCTGGAAATTTTGGGAATTGGGAGTTTGAGAAAAGGGAAGGTCGAAGATTCTTGAGGAAATTTCGAGAAAATTTATTTGGGAAGGTAATTTACATAGGAAAATGATCGGCAGGAGCTTGGGATTTTTTCCCCTCCTCGTGTCGATTTTTATTTGGGGATTGTTAAGAAATTGGACGAGTCTCGAGAATCGGGAAAATTAATTTGAACGAAAGTTTTGGAAATATTTATTTGGAGAAGAAAATTTGCTTTGAGAAAATTGGAAAAATTTATTTGGGAATTATTCTGGAATAGACGTCTGCTTTAAAAATATTGGAACATCGTTGAATCGTTTGAGGGGAAAAAATTGAATGAAATATAATCAATACGTTTATAAAAAAATAATTTGTTAATTCAAGTATAAACGCGCTTGCGAAATATAACGATATTTTCGCACTCACCACTATGCAATTAACACATGAAATTTTGTCGAGCTCGTACATATTTTACGTCCAATTTCATACAATTCCAAAACTGTATCAAAATTAGAAATTCATTTCAAACGCCCGTGAAATAACTGAAATATCCACCATGTTACACGTGCTAATGGAATGGTCGTGACCACAACTGTTAAATTCAGTCGAATTACATTTTTAACCAAATTTCCGATTAAATATCAAAAAATGTATAAAAAAAAAATTTGAATTCATGTTTAATCAATTTTTTTTTTCTACATTGAATTAACATTCAAGCTTTAAATTAAATATCCAATTAAAAAATATTTCAATAATATTCACTGAATTAAATAAAAGAACAGCATTGCAACGAGAATATGTCGATCGATCTTCTTCGAGTCGAGTTTCGAGTTTCATCGAGGCGCAAAACTTGCCAAGTTCCAACACGTATTAATACAATTTATACTCAAGTTTGCCTCGACTTTGTTACCTGGAACAATTTTAATTATTTATAACATTACCCTAAATTTCGCTTGACGAAGCTGATTCCAGTCGAATTTTATTTCCTTTTTGAAGCAACCATCAACTACTGATTTTTTTATCAACTTCGCCAGGAATACGGTAAAACTAAAGGAGATGTTCAAAATTTGATGTTGAAAATTATATGGATTCGAATAAGAAAGATAGAAAAATTGTTGCGATTTTTTTTTCTCTGTATAATTTTTCATCTTCTCCTTAAACAATTGAATAATTATTATTAAGAGTGAAACATTATACAAACATACGTGCCAAAAATTATCGACTTGCTTTTATTAATTTTCAATAAAATATATTGAATATGATTGGATATTTCTGATATGCAAAAAATAAACGCGATTATAAATATCAATTCTCATAAAACTATCTCTTTAAACTATCGCTTTCGTGAAACGAATATGTTCACTCCGCTGCTAGAAATTGGAGATTTTATTTTGCTGAGAATGTTGGTCACGCTTTCGTGTGAACGCTGAAATTAAATAAGACTTTCGACGTAAAATAAATATGTATGTGTCTCAAATGATTCGGTCAAATACTTACAGGTTCAATACGTGTAAATAAATTAAAATAAATTTAGAGGATAAAAGATATTTTAGAATGGTAATCTCTAGAAACATCGTACGTTTCGTGAATGTATATATTTGCATATGGACAAGACCACTAATAGAAATACAATGTAAATATATACGTTTTACGTCGTTAAATTTTGTTCGTGCTACAACTTTTACTGCTTTCTTCTACTGAATTAATAAAAAAAAAACTTCTATACAAAAGCAAAATAATAATGACGTAAGACTTTATATCCAAAATAGAATTCTTATGACCAATTTCTTTGTTATTCTTTTCTATAAATTTACCGCAAAAACATGCATACATCGGCCTCTATATGTTTAAGGTATCTAATAATAAAACTTGTGATGTACCCTTACGAATAAATCTGTTTCTTCTTCTCTTCAGTAACACGATATATTGATTAAAATAAATAATTTTTTAACTAAGATATTAGGTGAAAAATCGTGCGTTAAAAAAAGTCACGTTATTATTATTTTTATAATAGACCGATATATCATTTTTTTCATCGAATAAAAAACCGACCGAGATAATAATCTAAATACAAATATTTCAACATTTCGACATTCGAGCATGTTTAAATAATTTTTGCGGAAAAATTCTAATTCCAAACACTGTGTTTGATTATGAAAATCCAAAAGATCGTAAATTTCTAGAGAAATATAGACACATATACATATACATATTTACGTTCTAAGTTTAATAATCATTGCCATTATTCACCTCTGAACATCATAAATATATCTAAAAAACTTTTTTCAAAAAAATTACGAAAAGAAAATATAGATCTACCGTGTAATTTCAACAACAATTCCATTAATAGATCTTAAACCTTCCATCATCTTTCTTTACAATCTCACGATAGAAAAAAAAAATCATAAAAAGAAAAAAAAATACCCCCTATATAATGTACACAAAAGGAGAGCTTCCAACACGGCAAACATAATCCCGTAAAAGTCCCACGTACCGAACACCCCTCCGCTCCAAGAAGCAACTTCCAGTTCCCTAGTTCCAAACAACCCTAAGTCCTCGAATCTCTCTCCTCCAGGTCAGCCAAGCAGGCTGCTGCCGCCGTGAAAATATCTCGGCCGAGTCTCAGATCGATACTTTTTCAACCGAACATATTGGCGGGGCACCACGTGCGAGGCTATTGGCTCCACACGAGAAGAGATCGTCGCACAGTGGTGCTTCTTCTGGGAAAAGCTGGCCAAGATTCATAATTTCGTCCATTTTGATTTTCCCGAAAATCGTTATTCTAATATTTTCCCACGCGCCAAACTCGAATATCTTATGTCGAAAATGCAAAATTCAAAATAGAGAATTTTCTATCGTTATCATAAACGTCGTTTTTATGCTAATTTTTATGAAAATTCATGATTTTCCAATTGTCAATTTTTGTAATTTAAATTATGAATTAAATATTATCTCGAGGTGTGGTCTAGCAAAGATCTGCCGGTTACTTTAAAAATTGCAAAAATTTTGGGAATTTTATCGAAAAAAGATATTATTTCTCACCCTGATATTTGTTATGTACTATGACCACAGACTATACTGCCCTTTATAGTCGACGAGTACCATTATTCCGCCCACTACGAGATATCGCGGATATCGCGGCCTAACAACGATTTAATGGGTCAAAACAGAGACGATCGTTCCGGCAATTCCCGAGATAATTCGCTCTAATTAACGTCGATATCGCGACCGATCGAATGGGCTAATGGACCGATGAAATTTCTGAATGAACGGACAGAGAAAGGAAATTGTGCGAAAGTTTGGACTGGAATTGTCTAAAGAATCTTTAGTCCCGTTTAGTTGTTAAGATTGTAAACGTGTGTGAAATTTGATTCCTTGGACTGTTGCTGTAGCTGTTGAAATAATATATAAATATGATTTGTTAATTGGATATCTAATGCAGCAGTCAAAAGAGTGTATAATACTACTGACATAATTGTTCGAATAACCGTAATAAAATAAATATGTATGTAATATAAATATTTGAATTCTATATAATATATAATATAATATATATAATAATATGTATGATATAATATAATAACAAAGAGAAAAATTTCGAATAAATAAATTAATGTGTAAATATTTGGAAATATTTTGTTTCGATAAAATAAAAAAATTGCAATGCTATTTTATATATTTTATATATCATAGCTATTTCATAACAAAAATTTATCGAAAATACTAATTTGTCTTAGTGACGCAAAAAATATGTGTACTTAAGATAACAACAACATTAGTAATTCTAATTGTATAGATAATAACGATATAGTATATTTACATTCTTGAATAATATATCAATTTTTATTTCGATCAATCTTCGATAAAAAAAAAATCAAATATTATATAAAAATATTAATGATATTAAATCTTCGTCAACAATTTTACATTCAACTTTAAATTACATCAGAAGTTACGCTTCCACAAAATATCCGCTTTCTAAGCGCCATTCTTACGCAAACAAACGCAACAATAGAAATCCTTTGTATAGATGGCAACGTCGCGATAATAATAAAGTTCAAACATGTGGAAAAAGATGTCTACTTTTGTATAAAATTCATCCATAAATTCTATAAAAAAAATCTATATATAAAAGAAATACATATAAAAAGAAATGAAATCGATGGAAAAATACAGGAAGAACAAACGAATTCACAAAACTCGTTTCCATACAGGCGATGCCATGAAACGTCGAAAAGGTTTTGGCGCGTAATGGAATGCGCGTGTCTACCATGAATCTCGGCGCGCAACGTAAACAGAGACTCGCACAAATATTTTGATTTCGCAGTTCGACACCAGTTATCGTGACCTAGACATCGTAACGATTAATACGAATATCACGATATGGACGTGAAATAAATTTTCTTGAAATACGAGAGAGAAAAGATACGAAGGTTTATCGAATACGACCAAGTAACAATAAGTTACAATAAAAGGAGAAGCATTTCAAGTTTGAACGGAGCATCGGGTGAACAGTCTTTGGACATGCGCCCTTGAATCTCGCGACCGACCGGTGGGGTATGTACACATTGACTTTGGAGCACGCGCGCACGAGGAAACGTCGCCTCGACTCCGATCGGCCGAAAGCACCTTTATTCGTCGCGTAGGGGCGCAGCATGCGTCTACGACAACCGGCTTTGATAACAAACATTGTATACTAACCGTGGGAACGGTAGGACGTGGTCCACAGGCGAAGAAAGATCGTATCCAAAGAAAAAAACGTAGTGCTCCCTGAGAAAGATCGGCGATGTTGTAATTATCGTACACACACGTGAATATCCTTGGCACAAAGCACACAAACGAGAGGCACAGGTTAGAATATATTTCCTTATCTCTTTTGTTTCACGATCCGTTGCGACGCCCGCGAATATTATACCGGCAATCGGTGATGGCGTGTCACTTGGAAAAACAGAGATCGATGATTTCCGCGCACGCACTACGCGGCAAGTGAAGTGAACGAACGCGCGAACGCCGCGTGAATATCGAATCGAAGACAACGTCACACGGATGAGAGCAGGAGGACGCAGCCGCTGCTTGGTTCGGTTGTCACAGAGAGCGGTTTGCAAAAACGCTTTTAGAGGTTAGGAGATGGCGCGTCGCGAATCGGTCTGCGGATCACGTTGGCCGGCAGCTTCGACAACTTCCGGCGAGATCGAGCCTCTTTCTTCCGGTTCACCCGCGTGACGCTTAAAAAAAAATGCCGTGACGAGCGACGTCAGCCGTTTCACACTGAGCTCGTGTTACACACTGGAAACTAGCAAGCCGGGCACGAGCGCACACGCCGCGCGAATCGCGTACCACACGAAAAACAAATGACAAGCGACAGACAAGAAGAAATAGTAAGAGGTAGGAAACAAAAAAAAAAGCTGCGATAACGCGGAAAACTAGTTGCGAGGATGAAACGTCGCGCGAACACGAAAACTGCGCGTAATAGATCCGGCTAAGAGTTGTAGGCACGCCACGAGTAGAGGTAGGCGACGCTAAAACTTCGCCACGAGTCATGGCACGCCACGAGAAGAGCCGTGGGAAGAGGGGGGTAGAGCGAGACGACGAATCTAGAGGGGGAAGGAGAAGGTAGACGAGGGAACCGAAGGGAGGACGATGCCGACCACTCGACTCTTGGCTGCACGAGGGTATAGAGAGGTCAGGGGGGAGAATATGTCGACTCGCCGGAGGGACGTGGGGTGATTGAAGCGACTAGGTTGGAGGGGAGAAGCCGGGTAGGGGCGGTAGAGGATCGAGGGAGGGGAAACTCGCAGCCGGCAACAGCCGACTCCGATTCGACTCAACTCCGTTCTTCTTCTTCTCGTTCTTTCTCACTCTGGCACCCTTTCTCCGTCTCTCACCAACGTACCGGTGTGTATTGGTGTATCGGCACATGATTCAAACCTCTCCGTGCACTCTTCGCATACACCGACGCACGTATACAGGGTGGTGTCTTTTGATTCGGAGAAGAGAACTCGAAGACCGGTAATGTAGTTTCGCATACGGGGAATTGAGTGTTATATACGCAAGGTATTATTCGATTATTGTTGTCTGATTAGTGGGAGCCGGCGCCCGGTTACCAAGAGGCGACGTGACGCCCCAACCTGTGACTTTGGCTATGGATTTCTGCTGTGGTTACCATACTCCAATTTCACGATCATTTTGCGACAGTGCGGCATACTCGTAAAAATCGATATGCATACATATTGTATGTATACATATTACCGTGTATTGAAATTACAGTTTAATGTATCTTTTGTTACTTCCATGACGAATTCAATGCAATTTTTTATGACAACGAATTATTTATTAGTTTTATAACAATGAATTATTTATAAACGACCATTTAATTCGCAATCCTTCGACACGTTCCTAGCATAGCAATAGAATACGTGTCTATATATTTTGTAACTACATACACCATCAGATGAAGGACGACAATAATTTTTTATCAAATCTGGAAACACGACTAATAAACCAAACAAAAGAAAACCAAAATAATTCCTGGAAATTTCACTATTTGAATAACTGTTTATATAGCGAAGCCAACGATCCGACTAATCCATACGCAAATACGATGTACAAACTCGTGTAGAGAAGTGAATCCGTTTCCGTTCGAAGACACCCGATGTATGCACGTGCACACGCTCGCATAGGCGAAAAGAATACGTGGCTGGGCAAGGTGAGGAACCGAGAGGGCACGACGAGGGCCCTGAGAAAGAGCGGTGCGAGCGACAAGGATGGGATGACGCCTATGAAAAAGGACAAGGGGCGCGGTGGGAGGATCGGGGGGACTAGCGGGAGGGAAACGAACGGGAGACCTTGCACAGCGTGGCTCGGAGCCGCGTAGAAAACGCCGCTTTGTGTTGGGGTAGCCTGTGCATAAGAGAGGAAGTACAGGTTTAAAGGAAAAGAAGGCCCTCGTGCGTCTCCGCTGGCGGCGATTCGCGTGCGTAAAGGCCTGTTCACACGGCAATTCTCCGTTCTTGCTCTTTGAAATATCCACTCCAATTGGGCTGAGCCGTGATATTCCACGCCCGTTCTTTTCTCATCGTGTCGGAACTGTTTCTCACGGAATTGTGGAGGTTACTGACTAACGACGAACAAATTGGCGCGGGAAAAAAATATTTTCGAAAGGAATTCATGTTCAAAGTTTCAAATTTTCTTTTCGTTTCTTAATTTTATATATTTGGAAATTGATGAAAATTATATTGAGAATTATATTATATTATGTATGATGAAAATGTTATTGTTTCTTATTCATTGATATAACCTATATACGTCGTTCAATTGTGAACATTGTGAATTATTATAATGTTATAACAATGCGAAATACTTTGTATATTTTCCATATACAAAATTTTTTTACAACTTGAGTTTTTGAATGGATAATATTTCTAATTTTTATAATATTCGAGTTATTAAAATTTATAAAAAAAAAATAATTTCTATTTAAATTTCAATGAAAAATATTTGAAAAAATTCATTGATTAGAAAATTAAATGATCGTTATATAAAAAAATCCGATAGTTTTATTTTTAGAGAATTTGCGAAAAAATCGCGCAAATCGAGTGTTATTTATAAATTGAATACACACGTTTCGAATATTTTTTGCGAGGCCAATTTTTTCTACATGCATATTTGAAAGCAACCCGCACTACGCGGAATGTCGATCGAGTTCGCTGAATACCTCGCAAAAACATTGCGAGAAATCAAATCTTTGACCTTCGATTATAAATAACTTAGAAACAAATAGAGTATGAGCACACGGATAAAAATTTATAGAATAATTTATTTACAAATATACGCGCGTAGAATAAATTTTAAAAATCCAAATAGAACAATTTTTTTAAATTAATTTAAAATATCTTTTTCCTTATGAATAAAAATGACAATTTCGATTTATTTTTACGTCTGACTAATAATCAATCTTCTAAAAAAATATGAACTATCAACTCGCACTCGTGCAATATATTTATAGAAAATTAATATATTATAATTTACATATATATATATATATAACTGCAGAATCTAGTCATAAACAATATTGTGTGATTTACGTATAATATTATATTACCTTGCAAGAGATGAAATCAAATCATTTATAAGTCCCAACCCTTGCCAACAGATGGTAACAGTGTAAACGAGGCTTAAGCCGCGAAACGAAAAAAGAAGCGATGCGTTACGGGGCACCGCGTAAGAAAACTGCATCGAACGATATAAAATAAAAGACTGGAACCACTGTCCCTGACGTTTCTTGGAATCCTCGAACAGGCTCTTCCTGTCGCGGGACGTTGAACACGCGATCTATCAACCGATTAATATACTCGAAAATACTCATTCGTTAGAATTGTGCGACGTGGGTTATATAAAACCCGTACGACACCAATATTACGTAAGATCGAACGCAAAATAGTATTCTCTGCTAACGATAACCCATATATAAACATTCGAATTACGTAAAACAATCTTTTGTTTAATAACAATAAATTTATGTAACTGGGAATATAAACTTTACGATGTTTCGTTCGATTCGCGGGATAGGGAAGAACGAGACAAAGAAGTTTCGTGAAGAGGGCGCGTCGATCGACGGTTACAGTCCTGCCAAACGTGCCTGCATGGGAACATACCCATAGGATCCTGCCTGTCCACCGCGTGCACAAAGGACGAGCCACCTTTTACATGTAAACTCGTGCCAAGGGGGATCGTATTTGCGCGCACACCATCGAACAGGTTTCTCGATGTCCTCTTGCGCGTGATTGTCTTGGAAACGTTCTAAATTAGGAGAAGTATACGAGGTGATTTGTAAAAAAGGGACAGGTTGAGATATATGTATATATAATAGATATCGAAGATTTTAAAAATAATATACACAAATATGTAACTAAAATTTCTATTAGATTATATTAATTCGTGAAATATTACGCGAAGAATAAATAATCATAAAATGATAAATATTTAATTAAAAATAAATTAATGTAAAATATCGATTTAATAAACGATTTAATTTTTGAAGTTAAAATTGAGATTTTAATATTTCAATTTTTATGGATTACGTAAAAATGTAAAGTATTGGTAGAGATTATTACATAATATTAATAATTTCTCGATTAAATTGCATTAACGCGTAATTGATTGCAAATATAAATTACAATTTAATCACAAATTTAAAAAACATCAAGTTTTCAATATTTTCAGACGGTTGATATTAAAATTTTTAAATTCAAATTTTAATCGAATAATATCTATCATACTAATAATAAAATTTTCATGAGATATAAATTAAATTCATCGAACATTATTTGCAAATTAATAACCAATCCAAACATCTGCAAATATTTATACGTAACCAATATTTTAAATAATACGTTACATATAATAATTCAATAACTGATAAAAATAGCTCTTCCTTCTTATTGCCTCAAGGTTTCTCCCCAAATTTTTGATCCCTGAAATTCTCTGTTACAGAACAAACAATTCTGAAATAGTATTCACGTTTCACAAACGTGTGCGCGACGTCGTAATAGCGTTACGTTAATTTAACGATCAACACCAACGATGGAGAAAAGTTTAATTAACCTGGAATCCCAGCGTGCCTCGTGCCAGCCTTTAATTACCGATAAATTGGTAACATTATTACGGGAGCAACCGGTCGATTGCTCGTTTTTTTTCATCGATATCACGAAATGCGGCGGATAATTCATTTATGAGACGAAAGAATCGAGCAAACTCGCCTTTTTACGCCCAATGAGGACGCGAATAATGCATATACCGATGAATTATCATTTCATGCTGGACGTGTTCCAAAATACACGTTACCGATCCGACACTACCATTATGTCGCGCGACCACCACAAAGCCTTACTCATTCACGATCAGACGGTTCATTGAGATCTCACGCTGCTAAAACTCTGCAAATGGATTCATTTCCATAAGACGTTTCTATTTCGAAAGGAATAAGATGCAGTTCAAACATTTCTACAGAAACAGAAATCGTCTTGATTTTAATTCGAAGAAAAATTGTTTTAACGAATTCGATTGTTGGATTTATTTACGTACATCTATGTTGTTAATCTATCTCTCTTTTGTAACGAGCTATATCTTTTATTTTTCTCGAATTTTTAAGAAAGAAGGAATTGAATGTATCTAAATTTATTTTAAATCACTTGCAATTTTCGAATTTTTGGGCAAAAAAAATTTAAAAATGAATACCCGAAAAGTAAATATTTGATAAATAGGTATATGAATAATTATTTTGCAATATGAAATTTTGTAATTTAATTCGCTTAATTGAATGTATATTTTATAATTATTACATTCAACGTGTGCATTACCAAATTTAAACGAATTTGCATAGATTCATAACACTTGATTATACCGAATATTATTATTATTATTATTATTATTATTATTATTATTATTATTATTATTATTATACATACATACATACATATTTCAAAAAATAAATTTTCAATGCGATCGATATAAATAAAATATTCAAAATAGGAATGTAAACAGAAAATTGATCATGTCAAAACAACATTCAACAAAATTATTATCATATGCAGTGAAGACATTTTATTAAATGATATTTACATATATTATTTATTTTAATTCATATTTATTTTCATTCGCACGAATAAGATTATTTTTATTAAAATAAATATCGTTCAGGATTGTTGATCATAAATTATTAAACGAATATCTCTTTTTTCTTTTTTATTCTTTCCTTCACAAATTTTGATTTACGCACAATTTTATTTCTTGAAAGTGGAAAGAAATAAAATTATGTCAAGTCAAGTCAAAAAAGACTTAAGACAAAAGGGTAGGTGGAACGTGACAGGAAGCAAAATTAAGGAAAACTAGAGGTATTCTAGAAAAGACTTTAATTTAAAGTGAGAAATGTGCTCCTTTTCCACATTAATGAACTTGGCCAATCGATTGAACGGGTATCCCTATGTTCTCCCAAAAAATTTAAATGTATTTTTATCCAATTGCAATCGAATTTCCAAATCGATCAAATCTTTCATCATTTACAGAAAAAACTTTAACATCACATCCAATACTTGTTTTATATATATATATACATCGATTCGATATCATGCGCAAATCGTCACTACTTATCAGATCAGAGTCAAGGCGGAAGTCGAAGATAAATCCAGCGTAAATAAACAAAACGGGGTCGCAGCTTCTTCGTCCACGGTTTTCCGGACGGTTTTTTTCCGGAGGGGAGGCCATATCTCAACTCGTGGAAACGTTAAACGCCGCTTTCAACGCGCGAATTAAGATTTATAGCGCGTTTGACCAGAAAGCCTTTCCAGCAAAGTCGCACAGACGAAGACTTATGAGCTTTAACCAGCAACATCAACCCCCTTCGTTTCGGCTCTCCCAGTGAAAAGACTCAATAAACGTTTTGGATCGAAATGAGTTTTTCAAAGGATTTTTCAGTTTCATAATTCAGGATAGAGTTTACAGTGACGATTCGCGAAAAGAAGTGGTCATCGAGAATATTTCGGAATTTTTTTACTTTAACTTTGATTCTTTTGTTAAATGCTTTCACAAGATTTCTTTCTTTTTTTCGGTTATTATTACGTTTTGTGCTTTCGAAAATGGTTAAAAACTTTGTTGCAAATTCTTTTTAAGGAAGAAAATCGTTATTACAAATTATATCGGTAATTTAATTAATATAAGTTGGAACGCCCTCTACGATGATTTCCGTTACGAAATCTCTTTGAATGAAGTTATCGATCGAGCAATCGTGCGTAGCGCGTTCTTGAATCAGACATGAAATTCAGGTTCACGGTTGTTTGATCGAGTTTGTCGAGAGAGTCGAGGAATCGAGAGGTGTGTCATTTAATCGCTTGCTTAAGTAATTGTTTCCGTTTCGACGGTTCTCATGGCGGAACTTAAAAGCGCATCGACAATCTCGTTCTTCTCTATCTCTATTGCACAACACGGTATTCAAATAAAACGATTTTTCTCTGCCTCGTGTCAACGGAATATTTCGACGAATAATCATCGATGATAAATTTTAACAATGAAACGATTTAACACCGCGATATTAAAATTCTTAAAAAAAAAAAAAAATTAACAGCGAAGTTGATAAAATAAATATCGAATGACGAACGTGAAAAATATAATGCACAAATATTCGAAGTGAAGATATACGAGTAATGTAATTTCTTATCGTTGATTCGAAGGTTTTTTTCTTATCACGCATCCGTGTATCGTCTAATGAACGTTAATGAGAAGAGCTACCACTTTGAAATATATATCTTTCACTTCACGTTTTTCTCGCTCACATTTACGAGTTAATCAACAATTCAATTATAGAATTTACGATTGAATCTTAATGACTCGTGACGAAAACACGAATAGCTGTGTAGATTAACCGTTGTAAAAAGTATCGTATCGATGTGTCATTAATACTCGTAATATTGTCAAGAAATTATCGCTCTAGAATTACAAATATATTTCTCATGGATAAATATTCGCGGACACTTTTTTGAAAAAAGGTCTTAGAATTATTCTTTCGGTTCATAGAATTTTATTTTTTCAATGCAACAATATTAACTCAATACAAATTATAACGTATAAATTTCAATGTTTGTTCAATTAAACTGTAAAAGAAATAAGGATTTGAAGAAGGACATACATAGGGCGCAGATATTACAAAACGTAATTTCCGTCGCAAAAATTGGTTAGAATGTTTCGCATACTCCTCTCGCAATTGCGCTGTTATAAAGCTTCCATGATCGATCGCAGTAAGCTCTGAAAGGACATTAATAACACGCTTGGACCATTTCCACGAGATCTTTTATAATATATAGTAAGCTCAATTTCAAAATAAGATCGAGGGAAATTGAAAATACCATAGGAAGTCTCTAGCTAGCATCGTTGACCAGAGGCCAGCCACGTTTCTTCTTCAACGATTCAATCAATCCTTTTTTTCATTTAAAAAAGACGAAACAAAGAGTAAGAAATTTCCCCTGTTTGATCGATTTCTAAATATTTATTTTCCCTGTTATATAACAGATATCTTATAACTCTATTAGATTTAATACCATCCATCCATTTCCCTATTCATGTTGTTTTCTATTATCAATTATTCGTCCCTATTCTTTGATTGTTAATCATTATCCTCGTTCCCTACGACGAAGCAAGGCAAATACAATTATCAAGAGCTTCCCAATTCTTGAAAAAAAAATAAGAAAAAAAAAAAGAAGAAGAGACAATTCTCGAAGCAACGCTCGAGGGCAAAAAGCATCTTCGAATCGAAACACCAGAGAGAATCTTCCCAGCGCGAGAAGCGCGAGGCAAGTAAAATTAATCTAAATTAAGTAATCGTCCATGCCCCGCTCTGCGAAGAGCCCGATACCTAAACGAGAAGAAGAGAGGAACGCTCGTTGCCCTATAATCGCGTATCCCCCCCTCCCCCACAACCGCCATTTTACCGCGTCTCGTTCTCGCTCTTACTCGACTCGACAGTACGCGCCATCTGCTGTCTGTCTGGATCGGTTAATTAATTGACCGGCTCGTCCTTAACTTGCGTTTCGCTGTTCTTCGTTTCGTAGTGGCAGCCAGCCGATAATAAATAAATTCACGTCGGTGAAACCAGACCGTTATATCATCGATTCTTCGCGATCAGTCATTAGTGTTACGTGAAACGTAGAGGCGTTTCTCTCGACATAACCTCAAATTGGAGACGAGGGATTGGACCGATAGATACGATTGGGAAATGTTCGAACGTTTTTGATATTTGTTTTCACTTTATTTTAAATTTCTCTTTTTTTACATCAAGAAAATTCGATTATGCTCTTTGGTCGATGTGTGCGAGATGTGTTAATCTTTATAAGATGAGGTAAGGGAAAGGATCATTGCCACATATTTTTAAGCAACAAAATTCAGCGATAAGGAAAACTCTGAGATTTCTAGTGGCAAATTAGTGCATGGATTGAGAGTCTCTGGTGCAAATAAAAAAAAAAGAGTGCTCGAAGAACCACTGTCCCTCAAACTCTCATAAATCTTTCAATTAGTTCCAACCAAGACAACAAAAGACAAGCGACGGCGAATCAAACGCGCGATTCTAGGAACAAGAGCGCGATTAGGAGATAAACTCGAGTTGAGAATCGCTTGGTTGAACTTTCCAAATCAACGGCGGAGAAAGAATTAATATTCTTGATTCGATCGAAACGTTTGGAAAAATATATTGACAATTTTCGACACAAATATATAGATGAATCAAGAAATTTCGATCCAAAAGAGAAAAAGAATCTCGTTCTCGAAAATTCTCTCGTAAATCTTGATCGAAACAAGGAGAGACGGGCAAGCGACGGGCTATCAAACGCACGAATCTAGGAATCTGGAAGAGGGGCATAAATCGCGGTTGATCCACGGGTATTTCGCGCGTTAATTGCAGCGAACAAGTCGATCATGAGGCAGAGCCGCGTTAATACCGAGTTAATTAACCGCGGTGTCACGAGCTACGAGACTTGTTGCAATCTCGTTCCTCCCGTCCCTTCTTTCAACGGGACAGTTGCCGCTGTCAGCTGGGCTCACGGCCAACTTTCGCCCCCTTGTTTGACTTCCTAGATCAGACTTGTCCACGATCCAGTCGACGCATAACCACCATCGCCGGATCTGCAACGACTTCTGAAATGTTTCGCGTTCAAAAACGTTTGATTCGATCGATTATTTTTACACGAAACAAGTCTCTTTCTTGATTCCTGGCTCGAAAAGATCTTCATCTTCGAATTCGATGATTTTTTCGAATATTTTCAAGGTCGTCGTATATTGAATAATAATAAAAGATTTTCTTGGAAGTCGTTCGTTCAAAGAATTATCAACCCAACTCGATCCAAGATCGATATAAAAGAAATGGAACAGATTTTGACGTAATAAGTTTCTTATTTAAATTACCTGCAATAAAATTAATCTAACTTTCTCCTCGAAGAAACGTTCTCGTTAATAACTATTTGATAAACAACGATCCTCAAATAAAATCTAAAACGAGACTAATAAACTCAGAATGATCTTGATATTGAGAAGGATGGTAAGGTTTACTACTCGAGATGCACTCGACAATATTTTAAACGAATATTCAACTCGTTTAACAAATTATTTTCACTATATGATTCATCCTCCGTTGTACAACATTTAAAATGAATTTTCAACTCGTTTACAACAATTCGAAGTATTTATAACAATTATCCCGATATCGCGCTATAATAAAAAAGTTGAAATTTTCACCGATGATTCATCCTCCACTGTGCAACGCGCTATTAACGCGCTTATTCCCAGCGAGCACGCAAACTCTTATTTCGTAACAATAATCCCTGAAACCTCACCCCCACTTTAATCACACAGAACACGTTTGCATCACGTGTAAGTGCACGTATAAGCGCATTAATAAATTCATCAATCCATGGTCACTTCCATCCCCTCCTGCCCTTCAATCCCTTAAAAGTCGCGACGCACTTTTCGCGTCCGTTGATAATAGAGATAAGGAAGAGCCGTCGAAAGAAAGAGAGAAGGAAAAATATTGAGACGCAGTGTTGGAAGGTCACGCGACATTTCCTCGTCGAGGATTATCTACGACGTATTCGCTGGAGGGTGTGTATCGTGCGATCTGCGAGGGTGCACCGCGACGATCGAGGATCGATTGCGACCCTCGCTTGTAATCGGACCCCTCGTTGCTCCTTCGTTCTCCTCGGATCGATCTCCAGTGAATTATTATTATTGTTATCTCTTATCTCTTTCTTTCTCGTGAAAATATACCTGTTTTTATCACATCCGATTATTCGATTTAACGACTGCGAGAATGTTTTATAATAATAATATCAACAATAAAGATTTTTGCATTATTTCTTTGCGGTTCTTTTTCCCTTCCTCCCTTTCCCGCGGACGAGGTTTGTTCATTAGCTAAACAACCCTTAACTGTAATTGGAGGCCGTGTTGTTCCGTTCTGCTCGCGGCAATTTCGGTTTTATTACTTCTTTCTCTCTCGTGAAAATGTTACTTATAATATTACTCCCGGCTTTGTGTGCTTTCTTTTTATTATTATTATTATTATTATTATTGTTAGTATTATTTACTCGTTTCATCATATCGATTAGATCGTTACGTCTCGTGATATTTGCCTTTTTGTCTCGGAAAAGATGAACGAGTTATTCGTTCTTACGATCTAATCATTTGTAGTTATGGATTGTTGTTGAAGAACGAAAAAAAGAAGAAGAAGAAGAAATTATTCGTCCCATTGAAAAAAAATTCACGATAGGATCATTTCTATTTCGAGGGTGATATTTAAAATTATAAATACGAGATTATACCCAGAGAAAGATATCAATATCGCGAAATGTATTTTTACACCCAATATTTTCGGATGCAGCAAACGTTGCCAAGAAACGTGGTCCATGCCTTTCTCTATTTTATTTTAAAACCATTTCTCGCGAATGTATTTTAAAACAACGGGAAGATATAAAGCCCCTTTATTATTATTTTCTTTTTTTTCAAAAATGTAATGTTGGCTTAAGAGAAATACAGCTTTTATTATATCTTTTCTCTATCCCCTTAAATCGAAAGCCTTTACCTTTTCGAAAAATAACGAAAGAGAATTTTCCTCTTCCTTTATATCGATATTGTCGAATATTGCAGACGAAGATTTTTTAACAATTTTCACTTTATTTAATTCTTTATCTTCGTACGATTATTTGTACGAAAGATAAACGAATTATCAAAGAAGAAAAAATAATAAGACGGATTAATATCTTTTTTTCCATTGAAGATTCTTAAGATTAGCACCCAGTTTTTCGACACAAGGCACAAGCACAATATTTCCAAAAATGTAACAAAGCAAAATAACCACTAGTCGCGATACTAATAAGAAAACTGATCCACCGTACATCCACGGGTACAAAATTTCAATTTCAATCGCGAGACAACACCTTCGCGTAGATCACCCCGCAGCACTCACTGAACTGTCCTCGCGATTAATAACAGAAACTTCCTATCCAACTCCTCCGCGAACAGAAGAAGAAGTCTATCAAAAAAAAAAAAAAAAAAAGAAAAAAAAAGAAAAAAGAAGAACAAAAAGGGGATGTTTTTCATCGAGATTAAAGTACACACCCCATGTTCTTCTCGCCGGAGGATAACAATGAAACACTGAAGGATTTCCCAGTCGAAACTCGCTTATCTCCCGTTCATTCACCCGTTCGAAATTCGAAAAAAGAAAGAAAAAGAGAAACGGATAGAACTCGTTACTTTTAATATCGTCAAAAAATACTCCCAGGATTGCTTTAATTAAAACTGCTTTAATTCAATAATTACATACACGTTCGTTCATCTTTAAATTACGCTCATAACTTTCCATACAACTGATAAAATGCTTTTCTATTCTATTTTAGGCTCTATCGGAGGACGCGATGATCGATAAAAAAAATGTTATCACTTCCAAAACGAAGCTCAGATATTCCACTTATAATTGATCATATAATCTAATCTAACGTTTCACGATATTCGATATTCGAGATATATCCATTAAGAGATAAGATACTCCTTTTCTTGCGGATCGTTGAAAATTCGCGAGGAAAGACGTCGATACGGGGCCTTGCCATGGGACAGCAGAGAGCCGTGGGATATCGATGGCGGAAATGGCCGCGCTTATCTCACCCGTCAAACCGTTGACAGCAGACGCGAGACAGGGAGAGCCGCCGTTTCCATTTCGGGTCGTCCACGTCCCGTTACAGGGAATCCTCTCTTTGTGCCTCGTCGAATCTTCGCCAAGGGGACGAAGGTTGTTTAATGGGAGCTCTGAACGACGACTGATTCGTGGAACACTGGCAACTCTACCTTCCCTTCGTTTTTTACCGTTTCTCGCCTGGTCAGAATCGATATAGAAAGATCCAACCAAGATTGTTTTCGAGTTCCAAACATCGTTGCCAACATCTATTTCATTCTACAACAATTCACGCAAAATTTCAACACTTGTATTTTACAATTCACACGTGTCACGCGTCACTCGCTGCATACTTATTAATCATTAGAACCTTAAATTCGAATTTCCTGATTTTCAGTTGACAAAGAATTATTGTTAGACAAACTATTTGATTCTAACAAAATTTCAATATGTACAATTCCGTGACACGTACGTTCATCGTACCTGTATTAATCATTTCCTTGAAAATTTAAATTCAAGTTTCTTGATTTTCAGCTGACAAAGAATTATTGTTCAATTCTAACGACACAAAATTTCAATATTTACAATTTATCGGGAAGAATGACCAAAACGGATACATTTATTAATCATTTCTCTGGAACTTTAAATTCAAATTTCTTGATTTTCAGTTGGCAAGGAAACTGATTACAACAAACAGTTTAATTTCAACAAAATTTCAATATTTATTATTTACATTTATTACATTCAATAAATCTATATACTTATTAATCATTTTCCAAAAATCTTGAATTCAAACTCTTTGATTTTCAGTTGACAAAGAATTATTGTACTACAAACTGTTTAACTCCAACAAAAATTTCAATATCTACAACTTATTATTCATATTCCACTTATCCCAACAACCTTAAATTCCTTGATTTTCAATTGACAAGAAATTATTGTGTCACAAAACTCCAATAAAAATTTCAACATCTATAATTGTCCATAACAGATAAAGTAATCATTTCCTTAAAAATCTTAAATTCAAATTTCTTGACTTTCAATTGACAAGAAATTAATGTGTCAAACTCCAACAAAAATTTCAATATCTATAATTGTCCATAACAGATACACTAATCATTTCCTTAAAAACCTTAAATTCAAATTCCTTGACTTTCAATTGACAAGAAATTAATGTGTCAAACTCCAACAAAAATTTCAATATCTATAACTTATTATCCACATAATAATCCATAATAATTTCCACAATAATCCCATACATTTATCAATCATTTCCCCAAAAATCTTAAATTCAAATTCCTTGACTTTCAATTGACAAGAAATTAATGTGTCAAACTCCAACAAAAATTTCAATATCTATAATTGTCCATAACAGATACACTAATCATTTCCTTAAAAACCTTAAATTCAAATTCCTTGATTTTCAATTGACAAGAAATTATTATATTATATTATTATAAAACTCCAACAAAAATTTCAATATCTACAACTTATTATTCATATTCCACTTATCCCAACAACCTTAAATTCCTTGATTTTCAATTGACAAGAAATTATTGTGTCACAAAACTCCAATAAAAATTTCAATATCTATAACTTATTATCCATATTCCACTTATCCCAACAACCTTAAATTCCTTGATTTTCAATTGATAAGAAATTATTGTATCACGAAACTTCAACAAAAATTTCAATACTTATAATTGTCCATAACAGATACACTAATCATTTCCTTAAAAACCTTAAATTCAAAATTTAAATTCAAATTCCTTGATTATCAATTGACAAGAAATTATTATATCACAAAACTCCAACAAAATTTCAATACCTATAACTTATTATCCACATTCCATAATAATCCATAATAATTTCCACAATAATCCCAATCATTTCCCCAAAAATCTTAAATTCAAATTCCTTGACTTTCAATTGACAAGAAATTAATGTGTCACAAAACTCCAATAAAAATTTCAACATCTAACTGTTCAGATAAAGTAATTATTTCCTTAAAAATCTTAAATTCAAATTTCTTGACTTTCAATTGACAAGAAATTAATGTGTCAAACTCCAACAAAAATTTCAATATCTATAACTTATTATCCACATAATAATCCATAATAATTTCCACAATAATCCCATACATTTATCAATCATTTCCCCAAAAATCTTAAATTCAAATTCCTTGACTTTCAATTGACAAGAAATTATTGTATCACAAACTCCAACAAAAATTTCAATATCTATAACTTTTCCACAACAGATACACTAATCATTTCCCCAAAAATTTTAAATTCAAATTATTTTCAATTGAAATTATTGTATCACAAACTCCAACAAGAATAACATCTGCTTAAAACAGACCCGCTTACGCTTACTAATCATTTCCTCAAAAACATTTCCTTAAATTCGGGCTCCTTAATTTTCATTTATTGACGGTAGAATTATCATTGAACGAGCTACTTTAATTGTAACAACTGGCACAAAATTTCTACAACTTTGTCTCGAGCACATTAACAACGTCCACGAACATTGGCACGCGATCGTTCCCCTCAAAACCTTAAACCCACGATCTCCTACCGCCTCCGTCCTCCGTGGAGGCAGCCTCCGTGAAAAGAGCGCGTTTAAACCCACTCGACGGCGTTTTTCAACGCGTCCCACGAATTTCAGCGGGTGCATTGCCTCCGAGCGAGCGGCGGAACAAAGGCCGGCGGAGGGGGTCGAGAAAGAAGCCCCTGGCGTGGTTCGAGCCCTCCCCAAAGAATCGGCGCGAGCGAGGAACGGCCGTCTCTTATTATCCGCGCGCGCGCGTCTTAATTAATCGCGACACGCGACGGGGACTAACGACCACTCTCGTCTACGTGAGATTAAACGCCAAACCGTGACGCGTACGAAACCTAGATCACAGAAGGGAGAGCGTATATCGAGTGATTTGAAGTTGTGCGGCGACGATTCAACGAAATCAAGATTCAATGAAATTCAAATTTAAGTGTTGGTGGCCAAAAACGTATATCTTTATTATCGTTGAGCGAGTAAATTTAATGCGACGATATTAAGAGTTTACGAAGTTCATTTGATCCAAATTTAATGAATCGAAACGTAAAATTCAAAAATTTCGGAACGGATAAAAATTGGAGGCAGATAAAAATTGGGGTTGCACTAAAAATCGGGAACAGAAGAGGAAAATTATTATGAAAATTGAATGGAAGGCACTTGGCCGTACATGGAAAAGAAGAATGAATGTAAGAGAATCGGATCGAGCGATTCATCGATCAGAGTCCATTAACGCACACGCGCGAAACTGGATCGCGTTTAATCATCATTTTGTATTGTTAATATCAATTACGATAAGTTCGGGCGGGGAAGAAGCGGAGAGAAACGGAAACAACGATGACGTACGATCCGCGGTGAAAATCCATTGTTCGGAATTGTATAGTTTCGTAGACATCCTTTACGATGATTGATAATCAGTTGCACGTGCTGTTCATCGCATATCTGAATTATTAATAATCCCAAAAGAGGGATACCATTTATTTACCTTAATTTAACGATTAAATTTTACAACTTAACGACTACCGTTTCTTTCTTTCCTTCAAATTTTTCCAAGGTTTATTAAAAATTTGTTTTTCTTCTTTCTCAAACAAGTTGCTCGCAAATGAGAAAACACTCGGAATTCATCGTGATAATTCTTCCTCCCTTTTTTGGACCACCCAGTGTGCCTTCATTTAACGCGTTTAAACGGGGCCACGCGACAGAGAACAGAGAAAGACATTGTGCAAGGACATATCTAGCACGGATACATACGTATTCGCCCGGAGATAACCGGTGAATGAGTCCGTTTATCGAGTTCCACGCTCGTATCTCTTCCTTTTCGATTCAAACGCGACTTTACTACGAAGTTATTCTCTCTCTCTCGTTGCGTAACTTCGATCCCATTCACGTGTTTGTACAGAAGGGAACACCGGGACAAACAGACGCGTTTCGAGTCGAGCTTACGATACTTACGATATATTTATCAATTATCGGAGAAGATAAAAATTATTATTGTTGTCGTTATTGTTGTTATTGTTATTGTTATTGGAGAACGAATAAGAGGAGGGGTCGTTGCATCGATCCTTGGAAAATAAAATCTTCGCAACAGGGGATGTGGATATAAATAATTCAGCGGATTTTTATCGCGGTTACAAAATGCAAAATAGCTTATCGATTATTAATCGGAAACAAATGAATTCGAACGGTGGCAACTGGCAGTATCACTTTATTATTAACTTACTGTGTTCTCGATTCCATGAATAATTTAATAAATTTCCGTTTTCCATTACGGATTGGCGCAATTCATCGGATTTTATGCTGATTGCGACAGCCTGATTTAACGTTGTTCCACTTTCGGCGAAAATAAAGTATGGACAAACAATGCCAGTACACGATTATTCGAAACGTATTTAATTACGTTAAAAGTGAACGTGACGATATTTCCGATATTGAAAATAAAATTGATCGCAAATGTGCGCGAATATTTGCGGTCAAGTAAAATCTTGAAGAAAGAAAAGATGTAACGTATGATCGAATTGTTCTCTTTTTTTCAAATGATTCCAACCTCTCATTTTTTTTCCATGTCCAGAGATGGCGGGACCGAATATTCCATTTGCCGGGCAAACCGTGCGAACAGTGGCTCCCTCTGGGCGGCCGAAACCACTTCCGGATCCATACAGTATTGCGGAGCGCCCTCTGCACGAGCCGAAGCGCCTCCCTGGCCGCGTGTTTATTCAGGGCACGGCCGTTCATTACCCACATGACAATATTGGCTGATGGGAATTGCTTGTATCCCGTGATACGCACCATTTGATATGCGGGCCCTCTCTCGCCAACTTTTACGATAATTCCACGATTCCCCGCCATTGTCGCTTCTTGCCTCGAGCAGAGACCTTCGAATCGGAACTCCGTTCGAAAAATATAAGATACGCTTGATTAATCGTCTAATTAGGAGCCTTTTTTTTACAAATTCACGAGGAAGAAGGGATCTCAACTTTGCACCATACAATTGGAACGAAAGTTATTAAAGTTAACGAACTCCCAATTTGAAATCTATTTTCTATTTATAATTCTAACGAAAAAAAAAAAAGGAAGAAGCAAAAGAGAGAGAACGAATGTTAAAATGTATACGAATCTCTTTAAACGCCCCGTGCATTTTATTTTCCGTGTCGGTCAATTGATGGGACGCCAAATGGGACGCGAAGAATTTCAGGCAAACCATTCTCCAAGAAAGGAACGTCTCCTGATGGGACGTTTACGATAACAATATGGCGACATGACTGACGAGCCTGATTCTTATTGAACTGGCCACGCGTCTGGAAGGAGGTGATTCGTGTCATGTTATCGTGTTCCATCTCTTTATGGAAAACGCGAAAGATTTGTCAAAAGTTGTTCAAAATGACGGAATTTCTCTTCTCTCGATTATTAAAATTCCCAATCATCCACGTTTTTAAAAACGGTATATTTTAATTCAGTCGAGTTTCGTGAAAATTGTTACAAGCAGTTTCAAGCAAACGCTACTTGATCTACTGCTACTATTTTTATCGTATAGAGTAATGGTACATGCACTGGATGTAATGTGAAATTGATTAAAAGTAAAGTTATATACCGTAAGTTATTGGATCTTAAGGAAAGTGTCCATATTATGTCCTTATCACCGATAAGAGTTCCTTCAATGCTAACTTGGGCAAGCTCATAAATCACTTTCCAAAGTATCTAACCTTCCACCTCCCTCCCCCTCCATATACAACCGTATCAAACTGTTATGTCCATACTTTATGTCCACCAATAGTAAAACTCGACATAAAACCAAAAACCAATCACGGATCGACGGTTTAATGCCTTCTTTTTCTCTCTCTCTCTCTCTCTTTATTTTACAACTATCAATATCATTATCCGTTATCCGTTCGAAATTAATGAAGGATATGTGGAGCAGATTTCATATCTCACTCGCTGCAAGAAGAGAAGGTTCTAGATATCTATAAATCTAAGAATAGGAATTCGTGAATTATTCTCGAACCGGATTACTTGGAAAGGTATACGGTCACGGTGTAGAGATCTAGGTCTAATCTGAGGAAAGAGTAACTATATTCTTGCAAGAATACAAGAAATCTTGGTTCAAGTTTTATAGCCACTAAAATTTTGGAAGGGGAAGGGGAAAATAAGAAATCAAGTTTCGAAGTTTTAAAGAAAGTTGGAGAGGAAGAATATATGTGTAACAATTGAGCAAGGAGAGTGAAACAATTTTTTTCCCCCTCTTCTTCTCAAAGAAATCAAGGATATACAGATCTGGTATAATTTTTTAGTGGAAAATTTTTATTTATCTTCGACCGACGCGATATCAGAAGATCCATCGTTCGAAAGAAATACGAATCACGAGCAATCACGAGCGCGATTATCCAAATAATTGACAATCCTGTCAATTCGACGATCTTTTATTCCACCGATCTATCGTGTCGTTCATTTGCCAAATTGTGCGACAAAAACTTAGTTGATAAGCTAAAAATTATTGGAAAATCGGAAAGCATTCGGGATTAATTATCATAGGTAAATTATTCTCGCTTCATCCGGAACGTAACTCGGTTTTGCAACCATTAAATTTGCAAGCAGAAATAACAGCGCGTGAAAACTATCTTCACTCTACGTGATAAACTATATTGAACAATGTTTGAGATTTAAGCGAGTTGATACGCAATAATTTGTAACTAACAGGTGTTGTTAAATATTAAAAAGCACGCACGATTTTCCAACGATCTGGTAAAAATTGGAAAACGTCTCCTACTTTCGTCCGCTTCTCTTTCTTTTTCGAGAGAAGCGTCGTTAAACGTTACCAGTGTCGCAAAGCGGTTTAATTATCAGCCGAGATAAACGTGAAAATAAAATATATATTTTTGAAGCGCGAGTGAAAATAAATTGAATCAATAAACAAAGAAGGTAACAGGGAAAAGGATCGCTTTTGAAGTGAAAAACGGAAAAAAGGAAATTGGATTATTTTACCAATTTATCGAACGTTTCGACGACTACGATGCAATATTTATTTGAACCGTGCGCAACCAATTTCGCCCAATTTCGCCAAACGAATACACTGTACTCGTCGAAAAATTAATTATCAAAGGCAGAACGACAAAAGACAAGGGGAAAACAATATTCATTCCCTTTATTTCGATATTATTTTGCACGCGCCTGTAATTAATTAACATTAATTTCATACCGCGCATAAATTTCGTGTTGACACACACGGAGCTGGAAAGAGACAGCTTTCGAGAAGAGATCTTTGCCAACCTTTCTAACGACAATCGCCGCGAATAATTATTTTTCTGCGAGCAAACAATCCCTTTTCTTCTTCCTTTTCTTTTTCTTTTTTTCTTTTTTTTTTTGTTAAGATACAACGATCGTGTTTGCACTTCATTCAACTCTTCGATTATTAGAAATCCTTTGTGCACGCGGGAAAAAAAGAGGGAAAAATTGGATATCGAATAAATCGAATTTCGAAAACGATATTTTCGAGAATGTACGAAATAAATAAAAAAATCGATTGAAAACTCTGACGTTTCAATTCTGCTTTTTTTTTTTTTCGGAAATTAAGTTATATCGGTTAAATTCGATTTTCACATTTGTCCTCTCGTATTATAAAATATCGTCTACGATTTAACGTGTTTAATTCGACATATATCAAAATATTCGTTCTACACTATTTTTACAACTTTATAACGCCGTACGAAATAAAATATACGTGGTCAACAGTGGAAATTAGGAAATTGAATTGATTGCTATTGATAATAATCCCGATATTCGGAACGTATGGATCAGATTCGCCATCATATTGGAAATTAATCAAGCGTTCTGTCATCATCCAGGTGTTATCAATCTCGATTATCTACAGCAGAGACGAATAATACGTTAAGATCGTGTGCAGATGCTACGCTCGAGATCAAAGTTACTGGTAAGTGGGTCTGCCAAACGTTACCATGGTAATCGTTCGGCCACTTAAGCGAACAGTTGCGATGAGTTAATGCGTGAATTAGTTTATGAGTTAAGTCCACTACCAGTATTCGTCCAGTAAATCTTAATTAACTGAACTGGTCGAACTAGGATACTGTAGCGAACTGGGATGATGTAACCCGTGTTCGAGGAGAAAAGGATGTAGGCAATTTTTGATAGATCAAAAATTTTTTCCCTCCATTTCGTTCCATTCGTTGATCCCGAAACGCAAAAAAAAAAGCTAACGATTTTCGAAACGTCTACGCAATTCAATTTTTTGGGATATTTATCGAGATATATATTTTATTTTATCTCACACCGAGATTACACGATATTTATCTTAACATTTTTAGGAATTCTTATTAGAAATTTTAATTCAAAATATATCGTTAACTTTGGAAATTTTTCTATCAATTATTCAAAGTTTTTTTTCTTTCAATTCTTTATTCTTCTGAATCCAATTATAAAATTAATTTTATAAATAATGAAAAAAAATTTGTATCTTTTAGATTATTAAATTCGCTTATTAGAACAGCATGGACAATTTCCAAAAAATACCTGTTTCGATAAATGCAAACACACGAGCATTACAATAATTATCGAGACTTATAAATTGCCCCAATTTTTAAATGAATTCAATGATAACGATTCCCAAAATTAATATAAACGCAATGTTGATTGAAACCGGAATCGAAGGAAAAACGGTGGACGAACGGCGAACTCGAAGGAGACGATGAAAATTCGCACATAAATCGGCCGGTTTTGAATTCCTTGATCGGAGGAATCGATACGTGGAAGATCGCAGGCAAATGCAACGGGTTGGCCACGGTTCACTGCCTTTCGAAATTTGCATCGAATACGTGGTCACGGGTGAACGCGTGCACAGCGAGGTGCATTGGCGCAGGAGTGCGGGTATAAACAGGGCGAGTGGTGGAAATTACGCGAGGGGGTGGTTGGCCATCGACGATTTCGCGAGTAATTTGTGACTCGTCTGATGAGGAACGCTCGGTTTATCGAAAATATGTCGTTCTATCTGGTTGTCTCGATGCCTGGCAAATATTACCGCGACGCTTTAATATGAGGAATCGCGAAAGAGACGATTATATACGAGAAATAGCACGATTCATGAAAAAAATGGAACAATCGTATTCCCCGTTTATTTCAACGGAGGAAGAGTATCTCCCCAATTTCCAAAAAAAAAATAAATAAATCTTGGAAATTTTTCTTCAACAAAGAATCGCCCCTTCCCTTTTTTTTTTTCTTACTCGCCTTTTTTCAATTTACGTGAAACGCATACCCCGGAGAATAGCGAGAAATATATGAAAAACGATGAAACAATCGTTTGCTGACGTTTCGGACGAGAAATATGGTCGGTCAAAAAATTTGGAAAAACGAAAAGTATGGAAAATTACTCGAAAATTTCTCGTGAGATATACGACGACGCGCGCGCAAAAAAGAAATATCGGAAAAACGGGGGAAGATGAGAGAGAGAGGGGGGAGGGTGAATTGGGTAAAAAAATTAAACGTTTCTCCTTTCGCCTGTAAACACGACAGATCGAGCGGTTTTTTGTATCGGTTCTGATACTGGCGCACACCGTGTGGAATCGTATTTATATCCGGGCGTCCATTTTGCGTGCTGCTACGGCCATTTGTCACCGGTCGGAATAGGCCTGTCCTCCATTTTACGTGTCGCGCGTGTCACGCTACATTATTGGTTCAGTGGGTAAAAGAGGACCGTCAGAAGTCGGGAATATCGGCCAGGCAAATTATAACGATAACTGGAAATCGATATCGATCGGGTCGGGAAACCCCTTCTTGTTCGTCGATTGGCAATGGACTCTTTCTCTCTCTTTTTATTTTTATTATTTTATTTTGGCGCTTTTTTGACAAAATTGAATCATCACATGTGGATATGGGTTCGATGATACGGGTAGGGCAACGTGCAGGGGGTGTTAAACGCTCGTCGCCACTTGGTCATCCCTTTAACTTCTTAGTAAAATTACGTAGCTCGAAAAATATAGTTTATTCGAAAAAATTGTCGTTCGTTATCGTTCAAAAGCAGGGTCCATCTTTTCCAATGAATTAGATTAATACGTTTACACGGATAAAGGAATGGCAAAACTCTCGTCACGCGATGCCAGGATAGATCAGGTCAGGTCGAAGTGTTGAAAGATAATAGGCTGATAATATTCGCATTTGCATCACTAGATCGTAATATATTGGTTTGCCGTTTTCATGGAACAATATCATGCGACGTGATTCGATTCCTGATTCTTTCCTCTTTCTTCAATTAATTTTATCCGTGGCACGATACCGTGCTCCTTACTTGAAACAAGAAATCAGACGACGCAAGATGAATTAAGAGGTTCGATCTACCAACTTTAACCCCTAGTTTATTTTTCCCTCGACGTTTACGATATTAAAACTCGTTTAAATTAACAGATCAATGTACCCTTGCTATGTGCAAAAAACACGCCCCAAATCCATTTCTCAGATTTTCATTCACAAATCATTTCATCGAGCATCAGGGACCATCTCCGTTCTATCGTAACTTGACTCGTTGCTCCTCTAATTGGCTAAACTTTCATCAAGACGGGCGAAGAGGTGTCGTCGAGAATCGGTGGAATACCTTGGGGGCGTAGGGACGAGAAAACAGGGGAGAGGGGGGTGAATTCGCGGTACGTAGTAATAGAATAGTAAATAGTTGATTACCGCGTTACTGCACCCTGGTGGCCAACCTGGTGAGAGGGAAATCGTGGCACGGGTTGAAATGAACACACGATCGGTCGGTCATTCTTTTCGTATTCAAATATTCTCGAGAGGAAAATTAGTTTTTTTTTTCGAATCTTTTCTTTAAATCTTTAAAATTAAAAAAAGTTTCGAAAGTATTCCTTGTTAACCCCCTTCCAAACTTATACTTCTTTTACCATCTTCGTAACTCAAAAATTTTCATTTTTATTCGCGAATATTATCTTTTATTTCCTAATTATGGTGTCAAGAGCGATAGTAGTCAGTTTGCAAGTTACTTTTAAGAAAAAATAAAAAAATTCCCCAATTATTTTATCCAGGCCGCGACTTGGTCCATTTTAGAAGGTAAAAAACTGCCGATGAAATTCATCCCCCTTTGCTCAACCTTTCCTCCGAGTGGAAAAAATTTATCACATACACGAAACGCGTATATCCAGAAGGAGACGAGAATCGGTGAGAATCAATCGCGTTCCGAATTCCGCGAAAACGAAACGAAACTTTGGCGGACAGCTTAATGGCAATATCATTATTGCCGGCCGTTATTCACTCTAACAAACCGTTCCCCGCTATGCATTAATCTCTCCGGGCGATGCATCACAGTTTTCCTGCCGCCGTCCAACCGCCGCGCACTCTAAATACGTACATTCGTTACCCCTGCGAAAGGATGCGGTTCCAGAGGTTGACAGGGACATCCTGTTTTTTGGGACGCCGCGTTCTCGCCTCTCCTATTCTCTCCCTCCCTCTCTTGCTTTTCGAATGGAAAATTGGATTCGCTAATTCGCGAAGAGGAGGGTTGAAGTTGTGCGAAGTGGGCAGAGAATGAGAGAGCAAAAAAGAATGTATCTGTGTAAATGTCATTCGATTAAAAAGAAAGAAAGAAAGAAACATCGAAAGGATTTGGAAAGGAAAAATCGAAGGGAAAGAGAGAGAGAGAGAGAGAGAGAGAGAGAATGGAAAAATGGCATTATATTAAGCAACGTTCGCGTAAATAAAATTAAAGGTTAGGTTAGGTTCTATATATGTATATTTATCCTGCTATTATTCATATTAATTAATTTAATATTAATTTTATTAGTATAAAATTTAATATATAAATTAAAAATTTTTAATTTTAAAAATTTTATATCAAAAAAAAAAATTTGATTAGATTATTATAATAAATTTAAATTTAAGTTTTATAATTAATATATAAAAATATATAAAATTTATACTAATATTAATGATTATAAATTAAAATTTATAAATTTTAATTTTATTTATTAATAAATATTGTATCGTGGTTTTGAAATTAATTATATTAATGAAATTATATATAAAATATGAAATTATTAAAAATAAAAATTTAAATTAATAAATAACTCTGAAACAATGAATGAAAGTTTAATTCGGAAATTAATTTTAGTAAAGATAAATATGAGTGCCAGCAATAGCGGTTAAAAGGTTAGGCACGTTCTACCATCTGGAAACGTCATTCCAGTTATACGTACGTACCACGTATGCTAAATTTTATACGCACATATATACAGAGTGTAAATAGTGACAACAATTCAACAATTAATGATGCTTTTTAATATTTGATCAAAGTTACTCTCCATTTTATATAATTGATTTGTTTCCATCTCGTGTATCAATGCTTTATGTGTACATATGTAGAGTGTTATACATATAACGACAACAATTAACCAACAAATTAACGATGCTTAATATTTTTAATCAATGATCTAAAACCTAGTTTCATCGAAATATACATTAATGTATATTTGTTTCAATTACTAATGTCCTTCGTACAAATAATGACAACGATCCAACAATTAACGATGTTTAATATTTTTAATCGACGATCAAAATTATTTAAAAAACTAATTTGTTTCGTATATATATACAAAAATGTAATAATTAACAATCAAAGTCATATTAATTTCAATGATTAATTTATCTCGATCAGAACTACTAATCCGTTTTAATTAAATTTTTGATTATTTAAATATTCCGATCACTCGTTTAAAAAGTTTCGACAACGAGGATCACGAGACGAATCGAGGAAGGTTATTTTTTCCTCCACCGAATCCCCATGTATTATTCATCCCTGCGCTCCTGATATTTCATCCCTGAATACCCTAACGCGTTCAGAAGACACAGCCTCGTTCGAGAGACTGGGTTCGATATTCAGGATAACGTTTTGACACCGATAATCCTGCAGATGGCGTGCATCGCAGTTCTCAGGCAACGATACAGATTATTCGGTGCAATTGTGAGGCACGTGAACAAAATTCCAGAGATGTAACTGTGGGACTAACTCGTCGAACGTTACCCGAATTGTTTCCAATAAACATTTATCCTGGCAATTATATTTCACTCGCTTCGTACTCGAGATTAGTGGTGGGAGTAGTAGCAGTAGTACAGCCTTTCCACCACCAGAGGTCACAACGTTCTGGAGTCGGAAAGAAGAGGGATTTCCCCTTCTTTGCATTCATTCTTCGCACGCTAGAGGTGAATTTTAAATAAATAATTAAACGATTAAAAAGAGAAACGAGAAGGATTTGCAAATTGTTATTATCGATAAAGCGTTAATTGTTTATGACACATTGTTATTTTCGAGATTTATTTTCCTTGAATGAAAAAATAGTCAATTTAGAAAAGAAACTTATAAATTCATGATAAGTAAACGATTTATTTATAACAATTATTGATTTTTCTTTTTCTCTAAAAGATCAAATTAACCTCTTTTTAGAGACTCTGTTTTTAAAATGAGATACGAAAAAAAAAAAATACAAAAAATTTCTATAAACTCACCGTACCCATTCGAATGCTTACCTGCAACAGAAATAAAATAATCGTTAAGAACATCGACCAAACTTATCGTACGATAAACTTATACCTTTACAAAATTTATTTCGAAATTGTTAAATTCGAAAATAATCTTAAAAATTATCCCATATTTCTTTCCAATAAATAAATCCCTTATCAAGATATTCATCGAATTCTAGGAGCATACCGGAAGCATTTCGAGCGTTAATCCCGGAAACCGAAGCCCCATCAAGGTCAAGGAGCTCGAACTCGGAAAAACTGGAACGAAAGTTGGGGAAGCAGATGCGATCGAGTAAACGAGGGCGTCGTTACAAGTCATAAAGCAATCCTCCGCCCAGTAATTCACTCGTGCCGCTTTCCTCGTCGCTTGTCGTCGTTGTGATACATGACCGCAGCCGCTCCGCAATTAGTTTCTCGCGACAAACCGACCTTTAAGGCGTAGACGTTCGTGAATACCTGATACACGGCATTAATATATGACATTTAATAAGATCGATCGAATCGATCTTCCATCCTTCCTTCTTCCGTTTCTTCAACTCATTAATTCAATCATTATCGCTTTTCTAACGCGCTCGATATCGAGTTTGTTTATTTAAAAATTTGTTTACAGATTAAATTATGATTAAGAGATGGCTAACAATTGACGATATGGCACATTTTTACAAAGCGTTCGTAATTTTGAGATCGGTTAACGAGAATTTTATTTATTTTTTTTTTTTCTCTCATTTATTTAGAGTTTTTTAATATATGAGGTTTATACGATATATGTATATATTTGTTGAACTAAAGTAGATTTTATGTGAGAAATGTAAACTTTTTTTTTAATTTAAATTTAAAAACTTAAAAATCAATTATTCAAATAATCCTCGCGTTCGATCCAGGCGATCAATCAGCGATGAAATTTTCGGTTTCGTATAATAAATGCCTTAGTTTTGATAATCTTTTAATTGTGTTGGAGAATATATAGAACTGTTTGCAGATTCGTTGGCCTATGAAAACCGTGTAACATAATTTTGTCTCAGTGTAATCTAAATCAAATTGCAAATAAATTGTGTTAACGAAATGTCAAGCGCTTGTTGTTGAATTATTTGCCACGTTGACTGTTGAATCTGTGGAATGTAATAATATGAACGATAGCGTCGAGAGTATTATAATTTACGTATTTTGAACCAATTAGACGCTTTTATTTATTTTTTTATTTTTAACTCGGAAAGGATGATCTTGAAACTCAAAAAATAATATGCGAAAAATGCTACGAGTTCCAAAAAATCTTTGTTTTCTTTACATTGTTTAAAATATTAAAATTAAAATCGCTTCTTGACGTATGGCAATTGGATAAGAAAATTTACCCTCACCGCAATATTATTAATTAACTTTCTTCTTGATCCTATCCTACAATAAAACTCCCTCCCCCCTCCCTCTCTTCCAAAATTATGCAATATTAAGAAGCCTTTAACTACCTAAATCCCATCCTTCCTACGTAAATCCCACCAAACTTACCCCTTCCATCTAAAAACAACTTCCACCCGACGTATAAAGCTTCCTGAAATTCGAGCAACCCCTCGAAATCATCAGAACCAGCATCCCTGCGTTTTCTAACTCCATGAAGTCGTAAAGAACGAGTGTTCATCTCGATGTAATACACCCCTCGAACGTACACCCTTTTATTTAATCGTCAAGATACAGAAATTCCAGAAGAAACGTAACATCCAATTTGAAAAAAATTCAAAGAATTTTTCGCAAAATATTTGTTCCTTCTTTAATCCCTTCCTTTTTCAACCATAAAGATAAAAAAGGAATCGAAGATGGCCTCTAAACTTATTTAAACGTACTCAAACGAATCATCGTCCAGACAGATAGGCAATATTATTCGCAAAATATTTGTCCCTTCTTTAATCCCTTCCTTTTTCAACCATAAAGATGAAAACGAATCGAAGATGGCCTCTAAACTTATTTAAACATATTCAAACGAATCATCGTCCAGACAGATAGGCAATATTACAACGAAAAAAGAAGAAAGAATTTTTATTTTTCGAAAACCAATCGTTTCTTCTATGAAATATAACCAATCTGCTAAAATATATAACTATAATCGTAACGCAACATGTATAACGCCAGGATTGTGGTTACCAGCAATTAGAACGGCAACCCATTTTCACCGGAAGGCAAAGGAGCGAATGAAGCAGGGAGATTGGAGGCAGGCAACACGGCATAACTAATGACGAGGAGATAAACTGCTTGGTAAACGACGCGTAACGAAGGTGGCGCGGAGATTCCGCGCAGAAACGGAAATACCCAGGGGATGCCCCTTGTAAAGGAAATTGTTGAAGGATCCCGGCCGGAAACCACTCTTCTGCCCGCGTTCAGTCGTGGAAAAAATGGAACAAGCCATGCTGCGAGCGAAATTTTTAACAATTATTTTCTCCAGGCACATCTTGTAACTCTCCTCGTGCAAATAATGGAAATAATTTTAAGGAAATTTGGTATTATAAGTTAAAATTTTCTAATTGATTTAAATTGGAGAATTATTTCGACTTTAAATTTATTTTGTCGAAAGTCGTTTAATCGTTTTCTTCGTATTATTGACATTTATTATGGAGAAATACGAACGAAAGTAAGAAGATATTTATTTTTGAGATGAAATTTAGTATTAATAAAATTTGTAATTGGTTAAATTTTTGAAAATTATTTATATTGACTGTAATTTATTTTAATCGATTTTGCCTCGATTTTTAAAAAAGTTACGCGAGCTAATGTTCCTTCTCATGTTCTCAAAATAAAAGAGAACAGTCGTCAAGATTTACTTGATTATTTACTCTATTTATTTTACTATAATATATTTTACTATGCTACGTTTTTTATCTTATCTCTTATCAGTGTTTGATTTGGCGTTAATTTATCTGTCTAATAATTTGATTCTCTGTAAATACAATTTTGCTTGTTTTACAAAAAAGAAAAAACGAAAAGGATTATAATTCATCCCGATTTACAAGTTTTTAATATAAAACTTTCAGAATCCGATCCATTTGTAATCGAACGAACAATGGATACAATACGGTAAATAACATCACGGATATGGAAGACTAGATTCAAAGTTTTCATGTTTATCAGCAAGCTTCATTGGACATGACCGAATTCGTAAGTATCCTTTACCCGTAGATAGGAGTTTAATAACGTGGAATTAAGTCGAGGAATTAGCTTAACAAATTATACCACTTCCCAAGTACTTTGTCCCGCTTAATTTTCTACTTAATTTAATTAGTCAGCAGCATAAGTTAAAACTCAAATATTCGACAAGTTTTATCGTTAAAAAGTATCACCTTGCTTAAACAAACAAAATCGTATGCTTCGCGAATACATGAAATTTCACGAATTTAACGATCTCTAATCTCTAATCGAGAAACGACATGAAGAGAATGTAATAAATTTATCGAAACAACGATCGAATACGTATTTCCATTTAAAAAGAAAAAGAAAAAAAAAGGAAGAGGAGGAAAAAATTCAATGTACGCACATCTGTGACGTCTCTAGATACAAATGGCGAGATATAAATACGAGTGAAATAAAATTAAAATAAACGAATAAAGAAATAATAATCTTATCTGTGATAGTGTCTCAAAATTGACAGCGAGGGGAGAAGACATGTATATCGCTCGGTCATAAATAACAATCGTAAACGAAACGTGATGTAAAGTCGTTGGATTCGTGTATAATTTGTCTTATACGATCGTACACAATTATGGAAGCGTCGAAACAACGTCGTTTTATATAACGTTTCGTCAACATTCCAAATTAATTCAGTTCTCTTTAATCTACTCGCGCGAATCCGACCAACCGATTCCGTACAAAATTCGATCTTCGATTTCGCACGATACACGATACACATGCACGATCGATGCACGCACAGTGCACACTGAAGAGAAGGAAGAGGAGATCGTGAAATCGGGCAGTTTTTGAGGAGAGCCTTCGCCCCGCGCCTCTTTTCGAGAGCGAGCGAATCAACTTAATCAGCCGCTCGATCGGTCACTGTTTTTCCATCGCGGTTTTCGCGCTCAGAAGCGACTCATCCTCTCATCGCGCGCCTCTGGTCGAACCGGAGCTTTTCGAGAAAATTTTTTTCGCAAAAAGGGGCAATGGGAAGGAATTCGATCGATAATTGTTCGTTGGGTTTGTTAATTGCGCTGGCTGCGGCGGTTGTGACCGGTTTTAACTGGAATACGAGGGTGACGACCAAGTTTGGCGACATTAAGGGACTTTGGAGCAGAAGCACGAGAGGGAGGCTCGTGGCGCATTATCTGGGTATTCCTTACGCTCAACCGCCCCTGGGCGACTTGAGATTTAGGGTAAGTTTGCTTTATTCTTTTTTCTTTTTCTTTTTGCTTGCACAGAGAGAGTTTCTAGAAAAATATTTTCGTGGTAGCTGGTTCGTGGTAAAAGCAGATTTTGTAAAATGTTTATCGCTGTATTACATTTTTATACGTTTCTCGTGTATTTTTCTTTTTTTCTTCCGTACGATAATTGGGTAATCAGAGCCCTCAGCCATGGAATCGAAGGTGGAACGGGACTTTCGAAGCTACGAAGAATAGCCCATCGTGCTATCAGATGTCAAAGGATGGGATGATTGGAGAAGAGGATTGTCTCTATCTCAATGTTTACGTGCCGAAAGTAAGTGGGAAAGAAAGATGTGAAGATAGAGAGATGTAATGTAAGAGGCGAGGAAAGGAAATATTAAAAATTCTTATTCTCGTATAAATCCTCTCGTTTAAATATATCAATCGCGTTCGAAACGTAGTTGGAGATTATTCACAATGTTATAGAAGAGAAAATTCACGTAAACTCACTCTGAACAATTATAGCGGCGTTTTGCGAAACAACAAGTTGAAACTCGAGCTCGATTAGATCGCAAGGTCCGCTCCCGATTTAATTAAATTTAAACGTTTCACAAGGTAACGCATTTTCATAGATATGATTGAAAAAAGAAACGAAATTTTCTTTATATATTATTTCTTACCAATGTTTGCAATTTAATTTCAATAATTATTACGTAAATCTAGAAGAAATTAATAAAAATTACTTTTTCTTTTGTAAATCGATGTCATTTATAATCATTTTCACTCTTCTTTCAGAATTTAGTGTAAAGGTGTTATAATTTTTCGATAATTAAGTTGTATCAAGTATAACTAAATTATTATCGAGAATATACCTTATATACGTGCAGTGGCGCTATCTACTATTTTTCTTTAATTTCTAAGCAACTATCTTTCTTATAGTAAGTTTCCTATCCTTTCTGTTATATTATATTCTTTCAAATAAATCATTTGCCTCTTTTTTTTTTTAGAAAATGTCGTTCTTTAATCCCATATTTTAAAACGTAGATTTGCATTTTATTTTTCAGTTATTATTTGAATAATAATTTTTCAAAATAGAAAATAATTTTATTCGATTATTGACGTCGTTGATAGAAACGACGATTCTTGATCTTTTAAAATATTAATAACATTAGGAGAAACGTTTAAAATATATTTTTCTTTTCTTTTTTTTTTTTTCGTTTAGGAAATTTCAGAAAAGAAGGAGAAAAGTGGGCTTCCGGTAATGGTATACGTATACGGTGGAAAATTCTCCACTGGTAATGCTAGCAGCGACAAATTTCCACCAAATTATATAATGGATCAGGATGTAATCTTGGTTCTGATGAATTATCGTGTAAATATTTTAGGTAATAATTTTGCGATTTATTAATGCTATTGGAAATCGCATATACTGAATGAAATTTAAAAATTTTACCAATGTGTAAATTTACACAAGTTCAAATAATAAGGTTAGTTTCAAAATTAAAATTAGAAAATATTTAAGAAAAAAAATAAATACAATTCTCCAATTTAAATAGATATCCACTGCTTTTCTGAATGAAATTTAAAAATTTCATCAACAATTTTACACAAATTTTCACACGTGCAAATAGTAGAAGTTTCAAAATTAAATTAGAAAGTAAAAAATGAAAATTAACAATTTTTATGATCCAAAATTTCCAATTTCCTAATTTTCCAATTTAAACAGACATATTTTTTAACCGTTTTCACATTTACAATCCAAAATTTCTCAATTTTTCAATTTCCAATGATGTTCTGTATACTCGCACTTGCAAATTTTCTAATTCTCAATTTCCCAATTTTATCCAGCTCTCAATTTCTTCGACATTCAAATAATCTTAACTCTTCAACCCCTCAATTCATTCCAATTCAATTACATCCATCGTTCTCGATTCATCATCTCAATTCAAACAACCTCGAATCTTTATCTTTTCCAATTTTTCATTCTGGAATTTTGCTTTCTCCCCCTGGACGGAAATCTGAAGGATTCTTCAGCACTGGCAGCAGAGCCAGCCCAGGTAACTACGGTCTAAAAGACATCGTGCAGGCGTTGCGTTGGGTCCAGGAAAACATCCGCTCGTTCAATGGGAATCCGAAGAAAGTGACCCTGTGGGGTCACAGCGCTGGCGCTGCAGCCGTTCACATGTTGGCCCTTAACAAAAAGACGGAGGGATTGTTCAACAGGTACATCCTGCAAAGCGGGTTCGCCGTCAGCCCTTGGGCCATGAATCCCAGAAGCTTGATGAGAAGGGTGGCGCTCGATACAGCCAACCATCTTCATTGTCTTCCTTCGAAAAGGAGGGAGAAGGAGGATAAGGAGTGCAAGGAAATGGGGAATGAGACGAGTCGGGAGAAGGAAAGAGCGATGTATACTCCGGATGTGGCGATTAGTGGAAGTGGAATGGAAGATGGGACGGAAAAATACAGCGAGGAGGAGGAGGAAGAAATGATGAAGTGTTTGAGGAATGTTAAAGTCGAAGAGTTGGGGAATATACTGGATCGTTATTACGTAAGAAAATATTTTTTCATTCTTCTGTACGAAATTTTACGCAAATTATTCCTTTTTCTCTTTTTTTATTTATATCTTGCTCGAAAATTTGAAGTATTCTATCTTCGTTCTATTCGTGAGTTATCCTTTCCAAATGGTAATTATTTTTTTTTTTTTTTTGATGAATTTTCGTTGGAATTTAAGCAATTTTTATTTATATATTCCTCGAAAATTTGAAGTATTCTATCGTTTTATTCATGAGTTATTTCAAATTACTTTTCAAATAGTAATTATAACATTCTTTTTCGACGAATTTTCGTAGGGACTTAGACAATTATTTTTCTTTCTCTTTTTTATTTATATATTTCTCGAAAATTTGAAGTATTCTATCGTTTTATTCACGAGTTATCCTTTCCAAGTGATAATTATTTTTTTTCGATGAATTTTCGTAGGGACTTAAATTTTTATTTATACCTTCCCGAATTTTCGTAGGGACTTAGGCAATTATTTTTCTTTCTCTTTTTTATTTATACCTTCCCCGAAAATTTGAAATATTCTATCATTTTATTCAGGAGTTATCCTTTCCAAATAATAATTATTTTTTTTCGATGAATTTTCGTAGGGACTTAGGCAATTATTTTTCTTTCTCTTTTTTATTTATATATTCCTCGAAAATTTGAAATATTCTATCGTTTTATTCACGAGTTATCCTTTCCAAATAATAATTATTTTTTTTCGACGAATTTTCGTAGGGACTTAGACAATTATTTTTCTTTCTCTTTTTTATTTATACCTTCCCCGAAAATTTGAAATATTCTATCGTTTTATTCACGAGTTATCCTTTCCAAATGATAATTATTTTTTTTCGACGAATTTTCGTAGGATTTAGGAAATTATTTTTCTTTCTCTTTTTTACTTATATCTTGCTCGAAAACGTGTTTTTATCGAGTTTTATTCATGAGTTATCCTTTTCAAAATTAATTAACATTCTTTTTCGACGGGAATTTTCGTTGTAAATAATTTTTTAATATTAATTATCCGTTTCGAACAGTTTTATATAATTGTTGCAAGGAGAAGATCGTTTCGATCTTTCACTTTCTTCTTTAAAAACGGGATAATTCGTCTCTGGTTGAATATTTGCGCAAAGAATAATAAATATCGAGTATTTGTCAAACAGAATGTATTGAATAAGCCATGCTGCCTCTTTAAACCGACCATCGAGGAGGAATCAAACGACGCTGTCGTGACGATGCATCCCTTAACAGCGATGAAAAACCGCTTATTCAGGGATATACCATTTATTATGGGAGTGGTTCAGGAAGAAGGACTCATAAATACGATCGGTAAATTCTAAAAAGAAAATTTTTTTACTTACACTAAATTATGTTTCATTGCATTACAAGTTGCATAACCATTTTACCTTGAGAATGAATACGAAAAAATATTCGGAACTCGATACCAGCTATAATCAAAACACGTGCCTCGTTTCATAAAAATGTCGATCAAACGTTTTAATCGAAAAATCGCACGACAAATTTACAACACGACTCGTTTGAAATCAAACTTTCTCTCTACGACGAAACAAAGTACGTATTTTAATCCTTATTCATGGATATTTACACCTTAATAACTACATACTGTAATAATTAATATTTCAAGAACAAAAAAAATTCGGATTTTAAGTTTGATCTTTTTGAAACATTTATTAGAAAAATGCAAAAAAAAAAATCAATTCGAAAAAAGTTTTCCGCTTCATCGATGTTTTATCTCGAAAAAAACTTCCTCCCCTCCTCTCTCTCTCTCTCTCTCTCACTCACTTTTAAAGATATAATGAGATCTTTTGTCTCCGTCGGATCATCCCGAACAATTACACCTTTCTCGAGTTGGCCTACTTTTCCCAACCACGAATATCAGATTCCACCTCCTGTTCCTTTGTTGCGTCAGACCAACGTAGAATAATTCGCAATTATGTATTTTTCAAAAATTTCTCCGCAACGCTACTCCAACGTTATAATATTGCCCGCCGAGAAATTCAATTATAAGTTTTAATTAGATTTTTGAAAAAGTTGCTCGTTTTCAAATTACAAGAATACGTGACGGACACCGCCTGCCAAGATGAACTGATAAATAATTTCGAGACACATGTGGCCCGATTGACGAACTACAATTGGATAATTTCAAACTTCACACCGTTGGCCGAGCCCATAGAGAAATTCTACTTCGACGGGGACGTGTTCTTGACGGAGAGGATTCAAAATATCACGAACGTGCGTTTATGATATAACTTATATCCGAAATGGAGTAGGAAATTTCAGAGACGAGGATTTTTGAATGGAGTTATCGTAAAAGTATCTTAACTTTTTTTTTTAGATTAATCTTTAAAATCTTTTCCAAGCTGCAAGTTTTTCGACCCTATTTTTTCAAATTTTTCGAATTACTTAAATCTTACTTGTGCAAATGGTTTCCTTAAATTAATTAATTTTCGGGGATCTTATCGTTGAATTTACAAACTCTTACAGGTTTCAACCGACGGCTTCCTATTTTACTCGGCGTATCAAACGTTGAAGTACCAATCGAAAGTGATGAATTCGAGCACGTATTTTTATTTGTTCAACTACAAGGGCACGTTCAACTACCTTTTAACCCTTGGATACCAAACCTATTACGGCAAGTATTTTCAAATTCCATCGAATCTGATCCAAACGAATTAATCGCGATGAATAATTATTCTTTCCTTCCTTCGAATAATAATTCATTACTTCATCGTCCGGAGAAGCGAACAAATAACTGGAATAAGTGAACAATTTGCAGGAGTGACGCACACCGACGACTTGAACTACTTAATACCTACGTTGAACGTGAAATTAAAGGATCTAATGTTGCACAATACCGAGGACGATGTCACTATGATCAACATAATGACCGAATTGTGGGCCAATTTCGCGAGCACGGGGTATAAAATGAAACTTCGAGACTCGATCGATTGCATTGTTCATGTTATATATAAAAATACTAAGATATAAGCACAAGTTCGAGGGGAATTAAATAGAAATGTTGAATTGACAGTGTGCCGAGCGCTTGGAGAATATCCTCGTGGCCTGACTACAAGGATAGCGAGCGGTTCTTCTTGATCGGGGATGGAAAAGTCCCGAACGTCACCGTGGGGGACACGTTTTTCCAGGAACGAATGGAATTTTGGGACCAATTATACGCAAACATAACGCCGTACCTAAACTTTGTAAAAGTTTCCAACGAGGCTTCCATGAACGGTTGCGTGCGAATATTGTTCTATCTGACATCGATCTTATTCACGATCTTTCCATAAGTGAAACTCAACTATACACACACACATATATATATATGTAATATGCATTTCAATATAGACTAACGAACAAAGAACAAGAACAGTGGGAATTAATTCATGAAATTTTTACATACTTTCGTAAAAATCGCTTATCTTCCATTCCAAAAATTGAACTTCCAGGGACACGTATTCGCGAAATTGTCTGCTACGAAACGTGCAACATTTCTTGGAAGAATAACGCGAATAGCGTGTACAGAGAGGATGATAATCACGAGAGGCGAGGATCCTTCCCAGTGGATCGACGACAGGGCCTAGGAAAAAATATATAATGGAATCCTGCGAAAATTAAGCGGGGAGAAGCTGAAACCGCGTGCATAAAATATTCGTACCCCGCGCTCGGGGAAATTAATCACGCTGCAGCCCCCGTTGTTCTTTCCTCCTCTGTCGTTTCCGGCCGCGGCAAATTGAGACGAACGTCTCGAACCTTTCGTTTTACTTTCCTTTCTTTTCTTCTATTTCGTTGGCATCCCTTTTCTCGCTCTCAGAAATTTATCTTTCCTCCATTTGCCTATCTCGTGTAGCTTTGCGGTGGATTTCGATTTTTCGAACGAGATTACGCTGAAATTTGAATATTTTTCGACAGGGGAAACGCTTTTTCGATCTTTGCTTTTGTAGGAAAACGGGAAAGGAATGAAAAAAAAAGTTACGAAACAATCAAACGAGGCTTCTTCTCTCGAAAGACAAGGAATTGTTTATCTTGTAAATAAAAAAATAGATCACGGCGTGGAATTTTAATTAGGGAGAGAGGGGGAGAGAGAATGGCCGCGGAATTATGGCTTTTGTGCAGCAAGATTTTAAACGATTCGTACCGCGGAATATTTTCTGCTGCGAGACTAACTTGGGCCATTTCCTGCCTCCGGTTGTTAAACGAAAGTTGTTCCAACAACTGTTGATTTATACGGGAATTCGGAACACTTTGTATTCGGTAAGTTTAGTCAGATGCAGATTTTACAGTTTCTTCCACGTGATTTTATACAATTTCCAAGAGTTGCGTGAAAAATTCCCCCCCTCGACCTGTTGGAATAATAATAATAACAATTTCGAAGAGTCTTAAATTGATTTTTTTTACTTCTACTCAAACACCATTTCGATAAATCACGAATCTCTAGAATCTTAAAGATAATAGCATTCGATTCTCTTCTTCGCTCTAAATTCTCAAGTTTGAAGTTTTTTTGCTCGCACATCAGTAAATTCGAGTGAAATGTTTGTCGGGTGATTCTCAAACTTTTTCTAAACGTTTTTAAAATTCCGCCATAAAATATTCCGCTATAAAAAAAAAGAAACTAATCCACGATTCGATTAAACGAGAGGAAGAAGAAGAAGAAGAGAAAGAGAATAACGACGAAACAAAAACAAAAGAGAAGCATCGATGACAAAAACCTGAACTCCCTTCCCCTGTGAAAAGAAAAATCAACAAACGGGTGGAAAAAACCTCTCCAACTATTTCACGTATCCATTTCCTTTGTTGAGCGATACTCATTCCATGAATGAGTGGTAAAAAAAATTGCTCGACAATTCGAACGTATCCGGAGGGGGGAGGGAGCGATTGTCCACGGAAATGGACGACGAAGCTCGGCTGGAAATCGACACGTTGTAGCCCGCGATTCGCGCCCCACTAAATTTTCGAAAGGGTACTTGGCCGGTGTTTGTCCTCGTACACTTGGGCAGAGGGGGCTCGAAATCGCTTCGAAAACGATTATTCGACTGCTGGGTAAACAGCCGTTCGTCACACACTCCCCCGGAACTTATTTGTCTATGCAAATGGTCAATCAACGGTGGCGCCACCTCTGCGGCCCTCCCGCCTTGTTTCGCTCCGAGTATCCGCCATTACCTGTTTTTCCTCGCGCCTTCGCCGACCGATCGTCCCTTTGTCCCTCACCTGGCCCCTTGAAAAAATAACACCACCCCTCCCGATTGTACGTCCGCTCCTGCTCAGACCAATCCTGCCGACGTACGGCGAGAAAAACAGAGATTATTGATCTCCGCGTTAAAATTTTCTCTCTTTTCCAAAATGTCTATTCTTTATTTCTCCTATTGAATAAATAAATTTTAGAAGAAGAAAAGTCGGTAATTTTGCTTAACCAATCTCCAGCGTCTTTTTTCCAAGATCATCGCTTGTATTATTCTGCCGGGAATAACTTGGGAAAATCATCGTCGTCCTATCCGCGTTTTATCCAAAGAATCGTAATGCAGCCGCGCAATCGTTATCACCAGGGGCCACGGCGTTCCACCGGTGAGTAACGAACGAAATTGCCGCGGCTTTCCAAGTTTCCAGTTCGCGGAATCCGGATGCTGTTCGTGTCTCGCGATAATGAGGTATTCGCGGATTCGACGAGCATCGCCGCAACACCGACAGGTACGCGTGTAATTAGTAAAACTCCGGGAAAATCGAGCCGCGTCTTCGATGAGGTCTTCTTGCCTCTTTTATGGAAACTCCACGTTGATGAACACGATATAATTAGTGCGTTGGTTGGAAGTCGATGAATGGGTTTCTTCTACCTTCTTGTCTTGCGTGTTATTAATATATTTCTTTGTTAATTTTATTATTTCTCACAATTAATCCGCTCTGATATTTTCCTTTTTTTTTCTTCTACGAATATATATGATACTTTTATATCTTTTATTTCGTTATTTCTTTGTTAATTTCATTACTTCTTACTGTTAATTCATTTTGATATATTTTTTTTTTATACAAATATATATGATACTACATATCTTTTATTTCATTGTATTATCTCTTTGTTAATTTCATTACTTCTTACCATTAATTTATTCTAATATATTTTTTTTCTACAAGTATATATTTTATATCTTTTATTTCACGATATTATCTCATTAACTAATATATTCTTTCCTTCTACAAATATATATCTTATATCTTTTATTTCACCATATTATCTCATTAACTAATATATTGTTTCTTTCTATAAATATATATTTTATATCTTTTATTTCATTATTTCTTTATTAATTTCATTACTTCTTACTATTAATCCATTTTAATATATTTTTTTTCTACAAGTATATATTTTATATCTTTTATTTCACGATATTATCTCATTAACTAATATATTTTTTTTCTACAAATATATATTTTATATCTTTTATTTCACAATATTATTTTTTTGTTAATTTCATTATTTCTTGTTATTAATTCGTTTTGATATATTTTTTTTCTACAAATATATATTTTATATCTTTTATTTCACGGTATTATCTCTTTGTTAATTTCTTACTTTTTGTAATTAATTCTAATATATTTTTTTTCTACGAATATATAAGTATCACATAAATATCAAAAATTTATCTTTCCTTCAAATATGTTTTATTTCACGGTATTATCTCTTTGTTAATTTTATTACTTCTTAAAATTAATCCGTTTTGATATATATATTTCTCTTTAAAGTCTTAAAAATTTATCTTTTCTTCAAATATTACATCTTTTATTTCACGGTGTACGAAGAAAGATTTACGAGGTAGAGGCATTAATTATGTTTTAAATTATTTAAAAAGAAACTTTCGAAGATTCTTTCTTCTACGTTTTTCCACTTTTCGTCGCGTGCGTAAAGTAATTACGTGCGTATCGTTTAAAAAACGGAAGCAGCGCCATTAATTACTTTCTCGCCGTTGGATGGCGCTCAGTGGAATGCGAACAATGGCGACGAGATCGCTCCAAGACGAATAATAACTTGCTCTCCCTTGCTCCTCGAAAACTGTAGTATAACTGCGTATACGAGCCCTTTGTCGCCCTTTGGGCACGTTTAATTACTCGTGATTTCGAAATTGGCTCCGAATGGTTTTCAGAACGCGTCCAGAATGATGGATCGTTTCTTTGGAATCAAGCTCAAAGCCGTGACAAACGAAGTTTCTTCAAGTTTCTTTCCGGATCATTCTTTCGACATTAGCGATCAAAGAAGAGCATTTCCATTAGAGGCACAAATAACTCGATTTGATCGGTAAAAATATAGAATTGGTGCAATTTTTTGAAGAATCTTTGATACAAACTATCATTATCATAACTTTCTAAAGCAATTTAACATAAATTAGAAATATTTCAAAGTTTTCTAAATTAATTAATTAGATTCTTTTTTTAATTCGAATACAAGAGAAGCCTAAGAAGAGTTAAAATTTCAAGTATTGAAAAAAAGAAATCCCTTTCGTATTCAAATTTCCTCCCGTGAAAAAGATCTCGTCGTTAGAACGATACGTAGAAATTAGACGAATATTATTCGAAATATCTGGTACACGTGTAACGACGAGGAAGGACGAATTCGAGACACGTCCACCGGTTCTCGATGATATTGTCGGTCGACTTGCCGCTGTAATGACTGGGACCCCCGTGGTTCCGCAAAAGTGGAATGGAAATCGGGCCAGCATCGATTACGATACGGCCGTGTCGCATGACAGGGCAGAGCGGAATCGGGCGGCACAATGCGCTAATGCGACACATTGTTCGAGGCTGGAAAAATTGCCGCTCGTTACGGGGGAGGGGGAGGGTAACAATGGCGGGACGATCGTCCACGCGTTGGAAAATTATAGCCGCGGCCGTCGCGTTGCGCCACGTTTCCGCCTCTCCGGAAGAATCGGCTCAACTAGGGAAAGAAACGAGAGGAATCGAGGGAATTTCTGATACACTGATACCTTTGCAAAGAGAAAAATATAACGCAATAATTGGAATGTTTTGAACCTTGGTTTGTCCGAAATTTTCTGAACAATTTCGAATCTCTTAAGATCATTTGAATTGTTTAAGTTAAGATGGAATTATTTCCTTAAACTTTCAGCTTCTTAAATTTCCAATATTCCATATTACGATAATTTTAATAATTCTTCTAATCGTATATGCCAAGCTTGAAAGAGTCTCTAAGTGAATTCGTTCGAATTTCTCAAGAGCACTGTTGGAGTTGGAGAGATTTCCACGTCCCAAAAATTTCCTCCTCCTCCTCTTCTTCGCACTTTCAATTCTGCCAAATCTGACGGTATTCTCGAAACCTCTCGAAATTCTAAAGTCTTAAGGGAAAAGTTGAAACGTCGAAGTGCCAATCGAAATTCTCAAGTTCCAAGCCCTTTCCTCGAACGCTCTCAAATTCTTCAATTCCCGAATCTCCAAGTTCCCCTAACTCTTGGACCGCTCTTTAAATATCTCTCTCGAGCCGCCATCTCGCGAGAAGAAACCGAACAATTCGACGCGCGTTCGAATTTCGATTAACAGGATCGATTCCCAGGGCCGTGGTCTTAAATATTAGGCAAGGGGGTTGCCCCGTAATCCGTTGCATCCCCGAACGAGGCAGCGCTATGAGAAAATGAATATTTGAAAACGCGAAGGGATGAAGGAGGATGTTATGTCCCTGTGTAGCCACGATTCCCCACGAGGCCGCCCAATGAGAAATTTTCCTCTCTCCGATCTTTGTGCGGTTCCGCGCGCACACGTTTCGTATCATCATTTTAGGATTATTGCGATCACCTTTCTGCCCTCCGTTTCCTTCTCCCCGAACCGAATCTTCTCCTTCGATTGTATTTATTTATCGGGGATCTAAGCAGTGGATATTATTCGCTTGCATTATCGATGGAACGATATTACTCTTCCGGGTATCCGGTTCGATTTGGTACGAGTTTCTTGATCATGTGGATCGATATCAATTTTGGATAACGTTTGGGTCCGCGTTTAAGATCGATTTATGTTAACGTGAGGGAGATTTGGTGTTAAGATAAGTTTTAGATTTCTTAAAATATATTGTATCTTCGGGGGATCGATTCTAGAGGAAATGAAAGTAGAAATGTAGAAATATAAAGGAAGTGTACGGATTGAGGGTTATTATGAGCAATTGAAGTAACAATTATGCAAATAACGACATCTAGCCTTTAAAATTGACTTCAAATTTCTTGAATATCTATTAATTAATTATTAATTAATTAATTAGTGTTAAGATGATTTTAGATTCTTAAAATAAGGTACATAAATATAGGATGGGATATCTTTGAAGGATAATAAATGCAGAAATAAATAGAAAATATAGAGATTGAGGATTAATTAAATAATTATTAATTGGTATATTTGAAGGATCGATTATAGAAGACAAAAGTAAATGCAGAAATATAAAGGAACAAAGGATTATTATGAGCAATTGAAGTAACAATACTTTAGATTAATTAGTAATTAATTAATTAGTGTTAAAGATGATTTTAGATTCTTAAAATAAGGTATATAGATATACAGGATGAGAAGGATCTTTGAAGGATCGATTCTAGATAATGAAAGTAAATACAGAAATATAAAGAAGGTATACAAAAAATTATTATGAACAATTCAAGTAACAATTATATATATAAATAACGACATCTAGCTTTTAAAATCTAAACTTCAAAATATATATCTAGAATATGTATTAATGTTTCAGATTAATATAATTAATTAATTAGTGTTAAAGATGATTTTAGATTCTTAAAATATTGAGTGTATAAATATATAGTATGAGATATCTTTGAAAGATCGATTTTAGATGATAAAAGTAAATACAGAAATATAAAGAAGGTATACAAAAAATTATTATGAACAATTCAAGTAACAATTATATATATAAATAACGACATCTAGCTTTTAAAATCTAAACTTCAAAATATACATCTGGAATATACATTAACGTTTCAGATTAATTAGTATTAAAGATGATTTTAGATTCTTAAAATAACGTATACAGATACATAGAATGGGATATCTTTGAAGGATCGATTCCAGAGGACAAAAGTAGATGCAGAAATATAAAGAAAGTATATATATCTTCGAAATATATGTCTCGAATATGCATTAACACTTTAATACAAAATGTATAACATATTCATTTAATTGAATAGAGAAATTTAAAAAATAACGACGTATAATTTTATAACGAGTGAATCTCGAGCAATTGTGAGTATAATGGGGATGGGTTTCGAGGTTTTTCAGCAAGGTTGATCGAGTTCGAAAATGATAGGTGACTCGAGTTCTCGTAATCGGTGTAATGACGATTTGTCACTGTCACGGACAATAATATAGACGGACGCAGGAGCGTAACTCAAAATGGTAGCCCGGGGCTTTCATCATGGGAATCTCGAAAGGTTGGGCGCATCAGCGACTCTCAAACGAATCGAAACGAATTATTATTCGAGACTTGCCAAATTTGATTCGAAGAAGAAAATTAAAAAATCGAATGTTTTCGAGACCGTTATTATTATTATTATTATTATTATTATTACACGTTACAACGATCGTCGCTTTCCCTTCTTTAATTATTTCTATATACATCTTCGAATTTCAAATGCCCTGTTCAAAATTTAAACCTTTTTTCGATAAATTCGATTCGAGATAATTCCGTTGCACGCAGCCACGTAATTTGACGTTCAATGTAATTTGAGGATGTACTTTGAATTAGAATGGTAATTTGCTATTATTGTCGGCGTCGAGGAATATAGGATATACATATATATATATATATACACATATATATAATGAAAGAGAGAGAGAGAGAAAGAGGGGTAATAATACTATTGAAATATTATTATCACTAATATAGGGTTCTGTTAGCATTAATAAGGTCCTAATATTGTTACAACGTAGCGTTATCATTAGTTCTATTATCCTAATCATTAATATTTACACATCGCATCATTTACCATTAACATCATTACCCTTTAAAATTCCTCCCTTCCCTATTCTTCCTACTAATCTCAACCTCCAATTTGAACCTTCAACCCTCTTTCAACCTTTCTAACCAATTTACAAAAACTCCATCTTCCTTGTCTCTAATAAAAGATTTTTCTCCGCTCGAAAAGTTAATCGCGATACGTGAAAAAAAAAAAAGAAAAAAGAACGATTCGTTTCGCTCGCTCGTCGTTTCGTTTTGATCTTTCGAAGTAATAATAAAAGGGGAAGGAAAGAGGAAAGAAAAGAGAGGGAGGAAGAAAAATACGCCTTCCTATAAGGGCGAGTCCCTACAGGGACTCGATTCTTTTTAGAAAAATTTCCGCTTCCGGTTAACGACTGGAGGACGACTGAGAATCTCTGGTGTGCGTAATACGGAATCTGTCTCGGCCTGGTGTACAGCCACACTGCGGGGCACGTCAAGCCGGTGACACGAGATCCTGCTCGCGATTCAGAAGCGAAGAAAACGATGGAGAAGCGGATGATAAGGGAAAACGCTTGTATACAACGTTTTCTTGCCTGAAGGGGGAGGGGGGGGGGATGGATTGTAAGCGTTACACAGAATGGTTGATAAGTACCGGTATACGCGACTGATAAAGGGAGGATGATTTGTGGATGATGCGGAGAATATTTTTCATGAATATGAGATGAATTTTCGTTTTGTTCTTGGCGCTCTGTCCAAAAAAGGGATGAAAATTAAAAGTTTGAAAATGACGTATTTTATTGGCAACGAGTGGGTAATTGTTTATAAAAAGAAAAAAGGGATGTAATTATTCAAAATAATATGTGTGTTTTGTAAATAATCGTATTCTGATTGGTTGTTGGTGTCCATACCCGAAATATTGTTGAAATATATATTTTCAACGTGTTCCTTTATTTCCCTTTTTGTTCAAAATTAGTCGAAATTATAGTCGTGGAAATATGTATATATATATTTTTTTAGCTATTTCCACAGTTTGAAAAGGAAATATTATTTTTTTTAATATTAATTATCATACATAACGCGATAATGTTAAATGAAATTGAGAAGGAAAATTACGAGCTCTTATTCTTGTTGTCGACAATTTTTAAAACAAATGCTATTCAAAAATAAGTGCTCGCTTTAATATGTAAATATTGCCGTTTAAACATGGATCTCCATTAAACGCTCGTAAATATCGATAACCTTTTCAAAACGTTAAATTGAAATAAACATTAAAATTGATAAAAACGCGATGATGTACGCGATGGGAAACGTTTTATTCCTAAAAAATACGTACCTGTAAAAAGACACATTTAAAAATAATATCAAAAAATTTGAGTAATGTTGAGATAAAAGTAGCAATAAAAAAAAAAATACCGATATTACTTTTTACTTTTAAAACGTTGATTTTCAATCTAACGTTCTTGAAAAAACCTTCTTTTGAAAAATAAAAAATTAAATTAAAAAACGCACGCACACGAATTTCTCTTTCTCCTTCTTACTTCCTCATCTCGCGAACATTAAGAATTTTTATCAACTGATAAAAAAAATCGATCAATAAATAATATTTTTGTCAATTAAAAAAATTCTGTTCTCTTAAAAAAACGCGATACGTGCTATTCAATTTTTCTTTTCTGGTTGTTTTTAAAAAAAACACTGGATTCCCCACAGACAAGAAAGAAAGAAAGAAAGAAAGAAAGAAAGCATGAAAGAAAAGTAACTAACCGTTATTGTCACAGTCAATTTTACCTACAATTACATTTAAACTTGCGGACAGCTCGGCCTGGGCTCTCCATTTTCGACGTTTCGAAGGCAGCGCAGTACGCGCGAGCTCTGTTCGTGCGGAAAATTATTCAGGGCCAGATGCCATACTTCCCCTCTTAGGCGACAAATTCAAATTCTGCGGATTTAATTCCGGCCAAAGATACGATAAAAAATACGAAAAATACGATATTAAAACTGGAAATCTGGAAATTCGAGAAAAAGATCACCGAGTTGAATTAAATTCGCTCGACTCGAAGTAAAAATTCCAACAATATTTTTCTGAAATCTAAGAAATATACACGATCGAGCCACGATTTCCGCGTCAATCTCAACAACCGAAAGATCGGACAGAAAAAAATGAGATATAAAGGCGAGGTTAATGATAAATTCGTTCGTTGCGCCGACTTCTTGCCTCGTGACTCGAATTCGTTCTCGAAGGATATTCTTCGGTTGTCTTCCTCGACAGACAGAAGGCCAGGAACGAATTGTTGCCTACATGTATATATAATGGATAAAGGGAGAGGTTAAGTAATGTATCGCGTTTCCCCGCTTGGGGAGAAAAATGATGTAGACGAGTTGATTTCCGTCCCTGTAACGCTTCTCGAGAAACGTGACGATGAGTAATTGTAATAACGGTGAGTTGGAAACGTGACTCGGTCGATAAGGCAGAGAGGCGACAGTAAAAATAATCATCGAGGCCGAATATACACTTTGTGAAACGACGACAACTGTCTTAATTAACGAAATACAACTTTCGAAACAACTTGAACTTAATTCGGATCTCCCCTCCTCCCTCTCTCCCTACAACGAGCCAACAACCTCGTGCAAATCCACCGAGCCAAAAGCCGAGGCCCCTCGACTTTCCAAACTTCGCCTCTCCTGAAACTGAACTAGGCTCCCCCTATCGTAAGCGGCGCAACGGCGCCATCTGGACTCGGCAAGAAGCGGACTCGATCAGACTCGCTCCGCTGCCCTTCCCTCTCCACTGCCTCCCCTCCAACCAGAGATTACCATCTCTCGGCTGCTTGTTAAGCGCGGGACAAAGCGCGGGAAAGTTGGCCGCGGAAAGGCAGTGCAAAACACTCGGCGGCCAGATTTATCGCGGCGAAACTGTTGACGCGCTGCGAAAGCGGGGAGCTTTCCTTGTTCTCCTCGCGCGATAACTACGACATCGACGACGACCAGAACCGATGGAATAACGAGGGGAACAGCTGCGGGCCGATGGAAACGGTAAGGACGGAAGTTCCTTCGTTATTTCGACAATTAGCGGAGGCCGTGTTTCTTCTTGTAGAAGGGTGGGAGGGGATGATGGAAGGGTTGAAGGATTTCCCTCGTTCTTGCCGCGATAGTAGGATAGTCTAATAGGTTCTTTGGCAGGTTGTGGTAAACCTGGAGTACGGGTTTGCCGAGTGGATTTCGAACGATGGAGGAGGATTCTTTTTTTTTTTTTGATCGAAATTTTGCCGCTGCTAAGACGATTAAACTCGTGAAAATGGCTTGAGTTTCAGAAAAGGTTTTCTGGTTAAGGATTGTTTTATCTTCGATCGATCCGTTGTCGAGTTGAATGTTAAGAGTTAATTAGGTTAGGTTAGGTTTACTTTTTCGAGATTCGAAACCAAAAATGACTTAGATCAATTTTTTTTTTTTCTATTCAATCTTCATCTTTCTCGATTTTTCAATTACACTTTTAACTCTCGTCTCGTCACCGTCATCGTCGAAAAGCCACAATTTTGCTTGGGCGCAAAATTTGAAGGAAATTCAACGGCTTGTTAAACGCCTCTCAAACTTTTTATTCCTGATAACGCTTCACAGAGGGCGCCACCGCTCCGCTTTGAGAGTGGCCGAGAAGAAAAGCCATGATGACCGGAAACAGAGGATGGATGAGGATCGAAGGGAAGGGGAGGGGGCAGGGTTGCAGCGGGGTTGCGGTTCTCTGCAGCTTTCTTGGCCGCTCTAAGCTGCGGTCGGGAACCTGTCGATTTCACGCGACAAAAAGGCTGGGCCCCGATTTCGACTTGGCCGAGACTTTGTCCCCCGACCACAGCGACCGTCGTTGCTCGACAAACTTCCGCCTGCTTGGAGACAAGTTTCACAGCGAAACAACAACAATTTCTGGAAACGGAGGATGAGATCGTTTAATACGAATTTTTATTTCTTTTTTTTTTTTTTTTTAGCCATTTTAAATATCGTATTAGATCGATACGAGGCACGATAAATAAAATAACTTAATATTAAATTTAATCCTTCGCATGTTTGAAGCGAAAAGAAAAATCCATCGTTTCAATGAAAACTCGTTATTTCTCAAAAATTGGAAAATTCAAAATATTCCCTTCGAGTAAAAACAAAACTAGACCGATTCTTTCTCGTTTCCATTCCATCGAATATGCGATACGAATACTTGAACGCGGCACACGATAGAGTAATAATAATAATAATAAAAAAAAGAAGAAGAAGGAAAGAAAGAAAGGAAAAAAAGAAGAAGCAGATGACTTCAAAGAACGACGTACCGATGTGCTTCAAAGGGCGCGAAAATTCACGCGCGCCGATTCGTCCTCGAACACACTTTCTTGCTTTCGCTCGCGCTCTTTTGAAGTTGAAACAGAATCAAAGTCGAGCCTTTAAAACACTTTGACCCTCTTTCCGTAGATCGGAGGCGAGAGACAAAGCAAAAGTATCCCTCGTTCTTCAAATGTATATAGCAAGTGAGATCGATCGATCCGTTGTTTTGGAGGGAAGAGGAGGATGGACGATTTTAGAATATTCGTTTCGGAACATTTTTTCCGTACAATCTTTTTATTTTTAGAAAGTCATCGCAGTTCTAAACATCTTCTCCACGACGTCAACAAATTAAATCGATATTCGTTTATATTTTTCGTTTACAGAAGTTGGATTTTTATTACCTCGACCGTTTTATTTTCGAATCTCTTCTCTTTCCAAGTATACATCAATCATCCAGTCGAATCATTTCCAATAAAGAGCTACCATAGACTCGAAAAGCTGCGTCCATATCGTCGCACAACAAGGAAGACTAGATGGATACGTGTTAATTAGACATCGAATATGGGGCGAGCAGAGCGAAGACTATCAATGTTTCCTCTGGCCAAAGTGTATACTGGATTCTGCATATACTTTGTTAAAGAGAGAACACGCTCGTATCGAGAGAATAGATTGGATGGTACTTTTTAAAATTTTTTTAATTATTTAAAATAGAGAGTAAACACGTGTCACATCAGATTACATTCAACTTCGTTAAGTTCCTCAGCTTAAATTATTCAAATTTTCTAAACTAAAGAAGGACACATAATATCGGAATGTATATCTTGAAAGATGATTCTCTTCTAATCGATAATACACGTGGATCACGTTGAAACATTATATAAAAGGATTTGAGAGAGGAGGATAATATCGGTCCACTCGTGTTTTTTGATCGGGAAATTTGTAAATCCGATCGATTAAGGAGGCTGGAAACTGATAACAAGAGTAAACAATTACTCGTTAATGATTACATTCATTGGACGAGTGTTGGCCGATTCCGGGAATGGGATAACGCGAGAGGTTTGTATCCTCGTTTCGGAATAACGAGGAATATCGATGTTGTCGATTTCATCGCGATTGAATCGTAATTATTTCTATTATATAACGTTATGGATAATTTTGACGTTTCAAATTTTGATATTCTTCCATGTTATTATTAGTGATTATTATACGTTTCTCTAAATACAGAAACATTCAATGCATCGATGATATAATTATTATTAATGATCATTATAGATATCTGTATAAATTCGATATGTGCATATATATATATTTGTAATATATTTGTAACATAATAGGGGTGGGATTGAATATAACGATAATTATTAATGCCGAGTATCGTCGAATGTTTACGTAAATTTTCTAAAAGTCTTCGTAGCAACGTGTGTATAACAATATTGGATGAGATCGGAAAGAAAATTTTATAGAAAAACAGGCGATAAGTATAAAATATAGTTGAAATGAAATGAAACAGGCCTATCATATTTCAACTACAATTATCTTAACTTGCATCAACAATATCTCGACTCGTATTAAAAGCTCCATCATTTATAGTTCATTCGCAGTTCAGCCACCGATGGATAAAATTTAATACTTGAAATTACAAGTAAAGTTACTTTCATAAGTTACTTCGATAATTTATCGTTCAATACATAATAATAATTGCGAATAATTTGTAATGGCAAACGAACGAATATTATTCATTCAAGAATTTTAATAAATTAAGTTTATTTTTATTACTAGTTACTTTTTCAATGGATTAATGAAAAATTATTTAATAAGTTATAATTTAGTAATTTTTTATATAATTTAGTAATTAGTAATTTAGTAATTTAATAAATTAAGTTTATTTTTATTACTAGTTACTTTTTCAATGGATTAATAAACCCAAATTTGTTCAAAGGGAAAACTTGAATATATACTATAATTCTTCCTAAAAAAAAAATTTCAACAATAATTTATCGTTCGAAACATAATAACTGAAAATAATTTTTAAGGCCGAAATTATACGAATCGACTATAATAACTAAGAATATTATTTATTTTTACTACTAGTTCCTTTTTTAATGGATTAACGGATCCAAATTTGTTCAAAGGAAAAACTTGAATATATACTATAATTCTTCCTAAGGAAAAAATTTCAACAATAATTTATCGTTCGAAACATAACAATTGAAAATAATTTTTAATGGCCGAAATTATATGAGTCGACTATAATTACGAATATTATTTATTTTTACTTTTTCAATGGATTAACGGACCCAAATTTGTTCAAAGGAAAAACTTGAATATGTATTATAATTCTTCCTAAGGAAAAAATTTCAACAATAATTTATCGTTCGAAACATAATAACTGAAAATAATTTTTAATGGAAGATTATACGAATCGACTATAATAACTAAGAATATTATTTACTTTTACTTCTAGTTCCTTTTTTAATGGATTAACCATTAACCCAAACTTTGTTCACAGGTTCAAAGGAGAAACTTGAATGTATACTTGTAAAAAAAAATATAGTTCTTCCAAAAAGAAGGAAAAATTCCAACAAATCTCATCTCACTTGGAAACTCTATCTTATAAAACGGATAGATCGTTAACAACGTGGGTCACGGAACACCACCGGCAGAGGAAAAAGCGGCAACAGCGAAATCAAGGGGACAGAAACTCGCGCGCCATATTTCAAGAGAGGGAAGGGAGAGGAGGAGAGAGGAGGAGTCTACAGAGAGAGGATTGAAAAACGAAAAGTTTCGGATGAGTTTCCAGCTTCTGGCCGGCCACGAAAAATAAGATGGCGGCCTGAAAGTGGTCGGGACGTAAATAATCCGTGGAAGTAGTAAAAAAGAACGCGGGTGGAAGCGGCAATCACACGGAGTGGCCGAGTTTCTTCGAGTTTCCATAATCTATCTTTCCCCTTCCGCGCCACCTCTCCTCAGTGTCAGGAAAGAAAGCGTAGGGATGACTCGTATCTGGCCGATTACGCTCAGACAAAGAACCGAAGAGGTTCGCAGGAGGGAAAAAAGGAGAAAGGTAATAAGTTCATACAACGTCTACCATCTCTTCCATTAGGATATACGCTTCTGTGAATATTACGACGGATTATCGTGTTACTGTTTTTTTCCTTCGCAGAAGGGACACGTAATGACCGAAATGGTATTCGCACAAATAAGTGAAACTCTGGTTTCGAATATATTTCCGCCCCACTGGACACATTTCATCGATCGATTGAAAATTCGAGTTCGGACAATCAATATCTGATGAAAGTTGCGCAAGAAACGATGAATCCATCGTATTTTTTTCCCCTTTCTATTTAGAGACTTTAGCGAAAGACTTGCAGAACTGCGAACTCTTGGCACCTTTGAAAAATAAAACCTAACCTCGATTCCCCCGCGTTTGCAAACCGCTGGAGGGTACGCAGGGGCGAAATATCGCCGGACATTGTAACGACGCTCATTGTTGCGCCGCTAATAATAATCAACCGGGCCCGTTTGAAGTGGCTGCATTGTTAATGAGTCGCGTAATTAGCACCGGGCAACCGGATCCCCGCGAGTTTCCAACCCGTTGTTCGAAATTCGAGCCGGCGGCCTCGCGTTAAATCCGCGCCCGCCGCCGCCCTTCGTCGTCGCGCAGTTTCAATGCTTAATGGCGGCCAGATGTCCCCCCTCCCCCATCAGCCGGAAATCCGTCGTATACTTGGCGATGCATCGATGGAAGACGCGATTAAACGAATCGAGGTGGAAATCGGGGCTCGGAGATCAGGGTTTCCGGATAGATAGAAATTTAAATTTTTGTGTTTTGAGTTTGGTGGAGCATGATGGATCGTTGTTTGGATACGTTTGGATCTTCGAGATTATTACGATTGATAAATGATGGAAATATTGTTCATCGTTGACGGGTTTGGATTGGTTTGAGATTGGCCTTGGCACGAGATAAATGATTCATAATTAAAGTTAATAAAATTAAGTAATAAATAATTCAAAGTTTGAATTTGGATATGTTTGAATCTTTGAGATTGCTATTGGAGATCAGGATTGGAATCACTATGATTGATAGATGTTGGAAATATTGTTTATCGTTGACGAGTTTGGATTGGTTTGAGATTGGCTTTGGCACGAGATAAATGGTAAAATAATTCAAAGTTTGAATTTGGATACGTTTGGATCTTTGAGATTGGAAAAAAAAATATTGTTTATAGAATCGGGTTTGGATTGGTTTTATATTAACTTGGCTCCAGATAAATAATTCGTAATTAGAATTAATAAAATTAGATTGGACTTAATGATTTAATGGTAAAATAATTCAAAGTTTGAATTTGGATACGTTTGGATCTTTGAGATTGGAAAAAAAAATATTGTTTATAGAATCGGGTTTGGATTGGTTTCAGATTGGCCTTGGCTCCAGATAAATAATTCGTAATTAGAGTTAATAAAATTAGATTGGACTAGCTTAATGGTTCAATAGTGAAAATAATTTAAAATTGGATACGTTTGAATCTTTGAGATTGGAAAATAAAAATATTGTTTATAGAATCGGGTTTAAAATTGGCTTTGGTACGAAATAAATGATTCGTAACTATATTTAATAAAATTAGATTGGCTGAATGATGATTGGATGAAATTGATTCAAAGTTTGAGTTTGGATACGTTTAGATGTTTGAGACTGGAATCGCTACGATTGATATATCGACGGATTAACTATAATTTGAAGTGTAATTAGAGTTAATAAAATTAGCTTGGATTATGATAATTCGATGGAATTGATTCAATCTTTGAGATTGACATTGCGATTGACAGATATGCACTGAAAATGTTGTTAAGACTTCGGCTACGTTTGGACTGGTTTGAGATTGCTATTGGCGCGGGATAAGTGATTCCTGATCAGAGTTAATAAAATTAGGTTGGATCTGATTGGTTGAATGATGGCTCGATGAAATTGATACAAAGTTTGACCGTGTTTAGGTTGGTTTGAACATGTTTGTCAAAGATCGATATCGACATCTAACCTGAGTAACACAATTGCGGAACGAGTTTGTTCCGCCGGCTCCGATTTTGCATAAATTTGCAAATTCCTTGTCGAAACGACGCATTTCTCAAAGTTATAGAATCTCGTAGGCGAGATCCGTCCTAGACTAAGTCGGCTCGAAATCAGCCTCGGATGTTCGCAATCAACCTGTCAGCGGGCGTCGTCTCCAAAGCAAATCCGATATTGTACATACGGCAGCCGGTATGGACAATCAACGCGGTGACGTTGGACGTCGAGCTAAGTCACAAAGGGAATCGTGAAGTGCGTCAGTATTGCGGCCAGATTGCCCCACGGATCGCAATATGATTCGCTCTGGTAACGTTGCATCCGAGGCTTAGATTGCCCATCCCATCATGTATCTCTCCATCTCTCTATCTCCTTCCATTTCTCCCCCTCCCTCTTTCGCTCCTCCTCCTCCTCCTCCTCTTTCCCCTCCTTCTCCTCCAGCTCGCACGGATTCCCTATGTTTCATTGATGATAATTTCGCTCGATGCTTCGCTAGCCGATGCTCTGTGTACGAATTTTCAGGTCTTTCATACCGTATCGTTGAACGAGAGTCATCCTCGCCGAGTGATACGAATTGAAGATTTTTCACGAGAGAACACATTCGAACGACATTGGAAGAAGAAGAAGAAGAAATGTGTGACAAAAGAAAAGGGGAAAAAAATATCCAACTCGTAATTCGTTGGATAGAAATTGGATCGAAATCAATCCATAAATTTCGCTTAACGGGAGTTATATAAAAGCGCGGGGGAGAGAACAATATCGCATTATGCGGCAAAAACTCTTTTGTAAAACGAGGAGAGTTTGGTGGTGATGGTGGTGGTGTAAGCCGTCGATATCGTTAATCGAAGACGGAAATTCCTGACAAAGGATGAATAACCTGAATAACCAGGGAATACAAAAGGTGGATAAGTAAATAGCTGCGGGTTTACGTAACTCCCAAGGCCCGTTCAATTTTTCCTTCCTTCCGTCGTTAAGCAGCACGAGCTCGTCCGACCCGTTGTTAACGTTCTCGATTTGACGTTATCGATTAGCCTGGGTGAAAACTGATATTCCCTTCTTCTTCTATCTTTCACGATGAACGAGTAATCGTTAAGGGCGAGGGATCTAAGTGAAAGAGAAACAATAATCGTGGATTCGAGTGGATCTGTTGCGCATCTTGTTGAAGAGTATTAGTATCTATGCACTATATTTGCCATGATGTCTGTAGATATCACTCTTTTGGCCAATAAACGTGTCTATTTTTACAATTATATCATATAGATAGATCTTATCAATTAGATTTCTGACCCTTTTCAAGATATTACTTCTTCTTCGATAATCACGACTTTAAAGAAATCGTCGAAGATAATTAATTAGGATTATTGTGTAAACGATGATTGATGATCACATGATTGAGTCGTACAGCTATTGATCGTCGAAGAAATTTTTATATGTTAGAAATGATAAAAAATTATTGTCAAAATGATACATTTTTATGATCATTTTTATGATATTCCTAGAAGATACTTGCAGAAGACTATAAGAAGAAATTCAGATTTCAATATAATGTACATAAGAAATCATACAACAATCGTTGAAGAAATTTTTATAAATTGGAAATCATTAAAAATCAAAATGATACACTGTTCCTAGAAGATATTAGATATAAGAAATTTTGTCAAAGTGATACAATATTTCTAGAGGATACTAGGAGAAGACCATAAGAAGAAACTCAGATTTCAATAACGAGTATAAAAGATAATTGACGATCACATAATTGAATCATACAGCTATTGATTATGATATAAAAAATTTTTATATTGTTGCAAATCATTAAAAATTGTATTATCAAAATGATACGTTAATCATTCCTAAATGATACTTGCAAGACTATAAGAAGTAACTCATATTTCAATATAATAGGTGTAATTTGGAAATGATGATTAATGATCACATTGAATCATACAGTTATTGATCGTCGAAGAAATTTTTATAAATTGGAAATCGTTAAAAATTATCAAAATGATATATTGTTCTTAAAAGATATGTTCAGAAAACTGTAAGAAGAAACTCAGATTTCGATATAATGAGTGTAAATAAAAAATTATGAAATTATTAAAAATTGTATTATCAAAATGATACACTGCTCCTAAGAAGATACTTGCAGAAGACTTTAAAAATAAACTCAGATTTCAATATAATAAGTGTAAATTGGAAATGATGATTAATGATCACACTGAATCATACAGTTATCGATCGTCGAAGAAATTTTTATAAATTGGAAATCGTTAATTGTCATTAATTAAATTGTCAAAATGATATATTGTTCCTAAGAAGATACTTGCATAATACTAATAAGAAGGAATTCATCGAGTTTCCGCGAGAAGGTTCCAAATTTCAATATTTCCAACTGATCGACATTTTTTTTTTTCCTCAAAAGTAACTTTGCCCACAAACCGAGTCCTGTTCCCAACGAACAATTAGACTCTATCGGGCACAAGTCGAGCGATTGACGATCTAAAAACGATCTAAAAGATTCTCCGTCGAATGAAAGCTTCGGCCCGAAAATAAACCAAGCAACCAGGTTTGGTTATTGCAAACAGTCGCGTTCTAGCCGGCCCTGAAGGCTGATACGGTTTCTGGTTTCTATTGGCAACGCGATATGGAGGCGCACGTCGAATCCGCAGTATCCATAACAGCGGTGTGATCCTTTCGTGGGTGGTAAATTGAAGCCGAGATACACGAACCCGGATCGCTTTTCCAAAATTGAATTTTCCCGCGCTGCTTAAACGTTCCCGCCTTTTCTCCTCGCTCCCTCTCTTTTGTTTCCGCCCACGATCGGTTCATCGTGAATCATCGCTGGAAACGCTCGTTCGATGGTTAACGTTTAATAGAGGGAGAAGTTTGATTTTTCAAACGTCCATTCGAACGTTTACCTTGGCTTGGAGATGGAAGATAAATCAACCCTCTTCCAAATCTTGCCTGTAATATAACGCAAAACCAAACTCTTCCTGACGATATATTACACGTAGATGGGTGATCAAATTATATAGGTGATAAGTTGGAAATAAATTCGTGCAGGTATCGTGTGTCAATTTTGCTCGAGCGAAATTCGAATTAATGTATTTAACTTGAATATGAATTAATTCAAGTTACACAAAGAGCGATTGTTTAAATATTTTATACTCGAACAAGACGAAGAGGTGTATATATATTACGAAACGAGTAAGTGTTTAATCCAGCCAGATCCGTGACGTGGAAAATGCTTGAGGTTGAAAGAGTTAATAGGATCATCGAAGTCGTTTGTATTCACCGTTCCGGCCTTTGACGATGAAAAAAATTGAACAAACCGAGCGTTGACAAACTTTATTCGGAGTTTTCCACGCTTTGTGAATATTTAAGGAAGCTGATGAGCCCACCGATGTGAGAAGGAAAACGTTTGTTGGACATATGATTGCGTTATACATATTAAAAACTGTCCGTTAATATTGCTTGAAATTATACCGAACAGCTTTTTCCCCTACTTTCTCATGCATTAAGATTTTCTCGTTTGTTGTCCTTCATTTTTTTTTTCCTCCCTCTAAATAAAACGGTATAATAAGTATAAAATAATTGTTCGATCAAATTGAATTGAACCGTGATTTTTGGTCGCTTGAAATTTATGTCAATTATCGTACAACGAATATCGATCGATTAATCGTTATCGTGTTTTAATTCGAATAAAAAATTTATTGAAATTTAAAAATCTTCTTTAAAAACGATCGAAGGAAAGGAAGGAGTGGAATAATAATTGATCTTCCTTGCGTATAAATAATTCGACGTTCAATTTATTTCCACAATGGGAGAAGACACAATACGGGAAAGAAGTTAACAACGTCATATTGTGAAACTTTAATTCATGCTCGTAACGGCCGAAATGGGACTGTAATCACACGGTGATCGCATGATTATTGACCGTACGATTATTGACGCAGGCAGCTTGCGTCAGTGGTGTGTGCGCGTAACAGGTCAGACCGCGGGATAATGCAATTGAAATTCGAGAACAGCAAGCAAAACATTCGTGGGAGTTTGTTTATTCAAAAACCTTGCGGCGAAGCGTTGAATTACCAGCAACAAGCCTCGTTACTTGCCAAATTTATAAGCATTCCCGATTCTAAACAGTGATAACGTAAATGAATGCGTGTACAAACCTGCACGCATACGTGCAGGAACTGGTATTAAAGATGAAAGAAACGTATTTGATCCCCATAAATTAATACTTGATTTTTCTTTGTCGTTCCTTAACGATCGGGATACAGAAATAAAATTAAACGCCTTGAACTAAAGCCTTTATACAGCTTTTGATTGTGAAGAATTTATACATACAAATTTAAATATAAAATTATATAAAATTAAGAAATGATATATATATATTTAATTATTCCTTAACAATAAGAGTTTAGAGATGAAGTTAGAGTTGAAGTTAGAGTTGCCTGGAGGTAGGCAACCAGCCTTGAACTGAAACCTTTATAGATTATGAAGAATAATTTTTGATTATGAAGAATTTATATACATGTGTATAAATTTAAATATAAAATTAAGAAATAGTATATATATTTAATTGTTCCTTAACAATGAGGGTTTAGAGATGAAGTTAGAGTTGCCTGGAGCCTTGAACTGAAGCCTTTATGCAGTTTTTGATTATAAAGAATTTATATACATGTATATAAATTGAAATATAAAATTAAGAAATAATATATATATTTAATTGTTCCTTACTGTTGAGGATTTAGAGTTGCCTGGAGCTTTTATTTAGCCTTAAAGTTTTTGATTATGAAGAATTTATATACGTGTGTATAAATTGAAATATAAAATTAAGAAATAGTATATATATTTAATTGTTCCTTAATGTTGAGGGTTTAGAGTTGCCTGGAGCTTTAAACTGAAAGCTTTTATTTAGCTTTAAAGTTTTTGATTATGAAGAATTTATATACGTGTGTATAAATTTAAATTAAGAAATAGTATATATATTTAATTCTTCCTTAACAATGAGGGTTTAGAGATAAAGTTAGAGTTGCCTGGAGCTTTGAACTGAAGCCTTTATGCAGTTTTTGATTATGAAGAATTTATATACGTGTGTATAAATTTAAATATAAAATTAAGAAATAGTATATATATTTAATTCTTCCTTAACAATGAGGGTTTAGAGATAAAGTTAGAGTTGCCTGGGGATAGGCAACCAGCCTCAAACTGAAAGCCTTTATAGAGCTTTTGATTATGAAGAATTTATATATATTTATAATATTGTATAACATATTTACAATAATAAATTTATTTGCACTTTCACAAAAAAAAGAATGAAATTAGACGCCTGAAGACAGGCAACCACCGAGCTAAAAACGTCTTTATAACGCTTATTACACGAAAGTTTAAAGTATTTGAAGAATTACATAAGTGAAGAGTTACAAAAGGGTCCTAAAAACAAATTTACTTGTATTCTACACCTACAAAAAGAAAGAAAGGGAAAAAAAACAGTGTCAAACATTTTTTTTTTTAAATTCCATTCTCGAAAGAAGTTATAATACGAGTGATCCGTCGTTGCTCGTCGAATAAAAGGGAAATTCGAGTCGAAAATAGGGGCAGGGGAAACCCGTTAATACGGACTTACGCGTGGACGCGCCAAGGCTTTCTAAGCCCTTGCCAAATTTCTCCTAGTTACTATATTCTCCCGCATTACTCCATACGACTAATGCAGTTTAGCTTTGGTTAGGTTTCCACGATGCTTCCGTGTATGCGTGCACGGTACGTGTGTGGCGGCCGTACGTCACTCGAGAAACAGGTGCGCGCGCGCGCGCAAGCACAGAACGCGGAGAGGTTTGCATAATTCGAACTCTGGTTCAGATGAAAGCCGGCTTTCTCGTAATGTATTCTCTATGAATAACTCGGGTCGAGTGGTGTATACAAGTGATGATATATCATCCCTACATGTATAGAAAAGAATAATTCAAATGGTACATAATCGGATTTCGTCGATGGCATAAAAGAAGGTATCGTCGATGATTTAAACTCGAAATTGATAGTCCTAGTTTCCTAGTTTCCTCCCATCCCATTTTCCTCGACGAAAGTATATCGACGAAAACAATTACATCGATCGAATCGATTGTCTAATTTCTGCCGATAATTCGACTCATCCACTTCCGTCGCAATATCTTTCGTTTCGACTTTAACGTTTAGCTTGTTTATACTTCGAAAAAATACGAGTTGAGAAAAATGTGATCCAAGGAAAAAAGCGTTGCACGCTTTGTCTCGTAATTGCTATAGTATTTTACGATAGAAATTTCCCCTTTAAAAGTTTATTTCATCGAGTTTTTCGTTCGAACGGAGGCCTTTCTCGTCCCACTCTCATTTACGGTCGTTTTCTCGTCTCCTCCTTCGCTAATCTATCCTAAGTGCGCGCTACTCAATGAATACCGAGTAAACGGGCTCTATTATTAGTAGCAACTACTGCTCACTTTCAAGAAGCGCGTCGTGGATCGCTGGTCGTTGACCAATATCCCTGAGTCTCGAGGATGGACTTAAGGAAGTCGTTATCTCGGCGACGGATCGAGATATTTAAAAGAAACTGCGTTACTTTTCGATGTAATTAGATTCCATTGAAGCAATCCGAAGTGAAAAATCCCTTTTCTTTTATTCCTTAAATTTGAAAATTTACATTTCTCCGATCGGTTGAGTCATTTAACGAAGTATTTTTCTAAAGATAAATCGTATAAAACGTATTATTGCAGATGGGTTCGTTCTACGCGTTAATTTCCAAAGTACATTCTCCGCAGGAATAGAAAAGCGCGAAGTTGGGAAGTTAATAGAGATAGTGAGGGCAATTTTACTGCAATCGCATTAAATTTACGACTGGGGAGATCTAGCCGGGCTTCTCATGCTAGATTTTACTGTTACTCCTCCTACTCATAACTTTATAACACGTATATACGAGGGAGGAGAGGGATGGCTTCTTTGCTGGTAGAGGGATTTCACGATAATTTTATCACGATTTCGATGGCTTCGCAATGAGTTCGAATGTTTCTCATTTATTACACGCGGAAGGTAGAATCTAGAGAATTGTATTAGGAAAGTTATATAAATGTATATATATATATGTGTTATATTATACGGTATACGGAGTTTGAAGTTGAGAATATAGAAAATTTCTAAATAAATTCTCAAGTTTCGACGGAAACTTTGAAATGATATTTCCTTATTTTTACTTTTATCTTTTGTTTCATCGAATAAATTAAAATCGGCATAATAATATCGATATCCAATGAAGCCTAACTACGAATAAAATTTATTTTTTGAAGAACGTTACATTTAAATAGTGTATATATAAGAACGAAAAAGGGAGAAAGAATATTTCACGTTGGAAATTCGTCGATGGAGCAAGATTCTAACGAAGTCTTTATACAGCTTTCACGACAGGAACGTTAATTAATACGTTAACGAAAAGGATGCGATCCCTTTGAGCTTGGGAAATTCGCACAAACGTTCGCGACTCCTGTCACCTCTCCCCTTCCGTTCGAAAATCGAGGTGATCCAGAAAAGTGGATAAAAATTCACAAGGAAGGATCGTGAAAAGATCGTGAATCTTTCCTCGGAATTAAAAAAAAAAAAATCACTTCTCGACACGCAACGTTTCATTCCCTTCCTTCGTTCCTTCAAATTTTCCACCATCTTCTTTAAAGAGAAATCTTGCTAAAATCTACTTCTAACAACATAACCATTAAAAAACCATTGAAAAAAAAGAAGAAGAATAAAAATTTTGATACTTCTGATTTAAAAAAAAAAATCATTTCTCAACACGCAACGTTTCATTCCCTTCCTTCAAATTTTCCACCAGCTTCTTTACTCCATCATCTTCATTAAACGTACAAATCTTGCTAAAATTTATTCCTAACAACAATCTCGGATGTTGATTAACCATTAAAAAACCATTGAAAAGAAAAAGAAGACGAAAAATAAAAATTTCGATACTTCTGATTTAAAAAAAAAATCATTTCTCGACACGCAACGTTTCATTCCCTTCCTTCAAATTTTCCACCATCTTCATTAAACGTACAAATCTTGCTAAAATCTACTCCTAACAACAATCTCGGATGTTGATTAACCATTCTGTGAAATCGGTAGACAAAGAATCCCGCTCAGATAAGATTACGGGCTCGCAAACTGCGGGCCGATTAATTCCAGCCCGGTGTGGCGCTAGTTGTCTCTCGACGCCGCTTTTTGAGCGGAGCGCGGCAAAACAATCCTTGCGCAAAATTAACCCCCACTCAGCCACGATTATTTCGTGGAGCGTGGATCGAGAGGGCGAGCTCGCTGTTGCGGAAAATGAAAGTTACCCCTCCCCTCCACCTCACCTCACAAGTTCAATCCTTCGCCTCCTTTGCTTCTTGACAGCACGCGTGCACCGACTTAACAAGTTTGTAAACGCCTCGTCTTCTTGCCTCCGGTTTAAACTCTTCATTAATTTCGTCGTATTTTGCGTTCACTCAGATTCTCGAATTTATATTACTTTTTCTTTTCTTTTTATCGGAATCTTGACAATTCAAATTTCATTTCCAAACAATTCCGAATATTTTGTTCGGACATTGAACATTGAGGACGACTTTTTGAGAATTTGGAGGAGGATTCTTTGTATATTTGTTAGAGTAATTGTAATTCGAGTGAGGATTTGTCATTTTGAGACAGTTCCAATGGTAATCAGCATTGTCTTGTATGAGAAGAATAGTTGCAAATATTCGTTCTACGAATTTTTCTTAGATCGAAATGTCGTTCTAAAGGGTTATTGGAACCACCTGTGTATCCCATGTTGAAGAACTCGCGAGATGAGCACGGAGGGTGGAATTTTTTGAACTTTTGAACTGTTCAGGATCTTGGAACTCTATCAACTTCCCTCTCAAAATCTTAGAACTTTAGAAACCTTGTGAATTCAAGCGATGTACATCTTCATTAGCGTGTGAACCTCGCTCTTGGTCGGTTTAGAATATAGAACTTTCTAATAAATTAATTTTATTACTGTTAAAGCTAACCCAACCACTACTTTCCTTTCTTTCTAGGCATTTTTGTGACAACTTTTCAAAGTTACGTTATCCATCAATTATCGATCTCCTTACTCCTCACGATTGGTCAGAGATACCAAGAAGGCAAAAGTTGGAAAATATCAATGGAACGTAGCAGACGTTGTTCGTTCTGGGGGACATGCAGCCTCGTTAGAGGGGCAAAAGAAGCAAAAAAGAGAGGAACGAAGGGATATTATAATTGTACGGTTCAGCTAATGGAACATGTTCGAGGGAAACTCGTCTGGAATGCACTTCCCTTCGTAGAATCAACGATCGTACGAATTCTTACAGTGAAATTGGAAGGATATCGTTGAATTTGCCTTCGACAAAATAATTCACTTATACCATGCACTTAAATGAATTTCATAAACCAAATTTTCAATTTTTCGAATTTCGTTCTTACGAACGCGCAAGTTTCTAAATTATTAAATTTTAATCTCTCGTCCAAATTCATATTATATTTAAAACACAGTGCGCACGGTTCAAATTACGATTTTCACGATTAATCAGGGAAGGTGATTCGGGTGAGTTTGTTTTGCATTTGGTCAAGATTCGCGTATGCGCGGTTTTAGGCTCGGCCTGAATGTTTCATGAAGGTATCCACCTCCTTTTAATGCAAGCCGCGTTAAAGTGATCCCTATACATAATGTGCATGCATGAGCGTGGAGGAGGAGGAGGATACAGTGAGTGAGGACGACCCTTATCGAATGTCGCGTCCTCAAACATGAGATGCGAACCGGTGGCACGAAAGAGGCGACGAAAATGTAAATACGCTGGAAACCGTGGAGAATTAGATCGGAACGCCTTTTCGCGATGTTGCACAATGTTATACGGAAAAGGAACAAATAATAATTGTTACGTCGCGATGCAATTTTATCGAGCGTGCTTATTTATTCGGTTCAGTTCTTTTTCGTTTGAAGATATGAGAAATAAAATGGAATAAAATGTTGGGGCAACAAAAGATTAACAACAAGAGGGGATAAGTGAAAATGTTTGAAAATGTAGATCGTAGAAAAACGGATATCCAATTTCAAATATAAAACTATATATAATTCGAAACAAGAAATTTTCATTAAAGCCAATTTAATAAACCATCCTTGAATAATAATTCGAGCAGATTATTAAATTTTAGCATTTTGAAAGAACATTTTAAAAAACGTTTAAAATTTTTTTCCACGATCGATGCCAAACTATTAAATCGTGCTAGAATTTATTAATATCATAAAACACGGATGATAAAATTATCCTTTCCCCTTTAACTCGAGTTACTCGAAAAATTATCTTCACTTTGGTGATTTCTGATCGAATCGTCTCATCGGAAGAAAAAGATCTCATAGTGAAACAGACTCGAAACGATCGATAGGTTAACCTAACCAAGAAATTTGTGGTAACAACCATCTAGAGTATCTGTCCGCCATTAGACCACTGGCGGCCATGTTTATCAGCCCCGTGATCTTCTTGCAAGGCATCGACAGGGCGTCTGATGCGCTAATGACTATTGTTAGGTATCGAAGGATACGATCATCATCTCTGCGAAGGGAGCTGACCCCGATGGATTTCGACCCGAAGCTGACCTAAATTATCCGGACCTAGCACGAACATTCGACGTACATATCCGTTAAGCTTCTCAGGTTTCCTGCTCGTCCGTTTCACTTGCTTGGCCATCCAGTGGAGATCCGCTTTCCTCGATCAATGGGCAAACTGAATGCGCTGGTCGACAGTGTTTAATAAACACGCATGACATCGCGGATGAGGATGGTCATCCTCAGGAGACGGACGAAAGGAGAGATGTGCCGTTAATGTTCGATCGGGTAAGATGAATTTTGATCCGTGTGTCGAGGAATTTGAACGGGCTTTGAATCGTACAGAATTGTTCGATGATTTTCTATGGATTTTGAACAGCAGGGGATTATCATGTTTGGTTTTTGCTTAAATACTCTTAGATTCGAAGATTTTAATTAACTATGCGATACTAGCGCCATATTAATTTAATACGAACACGAGGAGAATAAATTTCTTCATAGTTATGCTTGCTAATACTGCTAGCACCATATTAAATTATCTACTTTATCCTTCGAATATTCGAATTAATAAAAATATGAGGAGAATAAATTTTTCCAGAATTATGTTCACTAGTAGATGTTGTAAGTGTTGTTACGATTTGTAGTGACGTTCATATTATCACAACTAGCGCCATATTAAATTATCTATTTTATCCTTCGAATATTCAATTTCATACAAACATGAGAAGAATAAATTTTTTCAGAATTATGTTCATTAATAGATGTTGTAAGTGTTGTTATGATTCGTAGTGATATTAATACTATGAAATTGTCTACTTTATCCTTCGAATATTCGAATTAATAAAAATATGAGGAGAATAAATTTTTCCAGAATTATGTTCACTAGTAGATGTTGTAAGTGTTGTTACGATTTGTAGTGACGTTCATATTATCACAACTAGCGATACTAGCGCCATATTAAATTATCTATTTTATCCTTCGAATATTCAATTTCATACAAACATGAGAAGAATAAATTTTTTCAGAATTATGTTCATTAATAGATGTTGCAGATGTCGTTATGATTTGTAATGATGTTAATATTATGACGATTATATTATGTTAATATTAGCGATACTAGCGCCATATTAAATTATCTACTTTATCCTTCGGATATTCGAATTAATAAAAATATAAGAAGAATAAAATTTTCCAGAATTCATATTATCACAACTAGCGATACTAGCGCCATATTAAATTATCTATTTTATCCTTCGAATATTCAATTTCATATAAATATGAGGAAAATAAATTTTTCCAGAATTATGTTCACTAGTAGATGTTGTAAGTGTTGTTATGATTCGTAGTGATATTAATACTATGAAATTGTCTACTTTATCCTTCGAATATTCGAATTAATAAAAATATGAGAAGAATAAAATTTTCCAGAGTTATAAGTGTTGTTACGATTTGTAGTGACGTTCATATTATCACAATTAGTGACACTAGCGCCATATTAAATTATCTACTTTATTCTTTAAATATTCAATTTCATACAAACATGAGGAAAATAAATTTTTCCAGAATTACGTTCACTAGTAGATGTTGTAAGTGTTGTTATGATTCGTAGTGATGTTAATACGAAATTATCTAGTTTATCCTTCGAATATTCGATTTAATACAAACATGAAGAGACAAATATCTCGAGAGTTGTTACCTATTAAGTATACAATTTTTTAACAAAAATCATTGAGATTAAGATTAATCGAATAGGGCTTGAATAAATTTTTAAAATCGTTTCCCAAAAGATGTTCGCGCCTTTCGATGAATTTCGAAGAACGAAACTCGTGTACGCCCTCACAGCACACCATCAACCAATGTGTTAATATTACGAGCAAACTGCTCCATCAACTTCTCCCCCCCAAATTCCACCCATCCCCACAACTATCTATCGAAAAACTGGCCACCCAATTTCCAAACACGTGCACTGTAGGGGACAGGGACAGTTTCGAGTCGACAAACACTGTCCACCGTTAAGTGGGTCCAGCATCAAACGGTTAATTAACGATTCGAGGAGATTAATAGCAGCCCTCGAGGATCCCGACACGCCACTCGAAATCGAGAGATGCAGGAGGGCGGGACAAAGGGGAGCAAGAATCAGGCGATGTATATGTGTGTGTGTGTGTGTGTGGTAGGGGCACACGAAAACTCGAGTGCATCCGGCGATCGTAGAAAAGGGAGAGGGGGGATGGTATGGAGGAGAAAGGCTTTGTCGCGCGGCCTCGTTATCGAGAACGGAGCCACGCCGATATTCGACGTGGAATATCGACGGAATGTGTCAATGCGTCCTGATGAACCGCGGCGACACGCGTCCGCCGGGCGTTCCACGGTTTTTCGCCGTTCGAAAATTCGATTGCCGCGATCGAATGGACCGACGGAGAAAGGAGGAGGAGGAGGGAGAAAAATTCGTTTCCGATTGATTTTTATTGCCTTGTAATTGTTCGAGCACCCTCGAGCGGCGCCTCCTTTCTCTTTTCGTTTCTTTGAATTCGTACGCGGCAATATTCGAGAACCGTTGGTGAAATTATTATTTATCTTGCCCTCTTTTATTGCTCTTCGTAGATCTTATTATATATAGAAATTTTTGTGACATTCGTGAAACGAGTGTTCTCGATCGGTACTTGATCTCTCTCTAAGAAAATCTAGCTTATCGATCGAGTTTTTTCTCTTTTCTAAGGATAAAGAAGGTGTTGAGAAAACAAGACGCATACGGACGATGGAGAAGAAGAATAAGATGGACGAATTTCGACATACAAAGAAAGTACTTTAATTGAAAGTACGATAGTGGTGGAAGCGCATAGTAATTTTGGGTTGTAACAATTCGATCGCTACGATGTAATCCAGATTGTTACGAATAACGACATATTTAAGGTTAGGTTGTTAAAAATTCGTTATAACGAGTATGACAAAATAACAGGACAATTTCTCTCTTTGAATGAACAATGTTATTATATATCAAAATCCTGTTCGAAAGGAAGAGAATATAATAATAGAGACAAAATGGAAAATTTGTTATCGATTACCGGACCGAGTATTATGGCGGCGAATTTGGCAAAGACACGCGATAATTGGTGCACGTCAAATACACACATAACACAAAGCCCATTTCTACCGATCGTTTGCGTTTCAAAAAGTTGAAATCCGGCCGCGGCTGAATTCGACAGAAAATTGACGTGTTATACTATCGCAGGATTATCAAAAAAGGAGGAACGGGAAGCGATCGTAAAAATCGCGGTGCAATCGAAAATTGCATAATTGGTTGAAAAAGAAGTGGAGAGGAAAAGAGGAGAGAAAACAAATTTTTCTTTCGAAAAAAAAAAAAACTACATTCACCCTCGTAAATTTCTTTGTCCACATCGAAAAGAGGAAAATCAATAAAATCAAACGAAATATAAGAGACCAGAGTAAAACAAAAAAAAATGATAATAATAACAGAAGATAATCCGATCGAAAATATTATTAATATAAATAATACTTGTTGCCGATCGATGTGTACTCGTCCATCGAAAAGATGTCGAACAAGAAGAAGAAGGGGTGAGTTGTCATAGCCGAAGAGAATAGTTTATTTCTAGTTGCTTTCCAGCTGGTTATTCGAGTAAATCGGTATCCGCGTAATACCTGGCTTTCCACGAGAGAACGTCCGGATATCCGATTATATCCGGCCATGTTGCCTTCTCAAGGGGCATTTGAAATTTAAATATGATTCACCCCCGTCTTCTGTGCTTCGATCCACCTTCTGGACCAGTTTTACCACTGCTTTTTCCAACGGACTCGCTTCATAAATTATATATTTATAAATATATTCGCGATATTCTATTTCTTGAGCGACGTTCATACTGCAATTTCACGAAATCTGAGTTCACAATCGTTACAACACGAGATCAGTGATGTTATTATCATTACGTTTGTTCACTTGCAACTTATTCTTATCTTAAGCATAAGTATTCCTTTAACTCGATTACGTTCTCTGTATTAACATATTTTCTGAAAGAAATATTTTTGATATCCCGTGTATACGGATTTAACACGAATATTTTGCGAAAGAAATGTTTTTTATCCTGTACATATGAATGCCTCAGAAATGGATAGGCAAACTTTAAAGTTCGAAATACTTATCTCTTCATACAATGTTTGTTAGATATAAAATTATAAAATATAACACTGTTTGTAAAAAAAAAAAAAAATCTTCCATAGAAAAAGACCCATCCCCGCGACATTTCCGCAGACAAACAAGCAAAAAAGCCGCGACGTGATGAAAAAAAAAAAATAAAAATAAATAAAAAATTGCTCTACTTACGTGATTCGAGGCAGGCCGGGAGGCAGACGAGAGGGAGATTTTCGGGTGCAGGATCGTATCGTCAACTTTTACGGGGTCGCTCGACGCCGATGGAGGGTTGGAAAAGGCAATTTTCTCGCGGCTTCCGTGAAAACGAACGGAACAGATATACACATTTTTCTATGCCGTGAATATTCACGCCGCTCCAAGTAATCCAGAGCAACTCGAATCTCGGGAGAAGAAAGAAAGGGGGAGAAAAATACGGAGAGAAACGAAAAAAATTGCATTGTATCGTCCCTTATTTCCTTCAACCTTCGAAACTAAACGATCGTTGTGATATTTAAAGACCGTAGGGAAAACGTGATAAGTCCTGTATTTTCTTTTTTTTTTTTTTTTTTCTAGAAAAGACTGACGCGAGATATTATTCGTAATGGAACGGAATAAAAAAGTTTAATAGAATAAAAATTATTGCGAAAACTTTTTACTTTGATTCGAAAACAAAAAGCAGGTAATAATTGCAAAAATCAGACTGGTTATTATCAGTATCTGTACATATAGCATATATTATAGAATTCTGATATATTCTATAGTGTATGGTATAATATGTATATTCTAGTACGTGTATATACTCTTCGTTATTATTCGATGCACGATAGTTTCTATACCAAATTAATAACAAAGATATATCGTTCTCTCACCAATAGCTTGTCACATTTTTCCCTCGCAGCCTCCATTTTATTTCAAACACAAGTGCACAATCGTAGTTTAAGAAATATATATATAGCAGACAAATATCCAAACCTTTCATTCGTTTTTTCGATTCTCACATCCTCGATCGACTCACCTTCTCGAAAAGAATCCTACTACCCCACCTTAAAAAACCTAGACGAGAATTATTCGAATTTCTAGAAAAAAAGCTATTTCCTCGCAACGTGCAGCGATTCTCTATAATCTATCAGCGAGTTCAAGTAGTATTATAACAATTCTAGGGTGGAGAGTGACTTGTTGGAGAGATAGAGAAAGATGAACACGTGAAGGACAAAGAGTCGGAAGAGACGACGAGAGAAAAAGAGACAGACAGAGAGAAAAAGAGAGAGAGAGAGAGAGATGGGAGGAAAAAGTGGGACATACGAGATGGAGACGTTCGAAAAACGTGATTAAATTAAACATTTCTGACAATATCGCCGATATAGAAAATGTGAATAAACAAACAAGCTTAAATGCACGATCAATCGTGTACAAGAATATAAAGTAGACCAAAAGTGTGATTTTTCGAAAAAACACTTTTTTCTGCCTATTAACATTTTTCTTATACCATTGATATTTGTAAAAATATTTATTTATCACGCTTTGTGTGCCTCACCCCATATGAAGAAGAAGAAGAAGAAGAAGAAGAAGAAGAAGAGAAAAAACAAAAAAAAAAGAAGAACGGAAAAAAAAAAGAAAGAAAAAATAAAGAAGAGACAACTGTAATGTAGGGGAGGCTCGTACCTTTTGCCCGCTGTGCAGAGTATCTCTGTAAAGTAAAACAGAAAAGAGAAGAGTTAGAAAAAACGTACACATAAATATACAAGACAGATATGAGAGGTTAAGAAGCAACTGAGAAAATGGCGGACTCGAGAGGCACAGAGACAGAGAAAGAGAGAGAGAGGGGGGAAAAGAGAGAAAGAGAGAGAGAGAGAGAGAGAGAAAAATGGAGGATGAAGCGGTTAGAGGGCGCTGTGTAGAGTCTACGAACATAATTATAGCGGAGAACAAGGACACAAGATTCAGACAGAGAGACAGAAGAAGACGGAGAGACACGAAAAGCGGGTGAGAACAGAGGGTTTTTGAAAGAAAGTAGTATACAGTGTTCGAGGGGTGATGTGTGTGTGTGTTTAAAGGAGAAGAAATGCTGATCTGCTGCGCCACGATCCTGTTTTCGATTCGAGGGATGGCTGAAAAAATAAAAAGTAAACTTTTCCAGGCTGAGAGGTTTGAATTTCGTTCTTTTTTTCTATTATTATTATTATTATTGTTGTTATTATTACACTTTTCTCTGTTTGTTTGAAAATGAATTTTAGTAAACGAATATTTAAAAATTGTATCACATATATTTTTACACTTTATTTATTGTGTATTTTTAAGCAATTTTTTTCAGACATCCCACGTATGAAATTGATTAAAGCCGAATAAACGACTATTAAATAATTATGTGTTATACGTATATAAGTATACTCTTTTTTTTAAAAAAAAAAAAAAAAGGTGACAATTTATTACACTAGTAATAATAATTAATCGGAATTTTTATTGATTATATTATTTACAAATGGAGGATATTTATAATTCGTTAATGGAACTTTTGTTCAATGTTGAAATAAAAGCAAATGTTGAATATCAAAATGCAACGTTTAGTTATTGAAATCGATATTTTGCATTATTTATAATTCTGAAAAGATACAATTTGTACGTTGAAACTACGTTGAAATATACCTTGAGATATATTTGCTGCAATTTTATTTACGATCAAATTATAATTAAACAATCAGAATTCGTAAAGAATTTTGGCATCATTAACGTGAAATGAAATGAAAATAAATAATAATAATAATAAAAGCAATGGAATCTCTATAATTTTATTTTTACGTAGTATGATTTGAGAAAATAATGATCCTAATTTGTAGAATGAAGCAAAATGATAATGAAAGAAATATTCTTTTTTCTTTTCTTTTCTTTTTCTTTTTTTTTTTTTTTTTTTTTACAAATTTTGAAGGTCTTCGGTACAAATATCTTCGGTACAGGATCGCAAAGGAGCCCAAAAAACGAAAAAAAGCCGCCAAATTTCACAAAAAAAAGGAACAATTCTTCTTAGTCTACCTGCAACAGGATAATATTCCATTACTTTGCGTTCAATCTACCATGGCGTTTTCGACAAATTATTAAGGACAGTTCTATAGAAGAAATTACGTAGATAAGAAGTGTTATCAGTAAACGTTAATTAAAAGTAAAAGAGAAGAATTTGTTAATACGAAGTATGAAGAGATAATTAGCTTTAAGTTAATCATTAATACCTCCTTTACCTACCATCCAATCCAAAATGTATTAGTTAAAATTATATTATATTAAAAAAAAAAGAAAAAAGAAAAACACAATTTTCTTTTTTTTTTTTTGTTAACATATAATTTCAATTTAAGAAGAATGTTCTGACTTATACAATTACTAAAACACGTACGTGTTTTTATTTCTATTTCAAGAAAATATAAATATCATAATTTTACTTATACACGTCACAACACATTCGCATCGTAAACCACAAAATGTAAATTTACATTATTCGCCTCTCATATATCTCTCCTCTCATATATTTTCATAAACCTTCAACGATTCTCCTCCTATATTACGTATTACAATTATCAATCATCAATCCTCAATCGCAATAAAATCAACTACTTTCTACAAAACGCCACTTCCAATCGAAAACGTCTTACAAAAAGAAAGAAATAAATAAACAAACGTCCACTTTAAACATCACATCACACCACCATTGATATATTACCTCGATTCTTTCAAATTGTCTACACCAAAAAAAAAAAATCAAATTACCAAATAAGATACCTCACCAATCCTCTTCCTTCTCTCAACGTCAGAAGGCTAAAAACAAAACCTTTCAAACCTTCGTCACGCCAAATTCCAAATTCCAAATTCCTGCATCCCCAGAGATGGGGGCAAAAAAGAAGAAGAAGGAAAACCGATCCCCTCGGTTAATAAGATCGAGCGTGGTCATGGTTTTTCGGGCGGCCGTTTATAAATTTCCTTACCGAGATTACGCATCGCAGGGAAGGAATTCTAATTAGTCAGCATGGCGCCGCGCTATCAACCCTTTGCGAACGGCTGCCTGTTGGCCTATGATAACGCACCCCGAGCCGCTGCTCGCCCCTCCTCCCCCGCGAGGCGACCGCAAGGCGCTTAGGGGGGATGCGTGCCACGACTTAGGCCGACGATGCTCGAACGAGCGTGGAGCAAACGTGCCTACCGTGCAAAAATCTCCAGTGATCGCGGACGGACGTTTAAATGTCTGTTAAAGTGGCTCGAGTATATTCTATGTACATGGAGTAAATTGTTCTTCGATTCGATTAAAGGGAAGAATATTTTTAATAGGATTGCTATTAAATTGGAATTTTTCCAAAATTTGTGAATCGAGGATTAATTAAGGATCGGACGAGGATTCGGAAAATTAAGATAGATTAAATAGTTAACGATTAATTGATTGGATGAATGTATTAAAATGTGTTTACTAGAAAATTTATCAGAGTATTAATAAGTATTAAATACTTGATTCTAAACGGATGTTAAATAAAATTGTAAAATAATATAAATATTTTCAAGAATTGCAAATGGTTGATGTTAAATGATCTTAAACAAAATATGGTCCAAATTCTCGATCATTTAGATTTTGTAAAGTGCTTAAGAAATATTTATCTTAATCTGATTATACGTATAGTTTTCAAAAGTTAAACGACAAAATTTAAAATTCAATATTCCAGGATATTTTAGCAATTTCCTCGTCAACTCGAGATTACGAATTATAGAAACATTCATATCGCAAAATAAGTAATCGCGTAAATTATTCTCGCGATTTAAATTTTAATTCGTTAAATTCGTGAGCTTTTTTAAAAAATTTTATCATACCATTATTCCTCCTTTCTTTTTTTCATAAATATCTCTCGGATTAAACCAAAATTTCGCATCAAATTTGCAATTTTTACGCTTCTATTTTCTCATAATTCGGTTATACAGGCTTATGAAAGTATTCATCGATCCATCTCGAAATATACAGAATTCAATTGATCGGGAACAGAGGATAAGAGGGTGCGTGGATTATTATTGTTTGAATATGGACCATTTGCGAGCTTTCTGCGATCGACCGTGTCGACTGAGCTTATGAAAACGTTCATTAAATCCATATCGAAATATACGAATAATGGATAAAAAAAAAAAAAGAAAAATAAAGATCGACAATTTTTTAAGAAAAATAACAACCCGAATCTTCCGATATTATACAAGATTACTCTTAGAATCGCGATTTCATCCCAATTCCGACAATCTGGACAATGGTCTGGTCAATTTTTTTCCCAATTTCTCTTCGAAAAAAAAATATGATAGACGTATCTGGGTTAAAGGTAATAATCAAATGTATCTTGTATTTTATCGTAAATGTCTGCAACCTCTTCCGGGTTAAAAGGCGAGAGGAAGGGGAAGAAAGAGGGGGTTTATTGAGAAAAGTTTTTTCCCCCGGTTTTCGTTTCCAAGCCCGATGGCTGGAATCTCTTTCAAAGCGGTGGAAACGAAAGTTGGAAAACTATGCGAAAAAGCAACGAATTAATTTTTAAATTCCTCCTTGCTCCCGACACTCGATGTCCAATATCCGTCCATTTATAATCATCATATAACCTGCATATCTTCGGACCTGTCCCCTCCTCCTCCTCCTTCTGCATTAATATCATAAAATCGTGAAATCGTGTAACTCTAGCCGCGATACAACAATCGATTTTGTTTCGTTTTAATTGAAGTAGCCCGAACGTTGGCAATAATTCATCCCGATGTATTTTACAATTTACAATTTCGCTCCCAATGATTTCAACTTTCGTCGATGATGGAAATAGAATTAATTAACCTGCTCTCTCTCTCTCTCTCTTTCTCTCTCCCGGCGGGTTTAAATAATCGAAATTCAATATTAAATTTAATTATTTAATAAGCGAATTTTAATCATCGAAATTATATAGTTAAATCATTATACATATATCTCTCGAATATTCATAGAAATCGCAAAATTCGAATTGAACGCGATTGAAATTCAGATTACAGATTATACCGTGTACATATATTGTAATCTTGATGATGGAAAAATTGAAAACAATCTCGAAAAAGTTGTTTCCCAAAAAAGAAATAATAACGCGCGTTGTCAAAGCGGTGTCGTTTCTCAAATTTGCTCGATATTTGTTCGAGCTTGTTTATATTATAACAACTTGATCAAGCAATATCATATAAACTGGCCGCGTCTCTCGCCTCGTTGTTCGCTCGATAACTCAAACACCTCGGCCATTAAAGTCCATCAAACCTTCAAACTCACACATAAGTGCCAAGAACACAAAGAGACGCGGGGCATAATCGGGCAACGCTGGAATTGGCACTTGAAACGGCCACGAAACCAGCCTCAACGGCTCCCTCTGTGCACGCACGCACGCATACACGCGCGCACGACCCTCGTCCGTGATCAGAGTGGAGCCAAGTTGGAGGCAGGATGATGCAGCAGCTACAGGTAAATGTAATTAGGGATTGATCGAATGGTAAGCACGGGCCTGTCTAATTGCCCGATCGGATAACTCTCTTTGGAAGTTCAGAGAGAGGCTGTTGCTGCTAACTTATGCGCTCTACTCGTCAATATTTCTGCGTCGACGTCTTTAATAAAATATAGACGTGACGTGAGCTATTTTTTAATAATTATTCGATAATATACGTCATCGGATTTGTTTAGATGATAACTTTCTCAAAATCAGTAGATGTAATTTGATGTGGAAAAGAGACCAAGTAGAGATATTAGAAGTAATTAGGATCGAATAAATAGATTTAATTGATCGATCTCTTTGAAAGTTCAGAAGTTATTGCTACGCTATTCGTGAATGTGTTTCTGTGTCTTGAGTATCTTCTTAATCATCGTGCTCAAGTTTAATAAAACATAGTTGGGGACGTGCATCATTTTTGAAAGCTAAAGAATAATTATTCGATAATATGTCGATTGAATTTATTTATAGAAAGAAACATAAATTTTTCAAATCTTCTTAATGCTCAAGTTTAATAAAACATAGCTGGAGACGTGCATCATTTTTTGAAAGCTAAAGAAAAATTGTTCGATAATATGTCGATTGAATTTATTTAAAGTGGAATATTTTTTCGAGTATAAATCATTAGGTGTAATTTGATGGTATAATTCAAAAAGCATCTTAAGTATCGATATCTTCTTAATACTTAAGTTTAATAAAACATAGCTGGGGATATGCATCATTTTTAAAAGCTAAAGAATAATTGTTCGACAATATGTCATTGAATTTATTTATAAAAAGAAACGTAAATTTTTCAAATCTTCTTAATGCTCAAGTTTAATAAAACATAGCTGGGGACGTGCTCTATTTTTGAAAACTAAAAAATAATTGTTCGATAATACACTTCACCGAATTTATTCAGAGGACGATAACTTTTTCAAAGTGGAATATTTTTTCGAGAATAAATAATAATTAGATAATTTGATGGCATAATTAAAAAAGGTCTTAAGTATCGATATTTTCTTAATCATCGTGCTCAAGTTTAATAAAACATAGCTGGAGACGTGCACCATTTTTAAAAGCTAAAGAAAAATTGTTCGATAATATGTCGATTGAATTTATTTAAAGTGGAATATTTTTTCGAGAATAAATCATTAGATGTAATTTGATGGTATAATTCAAAAAAAGTCTTAAGTATCGATATCTTTTTAATACTCAAGTTTAATATGACATAGCTGCTCTATTTTTGAAAGCTATTGTGAAATTGTTCGACAATTTATTCAGAGAAAGATGACTTTTTCAAAGTGGAATATTTTTTCGAGAATAAATAATTAGGTGTAATTTATTTATAAAAAGAAACGTAAATTTTTCAAATCTTCTTAATGCTCAAGTTTAATAAAACATAGCTGGGGACTCTTTTTTTGAAAACTAAAGAATAATTCGATAATACGCTTCACCAAATTTATTCAGAGGACGATAACTTTTTCAAAGAATATTTTTTCGAGAATAAATCATTAGGTGTAATCCGATAGGCATAATTTAATTCGAAAAGAACTTTCGATATGACGAATAGAGGTGTAATAAATAGATCGTCGCATCGTTAATTTAATAAAAATTCGAGGGGAGTAGATTTTACGCGACACGATAGAGTTTTCCACTGGTATTATTTTCCGCGTGGCACGAAACGCGGCAAGTTTTAGAACCACCCAGTACAGTTCTCAACACAATGACACAAAGCAAATTAGACGTGTGATATCTAGGTTACCGTAACTTACGAAACAATCTCACTTAATTTTACTGAACACTGGAAATGTATCATGCAATGTAGTTAATGCACTTAAAGTCTCGTTACGGTACACGGCTGGAAACGAAGCTTTCCGTAGCTCTGTTTTCGCGGGCAGAAATAGAACGGAGCACTTTCGAAATCTATTTTTCGAACCAACCGTTTTTCTTCTCTTCCTACTTTTTTCTTTCTTGGAAAAAATATTTTTTCCAATCGATTCCATCTCTTTCCACGCTCGAAACGACGAAAATCAGGGGAATCGATCAAAAATCTAGTTGAAATTAGATATCAAAATCTCTCAAAGTACGTATATATATATATACATATAACAAGAGTACCCAAAGGTCATAATCAACCGGAAACAGAGAGAAGGAAATCAATGGAAATAGGGGGAGGGAGGAAATCTGGTATAAAACGAGTGGCACGGATCGAATCCAGCCTCGTTATCCGGAACCGAAACGTTCAATCGAACGTTTATGAGCCACCTGTGCGATGCCAATGGGACCCGGCACGCATCAATAAGCAAATAATCGAACGTATTCGAGGTATATACGTATCGATGACGATTCGATAGGTTGCCTTTCCAACGAGCACGGCCACTCAAAATTCTCGGCGACCGCAAACAATCGCACGATCGAACTCATCCACGGCCACTTTGCGCCCATTAAACGAATATTTGCCGCGAAATGTTCCTCCGAGAAATGAATTTTCTACGTGTAAACGCATACGAGTGAATCGAATTGAAAGAAATGGAAGAAGTGGAAAGTCAAACTCTGTTTTTCTCGATTTGAACAATGGATTTAAATGTTTGAGAGAAGAAGGGGATCATTTCCACAAAGGAGGTATCCTTTTCCACCCCAAGAAGGGATGTAATAAGGAAATAAGGAACTGTTTAACAGAACCTGTTTGAAAAATGAACACGAACATTTCAATCTCCCGTTATTTCTACGTGATTCTACAAACGAACCTAACATTCGTGAAACCCCAACAAAAGCGCGTCCAATTTCGAAATGAAAAGCTTCTTTCCGCGGGAAGCAATCCCAGCACTCGTCAGAGCTGGGAACAGACGGATACAATTATTAATCGAGTTTGGGCTGAAAAAGAAAAAAAAAAAAAAAGAAAAAGAAATGAATAGGCCGCTTTGAGAGCATTTTAAATGATAGCCAGCTAAAAAAATCCGCGGTGGATATATCAAAAACAGAAAATAAAAGGCGAATCAATAACGAGAAGAATCCCAAACCGAAACGTCCATCATACAAACGTACACCTGAAGGAATTTTCATTTTTTCTTTTTTTTTTATTTTTTTTTTTTTTTATTTTTATTTTCCGGTTCCCTACTATTATTTCTTTTTTCCCGTTTTTCCTCTCCAATGCTTGTTTGTTTCCATCTCCCTCCTCTTCTCCCCTCGTTTTAAATTTTCAAAACGAAACGCAACCATAAGCCAAGAACGAAACTTGTTTTGCACTTTGCTTTCGTTTAATTGAATCGACACGCCACAACGATTGCTATTTCTCGTTCGATTCACGTTGATTGGAACAAAGTTATATTTTTTTTTTTATATTCTTCTTCTTCTTCTTCTTCTCCTTCCTCATTTGTTTTTTTTGCGACTCTTTTTTTCATATACTTGTAAAAAATATACGATAATTGCTGCTGAATTTCAACAGCAATTGTAACTAAAACAAATTTAGATGCAAATGACGAAATGGATATGAAATGTGTTCCAATAAAAAAAAAGAATTAATAAATAATAAACTGCTTCCAGAAAAGTACAAAAAAAAAAAAACAAAAAGGTGAATATCTTTATTTTTCAGATATACTACCGTCTCCCTAATATTTAACTGAAGAGTTTGAGATCAGAAAAAGAATTGGAGCGTATGATTGGCTGCTGGCTGTGAGTCCTCTGGCGGCGGAATCATTCTATAGAAAACGAAAATCAACGAAACTGCATCATGAGCATCCTCGATGTAAACGGTTTCAAATGGCAAGACAGGATATCGACTTGGAAAGTTGATGGGAAGGGAGGAAAGAAATGTGGAACGGGGAGAAAATAGAGCGAGTTTCCTGGAAGAGGAGACGACAATGCGGTTGCAATATGTCAAATGTACGAATATGTCGAATGCATGCCAAGTCTCAATAGGAACAATTTCAAATTTCAACAATTTTCCAATTCATCTTATATATGCGCGCGTATGTGAATAAGTGAAACGTTGTTCTTGTTGTTGTTGATGATAATGATGATGATGATGATAAGATTTACAAAGATAAAAAAAAAGGATAATATAGACTAGAAAAGAAAATTGTAGAAAAGTCAATAGTGGAAAGAATCGGTTGGATTGGTCGGTGAAACCAACCAAGTTAGTCCAATTTTTCAAAAACTGTACAAATATAAAATTTCATATATGATATTAACAGTGCAAATATTAAAATATAATTTTATTAAACCAACAATTCCAAAACTGTAACTGTCTATAAAGTTTTCCAATGTTGAGGATAAAAGGGAAAAATATCAAAAAAAAAAAAAAATCAAAAAAATATAGGCTATGAAAGTTATTCAAACGGGATAACAAAAGCCGTTATATAATTATTGAAACAACCGGCCAATATTGGCTGGTTGACTAAACTTTTTTTTTTTTTTTTTTTTTTTTACGCATCCCCACACCGGCAACGTGTTCGTCGAATAACGTTTTGTATTTTTGCGCACGCTTTTTTCTCGGCTTTCATAAAACATCAATTTCACCATTGGAAAAAAAAATCGACCAACGAAATCACGGTTGTATGTCGAACCTCTTTACCGCAAGCCATTACTTCATAAACTAATAAACAAAGCTGCAGTGGTTGAAATTTTTCTATCAAACCGCAATACTTGCATTTAATTTTTCATATGTTTGTTTTGGTGGAAGTGGTTTGATAAAAATGTTTTAAAAAATTGTAGAGAAAATAATAAATATTTTGGCACGTATCCGTATTGTAGACGCAGAATTCATTAAAATGAGAATATTAGAAATTTGAATACGATTTAAAAGAAAAGACACCAAAAATTGTTATTTTGCAAATTTTAATCGACTTAGTTCTTTCTTAATTAGCTCCCAATATCTAATCCTCAACTATTTAGTCCTCAATAATTACAATCTTTAAATGGTCTGATCCTCAACTATAATTCCTAAATATCTAGTTTTCCAATCCTTAATAATTATAATCTTCAATAATACCTAACCCATTATCCACTCCTTTGCTATATTCCTTAGTAATTATTAATACCTCCTGGATCCTCAATTATAGTCAATAATAACCTATTATTCAGTTCTTCACTATATTTCTTAGTCAATATTATCAATACATGGATCCTCAATTATAGTCAATAATAACCTATTATTCAGTAATTCACTATTATTGCTCACTACCTGAGTCTTTAAATATAATCCTGAATTATTATTATCTCTAATGATCCTCAACTATAATTCCTAAATATTTAATTTTTCAAACATTAATAATTATAATCTTCAATAATCCACTCCTTTGCTATATTCCTTAGTAATTATTAATACCTGGATCCTCAACTATAGTCAATAATAACCTATTATCCAGTTCTTCACTATATTTCTTAGTCAATATTATCAATACCTGGATCCTCAACTATAGTCAATAATAACCTATTATTCAGTATTTTACTATATTCTTTACTAACTATTATTGCTCACTACCTGGCTTTTTAAATATAATTTTGAATTGTTATTATCTATTTGGTCTAATTCTCAATTATAATTTCTAAATATCTAGGCTTCCAAACATTAATAATTATAATCTTCAATAATATTTAACCCATTATCCACTCCTTTGCTATATTCCTTAGTAATTATTAATACCTGGATCCTCAACTATAATCAATAATAATCTATTATCCAGTATTTCACTGTATTCCTCACTAACTATTATTGCTCACTATCTGGATCTTTAAATATAATCCTCAATTATTATTATCTCTTTAATGATCCTCAACTATAATTCCTAAATATTTAGTTTTCCAAACATTAATAATTATAATCTTCAATAATACCTAACCCATTATCCACTCCTTTGCTATATTCTTTAGTAATTATTATCAATACCTGGATCCTCAACTACCTGAATTATTATCCCTCGATCATCCAGCTCTCAAAAGATAAAGAAGAAATAACAAAAGAAAAGAAAGGAACACTTTTTAACAAAATCTTCTCAAAAAGTTATTTTTTAATGGATGAATCAATGTTCGCCCATTTTATTCCTATATCTGGCACTGTAAAATCATTCGAGATAAAAATCATTTTCGTGGTGTCAAAGAAACGAACGGATCTAAACGGCCACGGTCAATCCATAATTCACGGTTCACAAGTTTCGCTCGAATTTTCGCCGCAACCGTGCTTCACTCGTGATTATTAATTGACCTAATTTCGGAGGTGGGCAGGGAAACCCCGTGGCGCGATCGGTGATCGCGATTGGACGATTTTCCTTCGACAAATCCGCGAGTTCTGGGGATCGACCGCGAAGCGGCTTTGTTTGCCCGGCCGATACCCAATCGGGGATGGCTCGAATTTGACGATCATAGAGTTTGGAGAGCCGCCGACAGAGAGACAATCCGAACCCTAATGGGTCCGTAAACATTTGCGTGCGAAGATCAAACGGCATATCGCGGTGGTGTCGTTGCGGCTTCCCATCGAATTTCGACGTTAATGACGTTCATAGACCCTCTCCCCCCAACAACGAGTCTCCATCATCTTTTTCGACTCTCGAATTTTCCCTTTATTTTCCTGTCGATCGTACGAATAACGATGCAAAATAAAATCTCGTTCCTTATTATTTGCTACAAGTCTCGAGATGCGTTACAGTCTTAAAGTGAAAGATCGTTATCTATTTGTTCCTGCACAGTGTCTGGTTACAAAGTTATCATATAGAATTATTCGAATAACGAGGATGATTGGGGAAAAAAGTTGCGTTTACGTTGTGAAGCAATCGAATAATTGTTAAATATGGATATTTCTTTTAGGCGGAGAATGTATGTATTCATCCATTTTTATTTGTAAGAGAAAATATTATATTGTTTATTTTTTTAAAATATCGTTGCATACAAGTTTAAATATATATTTATTCGTTACGTTAGGATAATTAGTTATTTGGTTCGATTGAACGTTTGTTCAATCTTGGTATTTTATTTGTATCTTTCAAAATGGTAAAAAAGGAATCGTATTAATTCTAATCGTACTTTTTCATCGAGAAAAGAGATTGAGATCTGTCGGCAAGAAAAAAGTGTAAAAGGAAAAAGGAAATAAATTTTTGTGACTCTATATTTGAACAAGGGGGGTAACTAAACTTTTGTATTAATAGAACACAACTCTGCAATACGAATCACGATTCTTCCACGGAAAATATAGAATCGACTTTGGGCTTTGACAATTTTTCGTACTTTTCATTGCTTTGTTTTCATGGAGAGAAAAAGAGAGGAAAAAAAAAAAAAGATTCGTCGGTCAGCAAACTGTTTCATTTTGTCAATGCTTCAAAATACAGATACGTTACAACGATCGTGCTTGTTTACACAAAGTTTAAAATCGTCCATTTCTCTTTCTCTCTATATATATATACAATTTTATTCTTTTTTTTTCCTTTTTTTATTTTCATTTTTTGAATATTACGACTTTTGACCGGTTATAATAAAAAAAAAAAAAAGAATAAACGTTCATTGAAACAAAACAATTTTGATTATTGTTAGAATATTTAATCTTTATAACGCCGTTGAAAATAATTTCGAATATTTGACCAAATACGGAACAAACAATTATCATGTAATTAAATTCTTTTTATTATTCCATCCAAATTTTAAACCATGTATATTACTTGCTTTTACTTTGATGTAAATTTTTTACTTTTTAATTTCAATTTATAACTTATGCTTTTATATATTCTACGCAAAAAAACACACACACACAATAATTATAATTAAATAAAATTTTATTCGTGCTCTTAAATCTATTATTTGAGTTAAAACTTATTTATTAGCGATAAATTACTAACAGAGAAGAGAGCGTTTAACAATTAACAAATCTTGTAACAACAAATAAGATAATAGATTCAACAATTGATACATTTAATACAAATAACAACAGATATTACCACGAGGGAATTGGAGATATATTCGCCAACCAATGGAGAGGAAAGAAGAAGAAGAAGAAGAAAAAAAGGACAAAAATAGGGAAAAATTCCATACGTTCGACTGAAAGCAAGATCCTCCTACGGCGATAGGAATCCCATCTCGGTGGGGAAAGCCTTTCCAGCCGATCTGTCGGCTTATTTTCACCGGGGTTGTAAGAAGGCCGGCGGAGGCGACGATAGAAAGGAAGAAGAATCACGGCTGACACCACGTATACACGGACTACTGAATTTCAGCGCAGGCAGAAGCGTAGAATGGCGAGTATCTGTGACGATAAATCCCTTTTTCGACGACGAAAGAAAAGCGCGCCTTGATTCCCGCCTTTCAGCCACGGGAATCCGGCATTTTAAAGTATTCCGTGAAACGTAGCGTCCGTAGGATGCGTTCGACATTTGTCCAACATTCTGACGAGGGATAATCTTTTTGACCACCAAGGGGATCCGGATCGTGCCTTTAAACGTCCGTTTACAATATCGTAAAATATCGCACGTTTGAAACTGAATACCCATTTTTATATCCGATTAAATCAAGTTGGACGGCCAATTTACATGTCTCTATGCAAATTGGATCTAATTGCGGGCGGCCAGATATTAGGAGATGCTTACTACGTTCAACATTGATCTGACTTGGCGCGTTGAATTAGAAGCTGATAGAATTTGATTGCTTGCAGAGTGGCCGGGTAATGGTAAATGATTATTTGCCAACTAATTATCGATTGTCTAACCCCTCCCCCTTGTCTGATTGCCCGTAGATCCTCAAACGATTCTGGACAATTGCCTCCGCGATTGACCAACTAATCGAATCCTTCCAACGAAACCGCCTATCTATCCCCATGATTATAACAAAAATTGATTGATTCGAGATATATTCCTCGAGTAAATATTTCAAATATTCGTTTGCTCGTCGCGCATTCGAGTCGAACGTTGGATAAATGGAACGGGAAATGGAAGAAATTTGGCCAAATTCGAAGGTATCCAAGATTTCTCGAAGCAGAGGAGACAAAATTAGACGAGGGCCAAGAGAGAAAGGTGGAGAATTAAAAATTAAAAAGCGCCGATTCTTCGCAGCAACAACAAAACCGTGGCAAAGGCGAATCGTGGCGACGAAGGAAGATCGGTATTCGGCGACGAACTTTGAAAGAATCGCGTTGATTCGCGGCGAAGTTGGGTTCGTTTTGTCGGGAAGGAGGGGAAGAAAAATGGAGGTGACCGGACAATAGCTTGGCCGTCGCCTCTTTTCCACTCCGTGGCCAGTCCCCTAATTAACCCCCGCATAATGGAGCGTGAGGGGGGAGGAGGTGCATGGAGGTTAAGGGCTGCCAGAGACGACTAGCTTTGATATTTAATCGCGTTTAACGCAAGCGTCGAGGGGGCCAGGTCGCTTTTAATTCTGTTTGTCCCGCAAAAGAGGGGATTTCCTGGCAGCGCCCCCATAGGAATCGCGCAAAGGATCACGGGATTATGGCGACGCCACGCGGACCCGTTCCATTCGAATTACCATTTTCTCTCTTTGTTCCTTTTTCTTTCCCCCTTTCTTTTATAGATTCGCCTCCTTTTTCCCTTTTTTCTTTGTTTTCCTCAAGAAATTTCTTTTTTCGACCGTTGTTCCAATTGTAAATGAAATTTCGCTTTAAAGGATATCACGATGGCGGTTTTACGAGCTTGGAGAGCGAAGCGAAGGTGTAGCTCTCAAGTTTGAATTGTCTTTATTAATTAAATTACGTTGCAAATTGCAGTATCGGCGATTATTTCCTAATTATTCCGAAAAAGAAAAAGAGAAAAGAATCTCTTACAATATATAATATAATTTAAACAATTATAATGAATTTGTCTCGGAGCTCTGCGATCCTAAATAATTCCATTTAAAAAAATGGAAAATAGTTTCATATAAACCGTTCTTTCCAATGATTCTTCAAAGATAACTGACACTCCGACAAACGAGACACTCTGGTGTCATGAAAATTCGTTCGTGAAAGCGGCATCGATCGATCGATCCCTCATTTTTGAGACCTATTTTCCTCCACAATTTCTCAACAATTTATCCAAAGTACATAATTAGTACACGAACGAAACCATATTTTCCACTTGACTTGGAAAGAATTCGGATTCAGAGACCGGTGACTCGGATGCGAAACGAAATTACGAAATTACGAAACGTCTTCAGAGAAATAGGAAAGGAAGTTTTCGATTAAACGGGGGGAGGGGAGGGGAAGAGAGAGAGAGAGAGAGAGCCGGACAAACCGCGGCCCCCGTAACGAGCGCTGGAGGCTCGTTGTTTCTCCAAACGAGCGCGGCAAACGGGTGAACGTAAGATTCCTTTGTAATTCGGTTTATCCTCGCTCGGGGCCCTCCCTTTGTCCTGGCATTTTTAATTCCCCGTAGTCGCGGCAGCGTTGTTGCTCCGTTCAACGCTGCGAAATTTACAACGATAAACATGGAATAGAGCACAAAGGGAAGAAAAATGGAAGAAAATGGAGAATTACGTGGAGGAGGAACCGCAAAAGTGAGGGCGATTTAATAATAATTGCCTTCGATGCCCTTGCTTTTCGTGTATAGCGGTGCATAGCGGTTCTCAACCTGTGAATCGTCGCTTAGAAGATCATTGGTGCAATTTTCAATTGGTAAGTAAGAAAACGATTTAATAATAATTGCCTTCGATATCTTTTTCGTGTATACTATAGCGGTTCTCAACTTGTGAATCGTCGCTTAGAAGATCATTGGTGAAATTTTCAATTGATAAATAAGAAAATGATTTAATAATAATTGCGCTCGAAGATCTTATTTTTTGTAAATTCGTCACTAGATCATTAATGCAATTTTCAATTGATAAGTAATAATTGTCTTCCATGCTCTTGCTTTTCCTTGTACACTATGCATAGCGGTTCTCAACCTGTAAATCGTCGCTTAGAAGATCATTGGTGAAATTTTCAATTGGTAAATAAGAAAACGATTTAATAATAATTGTGTTCGAAGCTTTTTCTGTGCGTAGCAGTGGTTCTCAATCTGTGAATCGTCGCTTAGAAGATCATTGGTGCAATCAATTAGTGAAGGAAAAAATATAAAATATAAATAAAACGATCTAATAACAAATGTGTTCGATGATTTAGAAAAAGAAAAAGATTATTGTTGAAGTTGAAGTACAATAAAGTTTTGGAGTAACATTGAATTATGATATTAATTTGTTTAATTTTCCTTATTTTATGAAGCTTACAAGTTATCTGAATATTATCTGAACATTCAGTAGATATTTTAATATAAATCTACGTGTATAATATATATATCGAGGAAAATTGGCAGAGTTATATACAGGAACGAAACAAGTTTTGAGTAAAATTTCATATTTCATGAAAAGTAATTCCGCAGAAATATGCATTTTTAATTATCTTCCCCGAAACTTGGACCATCTGACTCGATTGTAGAACCGTATAGGAGTCTTCGTTCGTCCATGGATTATATTTTGAGGTAAATGTTTTTCATCCTTTTTGAATATCACGTATCACGTTGAATAAAAAATAAAATAGCGAAGATGAGATTTATTGAAATATCGAGGGACACGTTAATCATAACGTGTAAAGGAAAATGCGCAGATTTGTATTCTCTTTCCTCTTTTACTCGTTTTAAAATTTTAAATCATTGCACCGAAGAAAAATAATCCAAATAAACGAACAAACACGATATTTAATCTCGAAAAATGAAATAACTAAACTAATCTTTCGACAGGCGGATTAACAAAAATCAAACTCTTTGGAACATCCTCGAAACCAACGAAATTTCCCTTAAAAAAAAAAAAAAAAAAAATAAGAGAAAGATTCCGAGGACATCAGTTTCGATAAAACTAAAGTTCGCGAGGAATTCAGCGATGTTTCGAGAATTAAGCAGCTTAGCAGAGAAAAAAACAGAGAGTTTATGGGTGATACGCGCAACAGGAAAGTCCTGAACGGGATTCCCGCGTAGCAGAACGAAAATTCCGTTTGTGCCGATTTATCGAGGCTTACAGAAGGCCCATTCCTCCCCCTCCCCCTCCCCAACGAATGGTTCAACAACTTCCAATCGTTGCAACGATTATTACTCGTTACTCTTTCCTTAATCCGAACTCCGCTGTGTCCACAATTCGGATTTGTGGCGGTATTTGCAAGAATCTGTGGTATATGAACCTGTGGCTTAAACGGAATTTGAAATGTTTCCCTTTTGTTTCTTCTGCTCTCCTCCCTTTTTTTTTTTTTTCCCCTCCCCTCAACGAAATCCCGCTTTGAATCGCACCGCCATTTTTTCCCCGATCTTTCGGAAAAATTTTTCCCCGCCGATGGGGATCAATTTCGAGTGAAAAAAAAAAAAAAAAAAGTAAATTTGTCCTTACAATTTTACACGATAAATACAATTAGATCGTCGATTAAAAAAAAGGGAGAGAAATGGACTGAAATTTCTCTTCCTATCCGTCAAAAATAAATAATCTGTTGACAGGGCAGTGAAAACAATAAATACAAATATACGAGTTTCGCTGAACGAATATATTTTCATTATACGTGATTGCGCCAACTATGAAGCGAGCAGCTAGCTAGCAACATCGAATGATGAAACCAGAAATAAAATGAACTTAAAATTCTACAACATAATCACGAATTCGAACAGAACATCTCTGCTCGGTTAAATTCGCGTGGAGGGAAGCGCAGCGTGCGAAAGAAGAGAAAAATCGACGGACGTAAGGGAAGCAAAGCCTCGAGGAGGAGGAGGAGGAGGAAGGAAACGGGAAGGAAAGATCGACAAACATCGGAAACGAAGAAACGGTGGAAAGTTTTAATGGCGAGGAACGGGACGAGCAACGAGGATCCGGCATGAAATATGCAAAGGCGTAGCGAGCGTGTATTGGGGGGGGCGCATAATCGTCGCGGCTCGCGCCATTGTTCCGGCCACAATGCGGACGTATACAAAATGCGATCCTGATAAAAGTCGCCGCGGAAACGGCGTGGCGCGGCTCATGAATTTTTCGCCGCGATTTACGTGACAAAGCGGGCAAAAGGAGGGCGAGGGGAGGGGTGGAGGAGGAGGGAGAGGAGGAGGGGCGAGGAGGAGACCTGTATAACGTTGGGCAACCGAGTTATCATTGCGAGGCTGCTCGTCAAGGAAGTCGAAAATTATGCGCGACACCAGCGCCGCATAAAAGATCGTGAAACCCGCGCGAATTGTTTCTCGCCGATTTTTACGCCGCCTCTGTGTCAAGGTTCGCGATACGCGAACGAACGGGCACGAAAAGTTGGCGAATTTCGGGGAAATTGCTGTGCACTTTATTGGACGTCTCTCACATAAATACATAAATATACGCGCAAGGTATTATTCGTGAAAAAGTCGTGGAACGGTTTAAGTAATGGGTTTCGGAGATGGTGTAATGATACCATCGATCAATGCCATTGAAATGGATTTCTTCTTGGATACTTGGGAGGAGAAAAATTGTTGCGTTCAACATATTTCAATATGGTTATTCGTTCAGCAGATAGATCTTCCGAAAAATAAGGATTTCGATGGTTGATTACTGAGATCGTCAAGAGTAATCGCAGCTTTCAAAATCGAGTTGAAGATGTTGACGAGACATGGAAGATCAATTGTAATTATATTTATAAAATCAGCTGTTCGTATTTCATTAGTAACACAAAGTTTTGTTGTAAAAATTTGGAAAGTGAATAATTCCTTTTATCCAATTTTAATCTCGAAACATTCACGTATATAAAAGAGAAAAAAAGTTGATGTCATTGAAATGAATTTCTTCTTGGTCGAGTTGAAGATGTTGACGAGACATGGAAGATCAATTGTAATTATATCTATAAAATCAGCTGTTCGTATTTCACTAGTAACACAAAGTTTTGTTGTAAAAATTTGGAAAGTGAATAATTCCTTTTATCCAATTTTAATCTCGAAACATGAAATTCATATATAAAAGAGAAAAAAAGTTGATGTCATTGAAATGAATTTCTTCTTGGTCGAGTTGAAGATGTTGACGAGACATGGAAGATCAATTGTAATTATATCTATAAAATCAGCTGTTCGTATTTCACTAGTAACACAAAGTTTGTTGCAAAACTTTGGAATAATTTGTTTTATCTAGTTATGAAATTCACGTATATAGAAGAGAAAAAAAATTGATGTCATCGAAATGGATTTCTTTTTGGTCGAGTTAAAGATGTTGACGAGACATTGATGCGTAATTTAAAATAGAGAATCAATCGTAATTATATTTATGAAATCAGCTGTTCCTATTTCACTGGTAACACAAAGTTTGCAAAAATTGGGAAAGTGAATAATTTGTTTTAATCTCGAAACATGAAATTCAGGTATATAACAGAGAAAAAAAATTCCAACATAGTTATTTATTTATCAATCAATAGATCTTATAAGGATTTTGATGGCCGATTACTGAGATCATCAAGATTAATCACAGCTTCCAAAATCAAGTTAAAAATATTGACGAGACATTGATGCTTAAGTTAAAACAGAAGATCAATTGTAATTATATTTATAAAACCAGCTGTTCGTATTTTTGTTGCAAAAATTTGTAATCTAAATCTTTGCTTTCTTTTATCCAATTTTAATCTCGAAACATTCACGTATATAAAAGAGAAAAAAAATTGATGCATCGAAATGGATTTCTTCTTGGTCGAGTTGAAGATGTTGACGAGACATTGATGCTTAAGTTAAAACAGAAGATCAATTGTAATTATATTTATAAAACCAGCTGTTCGTATTTCACATGTTTGTTGCAAAAATTTGTAATCTGAATCTTTGCTTTCTTTTATCCAATTTTAATCTCGAAACATTCACGTATATAAAAGAGAAAAAAAATTGATGCATCGAAATGGATTTCTTCTTGGTCGAGTTGAAGATGTTGACGAGACATTAATTTAAAATAGTAATTTAAAACAGAAGATCAATTGTAATTATATTTATAAAACCAGCTGTTCGTATTTCACATGTTGCAAAAATTTGTAATCTGAATCTTTGCTTTCTTTTATCCAATTTTAATCTCGAAACATGAAATTCATACGTATTTATATACAGAAAAAAAAAAAATTGATTTCGCGACGATTTTCAAGTAGCAAGTATTACAAGAGCGAAAAATAAACGACGTGACGTTTCGATCATCGCCCAAAGTGTTTTGAATTTCACCGATTAACAGGTTTTTATGCGCGGAACCATCGAAGCATTGTTCTTCGTCCGGAATACGTTATAAAACGGGCCGCTGGTAAATACGGTATACATTAAAATATATTATCCCCGGCATAATAAAATAAAACGCAAGCACGTATGGCCGAGCGGAAAAAGGGAAAACGGGGATTGGAATAATGAGAGTTAAAGGTAACCGATGCGTATGATCGTGCGTACTGGAACATTTCACGGGGAATAAAATGAAAAATGAAATTTCAAAAAGGGGGAAAAAAAAAAAAAAAAAAAAAAAATAGGAGGAAAAATGAAAAAGAAATGAACCGCGTGTATATAAGTGAGAATGTTTACACAGTTTTGATTTTTTTTCAAATATTCACAATGAATCGAAACTGCGTCTGTTCTTTCTCTCCAATTTTTTTTTTTTTTTCCCCTCTTCCTTTGCTCTTTTTTATCACGTACAAACTTCAAAAAAATAACATAAAACAAGAGTAAAAATAAAACAAATCTCCACATTACAGTTCCCCTACATTTCATAATAATATTTATGAAATACATAAATCGTGCGTACATAAACATGCAAGATTTAATCGTAAACGCTCGTAAACACATTTACAACTCTTTTAAGATTTAAACTCTCTAAAACTACTAAAAAAGAGAAAAAGAAAGGAAAAGCGAAAAGAGAAAACTCGAAAGAATCTCTTCAATGCATCAAATTAACGACACAGAATTTAAAAAAAAAGAAAGAAAAAAAGAACCAAACCCCCTCCCGTTCTCTTCTCAGGAAGTCCAGGGGACAGGATATGAAACCTCGTTTATTTCGAGATTCTGAAATCCGGGATGAAAAGAACTCGAAAGAAAGAACATTCGAGATCGCAATAATCCACAGAGATGGGAGTAATCGGGGGAAAGAAAGTGGGGAGAGAAATGTCTTTAGAAATGCTCGTGCCCTCTCCTCCTCCCCGCTCCCCAACGTCTATCTCGACCCGTGTAATCCGGCCGTGATCAGCATGGCGGCCATTTTGACCGGCCCCGCGAAAGAGGTACGAGACCGAAGGAACACCTTCTAATTTGTAATGTAAATATTCTTCCCCCCCTCCACCTCCTCCTGACGAGAGAATTAAAAAGAGCACCGCCAGCAGCTAACATTTCCTTCGCGTTATCTTTTCCCAGTTGGATCCAACGCCAGTGGATAACGTTGAAACTGGATCGGTTTCTTCTCTTTTTTCTTTTTTCTTTTTTTTTTTTTGCTTTGGGACCAATACGCGCGATGGAATGGAAAAAAAAGAGGAAAGAAAACTGTTGATCGCTGTTTGGAGAAAAAGTGTTGATTCGGAGAAGGAATTTTTTATTTTTTTTTTTCCTAAGTTATTCGATACGAAATTTATTTCTTAAGTCGATTCGATCGATTTTACTGTTGGCAAAGAGATAATTAGTCCCGCGTTAATCAGTCCAGAAAGGCATAATTTTTTTTTATATCCTCCGTTATCCTCCAACGATCATTCCATTCGTCGCGCACGAGCGAAACTCGAAAATGAAGAAGATAGAGCGCAGGAAAGGGAAGAAAAAATAAAGTCGATCAGGATGGATGGAGGGGGGGATGGATACGAGTCGAGATTAGCATTTTAATCGTTGAGGCGATTCAGCTCGTCCATCGGCCGCCTTCGAAAATCGTTAAATTTTCCTGCAAGACGCGAGGGCAAGGCCACGATATTAATCATTTGATTCAGTTCAAGCATGGACTCCAAGAGGAATATGTAATGCAGCGTGTAATTAATTTTTATTTCGCTGCGTATAAATTCGATAATCCGCTCTTCCATGCTTTTCTTCCTTATATTTGGCCTCGTTTTCCAACGGCCGTGGAGAAATACTTTCTACTGCTAATTGAGGTTTAAAGATTAATTCGACAAATTTTCTTTTTTGTACAATGGAATATGTGAGATCGAGCCACGATCCTAAATCGGGTCGTCACGATCATATTTAATTGAAACGACACAGGAAGAATGTTTTGTTAGAATTTATTACGTACGATGTTGCAACAGGCAGGAGACAAGTGGTATCCAAAGGATTGAATATTGATATTGGGGATAAAAAAAGGCTCGATGAAAAATTAATAAAAATTATTAAGATTTCACGATTTGCGGATTTTCCTTTTCTTTTTTTCTCTCCTTTATTGCGATAATATAAGATTATTGTTATTCTCGAACGATGAATAACGTTTTATTCGCCATGTTTTTTCAGCTTGTTATTTGGAACATACAAAAGCATATCGTTATTAATTTTATTTCAACATATTAATGATTATTATAACCTGTATGATTTCTCCGCTATTTCCCTCGGGGTCAAAATAAAAGAGGGTAAAATGAAACACGATATTAAAGTTAATTAATAACATCATGATAATTTATCCCGTGCGCTCCTAAAATTTTATTCCCAGTTCGTTATTTCTTTCGTGTATTTTAATCCGAATGCAAATTGACTACTTTTTTTTTCTTTCTTTTTTTGGTAAAATCATTTTTATAAATTACCTCAAATTTGGAGAATTTTCCAAAGGAACCAGTTTTTTATAACTTTCTTCGCCTCTCTATTTCTAGCTCCATAACAATAACCAATTACTATACTTTTCACATCCATCCCCTGTGATAGAAATTAATGGAAACCTGATTTGGAATTCTGAGAATTTTAAAAACTTTAATTAAGCTTCGAATTCGCAATCATTTACGACACCCTTTAATTATTTCGCGAAATCATCGAAATTTGGTTATATTTGGAGGAAATTTCTCGATTTATCGCAAATAACCACGACTTGGACGCAAAATTCATTAATTATCGGGAAGAAAATACATATATATATCTTATTATTAACTCGATTTTCGATTAACGATTTATTTTTAACTCGCATTTATTTTATCTCTTCGCTCTTGTTATAACATTATACTCTTGATCGTTTTATTCTCGATTATTCTCTCTCCTTTCACGAGATAAAAATTATTATTTTAATGTTCCAACGGCGACGAAATAGCGATTCACGGTATCGGTTGATCGGGCATAAAGCGTTAAGATGAAGCAAGCGTGCAACAGAGTTGATCTTTCAAGGTGGTGCCTGCTCCATTATAGCTTCCGTTGCGTGATCGCGAAACGAACTGGGATGGCGGGATACCGAGGGTAGCCCTTCGTGCGTGTTCCTCGTTGCTGTGCAACTGTCTATTCCCACCCGTTAATCCCAACAGCGTTTCCGGTTGACGGGTAAGGTTGCTGGTTAGAGTGGACACAACACGATATTCGTACGAAATTTCGCCTCTGTTATACACGGCGAGTGTCGAAATTCGTGGTTCAATCGCGTGGAAAAGGGGGGACAGCAACGTTCGAAACACGTCACAACGAATGGAAGAATACTTTTTATTCAAACTTGAAATATCGTGTTATCGATTATTGCTTTTGCGGAATTGTGAAATTTATTTGGATTATAGTGGATTAATCTCGATCTTTGGAAAATTGGTGAAAAAAGTATGAGAAAATGATAGAATGTCGTAGAATGGTTTCAAACGAAACTTGAAAAATCGTATCGATTATTACTTTTGCAGAATTGTGAAATTTATTTGGATTGATAGATTGGATTGATCTTAATCTTTGAAAAAAAATTGGAAAAAATATGGAATATGAGAAGATCGTATCGATTATTACTTTTGCGAAATTGTGAAATTTATTTGGATTAGTAGATTAATCTTTGAAAAAAATTGAAAAAAATGTGGAAAATGAAAAAATCGTATCGATGATTATTTTTGCAGAATTGCGAAATTTATTTGGATTAGTAGATTAATCTTTGAAAAAATTGAAAAAAATGTGGAAAATGAAAAAATCGTATCGATTATTATTTTTATAGAATTGTAAAATTTATTTGGATTGATAGATTGGATTGATCTTAATCTTTGAAAAAAAAATTGGAAAAAATATGGAATATGAGAAGATCGTATCGATGATTATTTTTGCAGAATTGCGAAATTTATTTGGATTAGTAGATTGATCTTTGAAAAAAATTGAAAGAAATATGGAAAATGAAAAAATCGTATCGATTATTACTTTTGCGAAATTGTGAAATTTATTTGGATTGATAGATTGGATTGATCTTAATCTTTGAAAAAAAAATTGGAAAAAATATGGAATATGAGAAGATCGTATCGATGATTATTTTTGCAGAATTGCGAAATTTATTTGGATTAGTAGATTGATCTTTGAAAAAAATTGAAAGAAATATGGAAAATGAAAAAATCGTATCGATTATTACTTTTGCGAAATTGTGAAATTTATATGGATTGATAGATTAATGTTAATCTTTGAAAAAAAAATTTGGAAAAAAATAAAGAAAATGAGGAAAATACGTGGTGATAGAGTGATTGCATATTAATGATACGAATACACCATAGGATATTGATGATCGATGAAAGAGAATCGATTTCGATTGATTTGTCGTTTGAGAAGAAATTTTGAGAATTTTGATACGTGTTGAAAACGTTCGCATCGAAATTGCGCGTATAATATAATTAAAATCATCGGAACTGACGAAAATCGGCGAATTCGTCCGTTTGAAGTAGACATTTTCAAGTTTAAAACCGTTCCATCGAAATTATGGTATTGCGCATTGCGGTTTCGGATTTTCATTTTCATCAAAATGAGAGTAAACCGAAATCCACCCTCCGATTACACGATCAACAATCCCAACAAATTAATTCGAGCTCGAAACAAAAATAATAAATCCTCTCTCCGATCCTTTCTCAAAGAAAAAGGGAGCAAAGATAAAGGAATATCCTTTCTCCTATCTTTTCTATCCGAAAAGACATTTTACATCGTTCGTAGATAAATCAAAAGAAGTCCTAACGATCGCCAAATCCTTGATTTCTTTAACACTCGCATTCGGGCGACGCTTGCTTACTTAAGGATCTGGTAATAAAACTATCGAATCGTTATAAAAGTAATGCAAAGATGGTTCGTTAAAAAAATTATTTAATAGAACGTAAACCTAGTATGATATTTGACTACTGATATCGATAAAATTAGAATTCCAATTCCTCTATTTATATAACGATTTATATAAATAAAATTCAACGTATTATATTTTAATTTCATTAAAGATTCACTAAGAAACGTAACTCTTCCATTTTTCGATATTGGAACGAATCAGGATAGAAAGTTACACAATTATACTCGTCAAAGGTTCGAGTTCATGTAGAGTGTGGATCTCACGAATTGAAAACGATGAAAAGAAATGACGAGGCAGATCATTCAACGACTCGAATTACTAAAATATCGAATTACTAGAATATACTGCTACAGTGGCGTTGCAGATTTCGTTTGAAGCAGTCAACGCGTTAAGGAAATAAAATTCGATCTATCCAGCCCCCTTCAGAGGGGATGAATCTCGAAAATCGTCGCAGTTGGTGGCGTCGATATCTCGATCCCAAAGGTACACAAAGAAGGGGAGGGCTCGACGCGCGAATGACAAATCGTCGGCAAATAATAAATCTGTCGATCCACGGATGATTCTTGCTCCCCTTCCCCCCTCTCTGAAGAACGATCGCCGCGGTAGGGGTCGTGTTTTGCGCGAAATACGCCGAGTATTGAATCCTTCCTTCCCTTCTTGAAAGTCGAGGAATTTCCTGCCTCCCTCTCGCAATTTATTTTCGTCTTCCTCTTTCTTCTCCTTTTATCGTCTTTTTCTCGTTGCTTTTCAGAGAGAAAGCGTGGTATATGTATATATATATATATATGGTAAATAGAGAATTTGTTCATTGACAGAAACACATTTCAGACAGAGATCAAAGAGAAGTTGTCGAAGAGAAATTGAGAGACATAAAATAATATTAATCTAGCTTTGGCAAATATTATTCAAGAGTAGGTTGGAAATTATTATTGGATTAAATTGGCCATTTCGGTATGCAATAGTGGAGAAAGAAAAGACGAAACAAACAATTGGAAAAATGCAACTCCTCGTCAGAAATGATGAGTATGAATTTCCAAGCTTGGTAAAAAGATTTTCCAAGGATCGGTAATCGAGAATATATATCCTGCCATCATGATTTTCATTACATCCCCTAAATCCACGGATCCTTCGCGATCCTTTTGAAAAAAGTGATTCTGTCGCAAAAAAAAAAGAAAAAAATAAATCCAAAAACTATCGAGGATGGGGCAACGTTTCCCTCGGGTTCGAGATCACAGCGTTTCGAAACTCGGATTTCGCGCCCCCTCGCGCGAGGATCAATCTCATTAATTTCCATCAACGACGACTCGAGGACTCTCGTCGAATTCGAGGGAAAAAAAGAAACGAGGAGGCTCTATCTAAGCTCTTCGGGATATCCAACGAGGAAGGAGGAGGTGGAGGGTAGGAAAATTCAGCGACGCTTTCCTATTAATCGACCCTGATGAGAAATCAGCCCTGGAAGGAAATCAAAATCGGACCAAGAAGACGTGCAACCGTCTGATCACGATTTCAACGTTTCCTGATTATTCCCTCTCCATATATATACATGTGTGTGTATGTGTGTGTGTGTGAGGCAATGTTGTCACGTTGGCGAAATGGAGCCATTAAATTTTCGAAAATCACCCCGCTGAAATTTTTCGAAGTAATAATGATTCATTAAATAATACAAACTATAAATTCATATAAATTTATTTTATTCGTTATTCACGAAGTTAAATATAGAATTAAATATACTACTATGAATAATAATATATAAAATTTATTTTTTAAATAAGTTTAATTAATAATTATTGTAAAAAAAATAAGATTTACAATTCCCACTAATACAAGTAATAATAATAATACGAATAATAAGTTTATCCGTTTATAAAATTAAAAATTATATATATATAAAATTCGTTCGATCTATTTTTAAAAAATCATTTTCCTTTACGTATAATTCTATATATCACTCTTTTCCCTCTCCATATATATACATACATGTGTGTGTGTGTTTGGCAATGTTGGCGAAATGGAGCCATTAACCGAAGGGAGTCAAATTTTCGAAAATCACCCCGCTGAAATTTTTCAAAGTAATAATGATTCATTAAATAACACAAATTACAAATTCATTTATATGTAAATTTATTTTATTCGTTATTCACGAAGTTAAATATAGAATTAAATATACTACTATGAATAATAATATATAAAATTTATTTTTTAAATAAGTTTAATTAATAATTATTGTAAAAAAAATAAGATTTACAATTCCCACTGATACAAGTAATAATAATAATACGAATAATAAGTTCATCCGTTTATAAAATTAAAAATTATATATATACAAAATATCTTCGATCTATTTTTAAAAAGTCACTTTCCTTTACGTATAATTCTATATATCATTCTTTTCCCTTTTCATATATATATATACATACATGTGTGTGTGTGTGTGTGTGTGCTTGGCAATGTTGGCGAAATGGAGCCGAAGGGAGTCAAATTTTAAGTTTAATTAATAATTATTGTAAAAAAAATAAGATTTACAATTCCCACTAATACAAGTAATAATAATAATACGAATAATAAGTTCATCCGTTTATAAAATTAAAAATCATATATATACAAAATATCTTCGATCTATTTTTAAAAACTCACTCTCCTATAATATTCTATATATCACTCTTTTCGATTTAATCAATGCGAACTGATACTTGGAAAAACTTGTCCAAAAATATTCCGCGCAACTTCCCTCCAAAAAGAGATTCGAAACGAATATCGACGAATATCCGATCTTGATTCGGAGACACCGAACGAGAGAGAGAGAGAGAGAGAGAGGGAGACGATCGAGGAGAATCGGGGCAGAGAAGAGCGGGGGGCGAGCGAAGCTGCGGGTGGCGTCACAGGCGCATGGATATACACGCGTCATGGGACACCGTGTGTCAGTTTTAATTAGCGCGCCACGGGCATCGATGCCGGGAGCCCATCAAACATGGGCCACCGGTCACGTTGGCCGGTGATCGTTAATAAAATTCCACCACCATCGTCTGCCATTCGCCGAAACGTGAAGTCGTGGGCAGCGGCCGTCGGCGCTTCAGGCGGCGCGTTATTCATCTTCGACGGGAGGATGAATAGGAAGGGCTCGAGCAATCCTCGGATTCAGCCATTTTTGCCTCGTCGGGCGAATGATCGCGGGATGGCGTCGATCGATGAATCCATCGGTTTCGCCAAACGGTTTACTTCGTTTGCTTTCGCCGCGATTAAACAACACCGCGCGATAATGTTGGAAATAACGATGGCAATATCGATAGTTGACCGGCTTAATCGGTAACAATGACGAATGGTGTAGCATGGGCGGCGTACTAATTAATTTCAATTAAACCTTATTGACTCAAACTCGGTTAATCACTGGAAGTTGAGCGACCGTATCTCTGCAGCACTCATTCGATTATTCGGGATTATTATTCTTATGTCTTGTGGATAATTTATTAGCTGTCGATTCCTTTTTACAGGTGTAAAAACTTGTTGGAACAAATGGATTGGGATATGAATAGGAAAATAAATAGGAAAATGTGTGTACAGGATTAGCAGTCATTCGATTATTCGGGATTATTATTCTTATGTCTGGATAATTTATTAGCTGTCGATTCCTTTTTACAGGTGTAAAAACTTGTTGGAACAAATGGATTGGGATATGAATAGGAAAATAAATAGGAAAATGTGTGTACAGGGGATTATTATTTCGAAGAATAAAATCTCTTGATAAACATCGTAGAGAAGGAAAGAAAGTTTAGAAAGCGAAGAAAAAAAAAAAATTGACCTACTCGAGAAAGTTTATGAAATATAGGTAACCCTCGAAGCAGGTGCTTGATCATTTTGCAGCTGGAGCCTGAATATGGAATACTGGCTCTAACGCAGGTGCAGAAAGGTGTAATATACCTTTCGCTGTTGGCTACGCTCATATTTAAATTCAACCACACGCCTGAAGGGGCACTAAGTAATGATAGGTGGTTAAAGCGCGTGATCGTTATTAAATTGTTACGATAAGATGGAAAAAAAAAACAAAAAAGTTAAGCAACTTCGTTAATATATAATAATTTATCCAACTTTTATAGTTCCAATTAAAAAAAAAAAAAAAAGGATTCCACGAATTATTCACGAATCGATAAATATTATTATCGATTATCTTTCTCCTTTGTGAATTTTAATTTTCTTTTCCTCCATTTCTTTTTTTTTTTTTTTATACCAATTACTTTTTCCCCTTCCTTCGGTTATTCCCGGTACAGATTAAATATATCACGCGTTGAAAACGATATAATAAACAATAAATGCGTTTCCGGAAACGTTCGCAGATAATGGGAAGTAAAAAAAAAAAAAAGAAAAAAAACCGATAAGGGCTGCCTTTCTGGAGCAAAGTTACACGAAGCGCACGTTAGAACGCATGCGCTGATAACGATAAACGATACGGGGCACACATGCGGGTTGTACACATGTAGAACCCGCGGAAAATTCTATACAATCACTCTAACGACGCGTGAAGTTTGATTTTGACGCACGTTGCAAAAGAATCGAGTCGAGTCGTGTTCGATTGGCTGTGGGAAAATGCTGCATATAACGAATATGATTCCAAATCCGCCCCCTAAAATAGGATATTTAAGGAAAGAATCTTTCAAGAAAGATTCAAAGATACAATTTACGATATTAGGTATTTGCTTCCTTCGGATATCGACTCCAAAAAATTGCATTTCGATCGACGACACGGCCGATAAAAATTAGAGCAATCGATAGAATTGTTGGATCAAACATATAAGGATGTATTCTCGATAGAAGTGTTATTTTTTTCTTCTTGTACAAAATTGGCAAACGATAATCATCCTTCAAGAGCGCAAAGAATAGAATTTTTTGGAAAAAATTACATTTTGATCGACGATAAAAATTAGAATAATTAATAGAATTATTAGTTCATATATAAGGATATATTCTCGATAAAAAATTGGCCAATAAAAATTAGAAAATTAATCAATAAAATTATTAGATCAAAGATATAGGAACATATTTTCAATAGAATTGTTAATCATCCTTCGAGAGGAAAGAACGAATAAAATATCTTTGGTGAAAAATTATATTTTTAACGATATGGTATGGTTAGATCGATGATCAAGTAGAACATATTCTCAATAGAATATGTTATTTTCTTCTTCTTGTATAAAATTGGCAAACGATAATCATCGTTCGAGAGCAAAGAATAGAATTTTTGGCAAAAAATTATATTTTGATCAACGTGTAATGAATAGAATGATCAAGTATGAGAATATATTCTCAATAAAACTGTTAATCATCCTTCGAGAACAAAGGATAAAATATCTATGACAAAAAATTACATTTTGATCGACAATAAAAATTAACCAATAAAAATTAGAGTAATCGATAGAATTATTAGTTCAAACATAAGGATACATTCTCGATAAAACTGTTAATTGGCCAATAAAAATTACACGTATTCTCAATAGAATTGTTAATCATCCTTCGAGAGCAAAGAACGAGTAAAATATCTTTTAAAATGAAAAATTACATTTTGAACAAAATAAAAATTAAAGTAATCAATGGTCAGATCGATGATCAAGTAGGACATATTCTCAATAGAATTATTTTCTTCTTCTTGTACAAAATTGGCAAACGATGATGATCGTTCGAGAGCAAAGAATAGAATTTTTGGCAAAAAATTATATTTTGATCGACAAAATGGCCAATAAAAATTAGAGTAGTCAAACGATCAAGTATGAGAATATATTCTCAATAAAACTGTTAATCGTTGTTCGAGGGCAAAGAACGAGTAAAATATCTTTGGCGAAAAATAACAATTTGGACACCAACTTGGGTAATAAAAATTAGATCAACAAAATGGTCAAGGAGAGGAGGACACGTTTCAATAGAATTGCTCTGATCCTTGTATAAAATTGGCAAATCGAGAGGAAAGAAAGAAATATCTTTGGCGTAATATACGAAACAACGCTATTAAACACGTTCCACGCATACGGATCGCAGTCGTAATGATAGTCAAAACAACGTTCCAGCCAGTTCACGCTTGAATTATAACTCACTGTCAATGCACCCAAAACTCGTGGCATCCTTTCGCATCGTGGCACGGTGCCATGATCTATTAGCGTCGAGAAATGCTCGTTATGTTTCTGACGATAGAGATAGCGGCGACTGGGTCAATTCTGATCGATATCTCGTGAAATTAATTCCAGACAGATTCTCTTTTCTTTGTTTTAAAATGTTCAAAATTTAATTTCTATGATATTTTCACAAAATTCACAACGTTCAATCCGCTTCTTATTAATATCAAATTCCTTATCCATTCAACTCTGTTCGCCTATTCTTCTCCGCTTCGCTCGAATTATGATACGGCGCTAATTAGTCCAGAGGTAACCGAACCAGTGTATTAACCAGAACAAAACGAGAGATTCCCTTTGTCGAATCTTTCACTCCCTCCCTTTACGCGGCGCAAGTGTCTCTGCAAATATTGCTGATGCTTTGCAGCAGGGTTATATCTCATTAAAACGAAACTTGACGAGCACACAGGGAGAATGACTTTCTAGGCTTCAATTACTAATGGCAGATTCAATATTATATCGCGCTCTCTTTCAATTTCAGTCCTCTCGATTGTAGGCAAAATTACGAGTCCTTTGAACTGCGGCAGAATTTCTATTCCCGTTAAACACGGGACACGCGTGTCAAGTTATAAAGTCACCAAGCGTGTAACTTTGATTACACATCGGGATCAGACGTTTTTTTTACGAAGAAGAGAAAAATTCTGAAAAAATTCTGATTCCTTCTTTCTTTTTCCTTCTTTCAACAAGAGAAGCATCGACTTGGATAGTTGTTCAAAATTGAGAAGAGGAACAAGAGGAGGGGTTTACAGGGGTTGGCCGCGCTTAATCCTCCGAATCGAAAAATTATCCCGCAATTATTTTCTCAGCGGATTCTGCGCAATGAATAAATTCATCGAGAAAAACACGGCCAAGTTTCCCTATCCCGTGCAATATTTGCATATCGAAGTTAGTTGGTTCAAAGAAGAATTTCTCATTTCGTTGGTCCGTCTCTTATTTCTCTAATTAAACGACTACTGTGCGAACAAAAAAGTGGTGGTACTTCGTAAGAAGCCTTGAAATTTAATGGACTCCAAAAATAGCATCGATCGATCGAAAAGGAAGGATATCAAAAAGGAGAAAGTGTCGATTGCGAGCACTACGATCGAACAAACTAGCTCTGCAAACTCTGTTCGATTAAACTGGAAAAAAGAACCGTCCATTGGGACACATTTTCAAAAAAAAAAAAAAAAAGAAAAAAGAAAAATATAACGTCATTCCATCGAAACGAGGCGTTTCGCAAAACGTTTCATAAAACGCGTGCACGCCGTTCAAATAGTTGACCAACAATTTTCCAATCTCGACGATTCGAGCGTTACAGATGCCGCTCGTAACTTCGAGCTGAAATCATCGAGATGATTCGATTACGGTCCGACGGATGCGGCCGAAAAGCATCCACCACGACGGCCATTTTACTCGTCGAACAGAAATCGATGTAACGTGGAAATCAGAGAGGCGTGCGTTACAAACTGCCGGTAATGTTCACGCATTCGCTACGTATAATCGAAGTTCGAACGCATTTCACGCATTCAGGTGTAGATGTCGCGTAAATATAGCTTCCGATACAGCTCCATTTTTTTCTTTCACAAAGAATAAGAATAAGAGATCCTCTTACGTCGATTAAACGCTCGATGAAAATATTATCTTTGCTTCTTCTTACTCTTGTGTCCTCTTATAGCAAGTGCATCGAGTTGATTTCGAGTTGATTTTTTTAAAAAAGATATATCTTTCTTTCGATCATCAGTAGTAACGGTACACGATAAGTAATCCTAATCTCTCGACATCAGACGTTGAATTGAAACAAGCGAGAAAGATTCACAATTAATCTCTCCTTTCTACATGGATTAACGATTATCAGAAACAGAATCGTTTCTTTCTCTCGATCGAGCGGATGAGTTGGTCGGTCTTTGGACACGATCCTCGATTTTTTTTTGATTACACACCATACACCAGAGGGCAGAAAAGGCCATCGGTGACAATGGACGAGAGAGAGAGGAGGGGACGTTTTTCACGAGATGAATGCTCGGTAATTGCTACTAGAGGGATATCGTGCTCCGTGCCAGGGAATCCCCGCGTCTCTTTCGTTCTTCCATCTCCTCCTCCTCCCCCTCGCGCGCAGAGCAAATTGGCCCCGACCGAAGCCCTGGATCGGTGCATTACCGATGCATCGCTGCGCATCCGTCGATTGAACTTTTCGACGCAGCCTCGAAACAGCCTCGAATCCCCCCGTCGTTTGCCATTTATATCGATGAATACGACGCCCTGTGTGCGTCCCAACGCGCAGTGACTCGTGTCAATCGCGTTGCATCGATCCCCTCCCTCTCTCTCTTCGATTCTTTTTCCATTGAATGGACATCGTAATTTTTTTCGACCCAGGGTCGAGCGTTTCTTTTATTCCTCGCTCGTTTCTACTTGTAGAAAGGGTGAGGCGTTTCGAAACGACGGTAAAACGGGGGGAAGGGAGGAAAAAAAATGTCGATCGGTTTAAGTGCTCGAGGAAATGGACGGCGACAATGCGCGAAAATCGTCCACCGTAAATACCCGTGGTGGGGAGGGGAGAGGGGAATGGTTTCTCGTAGCAGTCGGTAATAGGGGAATAAAAAGGCCTGCAAGTATTAAAAGTGGAACGACCGTGTTGGAGTTTTCGTTTTCCCTCTCTCTTTCTCTCTCTCCTTAAATTTTAACAAAGATGGAACGGAACGCGCGTGTTACGAATTTTGCTTTTGATATTGAAAAACACTCGCTCATAAAATGATGATATATTTCTTACGAACGACTTACGAAGGAAACAATTTCTTTCTGGAAATCTTATTAATCTTCACACTTTGCGAATGTCGCAACAGATACACACAGGTTTCCTTGCGCAACGTTTCGATCCTTTCGAATCTCTCCGTTGTCATAATCGAAAGGTAAACGGTGCGAGCGGTAAAACGCACGTCGTGCCAATTTATCGATCGAGTAGCAATTTCCAGCCGCGCGGTGTTCCAGTTTGCGATGCGACAATGGCCCCGTTATCATCCCCGAAGACAGGGAGAGAATCGCGTCACGGAGAGAATCGAATCTGGAGGAATCGGCCCTTTGAGGCGGCCGCGTGCGATCGATGGAGCGACTATTGAGAACGCAATATCGAGAGCGGCGAGATAGGCGCTCGCATTCACCTCGATCGCTGTTGCATTTATCAACCGCGCAGCGTCGTTACCCTACGCGTCCGCCAAACTCCGACACCGTCTTTTGATAACGAACCAATTTCGTTAAATTTTTCCCCGAGTTTCAAAGCGAGGCTTTATCAACTCTTCTAACAAATTCTAGAGCTGTATATTAAACGTTTGGTATCTACAAAAGTCAATGACCACGTCAACGGAGAAACGTTAATTCACGATCTGCCTTTCATTTTGATATATCAATAAAAATGATCCATTGCTCATTATCTTATTAATAATCTTTTTCAACAAATCCCTACGTAAATTTCACCCCGACGGATAAATACGATCGAAAGGATGAACATTTCGAATGCCGTCGTTCCATCGTGATCCCCAAATCCTGGGCAACGACGATCCATCTCCTCTCAATTCCAGCCGACCGTCCCTCCCTCTCCCAAAATCTGCCGATATCTATCGAAACAAGAATGATCATCCATCGGGCAAGTTTGGAGCGAAAGGCAGGGCGCAAACGATGTCACCTAATTGTCCTATTATCGCGCCGCTGGGCGAGGATCGAGGAGGAATCGCGTGGACGTCAGGACGAGATCTATTGGCGTGGCGGTGGCGCGTACACGCGATCAAGACGTCTTATTAAGTAGGTGCACGCGGCCCATCGATAAATCTTCGATGCTGGCGCTGCTCCACCACGCGCGGCCCTCGTCTTATTGCATATCTCACGGACCGATGAAGTGGCGAAACCTAATTTCGTACCGGGATCGCCTCTACACCTCGAAGGCGAATATAGACGTCTTCGAGTTATGGGCGATTTGGTTCGTAATTACGAAATGAAAATTGGAAATTGGGGATCCCGCCTGATCGCGCCGCCTCCTGATCAAATTCGTGCAATCATCGGTTTATATTCCGTTCGATCGATGGAATAAATGCTTTCTCTCTTCCCTTTCTTCTCCTCTTGACATTTCCTCCCCAGAAGACGCTTATCGTCTCTTTTACATTTTTCATTACACCGTCCACCGCTCGTGTCTGACATTACTCATATTCCAGAATATGGATCCTCGGACGGATTACATTTTTCATCGCATTGTCCACCACCGCTCGTGCCTGACATATTCGAGAATGCGAATCTTCGGACGGATTGCCTTTAGCGTTTCTTTATTTATATTTTTCATTACGTCGAATCACATTTCGTGTTTAATTCTAGTGACTCTAATTGATTCGTTTCGTTTCGTAGCTATTAAAACCCGCATTCTTTCAAAACCCGCACGAAACGTTTCGTCACGCTAGTATTTCGCGTCATTGAATATTTGTAATGTACTTACTCCTCCTGTTTTATTCGATCTCGATTTAAAAAAAAAACACTCTTCACCTCGTGCGTTATTTCTCGAGAATAATATTACTACGCGAAAAAGAAATTAGAAATGGAACAAGTTATCCGAGCATTTGTCATCACTCGTGACGGAATGATGTACTTGGAAAAAAAATTATCCACCAACGATAGCTGGCGATGGGGTTTATCGAATTCGCAGCTCTGACGTGACCGTGGGTTGATAAAGGACACCTGTTCGGGGCGAAACGTCGGAGCAGTTACCGCGTGCGTCGAAATACCGACCGGAAAGTCAACCCCGCGTGAAACGCGGTGCCTTCTGAATATTTCAATCTCCCGTCAATCGTTCGAAACCAAGGCAAAAGTCATGGCGATATCATCAAAATCTTGAATAAATATTTTTCACATTAAAATGTTAGCTTTTTTGCGAGCAATTTATGTTGACTTATAACAAAGAACTTTCGTTTACGTTTTACTTTTCGACATTTTTCCTCTTCCTTCTTCTTGTTCGAGAAATAGAAACTCTGTATTATTTTTTTTTTTTTATAATTTTACAGAGAGTATAAATTCAAGGATTTAATCAGAATCTCAGGGATATAGGTTGTCAAAAGATCACGATTGAATCGAATGGATATTCAAATCGTATCAAATTCGATTCTTTATGCTCAATAAAAATATAGAAAAAAATATGCTTTAGGAAAAGTTTTTCTACAAAAAATACTTCGCGTCGGTATGCATTTCTATAATCTATAGTTTGTCCTAAGATGTTTTTTCATACAACGATGGATAGGTTACTGAATATCCAAGAGAATAACTTGATAGTTCCATAAAATGTATCATTAACTCGGTGTTTTCTATGTATAAATTCATTCGGTACATTCACATAATCTTAAAATATAAGTAAGTACAGTTAATAATCCATTAGCAAGATGTGATAAAAAAAGCAATTGATAAGATTGAAACATTAAGTGTTAAAATACTTCAAATTGCACTTTAGATAGAGATGAAGTGGTAGTTAATAGTTCCCAGCTCACAATCGTTTTCTTCTTTCAATATTGCACGTAATGTAAAATATATTTGTAATAAACATACATACAAAAGGTAATATTTCATAAATATAAATAGAAATCCAAGAAATCCTATTTTACGAAACATTTAATAACACCTTAAATTCAGAAATATAATGTGTAATAATTATACATAACATTACACTAAATGACTACACATTACTACACACGAAAACTACTACTAATAACTATAACTAGAATTAGAAATATATTTAAAAACAACATACATTTTATTAATCCAAACCAGGACTGATAGAAAATAAAAACTGAAAGAAATCTTGTACAGAGTGTTTTAAGAAAAATATTGAAATAATATCTATTCAAACATATAAATAAAGACCATGTATGATTTGTTCTTGCTCCTCCACAATTTTAATCCAGAAATTTAGTCAATTAGATTCTCATTACTGGTAACTTTTGATACAGAGAAAAGAAATACTTAGAATTTCTTATGGATATATCTTTGTCAATAAAATTAATCAATTAAGGAAGTATTCCAGAATTGCCAGAATTAAAGAAAATATGACTACATAATGATCTAATAAGAAATAGTAAAAGGGAACATCGAGATTTTTGATGAAGACTTGGGAACTGATAATATAAAGATATAATGTAACGCTTTTACGTTAATATATAATGGTATATGGATTGTAAAGATATCAGTATCATCATGATAATAGTGTGCTCGATTCACATAACTTTACATTACCAGGAAAATTTTCTGGCAATCCTGAAAAATTACCTTCATTTTTTTAATTCTCTAAAGAGAAAACAAGACATTTTACTTCATTATTATTTTACACAATTATTATTATGCAATACGTTTTTTTTTAAAAACCCTGTACAAGAAAACATTAAGACTTCCCGAAGACATCACATATATTACCCAGAATTAATCGACTCATTCGGTATGCGCGAGAGCAAAAAGAAAAGAGAAGCTAGCGAGCGCGATGACAAAATAATGATCATTGAAAAGCGTCTCGAGAGCGTGTATACGTGTGTGCATGCATGGGAGGAGGAGAAAAAGAGAGAGCACGAGCCACGTAATGCAACACACCAGTTTGACGAGCAACATCACGTGGTCACCGACACGCAGAAGCAGAAAAGCTGCGAGTAACATTTGGTTACGCACGTGTATGTATGTACAAGTTGTTTCAAAAAGTTAAAGTAAAACAGTAATATGTTAATAATCATCAAAAGCAAAGAGAAAGTCTTCATAAGTAAATTCTAAATATCATTAATTATTTATAAATATTTTCAACTATAAATCTTTTATTTATTTCTTTCACCAGATTTAAATCTGCTAATCTTATAATCTCTATAAATACATTCATAAATTATGGTATAGTGTGTATATATATATATATAATAAATGATATTTAGGTTCATTTTAGATAAAACTTTTTTTTTAATTTTGATAATACTGTGTTAATGAAGCATAATCTTATTTTTTTTGGAACACGCTATATACGCGTATGAGGAGGCAAACGAAAGCATGGAGAAAAGGGTACAACGTCAGTTCAGAAGCAGAAGAAAAAAGAAACGAGAAGTTTGAAAGAGCGCCTGCTCGAACTGACGGTATATACTTGTCTCGCTCTTCTTCGTGTAGCGTATATTTTATCTCCCTTTCTCGTACTGGCATGGTCCGCAACATCGTTTACCTCTCTCTTTATGACGCACAGATCGATTCTTTCTTTCTCTCTTGCTCTCTCTTTCCTCATCCACTCAGCTACACCCTTTCCTTTCCCTTTCTTCGGCAACCGTGCGCGACATCACGCATACAGATATATAACTAAGGTACACCCTCGTTCAAAAGTATGAGATATTTATTATTTTATCATTTGCTGCGAAATATAAATTATAAATATTAAATTTTCTTCTTTCGCATAATTTTCATTGCAAATATATTTATATTTAATTACATTTGTATCATTTAATTATATAATTCTTTTAAATTATTGAATATTTGTATACTACTTGTATATGTATTTTGTAAATAAATGTATAAATACGTACTATGATTATACGTATTTTATTTATAATATTTATCATTTTATTCTGAATTCATTTTGCACATAAAAAAATTATGTAAATATCTAAAGACATGATTTTTCTGACCTAAAAAATCATATATTGATTAAATTTTAATTATTAATTATTAAACTCATACTTTTTCTATATACAAAATAATTTTTTTTTCATAATGTCCAAATATTAATATATATTTAGAATATATGAAAATATAATAAAATATAAAAAAATATTTACTGCAATCAACAATTCATATTCATGAATAACGCGATATTTAAATAATCTTTAAATAAACTATTTAATCTAATTCTAATTTTGCATAACCTAAATTTGAATAATGATTTATCAATTTTCGTAACATTTTTCAAACATTTCTCTCTGATTAAGCAAATATTCTCGTACTTTTGAACAAGATTGTATGTACAGAAACGCACGCACACAAACGTACGACGCCCTCGTCGATAATTCCCATGTGCACGAACTCACCCGTTCATCCTGATGGTAGATCCCCACGTTGACGGTTCTCTCCAGATCCGATGTTAGGTTAAGTGAACTCCCGCGTTTGACGTTTCCCGGTTACGCACACGATCGCCGAAGTATATATCCGGCAGCGATCTCAGCGACGACACGAGGACGCAGTGAAAACAACAGGTTGCATGTGACGGCGGTACAAATATGGCGGCGAAAAAAATCACTGTTCAACCCGGCGCGATGTAAACCACGGCTGTTTTCGCGTGTACGCGCTATAAACACTATCTCCGATCGCGTGTCTCTTTCTCGCACCCTTCACGTATACGTTGCGTGTCTCTGTCGCGTGTCAGGTAACCTTTTTTCCCCTGATGTCCGTTCGCAATGTCTCTCTCTTTTTCTCCCTCTCTGTCGCTCTTTCACTATTAAGCTTGATTCGACCGATTCACCTGTCCCTTTAACTTTACCGTTTTTTCTGCCTTCGTAATGAAAAAAAACTCAATAAATCGTCACCGCCGCACCCGAATGCTGCTACGCTCGCCGCCGTCACCGCCTCAATCGACGTGAACGTTCGAAACGATGCGGATTACAGACTCTCATGCGGACACACACGCGGTCCCGTTCGCACGTACACACCGGAAGAAAAACTGGTAGGATGATAGACCGCCGGTCGAGCGGAAAGAAAAGGGGGAATCTCGATGAACACAGATCGTACACACGACTCACACACGCCAAATCGTCGTCACGAGCGACAGGAGACACACGCTGCTACTTTTGGGCCGTGGCATTTCGCAAGATAGATGTACTCTCTGATGTGTTCAGTTGCGCATGTTACTGCCACCTCGCGGCAATTTTGTTAATTTGAACTTGTTTAAATAATTTGTAACCGTCAAACGGTTACGAATCAATTTCTTTAATTAATTTAATTTGTAAATGTGTTTATGTAGATATTTAAATACTATTTAGTGCAGCATATGTTTAAAATTATTCACTGATATTTTTTTTCTCTATTATTTTCGTATCACATGCGATATTATCGATTTTACTGAAAAAGACTGCAGCGCTATTGGAATAATAGAACATCAATTTCATATTCCAATATTTAATTGTTAAAGTTTTCAATTAAAAATTAAAATCTAATATGGATATTTATCAATTTTAAACTAAAAATATATAACATTACAAAACAATGTGATATCTAGAAATCAAAGATAAAAATTAGAATAATAATATTTTAAATTTTTTACATATATTAATTTTTTAACTATTACTATTTTGTATTGCATTCATATTTTATTTGATTTATTTGTATATAAGCGTTTATATATACAGTGAATAATAAATTATCTTTATTATGTTGAAAACTTGAATCACAAATAAGATTTTAACAGATAAGATTATTTAAGATTTAAGATTTAAAAGATAAGATTTATCAAACTAATTAAAAAATATTTCAACTCATCCTGGATTTTGTTATTAATCAGTAACATTTATAAAATTGTATTTTAAAAAATAATAAAATCAATAAAATCAAATCAATAATGATAAAGAAAATCATTAAGAAAGTAAAAAAATTTTCAATTTTCTTTACTCTTTTCTAACAAATATTATATATTTTATTTTAATTTATTTATTACCCAAATGAATTTATTTTCATAATCAATTATTTGTTTATCCATTAAAAAGTCTGATCTCTTAAAAATCAATTAAAAAGAAATAGAAATAATATTTTGATCCACCTTCAAAAAACACCTTATATATATATAATGCTAGACATAATCAATATCCTTCCTACAAGAAATACCTAGGCAAATGCGTTCAACCTTCTACCATCTTCTAACATCCCTATAAGGTTGTTTATTCGTTCTCTGTCCTCAGTGTTCGACTTTCGGATTTGTCTTCAAATGAAGCCTTTCTCCATCCTTCTCAACTTCAACACACATAGATGTGTTAGATAAAATGGCTAATGAACATCAAGAATATTAACATAACTAACGTATACTTATTTCCTGTTACTCGCATCATGAAATATCACACGAACTCCTATCTTCATATTTTCCTGATCATGTGAGGCCGAATGTTTCGAAGTTCGTGAATAGATGAGAGTCGGTTTGCGAAACATCGGTTTCTATGTTGTTATATATGTTCACATATTCTTTTAGAAGTATTTTCTATTAGAGATTCATAACTTTACAATAGATCGTTTATATACATTTCTAATCCTATTAACATTGAAACTACTAAAAGAAAGATTATTATTGATTAGAGAATTTAAATTATTAGAAAAAGAATTTGGATATCAATATTAGAATAAAAATAAAGAAATAAATAGACAAACCATCAACTCAGATATATTGCAATACTTTAGCCTATATATAATATGGAACTTACATTATTAAGAATTATCAATAAGAAATATTTAATAATCAATAAATAAAATTTGCATATCAACGATATTGGCTCTTCTTTAATTAAACAATGTTTCAGTTACATCTTTACGCAAAGAATCCTCATACTCTAATCTTTTCATCTTTTGGTGTCCTATTATGATTTTACTATTATTTGATATTAAATGGCCGTCAAGTTATATCACGGTAATATGCAAAAATAAAACTTTTATAGAATCATTAATTCTCTTATAACAAAATTTAACTATCATCATTTAACAATCTTCATATTTCAAATTGAAAAAAGCTTATGACCTTAAATTGTGTTTAATGAATATTTACTTTAATCATTAATCTATCGTATTGGCGAATAGTGGCGGGAATTTTAAAAATGTTTCAGGTATGCTGGTGTCCGCGAGCACCTCGTTTTCGACCCTATAGCTTCCAGGACTGTAGAAGTAAAAAGATGTAAGTACTTGAGGAACATCTATGATGCTCCTTCTTCCTTTGCGTCCCTATTACGTTGGTCGTTTCTGTTTCTTTCAAAGCCACTGGAGCGGCAAATCCTTCCACCCTCCAGGAACTTAAGGGCGGACCCTTGAGTGAACTCGTGATAGATCCACGTATATGATGCATTCCTGATCCTTCTGGAATCGTCTTCAGAGACAAACTCGACTTCCGTTTCAGAGAAACATTTATTAACCATGTAAACATTCCATCCAAAAATTTATTTTTATCTATATATTTAAATCATTGGAACTTCCTCTTCAATAATCATTCCTTTCAAAAAATTTAAATTCTTTTAAAGATTTGGAGTTAAAAAATTATAAATTAAAATTAAAAGTAAATAAAATAAAAAATTTTATTATAGAATATAAAATAAATTTCATATTTCTTATTAATTTCTATATTACTGTAATCATCATAAAATCAGAACAATCACAGAATCATAACTGCGAAATCTTCCTGAAAGCTAAGGTGAAAAAGGCGCTTAATTAAATTACAATTACAAAATAAACAATGAAAATCAATATCTTCGACGAGAAGAATACTTGCAGGAAATACATAAGATTTCACAAGGGATGAGACAACTCTACGCGCTTCTATGCTACCCTGGTCGAAGGTGTTTCGTATTACACGTGCCTGTAAGCTTGAAACACCCTGGACAACATCTAAACCGTTCCATCAAGTTGTTTCGGGGAAATACTCGTGGATGGAGTGGCTCGTTCATAATTTGATGGTATGCTCATGTAAAATTAGCATATTAATAAGAAAGACGGCGACAGCGGTCAGGATAGCAGGATGAAATCGCAGGAGGATCATCATCGAGACTCTTCTCCTTCCACTTCCGAGGATCCTTCGTTGCTCCTTTGCTACTCTGTGTTCCTGATGACCGAGTCTCCACATTTAGAACTCAATGAAGCGGATCTAATTGCGGTTATTACGATGACACTACAACTCATTGTCCGCAAAGCTTTCTAAGATTTATGCAATCACTTCATTATATTCAGATACTTTGATCATTTCTTAAACTGTGGAGATTTTATATTTAAATTTAAAATTTTTTTTTTATACAATTATTATTATTTTTTTTTCTATAATTTTTATAAAAGATATCTTATCTTATTTTATAAAAATGAGGATTTATTAAAAAATATCGTTTAACAAATGTATCAAATAATTTGATTTAAATTACTGTGCTGTTATTAAATACATTTACTTTTAAATTTAAGGTTTACTATTATATGATATGATATGATATATTTTAACAGAGAATAAACTTTTTTGTAGTAATGGAATAATAAAATTTGTCGGTATGATTAATTATAATTGTGATGAAGATAAGTTGGACGTGTTTTAAAGAAAGTCAAATATCAACCTGTTTCCGGGGCAAAGCTCTAAAGCTACCATGGTCTCCTGTTAACAGAGATATCACTTTTCATTTTTTTCATATCTCATCGCCGAGTTTTTGGTGGTTTGGGGTCAAGGAGCCAATTGAGCATCTCATTTCCTTTCATTTCACATAAAAGCGTCAAATTATCCGTTATAAATACGTCCGTTAAATATGTATTTAATTAAATATACATGTTGCTTGCAAAACAATCTCATAATTTTAAAAAATTAATTGAGCTAATAATTAATTAATTTATTAAATTAATATTGACTCCAATTTTCCTTTGGGACAATAAACAAATTATGAAGAAAATTGTATAAAGGAAATGATAAATACTTTACAAGCACAGACGCTTCTCTCGCATCGAGTGCTCTTTGAAAATGAGAAAATAAATAAGGTTAAAGGTCAGGTCAATCACCTGATTATCTGTGTTTATATATACGTTCGATGGAAATGATTTCCTCCGTTATATCTTACAATCCTGATACCAAACGTATCGTGATTTGCTCTTGATGCTGCCTTTTCTCCCTTTCTTTTCTCCGTCATGTGACCTCAACAATGAAAACAGCCAATCACGATACTCGACACAATAACTACGAAACATGGACTCCTGATTGTGGATGTATCGAGAACGATTCGACTTTCTCCTCAATTCTGATATCTCTAAATGTGAGAATAGACCAATTAATGAGATGTAACAAGTCTTTTAACTTAATTTCCTACATTATAATATTATCTTTAGAAAATTTACTAGTCGTTCATATTTTTAAAAATTAATTAATAATTGAGCTAATAATAACAATAACAATTGATAAAAATTTCTTAGAAACCTTTTAGTGATATAAAAATTGTCATGATACTGATTTGTAAATTACATCGTACAGTTACTGTATGTACTACACGTTATAACTAATTGCAACGAATAAATCGATTGAAATTTCTGTTTCTGAGAGAGAACGGATAGTGCAGCAAGCCATACGACGTGACTGAAGCGTATTTGGTGCCATATTACATGCGCAGTGTAAACAACTCCGTTACATCGATGTAGCAGGGAAATAAAGGGATCGAAGAGGTTCCCTGGCGGGAAACTGGCAAACCAGAGGCACATATTATCGCGAAGCAAAAACAGAAGAATCATACAAGTTTATAAATCAGAATTAAAAAATGTTAAATACAAAATTTTTCGTATGAATTCTATTTTATTATTTAATTTTATTTCAAATTAGTATTTAAAGATAATTTTGATATTTCTGCCTTTATGATTATATATATACATATGAATATATATATATATATATATATATATATATATGAATACACATACACACTTTTCTCATACATATTCTTATACATATCATAATTTATGATGATAATGGAAATATAAGAATCACATAAAGATATGAAGTTGAGAGAAAGTTAGTTATAATCATAATGAGTGCGTTTAAAGTGGAATCCAAAGACTTTGCATGAAACATGAGGAATATTCTATTGTAGTTTGTGCATGAAGAATATTTAACGCAGATAGCAGAATTCATATCTTTCATATATTGCTAAATAGGAAAGTAGAATGTTCAAGAGGTTTAGGTTATGGCGTAGTCGTCATATTTTCATGGACTTCTCACCATGGCAACACCCTAGCAGCCATTGCAAGCCGCCAATTACAAGTATGTGGTATTGAAGTACCGTTATATGGAAAACATTATTAGGCGTACTGAAGAGAAAACACGTTTATAGATATCCAAGTAACACATATATCACTTTCTTAGAACTGCTTCATTAATTTATTGATGTTTAACTTGTTTGATGTTTGTCCTTGTTTTATTTTATAACTACTTACTTACTACTTCATTTTACGATATTTTTACATCAATAGAAGAAATAGAGAATAAAATTATGAATGCAATAAAATTTCGTATCGATACTTTTAATCATTTTTAAAAATAATTTTTAAAATGAAATTTGAAATGAACGCATTAAAAAATTTGAGCGCATTGAAGAAACAACAGACAATTTTATGTTATAAATTTTACATTTACAATTTAAAAAAAAAAATTTATATGATCATAATAATATTATTCTATTATCTTTTTAACAATTTTTCAAATCTTTTATTTATATAAAAATCAAAATCATGTGTTAATACTTGTCATGCTTGCTTCATGTAAGTTTTAATTTAAAAGGAATCATAAATTTTAACATTTTATTTTTATATCATGCTTATATACTACCAGGGTGAAAATCCTTCAAAACATATATGATTCAAGAATCTTATATTCACCTTGCAACATCTGATGAGATCCTGTTCAAAATGCGTAGATGTGTCTCGTTGAAGAAAAAGCGTAAGAGAATGAATATATGATGAAACACCGTTTCAATTTTCCTACTAAAACAGATGGAAAATAAGGGAAAAGAATTTCAACTTGATATTTCGTTTAAATTAAACTTTTTAAAAATTTTACTCAATTATGAAAGAAATAACGATTTATAAATCATTACGAAACATTAGATCGAATCATAATTTATTTAAAAAATAAATATATATAAATCAAAAGAAATAAAAGATACAACCAACTACAGTTACCATCCTTATACATTAGATATAATTAACCTAAAATACAATCTCGATTACTAAAATTATTAAAAAAACAACACGTAGCGAATATAAACAAACAATAACTACCTAACATCTTAATGCAAATATTAAAAATTGTCAAAGTTTATCTTAACTTCGTGTTTAGAACAATTACTCCAATAATTTGCCAATCACTATTATTAATACCCTCACCATACCTAAAAACCAATCCATACTTTACCCCATCTTACTCCTCCCTTCATCAATCTCTCCGCCCACCCCACCAGAACCCCTACGGGAACCTCTGAAACATCCGATTCATTCCGCGGCCCAATACACGGCCAACGTTCATCGTGCAACATCGTTCATTGTACACTTGTAAAAACTCGTTTTCCCCACCACACACTAAACACGCGCGAAGAAGAAGGACGGGTTGGTGGGGCGGGTTCCTTCGACCCTTGACGGCCCTTCCAGGACGTAGGTACAGGCTAGATGGAGAGGTTCCAAGGCCAAAACAGCTCCATCCACGTGCTGCGATCCTGCTGAAAATGCGTGGGCGCGGTCTCCCCGAGGGCTGGCCGAGGCCAGCGAAGGTCGCACCCTTTTTCGACTGGTGTATGCCTGGCCCTTTCGTCCAACCTCGTGCGACCATCTGTCCCCTACCAGCACCGCGCGACCGTTGTCCTCCGACCTCTCCACCTTTCTTCCGAGCGATCCTGAAGGAACGGCTTGTCCCACTTGCAGGGGGCCCAGGGCGCAGGCGTCGCGCCGTGTAGCCCACGTGGCCGCTGCTCACTTCCCACTTTATATTTCGCTTCTTCTCTTATTATGGGATAAATGCCCGGGAGAGGTGGAGAGTATCAACCCCTACTCCCCATTCTACTCCAACCATCAGGGAATCGTTCGAGTCGGCCTACGTCGATTCCTTGCTCGAATGTGATCAAAAAGTAACGTGCCTCTTTTTTCATATTTACGTGCTGTTGCACGTGTTTATTGAGAGAGGTAATTTGGGAGTATCTATATTTGTTAATCAAACAATATTATTAATAGATGTTTAATTGTTAAAAATTGAAATGTTTATCGGTGTTTATAAAATCTCTCTCGCGAATTGATAGATAAAGTAAAGTAAAATAAAATTGTTATTTGATTAATGTTATTTTTTTTAGATTCGTTTAGGATTATAGGGGATAGTATCGGGTTACCTTCACTCAATCGCAACTCGGTATCCACTGAACGTGTCGATACACCCTCGCTTGCCACCCTTCACGCATGCCCCTATCCTCTACCTCATCGACGCACAGTGGGATTGCTGAAAAGGCGAACTCTGTTGCGCAATGCGGCATGCGCGATTCATTAGGACGTTCTCCACCTCTTTAGGCTTCGGAGCCTGTGTTTACGCATGCCACAGTGTCGATTTGCCGGCCTACCAGACCCGCCTGAAGGGTTGATTTAGGTACAGTTTCGAAGCCAATCGCGAGACAATTGACAGGCTTTGCAGATTCACACGAGTCGCACGACTACATTTTCAAATTAACTACATTTATTTCTGCAAATTTAAAAAAAGAAAAAAATGGAAAATAAATTTCAACGTAGAATTAGAATAAAATTGGAAAGATGGATAATATTTTTAAAAAACATTACGGAATGCGATTCTTGATTCAAAGAAATTTTAAACTTCGCTTTGAAGGTATTATTAAACCTTAAGAAAATAATCCATAATAGAAATGTGACAAACGATTGTATTGATTTCTTTTTTTATGTTTAAAATAACGAATTGAAGAATTTCCAACGAAATTCAAACCAAACATAGACTCAAAGAAAAGTAAAAAACTCTCCTATAAACACACTGTATAAAAATATATAAATAAACGACACTTTTAACCTCCATAAAAAAATTGTCCGCTCCGTAAGAAAAAAGGAATTAAACGGCACGCTATGTTCGATCCCAAACAACTTTTTCCAAAGCAAAGACAGCCGAACAAACGTTCCAAACTACACTTGGAATATCCCGCTAAATTACACAATTGATCTTGTTCCATCAACAAACCGTTCCATTCTCAAGCCGCAACTCAACGTATACACCGAAACACCACACGTACCGTCACTCACCACATCCAACGCACTAACCCGCTAAATCGCCGAAACACGACACCCAACACCCACACAACACTCGACTAAAATCTCACGTATACACGTCTCCCCCCCTATCCACGTTCGCGGCCGGCGCCAAGGCCAAGTTCATCGGGTTCGAGCCGGCAGAAACGCGGGGTCGGTTCCTCGGCGTTTCTGTGTTCCTGTTCAAAGAGCGGGGGCGGCTCCCGCGGAGGGCAGGCCGTCAAACTCGCGGGGCGGAACCATGACATGAAGAGGCGGTGCGGAATCGCGACCTCGTGGCGACCAGCACTCGATACAAATTGTGCCGATCATCCACGGCGAAAGATCAGATTGCCAGGTAGGCACGCTCTCGGCCGGGGAAGGTTGCACAGAAGCTGGTTGCAGAGATGGATCGAGGCGTCGTGGCACGTGGAGACGCCGGTTACTCCTGGATGGGAAGGCAGCTCCAAGACGGAAACGCCCAGGCGTTAGGTGTATCTGCGTGGCGTCGCTGATGTACGCCCAGAAGACGGTGTGTAGGTGCACCTTCTTAACCCTAAACTCGGCCGGTTGCGGACGGTGGGCTGGTGGGCTGTCTGAGGAATCGTGCGCGAATGGATCGCGTTTTTATCTCCTTCCTTTCAATTGTTGCCAATCGATTTTTTATCCACTTGATATTTCCGTTTCCATTGGTAATCCGTTGTACTGGTAAATGTATGCGATAGGCAATGCCCAATGAAATGTCTAGTATACGTGACCGGAGCTTGTATATTTTTAGTAGTTTGTAATTGGATTTGACGTAATCTCTGATCGCAAGTGTTTGTCACTTTTTTTATTTTCATTCATCTGCTTGTTCTCTATCTTGCTCGTATTTGCGTATCAATTTGTGTCAGTTTTCTCATTATATACTCGTGAATATTGGATTTAACCAGAGAAAGCGTAAAAAGATTCCGTAACTGATCGTGGAAAGTTGATTGTTCGAGAATCATTTTCTCTGCAATACCGAAGTGATTATTAACAGATCTATCGGTTGTAAAATATTTTGCGAATCGATCTATATTATCCAATTTATATCGTTTTCAAGTATCTTGATCTTGTTTTTTATTATTTTCGAATGAGCAGTGATAATCAATCAGATAAATTATATGAAGAGATTTAATAAAAATTCTATTTACATTATACTTTAGACCGTGTATAATTTTTATATTGTTAAATATGATATGAGCCATATGAACGAAGAGATTAGATGCAATAAATGCATAAAATGCACTGAATAATCACATTTATTAATCCAGAACGAAAACGTATTTTATCATATAGTAAACATTGATTTTATGAATTTATTGTTACTATGTATGTATTGGATTACAAGTGCTAAAAAATAATAGATAATGCAAAAGATAAAAAAAGGATTAAATTTCACTGTACTACATATTATAGATTACTAACAATATTATAAACATAATGTATTATCATTATTAATTAGAATTTCTAGATAAGATAATATAACGTTCAATACTCTTGAAAACTTGACTTTGAAAAAACTGTTCTTTTTCAAAAACGATTTTTAAAAGGCACTTTTCACGATGTTATTTTCATTTTTCCATAAAATAATCCTTTTTCGTAAATAGTTTGTACAAAACATGGTAAAACAATTCATATACATACATATATATACTAAAAGGATTCAAAAAGATCTCCATTTATCCATTTCAGATCCAATCCCACCCCTAACTCCAGATACAGAACGACACGATCCATTAATCCTCTGAACCGCCCCCTGATGGAGAGTGAACTGGCCTCGACCAGCCCTAGGGGTGTCGCACCCCAATTCGCCATCCCAACGATCTCCTCGCCTTTCATCTTTCCCTGTTCCTCTTGTTTACTCTTGTATTGTCCAGAACCATCGTCGACCGCCACTTTACTCACTCATTAATCTTCATAAACGTTCACCAACAAACCGTGAAAAATCCGCGTGACATGAATTTATGTTCCCCTAACACTTTTGTGTGTCATCCAATAATCAGCTGGCTCTTTCGTGGTATCCTGATAGCACTGGTTTACTGAAGCGATTTGTCTGAGGGGTGGGGGAGATAAACCAACCTAAATCCCTTCACCATGTACTATTCGATTCCGGTTGTAGAATATTTCAATCGAGAAACAGAAGATGGCGTGTAATAGTGATGCAATGATATCGGTCGTGTTACTTTGTAATGAGATGCGGTTATGGGATGTCATATTCATGAGAGGTATGTATGAATATTAATTACACCGCAGGTGACATTGCTCAGGCAGGCATCAGGATATAGGAGGTGTCCTGGATTGTAAGGAGGTTAAAAACCCTTTGAATCCAGGGTGGGTCTACGAGGGTGGATGGAAGATTAGTCCTGGGGAGTTCATTTAAATAAAGAGTGTTATAATAATAGTTTGAAGAATTCTTGAAATGTTCCAAATGGAAGAATTGAAAGAAAGAAAGAATTTTAAAGGCACGAATTTATTTTGAAAATAACATTCATCAAGTTTCTTATAATATTTAGTAAAATGCATTCTTGAATAAATGTTAAAAGAATAACGAATTCGTATTTTATAATGTGTCCATATTAATAAAAATACGAGTGATTTGTGATTTCGTGTAGAGTAAGAAAAGTGACAGAGTATAGTAAGATACATTTGTAAAAAAATATAAAGGTTATATAACAACGTACTATTAAAAACAGACACTTATCGTAAAAATTACTCGGATGAAATTATAAGCGATATGATAAGCGATAAAAATTGCATTTTCTATATTTTTTAAAATACTTTCCCATATGATACAAATGTAGATTTAATGAACAAACCTATATCCGATAAATCTCATCGCTAACCTAGCCTAGGCTTTCGATCCGCCAGTTTCCCGTGGGGTTCCTCGCGAGGATGTTATCCTGTGAAAAAAGCGTGGGTGGAATCCCGACGAGGCGAACCCTTTCTCTCCAACGTCGACAACCCGAATCCCTTCAAACGTTCGTCATTTGATCACCCGCCATTAATTTTCCTCTCTCGTCCAATCCCTCGTTTTCCTAACCTCTATCCTCTATCCATCGTTCTCCCTTCCGAATCGGCCGCGAAACCGACAGTTTCCGAACAACGTGACGAGCCACCAGAGCAACATAAATCCCTAAGGGCAATGTGTCACGTCCGATCTTTCCACACGAGCACAACGAAACACCTTCTTTCACCTCATACTCGCCTACTTCGAAAATGTGAATATATTTTATTCAACCCTTTCCCTCGGGCACTGGATTAAATTATTCCTATTCGCGGGGTTGTCCGTTCCATTCCAAGCAAACCAAGCGTGGAAACACGGAAACGCGACCACTCTGCATTTCCACTACGTCGGCTAATCGACGAATCGCATGCCACGCTTCCCAAAACGACGCGTCACGACGTGTCGTGACTAACCCATGGCCGTTGCGTGGTCAGATCCCACGTTACACCACGGTAGAAAGCCGCAAGGAATTTCACACGACCACCAACCTCCTTCTGCTAGCCTGGGATCAAGGGATCAAACCAATAGACTGCCGATAGCCCTTCAGATTATTAGAACGATTGGAACTCGACCCTTCCTCCATCTGGCTCGACTTCGTACCGCTTTCGATTCTTCACGACGATTTGGACGGTGGAGACCCCTGTGTGGAAATTGCTCGAACTCCTCGGTCCAGATTATTCCCTGTTCCTTAGTCGAGTTATGATGCCATCGATCTGATGCGTTAATGGACAGTTTTGACAAGCGATGATTACGGCTTGGCACGCCTGGTATGGGGGCAAGGAGCATTTCCATGAAGGAGAGAGGATTGGTACAGGTATACCACTCCTGTTTGGAAGTGGTTGGTGAGTACGTGTATCGTAGTTACTCCCACTTTCAGACTCGAAGAGAGGGAACGCACAACGGATAATAATCCGGTATAACTGGTAAAGTAGAAATAACAATGCGAGATAAATATTCGAGATGTAAAATTTTATAAGTTTTTAAAAAATTTCTTCAATTAAAGTTAAAATCCAATGCACACATCAAAAAAGTTTTTAGAATGATTAAATAAATATTAGAATACTTCTTGGTATGTTATGTCAGCCTTGTTACGATGTGTGATTCGAAGCACTTGAATAACTAACCTTTTTTAAAATAGCACGACCATTTTTACATAATGGTACTTTTGAAAATTAGATTGGAATCAAAGAAATACAAGTGACATTTTTCTTTGATTTCACTGAAACACTGTGACCAATTTGGATTACGATTACAACATTCGTCATTCTTTTAACAAAATATATATTAATTTGATATAAATAAAGTAAAAATAAATCACTTTGTATACAGAAGTATTTTTATTTATTATTTTTAATTAAATTTAAATATATATATTATATTATAATATTTATATGATTAGTGTAAAGTGATCCTTTATATATATGAAAATTATATTATATCTATCAGAAATTAATTACGCTTCTTTATTTAGTTGTTTTTTATAGTAATCTGCAATAATTTGCCACGCTTTTGGCGCCATGAATCCTTGTGGCGGATTTTCACCAGATTTTGCTAGATCTGAAATAATCGAATAATTTATTAATATTATTAACAAATTCAAATACAATATTATAAAACATAATAATAAACATTAGATAAAAATATCTCACTTCGCATTTTAGTTCCTGATATAAAACTAAAATCTTCAGATCTTTCTGGCTGATAGAACGCCATTTTTTTAATTCTATTGTCATAAGCTGCTACTCTGAACGGAATTATTTCGAGATTTTGAAGACCTGGTGCAATCGATAGTACTCTGGAGCCGTGCGTTCCATCGTATAGGTTTCCTAATTTTAAATAAATTAACACAATGTCTCTGATTTAAAATACTTTTTTTAGAATATTACCATCCGGAGTTTTAGATTTGTCTGGATGCGGTAAACCCGCAGGATCACGGCCAACGATATAAAAGTTTGCGCCCGCCATCATTCTTGCTTTTGCGTGCCATTGCACCTATATAATAATTAAAAAACTATTGAAATATTCATTTATTGATTCTTTCTCCGTCATATTTAATTACTTCATAAAAATAGGATAGAAATTATGATCGGTATAAAAAGTGACGAATCGCAATGTTGAAAACTGATTCTTCTAAAATATCGTTTCGAGTTATTTTAAATGTTTCGATTCTCTGCAATATTAAAATATTGACAATACCTCTGTAGGTCCAGCATAAAGCATTGGACTTGGAAATATGGCGAGAATGGTGTCTTCGTGTAACACACCTTCTTCGAGAACACTTTGGTGTTGATTTATCCTTACTGGTAGTGGTACATCGTCCTCTTTTGTCCATCCTCCCAGAGGATGTAATAAAAGAACTGGTTTTTTAAAACCGCGCTCTTCGACGAGATATCTTCTTGTATCCTGGTGTTCATTTTAAATTATAATTACGCTTTCTAAATTTCACTTTCGTATTAATTTTCATATTATAATAGCGACAGTGGCAAACCTGCATTAAAAGTGCGTGGCCATTGTGTATCGGATTTCTCAACTGAAATGCGAAAACAGCGTCTGCACCCAGTTCTCTGCACTTTTCCCTAATCTCGTTAGGGGTGAGTCTGAACTCGTCGAGGCCATCGTTCCATCTGATCCTCTCCAAAACCTCCAACTCCCCTCCAACGAGCCAATCTCCTGATTCGTGGATCATTTTTACGTAAGGATGACCTGGATCGTTTGTTCCGAATTCTCTGCAACATCTGTCAATTTGCAAGTTTTCAAATTGTACACAAAAGAGAAATAGAGAAAACGCAGAATGCATTTCCAAACCTTTCTTCCTTTCGATGTGCAAAGAATTCCGGGCTCCTTAAAATCGCTACAGCTCGGCCTTGATGTCTCAAAGCGAGTGCCGATGCGTTGAGGTATCTCTCTTTTTGATTCGTGTTAACCGGAAGTACAATGGGTATAGATTGATTAATATTGTCCCCATTTTGTTCGACGATCTTGAAATGTTGGCACTGTTAAAAAGAAAAAAAAAGAAAAGAAATTTTCTTCCTCCTCTCTTAATAACTTTAAACTTCTACTCCTACGGGAACTTTATTTTTACACGGGATAAAAGAGACACTATCCTTTAGATTTAATTAAAAACCAAGAATAAATACATCACGTGCTCACCTGCAAATATTGATCCTCTCTCATAAAACCTCTAAGTGGAGTTGCCCATCCCTCGGCTAACACTTGGATCCATTGCAAATCGACATGGGTGATTTCGATACCTTCAAATCAATCACAAATTTGTTTAGAAAGTATGAGAAAGACATAGAATTCGATATCTAGAATAAAATAACCGCTTAATAACAAATCATCGTCTTCATCTCGTGACTAAAAATTAAGAGAAACATTTCCAACGTACAAGGAAGACTCTCCGCCTCCCTCCTCGCCTCTTCTATCCTCTTCTCGTCTACAAATAATTCTTCGACTTTCTCCCGTATCGGCGGAACCACTCCCTCCTTCCTCAGGAACTCGATCACCAACCTCGTGGACGTTTCCAAATCGTGAACCTCCGTGTTGACGACGAGGTCCGCATGCTCGGGCACCTCGTACTCCTGCCCTATACCCGTGAAGCTTTTGATCATCCCCTTTCTAGCTTTCTCGTAAAGACCTTTCACGTCTCTCGCCTCGCAAGTCTGCATCGACGCTTGGACGAATATCTCGAAGAATCTCAAGTTAAAGTCCTCGTGGATCTTCCTCGCCGATCTTCTGTCCGCTTCGAATGGCGATACGAAGCTGCAGATTGTTATTATCCCGCAGTCGGAAAATAATTTTGCCACTTCCGCCGCTCTTCGCACGTTCTCCTCGCGATCTTCCTTGGTGAAACCGAGGTTCCGGTTCAACCCATGCCGGACGTTGTCTCCGTCGATGCTGTACGCTGGTATACCCTGAAAGAGTAACATTCGCGAATAAATAAAGACGGAATAGGATATTTTTATTCTCGTTCGATTGTTAAGTTAAGTTGGAAAATTTACTTGAGAGACAAGGTAATTCTCGAGTTGAAACGATATGGAAGTCTTTCCAGCGCCGGACAATCCTGTCAGCCAAATGGTACAACCGCGAAATTCTTTCAGTTTCCCATACGTTTCACCTCGTCTCTCCCTCGACACGTGATGCGTCTGTTGTATCACATTCGTCGCGAGTATCTGGAAAGAATTAGAACGAAATGATTTAATGAAATATCGTAAATTATCGTCTAGAATTTATTGTTTCGCTTTGTTGTTTGGAATCATACAAAATTAAAAGATGAAAATTATTTCGAGTGATTTCTGAATTTAATTAAATAATTAAATGTAAGGCGCGTGAAAATAAATTTTTTTTTTTTTTACCTGATTACTTTTCCTCTGCGTACTTTGATTCTCGAACAAGGACTTTGTGTATATCCCCATTATGCGATACTCGATTACCGATTCTCTACCGATTTTCGCGAGATTTAAACAATTAAAAATTATCTTTATCTTTTAATTGTTCATTTTGTTCGACGACTTTTTTTCTTCTTCTTTTTCTTCAATTCTCAATATCAAACGAGGGAGAAAGTAATCACTAACAACGGTTTATTAAAATGCAGACAACAACATTGTTTGGAATCTTTCTCTTCGAGGGAGACACCGGGAAAGGAAGTGTCTAGGCGCATAGGAAGTTCGGGATGGACTAAGTGAGATTTAAGTTCCGTCAACAGAGAAAGTGAAAAGGAAAGTATGTTTCGGTTCGATAGTGGGAGACGAAGAATTTCTCATGGCACGATGCTTCGAATATCTGAAGAAACTGAGAATCGTTAAACGAAACGTCGTTAAAGTGAAACCTTATCATATCATATCTTTCTCGTATCTTTTTTGATATATCTTTGCATAACACGTTTGTGCGTTCGTGTTTTGAATATGTCTCTAAAATAAAATTAAATATTATATTGTTAAACACCCTTCTGGTTCCCAATTTTTTTTTCCAATTTTTTGTATCATCAAATAATTTTATATTTTAATTTTAATAGTCAATGTAAAAAAAAAAATTATTAAATAATATTGAATGATATATATAATATATTTATATATATATTTAATCACAATTGTTATAATAATTTAGAATAAATAATAGAAAATATTCTAATTACAGGCTCGATATTTAATTATAATAAATTTATTTTAGAAAATATTATCGATTCATTCGCGATTTATACTTATCATGATAAAATTCAATCATCACTGATGTAGATACAATATCTAAATAATCATTGATAATAGTCATTTATTAATTTAGTTCAGTGAGAAATAAATAATATTTAATAAATGAGCATTTAAACGTGTAATTTCACTTTAAATTAAAGATATATAGAGGAATGACAAAAATATTAAAATTAATTAATAATAAAATAATATTTCAGTTTGATTATCTTAACATTGATATATTTTAACATGGATAATGTAAATAAATGTAATATAACAATATATCTCGTGTTTCAAAAGTTTATATATTACATATTTCATAATTTCAAGTTCAATAATGTAAGTGTACAAAAATAGATAGTTTAATTAATATAATTAAATATGACTGTTTAATTCTTGTTCATTCCAATCTCGCTTAATCAATGTAAATTTAAATTTTGTAATATTACAGATTAAATACAAGACGTATATTTCATTTATATTATTTTTTCGAAATAATGCTTTAAATAAAGACCTTAATTCATAATAAGAGGTAATCACATAAGAGGAGATAATAATATGAAAACAAACATAATAATGTGATGAAATTATCATTAAATAATCATTAACTGATAATTTCTTTCCAATTTTTTCATCATTAACTAATAATTATGTAATAATCATTAAATATTTGTTAAAGAATTATTAACATATTGCAATTTTAAATTTATTTTAAATTATTTTAAATTTGAACAAATTGATCTAAACACATAAGATATATAAATTAAATTATATCAAGTTATTTAACTTATGTTAATCAAATAATTTATTAAGCCAGCCATTATCTACATATGTGCCAATTTAAAATTAAAAACTGAACTTACTATCAATCAAATTTCTTAACTTTTAATTCTTTAAAAATATGCATATATTTAAATTTTATACGCATATATGTAAATTTTACAATGCAAATAAAATTTATCATCTCGTTACGCGAAGAATATTGAAAGACGTTTAAAATGTAAAATACAAGCTTTGCACAGGGTTTCGTGACTTCTATTTCGATTTCTTTGCAGATGAAAAAAGAAAAAGAGAATGCATAATGAAAGATAATCTGCGATCTAGTTTCACAATAGTGAATAGCAATGAATAGATTTTTGCAAAAGAAAAAACTTGTCGAAAGTTGGTCATTGGTTGACCAGTTGAAACTAGAGAATATGTTACGATGATATTATTTTATAAAAATATTTTACTGAAAATAAAATTTTATTTTCTCCAATATAATATATAATAATATTAAAAATTAATATTTGCAGTTTTAAAGATATAATTTTATTATTAATAATTTTAATTTTCTATTATAAGTAATTGTAATAAAAATTGCACATTATCTTTGATTATTAATAATTAAAAATCGAATTTAAATAAATTGATAAAAATTTAATTTAATTTAAATTCAAGTTGAAATATCAATTTCTCCAAACTATCTCACAACTGTCAATTAATTCAAAGAAAAAAAATACTCACGTAATTAATGCCTGTATTGAAGTTCTCAACCTTATTCTCATGATTCATTCTTCTTCAACCACTATCCTTCCAATTCTTTCTTCAAAAGATATCTACTATTATCTAAATGTATCTAAACTCGATAAAGTCAAATATCATTCAAAATTAATGTTAAATAAAACACTGAAATTCTTTTATAAAAATCTCCTCGAGATATCACGATTAAGTGGTAATGATCCACGTGGATGGATCTCTTCGAGGTACCACTGAGAGAATCTGGTGACACGTGTTCTTTCATATATGATCGGCAAGCGCCAAGAAGGCGTAGATCGTTTGCAGGAGGGGAGGAATCGCACATTCTCCCTCCCTCATCCTCTGTCCTTCTTGCTTTTTTCTTCTCTACTTCCTCTGCAAATACGACCTTGAACGTAGGAAAAACTCAGAACATTGGAAAAACTCGAGGACAGCTAAATTTCTCGTTTCGTGATTCAGTTCAACCTTTCAAATTGTTTGTAACAAGTAGCAAAATAGTCTTATGTATTTTCTTAGAGCTATGTTATAAGTTTGATTTTTTTTTTCTATTCAGAATACCGAGAAATATTAATATTTCATGATTTGTTATTGTAATTTGTACGTAATTCAAGGCAAATTATAGCAATTATAATTTTCTTTTGTAATTGTTTTTATAAATTGGTTTCTATATAGTTACTTATAATGTGTGTCTTATATTAAAGCGATTTGAAGATTTTCTTTCTTCTTTTTTTATGAAAATATGCAATAGATGTATGGATATGTAGTAATATTAATATTCAACGAATTGTAATTGTAATTGTAATATATATATAATTTTATATTATATTACATGTTATATGTATTAATAAATAAATATCTTAGTGTAGATAGTAGTATTTTTAGAGAAAATGAAAAAAAAAATAAACGTTTTTTTTCCAATATATATTATATATTTTATAAAATTTTATAACATTTTATTAATAGAAAAGAAATGATTGAACAAAAAAGAATTTATATTTATGATTGTTATCTTATTTTGTCTCTGTAATTAATTATTAAATTTTCGAAAGAATTTTATTAGAAAAATTATATTTGATTCATCGGGTATTTAAATATACCCGCTTTTATATCATTAATATTTTGAATCTGTATTCAGACTGTGATAACTTCAAGTTAGTCGAGAAAGTTTTCATCAAAAAAATAGAGTTGTTATGTATTTGTTGAATGTAGAGAGACGTATTTTAAGCAAAAGAGTTCTAATAACTATTGCTGTTGTATCAATAAATTTAAATGCATAATGTCGACGAAATCCTCTGTCGATTTGCGAGCTGAACTTGCTGAATTAGTGAAACGAAAAGCAGAAATAGCTGTAAGTATCAAAAGAATTGTCAAATACACATTATATTTTTTCTATTAAATTTATTTCTATCTTTTTACAAAATATATTCATTTAAAACAAACGATATCATCGGATTTGTTATGAAAAAGAATTTTATTTATCATTTAATATTTATCTTAAAAAATTTTCTGAAAATTACATTAGGTTATTTTAGATGTTTAGAGGTTATGTTGGTCCAATCTTTTGATTGTTCATTATTTTATAATTTTACAGGATACTCTTGCCAATTTAGAACGTCAAATCTATGCATTTGAAGGTAGTTATTTGGAAGATACACAACTATATGGTAATATAATACGTGGTTGGGACAGATATTTAGCCAGCAATAAAAATGCTAATAGTAAAGCAGATAAACGAAATAGAAAATTCAAAGAAGCTGAAAGGCTATTCTCAAAATCTTCTATCACCTCTATGGCTGTTAGTAATCAATATTTTATTTTATAAAATAAACAAAATTAAATTTATATTAAATTTCTAAGAATATTAGTTTAAAATTATAACGTTTCAATAAAAATATACATTTGTATATATAAAATTAATTATAATTATTAGAATGTAAATGTTGTCTTCTATATATATATAATTATTTTTTACTATTTTACATTTTTATAGATTATAGAGGAAAAAATATAAATTGAATATTCAAAAATATTTTTAAAATGATATATAATTTCAATAAATTAGAAATATTAAATTTTTACAGGCAGTTAGTGGACTTGTGGAAAACACCCAGGAAAAAAGTAAGGACCTCAATGGATATTCCTGAGATAGCTAATTCTTTAAAGAAAAAAAGAAAACAATTTATTTTTCATCCTATTGTCCCTTCCAACTTTTCTTTTTATCCTTTCCACGGCAATAATTCTTTTTAATTTTTAAGTTATTCTTTAATGTGTTTCTTTTTCTTTTTAATGTATCAATCAGATTGTCTTTAAAAAGAAAGTAAAAAACAGCATAATAAATGTGGATTGTTATGAAACACAATTGATTGAATTAAAAAAAAAACTCGAAGGATATCTATTATTATTTCGAATTTTAATATAATTTCTTTTCTGTATTTAATTGTTATAAATAAATTTTAATTTATTTTTCAATCTATTTTGAAAATAACTTTTCGCATAACATTCTTATATTTTTCATTGATTTTTTTCTTTCTGATTTCATCTGCATTCATCTTTTTTCTGTATTTAATGATAAATTAATTCAATGTCTATTCTCTTTCGAAATTCTATAAAAAGCTATTCTTTGATTTAACGATTCTATCTGTTATATTACTTTTTTCTACATATTTGTTATTAGAAAACTTGTGATTTGCTTTTACTGAACATGCTGAAAGTGTACAATATTAGCTTACCATTGTTATTTTATTTTCCATATTTATCTTTCTTCTGTATCTAAATTTTAAATAAATTTGTGTTTTTTATATTAATGTAGGTAAAAAATATCTTATTTTATACTTTGAATATAAGATAATTGTATTTAAAAACAAATACTTTCGATAATATTTATTAAATCAATCAAAGTGTGGTAAAGTAACAATTATTCATATTTAAAATTATATTGCATTGTTCTATTTTAATTTCAAAAGAAAATTGTCTCGATGATACACTTTCATGTATATATTCGCTATATTTGCTTCTAGGTGATAGTTTTTTCCTATACATTATAGAATGTTAAAGAATATGAAAAAAAAAAACTTTGATCGATTAAACAGTTCGAAATTTTAACTTTTAATATTTTAATTTTTATTATATATTTTATTTGACACATTTGAATCGAATTATTTATAAGAAAACTTTATGATAACTTAACATTCAAAATTTTATATCTCTCTTATAAAACTTTGAATATTTATGCCATTAATGATTATAGCTTTGATAATCGAAACTTTTTAATCGATCAAATAAAACCATATTTTTATTAAAGCGATAAGCGGTTAAATAATTCTTGACTGATTAATCTCTCAACGGCTAATCGGTCAATTGATCGCATTGTAACCGTACAAATTGTCGATCGAGTAATCGACTGATCAATTCTTCGATCGATCGGTCAAGCTATTTTATATATTCACGTACCGATCGTAGGATCGCGGTTTTCCCATTCTAAAACTTGATTCCAGTTGACCGGTACAGTGAATCGGAGTCGCAGATCGGCAACAGCGGTAGCGAAGACAATTGCAGCCTTGTTAATTCTCATGGAACGACAGCCAATAGCGGTAGCAGCAACGGTAATAAGGAGTCAACAGGAAAAAATCACTCTGTAATTGGCCAATACAGTCAGAACGGATCTATCGTCTCTTCCTCCGAAATCGCTGGACAATTTGCGAACGGACATGCGAGCAACGGCAGTCTCGAGCATGTCTCTTTAAAGGAGAACACGGGGAAAGATTCGTCGAAAAATAAATCTGGGAATAGTGCGAAAAAGAACAGCAACAAGAGATCCAGAAATAGGTAGAATAGATCTGAAATGGTATGATTGAAATAGTCCGTTCGGAGGACTATTCGAAATTTTTTTTTTTTTTTTCTTTTTTTAACTTTTACTCGATTCTATAAAACATTGAATTTCTATAGAAAAGTGAACGCTATAGTCTTTATCATTAGCGATAAGAATGTTAGTTATAGGATAAAATTTTAAGTGATAAAAGGTCATTTTGCCATCCAAATAGTATTTCTATTTATGTCTAATTGATTTAAAACCGATAAATATAGTATTGTACAAATATAAATTTCAGGTCTAGGAATAAGATGATAGAAGGATTGCGTTAATTGAATAATACATATATATATATATATATTAGATTTAAGAGATAAAAGTATCGGAATCTTTTCTATTTTTTGTAATTTTTTTCTTATGCGTAAAAAATATGAAATATGTTACCATTAGCTGAGATTAGTCAAATTTTTATAATTACTCTGTTTATTCGCTCTATTATTATTATAAAAGATAAAGTTATTTTTAGTTTCAATTTAAATAATACAATAGTTTACGTTTTTAAAAGATTTATGTTAGAAGTAGTTAGCATTCCATTATTTTTATTATATAAGAGATTTTTTTATTTTATATTTAATGTATATAGAAAGGCAGTACAGAGGTTGTAGTTATAGAAAAATACATTAATTATTATGTAAGGGAATAGAATTAGGTAATTAAACTATTTTTTGTAATTACATTATTCTTAATTTCAAACTTCATATTAATTAGTTTATTTTTCTAATTAAATTCTTTTTATTAATACTTTTCTAATATAAGTTTATCTGTAATCTTCGTTAAAATGTTATTATTTACATTTGTAAAAATATTAAGAAAAAAATACTAAAAAAAAATTGAAAAATATTTTTTGTAACTATTGTATTTAAATAAAACATTGTTAGTAAAGAATTTAGAATTAATTGAATTATATAATAATATAAGGGAAAGACATAAAAAATATCAATTAAATAAATTAATTCTGAGAAGAGATAAAGATTTGGCATATTTTTAGAAAACAAATTTTAGACATGAAAAATATGATGTATTTTTTTTTTTCACAATAAAATTGAAAGAAAATTCTATTACATTTATCTATACGCATCTTTTAAAAGTACAATCTTTATAGGATAATTATATAAACTTTTTATCTCTAACGAGAATTGGGAATAATAGTCACTGGTAAAAATGCTTTCAAATTACCATCTTGTTTCATCACATTTTTCGGGGGCTCATTCCTGGTTACAACTGCATTGAAACCATTATGATCGTCAGCTGTGTATGTGACTGTCCGAATTGATCCATCCGCCTCGACCACGGAATATTCGCCCTTCACCGTGTCACCATCCCTTTCTTCCCATGCCGATTTCGAATCACCGGTGTATCCATCAAGAACCCCATAATTAAACGAGTATCTTGGATAGGCCTTGGATAGAAAAATGATTAAATTATTTTATTATTTTCACATTTTAATAAAAATTTTTCTTTCTTAACATACTGATTATCTAGATATGAATGAATAGAATGATATGAATCAAGAATGAAGAATGAATCAAGAAAAATTAGAAAGATAAAATATAAGATTTTAAAAATGAAAAGATAATGAAGGAATTAGAAGAATATGGAGAAATCTATGATAAAGATCTTAATACGAAAAGGCAATTGTATGTAAAACCGAAATATCTCATAAAGCGAATATTTAATATTTATGTAAGATTTAATTTAATTATTTATGTAAGATTTTAAGTAAAATTTATTTATCATTAATGTGACGCGAATAGAATTTTATTATAAGTCTTTTTTTAAAGTTACCATGTATTCTGCTTCTTTTTCGTTTTTCGTGTCAGTCGCGACAACAGCGGAGGCCGTTTTAATAATTGGTGGAGCAATATACACCAATGACGACGTCTTCGGTAATAATCTGTACGAAATAGGAGAGGAAACTTTCACGTAAGTCGGAAATACCGGCTCTACTTTGCCTTCAATTGATTTAAGAGCACAAGTTACAGGTACTGCAGCACCATTGGCAGCGATTGCATCGATTGGCGCGCAAGGAAATCTTCTAAAGAAAAAAATATTCTATTTGATAATCCTAGAAACTAGAGATAATGTTTTTAATTAAGAATTTTCTTTTTTATCTTATTATTATTATTGTTGAATACGAATTAAATGAAAGAAGGAATGAAATTTTAGTTATATAATCTTACTGTTGAAGAACACCAGCAATTATTAGCTTTAAGAAACAGCATAAAATCACGATCTGTAAAAAAGAAAAATATATTTATTTTCATCAGAAAATCTCAAGAGATTTATTAGTTGATATTCTAAAAAATATTAACGATTTATTAAGAAAAAAAAGTATTCCAATTCTATTAGAATTTCTGTTACAATAATTTTTGATAATTAATTTTACCAATTATTCTAGCAAATAAAAATCAGCATGACCAAATTATATCTTAAAATAATATATTTTGACAACGTATACTTTTTTATACGTACAATCCATTGAATTGAAAGGACATTAGATAACTTTATCATAAGCTCTTATTTTATATTTGAACTAAATTATTCCTAAAAATATGAATATACATAAAGTTATAATAGAAATAAGAAAAATTGAAAGACATAAGTGCACATGTATGAATCAACTTGTCATTGCACAACCTGCAATGGCTACTGCACTCTTAAGGAGTGCCACTATATAAGTAAACTCTGAAACCAATATATATGCGTGGGTAAGTACTTTATTCAGCGGTTCTCGAGCATTATGCTTAAATAAAAAAAAAAAATCTAAATCGCAAACCTTCGCCACGATTAACACGCTCGATACTTGATAAGAGTCGAAAGAAAGATCTAAGTGTTTTTTCCTAAAAGAAAAGATTATTATACTTCGAAAGAAATCGAGTGAACGTAGGAATCGATATTGTACATGTACGTTTCTTGCTAATTGTGAACCGCTAGATTAAGCAATTGCACTTTCGACTAGCAACCGCGGAAAAATACGAAATAAAAATTGTTAGATATATTTATAAAATTAATATTTTGGAAATGATTGGGAAAATAAAAATATTAGTTTGAATATAATAATTGATATTATATAAAAATTATATTAATACTTTATAAGATTTCATTATATTCTATATTTTTAACAAAATTTGATAATTTGTTGAATTTAGAAAATTAATTTCAATTATAATATATAATATTATTTTATAATATAAAGAAACATAAAAAATTCTAAGAAATATATTTCTTTTTTTTATTTTGAATACATATTTTGAATACATATAATTTAATTGAATTTTTCATAATGTTTCATAATGTTAAATTCCTTTTTTATATTTCTTCGTCTTACAAACCTTTTCAATAATTCTTTTAGAAAACTGTGACTGCATGTTTTAAAAACTATTGAAATCACAATTGATTAAAATTTGCACCAAAATATACACTATTTCAGACTCTTTTTTGAATTGTCATTTATTGTTAAAAATTGTTTCCAATAAATTACATATTTTAAAAAAAAATGTCTTTATTTAATAAAATATTTAATTTTTTATTTTTTGCACAAAAATATTGACAAATATGTGATACACTTATACAGAAAACTTCAATAAAATTTGAGAAACAACTAACAAAACTTTCACGGCGGTCCTTCAGAGAATAGAACATCAGTATCCAGCTCATCTTTATATACAACTTGTATAGGGTGACTATAAAAACTTTTAAAGTATTTTATGTAATTATTTGTAATATAAATATTTTATGTAAATATATATAAATATATATAAATGTGATATATATTATATATCTAATTTAGTAAATATTCAATACATATTATAAAATAATATTTATTTATTTAAAATTTATTTTTTTTTAAATTTTGTTTATACTCAATGATATACTCAAATAATAAAATTACTTCAATTTAATATACACAGAATATATATATTATATACATTATAAATTGACATTATTTTTATTTCTAATAAATAACAATAATAATTTGAATAATTCTTATCATATATATGATTAAATTTCAAGTATTCATTTCAAACACCCAATATATACGTGAACATTCACTTACAATTCTTAGATCTCTCTTAATACAACGAGGGATGCGCAACGTGCAACCGTGGGAACGTCATCACCTGTTAAAACTAATATACCGTAACTTATATATAATCTCATATATAACAATAAAATATTTATACTTTATAATTAAGTAAAATTTAATAAATTTAATTATTTTGCATTGATTCAATGAGAACATTTCTAATATTTTTATTAAAATTATATAAAAAAAATAATATGTAATGTATATAAAACATAGTGTAATTCTTCAAGAAATATATATTCTTTTTTTAAAAATAAATTTTTTATGATAAAAAAATGTGAATGAGAATCACTGTGAATCAACTTAATTATATATTATCATTACATTCTTTTTCCCCCTTTTAAAAAAAATATTTAATAAAGATAAATTTAAGAATCTAATTGTTTTTTCGCAATGCATATTTGTTTTATTTTGTTTGGCTGTATACTATTAATTTCGTGATTTAAAATTTCTCAATTTACATTTCAAAATTGCTAGAAAAAAAAACGACGCTAATTATCATATCAGATGAAAATTAGATACCATAATATTCATTCATCGCAGATTTCAAATTGGTATATTTTTTATACATTTAAAAATTAAATAACATTTCACAAAACTATTTATTTACAATGAATAATTTTTTTATTTTTAATTAATTGAATAACTCTTATTAATTTTACACAAACATAAGTAAAAATTAAAGAGAAAATATAAATATAATAATATATATTATTTATTAAAACTAATAATAATATATATTATTTATTTAAATTGATTATAATTTTTAAATTATATAATTGATTAAAAAATACAAATTTACTTTTTTTAATTAAGAAATATAATCTTTTTTTTTAAGTCCTAAATTTAATATTAATAATATATTAATACATAGTTCTACGTACAATATGTTACAATTTGCTATAAAAGGATATTTAAGAGATTAAATTAAAAAAGACAATGAAAAAATATAGAAAAAATTTATTTATACATTTTCTTTTGATAATTCTTCTACTTTTTTTAATGCAGCTTCAATATCTTCTTGTGTTACAGAAAGTTCAAAACCATATTCTTTTTCAACTTTTAAAATATATTCCAGTTTTTTAACCTTTTCAGCATAAAATATTTTTTGTTGTTCTTTTAATTCTTTTTTAAATGCATCCAATTTTTCTTGAATAATAGCATCACAATAATTTCGTGTCAGCTTTCTTAATGCGTCTTTTCTCGACACTTTACCAGGAATTCTATAATTAATTAAAAATTAAATTATACATATAATAAAATCATCAACAAAATATAAAATATAAAAATATTTTTATTATTTTTTAATTTTTAAAATTTTATTAATTTTAAAAGTGTTATAATATATATATTTATAAATATAATTATTATTAAATCATATTTTCTTTCTTATATATTGCATTAATATTTATAAATTTTAAAAAATACATACATACATACATATATATATATATATATATATATATAAAATGAACTTTAGAATATTATATATTCTAGAAATAAAAAAAAGATTTCATATAACAAAAACAGAAAAAAACATACTCGGGTTGTACAGTGTATGTGAGATTTAAACGTTCAAGAAGCCATTCAAAGCGTTTATAATCCCACTTTCGCATTAATTTAAGATGCTTCTGTCTTTTATCAATTAATTCTTTTAAAAATACTTTTATCTTTTTATTTCTTGGGTGATTTTTCATATGGTTTTGAAGATATTGTATTTCAGCAGTCATTGCAGCAACTGAAACAATTTATTTAAATTATATAGTTCTTATAATAAAAATATATTCATAAATATAATCAAAATATATAATATAAATATAAATTATTCATTAAAAAAAGAATGTTATAATTTTTTGTATGATAAAACATTTACAATAGTGATATCAAATTTTATCAAGTTTTTTATTTTTTTTTTATAAAACTAAAATGCATATAATTAAGTTATATTTACTTTTGACTTCTGGAGAACCTCGATCACAAATATGTCTTTTTACAAGTCCTATTATTTTCTCTCTTGATAAATTTCTAGTTTCTTTGCCTCGTTGAAATTCCAAAGTAAATAATTTCTTTACAAGATCATTTGCACTGCATATGATTTATTAAATATAATTAAATATAATTAATTATTTAAAATTCTTTAAAAATATTTATTTCATATAAAATATTTCAAAATTACTTTTTAATTTTCAATAAGCTCTTGTATTGTATAACAATATTATTAATACATAATAAGTTTATATTTATTACTTACTTTTCCAATTCTTTTGAATTTTCATAATAAAGTTTAATATCAGTTGGTTTTATAGGTACATTTAATCCTAAATCACCACTTTTCCGAGGATCTACAGATGAAATTTTAACTGGCCGTACCCATTTAATTTTATAATCATCAATAGTTGCCATTCCTCGGTATAAATAACCTCCAAACTTATTTATTCTTATGCTTATTAATTTACAAGAATTTATTACTGAATTCATGTTTATTTATAAATTTAATATCAGGATTATTAAAATTAAGTAAAAAAAATTTAATTAATACACAATTTCTTATTCTTATTGCTTAAATATTACAATTATAACATTTTTTGTATTATCACATACATAATAGATTTACCATCTATATTTAAGAAACTTCATGCTTTATTTTCTAAAATACTGTTAAATAGGACAGCACCATCTCTAGATTGCCAAATAAAACAAATAGATAAAAAGAGAAAATAATGAAAGAAGGATAGAGATAGAATAAAAATTATGGAACCAGCACCATCTTCATGTGCCTCAAATGAAACTCAAAAAGAAAGGATAGGAGATAATAGAAGAAAAATAGAGAGTAAAGAATTGATTGATTATGCCATCTCTTGAGTATCATAAACATTTTTTAAAGATAGAATAAGAATTAATAAAAAGGTATTTTTGATATTTAAGAGATGGTATTGTTAGTCAATTCTTATTCTCTTTCTATCCTTTTCCTACTATTTTTTTATCCTTTCTTTCTAAGTTTCACTTATGACACACTGAAGATGGCACTGATCTTATAATTTTTACTCTATCTCTGTCTATTCTTTTACTAAGAAATATAATTATTATTGATTTGTAGTTACAATATAGATTATAAATCTATATTTTACATTATAATTTCTGAAAGTAACTTTAAAATAAAATAATTATAATATAAATATGTCAAAATTTTATAAATTTTTTAAGAAAGGAAGATGCTCCGTGATTGGAATGGTACACGTTGGTGCTTTACCTGGTATAAATCAAATTTAAAAATATATAATTAAAATATAAAAATGGAAAAAATATATTGTATTTATATATAAAAAGTTTATATTCAAATTTATATTATATTTTTTTATAATATATATTATATATCTCGGTGTAAGATTAATATTTTAAAAAGACTGCAATAAATAAAATTGATATTTAAAAAATAAATAAAATTGATTTTAAAAAGACTGCAATAAATAAAATTGATATAATGATTCTATTATTATTGCTTTTAAAGTATGAATATAATGATTTATTTTTATAAAACAAAATATTATAACATTATATTTATAATAATATTTATTTTGTTTTTTTTTTAATAATTAGTAATATATTTATGTTTCAAAAAATATTTTTTTAATAATAAATTATTGGATTTATTTAATAATTATTTTTTCATTTTAGTATAGTAATATTAAAATAATATTTTTAGGTACACCTTCATATAATGGTAATATTAATCAAATTATAAATAATGCAATAAAGGAAACAATAATCTATAGAGATTGTAATATTGTAAGCTTATTTAAAAATTTATATTTTATTAATTTTATAGAATTTATAAATTAAATATTTAAATTTAAAGGATGGTATTTTAGTGGAAAATATGCATGATAATCCATATGTGAGACCTGAACATTTAACACCTGAAACGACAGCAATGATGACTAGAATCTGCACAGAAATTAAACAAGTATTACCTGAAAATATACCTTGTGGTATACAGGTATAAATAAAAAAATTTATTGAATTAATGCATGAGAAATCTAATATTTACAATTTAAGAAAAAAAACAACAATCAATAGATTTTAGCAGGATGTAATAAAGAAGCAATAGCTGTAGCAAAGGCAACTAATTTTCAATTTATCAGAGCGGAAGGATTTGTCTTTTCTCATATTGCAGATGAGGGATTTACAGATGCATGTGCTGGTTCTTTATTGAGATACAGAAAACAAATTGATGCTGATGATATTCTTATTTTTGCTGATATTAAAAAAAAACATAGGTGATTCAATAATTCAAGAAAGAAATTTATTGGTTAACAGTTATTATTAGCTTCATATAAAAAAAACATCAATGACATTTTAATTCCACAGTTCACATACAATCACTTCTGATGTAAGTTTATTAGAAACAGCAAAAGCAGCAAAATTTTTCTTAGCTGATGGAATAATCTTAACAGGAAATGCTACAGGTTATCCAGCAAATGTAACGGAACTTACAGGTATTTTTTTATGTTAAATTACAATTCTTATATATTTTTTACAAAAAACTTAAATTTTATATACAGAAATTAAACAAAATGTTGATATACCTATTCTTATTGGTTCTGGTATTACAAAAAAAAATATAAAAAATTACTTGTCTTCTAATGCAATAATTGTTGGATCATATTTTAAAATTAATGGAATATGGCAAAATAAAATAGATAAAAAAAAAGTAAATAATTTTATAAAAAACTTAACAATTCTTCAAAATGGAAAATATTTATAAAATTTATTTTTTATTTTTATTATATTTTATTTTGATTATTTTTTATTGATATATTTATTATCGATTAATTATTATTTTTTATATTTATAAATAATTAATTTTTTTTACTAAATTTGTAGTAAAAAGTTTGTTTTATGATAATTAATTATAATAATATATTATTATAATAATATATTATATAATATAATTATAATAATATAATTGATATAATATGATATGATAAATAATAATTAGAAATTCGAACGAAATAATAGAAAAAATTAATTATATAGTAAAGTGGATATACTCGTAATTGATTTGTAGAATTTATTTTACACGATATATAAATAAACTTTTTATGAAAAAATATAAAGCTTGAAATTAAATTTATTATTATAAAATCATAAGTTATATTACTCGAAACTTTTCGTGTAAAAATTAATTTAATTTGAAATAAAATAATTTCAAATTGAAAAAAAGATATATTAAAATAATTAATTATATATATATATATACATATATATAATTTCTATCTAATGCAAACTTAAATTATTTATAATTTAATAAATAAATTTCAATCAATATTTTTGTGTATCAATTTTTTGTATATCAATTTTAATCTTTAAAATCAATCTTCTAAATATGTCTTATGAATATTCTATATATATTTATTATCATATTATATAAATAAATTGGTTCTGGTATGATTTTGCTTATGTTTTTATCTTCCTTTAGTAAGATTATTTTAACATCATGCAAATTCGTAGCAAATATTAAATAGTAATTTATGTATATAATTTGGTGCCAAATTCTTTGTATTAGTCATACTGTAAAGAATATGGCAAAGGAAAATTTAATTCTTATGTTTCATATTTAATATTGATAAATATCTTGTTTATATATAAACATATATAAATAAATGATTTATTTACAATTTAAATAATGAAATAATATAATTTCTACATATAATTTAAGATTTAGAATATTTTTAATGATTTCCATTATTTTTATATTGCCAACGAAAGTTTGCTTCATAATTTGATTTCAAATTTTTTTTTTATTTTACAAAACTTTATATTTATTAAATTTTATGTATAAATGTTTGATCATTAGTAATTTTTCCATGGAATATTCAAATAAGTTCCCCTATTATATTTTTATCGTAATTTTATTTTCGTGCTTCCCTACTTCTTAATTATCTCTCTCTCTCTCTCTCTCTTTCTATATATATATATATATATGTATATCTTATAACACAACATTAAAAATCCATTTCCTTTTCTTTTAAGATATCTTTATATTCAAATTACAAATACATTAAATTAAAATACATTTTGAAAATCAAATTATTTAAAACTTAAATTTTTAAAATAAAAAATAAAGTATTTAATTATTAATTTTTGACATTGATTTATTTTTTGATTGCGTAAATTTTTTCCAATTAAATTGTTAATAATTTTTATTATCATTTCTCAAATTATTGAGAATTATTGGAATCAAATTATTGATAATTTATTTCAAATTTCGAAATTAAATTATATTTAATTAATAAATAAAAAAAATATATTTCAAAAATCAAATTAACAATCAAAATTTTTCGAAGATTAAAAAAATAAGTCACTCGATCACTAGATTTCGGCATTGACTTATTTTTCGAGAAGTATAAAGGTTCCCGGAAATCAATGCCAAAAGTGGAGTATGCAATACTGGGTCGTAGAAAACAAAAAGTTTCTCGTCTACGCTTGGTTACTGTCGTGCATTGACTCGTATCAATCCAACAGGGAAATGGAGGGATCCCCCAAATAGTATTGACAGGATTGACTCGCGCAGGCGTCCCAATGCTAGTTGGGCTGCCACTATGCTACTGTTCAACAGTGGTATTCTAATCTCATCCATTCTATAATATCCATTTTTATTATTCGAATTTTCGAATATATTTTTGTTTAATTTTACACCTATTTTATTATACGTTCATCTATGTATCAACATGTATAGTAAGTGATGCGCGCATTCTATTATAACCTCTTCTCAATCTCGTTTGTAAACAATGATAAGATTATATTTGATTTACAAATACTGATCATCCAGTAAATAAATGTTACAAATTGCATTTAATTACCTTAAAATATTATAAATAATTATATAAATAAAATTATATTATTTTTATTTCACTTATTTTTTTTTTAAGTGAAATTATTTGAATGATACATTTCATAAAATTTTGTTTAATAAATAGTTGATTTTATTAACAAATATTTAATATTATTTAATTCCATATAGTTTTTTTAAATACTTTTAGAAATATTTATTATTTACAATGTTTAATTTGATCTATTATTTATATTAACTTTTAGATTTAGCTATATCTTTTATATTCTTATTAAATTTTTATTTTAATTATTATTTATCTTTTTTACTTATCATTTCTATTTTAAATGAACGATGCCCAACTTTGATATAATTATAATATTGAATATTTGTATTTTAAATAAATGTTTTAATTAAAATAATTTATATAAATATGTAATTTTTCTTAGACTTATTATATATTATTACAATTTAAAAAAAGCAAAATACAAGAATTCATTTGAAATGACGTTTCAACCATTGATTTTTTTCTTCAACCAGGTTGGTTAACCTCACTTCATTTTGAGAAACACTGCTACATATGATGCCATCTTGCCACTATAGTGCGATGTCGCTACGGGCTAAACGAAACTACTTTGTTCTGGAAGAACGTAATGACGAGAGATGGAAAACGGATAGATTTTCAGGTAGAAATTCTTTGTCTGTTGTACCAGAGATTTTTGATACCATGAAACGGAGGGTGGGCAGGAATTTTTGTGAAGAAATGGAAATTTTGTAGGCAGTGGAAAAAGGAAGTTTTCCAAGCATCCCAACGTTTACAGCGACCAGCAGCTGTTCGCCCAGCTGAGCGTTCCCCCACCAATGATTTCTCTTCACCACCGAATCAATGAGTTATAAGGCCCCTCGTCAAATTTTCAATCTCGACGAAGAGGACTCTTCTTATAAACGCGTTTATAAAAATACGTGCTACATATTAAATTACGAAACATAGTTGTTACGTCAATTGACGTTGCAAAAGCTATTCGCACGCGTCCGGGTGTGAATTCTAAATGGCCAAAATGAAGGTCAGCGTAAAAATAAAAATTACTTAAAATACGTTTTGCGTTGTTTTTCGATTCCCGTAATTTAAAAACATTACCAGTATTTACTTATATTTCTGTGATCGAGTTTTATGACAAAGTTTTTTGATATTTATTATTACATAAGCATATTTTTCATTAGGGATGTAATATCTATATTTTGTGTAATATAAATAATAACAGTTAAATCTAAATTATCATATACTACGTATTTTATATGAATACTTTGAACTAAACTAACTACCAGTCACGGAGCCCTTCATTGATTTTCCACTTCTTGCATTTGAAGTGATTTCTTAGTTTCTTGTATTAATATTTTTTTCTTAATTAACTCATTTATATTTTTTAAAAATTATCGCTCTTAATTTAGTCTGATAAGAACTATAAAGAAAAAAATTTACCAAGTATACAAACGATTATCTGTAAATAATAATAATTGTTTATAAATTTTATATAAACGATAAAAATGGCAATAACTTTTTTATCAAATGTTAGATTATAGAATTTTTTAAGTCTGGATTTCTTAGATAACAGATTTGCAAGATAGTTGAGAGTGGGATCGATGCAGAAGAGACACCAGAGATTCCGCACGATTCTACGGTCCTGATATCGCTTTAAAAGCCCTCCCCACTGCTAAAGCCGCCCCACCATTGGCCCGTACCTCAGCTCTCGCCCCTCAGCAACGGCTTGACTGCCCAGCCAGCCAGCCAGCCAGTCGAAATCAGCTGACGACTATTACTGCGGGCAGTTGCTACCACGGCTCCTCAAACGCAACACTGTTCAGGCGAGTGGATCCTTTTCTCTTCATACTACACTTCTTCTTCCTTCTTCTTTCTTTCTCTATACAACACAAACTTGTTTCTCTTTACGCGTATTACAACTGTATCTGTCCGGTGTCGTTGAGGGGTCAACGATACCCCATGGCATCTCGCGCAACCCGATATACGCGACAACAATCGTCATTTGTTATAGTCGAAGATAAAACATTACTCGGACGCCGCTAGACTTTTCTTTACACGGCTTGTCTGTTTGTTCGTTTATTCGTTCCTTTTCGCTTGATCTCTACGTTTACGGTGTGTATACCGTGAGTGAGTGCAACGAAGGGGAAACGGTAACGAAGCAAGAAATAGAGTGAGAGAGATAGAGAGTGAGAGAGAGATAGAAAGAAATGAAGGAACATCGAGTGTGTAACGAAACGGGACGAAAAGAGGGATATTCGTTCGTGGGAGAAGGGACGATTCACTACTCTGCCAGAAGTACGAATGCGTGTGCGTGAGTGGTGCGACCAAGTGTCGTCTCGCTGTGTATATGTATGTGTGTAGGTTTTCCGTTTAATTACTTTATTATTACATCGGAAGAAAATTATTCGAATCTGCACTGTTCACTTGTTTTCTATATACTCTCAAGGAAGCGGGAAAACGAGAGAAAATGGAGATGAGAGAAAGAGAGAACAAGAAAGCCTGAATTCGAGATCAAGGTCGTTGTCACAGAGGTAGTTCGAACGCGCGTCTCCTTTGTATGTATGTACGTATGCACGTATACGTGTGCCTCTCATCAGGTATGCGTCTATGAGCGTGTATACACGGAAACTTTGCTTTTTCGGAGAATGCTATACACGTAATCGGTCGGTGCCAAAGCGGTGGTGTGCGCTGTGACGTAGGGAATCAATTTTACCGACCGAGCAGCCACGAGCGCGTATAGAGGCGCGAGAGTTCGTGAAAGTGATTAGAAGAAGACAGAGAGCGGCCTTGTAACGCGGTCAGGATCGAAGTGCGAAGATGTAGAGCCGTGGTTTCGTGTGCGTCACGACGATAGAGCACGAAAAGAGGAGGAAGGATGGGCGGCGAATGGGACTGAGAGACGCGGATATATTATGTACGTATAGTAGTCAGGAGAATTCGATCGAAACAATGCAGTGACAGCGAAATACACTTGGTAACCGACCGCTTGATCGACGCACGATTGTTAGGAAGTGCAAGGACAAGTGAGACCAGTGGTTGTCACCGATGCCACGTTCATCTCTTTTTTTTCTTCTTCTCTTCACTATAAGAACAACTAATTCTTTCGATGACCAGTTCCTGAACTCAGATTGTGTAACGTTCGCGAACGCGTGATCCAAGTTAATGTCTCTATTTTCGTATCGATACGTATCATCTCGCGAATTGAGACATGGACACGAAAAAACGACACCCAAACAGTTTCTTCCTTTCCGACTTCTTCGATAGTTCTGATGCGCGCAATACTTAATTCCTCGAACGAGTTTGTTTACTTGGATGGCTAGGAAGTTCTGACGAGTGGGACTGCTCGCTAGAGAGATATGAGGAGGAGGAACATCACACTTATTCATTCTCTCGTTCTGCATTCAAACTGTTTGTCACTTTCTGTTGGCTGTCTTTATTCCACGATCGTTGTATTGGCGACATCGTGACTAGCTCGGTAAGAATATCGCTTAATGGGAACGCCGTTTCTGTATTTTCGAGCTCTGATCTTGGCTATGATTGACGGATCAAGATAGATTCACGATTTACATTAATATTAGAATGGTGGAAGATAGTTATGATATTAATAATGGTAAGTTATGCGTTTCATGGGTAAAATTTTATTTTTTGTTTCTTTTATCTGATTTAAGTGTTTTAATTAATATGATAAATCATATTATAATATTTTGGATCAACAAGAAATTCAAAATTATTAATATTTATTTTTGACATTTTATAAGTTATATAGTAAATGTTACGGCACTTGAATTACCAAAGCATTTTCAAAATTAGAAACTTGGAGTAAACTGTGTATTTTACGTAATAGAAATCCTTGATATTGTCCAAATCGCTATTAAATTTCAACGATAGGTTATTTTTGAACTCCATTGAAATGAAGTTCATGGCTTGATCGAAAATTCTCAAAATGCTTCTATTTCAAATTTCATATCATTTTGAATCTCCTTCGACAATTCTTAATTTCTTTAATAAATTATCCAACGGTTCTTCTGTTTTGATCAATCGATCGCGCAATATTATTAGAAAGCTCGCAAACCCTGTTAAAGATTTCATAATCGACAAGTCTCCATTGGTTTTAGAGGATTGTTTGTTGTTCAATCTCCTAATCCTCTTACTAAAGTCTTCTTATTGTCTTTGTCCTGAACCTTTCTCGTGTTGGGATGATTCAGAATATGTACACTTTTTTTAAATCTCTTTTCAAGTCTACATATAATTTAACAATTACAGAATAATAATTTTCTCTCGGATAAAATGTAATTTCTCAATCTGATGAAAAATCTGTTTGGTTTATCTCATATATTGGGATACAATACGTACTTTTCTTCGTTCCAGCGGTATGTTGCTCGTTGGAACACATTGACCCCGTTTAATCGGCAATTTCATCGACAGATGCCAAGCTCGCTGGTTGTTATGCAAACTAAACGTGTTACATAATTTTTCGAGATAGAAACGGAAATGTTTTTTTTGGCGGACACCGCCAGTATAATCGACCGAGTTCATTGAAAATTTCTTGGAAAGCGAGAGATGGATTCGGTGCAAGAGGCCGTGATACAACGGTCTTCCGTTATTAGAGAAGGATCTTTGCGCGATGATGATCGAAAGGGGAAGCGGGAGAGGAAAGAGGAGTTTCCACGATGAGCCAGAATCGTAAATTATGACGATTGTCTGGGTACCGTTAGAGTTGAATCGGTGATTAGTAGGCTCCTCTCCCTATCCAAGAGTTTAGGCGATAATCTGAAACGTTTAATAGCACGGTTAAACATACGTTTCAGCGGGTCATTGAATTATTATTGTTGGCTTCCTCGAGTTTCCTTAGAAGTTACGAGTATTTTTTTATGTGTTTTAGACTTTTAAAAGTTGGGGAAAAATAATAAAATCGAAGTATTTAAAAGTGATAAAAATTTTAAACGAATCGAAAAAGCGATAAATGCAAATAACTTGTATTATTTAAATTTGGACGGCTTCATATCACCGAAACATTCAAATTTTGTTCAAATTTCGATATTGATATTATCTTCTCATCAATTGCATCGGAATTGAATTGGTAATTAGGTCAGTCTCAATAGAATTTAAGCTTTGGTTCAATGAAAGACTTTAACCTATTATCTTCATTGACTTGTCTTTATTAAGGATTCATAGATCATCTCTATGAAGCTCTAAAACAGTTTTTTCTTTTTTCTAATTTAATTAGAGCTTGTTTATTTATCAATTAAAGATCTCGAGGTAAAGATGATTTAAAAAGCGTAAAAAAGAAATAATACAAATTTATTTGCTTAGAAATTAAAATTTAACTTTTTTATCAATGAAAAGGAAACAAGAACAATGTTCGAATTCATTGGCAAGAAGAGGCGGGAGTTTTTCGATTGCCTTAAAAATCGCATTTAATCGTTTCTTGAATCACCAGTTCCACAATGAGTCACTGCATTTTGCGCTGCAACTCTAAACTCTACGAGCAACGATAATACACGAGCCGCGTTTTTACTACGACTATAACAATTTATAATTAGTGGAAATATTTATTGTCATGATCTAACAATGATTCGTATTATGTACTTATGAGAAAAAAAAAAACAATTATTTTAACGATAAGCGAGGAAGAAAAGAAAAATAATGTTATGCAATTCTTGACACGTTGTGCGTGTCTTCATTTACATATAATTATATAAAATTATACCAGATAATATTTTTCTTTTTTTTTCTTTTTTTTTTTTAATAGATAATATTTTTTCTGCTAAATTCAAATCTTCAATGTCACTTTCCATCTTAGTATGCAATATGCAAATAATAATGTCCATTTAATGCAAATTTTGTTTTCGCCAATTATCATATGCCACGTGTCCACAATTGTATTAATAAATGGAGAGAGGGAAAGGAAGCTTTCGTGGAGCTTAATAAACGTTTCGTTTCTCCTCTCTTCGAGGCGATCTTTAACTTCGGTTTGATTTTATCGATTTTTATCTCGTCACGGTGATGTGAATTTATTGACACGATTCATCAAGCCAATTAGCAACTTCCTTATTGGTACCAAGATTTTCCGCTTAAGTTACAACCCATTTCAAGATCTTATCGTGTTACAAACAAATCGTTCGTTGGTTTCATTCGAGTCTGTTGAATTATTAACGAAAGTAATTGCGAACGTGTTTTGGACACGAATATTCCTGCGATATTCCTGGCACTAGACTCTGCTTAACATGTGCAAGCAATCTTAAGATATCGAGTCTGTGTCGGTTTATGATTCCAGACTGATTGCAAAGCAGAATTTCTCTTCTTATGGAATCGAGAATGATTTGATTTCCCGATATTGAAATTCTCAGTGTTGTGGAATCGTGTTATTGGAAATTTGTTGTCGATGGGACGGGATTAAGGTTAATTTCTAAAGAAAGAAGTCTATTGTCGGCAATAAGATTAGACATTAAGAAAGAGTCTTTGTTGAAGAAGTATGTAAGAAAAGTTAAGGGTTCTTTGTTCCATAAGCAAGAGGGTATTATTAATGTCAATAAATCCTTATTATCTTGCTTGAAATTGGCTCAAGGAATATTCTGCTTGATCTAGAGTCGAAAAATGAGAGGAGAAAAAAACGAAAGATAGATATTCACCTTTGTTAAGAAAAAGTGAAAAGTCAAGATTTTGGGTCAAAGGACCAAGTATAACGTAAGCCCAGAATTTTGGATATCGCGTTTCATCACGTAGAAATGAATATTCGTTGTTGAACTTTGATTAATGTGATTATTGATAAGGGTCTGAAGAGGTTGATCTTTGATCAAAATGTTAAAAGGCACGTTCGCGATACACGTGACAATTAATCTTAAACGTAATTCCAAGAAAAAAAATCTTTCTTCCCTATTTATATTTGGTATCTGCAATCTCGGTCTGTTTATAAAAGATATTTCCTCTTGTACAATAGCGTACAATTCAATTCTATCGAGTAAGGAAATTTTTTATCAAGTACAGGAAGAGAAATTCTCCTATTTTCTTCGACGTTATTAGACTATTCTCACTACTACATCTCGTTAAAGATCTTCAACTGTTATAATAAGTTTAGATTATTATTTAAAATTGTACAGTACATCAGAGTTTACTTGTCTCGAATTGACTGCATTCACTCGTTTGAGATGAAAAAAAAAAGTAGGTACAGTAAACGGTTAATCGAAATCACGATCAGGTATTAAAGTTATCAAAATTATCGCTAAATCTATGCAATAACAGGGCGGATATATATTTTTTTTTTCTTCAAAATAATAACATTCCTGTATTTATATAGATAATACACATTGGTTGAAACGGTGTTTCGTCGTAATAATCACTGAGTTACAATTGTAGCGATGAAATCAGCGACTTTTCTGACGCAACGATAAGGCTCTACGGTAACCAGTGCGATTAGTCTGATTATGATTCACGAGAAACGCGAGCGGAGCTGGAGCTCGTTTGTTATTCGCACGATATCCAAGCAAAACAAGATAACGTGTATTTTACTCGAACGATTAATGAAAAAATAGGTGGTAGGAAACAAAGAGGGAAATATAAATGAAAGAATAATAAATAAATCGTCATTCAGTTCCTCCCGATTAATTGTCAAGATACGTCCATTAAAATAAGTGTATTTCTACTAACTATGATATCCGTTCAACTATATATTTATTAACCGCATTATGTAACTCAACTTTATACATCAACCATTATAATGTTATCAACAAAATGAGCAATTCGATCGAATTCCTAATTAATTAGCTCGATTATCATTATGTGCATAATCTTTTCTAATAGTATTATATATATACATATATACACATGATACAATTAAGAATATTGCTGCAGTTAAATAATGTAACAGCAACAGCATCAATTTCACGATATAACAGTCATTACACTAACTGTGTCAACGTTTAATACAACCCGACTGGACTAAAAATTACTCGCACATCACGTTAAATCAATCCATTTCGAAACACGATATAATACCAAAAATATTCGTTCGAGGTAACCGTCAATCGTATTTCCATCCGTTATCCATATTTTTATCATTTTTAAGTCGATAAAACTATCATCGTACTATCATCATCCGTCCACTATTCACGAGTATATCGTCGAGATACGCTTCCCGATTTTCCATTTTGCCATTATTATTAATTCAACGCGTTCGTGACAGCCGTCCGGCTTGATCCGCTTTAACAAAATAACGTATTTCGTTGATTCGTACAACGTGGTAATTGTAACAACTTGTTGAAAAAAAGAAAAAGAAAAGGACGAAAAGCAAGAAAAAAAGGCGACGTGATTCCAAGGATCATTGCCGCGAAAGCGAATCGTTGCCCATTAACATAATTACGCGGGGAGACACTTAACATAATGAAGACACAACGAGACTGACTAACAGCGGTTGTTATGTATATAAAGTGCACGCGTGTTGCGTCGAAGCGTGGCATAACCGACGATGGCAGGCACGCGGAAAGTCGATGCACGCGTTTATATTTACTGCTTCGCGAAAAAAGGAACTCGTGTCGCGCCTGCATGCGATTCGCGCGCCCCCCTCTCCCGAGAACTAGAATTCGTCGCGAATCACTCGGCCGAAATCGATCCGATCCCTGATCCCATCGGATACGTGCACGTGTGTGTGTGCGCGCGTGGGTCACGTGGCTGCATCGAGTATTTGGCGAAATTGGTATTGGAGAAGATCGAGTTTGGTCCGCGTGCAAGCGGGACAGAAGCATATTCTATCGTTATTTCTTTTACGACAATCTCGTGCAGTGTATAATTTGAGAACGTGCGGTTACGTGCTTTGCGTACCTGCACGGTAGGCATCGAGTCGAGGTTAGATCATTAATTGGGAAACGGAGGGATATTTCGTTTCACATCGTTGTTTAGGAATTTTAATGGGATTATTGATTGAATCGAAGAATGAAAAGCGATTCGAAGGTTAATACTCCGCGTAATTCTAATGTAACTTTAACGTAACGTTGGAAGTTGAATATTTTCCTCTTCTTTTTCTTCTTCTTCTTTTTTTTTTCTTGGCTTACCGCTTTTTGCGCAACACAGTGATTTTACAATTTCCATGTGCGATACGTGTTTTTCTTGAACAACTTTTTCTCCGTAGAATTACACGATTTCGTCTTTTCTTAGAGTTAAAATAAAATATGTGTACTTTGTTTTTTTAGAAAAGAAGACGATTCTTCAACAAAATATCGCTTGGAATATTTCCACCTCGTTTCATCAATTTAATCGCAAATTCCATTCTCTTTTCCCCCCCTCCTCTACTTACTCAACAACAAGAAAACTGTAACCGATTTATTTTCGATTTATTGTTCTCTTCCTATCTTCTTCTCTCGCTCCCCTTCATACATTTCACATCGAAGTCCAGCCTATCGAACACGTTGCATCACAGTTCCGTTATCTCTGGTGAAATTAGCAAAACAGATGTTCAACCGCGATAATGAGCAAGCACAGATCGCGTTTTCGCTGGTCCATGAATCATTTGAGCGTGGCGAGTGGACACGAACGTAGTTTCCTCCGCGAGTTTCGCGTGGAACGTTATCGAATCTTTTCGCGTTATCAGCGGATAAACAAATAATCGTGGCGCGAGTATTTTAATTATTTCCTTCCGTTTGTTTGTTTCTTTTTTTTCGTTTCATTTACTCGTCGGGTCAAATTATATAGTTTGTCGCAACGACGATCCAATCGTTTTCAAAGATCGTGTACACGAGATCTGGACGCACAATAGGAAGAACAAAAGATTTTTTTTTTTTTTTTTTCGTTACGCGAGGTGACTGAACCGCAAATAAACCGCAATAGCAAAGTTGTGTTTGGTTTTTTGTGTGTACAGTAGAGCCTTATCTGATGCTCTGTACACGTGGGTAATTATCGTTGGACTTTTGGTGTGTTCAGTTGCACTTTGTCTAGTTTGTCATTTGAGTGAACGAGCGGCAAATCGGTTTGCGCAATAAGACGATCTGCGTTGGGTGAAAAAGAGCTAGCTGTAGTCCCTTGCGAATGAAAGGGATTTTTTATCGTATTGTGTTGTGAGTAATTAAATTTACCATTTAACATTTTTACATTTGACATTTTATTTTTTGGGAGATTTCGTATAAATTTTCTTCGTACAATCGTTTTTTAATCACAAACCAGTTCTCTTTGAGTGTATATGTAGTACATGAAGATGTTTTTTATTTTTAAACAATATTATTAAAATTATCGGTTTCGAAATTGTAAAAGAAGTAATTAATATGTTTATAATTATTATAATAGTTTTAGCTTACATTATGTTTTACCTTAATTAATGTCACTTTAAATGCAAAGGAGCGAAGGCTACGAACAACACAAGCGCTTAACTTGTAATACGTAACGATTATGACAAAAAAAAATAGTTTGTTTGCGAACAGACGCTCTATTTATTCGCTTATGTCGATACTTTATACTTTGGTATGAATACATTCAAATGCACAATGCAGTAAGTGTTACATTTCCATTAAAAAAAAAAAAAAAAAAAACCATAGAGATAAAACTATAGTTGAGAATATAGGATAATAGGTCAAACGCAATTAAAATCGTATAATTTTAATCACTTTATGTACTCGTGATATTTATTTTTTTAAATCCGAGATTCGAGTCAAAAAGAAAATATATACTTCACTTTCTATAAATTAAATCGAAAGTTGTTTCTCTAAAGTATTTAAACAATTCTTTCTCGTTACAGATATTTACAAAAATATTCAATTATCGTGTAATCTAACGCTATCTTTACTTTTACTAAATATCGTCTTGCAAAGAATTACGAAAAAATTTCCATTCAATCCTATCAGTTGCTATCAGTTGCATCATTTTCTCTAACTATTCCACATCACTAAAGTAAAAACCCCTCCTCAAAAATACAGGTATTTATAAAAATATTCAATTATCGTGTAATCTAACGCTATCTTTATTTCTACTAAGTATCGTCTTACAAAGAATTACGAAAAAATTTCCATTCAATCCTATCAATTGCTATTAATTGCATCATTTTGTCTAATTATTCCACTACTAAAGTGTAAAAAACTCCTCTTCAAAAATACTTCTATTAAGTACCGTCTTGCAAAGAATTACGGAAAAATTTCCATTCAATCCTATCCTATCTTAGTTACAATCAGTATATATATATATGTATCATTTTGTCTATTCCATTGTCTAACAACTAAAGTAAAAACCTCTCCTCAAAGTACTCAACACAAAATAATTTTCTTCGTCAACGATATTTATAAAAGTATTCGATTAATGCGACTCTGTAACACTCCCATTGAATAAGTGTTAGAAAGCCGAATTCACGAAAAGTTTCTGTTCAATCCTATGGAACTTATGACAATTCTTGAGTAGCGAGGAAGGGAGGAGGGGAGAGAGTGGGGGAAGCGAACGACAATTTGCCAGTAGAGAGAACTACTGGCGAAGCAAGTAAACAGTGTGCAACAGTGTTGACGCGAGTGGCTCGATAAATAGCGAAACGCAGGCATCGGTGTCCCATTTGCGGGGAAGCGAGCCGTTCTCACGCGCGTTTTTCCATTGCGCAACGGTCATAAAGGCAATTACAAGGCCTCTCGCGATATACACGCTCACGATCGTCAAGAGGTATGCTATACGAAAAAGAAAAAAAAAGATACCTTTAAACGCATAGCCACTGGAATCGACCGTGTTCAATTCACCGCGGTTGTCCACCACAGCCATTTTCTTACATAATTACCACCGTTGATCATCCTCCGTGCCGTGCACGCGCAACGTAATTATAACATGGTGACCATGGACCCGATAGTAGCGATTCATACTACTACGCACTTCGCTCGAGTCCATTGTACGATAAAAAAACCACATTTTTCCGCTCCGATCTCTTGCACTTTGTTTCTACGGAACGAGAATTCACTTCGAAGTTTATCTATTTGAATTTGCGTCTCTCTCTCTCTCTCTCTCTGTCTCTGTCTGTCTGTTTCTCTCCGAGGATACGAGTTTGAGAGTAAAACTCGAGAGTTGTTTTTCGTCAACGGATATCGAATCGAGAAATGAAGATTATAATATTGGACGGTTCAATCAACGTAGTGAAAATTAGTGAAAAATAATTCTGTAGATGTTCAAAGTAGATAGTTCAAAGACAGTTTTACTTTCGGATGATTGTGACCTGAGGATGTCGGCTAGGGGTATGCGAGAATCTAAAAATATCTGGGATTTTTGGGCTGGCTCGGTTTTTCCAAGATTTCCAGAACCCCTAATCGTATTTCGAGATTAGTTTTCTTGACCGTGAAAGATGGAGGGACGAAACACGAGGTCCTGAAAATCTTGGAAAAGATACTCATCTTTCCGGGGGATACTTTCGAAGACCCGACCCGAAAATACAAACGCAGCCAAAAATTTTCAGCTTCTTTCAGTCAAAAGATAAGAAATACCCCGTTTAACTAACTAGAATTATTCCAGAATTGTGAAAAAAGTAAGTTTCCCTCTAACTAAACCGGATTATTAAACCGAGGCGACAACCTTGCAATAAACGAATAAATGAATAATAAGTAAAATTTCATTCGTTATTCATAATTTCGAATAAAGCTGAATAACAGCGGCTGCACGCCATACGAGCCGCGTTTAACATCCGCCTCATTTGCATCACTTAATGGCTTCTCGTCAATTTCTCGGAACGCGAACGCATCTCTCATCCCTTCCCTGACGACAACTAACCGCTAAAACCATGAATTTCATCGAGCCGTTACACACGCCGCTGAATCTCCCTCTCTCCCCCCCTCATAATCCTCCAAAACGAAACTGGGGAGGGAGGGGCACGGATGCACGGAGAACGTTTTCACCTAGAACGGCCGTATTCGTTCGGATTACAGGGGCTGAAGAGCAAGAAGGTCAGGATGCTGAGCAGCTTGGCAAACTACTTACTCGGAGGTAATATCTCCGGCGCGCAAGATTCACGGGAAAGGTCCAATAACGAAAGCCCGGAGTCCCTTCCAGTAATAGCGAGGCTCAGTCAGGTGGAGGTTGAGGGCGAAGACTGGATCCTCATTGACCGTGCTGGTACGTTTCAGACCTGGATGAATCGGCCTTTTTTCCTCTCTCCCCCCCTGGAAAAGGACCGGGAGAAATTCGAAAGGCCGAGGTGTGTGTACGAACGCATAGAGGCACCCCATTTAGAGAACGAGTGGCGTCTCACGCCAGAGTGACGCCCGCTCTCTGTCCCCTTTCGAGGAACGGTGGAGAGGGGAGGAGGGTGTAAAACGAGACGCGTCTTTGGACCATGGGACGATGAATAACGCGATTACTCCTACGGCGAGGAGCCGTATAACGAGAGCCTTTTTGGTCGATTGTTTTCTTTCGTGGGGTGGGAAATGTTTGGGGTGATGGATGTTTGCTGGCCACATTAGTCTCGTATTTACGTTGGGGGAAGTATGGCATGGAAAATCGTTGCGTATCGATACCATTGTTATTTTTCTCTTTTTTTTTAAACATTTCTATTTCGGTATACATTGTTGCTCATATATATACATATAATCTAAAAAAAAATAAGTATCATTAGTGTATATATATATATACATACACTAATGATACTTATTTCTTTTCGAGAATAGTTGATAATACCGGTAATAAATCTTAAAAAAAAAAAAAAAAAGAATTGTATTTTTAAAACGTGTTATTTGTCACGAAAGAATTTTCACTGATGTTTCAAAAGTAATTGCGCGATAAGTTTCGTGGCGATAAGAAAGTAGCTATTTTAAATATTGCTCGATCATCGATTACGTAAAAAGTAATCGGGCGCAAAACGTTAAAGGCGGACATAACCTCTGGTTGGACGGATTGAGATCGGGCGCGATGTTTGAATTCCACAGTTGAGGGCGCGACGGCGCTGGAGGAGTCGTGGTATGTAACGCCACCCGCATGTTTCACACGGGCGGGCCCCGTGAACGTAGAAACATCACCGCTAGAGGACCTGCTGATAGAGCATCCCAGTATGTCCGTGTACCGAGCCACAGCGTCTCCGGTCGCCCCCGAAACCCCACCGCCCACGCCTGACGCGTCGGAAGACGTCGTCGAGGAGGACGTTCTGCCCGACCTGGTCTCCAGCGCCCCGGACACGGCAGCCGCAGCTTCGCCGGAACGTAGCCCCAGGAGAAGCGAGGACGAGCGACAAGCAACCCGTAGAAGACCAGCCATCCACGACGGAAGACCTGCCGTTGATCGCGCCCGAACCGAGAAGAGGATAGCCCAGCTTCGTTCGGCCTCGCAGAAAGTGAGCGATTTTTCCTATTTTTAATTTACACGATTTCGTTAATCAAACGGTTAACCATCTGGCTGAGAGAGAGGATACTGTGATGAAATACGTGACTTTGTCCCCTCCTCTCAGTCAGCTCGAGTATCTATCCGCGTGTAGTTAAAAATAGAACAGCGGTGATATTCAGAAACAAGGAGAAAAGTGTAGGAAATTGTGGAGTTTTAACGGCCAGAATATGCATGTAGAGTGTGAAAAAGAAGTAGAGAGGAGAAATTTTTCAGAGGGATTATTGTATATGTATTTATACTTGTTATAGTATATATTTATCGTCTAGAGAGGGCAATCTCGATCGAATTGTAAATTGAAATTATGCGCAGGTTTTCGAGAAGAGGTCTACCCAAGCGTTGAAGAGAGGCCGTCTGGAGAGGAGTAACAAACTGAGGGAGGTGTTCAGTGTAAAAGGCAAGCGGCCACGCCGCCAGGACCGCTTGCGTATCCAGAACAGTGGCGCAAACAACAACCGGAAATGCTAGTCATTCGATCTCAGACCAAGGTGTACTCAAATACTTTCTTCCTGAAAAAAAAAACGCGATTTCTGGCGTTTTTGACTCATTGAGCTCAGGCGACTGAGATTTAAGTGTTCATCAATTACTTTCAGCCTACATTCGCATATATCAATTATGCCTAATGTATAAACTGAACGATAAACAAAAAGGCGAATTAGATAGCAAGAGGAAAGGTCAAGTCGATAAAAAAGAATATATGAATGAACAAAGCATACAAATATTAATTCAAAAAAGAAAGGAAAGAAAGAAAGAAAGAAAGAAGAAAAAATAAATCACGTGGAGACGCCATAGAGATCTGTTCTTATATGCGTACTCCCTTATCGTGTTTTATATATTGCTTCTATATTGCTTCTTCGCATACAAAATGCTCTCGAGAATTGTTTTTCTCCAGATATTATACGAAGAAAGCGAACAATAGAGTGAAACGAGAAAAAGAAATAAAAAAAGCAATTCGTCTCTCCAACAACTCGATACGAACTTGATGTCTTCTGCTAATCGAGAAGAAACGTCGTCTGAAGAAGGAAAATGAGGGGGGCGGAGAAAAAAAAGAAAAAAGAAAAAAAATATATGTAAAAAAGGAAGAAAGTATTTGAAACGTAGCCGATTGGTCCACGGTGAGAGTCTCGTTGTAGAATATCTCGTGTATAATGACGCGTGTATGATACTCGGTTGGATCGTGTGTATACTTTTTAGCCTCTATTTAGTTATGGGCAAATGTGTTTTTACTCGTATGTTTAACGTTTAGTTTCTATTTAAGTTGTTTACAACCTGTCACTGATGCGCCTGTGTAGCAGACAGGATTTATTAACATGTAATTTTTAGCGTAATAACCCACCCACTGATGACTACTCCCCCTTCCGTTCTTTCTTCCCTTTCGAAAATCGTGCGAACGAGCCGCCATTTTTTTTCTTTTACGGACCGGTCCACGTTCAATTTGCGGCGACAGTCGGTTTCGAATGCTGATGAAATGCCAGAAACACACATTTTCGGGACCACGCTTTCTTTTTTTTTTTTTTTTTTTTATAGGTTATGATTAGTTCACGCTGGACACTTTCAACCCAGTAGACGACCCATTTAAAAAAAAAAAGAAAAAAGATAAAATTACACAACAGACGACGAGATGGACGAACCACTAGCGTTAATAGGTCACGTACGAGCTCTCTGAGTGGCTCTGAAGACAGCTGATAGTCGTAGAACGTCCATTGGCAGCGTTACTGTGCTCGTCTCATGGTGTCCTTCCGTCTGAACTCGAATATCACCGAACCATTAAGCAATAAAAAAAATGCTATCAATCGGACACTGTTCGGAAAATGCCTATCGATGGACGTTCGCAACAATAACTGTATTTATTTAGCGGCACACATGGTATGGTACTATCAACTGAATAATATCGATCAAACTTATTAAACGTAACGTTTTAGATGACGAAACAAACGATGAAAAAAGGGGAAAAAAACGTGTCTTGTATGAACGAAGCGATTGAAAGCGAAAAACAACGGACAACGGTTCTTCTCTCCTCCTCGATTCGTTTCGACGAAAATCGTTCGACTTATGTCGCGTTAAGTGTATAAGATAAGAATCCACGAAGATGAACGAATCGATCGATAGAGAGAGAGAGAGAGAGAAAGAGAGAGAAAGAAAGAAAGAGAGATAGAGGCAGAGCTGCAACTAAGATTCCAGCTGCAGAATCAATTTCCACACACATATATATATATAGAGTTGATGCGCGTTATAGCGCATCGACATTTCAAAGTATTCGCTTCTCGTGGATGAATGAAAACAAAAAAAAAAAAAAAGAAGAAAAACAAAAAAAAAAAAAGAAGATGAAAAGAAGAAGAAGAAGAAAAAAAAAGAAACAAAAACATAGTGCAAGCTGCCCTGGCCAAATCGAGGCGGGGGAATTTTTTTCATTCACACACTCGATTGGTCGTCCACTCGAGCCTCAATTGTTGAAGATACTTGTACCTGGATGACTGATAATATAGGAAGAAATTTTTAAATCGACAGTTTTCGAACTCCTCAGACTGCTCAGGGTAGACTGTTGACCTAGAAAAAAGAAAAAAGAAAAAAAAAAAAGAAGAAAAAAGAAGGAAAGAAAGAATATCCAATTTCCGTTTTTAACATGGAAGCAGATTCAAACATGGGGACAGAGTAACAGTCTGCATCTTCTATGGTCGGCTATATCACGTTGACGAGATTGAACCAGAGTTCACGTACAAGTGTCCTTAAGGCCGGTTAGGTGGAGCAGCTCGAGAAGAGATTCGGGTGTCGCCCGAATTGGACACTATATATAAATTCAGAGCCGCGTCTTTGTGGACGTACAGCAAGCGTGTTCGTGAGGTATTGGCGCGAAATTGTGCGATACCGTTCCCTTATCGTGATAATTAATTATAAACCCACCCCCTCAGATGATTTCTTCTATGAAGAAACAGGCGACACCTGCGTTCAACCCGCCAGCAATTCGTTTTGGATGAAGGAATAAATTCAGAAATCGTTGCTAGCCACTCTAGGTCAGGATATATCCACTGCCTGGAATAGTTTCTTCGAGAGCTGCTTCACCTAGGTCCCTGAAGCTGGATATCGTCCAACAAAACTAGTAGCAATAGAACTCGTCCAATCAAACTATTGGATGATAGTTGACAGACAGCTGTGATTCAAACTGAATTCGACTTCGGACGACCCTCTCCTCCGCAAGGAGAATAGCTAAATCGTGTTTCAAGCAGGAAACTTTTCTCCTCTGTGGTCCTAAATTCGGGGAATTTTTCTATTTAAAAAAAAAAAAAAATGAAGAAGAAGAAGGAGAAAGAGAAAAGAAGATATTCAGAAAAAAAGTTAAAAAAAGGAAAAAAACAAGAAAAAGAAAAAAAAGAAAAAAAAAATTTGGAAGGAATTTCGGTTATTCTCGATCCTTCCCTCCGAGATTCTCGTCCTGTTAGCTAACTCTCGATAGTACTTAATACGCAATCCCAACGTGATCTGGAATAACCTAGGTTCCATCTTTCCAACATCTTCGTTCAACCAACTTTTTGGCATTTCGAGGAAAACGAAATTGATCGCGAGGACCGCAAAGGAAGCAAACTCGTTGAAATCAGTCCGGTTTTAAATAATAGCGATTCTGTAAATAAAGAAAAAAAAAATATATAAAAGAAAAAAACGAGTGTTGTAAATGATTAAAAGAGTAAAAAAAAAAAAAAAAAAGAAAAGAAAAAGAAAAAAAAAAGAGCTACGTTCCCGTCGGATTGCGTTGCAAAGCTGCATAAGTAGTCCGAACATACTTATAGAGTTCGAAGAAATGAGAGATTGAGAGAAGGCGTGTATTTGGCTTAGGGACGTTGTTCACAGAGACATTCTGTCCGTGTATGAAAATTTGTGGATCTTTTCTTCCCCTCCGTTCCCGTGTTGTATATTAGCTCATAAGATATAGGAAATGAAAATGAATTTTTATTGGTGACTAGAGATCACGATTCCACGCAATTGACCGATCGTTAATCGTCGTATTACACGTATACAACACTTTACAGATTTTTATGCGTTATTCGCAATATATTTTATACACGGATAAATGTTTCTGCGGTCAATTTTTCTAAGTATGGATGTCTCTGCACACGTCTTGAGGGGTGTTCCTTGCTCTCGTAAAGCGCGTAAGGTTAATTCATGTACACGTATTGTATAACGTCTACCTTTCTCTCGTAAGGAGCAGTGTTCATCCTGAACCTATTATTGCTGTGTAATAATTATATTAGAGAAGAAAAAAAAGAAAAGAAAATGAAAAAAAAAAAAAATAAATAAATAAAACAAAGAATATAAAGAAGGATAATACGAGGATAAATGATGATTGAATAATGCGGCGAATCGAGTTGATACATTTATGATCCGGACACCTTTTGTTGCGTATTTGTTTGAATCTTTCGTTGTAAAATGATTGACTTGTATTATTTGAATGTATGCTCGTACACCTTGACTCTATAACTGATGATTAATAAAATATTTTATGTCACTAATTTTTGTGTGGATCGGAATCATCGTAATCTTCTTGTCTTATATATTTTTTAATACTTATTTCGTTTATTTATTACAATAATATAAGCTTTCTGAAAAGAAAAAAATGGAAACAACATGTTATAATTTTTTTTTCTTAAATGGATCAGACATATTTTATATACCAATGATAGGACGCAAACAGGTATATTTGGGAGATAAAAAGAAGTACCTATTTTTAGAAAAAAAAAAGAAATTATCTCTTACTAACTATTACCGATTATTCTTAGAATTTCATCGTAAGAGTACGTATCTCTTTACAAAATAATAGTATATCTTTCTCTCAAGATTACTCTAATTACTCTTCCTAATTCCCTAACATCTATCGACTGTCACTTCGTTTCTATTGTCGTAAAGAAAATTCATCCAGGATAAACTGAACAAAATTTCCATTAGAGGAGAAAATAATCTATCGTTTTATATTTGCAGAATTTTTCCAAAAAAAATTCATTAGCAAAGTCGAAAATTGGGATAAAAATGTTCAATCGTCATCGATTCTTAATTGGTCAGGTAACCGCTTAGATCCTCGTCAGATCGTTTGAAATCGGCGATGTAACTGCAACTGTGCACGGAATGAGGTGTTTTATCTTTGGGGCTCAAAATCGAGCGCAGAGTCCCGTCGTAGTTCAGGTTCAAAGACATCTCTCTCCTGAGCTCTGTGCAACGACCGACCTCGTAATCCATGTCGATCTCTCTACCTTTTCGATTTTTCGTGAATAACAGTTCTAGGCTATAAATGACGCTGACCAATTCCTCCTCCAACTGAGGATCGCAGGAAAAGGAGACCATACCTGGCTCGCAACCGGGAGCACCTATTGAATTCATGAATAAATTATACATCGATGCTTCGTGTCTCGAATCGATAATGTATACACATATATATGTTGAATTCGAATGAAATTTTATTCTTGATTTTTCCTTCAATTAAAGGAGCAACGCGAAATTTTATTTAAAATGATTTAAATCCGTTTTGTAATTAATAATTTTCGCTTGTAAATAACCTTGAGTGTCCTGCACAGTCTCCCAGCGAACCAAAGCCTCTTGCAAAGGTTTATAAAGCTGTCTTCTGTTAGGACAACACCAGTTGGCCACTTTGGCGTCCAATTGTACTCTGTCTTCGGTGCCTAGCTGACTCCAACTTAGAAACAGCTGCTTCAGTCGCGGCACTATCATAGAATCCCATCATAAATACGTATCTATGGCCAGTTTACAGTCGTCAGTTATAGATATAAAATTAATACAATTAATAATCGATATTGGAATTATGAAAACCTTTGATGGAAACTCTTTATTTACAGAACTCCATTTATGCTTTCTTTTTCTTATACATCGATGGATACTTCAAAATATTTCAAATTTTTATTCAAAATTTTTATGTTTGTATGCTTTAGAAAATATCTAGAAATGGAAATTAAAGTAAAAAAAAAGAAAAAGTTTCATGTTTGATCCGTATATAAATGGGGCACTGTAATTTTAAATTTGTCAATTTTTTCCTTTCTGGACATAAGAATGAACGAAAGAAAAAAAAAAAGAATTTTGAAAATTGAACAAACCTTCGGGTATCAGAACGAATATCGTGTCGCATATCTGCTCGAAGACAGACTCTTCCATCGATTCATCGGCGTCGTTCTCGTGGTTGATGGTGATCGTGGATTTAGATTGCATCGCGCATTTTCAACCCCGAGGGAATTCCTGTCATTTTGCCCACGATACGCGAGTGAAACGAGAAAAAACAAAATGTTGTCACACTCGTGAATAACTTCATGGAAAAAAACTTGCTACGATCGTTATCTTTACGCATTATTAATACGTGTGCACTTTTATTATGTTTAAGGAAGTAAGAAATAATATAAAATAATTAAACTAATGTAATATTAATAACAATGATAATAAAATAGAAAAATTTAAATTTATATATATATTAGGATTGTTATTAGGATTGTTATTATATATTATAATATCGTTTAAGTACGTAGAATATTAATATATTCGTAGTCATCTTTGATCCATTCTAGAAAAGAAGCACAAAAATTAATATACAAAAATATAGATCGAGGTTTTTGTTTATTAAATTTAAGTTTTTTATGTTAGAGAAAGTAAGACAGAGACGAATTGAATTGGCGATGTGACAGAGATAAAAATACTTCGCTTTATCTTCATCTCGCAATTTAGTATTGAATTTTTTATAACATACAACAAATATTCAAACCTCGTGGTTCGTGTCCATGCTAAATTCAAAATATTTCCTATAAACTTTTAATTCAATTTAATTTAATTAATTCTATATTTTAAAAAATATTCTTTCATTGATAAAAAATTGTTAAACGAATATCAATTTATGCTTCTTTTGCTTTTGATACCAAATTTTTTAATAAGAACAATTGTTTTGACTCGAGTTAATGATTATTTTGCGAAGTTTAAATAATTCTAAAATGGAGGAGGAGTATCTTAATTCCGAGTTGTGTGGAATTTTAGAACAATTCGTGAGAATTCGTGACGTGCGTCTAATTTTTTCATCCTATTTTTACTTCACCGTTAAATATTCATTATTTGAACCCTATATTTTTCTAATTTTCTTCTATTTTATTAAAAATTAACAGGCATACGTCGCGATGGAAACTTACTGCGAAGTGCAACAAGAAGCATTGTCGATTGAGAAAGAGCGTTATGAGAAGATGGAAGAGAATCTAGAGAAGCTTTCGAAAACTTATTTGTTTCTCGAAAAGAAATATAAGACCACTGTTGAGAAATTACAGAATGAAGGGAACGATCTTCGTAAAATAATCGAGGAATTGAAAAAAGATTGCGATGATCTGCGTCTCATTAATGCAGAACATACTGCAAACGACCAGCAAAGTATATAAATAAATCTTACATTAAAATTTTGATTGGATTATTATATAACGAATTTTTTTTGTTTTTCGTTATATGCTTAAAACGAATCGATAAGAAATATATTCAGAATTATTAATTTTGTTATCGAATCAGAAATTTTTTATTTATTCATATCGCTTTCTTTCTTATCGATCGATCGATAGTTGAATGTTTAATTTTTACGATTTACGATTTATAATCGTGTTTGTAAAATACTTCGTTATTTTATGAACGCTTAACTAAATATTTTTTTAAAAAAATTTATAATCAGATGTGATCCGAATAAAATTTTCTTTCTCAAAATTATTTTTACGAAATTCTTAAGTATATATCTTTTTAAATTAATTTTTTTAACATTGCATCGACATTACCGTTTATCGGTAATCATGTAATTATATGTGAATTGATTACTATTTATTTAGTGTCGTTAATCAATTATAAAATATTTATTGTTTATTTTATATTAACTTTCTATAATTATTATAATTATATAATTATATAATATAATTATTATTTTCAACACAGTGCGCGGATTGCAAGACGAAGTGGAATGTTTAAAAGTACAGTTATTAATGCAAGAAGAGAAACATAACGAGGATATTGCATTACTGAAGCAACAACACACGGATGAAATACAGAGATACAAAATGTTGCTGCAAAACGCGAAACTAGCCTATACTTCCGTAAATAAATTTTTGAAATTATGTAGAATGATTCAGAAAATTTGTAATTTTATTTAAAAAACAAATATATTTTCTTTTGTCTTCGATTAGAATGAAGCTAATAAAAAAAGAGGACGGCCCAAAAATTCGAGAAAAAATAAAAGAGATACCTCGTACTTTAGGTATATTATTTTAAATTTGTTATTTTCGAACAAATTTTTTGAAAGTTTTATGATTTAAAAAATAATTATTATTTTAATTTTTCTATTAATTTCAAATACTTGATATTTAATTAATTTTATATAAAAATATAAATTATAGATGGCCAGAATTAAATATAGAGAAAATTAATGATACGGATTTCGAGAAGGAAATCGTAAATAAAAATATTGGAACAAAGAAAAGGAAATTGTTCCACGAAGACAAAGATACCATGGTGGATATTGTTCAAAGTATACACAATTTATCAGTTCAAAATATACAAGAAAACGAGATTAATATAAAATAATTATTGCGTACATTACAAATACTATAAAATATATTAATTTAGTTTAAAGTTAAATTCATTTTCGTAAATATTTCAGTAAATTAAACTAAGTATAATTTTTGGTTCGATTCTAAGATTCTTAAATGATAAACATACTAATGTTACATAAATAAATCAAGATATATCTGATAAAAAAAAATGCTTAATGTTATCTTTGATAACAAGAATATTATTAATGATTATTTACTAATTTTTCGATTCAGCGAATTCCAGCTGTTCGTATAATCGATTTTTAAGTGTCCGTATGTGTTCAGATCAAGATGAGGAGGTGGAATAATTTGTACCATGTATTTTTCTTCCTCCCTCGATGGATAATGTTGTTGTAAACGATAATCCGGGATATCTGTGAAGATGAAAATAAAATATAGATATAACTGTTATTAAAAATTTGATCTATCTTTAATTAAAAATTAGACCTACCTGATTCTATAGAATCCATTAGTGGAAAGCTAGAATCAACGCTCATCGACCTTGAAAAATTGAAAATAAAAAAAAAGAAAAATCGGTCAATTTAAAAGAAACAAAAAAGAAAAAAAGATCAAATATTTTTTGAAAATACCTATGGATATCTCGTATAGGGGTCGATTTGCATCTGTGCCCGTATCGCCTGTGGTCTTCCATGAATTCGCCGTGTCTCACATCTAAAAATAAAAAAAAAAAAAAAACAGAAAAAATTATTGAAATCGAATATTTTAAAAATTAAATTAAATTAAGATGTTCATCTTAAGAATTATCAAGCTAAATTATTTCGAAACAGCGAACGATATCTCCTTCAATTATAACCGAGGAGAAAGTATTCAGCAAAACTCCACACACCGTTCTCTTAATAAAACTTTCTCGAAGCTTAAAAACATTGATCTTCCGGTTGCTTATCTAGAGAAAGATCGATTACGATGAAAGAAAAAGAAAAATTCCACTTCGTTACGTGTTCGAACGAGAGGATTTATTTTCCACTTTAGATCCATCCATGGTCAAACATGTTTGATCAGGTTTCGATTCCCGACGTTCTATCGAGTAATCCATCTGATTAACAACCGATTATATGGAGGTCTTCGAGAACAAATCTTTTAATAGACTTAACTTTTATTCATTGACAAGAGAGGGATTCGACACCCACATACGCCTTTGTCTTTTTTTTTTAATGTGATGGCAGGGTCGCGGGATTTGGAACAAGGACGTGGAAATCGTGATGACACGTGGATTTTTATTCGAACATGATCTTTTTTAATTATAATTATTTTTCGAAGCATGAAAAGTTCCTCAAAAAAAGAAGTAATGAAATAAATAAATAAAAAAAAAATAATCGATATATTATATATCGATTATATATTATAAATAGTGCATACATTACTCCATCCATAAATATATCATCTTTGAATTTTTTTTGATATCGATCATATTTTTTCAAAGAATAACTCATCGTGTTTTTGTTCAAATTTTTCCATCCAAATTAAATTCGCGGCAATTAAAGAAAAATAGAAAAAGATGAAGAAAATTAAAAAGACAAGAAATAACGAAGAAGAAGAAAAAAAGAACATTCTTTGATCATCTTCGCTTTATTTTTAATTAAATTGAGGATCAAAGACAATTTTTTCATCGACTAGATCATCATCTTCTCGTTTCTTCGATCTCATTCATTTCCATCGTGAATGAAGTTGTCATTCGTGACGCTGTAAGAGAGAATTTATTCATTCGCAGGTGAAAGCAGAGGCGTTTGAAAGTTGCTAAAAAATGATAATCGAGCCAATGTTGCGTGAGGACGTTCGTGACTACTAGCGCCGCGTGTCACGATTTGCCATCGCGATAGTGACTTTCTAGGACATGATAGAAATCGTGGTCGAGTTATTGCGACGCATGACAAATGGACGTTGTAATATTTGACCAAAAAATTGATCAAAATTAATGATCAAATATTCTTTTTATTTCAATTGAACCAAGTATCTAGAATTTGTGTCGCGTGTGTTTTTCGTTAAAAGTAAGCTTTTATCGAAATGATTTGGAAATTCAATTACTCGATAAAAATGAATTTTAATCACTTTTCTTGATTGATATGTTCGTAAGAATCAAATCAATTATTTATATAGAAATCTATAATGTGATATAATTATGAATGTCATAATGAGCATATAGAGTTTCACATTGATAGTGTAACATTGAAACAACACGAATAAAGTAATTAAAAAGCGATTACTGTACGGATGATTAATTAGTTTTTAATTAACTTTCATATTTGCATTGATTGTATAATTCGTTAACGTAATTGTTGTTAGTACGTATCGATTATTTAATGTTTCTGTTGCAAGATTTATTGGGAACAGATTGAGAAAGCGTAAGTTTTCTAGGTTATAGATGGAATCAAAGATTTTCTGTTCAAGGTCGCTTTCCCCTCCACTATTTAATCATGTGTAAAAGCATTGTAGTTGCATAAAGTGATTAGAAAAAAAGTGTAAGTAATTTAGATAATTTATTTATTTCCAAGTTTAATTGTTTTAGGCTTTAAAAAAAATTTTAAATATAATTATCAATATCTTTGCTATATTATAGAATCGTTTATAAAGTAAAATATTTATAAATCTTTTTTATGATATAAATAAAAATTCGAAAAAAGAAAAACTCTTTTTTTCATAGGATAAAGAAATATTGAAACAAGCCTTGCTAACGCACGAAAAATTATCTTTATATTTGTAAAAATGATTTCTCATTAAAAAATTGTTATCTAAAGTACAATTGATAATATATCTTCAAAATTGATAAGATAATTTTAAGCAATATTAACATTCGAATATGATATGAATTTTTTTATTCATAGTCTTATGTATAATATTGAGATTAAAATCTCAATTTTTCATTAATTCAGAGAATTCAGAGAAAAATATCGAACAAAGTATAGATTTAATACGATAAAACTTTCAATCGGAAAATTTACAATTCCCTTTTACCGCGTGTACACTTATAATCAATTCCCTTTCTACCAATCTCGTTTCAAGACACACCCAACAAGTGTAACGACCAGTCACTCTACTAATAAAGTACAAACGTTTATCCAGAAAATGAGAATAAAAAAAAGATATATAACAAATTAATAATAAGTTATAACAAAATTCTTTTTTACCATGAATTTCATACATCATATGTTAATTAATTAAACATTTATGCCGATGAATTGAATCAGATTCAATTCTTCTCAATTTCTAATGTTCGATATTCAATTCAGACATGTAATTTAATTTCAATAATTTTTTGCTAATAAAATTCTACAGCTGAATTTAAAAATTTTGTAAAGCAAAACGCAAAAAATTTTTAATTTTACAATAAAGAATTAAATCTAGGTACAGAAATATATCGACGTAAGGTATAATATTTTTTTAAATATATCAAGGATAATCGAATGAAAAGAAACGGACGTGGATCGCTTAAAAGGAAAGAAACGGTTTTGCTCCGTGGCAACGACGTAACTTAACCATTAATGGAATTTCTGAACCGGACCCAAAACGGAAGTGCGTTCCTCGACCAAGCGCATCGCGGCACGTGCAGCGCACCGATGCAATGCATCAATTGCATAACCTTTTCGAATAACTCGTAACCGAGTCACCGCGTGGTGGAATATCAATTAACAGACAGGGATCGGCGAGAAGAAAACGCGTCCAACCACGACTTGTGGTTTCTGATCACGCGATCCTTGGCTTGTAGCCAGATTATACCCTGAGTTACGTGTGTTCCTTACTTTTAATAATCGAGAAAGAAATTTACTATACGTGCCACATACGAGTTCAAAATTACATTGAAGTTGCATTATCATAACGTGCGATTATATCGAAGTTTTATATTTTAGTTTTAACTGTGTTTTTTTTTCCAATGAATTTATTTATAGCGAATGTAGAATTTTAGGTTAGGAGAATTCAAAGAGAATAATCTTAAGCGAAATTAATAATGGACTGATAAAGTTGTCGATAATGATTGTAATTATAATATGTATCGAAGTTCGATAGAAATTACAGTGTTTTAAACTGACACGAATGTAGAATTTTAGGTTAGGAGAAGTTGAATCGATAGATTAATCAAGCGAAACTAATAGATTGATAAAATCGATGATAATCGTATCGAAGTTCGATAGAAATTTTAATTATACAGTTTTAGGTTCGATACGTATAATGGATATAGAATTTTAGGTTAGAAGAACTTGAAATAATAGATTAATCGAGTGAAACTAATAGATTGATCATCGATAATTTCCATTTTAATCCAAGTAGCGTAATAAGAGTGCAATAATAAAAATTGGGTCAAGAGAAATCTGAAGAAAAGAACGATGAAATAGAAATCTTTTTCTTGAATTCGACTTATGTTTAATATCGAATAAGTGAAAAAAAGATTAAGTCTTAATGAATAAAAATATGAGATATCCTCACGAAGATGTTCTACTAGGAAAAATAAACACGATATCCGGAAAATGTTATGAACTGAATATTGACCGAGTGAAAGCAAGTGAAAACCAGCATCACGGTTTTCTGATCACGTATATCGGGTCAGTATAATTATAGACGTTATTATGGACCTAGAACTTCCTTTTTCAAGGTTCAGATCAAAGAAGAGCGTGCATCTTGTGCATGGATTCGTTACGATGAATAATTATTAATTTATATCCTGATTGAAAATATCAAAACGTTGTGTGAATTAAGCGTAGAATGTAACACATTCTGAAATAAAACACAAAAGAATCTAAAACATCAGAGATCATAGAAGTAATTTAACATGAAGTTTATCTTTGTGATACATCTATCTTTTAATTATATATACATATATATATATTTAGATCTTTGATGTTCAACAATAGATGTTCAAATAATCACTAGATAATTATCTAATACAAAATTTATTACTGAAACTATCTATCAGAGAAACTAAATTATTTATCAAATATTTTAAAATGAACTATTTATTGAAATGAATAACATTATAGAATCACTTATTATAATGAATGTTACAAATAATTTTACTTATAATACAATTAGCCATTAAAGAAACTTGTAGAAATGAATGTAATAATGAAATGTTTACATTAAATAATAAAAAATTAATTAAACAGCTATTTAGGCATATGAAATTAATTTTATCTAAAAATAATTGTTCATCAAATAATTGATTATACAGTTGAATAAACTATCTATTAAAGTGCCACATCTATCAAACAACTAACCAACAAAATAGATAATTAATTTTTCTTCTCAAAACAATTTCTGTTGTTGGTAATTTAGTGGAGAGGCCTCGATTGGATGGATGGTGAGGACAGTCAGGGAAAAAGCAATTAATCTTACCGGAGAGAGGCGCGTAGACCGGATATGGGGCGACGTAATCCGGTACCTCGTCCTCGTAGATTGGCTGATGATAGTAGCAACTATTGTTCGTCGACCTGGCTGGTCCACAATACAACTCTTCCACGAAAGCAGGTGCGTCGTAGCCAGGCTCTCTCACCGACGGCGTATACCTGCAATCAGGTTTGCCAGTTTTTTTTCTTTCTTTCTTTCAAATTTATGCTGAACTATCATTTCTCAATGTTATAAATGCAGAGTTATACGCTTTTTCAAATGATTAACAATGATAATCAAAAAATCGTTAAATGTAATGAGCAAACGACTCGTAATAAATAAATACAAGAAAAGATTATTGTAAATTCATCGCGAACGAGTAAATGACGCTCCACGCTAACTCTCTTTAACTTTCTTGATTTGCATTACTTTCATTTTCAGAGTGATATATACGTTCGTCTAATTATCCAGCGAATAACGATGCTACGTATTTTGATGAAAAAAAATGATCGAATAAAAAATCGTTAAAGATACAAGAGCAAAAAAATTAAGAAATACACAAGAAAAGATTATTACAAATTCATCGCTGGAAACTCTCTCGACTTAAGCAGACACTTTTGAGGTTATGTTTCGAGCGTACAAGTTATTCCATCTCTCCATGAAAAAGTCAACGATTCGTTTTCATTGCTCGTTAAAAATTCTACGGATCACGAACAAATCGTTAAATCGAGAAAGTGGGATTAGACAACACATTGGATATAGCAATTGGAATAATTTCAAAAATACGAAACGTTTTGTACGAACGCTCGTGTATCTCGTTATTACACGAGATTATATATTTACCGAGCAGTTGAGCCTTAAACCAACATCATGATAATATTAGAAATGTCCATTTAAAGGCGAGTCACAGTAACCGTTTCCAGTAGCAATCTTCGTTCCAACGACCAGAAAAACTTTTTTTTTTCCACTAAATTAGCCGGCGACTCGAAACGAGTCGAGGGCCTTTCACCGGCTCTGATCCAAATGATCGATTTAAACGGCGTTACAGGGTTCAATGCACCACGTTGGATCGCTGATGCATGCCCATTACGATTAAAGGAAGTGTCTCTTTCCGGCAATTAAATTGCCTCGTAATTGTGTCTCGTGCTGTCTCCAACCTCTGGTTGTGCAATTTTTTTTTTCTCTTTTTCTTTTATTCCCTCCATACACGTCTTTTCTTCTTATTTCTCTTCGAAAAAGGCAAGTAATTCGACTTCATAGAAATTTTAGTGAATGGTAGTTGACGCAAGTAATCGTTCACGGAAATTTTAACAAGATTTCTTTCAAGATCTCTTTATACGGTTACCGTTCTCGCAATACACTTGTAATACTAAATATTACTTAGATACCTAATACGGATTTGATTTTCCTATATCGGGATAATAAAATAAATTTTCTTTTCTTCTCTTGCGTTTCGATCTCTGCAAAATTATATATTAAATAATAAATGATATCTATATTGTTCAATGAAACGTTAAATTGCTAATATTTATCTTTCGATTTTTATCTTTAATAGATTTAAAAACCCGAGAAAATTTCGCAATCATTTTCAATTCAGGTTATCATATTTTTTTTTACATACATACGCGAATAAATATGATATATCGGATTTGAATCGGCATATACTTAGAAGACAGTAATAGTAGAAAAATTATGAATCATGATTTGATAACAGATCGTATCGTACGTTTTTTATTTCATGTTTTTTTATTTTATCTCTCTGTTATTAATAATATCCCCCTTAAAATATTATTTATTTCCACGTCAGTGTTTTACAAAATTGTTATTTCGAAAATCGCGTTTCCTTGATGCGTCGAGCGAAGGTGTGCAAAGTTTAATAAGTTTTACCGCGTTGCGAGAGCGATGCTCAAGAACACGGTGCCCTACTTCGCACCCACAGATACGATCTTTCTCGAACTGATTGCAAATGTATGAAAATTATATTGGGTTAAACAGACTGTGAATGGAGAAAAAGAAAAAATATTACACCTATAAACGATGCAAGTTTATGTAATCCCAAACAAAAAAGAGAGACGAGAGAGAACGATCGACGTTTATAAAACTGGAAATTCGAGCACGCTTTGCGAAATTCATCGTACCCCCTCAACTATTTTTAATTGGAAATTTCGTGAAAATTAACAGTTGGCATAATTTGTCATTAATTTGCAACGTTTATTTACGATTTTTTTTTAACGATCACGTTGTACATGAAAGCCACATACATGGAATTATAGAATTTTCACGGTTTCGTGAAAAATTAATCGTGGAGTAAAGAATTCTTACTTGTCTCTCCGATTGTCAAAATCTTTGAGAGAATGAAAAAATTGTTGATTGCGTGAAACTATGATTCGAAGGAAATCGTTATAAATAAAGATTCCATTCAAAATGAAAAAAATTTTTATGAATTTGTAAAATCGAAGGATTAATAGATAGATTTTAACAGGTAGATTTTAAGATGTAAATCGCACGAATTTTGATTGCTTGGAAAAAGGAGAATTGTTGGTTATTTCATAGATCATAAGCGATCATAATCTCAAATGTCAACAAATTAGTTTTACCATTTAATTAATGAGAATTTTATCATTAATTCGATCTGCCAGTCTCGCTGCTTAATTAACATTTCTAGTTCCACACAGTGAAATGTATACATACGTTCAAATTTGCAGCAATTTCTAGGAAACCGCTAATAAATAATTCTCATTAATTGAAATAGAAAACTTGAAAATCAAAAATTACGATCAACTCTTGCCCAAGTTTTTAAATATTAATAGTTGAAAACTGTTAAAAAGTTTTAATCAAATTCCTCCACTCGAACGATGTATGCGAAGTTAGTTACCCTTAGGGGAGGGGAGGATATCCCTGTTATCATCAATTTTATTAGAAACTTTCGTATTAGAAATTATCGTCAAGTTAAAATTATTGGTTTGGACGAAACGCAAATATCCTTGAACTTGAACAATTTATTTATTATAATTATAACTTTACTCCACTATAACGTTACGAATGATTCTGCATAACACTTTAAATTTGCATCGACCGATTTTTGAAAATTGTTCCAGAACTTCTCTCGATCTCAATTGCCAACACAACCAGAAAACTGGCCAAGAATCCCATTAGAGCCATTCTCCAAGTGGTTGTGAAAATGACCACTCACCAATATTCGGAGTGAGCACGTGCGTCTTGGGACAGCCGATAAGCCGATCGCCGATGATGCCGAGGAGGAACCTGTTGCGCCACGCCGGCCACGCTGTGTCGACGAAGATACGCATAATTCTCGAGATCCCACGGATCCACGTAGTGCCTGCTCGTGCTTGCCGAGCTGCAACCGTCCCCGGAGCTACCGATAGAAATGGAATGCTGGGAACCGACCGAGTCCCAGTATATCGACGATTCGGTTGGCATTTTCATTTCTTCGCCCCTCTCTTCGTCGTGAAATAAAATTTTCTTCCCTAATTTTCACAGTCTATTTCTTTCTCAACGTCGAAAATCGAACCCTCTTGAATTTTACCTTGAATTTTTTCACATTGAAATTATATACATGTACGTACTTTGGAAAGAAATTTTCTTATTTCTTTGTCAACGTCGAAAATTAAACCCTTTTGAATACTTTGGAAAGAAATTTTCTTATCTCAAGACAAGCGTCTTATTGTGAGGTACGAAAAGAGAAGAAGAACGGTTCCGTCGAAATTAAAGTTTTCCCTCGACAATTGTTTTTAACGATTTTATTTCTCCCACTTTCCACAGAGATGGTTATTGAAATTGAACGTGCGAATGAAATTCACGTTGATATCGGTTCAGAGAAGATCGGCTCGAAGAATTGTATCACAAGAAATCACAATTCGAATTTCGTCCGCGGCGAGATCGAGCTTATCCGTTTCCGGTCGATCGAGGAGGCGCATTGTGCGCGGCACGAGCACGATTTCGCTTCTGGATCCGTTCGAACGGCGAGGTTCACCGTTTTCTTCTCCTACTGCTTGCCAAGGTAGATCTCTTGGAAGACAAGTGAAACTGAAGACTTTCACGCCTGCGCTACCACCCCACCTTCTTCTTGAACCTGGTGCATCGTCTTATTACGCCTGTAATCGCCTGTATAATTGCGTCTACGGATTATGGAGCCGTGTCAACGTGGAGTTGGCCTAAAATTCATATCTTGGAACGAATTTCGTACGAACGATCAAACTTCGTGGATTAAAAAATTGTGTGATTTCAATTCCAACTTCAGTTGATTCCAACTTTGACGACACGATTTTGACAAGGCTAAAGGGAAAAATTTGACGGAATATATAATTCTTTTCGAATGTAATAACACGTTCGCTCTTAAAAAGTGTCTCCCCACGAAAGAACCAACGTTCTGTCCTGTTGCTTCTATTTCTTTCGACCGCGGTTCAAACCCTTCCCCCCAAATACGCGACGAACAATTGCGCAATGAACTTTCATTGGAACTTTTCATTGGAACGATCGTCAACCGGACTTAATTACATGAAACGCACGTGAACAGAGGTCTGCCAAGCAAACAGAGACCTGTCACTCGGCACCTGGGGCGGGTCAATTAAAATTGTGCTAACCGCGAGAAAAATGGCGTCGTTAGCGTGGAACCGACGTGACTGGCACGGAATTGCGTAATTATCGATCGTGGAATTGAGACGCGAAAGAACTCGCTAAGAAAATAACACTGTGTCAAACTTGAGCGAATTAAACTATTCTGTTCGCGGTTAATTATCCTTAAAAATGATTTAAAAGTTGGGATAACCGAAGCTGTATAATATAATGGTAATGATTACCATTAAATTTTTCTGACGTAATGGAATTTTAATCGCGATATAACTGAACCAAACGTTTCGTTGTATGTAAAAGAGCGATGAGCTTAAAGGAAGATCAAGAAATTTAAATAAACGTTGGGCAACATTGCTCGAAAATTGGAGTGCAAACTTTTATGATACTTATGAAATAGTGATATTGAAATTTGATCGGTTATTCAATCTAACCTAACCTAACTTAAGTTCTCTTCGTGATTTGTCAAATATAGAAAACATGATAGTGAGTGGAAAAAAAAAAATAAGAAAGAGATCTGAAAATCAAGACGATATGAATAAGTTTCGTTGTATGCTAGAGGGAAAACCTTTCCTCTTAGCGAGGAAAAAAGTTATCGAACGCTTGTAGATCGTGTACACTGTCCGTACACCTTTTATTAAATTAATTTGAAACGAGAAAAACAATTGGGAAAATAAAGCAACTAACGGTAAAATCAGTATACAAAATATAATTAATTGGTACATTTAATACAATCAAAGGTTTAATTCAATCACAAGACAGCTGTAGAAATAATAACACTATGATCACAAATGAGCAGCAATGGATGCTGATTAAAAACTAATTAAAATTATGATGTCGGCAGCTAAAGGTATTTTTCGATAATCACAAATAAACAGCCATGTTATTTATACGCAGCTGATTTTTTCGAGCGTTGATCTAAATTGTTTCTTTTCTTTCGAGAAAATACCGATGTATTTATCTAGGTTTATTTAATCTCTATCTAAATTACGGCTTGTGAAATTTCTAGGATTAACTTTAAAACGATATTAACTGAGAATCAATATAAGTACAATAACTATAACGATATATGAAATTAGCTTTTTCTTCCCTCGAAACATTTTTTTTTCTACGAATAATTTTTATTAAGAAAAATAAAAAATTTTTTCTCGCTTTTGACAAATTCATTATAAAAATACCGATTGTGATAGCTTTTGCTTTCTACTGCTCGTGAATATTCACGATGTTCCGCGATCCGGTCTATCGAAAACTGAAACTGTTAGAAAGCCGGAATCATCCATCCTACACTTTCTTCAATCTTGACATCAAATGCATTCAACCGAATATGTCTGATTTTTCTATCTTTGTTTTCTCGATTGGCCATTATGTATCCATTTCACTATAAAAATCCACAAGTTAACAGGATTAAGACTGACCAAAATACGTATTAGATTTATTTTATTCCAAAGAACGAGTCTTAAATATTAAATTCCATAAAAATAGTTCTATCATTTTGATGGATTAAATTCAATTGATGGGATGTTCAACTTGAGATTTGATGTTTGTGAAAAATTTAAAAGATTAGTTACTCAAAATGATAGAATACACTGGGTAATTAGTATATTACTATTGAAGATATTATTATATATTACTAGAAACGAGATATATTAATAGTATTGGGTCGTTTAAAAAGTTCGTAGCATTTCTGATGATCGATACACAAAATTCCATAAATTCCTTTATATTTGACGAAATGAAAGAAAATAATTCACGATAAAAAAAAGAAATCACAAATTTGCAACTATAATATCGAATGGAAACAAAATTTTCTCTAATTGAATTAAATTCGTTAATTAACTTCCTTTGTTCCTTCGCTTTTCTACTTAATTATTATAAATATCAATTCTACAATACTATAAAAATCGTATTAGAGTGTATAATATCAAAATACTTTATATAATTTCATTTAATTATAATTAATTATCTCTATAATATGAGAAAAATTAAATAAAAGATTAAAATCAAAGTTTAATATTACTAGTTATAACCTATAATTTTCCAGTCACGTCGGTTCGGTGGTCGGAAACTAATTTGGGAAATGACTGTGACATCTTTAGGGAATTGAAAGAAAACCTATCATAAAATTCATATTTTTCTTGCGTTCAAACATATCAATATTAATCAATCTTGGCCGTGCAAATGAAAAAAATTCAAAATTTCGACATTTACGTTTTATTTGTGATGTATCGAACATTTTCTCCATCGAAGATGATCGAGCCTTGACACACAGGCTTTATAGATACGTACACTGGGAAAATAGGATCAAAGGGTCTAGGTAATTGAGTTAACTTTTAAGAAATAAATTAGAGAGCCTATCTCACTTGATACTGGAACATGAATTATCTCGTATTGACTTTCGGCAACGCAGTGGAGAGTTCTAACAGGGAATGGAAATTGGAAAACGCTGTCAGTTTCTCTTTTATTATTCGATTCTGTCCCGTTCGAACTAGCTAGCTTAAAAAAATATTGACTTTAGATTAGGTAAACATTAAGGATAGGGATTAAGTAGAAAATAGGGATTGGCTGGCTGTCGTCACGATAATCACAGTGTCTCCTGTTTTAATCGTACAACAGGCTATTATGCAGAAAGGAATAATATAATAAATATATCGATACCTTTTTCTTACATAACTTGAACCCTAATGTTATAATACCGTCTGTGAGAACAGTTGCATCTACTTTCTCATCTTTCGATACTTATCTGAGCATGTACGTATTTCGAAAATTTGAACAACTGAAGAAAAAAATCTCAGGAAATATTTTTATAAATTGAAAGTAAACGATGAACGATTCTCGCAGATAGGTACACATTTTAAAATAAAATTCGGAAAAAAATAAAAAAAAGTGTCTCCATACTTTTGACAATTAAATAGATACTTGATCGATCGATGAATTTTACATTTTACACAGGGTTTAGGATCAAAGGGAGTTTCTTTTTTTTTTTTTTTTTATCAAAATCCTTTCTGCGAAGAACTATGACACCATGATCGTGAAAATTAGGCGAAACGATCAAGCACACATTCCAATTACACACGAACGCCTTTTTGAACTAAAAATCCTAGCCACGCGTTGGCCAGAATTAAATTTAAGAAAGAAAAATATAATGAAGAAAGAAATTTTAAATTTAACTCAGTCGCTATGAAATGCCTATGTACACTCCTGATAATACACGATTACAATCTAATCTCTATCCTTAAAAAGGAAAACGGAGAAAAGGAAAATTCTCTCACTCTCACTCTCACTCTCACTCTCTCTCTCTCTCTCTCTCTCTCTCTCTCTATTTCTATCTTTGAACAATACCGCCTAGAGCCTTTAGTAACGCATATCACAGTTACAAAAATTCAACGTTTCTCGCTACTTGGCAATCTTTTTCCTCCCCTCCCCTCCCCCTCCCTGTGTCTGCAGTATCAAATCGTTTTTATACACATTTACACGTACATCTATCGGACCCCAATGCTTTCGTCAGCCACGATTGCATCGCTTTTACTCGACAGCCATTTGTAGCCTTCTTACCGTGGGACATTTAAGGCTAGAGAACTATGCCAGATCTGAGACAGTTTTTTTTTTTCTTTTTTTGCTTCTACAGGCAGTTGAGCTGGCTTTGAGTGCCGGCGATATCATTGGAATTGACAGAACGTCGCATGCACGGAGTCGTGCCTCTTGGAAATTCTCTAAGTGCTTCTCTTCTTAATCAATTGGAACTCTTTACGATCACGACAATCGGTTCCCTTGGTTAGGAAATAATTGCTTCTTTTCTTTTTATTGTTTCGATTTAACTAAGATTAGACTAGGAGAAATATAAAATATCAGCTTTGAATCCAGATTCTTCCCCGATTCGAATTTTTATGACGGATCTTGCTTAATGTATTTACGACAGAGAATTACGATCGGATGGCTCATAGTTTGATGCATAGTTAACCAATCCATCGATGACACGTATTATATCGATTTCCATTCCTTTCTACTCTTCCTAAAGAATTTAATCATAAAAAAGATAGACAGTTTACAACCACTTTCACAGGATTACTGTCATAAATATGCATGAAAGAGTAACTCTGAAAGAGTTCTTTTATCGGGGAATTCAAATAGTTTAAATGGAACACGGTACGGTTTTCGATGAGTCGTTTCACTTCCGTTTCACGTTTAGATTTAATTACAGACAACCGATTGTCGACATCGAAGAGTTTCAAAGATTCTAATTGACATGGTCGAATATATATCAATCGTTCAATTTTTATGGTCGCTTCATTCATATATGGTGTAAACAGGAAAAGATTAATTTCATTTGTTATGATACAACGATATATATAAACAAAAATCTTTTTCTTAGCTTAAACAACGATGATAATAAAAATTTAAAATTTTTGAAAAAAATTGCTGTGAAAAAAAATGGAAGAACTATGATATAAAAATTACACCGTATATGATGAATATATACACCATAAATCAAATATTCACCGAATCTATAAACGAGCAATTTTTCTTAAAAAATGCTGAATATTTATGAAGATAAAAAATTTAATAAAAGAATTGATTTTTTTTCGTTTTAAGGATAATTGCTCGTTTAAAGAGTTAGTCTTACATTTTCATGTTAGTACAAAATAATTGATATGAATCCTTTCTTTTTTTTTTTTATAAGAAGCACGTATTCAATATTTGTAATATATATAACATTTTTATTATTATCTGAAAAATCTCTTTCCACCCCATCCTTTCATCCTTCGTATAAATCTTACCGCGCCAATCTCACGATTATATGCTGGCCCAAGAGGAATATTTATTTTCTACAAATTTGAAACTCGCTACGTTAGCTCGCGAAATATCTTTACTTTTACGTACTTTTTCTTTCATCAATTTCTGGAATGCAATCTCCTCTGTCATTATAAAATTACGAAAGAAATTAAAAAAGAAAAAAAAAAAAAAAAAGAAAAAAAAAAGGATAAGTATTTCTTTTTTTCTTTTTTTGGAACTTTATAACCTTTCAATAAGGGCCTAAAAAGTGTTTAACTATAAGATATCTTTTGAAGAGACACTTATTTAATTATGCTCGCAGCTCGTAGCCTCGTTCACGCGTTGTATGGCGATCGTTCATAAATATACATATATCTAATACATACATCACTACGGTTATTTTACAATATCTTCAGCAACAGCGCGCTGCTTTTCACATCTGCCTTCATTTGACCTGGTCTAACAAAAGGGAAGCTGCTAAATCTACATTGTATTCAGTCTGCTTCAAAGCACCCTCGCACTGTTGTCGGTCTGCCAAGCCCAGCCTGAAATTACAACAGCCAATTGCATCATTGTTTAATCATTTATGCCTTCTTATGCATAATGAAACTGGCAATATTTTTCGAAATATTATTAATTTTCAAATATTTTTTTTTTCATTTAACCTGGCTTTAAAATTCAATATAATTATTTTGAGTTTTCTATATTAGTCGTGAAATCCGTTATGAAATCTTTATAGAATAAGATTTACTAATGTTTATATTTATTGTCTATAAAAATTTTGCTCGAAGCAATTTCTCGAATTCTACGATCGAACAGAGAAATCGAAAGTATCATAAGTATATATATACGCGAAGAATTTTTGCGGTAAGTCGATAATTAGTTAAAAAGTGAAAGGAATATTAAACAATACTTTCGCGTCGAGAAAATTGACAAACAAAAATTCGAGGCTTTCTTTCCCAAACGATTTGTTTCGACGATCATTTCGTATGCTAATTTAATTTCTTCTTCGAAATTATTTACCATTATAATTATAATATTATTAAAAAATTAAATATTAATTTTGCTTCGAACAAATATAGCTAAAAAAAAAAAACGATATAAAAAAAAACCTAAAAATAAAAATTTCATACATCCATATATCCAAAATTCGTAATAATTCTAAAGACAAAAGAATTCCATTATCATCGTTAACTTATAAAATTTCACTAATAATATCATTCCGATTGTGGAAGAGGATCCTGATGAACGAATCAAAAACTTACCTGACCAAGGACTCGATCTTGGCCTGCCTGTCTTTCAAGATCTGCTTTGCGGCCTGATGAGTGTCCCAGCCAGTGGCCTGCAGTGCAATGAGTATTTCCTGATGCGACGCGTCACTCGTCTCTCTCTGCACCTTCATCACTTTATTCGCTCGAAATTCGTCGTTAAGGGACATGACCAGTTGTTGAGAGGCTGTAGTTAATGGAGGGCTAACTCCAGAGGGATACGCAGATGTGGAGGGGGCTAATTGAGTATTAACAACCGTCTCGGTCATCTGAGGAGGCAGACCTCTCGTCGAGGATTGTTGCAGCGTCATGGCGCCCTCTTGAGGCGGATTTGTGTGCGTGATTTGCAGCAAATTGGGATTGTTCACCAGATTGCTGGCTAAATTGGACTTCATCGCAGCTTGGCCCTGTCCTAACTCGTTCGAAACCGATTTCATAGGGCTCCATGTAGTTGGAGGAGGAGGAGGATTGTACATTGGTGGCTGCTTTAGATGAGGACTAAAATCGCAGGGATGGCCCTGGCTCGATATGTTTCTCGCCTGTTGACCGGATCGAATCTGAAGATTGGCCGCAGTCCCGTCCAAAAAGTGGCTATGACTTAGATTGCTGGCCGAATCAGAGTTAGCCGAGGTGCCGGCCGCGTAATAATTCCTTAGAATGTTTTGCTGCACTGTCTTGTTGTACAACGTGTTGAACTCGTTTTGAGACAATTGATCGAGGTTAGGTACCGTTTGCTTCAATTCCGCGTACACTTGTTCCGAGAACATCACGTTAGGAGGTTTTGAGGCGATGTTACTGGAGTATGTTTGCTGAAGATCGTTTTGAATCTGTGTTATTCCATGAACACTAGCAGTAGGCAAGGAAAGGTTTTGGGCGTTCATAGTCTGGTTGGAAATCGACAGCGAGTTCTGTGCATGATTCAAGTTCTGTTTGAACACGTTACTAGGTGCGATTTGTAAAAGATTCAAGTTCGTTTGCGTACCGTGTTGCGATGCCTGAGTTTGCTGCCAGATTTGACCTACCATCTGTTCGGTGGTCGTTTCTAAGACACGTTCAGTGCGAGCAGGTTGTTGAATATTTGTACTCTTGGACGGCCAGGAGTTTTGAACTTTACTGGGCAGATTGCTGCTTCTGTAATCCAACTGAGGAGATTTGCGTTTGATGGTTTGAGGCGGAGGTTTTAATGCCGGGATCGTATTATCTTGTAGTTTGTTGATGGACGAGTAGGAGTCGGAATCCGGATTTTGTTGACTCGCAATCATGTTTTTACTCGCTTCTTTCTCGCCCAAATGCTTTTCCAGCTCGGCTAGGAAAGCAGGATCTAATTTTTTAGGCGAGATATTTTGAGAGTTTATAGTTAGCTCGCTCAGACTTTGGGCCAAATCGTGATTCGATTTTGGCTTCGGTGGACTCTCATTGGGGGCGACAGGTGGGGGAGGAGGTGCGTCAGAAGTTTGCAAATTTCGACTAGAGACATTTACGTACGTCTGTGTGTCATTGTGCAGATCCTCCGGCCAATTAGCTATAGGTGGACTAGGTTTATCAATCTCACTGTAGTGGTTTTGACTGTACGTATTACTTTCCTCTGTGTCCACATTCACGTTCAGATTAATACTATCGTTTCTATTCTCTTTGCTCAAGTTTATAGAATAATGATTCACGTCTGATCCGGATTCTGAAGTGAAATAATTTGTACTGTTCTGGCTACTACCAGCATCTTGGTTTTGTACATTCCCGTAATTTTGTGTCTTGAAATATCGACTGCTCACATCTGACGGAACATGACTGTAATATCTCGAATGCGGTAGTTTCAAGAATACTGAAGATGTGTCGAACGGGTCTGAGTATGCTGGATCGATGTTCCCAGGGAAATTAGCGTAAGTTCGAGGATCTTCGTCCTGCCAATTTGTCTGGGACTGTTGCTCTATGTCATCGATAGGTTCGTCGAGAATATTAACCACTCGTCGACAGGCAGTATCCGATTGTACTTCGTTTGTATTCACAATTTCTTCTGGTGACAGGTCAATTAAACTGCCTTCTTGGTTGCCGCTCGGAAGAGAGGCATTTGTCGTTTTTACAGGACTAGCACCGATGTCATTTTGAAATTTCGTGTAATTGAATTGCTTCCGTGATCGTGGCGTACCGCAATATTTATCCTTTAAAATATTATCTGGAGGTACAGTGACCCCAACGATATCAGGTGGTTCCATGGGATTTCGAAGATAAACATCGTCTATGAAAGTAGGGCTGCCCCAACTTTTTCCAAAAGGTGCACCATGCCCGGTATGAATAAAAGAATTCTCCAACGGTTTACTAATGTCTTCTGGCTGTTTACGTCTCATAGGATCGACATAACAGCGAGGGAAAAGTCCGATTTGAAAGGTTCGTTGGTTTTGACCTTTCCACCAATAATTCTCTGGTTGACCATCTAAAATAATTATTTGATCACCTTGTTTTATGGTCATTTTACCTGGATCAGATACTGCGAAAGAACTGATCGCTTTCATTACAGTTGGGACCATCGACGTGAGGGATATTCGTAGAGAAGCGAAAGTTGGTCTTTCTGAAGGATCGCAAGCCCAACAACGTAACATTAGTTGATACATCTCTGGTGGTGTTGCTTCTGGCTCGTGTAATCTTTCACCTTCTTTGTCAATTTTTCGAAGAATCTCTGATCCTTTTAAACCGACCCATGGCTCCTCCCCGAACGTAAGCATTTCCCATAACGTAACACCAAACATCCACACATCGGATGCATGAGTGAATTTTCGTCTTTTCAAAGATTCCGGAGCACACCAAGGAAATGGCACCTTTTTGTGTTCTGACATCACGTAACAATCTTCCTGTTGGGGTAGTGCCCGCATTAGGCCAAAATCACCGATTTTCACTTTGTCTATTGAACTCAGAAGAACGTTTCTACAAGCTAGATCACGATGTAGGAAACGCTTTGCTTCCAAATAGGCCATACCAGTGGCTACTTGCAAAGCATAATCGCACAATGTTAATACTGAAATTTGACCACACTGTTTTCGCAAATAATCTAACAGAGCTCCAAGAGAAGCAAGTTCTGTCACCATCATCATTGGTTGTGATAATACTACACCATATAATCTATAAAAAAAAAAAAAATAAAAAAAATAACATATTAATTTATTCAATTAAAATTAATTACTTGATTTTATCTATTAATATATGTACCTAATGAGATTTTGATGATCCAATGTATGCATTACTTGAACTTCAGATACAAAGTTCTCTATAACACTTGGTTGAGAATCTGCTTTCAAAACTTTCACAGCAACTGGTAATTTTCTACCAGAAGGAGAAGTCCATTCTCCACGTCTCACTATACCAAAACTACCATCACCCAATTGATCGGATAATGTTACATCTTTGTCTTGAATGAGACAGGTTAGCACCGAGGAACTTTCAACTGGTTGTGAAGATTTCTTATTGCTTTTCGTACTACTTCCAGGCTTGATCTTGGTTATCAAGTTTTTCTTCCATTGCGTGGTTCTCTTTTTCTTAACTGCTTCTAATAATCTTCTAATTCCTGGTTTTCCTAAACCTATCTTTTCAAGGTCTTCTGGTTGTACATAATCAAAATGATGTAATCGAGTGATTTGTAAATCATCCCGTATCCTAGTGAAAAATTGTGAAAGTTGAACATCGTGCAGCAGTTCCTGCAACCATTCTGTACCCTCATCATCTGCCATGTTCAGTTATTCTAATATCCTGAAAGAAAAAAATGGATTATCTAAAGTATATTGATAAAATAATAAAATGAAAATTTATTAATATACATAGAAAATAAATAAAATTAAAACAAAAGTACATAATTACCACACGATATGAAAAGGTAGAAAAAAAAGAAAAGTATGAAATAATAATTTATTTATTTAAATATTACGAAGATATAAGGATATATATAATGATAGTAAAACAACAATGAAATCAATGATGTTAAATTCATTTATTTTTATTCATATACAATATTAATAAAGATCATGCAGTACATAAAAACAATTAGTATCAGAGAATTATGTAGGTGTATAGAATGATATAAATACAGTATTTATGTTTTATTTTTATCTCCCCTTAAACAGGAAATGAGATAATGCTTAGCTGTAAGAAGAAGAATTGTCGGCACAAGTCATGTTATGTATTGTAAGTACAAAAAAACCATTTATAATGTTGGGCTTTGATACAGAATAAGACGCAAAAGCAAATTTAAATCATGCACATTTCTCATAGTCTCTATCTACCTTGATTATTCTTAAAAATAATTTAATCAAGAATCAGATAAAATATATGATTCAAAATAAAAATATCAAAGCTCTCTTGCTCAGTAATTTACTAAATAATAATATTAGTAAATTATCAGATGACAATTTATAAATCAGAGACTTGGGTTATATAAATCACTTTTATAATTTAAAAAATTTTTTTTTCTTATGCAAAACATTTTATAATTATTAATTTCATTAATATTAGTTAATACTGCAAAAGAAACTGAAGAAAGATGAAAATAAAAAAAATAAATAATAAAAAAATACTCTTATAAAAGAAATAAACTATAACTATATATAGTCGAACAAAAAAAAATCAAGCATGACATTGATTATCCTGATATATATATTTTCCCTTCACCATATATTGCACTTTCAAAACAAAAAAAGAAAAAAAGAAAAAGGAACAGATCATATCCTCAGGGGATAAAAGCATTGATTACCTTTCGATGGAAGAAAACTGTCGAAAGCAGTTACGTTTCCATTCCATCAGCGCGCATGTTCGTCGCAACACAAATCTGTTTACAGTCACTCGGTGCATGTGCAATACGGGGAAATCCTATATGAAATTAGACGGCGGCGAAATTTGAGCGGAATCATCGCCACTTGAGTAGCCTCGGCATTTTTCTTTCTCTTTGTCTCTTTCTATATTTCTATCTCTCTCTTTCTCTCTCTCTCTTTTTCCCTCTCCCTTTTTTCTCTTTTTGTTGTTGCACTGTGAATAAACGCACACGACAAGATGCACACAGTTTGGAGGAAGATGGTCAGAAAGCGGCGACTAATCCACGACAACGTACACTTCGTCGGAATTCCAATTGCACGATGTGCGAGAGACTTTCACCGTATGAATTTCTCACGCAACGCATTGTTATGCACCCGATTGTTCGTAAGACGATTTAACCTAAAATGCGCGCGCGATTTTTTCAATTTCAAACCGTGCTAGTTTTCAAATAGATGCGCCGAGATGCGTATTGATGCACAATACAAGTCGTCTCCATCGCATTTTTGTTTTTAACTTTTATAAAATTTAAATGCACGTACAAACGGCAAGAAACCTAACCACCCGACAAAACACAGTACCGCCTACTGCCACGGACCATGCACGGATGCAACTAAATACTTGTCAACGAGATGGCGCCATTCTACATCACTACATTCTACATGCAAAAATCAATCAATTGCAAATCGAATGATTGATATTTTATTTAAAATCAAACTTTTAAAATATGTTTTATAAAAATAAATAAAATGACGAAGATATATCTAGAAATGATTATAAAAATTTTTGTGAGTATATTTTGTAATATTATTGCAAAAAATAGGGAAAATTACTAGATAGGGCCGAGTGTTTCCCTAGGGAAGACAAAGGGAGCGGGAATATTTAAATTCTTATTTTAAAGTTATTTGATCATTAAAAAAAAAAGATAAAAAATATTTATTTTTTACAATAAAAAAAATTTTTAGATAATAAGTTTTTTGCAGAAATAAATAAAATATAAAACTTTGAAAGAAAAAAGTACAAATGAAATTTTAATCTTTTTGAGAAATTAATTTTATAATATATTTTATGATATAAAAATATAAAATTATTAAAATATTTTATAAAATAAAGATATAAAACGTAATTTTATATATTATTCATAATAATTATTATGAATAATTGAAAGATAATTAACATAATTAACAATTTTAATCAAAATATAACAAATATTTCGTAATATATATATTATGCATAATATCATGATGTGTGTAAATGATTAAATCAATATATATATATATATATATATATATATATATATATATATATATATATATCTTTATTTTTACTTTATTCTTACCTTGATTAATATTGAATTTAAGAACAATGATTATTATTGCTTCAATAACAAGAATGATGTTAACTAACAATAAATATTTTATCTCACTATAATATTAATCTATTTTATTTTTTTCAAGAATTAGTTACAAATGTATATGTTGATAAAAATTATCTATTTACTTATCTACTTACAAATAGTAATAACGAAATAAGTATAAACAAAATATAAAACATATTAATTATATTATCAGCAGTAATGTAATGCAAATATACAAATAAATATTTTGAGATTTAAAACAAATATTTCGACTTTTTAAATAAAAATATAAAAAATCAAAATTGATATATAATATATTTATCAATAAATATATGCAATAAGAATAGAAATAGAAAGAAAAAATTGTTATGTTTCGAATAGGAATCATTCGAATTAAATCGAAATTATTTGAATAAAAATATATGTTCATAATCAAATGTATTTTGATATTGCACAATGCAACAAACGCACACAAAGATGTATTCAGAGGATGAAAGAATTTTAATCACACCTTATCCTACAATATCCGTAATATCGGAGCTGAATGGCAACGATACTAATTACAAAGTTGATAATTATTGTTATCGTGTCACCTACATCGGTCGTGTGCCATGTAGAAATAACTCTCTCGCATTTTAACATCGTTTCGTGCACTATTATGAATTCGTGGCGCGTCTCGAGATTGCGTCACCCCTGTTCAATAATTCAAAAACAGGTTGCAAATCCGTTCCACCATTTAAGAAACGTCTCGATAAAGTTGCTTTTCGTTGCATGCAAGATGAAATCTTGCATACATTTTTCTTCGTCGACCTAACCTTATTCTGACTACTGCAATATGGAAACTTTATTACGACGATTATTAATGTAATATTTGGTGCAATATAATATAATTTTAGATTAATTTTATTTTTTTACTTTTATCAACAACGAATGAAATTTAATAATTTTAATTAAAAAAAATTATCGATGGATTATATTTAGAATCTATAGATTGATTCGATATTATATCAAAGATTCAATATATATTATTTCAATCTCGAATCGATAAGATTAACATATATGACAAAATAGATTTGAATTTCTTCTTTTTTTTTTTTTTTTACTTATTTATTTATTTGTCTAAGGATTGATCTTGATATTTATAGAATAATAACGATAAATTTAGGAAATTCTTCCTTAAGTGAATATATTTTTTTTCGGAAAAATAAATTTTTTAAACAAAATCGAGTACAAAGTTAATAGGGTTAATAGTTGGAAAATTATTGGGCATGTGACTTCTCAAGATTACGATAATGACGTGAATTCACAATGACAGCGCATGCTTGATATCGACTTGTAGCAGCAACAGTTTCGTAAAACGCAGTCATAGCCGCAGTAGCGACAGCAATAGAGAATCACGAAAAATAGAGAGGGAAACAGAAACACTGGTAAGAATCTCACGAAGATTCTTTAAGCGATTTTTCCATTCTCCCTCACAAAATATTACAAATTGCAATTTTCAATTTTTCCATTTTTTAATCTCTTAAATTAAACAATTATCATTTATTATTAATTCGTTGCTTTATATACAATTCTTGAAACTTAAATATTATAAATAATATATGCATTCTTCTATTCTTATATTCTTATTATCTCAATTATTCTTTTAAATTAAACAATAAATTATTTTCAATCCATCTTTTTTTTATTTGCAATTTTAAATTTTCCAACTCGAAATATTTTTTTAAGAGATTTCCAAAAATTAATTTACAAAATTTAAATTATCAATTTAATTAAAAAAATTGTTGGACGATTAAAATAAAGATAGCAAATTTACATTTTTACTTATGGCATAGATTTAAAATAATGCCACGTTATTAAGATCAAACATCGTAAAGTTCCACGCCCTCATTAACACATACATTCTAAACGATTTCATTAAGACCTCTCGAGGAATGGAGGGATTCGTGAAAAAGAAGCAAAATTCCATTCATTTTTAATTAGCCTCAAAATATTCCTGAGCTTATAACTTTACATATTAGAAACGTTCAAAAAACATGGGACACGTCGGCGGAAAAGAAAAGAAAAGAAAAGAAAAAAAAAATAATAAAAAGAAGCGCCATCGGCGTTCGCACGATGGGCGCAGTCGCGCCGAAATTCTATCGCCAGTCCAGCATTGACCGTCGTCCGTGTTCGCATTTTTTTCTGGTTTTCCGCTCGAGAAAACAGCCTTGGAACAATAAATACATCTACAAGAAACGTACAAACGACGTAGAAAAATTTTAACGTCGATAAAAGAGAAATATCTGATATACTTGGATTTTTTTTTTCCTTCGTTTTCTCCTACGTTCGTCCAAACGAAAATTTTTATTTTACCACTTATTTCATGGATTTTAAAATAACAGGATAGGAATTGTAACATTCGTATGATTTAATTTTTTTTCTTTATGGAAGGAAGTCAATTTGATTTGTTCTTTTTTTTTGAAAAGTAATAATTCTGTATTATTCCGATGACGGATATTCGAATGATCGTAAACTAAATTGTTCACCTTCGTGTTTCATGGATATTAAAGTGATAGTGGTCCGTTTGGACAACTCATTGAATTCGAGACGCCGCTTATTGCATTCGTGATATTGTAAACAATTGGAGATGCTCAAGTGGGTGGCACTCTGCACGCCACCCTTCCGTTCTGCGGCATGAATTCCGGCAGAGTGGAGGAATTTTGGAATTTTGGAATTTCTAGGAGGTAGCTATTTGACTGTTGAGAAATTAAAATTGTTGTCACCTTCGATTTATAAGTCACCTCTGATCATTATTTATTTCAATTCTTTTTAATCATACGGACATGTATCATTTTTAAATCTTATATAGATAAAAGATTTCGAAAACTTTTTATTTTATATCAAGATTTAAATAACACAATATATTATAACAAGAAACTACCCTCTATGATTATTGCAATTTATTTGAAATAAAGTTATGATGGATCAGATTACAATTATAATTTTGTCGACTTTAATCATTCAAAAAAATATCGATTTTGATTGGAAATGTTTTCTCCATCGGCTCGTTTACTCACTTAACTGCTTAACTCTATCGTCCCACTCCCACTTTCAGAAAGTGTACCGCAAATATTCATCAATAACGCGGTAAACTTGATCAACCGCTTGTTGCATGCATCTCGAGTAAGCAAATGGGCTTAAATGCAGTTTGATGTTCCATCGTATCTTCCTTTTTAAATAACTTTAAGAATATACTTTATAAACAGTTTTTAATAGTCTGACAATTGTTTAAAAAAGAACCATCGGTGTATTTATATTATTCTGATGATATAGAAACTCGTTAACGTCCTAAACGAGGTAAACCAAGTGAGTAGAAGAAAAGTGGAAGAACAGGAGATATTTTTTTTTTATATCAATTAAAGAAAGAGAGCATAGGAATTGTCCAAGATTCGATTTCATTAAAATTTGAATTTTATTTATATTCACTCGACAACAATATATATATATTTTTTATTATTTTTAATAAAATTGATTTTACAATTTTTATCTTCCAAATTCCATTTTTTCCAATATTACTCAATGTTCTTATGAGAATCAATATTTTAAAATGAGCAAATAAAAAAAAAGCGATTTATCTTTGTCAATAATGGATAACGTTAATTTCCATATATTTCGAAATTTTTATTCGACTTTATCTTCCCGATATTTTTTTAATATCCCTGAAAAGAGAAAAGGGGAATAAAAGAAGAAAACAAAAAAAAAAAAATCAAACGACAAGCAACGAAATATTTGATAAGCTGTACGCGAGCTACTAAAATAACCATACACCGTATCACATGAATTGATATAAACTAGATTTATTAATAGAAAAACGGAGACACCGATCGATGCTAAGGCCGTACGTATTGGTTCATCTTCGTTTTACAACCAGCTTCAAATTGATTGCATTAAATCAATTAAACTGGCCAACTGATAAGAACACGATCAAAATTTGTGTGACATTGCTTTCGTAAAAATCGCACGTGTCGATATGTATGTACGATCGATAAAAATTACGAGAAAAATTCTAGATCAGTTAAAAATTTGCCAGATCAAAACTCGAATATGTAAATTTAAATTATTCTATTTGCAGTGTTTGGTATATCGAGAAAGAAATCTATAAGGAACAATAATAAAAGAGAGAAAAATAATAATCGAAAAGGCGAAAATGTCTCGGACAATGGCGCGGGAAGGGGGATGGAACGTCGAGGAGGGTGAATTTGTGCAGTAATGCGAACGACCATGTCGATGTACGCACCCCTCTGATCAACGAACTGTGTCACCCCCAGGTAAAACGGTTGAAGACGCTCGAGGAACATTAATACGTCACGTCCCATGCATGTGTTACATTTTGAATATTGAATTGGAGAATTCACCAGAAATTGGCCGAATGAAATGCAAATTTCAGATTTCCATCACACGCTATTAAATATTTCGAAAGCGAAAGATTATATACACGTGCATTGGAAGTTTATTTTATATAATTTTGTGACACATTATCTGCCATGTACTCGAATTAAAATTCCATTTTTCGAATTCCTCCATCTACGAATTGGCTATTTCTCTTATCGTGATTGATCGTTTAAGAAAATTTAATCTCAAGGAACGTAATTCTTTTTTAGAAGGACATACTACAAAAGTAAAGACAACACGAGTAATATTTTGAATTGCCGATAAAACTAACTGAACGAAAAAAACAAAACTGAGAGAAAGATAAAAGATCGGTATAAATTGGTCAAATGAGAGAGCTTAAAATTAATTGAAGCTTCGATCGAGAGAAAAGAGTTGCCCAATTGAAGTTAAATAAAATATATACGTATATAATATATATCCATATACGTGATAAATAAACACGGGAAATGATAAAAGATCGTGGAAATTTCACAGAAAAAGCGATGATCTGTCCAAAACCCCCTCCCCGGTGGCCTGACTCGAATTGTAAACAAAATCGGGGGTTGAGGGTGAGGAAGAGGGCGAGTGGAGGGGGCAGGGAGAACGGAGGTGGTAGGTGTCGGTGGTATACTCGCCAGTAGCACGGCGGTCACAGATCCTTTCGGAACACAGAAAAGCTGGCCGACCTCTTCATCTTCTCGAACATCCACGTCTCTTTGCCACGACGATGGATTGGCGCTCGATCTTCTTCGATTTCTTTCTCAAATCTATGAAATCGATGAAGTAAGACTCACCGTTTCTCTGTAATTTTTTTTTTTTTTTTATTCCCAACTCGATCAACTCGAACGAAACGAGAAAGGAAAATCGTGGATAAAATTCTCGACGAAGTGACTGTTACCCTTTTCGAACGTGTTGAATAAGAAAATTCAAGAGATAAAGATAAAAGTAAGAAAATTCGAGAAAGAAAAAAAAAGGAAAGAAAGGGTCGGAAGGGTTTCAAGGTGTTTATCGAGGATCGATGGTCGATTGGCTGCGGCGGATCGAGTGTAGCCGCGATGCCAACATCGCACCGGTCGTTGACACAGTTCCCCGCTTGAAATTCGGCCCAGTGTGTCTAGCTGCTCCAGTTGATCCAGGGATTTTGAATATCACGGGTTGAGAAAGGATGAAGGCTGAAAGCAACAACGGATACTTGAAAACGAGCGTAATCGTGGAGCAGAACGAGATATCGCTTGGTTCCGGTCAGGAGACACCTGCCACCAGTCCTCTTCAGGTGAGGGATCTCGTTACACTCCAATTATGTTAATCTTATTTCGTTACTTATTATTCGTTATTTCGTGCAATTGATCTTTTATTGTTTCGTGTTTATTCTTATTTTTCTAAATTATTAAACCATTTCTTTTAACTCACTCATATATTTTTTGCAAAGATGATGACGAATATCGAATAGAAGAAAAAGAAAGAGTTCAAATTCAACGATTCAATCAAATTATTCACTCGATTCAAAAACATGAATTATTTCTCCAACTTCTTTTATAAAAAAAAAAAAAAAAATATACGAATCCCAAAAAGAAAGAAAAATAACGTGACAATTTATCTTAGAAAAAAAAAAAAAAAAAAAAATGTTACACGATTTCATATAAGAAGACACTATTTCGTAACTGGTGGTCGTAGACGCTTGTAAACTTTGTTGTCACGACAGGTGACTTATGGCCCCCGTGGAAGCACAACGACCACGGTCCTCCAGCATCCTGGGAACAGGCGGAAGTCGCTAGGAATAACGCGGGCGACGTCAATCAGACGAAGAGGGCCGGCCAACAGGCAGCAATTGCTCGGTGTGCTCGCCGTCACTCTCCTCGCCACTTGCCTTTTTATTCTTCTGCTGTTGGCGTTGAACACGAGCCGCGAATGCGTGCAAGAGCCCCGTAAGTTGAATTAACCCTAAATGATACGATTAGTTCCGATGGGTCTGGTTAATTAAACGGCCGACAGTGGATCGAGCGTGATACTCCAAGTTGATTCGAGCAAGGAGTGGGGGTGTAGGTGTCGAAGAATAGCAATACGAGGAACTATTGAGTTGATCCGAAGATTGACGTGGAATTAGAGTGAGTTAGGGTTTGGCCGAGCGCGACAGAGAGCGCGCTAGGGTAGTTGCGGGCGTAGAGCGCGCTAGTGTCGAGTCGTGCGGACTCGGGGAGTACAATGGTTTCACGAGCCGTTGAATCGTAGATTCGAAGATTGATCTGGAATTGAAACGAGTTAGTTTGATGTTGGGGTAGATTGGAGGATATTGAATTTTCGGTGAATGAGAATTTTAATTAAAATAATCATTCTTGTAATAAGCTTGAAATCGAAGTTAAATAGTTAAGATTGTCTGAGAATGATATGAATAGATAGAAAGTAGATTCTTTTTTTTTAAACATTTGATTAAATATGATAATAAGCGATATGTATATATTAACTTCTCTCAGCTTTCTCTTTTTATATTTAGATAAAGTTGATATTTAATAGTAGTTAAACCAGAGATAAATTTAAATGTAAAGACTTGTGTTGATTTAAAGATTTATCTCTTGATATGGAAATCAAATATGGTAATGTATGTAGATTCATATATTAAGATATATTAATGTATTCCAGAAAAATTAAATTAGATTCTTGTTGAAAAGTGTGAGAATTCCGTATTCTTGAGATTTTTTAATCAAATTATTCAAGATCTCGTAACAAGTTCTTTTTCAATATATTGCAAAACTTGTCCCATTGTGTGGAAAAGAAGAAAATTGTTAAAACTTTTATTGGGAAGTTCGTCCATCTTTCTTGTGGAGAAGTCTTTCTAATTTTGCTTGCGGAAACCTTCTTTTAATTACAACTTTACGGAATACTTTTAAAGGAATGTTGCAGAAAAGGGCGCGTTCCCGTGTGAAATTACTCGAAAAAATATTTGTATTTTTTGTATGAAGACGTAAAACTTTATCTTGAGCGCAAAAGTTTATTTTTCAACGACTGTGTAATCCGAGATACTTTAAATTTAAACGAACTATTTAATTCTCTAAAATGAATGCAATATTTGCTTATAAAAAAAAAAGATTAAAATTTGAAAAAAAATTATGTCACATTTTTATTCATATCTTTTTTTTCGTCATTTTCTTATCTTAAAAATGTTATTTAATATTTATCAAATATATCTGCAAAGATTTTTCGATAAAAATTTCGATATAAGAAAGTTATAATCAAAGTGTTGCTTACAGAGAAAAAGAAAATTACGAAAAAAGGAAAAAAAAAAAGGGAAAAAATAGCAAACCGCTTTCAAACCTCGTGTCAGAAGCGAGCATCGATCAGCCGAATCGAATCGAGTCGAGGCTATCAAGTTCTGCTCGAAAAGGCCGGTATTACCTCATTGCTTGTGGCAAAAGAATTAATCATTTTTGTGATATCGGTTAAAGAAAGGTGGAACGGAGATTTTTTTTTTTGATGAAATAATTTCGTTTGATAAATAAATTATTATAAATATGCAGAATTCCTTCTTCATGGGAACATGATGAAAATAATCGTATTGTTCTAATAATTTTTTAATTTCGATGGAATAATCAGAAATCTTTGAAATAATAAGATATGATGCAAATCATGTGAAATTAAATAAGATTTAAGATATTTTGATTGATTCAAAAAGTGATCGATTTGACGTGTAATGATTCTATAAATGAATTACTCATTATTGGTTAAATGAAAAGGTGTCCACGTGGAACACCTTTCGTAAAGATAAAAATATGAACGAGATTATTTTTTTTATTTGCATCGTATGCTGGAAACAGAAACAATAAAGCCACGTTTATCGAAGTGGAAAATTGCTTTTTATTATTGTGGTTCGATGTTACTCCACGGATCTGTGTTAATGACGCAGAAAATTGCTATCTCCTTTTTCAATAAACCGTATAAATATATTATATGATTGTAAACGAATTATTCACACTGAACAATTTTCATGTTTCGCGTGAAATATCATTTAAAAATAATATTTAAGAATCACGGCACGGTTAAAATAGTTGTATTCTTTTCTTCGTTTCAGGTCCAAACGTTTGTATGACAGAAGAATGCATCAGAACAGGTAATTCCAAAATTTATATAATAAAATAAATAGTGCCTTTTTACGATCCCTAAGTTGAGAACCATATCAGATTCCATTATCCAAATAGAATATTCAAACTATTTAATTTTCAAAATTTTACAAAATTCCAATCATATAAATCACAAAAAATACTTTCCACGAATATAATATATTTCTCGAAAAATGATCTTTCAAAATATCAAAAAATTCGAAATTATTCGAATCACATATAAAATCTTTCTAATTCTTTCATAAATACTTAAAAACTTCCAAAAACTCATCTTTCAAAATTTCACGAAATTTCGATCAATAAAAATCGATTAGAAAGAAAACCTTCGCAATCCCTTTACGAAATCGCCAAGAAATCTGCGACATAAACATAAACGCCGTCACAAATGCATCACGTCTTCTTTCCTAACCTCAATATTTATCAACGTAATGGCGTAACGTCACACACATCGAGGCAACGAGGCAACGGACAAATATCGAAACGAAAAAGGAAGAGAAAAATCGGCTGTTCGAGCGTGGACGCTCGATGAAATATCGCTCGACCGATATAGTCGAGCCAAATGGAATTAGATCAGCGAGAACTGATTGGTGGCCGGTCGGAATTGCGTTGTCCAGCGTGAAACGCGTGCCGCTTCGCACACGTCTGCAAATCGGATTAACCGTCCCTCTCTCCCCTGCGGAATTGCCTGTTGACCGAGGACCGGCCTGCCATTCGATTTTCATTTGTCACGAAATTCGCCATTCGACCTTCCGACGATACGTGGCCGTCGTTTAATTGCACCGGAAACGCGGCCAATCCCGGAGACACGTACACGCGGCCCAATCCCCGATTATTTATTCATCCGCAGTGGACGACGTGGACGAGTTGAATTTTTGATCGTTCATCGTGATTTTCCAGATTTGTCAACGATATTCGAGCCTAAAGCGATTGAATTATTATATAGATGATTCGTTTATTAGAATTTGATTATCGGGCAATCGTGCCAATCTAAAATTTTATTTCGATTTAATTTTTCGACCCTTGGGTCGTATTGGGGAGAGATGCGGTGAGAGGAGAATTTAAACGAATTTTATTCGTGATCGAATATTATTTGGAAAATGACGTGACTTTTTTTATCTTGAAAAATATTGTATGTATATTGACTATATGACGATAATCATCTAGTTTAATAATTTTTCTCAATTTTAACAATATTGTTACAAATTTTGTTTTTTTCAAGTTTCTAGTTTTATTTTATTAAAACAAGAGATTAGAAAGAGATTTGATTTTGTGGAAAATTTCTAAAACTTAGAAATTTTTTTATAAAATATTTTTATTGGTAAAAATCATGATTTATAGAATGTAAAATAAATAGAGGGTTGAACGTCCAAAGAAGTCGATCCTTCTCTGACAATTGAAATTTCAAATAGCACGGGGGTAGTTGAGGTTTCATAATAGGTGTAATTAAATTCTTTTTTTTAATGTCTCATAATTACCATGTCTCTCTACCACGGATTGGACGAGGGAACCTCTGTATATGAAAGAAAAAAATGCAGAAAGGAAAAAATGGTGCTCGACCTGAATTTAAAATGGTTGAAAAATAACAGCCACTCCGCCAAACACCAGTACTTGAGGAATCTGAGATTGACTTCTTTATTAAATATAATTAGGAAAACGTTTCCCAGCGTGGTTTTCTCTAGTTTCGACGTGGACGTTAATTATCTCTATGTTATTTATGAAAAAAATGCCCATTTTTTTTTAATCAAAAAATTGGTAATAAAATGAAACTTGAATATAAAATAATAAATTAATATCGAATAATTTTATAAGTTCTATCTATTTTGTAAATTTTGATATTTTTTTCAATTCATAATATTCCTTATATATTTTATTTGAGAGAAATTTCACATTTCAAATATTTCGATTATTACGAAGGAATATACTATATTTCAAAATGAAGTTAAATCATATGAAGTTAATGAAGCGAAACTTTCAGAATCTATTTTCCTTTTTTTTTTTTTTAATAATTATTTTAATAGATAGATAGATAAACTAGATAAACTCAATCAAAGCTTGATACCTATTATGAGATTATCTAAGGATGGTGTTATTACTCGTTACAAATAGTTTATCGAAGGTGTAATCAATGTTGAGATCACTGCTGCCCTCGTTAAAGCTCTCTCGCTCGATTGGACAACGAAGATACAAACCCTATCTCGTAAAATTATCCGGTTCGATTAAACGATTCGGATTTACTCTCTTTTAACTTTGTTTTAAAATTGTATTCAAACATTGAAACAATTCAATTACTTGTCCAGACTAAAAAGAAAAAAACTGATTTATCGAAAAAAATTGAATTTATAAACTATATCTTTAGAATTACTCGTATGTCTATAATTCTCAAATTTTGATTCATTACACTACATTATTATCACACTATATTGTATTTGTATCTAAACAAAAATTAATATTTTGGATAGAAATTTAAAATCGTGAAAAATAATGTTTGATGTGAAACACATGTGAATTATTGTCTCATTCTAAATGCATAAACGATATAGATCATAAGTGGCACCAACCTGTTGACAAAAAATGAGATTGCGCAGAACAATCTTACAATGAGGTTGATTAGGGTTGATATTACATCCACGTTTATGTTGAATCATTGTCAGATATCTATTATTTCTTCTTTTTCTCCTTTTTTCCCCTCGTTTTCTTTTTTTTTTCCATATTTTCATTTTATTACTTCAGACGTTTCTCCTCTATTGCCGCCAGTGAAATTCAATTTCCTGCCGATGACAGGGTAATTTTATATTCTTGCGTTAAAGGTACTGGGGCCGATATCGGCTTCAGAATTTAATGTCAGCCAATTTGATGTTTGTCAATGTGAACTTAAATGAATGCGTATGAACAATAATTTTTCGCTCGTTCCCCAAGAAAAATTTTATCACTTTTCACAAAAAGGAAATGAAACATTTGTCATAAAACCATGGAAATGTTTTATACATTACCCGATTTTGATTTAAATTTTTGATATTGTAAAAAAAAACTGAATGTATAAATTCTTACCTCAATAGTATTTAATATTCTACTATAATAATCTTTATAAAGTAATTATCGTTGTGTAATTACATCATTCTATCTTCTACACTTATCTTCACACATCTTCTATCACTTATAATCACTTATAATCACTTATAATCATTCATCATAATAATAGTAAATAACGGTAATCATAAAATCACATTAAAAGCAGTAATTTAATAGCTAGTGATTTTATATTTTGATTATAATGTATATAATGTATAATGTATTATAATCACATGTATAATGTATATTAATCATGTTATAATATTACTTTCAATTGTTTTTCTCATATATACACATATTGCTTTCATATATAAAATATGCAATAATATAATCACTTGCAATAAATACTTGAATCCTTAACGGACGCAATCTTTTTTTCAGCTGCCAGTCTACTCTCGGCGATGGATCGGACAGCAGCGCCATGTGTAAATTTCTTCCAATACGCGTGTGGCACGTGGAACCGTCGTCACGTGATCCCAGAAGATCGAAGTTCGATCAGCACGTTCGAAGTGTTGGCCAATCAGTTACAAGTGATTCTGAAACGCATCCTGGAGGAACCGCCGAACAACGAAGACAACAACGCCACCTTAAAGGCGAAGATATTCTACAAGTCTTGCATGGACATCCGTGGGTACAACGAAAATTCTTTTCGAACTTGCATCTTCTCGAAAAATCTTGTCATCTTGAACTTCGGCTAAGACAAAGAGAAGAAAGAAAAATGAAGTTTTGAGGTTAAAAAGTATTCTCTGTTTATTTATTTTTACAGCTCGTATAAGAGAGATAGGAGATGCACCGTTGAGAAAGACATTAGAGTTTCTTGGCGGTTGGCCAGTAGTGGTTGGACCATCATGGAAACCACCTCCATATTCCGTCGAGGTTTTGCTAGGTCGATTAAGAGGACAGTACAACGAGGGAGTGTTGTTGGAACAATGGGTCGGTCCAGATGACAAGAACTCCTCAGCCAATATCCTCCAGGTGCGCCGGCAAAGTAAGGCCCCTTGGTCTACAACTGCACAATATAATTGGATTGGATTTCAATGTTACGTTCTTAAGAATTGAAAAGAATATAATAGATTTTTTTAATCATCTAAAAAGCTTTTATCGAAATTTTTCTTATGTATGAAATATGATCAGATGAAATGACGATTCCCAGATACTGAGTTTACGTTAAAAGTAATTTTCAGTAGTGTCCAGTTTTGAGTATCACTGAACTATTACGAACTGTTGGTTGGAACTTGGAAAAAATGGAATTCTACCGTAATCTAAGTACTAGTATGAAAATTTCTATTGCGCTTCCAATTTAAGATAATATCATTTGTTCAATCCACGAGTAAAAGAAAAAAAAAATGACCATTCAACTATTTTTGTCAGCTGGATCAGATGCAAGTAGCGTTGCCAAGTAGAGACTATTACTTGAAGAAGAGCAGCGAGTCTCAACTACACGCATATCATCGTTATATGACAAACGTTGCTGTATTGATGGGTGCTAATAGACAGACAGCTGTAGAGGAATTCAATCGCGTGATCAATTTGGAGAAACAATTAGCAAATGTACGGTTATGAAATATTTAATTTAATCGAGACTAATAATAATTTTCAAGAAATATAAAATTCATCGAACAATGAATTAATGAAAATTTCAGGTGTCGATACCAGAAGATGATAGACACGATACGTCCGCTATTTATCGGAAGTTGACATTACGCGAGCTGCAGCGTGAAATTCCACAACTGAAATGGCACGAATATCTTCAAGAATTCATTAATTCTCCTATAACGGAAGAAGAGCCCATTGTTGCGTATGCCATGCCATATTTCATGCAAATGGGCCGTATCGTAAAAAGAACGGACCGCAGGTAATGGAAAAATACTCGATTCTTTCTCATTTTCTGGAATCTATGATATTCTACAATTTTTTTAATCTTTCAGAAAAACAGTAATAATTTGTTGAGTATATATATCATTTTTACAGAACGTTGCATAATTATATATTATGGAGATTGGTCATGTCCATAATGCCTCACATGATAGACGAATATCAGCAAAAGAGAGTCGAATTTCGGAAGATACTGTTGGGTATACTAAGTGAGAGGGATAGATGGTCTCAATGCGTTGAATGGACGAACAAAAAGCTTGGTATGGCCGTGGGTGCACTTTTCATTCGTGACAACTTCAATCATGAAAGCAAGGTGATTTTTATTCATCATTGATTCATTCTTCATATATAAGTCATAATAATTGAATAAAGAGAAATAAATTGATAAATAGGTTTAAAATTGAATGATAATTTATGAATAAAAAATGAACAACAATTTTTGGAAAAAAAAATTTATGGAAATTTACTTGTTGGCGTTTGATAATTCTGGAGCATACGATTTGTTTTTCAGGAGACGGCACTCGAGATGATCCGTACCATACGAGAGGCATTTAACGAGTTATTGGCTGAAAATCATTGGATGGATAATGAAACTAGAGCTGTGGCCAAGAACAAAGCTAACTCAATGAATGAAAGAATTGGATATCCTGAGTTTTTAAAAGATCCTATTGAACTTTCCAAGGAATATGTAATGGTACTTAATAATTTCATAACAGAAAAAAAATTTTCAAATAATAATAATAATAATAATAATAAGTTTCAATAATTCAATAATAATAATAATTTTTACTTTTTTTTGTTTTTCATTAACAGTTAAATATTACCGAGAATCATTTCCTTGAGAACGTGCTAGCTGTGTTGAAGTATGACGCTTATCACAATTTGGAGAAGTTGCGAAAACCGGTTGATAAGGACAAGTGGTCAACAGAGCCAGCCGTGGTGAATGCCTTCTACAATCCCAATAAAAACGACATTGGTAAATTTAATCTTGTTCAAATTGAATTGAATTTTAATCTCCTATATAATATCTTTATTTTATTTTAGTTTTTCCAGCGGGAATTCTTCAGCCACTCTTCTACTCCCAGCATTTTCCAAAGTCGTTGAACTATGGTGGAATAGGTGTGGTGATTGGCCATGAGATTACTCACGGTTTTGATGATAAAGGACGTCAGTTTGATAAGGATGGAAACATGATGCAATGGTGGAACAATGCCACTGTGAAAGCTTTCAGGGAAAGGGCTCAATGTATCGTGGATCAATATTCAAGGTACAAATTGCAAGAGGTTGATCTGTATATCAATGGAAAAATGACTCAAGGAGAGAATATTGCTGATAATGGAGGACTTAAACAATCATTTCGAGTAATATTATATATTTAATGTTTATAATGAACGATTATCATCTTACCTTGAGATATATTATCAATTACGAAATCATTATTGTTTAGGCATACAAGAAATGGGTGTCGATACATGGCGAAGAACCATTACTTCCTGGTGTAAATCTCACTCATGATCAGCTGTTTTTTTTGAACTACGCTCAGATATGGTGTGGATCCATGAGACCAGAAGATGCATTGACGAAAATACGAAGTAGCGTTCATTCGCCAGGCCCAATAAGAGTTCTGGGTCCTTTATCCAACAGCGAAGACTTTGCCAGGGCCTATGACTGTCCTCCAGGCTCACCGATGAATCCAACTCAAAAATGCAATGTTTGGTGAGTTCATTTAACTTGTAAGATACTTAACTATTTAGATTCTTAAATAATCAAGTATCTATCTAAAATGTTTTAATAATATTTATCGATAATACTTTTGTAATAATTGCAGGTAATACAGAATTTTTTGAAAGAAAAAAAAATAAACAAAAAAATTGGATACTTGGGTGGTATTTAATGCCACAATTATATTTCGTGCCATAAGAAGACTTTAATTATCTTATTGACCAGTGATCACGATGAAAGACCATGAAAGAGTATTATTTCATCATGCTTCACTTTGTGAATATTCTATACATCGTTCAACATATTAATTGAATCTTAAACAAAAGATGATCATATTTGTAGATGTTTATGATCTTGTCAATGAATGCATTTTACAGAATGATTTAAATTCAATCTAATACCAATATTTCACTAATTAAAGTCGTAGCTATGTTTCAAAGGAAATTATTTTCTTTATTAGTTCCGGTGATTCGATTTGCTGATCGATGTACAGTTGAAGAGAGGATTTTATTTCACAGTGTTATATGTGCGTGTGTATGAAAAAGTATGTCTGCTAAATAAAAATCGTGAAGAGGAAAAGTTGACTATAGTGTCAGCCTAAAATTCCATGAATAAAAGCTACATAAGATGTATATAAAAGATATGTTTTAATCATGTAATCCTAATTCTGTGTGATTCATCTCGTCGAAGACGAGTCTAAAATAAATTTTTCGATCAAATGAAAGAAACAAAAATGAAAAAAATATCATATTTATTACTTTTTTCAATTTCCCTTCCTATTTTTTTATTATAATTGTTAATAATTATAGAATTATTAATCATAGTTGATTAATTAATATTTTTAGTAGATTGAATTTTGTAAAAATTTTATATCAAGTATAGATTCTTGATCGAGTTATTATAAATGCACCTTAAAATCGAATATAGTATAATAGTAGAGTATTCAAAATCTACTTTAGACAGACATATAATCTATTCATATTCCATAGATAGATATAAGTACAAAAGAAACATGGAATCATAAATCTCAAAAAATTTTTTGAGAAAAATTTTTATTTTTTCTAAATTATTTAAATTAAAGATTTGTTTTATTAATTAATATATTTTATATTGAAAATCTTTTAAAAAATAAAATAATAAGAATATAATGAATATAATATAGACTATCTATTAATGATTCACAAAAATGAAAGGAATTTATTAAGAATCGAGTATTTGTTGAAAGATTTATTCTATATTGGAACATATCATCCATACATAGCACGGTCAATACCGATCTCGCTTTGTTTCGTGTAAAAAAGGTGGAAATAAAAATAATATACAACAGACAGAGGGCTCTCCCTCTTTCTCTTTCTCTCACTTCTGATCTAATTGTCATACTACTCTCAATATCATTTATCTTCTACTTCCCTTATAATTTACAAGAATTCACAAATCGAAATTAGAGATCTGTACATTCTTGTATAATTTAAAAAAAAAAAATTATTTGTCATAACACGTATTGTTAAACGTCTATATATATAACAATAAAATCAATATTTATAATAAATCGGTATCGATACCGAGTAAATAATAGATAACAATTAAAATACAAATCTATATTTTACAAGCTGAAATAAATTATATCTATATCTCATATTTTCGAATTTCATTCGAATGTATATATAATATATATATATATATATGTGTATCTATATTATATATATTTAAAAATTATGATAATCGGAAGAGAAATAAATTAATATACAAAATGCTAAAGAATTTCTCGAATATTTTGGAGATTATGCCAATCCTTAGCGTGTTCAGTGAGAGAAAGTAAAGAAGAGAAAGAACATCAGTCGACTCGATCAAGTCATCCAATTAATCGCGAATAACAATATGGCTACCAGCGATCTCTCGGTTTATGTACATGCAGCGGGTAAATTTATTTTTTCTTCTTTATCTTTTCTTCATAAAACGATTATACTAGGAGGAGTTCTGTAAATGTTCATCTATTTTATATTCATTTGCAAGTGCTTCGCTTGAAAAAAGTGAAAAATTTTTCAAATCGTTTCGTAATTCTCGAGCAATATACATTTTTCGATTAAAAGATAATTATTTGGACGCATTAATTTATTCATCGTGTTGGTTTGCTGAAAATTTTTTATATTTTTTTTTTAGTAATTATCATTTTCATCAAATTTTTTTACTAGAATTTAAAATTTCGATGAAATTACCATCCAAATTTTGTACCTGTCTCACTAACTTCATGAATCATATGTGATCTGCATAATTGATATAATTATTAATACAGTGTAATTAATGTAAAACAATTTATTACATATTTAGTATCCATATATGATTCATGAAAAATTCTTCATTTTCTTTTTCAACAATTTTTTTGAACAACCCACAGGCAGAATAATACATTAAAAAATTAATCAAAAACCAATCAAAACGAATCTGTTTCGGATGAAAAACGAAATTTCCAATTTGCTTCTCGTCGAAGTTTTTATTTTCTTTTTTACTATTATTTTTTTTCTCAAAAAAATAGTGATTTCTTTACAATATTTCTCTTTCTCTCTCTCTCTCTCTCTCTCTCGCTTTCGCTCGTTCCCTTTTTCTCCCTCTCTTTCTCTCTCCATTAATCTACACCCTGATGCCCATGCATAATCAATTTATAGTAAATTTTTATTGCGTCCACGAGGTCGGATACGTATTTGCAATTATTTTCTTATTATTTTCCATTTTTTCTCTTTCTTTCTTTATTCCAGAAAAATATATATGTTTATACGTATGTATGTATGTATGTATGTATGTATGTATGTATGTATGTATGTATGCATGTATGTATCCTTGTATGTATGCATGTATGTATATTTATGTATATGCAATATGTATATTTATATACATAACAGTGCCACGAGATGGAAATCGTCAACAATGGACAACATTTTGTTTCTTTCTCTCTCTTTTTTTTTTTTATATATCAGACTTTACGAAATAAGTACCAAAGTAAATCTGTCGTCCTGTTTCGTGTCACATTTTCGATTCTGTCATTTCGCGGAAATGTACAGGTAATAAAATATATTTATGATAAAACCCTTGAAATTGCCAGCAATTTTATTTCTTTTTTTCTTCCTCTTATATTTTTTTTTCTCTTCATGTTTAATATACTCTTAAACACTACGGATGTGTGACTCTAATATGATTAAATCAAGATGGCGGAAGAAGCCATGTTTTTCAATAAATTCTAACCTCTAACAGAAACATCAGAAAAACAATTAATTCTTTGAAATTAATGGTACTATTTTTTTTTTCACTAAACATTTTTTTAAAAGTTCTCTGCCTGAGAGCTGTTCGTTCAAACAAATATCAATCGATTTATTTGATATTTATTTTATACAGAAAATTTTCATTTCTTTTCTTCAACGAAACAATTTGTAAATTAATTTATTCATCTTTTCACTATATTAATGTTTAACCACTATGTCTCTTGTGACATCAAGAAGCAAATTAAAGGAAATGATCTATGGATGAGAGTTAAAGAGTGAAGAATAGAGGATGATGCGAATATCTCCATACGATGTGACAATGACGATGTTTCTTTTTTAGCATGGAGGCTTGTGTTGAACATTATATATTGAACATCCCAGTGTAGATTCGTATATGGAGAATTTGGCATCAGCCTACAGAAAATTGAAACGTGAACAGATCTCCTCCATAGTTCGGCCAGCAACAATGAAACGAAAAAACAAGGGAGTGTGGGTAGTACAATGTACAAAGCTAATTTACAAAGGTGTCGTTCGGTTACCCTCTGTATTTCACGGTTCGCCTCGCGCTTCTTCATCTCTGCTTCTTTTATATGTACACAATGCACTCTTTTTGAACTCTATGGCTTCTGTGGTTTCTCTATCTCTCTCCCTCTCACTCGCACACCACGCACTCTGTGTTTTCTTTTTTTTTTTCTGTCTTCTTATTTCTATATAATTAACGCTTTTTATATATATCGCCATTCGCCACTTTAAATCCCGCCAATCGTCAGAGAAATCATCGATTACGAATTGTTACCCCTCCGTACTACCATTTCGTAACATTCCTCCCTCCCTTTCTCTCCTTGCCGATGAAAAGGCTTGCAATACTGTGTAAGAAAAATAAATAGCTTCCTCTCTTTTCTACCTCTTTGTTATTAGAATAAACTTTGAACGTTTCTTGGATTTTTTTTCAGGAAAATAAATATTTCAACGATTCCATAGATATTTCTTCTGTTGGTATCGTTCCTTTCTTGTTTGTTTGTGTTCATTTTTTTTATTTTTTTTTTATTTTTTTTTTATTTTTTTTTAGGTTAGAATTTAACTTGTGGAAACTATGCAACGCCCTCTTTGCTCATCTATTTTCCATTGTTGTACTCAACACAGGGGACACAGTGATCTGAAAGAACCCCTTTTCCAGAATGGTTTTGCAAAATTACCAAAAGGAGAGTCTTTTTAACTGAAAATTTTTACAAAAAGCAGTTTTCGAATTCCACTCTTTTTTTTCTTTTTAATGGAAATCTCAAATTCTTTTTGTCAGAGAATTTTTACTTTTCTCGTCTCGCATCTCACAGTATTGCATGTCAACAAAGCGCAATAAAATTCGTAAAAACGAACAAGCTACAAAAACAATTTTCATTTTATTAAAAAATCGGTGTGATCGAACTTTAATGCTCGAAGATCAAGCTTGCAGTGTATTTTCATTAAAAATTGCAAAAAAAACTTTTCACGCATAACGTGATTCACTTGTACATTTTTAATCCTTCCTATCATATGGAATTCGAGAATGTCCCAAAAAAATCGAACTTTAGCTTACATAGTAGCTAAATGCATATATCTTTGCATAAACTGTTCCTCATCGTATCGTTCGTTTTGAGACATTTCGAATTCGGAATAAAATTGAGATCTATAGAGATCTTCAACACAAGATTCTTTCTATTCGAAATTTTGGATAAATGCAAAAATTCTGCCGGTTTTCTTTTATCTTTCTTTATTTAAAGAATCAATATGGCGATAGATGTTAATGTTTTGCATTCAACAATTTTTTTTTCATTTTTCAGAAACGTGCTCTCTCTATTTTCATTCAAATTTTTATTATAAATTATTTTTACATTCATGCAATTATAATTTTTTTTTTCTTATTATTGTTCTTATGTATCTTGAAAGGATTGTTGAATAAAGACCGACTGAATTTTTGCACTTATCTAACAACTTTATTCGCGCAGCACAACTTAGCAGCCTTGAGTTTCCAGTGGTTTTCAGCCATTCTTTCTCGGTTCATTGCTTATATGGAGCACTTTTGATATTCACTATTGCTTAAGAGGTGGAAGTTAATTTTTAAATTAACTTCGCGATATTCACTTCATGCCTTCACAAATATTAACAAATTTTTTAATTTTAAATTAAAATTAAATTATCCACGGAGAATTTGAATAATTCTTCGTAACAGTTTCAAAGAATTTCTAGAGAAATTAAAAAATTGCACAATCATCTTTGTTATCAAAAAAAAAAAAAAAAATAATAAAAGCATCATAAAAAATTAACACAATATAAAATTAATCAAATTTCGTAAATTTTGAATAAATTTGCGAATTATTAAATATGTTCTGATATTTGGGATACCAACTAACCTGAAAAAGGAGTCAGCCCCCTGGAACATAAACTGGCAAGAACATTCTTCGTCCTTTCTTCAATATATTTCTCGCATTATTTCTTCGCAAAAAATACACATCGATTTAAAAGACAGATACATTATCTCGTATAGCTTTTCTCGTCCAGGTTTGTTGTTGCCCTCTGTCGTTTAATCTTGCAACTATGCATTCGGATTCATTTTTCTCATTACCTCTCACTCTCTCTCATTCTCTCGCTTGCTATTCACTTAATTATCTCTCATATGTCTTCATTTTCATCGTACAACACTGTATTATTTATATGTTTAAAGACTTTATCGACATCATCATCATCATCATCATCATTTAGCAATCGTTAAAATTATTGTACATTATTTAATTAGTAATCATTAGAATATAATATTGTTGATGTACATGTGGCTCCACCAAATTCATTGCGGAGAACGCGTAAATTATTAGACACGCGTGAATATAAGGGAATCCCACTTAGTCGAGAATACCCGAATTCGTTTCTTTTTTTTTTTTTTTTTTCTTTTTAAAATTCATTCTTCTTTCGAAGAATTTTTTTATTACAGTTAATTTTTCTCGATGATTTATTATTTTTAATTTTTCCTTTAATTTTTTTCCCTTAAAATTTCAGATATCTTGGGCATAAAATACTTCAGGTATTCGAAAAAGGCTTCTTAGAGCCACAGTCGACGTAGCTTCTTTTACAACTCTGAATTACCAATTCGGGGATTTTCAACCGAAAAACGATGAAATTACAAAATAATTTCAATCCTAAATCCTTACGAATTCTTTCGAATTTTATAAATTTATATAAATTCGAAATTTCTCAATTTTATATTCTCCATTATAACATTTACAAAGAAAGAATTTTGTAATTTCATCGGTTGCTCGTAGTATTCCTAGTAAGTTTAATCCTAATGTTGTTTATATCTGATTTGCAATTTTCAAGATCAAATCGACTGAGACAATTTTCGCGCGTGCCTATCGAATATCTACGTCATGTAACTTCTATTAAACGCACACGGGCGTAATAAGTCGAACTGCATCGCCGCATTGCCAATTCGCAAAAAAATCTCTTTGCACTTGCGCGACGAAATTTTTTTTTTCCACCATTTTCCAGTTTCTTTTTTTTTTATTTTCTATTTTCTCTCTCCCACATTCTAAGCGGAGTGCACACCGAGTCCCTTTCTTTCCTTTTCATACAGATTCAGTCTCTCTCTCTTACACACACGCGCATACACGCATCTACACTCATTCATGCACAGTTCGAACAGAACCACTAATTGTTGTACATACAAAGTATCGCTTGCCATCATCGTTTAATTTCGTGCGCGCGCGCGCGCGTTTATGTTGTATACACACGTGTGAAATTAGTGTTGGGAATCGTAACGCGACCATATCTGCCTTGAAAATTTTATATTTCTCACTTTCTTTCCTCCTCCTCTTTTCAATTCCTTTTCTTTTTCCTTCCTTTTTTCCTTTTCTTTTTTTTTTTTTTCAATTACGAAGGAACAAATTCGTAACTCGATAAAAATTTGACTACTAAAATTTATAATAAAAGAGGTGTACTGTACTCTACACAGTACACGAGTATCGTTAATTTTGCAACACCGTTCTCGAATTTCTACGAGTAACGCGAAAAAATTGCAACTACGCGAAAAATTTTGCGATAAAAGTTCTACGCGAACAGACTGTGTCGACCTCGAAAAATTTTCAAAGACACTCGTATAAATGCGTATCTCTTTATGTACATACATTTTTTTTTCTTTTTTTTTGTTCAAGTGTCTTTTTTAAAAAAAATTCCTACAGCCAAAAATACGAAAATTTTGACGGAGGTCGACGACCAGACGATTCCAAGCGTTTGAAAGTTCGCGCGCAAATTCGAACGTTTGGCGGGAACGTTTCAAATGTCACAAAAATGAGAAACAACGCCGCGAGAAAATTTTTTCTTTTAACAAATACATCCCTAAAAAGAATTTCGAAATAGAATCGAATTTAACAAATCTAACCTACTAGAATCACAAATGTTACCGCAGAATATCTCTGCAAATTCGATTATTAATTTAATTTTTTTTTTTATATCAACTTCGATTCATCGATAAATATTCGATGTCCATCGTTGTCGAAACGAATCAGGGCCACGAGGATCATCCGTCACTGACTTCACGATCAACCGTGATAACGTCTTAAATTAACTTTCTTAAAAAACAACTTTCCAATCACAAAGGCGATTTGATTCCCATCACTGTACACAAAATACCACGTAAATGTGTGTTTTTGTCTATGTGTATGTATGTATGTATGTACGTATGTATGTATGTAAGCATGCTGTGTGTATCAGTGTGCAACCTAGCGAATATATAATATATTGTATATATATAAAACGTTCCAAATAGAAATAATATTTTACCAATTATCAATCGAATGCGGAGCAAAAAAACTCCCATCAAGTTTGTTTCACGATTTTTTTCGTTATTATGCGATTTTTTTTTATCGTTTTCTACTAAAACGTACAACAATAATTTTTTTTTTTTCAGTCTAATACATTCCAAAGCACCAATTCGTTATAATTCTCCAATCCAATATGGCCGCACAACCGAGTGTCCACGAAACACGGCCTCTCTTTTTTCTCTTCTCGGAGAAAAATTTCTCGCATTTTTTTTTCGTTCGATGCGCTTACATCTATTTAAAAAAAAAAAAAAAAAAAAAAAGAAGAAGAAGAAAGAAAGAAAAAAGGAAAAAAAAAAGAAAAAAGGAGCAGTCAAAATCCTACGTGTCGTTCTTTTTCTTCCGACTTAATTTTTCCCATCTCGCATCGAATCCTCGTTTTAACAATAATTTCGTTACGATTAATGTATATAGTAATTATCGTTACATAATTGCTAGTAGAAGATACGAGACACGCCTGAAAATTTTTTCGTATGTTTTTTTTCATCGAACAAGCGCACGCTTTTGAACATCATGTTGATGCACGATCGATCGAGTTTCAAGCAGTATAGTTGTATATAGTTGTGCTTCGTTTACGGATCAACATTCTCTCTCTCTCTTTCTCTCTCTCTTTCTCTCTCTTACGACTAGTAAAACGTTGACATACTTTCGAGTCAAGAGACGAATTAAGAAACGCACGTGCTCGTATAGTTTCTCGTTAAAGCTAATATAGTTGTCAGTAAAATTTAATATAGTTGATAGTGGCAGCATACACTTGCTTCGACGTCGTCACATCCATATCGTGTCGACAATGAAATATTTTATATTTGGTAAAGGCTGATAATAATCGCCTGTCGTTAGTATAGTTCTTAACTATAGTTAATCGCCGTCGATATCGATTACGCAGTTCGAAATCAAGATTCAACCGATGGACAACACATCCTTCGACGATAAAAATATCACATTAAATGCACCAGCAATAACAGTTGAGTATAGTTGATGGAAATGCCCGAACTACGAGGAGACGACTATAGTTGAATCTATATAACGCGATTAATAGTCGACCATGCAAAAATTTCTTGTCGAATCGAATTATATGCGCGCAACTATGCTACATATTCAATTTACAGGTAACTATAGCGTAATGATCAGCTATAGTTACATCTCTCTCAATGAATCATCATATAAACGTTACTTCAATCAAAAAATGGCTAGCTTCAGCCTAATATTAAACTTTAAACAACTCCAAATCTTAACTATTGTCGATTAGGGAACAACTATAAATTAGATCGACCATACTTAATTTTAAGTTTAATTTTCGTTTATGAACAGCATTTATATTCTTCTCACAAAACACGTTTTCACCTAAATAATGAGTCGAGACAACCATATACGATTCAACAACTATACCCTTTCTCGATTGATCGTTTGTGTATACGCGTTCTTCCTGCGAGAATGTGTGTGTGTATGTGTGTGTGTATGTATGTATGCCCGCGTGCATTTTCATTAATGCAAGTATAAATGTTAGTGTTAAGTGTTAGTAGTAATAATAACAGCGGTAACAGGAGCAATAATAATAATAAATAGTAGTAGTAGTAGTAGTAGTAGTAATAGTAGTAGTAGTAGTAGTAGTAGTAGTAGCAGTAGCAGTAGTAGTAGTAGTAGTAGTAGTAGTAGTAGTAGTAGTAGTAGTAGTAGTAGTAGTAGTAGTAGTAGTAGTAGTAGTAATAGTAGTAGTAGTAGTAGTAGTAGTAATAGTAGTAGTAGTAGTAGTAGTAGTAGTAGTAGTAAGTCGACTGGGTGCACATCCGACGAGGGCAGGTCCTAAGTGACAAATAACGACGGTATTGTTTCTTTTAAAAATTCAGGGACAATTTGTACAATTTGTCTTTCATTATATCGTGTCACTCCTGCAATCATTTTTTTTTACCTTCGTTACATTATCCTTTAGAGATTTACTCGTATGCCTAGCAGCGATGATAGTTCTAATATACTATTACTTATTCTCGTTTTTTTTTGTTTTTTTTTTTTGTTTTTTTAGTAGTAAATTATAGCTAATCAACTGTTACTATTTTGCCGACAGTTGATAAGTGTGATCAAAAATTTTTGTACGTTTGGGTGTTAGTTGCATTGGCAGCCCCGAAAATTTTATTGTTCGATTGTTAAGACGATACTAGTATTTTCGTGTTCAATTGTTTTACAATAAAATCATTGCGTTTATATATTTTTGTTATTTACAAATTATTTGCAACAACTGTAAAATAATTTCCTACTATCATTCGAAACTACTGTACAATACTCACTTATTGCAGTTTTATCACCACATTAATTTTATTTATTTCTAGAATTTCGGAAATCATCGACGAAATTTTGAAAATGAATTTTATGTACATGGTGAAAAAAAATATCGAATAACATCAAATAAATATTTTCCTAAAGACTAGAGAAATACTACTTTCGCTAATTAATTTTTAAAAAATTGAGCAGTATTCTCACGCATCATTAAAATTCCAAATTTTGAGTTACCGTTAATATAAAGATAGTAAGAAGAGGACCAATTTCACGAAAAAAATTTATTTCGATCGATGATAAAAATTTCTAAACAATTCTACAATTTTTCAACAAAATTTATCTTTTTTTTATTTTTTTCATGAAATTGGTTTCAAAGGGTTTAGTCAACGAAGAGATTCAGAAAGGATGAAAAATATAGACAAGAATTTCGATTAAAATTCTCAGGGCTCCTTACACTCTCTCTCTCTCTCTCTCTCTCTCCCTCTCTCTCTTCCTCTCGTTACAAGTAACAAGTATATACAATATTAAATTGTATATATTCCGCGGGTGAGAAAAAGAAACGAGAACGAAAATTCGTCAATGTATTTATGTAAACTCAGAGAATAATGCATCAAACTACCATAACAAAGTATAATCATTTAACTTTATTTATAATAATCTTCAGCTTATAAGCTTCCTCCGTTTCTTCATTTTTCATCGTTTTCTACAGCTTCCAATAAATTAAACGACTCTCTTTCTCTCTCTCTCGTTCGCACTGTCTCGCGATTAATAAGAACCTTCCTCACTATAGCACTCTTTCACTCTTGTTCTTTCATTTTCTCTCTCTTTCATTCACACACTCTCTCTCTTTTTCTCTCTCTCTCTCGCAGGGCTGAACGTTGCCTCCAATAAGAAAATACCGTATCTCAACCGTCTGTCAGCTAATTACGAACGCGAACCGTATTGAATCATCTTCCATCTCGCTTCAACGTGTCAAAATTCAAGTTACGTTCACGGTGACTGACTACCTTCGACTAAATACCGATATTTAGCGGTATTTACGATGGAAGGAGACACGAGGCTCTGCCAACGACTCGACTTCATTTTGTACTGACTTACGTTAATTCAAAGTTTGCAATCGTACAGGGCCAAGATCAATTTCTAGGGAATTTTTTAAGTATCAACCATTATTTTTCTTTCTTCTGTATTGACAACACAATGGATTTTGACATTTCATGGAGATATATAAATTTGGATAAATTTTAAAATTTTTATAAATCTTACATTTTTACATTTTTTTTTTCTTTTTTTTTTTTTTACAAGTTTTCTCATATTTTATAGAATTCTCCTTAACATTCTCCTCATCTTATCTTTTAATATATATGTATATATTAAACGCGAAAATTAAAAGACAACGCGAAAATTCTTTTGTACAATATTGCCGTATAACAAAACTTCAAAAAACCGAATGTTTTTAAAGTTATTTAAAATATTTTAATTACCTTTACAAGATGATTACTTTTTAAGAAAGGATATTTATAAGAAAATAGTTATTCGAATTCACTCTATTCATCATCATCATTTCCTCCTCTTACAGCAGTCGTCACCGTGCTCACGATCCAGAATCAGGAATATTTTTACACATGAATCTACGCACGTATACGTGTAGGCGAAAAGAAACATCTAGGGGAAACGGGACAGATCAGGATGCCTGGGCGGACAAACAGACAAGAGAGATTGCGGCACGATGCGCATACATATGGTACGTAATCAGCGTGTGTGTGTGTGTGTGTATGTATTCATTTGTCTTTTAGTATGTATTACGTATGTATACCTCTGTGTATATATATATGCATTGTGAGTGCGCGCGCGCATACGTGCTTATGTTTGCGTATGGAGTGTATAATGGTGGTTCGTCACATTTAAAAGGAGTATTATAGTTTGTCCCTTAAAAAACACAGAAACTCGAGTCTACGCTTGGCAGTATCATGAACAATTCGCACGCTCGAGTATCGTCAGAGAACTCGAGCGAACGCACGTATTTTATATATATATATAGATGTAATCTATATAATGTATATATGTATATACATATATACATATATATTTTTTTGCATTTTTTCTTCTTTATCTCATTTTTGTTAATGCTTATGATATCTTTAGATGTCGCCAAATAACGCGCGTGGTAGTACTAGTAGTAGTAGTAGTGTAATCTCCCCTTACTCTTTATATTCCTCTCTTCCTTTTTTTTTTTATTCTCCCCCCTCCCTCTCCGATTGTTTTATAATTACATTTTAATCGCCTGTTTGCAGCAGCATTCGAGAAAAACGACGATTACGACACATTTAAACAATGAGAAATCGACGTCAACGGTTAACGCCCTTGGCAGTGATCGTAGAATTGCATGTAGTTTTTCTTTCGTTCGAATGTATTTATGTCTGTGCTATGTGTACGTGTACGTGTACGTGTTTGTGTACGTGTGCGTGCGTGTGTATCCTCTCTTCCTCGCGCATTCGTCGTCGCCCTTTCACTCGTACTCTCTTGCATTCCTTCTCTCTCTCTCTCTCTCGCTCTCGCTCTATCTCTCTTCGTTCTCTTTCACTCTTTCTTTTCATCTCTCAGCTCACGCTACACACGGAGTAACGTGTGACCGGTTTATGATTCGTCGAAGGATGCGGTTCACCTTGATTCCCGCTGGATCTTTCAACGTCAAACTTGTTGGAGAGAAAACATCGCCTCGAGGGGCCAAGAATTCTGCATATCTCCACGACGACATCTGTCGCCAATTGCGTGAAACGCGTTAGACGTTGCATCGGAAATCATGGCGAGGGCCGACGCGTGTATGTAATGGGGAAAGTCCCTCCTTGATTCAAGTTCTAAACGCTATGAAACAAAAGAGTGTCGATGACGACCTGCCGTCGACGGTCCGTGACATTTTTTTCCCCCTTTTCCCTGCGTTCCAAGATACAGACAATCGTGATTCTTTCGAAAATTTGTTCGCCGTTCTCCCATATACACAGACTACCACCTTCCCCCCTTTTTATTGCACGATCTTTCTCTTTTGATATTCAGAAACATTCAGAAGAAAATCACTGTCCCACCTTCGTTTGAAACGTTCAAGCTCTGAAATTTAAAACTGGATCAATCTCGTCTGTCGACTATATGCAGGGTACTTTGTTCGCTTTCCTCGTTGAAAGCAATCAAGTTCCCCAAAAGGAGTCTCGAGTCAGTCGAGTGAGGTCAACTATACGAGTCAAGTCTAATCTATTAAAGACAAATTATAGAGTTAGTAACAGTTTATACAAGGCAAACTTCAATAAAGTGGCAACGATTCATAATAATACAATATAATGTAATATAATTCTAACAATTGAAAATAGGGTAAGAAACAATAAAACGTACCGTGAGCTTGACCAATCCAAACAAAAGCTCGATTGAATGTTTTACGATTTAGTCTCTATATACGAAAGAACAAGTTTACATATCCTTCAACAATTTAATCGTGGGTATCCTTGTGAGATAACCACTTGTATCGAATCGAAGGGAAGTAGACGATTTTGCGTGTTGTCCTCGCGTGCGGTACGCTTAAACGTTAACATTTTTAAGGACTCTAGAGCCCAAACGAATATTCTTTTTTTTATATTTTAATGATCGTTGATCCGTCTACGATTAACGACGTTCAAACGACAAATACTACAGATATATGCAATAGGCAATGTCGTTGCGATGCGTGTTGCGCTTAAGAAAAATTTTCCTTCCATTTTCACCGACTATCCTCATCGTCAACTCATCCTTTCCCGTAGCAAAAACGACGATATCCGAAAGCACTCGTTGTTAGTAGCTGCATGAGTGTGTTTTGTAGTACAACAAAGTACAGGTGTCTGCAAAATATACGCGTGTGCAAATGTACGTCGGCGTGCTGGTGTCTTTGTACAGATCCTCTTCATCTCCATTCGTTGATGCGCTTACTTTTCTTTTTCGTCGATCATCCTTTTCACTTCCACTTCAATTTTTTCCCACCAATAGACATCCAGATTCTCTACTTTCGTACCTTCGCATCGATCGATTCCAATTTCCATTTCCAAGATAAAGATAAGATTCCAGCGATGCCTTGAGACGATTTTCGAGGGGGGGGGATACATTATCGTATTACTAGTATTGGAGTGGATTAATTCAAAATGCAAGCGACAATCACGTTGGTGGCGATGATGGTGATGATCCGGCTGATATTACACTTAAGATTCTCTATTTTATCCGAAGCTTCGCCCGTCTCGTGCCATCACAACGCACTTCTCTCTTCCTTCTGCGGTGTGGCAGTGTCCGCCTTGCGGCATTTTGCATAATTTATAGATCTTTCCTTTCGTCTTTGTAGAATTTATGGGACGTATCGACTGCCCCTGTCCGAAACGTGTCGATCCGAGGTTATCGAAGGCGTCGTAAAATAGTGGACGTAACGATTGGATGTAACGATTATTGGATCACGTGACTCGTGCACCGTTGCCGATTTTCGAATGTTTCAAACGTTTGGAATTGTTTTTCAAACCGCCCCAGATAGACACGATCGGAGAGAAAAATGTTACTTAGATTACACGTAACTTACTGCATGGATTTTTCTTCGTCTTCCTCGATATACGATAAGTATAACTGTACAATAGTAAAACACAGCACGTCTATAGGATCTTACTATTTTGTTCTAGGCAAATTACTAGTAACTCGTTCTTTTGTCCAGATATTTCCGATATCATTCATCACTAACGTTATATCCCTTTTCTTTTGCTCTTGTTTCATCTCATCTCGAATGATTAATTTTTCACGTTTACATTTGTCGTTAAAATAAATACATCGCCTTATTTATAATTAATTTCAACCACATTGTATTTTCTTTTTTTTTTTTTTTCTTCCCCCTTCAGAAAAACTCCGCCTCGTGTTAATCACACGTTACGTTAGAATTTACGTTTTTTTCTTTTTTTTCTTTTTTTTTTTTTTTTTTTTTACCTTTTTTTAAATTTGCTCGTTTAACTTACTATGGAATACAACTGCATTATGATCAGTTAATAGCATAGAGTTACAGTGTTACAACATTAAGAATCTTAGTGTACAGTGTGGCTCACGTATATGTGTATGCACAGGTATGTCTCTGATCTTTCCTCCTTATTTTTTTTTTCCAATTCTTCTGTGAGTAGAGTCTCTCTCTCTCTCTCTCTCTTTCTTTCTCTTTCTTATCATGTCTTTGAGTGTACGTGCATGCGCGCGTGTACGTGGTGTGTATATACGTGTACATACGTGTGTCTGTCATTCTCGGTTCGTGTTTGAGAGTCAGCTGAAAGTCGATCGCAGAACTATCACTACGCACGTCTGTCTGCTGATCAGAATATTCTTAACGCCAGTTTTTCCATTTTACGCTTCTTCTTCTTCTTCTTCTTCTTCTTCTTCTTCTTCTTCTCAATTGATTGAGTGTGTTGTTTTATTTATTCGTTTATCTATTTATTTATTTATTTATTTATTTATTTATTTTTTTAATGCTAGCATTGCATGTCCAAAATATCGGTCGAAAATCATCAACTTTTCGAAGCCCGCTTCTATAATTCTCATCTTCAGCTGAGATCTGGCGCGACTCTGTTCTTCCGCTTCCTCCAGCAAAGAGATCTTTCCTTATTAATTATTCCTCAACAATTTCTATCAAACTTTCCATGAAATTCATTTCTCTTCTTTCTCCTCTTCGCTCGGTACTTTTTCTCCTCATTCACTCCCACTATTCTCATGCATCCACGTGTATCTCTTCTTCACTCTCTTGCTCTCTCATCTTGCTCTAAACGCAAATTTAATATTTTCATACACTCGCTCCCTCTCTTTCGACCTATCTCTCTCTCTCTTTCTCTCTTTCTTTCACACACACACTCTCTCCCTCTCTTTCACTCTCTTTCTCTCCCTCGTTCTCTCACTCTGGCATAGATTTACAATATTTTGCTCGATTTTTGCTTGATTTTTCATCTTTTTTTTTTTATTAAAAAATTAAAACGGACGGTTAAATTTTATGGTTTCGTTTGTCGGTGAGCCGATGTCCGCTGCTGAAGGCACAAGGCTTTGCACTTGAACTCGGTCACCTAGCCTAGCTTCACTGACTTACTACGACCTACTACCAACTAGCCTCGCTTACTTTTACTTTACTTAACATTGTCCTACATTGCTACCGCGCTTTTGTTCTCTCTCTCTCTCTCTCTCTTTCTCTCCCTCTCTTCCCACATCCCATCGCGCAACCCCTTTTCATTGCCATCATTTTTCGCGAAAAAAGAAAACTCGGACGCGCGCAAATGCCAAGCCTCGTCTTCGACATCTTGTTCGTCGCGGGGGAAAAACCGTTCCAACCGTTCCCTTCCCATCATTCTCACCTGTCATCTTCATCCGATCAACCGGCGCATCTCTTAAACCCATCACTCTTTAATTACAACGTCTTTCCTCGTATAAACAATGTACATGCTAGCAATATATTATTATGCTATTTGTTGTGATATAGACTCTATGGTATCATTATGTATAATCGTATCGTTTGTTACTTTTTTTTTCTTCTTTAATCATCATCATCATCATCATTTTTGTTTTCTCTCCGTTCCCTCGATACTTTCGCACTCTCGACTCGCGTATCGGCCGGGCCAGATCGCTGCTCAACAGCTCAAACCGGCCTTCCCTTCCCTTCCCTCCCTCCTCTACGCAATTCCTTGCTTTTCAGCGTTTCACATTTACAGAAGAGCGCGATCGATCCCGCCTGTTCTACATTCGTTACAATCACAACGTGATTACCCTTTCAGTCGCAACTCGGCCGAAAATCGCGCACGCATACGATCAAACACGCACTCCCTCTCTCGCGCTCCGTCCCATCGACTCCTCTCAGCTCATTCATACCAACGCTCGTCGCCCCCTTGAAACGCGCCCCGCCTTTTTAGCCGCTACCTTATACATTACACATTATACATTTACATTTATCGATTCCGGGGGTAGCCAGGTAGAGAATATAGTAATATAATAACGTAACCGGTAGGTAGCTCCTTATTACAGTCTCTGTACTGTCTCTACGTATCACAGCCTGGGTGCCTCGCCACTGCCTTCTTCGGTGTTCCTCCTGACTTGGTCGTGCAAAATATCATCCTCCTCCACAGCGTCTAAGCTCCACATCTAAAGCACTGCCGAAAGCTGCCGCAGCCCCCGTTTTAGCACAGCTTTACGAAGCCGGTGCAGAGCCGAGATAAGAAGGTAAGAAGCGAATTCTCGATCGATCGGGAATTCTTCGATGCTGCTACTAGTAGACGACACCTGTCTACTACTCGGGGTAGGCAGTGGCATGGTGGTGGCGCACTAGTACAGGAGGTTCTCCACGTCCGCGTACCGCGCCTGCCGACGATTGCGCTGCTCCCTTCGGTGTTCAGCTTCAACGTTCCGGGCGCCACGCGGACTCGCGATGAAACAACACTATTAGCCGACGGGGATCGGCTACGGGGGAACTAGGGTGTCACGTCCCAGATCTCGGCGAGGAAAACTGGCAGCTTTTTATTCTTGAACTTGAGGCTGAAGCACATCTCGCTGTTCTGGTTGCCGAGGGTCCGCAGCTCGGTCAACACGGACAGCAATCTCGCGAACACCGTGCCGGGATTCGGTCTGCGCCTGTTGTCCACGTATGCCCTTAACGCCTCCAGATAGATCTCCTGAATCTTCTCCACCTTCCAGCCTTCGAGCAGGTTCGGCCTCTCTGCAAGAAAACAGGGGAATCTTTTCTTTGTAGGCTGGAATTGTCCGTAGGAATCTCGACGATCGGTTAGTCAGTCAGTTTCAACGATCCAGCCATTCGCGTGCGATCATTGCGACGAGTGCAATAGCAATCCTGCGCCTCGAATGGAATCGTAACAGGTTCTAGCAGGGTCTACGTACCTGAGAATATGACGATGGCCGTCAACAACGCGTACTCGGCGTTGTTCACTTTCATGGCGTACATCTGCCGGCAGAAATGTAGCAAATCCTCGATCGTCTCGCCCATACCTGCCACGGTGTAGCTGTCCTTCGTGTAAGGCTGATTATTGGCGAATATTATGCTGTCCGTCTGCACGTCGTACTTCCTCGCCATTCGAAGCATCATCACCTCGCTGGAGCAGGCCTTGAGCAGAGCGATCTGGTCCTCTCGCATCAGCTCGTCGAAGCCTGGTAATCTCTTCGAGAACTCGACGATCAATTGGACCGTAAGGATCGTGATCTCGGTGATGTGCCTGAACTTGTAATCACTGATATCCTCTCCTTCCGAGGGCTGATTCTGTGAATCAATTCGTAACAATTTACGATCGGCGAGAGAACCATCGAACCGACCGTAGACAACCGTAGAAACAAACTTACCGTGATCCTCTTGAGATCCTCCTCACTGGGTTGCTCGTACTCGTTCTGGAAGTACACGAGCCTGTGTATCAATTCTTCCTGCTCGGGGCTGATCGGTTTCACGTAGCCGTAAGGGCTGACCGGCGTCAAAATTCCACTGCTCCCGGACGTGGACAACGACTCTGCCTCGGCCGGCTCGATCTTAACCCCCATCTGGTCGCTCCGTATTCCACCACTGCCCGGGGAACCGTTCATCGTTGTACTGTTCGGCTTGTCCTTTTCCTGCAACACAACCGTCCCCTCTCCATCCATAAACCGATCCTCGACTCGATCGAGAGAACGAGAGGGGAAAAATCTAACGATTCTCGAGCAGGATACCTTCTGCGCCTTCTTCTCCTTGCGCTTCACGGCGCACTGGTATTCGGGCACCACGCACTCGGGCCTCATCCCGACGGTCAAACACTTCTTCAACCTGCATTCCTGACACTTGCGCCTCATGTACATGTCGATCTCGCAATTGTTCCCGTATTTACACTGGTAGACCGCGTTCTTCGTGATGCTCCGCCGGAAGAAGCCCTTGCACCCCTCGCAGGTGAGCGCGTTGTAGTGGTAACCGGAGGCACGATCGCCGCAAACCAGGCACAGCTCCTCCTGCTGCCTCGGGGTCGGTCCCTTCTTCTTCCTTGCGTCGCAGCCGTCGCTGCCTCCGCCTCCACCCCCGCCGCCGCCGCCGCCTCCTCCTCCTCCGCCTCCTCCACCTCCGCCTCCGCTGCTCCCATACCCGTTCAAAGAGCCAGGCTGCGACAACTCGTCCCTACCTGCCGACAACACGTTCAAAATTCCCGTCAGATACGAATTTCGAGGTATTATTGTTGTTGTTGTTGCTATGAAAATTCTGGTTCATATGCAAGCGCAGTTCCGTAACACGTGTTACGGCATTTCTTCTCGGACAGATACCTAAAAATATTGAATATCTAAAGGGGATAATACGATCCCCCCGTTGTCCTAAATTCCATCAGTAACCCGATCTCCCCTGCGTTCCATAAATAGGTGACATCTTTTAAACGTTCCAGTAAACTTTATATATATATATACACGTTCTTCCCCGAATTTCGAGGCTATTCAATTTACCAGAGATCGAGAAAGCGATGACAAATTTTCACGATTCGAATTATTCTCGAAACTAAATTATTATTGGCGAAACGTGCGGGTGACTTGGCTCCAGTGACCTACGTGGCGACATCGTCTCTATTGCCCCGTTTATCTGTGAAATTCGTCGAATGGAACGCCGCGCGGTGGAAGTCACGGTCGGTGAAAGTACGGTGCTGCGCCCTCCAACAACGAGGCGAGGAATCGTCGCTGCACGAAGGAAATCGTGCGCGGCCGATCTCGTCCGAGATTCTCGAAAATGTTAGCTCTCTGTTCGAAAAAATCCAGAGAAAATCTACGATTCTAAATATACGTATATGCGTTCGGGAGGTAGAATTAAAATTGGAGGGATTTAATTTCGAACAGTTTTATAGTTCGTTTTATATTTCTCTAGTTGGAGATCAGTCATTGTGAGAATGAGATATTTTAAATTCGAGAAATATATATATATATATGTCGGTTGCTAAATATAACGGTCCCAAGACCTGATACCGTTGATCGCTTGACTGATCAAAAATCTAGAGAAGATCTACGATTCTAAATATACGTGTGGGAGGCCAAGTGTGGAGATTAAGATTGGAGTAGTTAGTTTTGATTAGATTGGATTAGGAAAAAAAAAAAAGAAAGAAAATCTCGTCAAAGAAATTTTTAATTCAAATTACTATGTATTAACGTTGGCCAGTAAATATATAACTGTTTCGAGATCGTTGATGACACGGTCATATAATTCTGATCTGCAGTTTATTAAAATAACGCATAAGTTACTCGATTGATGCTTTTACGTATTTGTTATTCACAAGTTGTAATTGTAAATTCCATTTTAATACGATCACTTTTCAAAGTCGTTAAATTTCTCATCACTTGACGCTTCAGCAAGGAAGATGATTTGAATTTCTCGAGAGAAAAGCAAACGTGTCTCGTATATATATATATCTATATATCTTTCTCGGCAATTCCACGAAGAAGAATCTGAAGACGGGTTCCTCGGATCACCCGGAAGTACTGATCACCGTGAAAATATCCGCCTGGAACACTGAGACAGTGACCAGGCTACATGGTCACTCGGTTATTACCCCTTCTTCTTCTTCTGCAGACTTTAGTCTTGCAATCGTTTCCCTTCTTCCATTTCTCTCCTCGAGACTTTCCTTTATTTTTGCAGATTTTTTCGTGTCGCTTAACTTTCTTGATAACCGAGATCTTTTGAAGATCTTTCGTATCTTCGAAAAAAAAAAAAGTAAGATCGCAAGATCGTAATTATATAAATTAATTCTCCTTTATCACAGTTTCGTGATTGAGGTTTTTATTTTTGGTTTTTGGTTTTCAGAACGATTTAAAAATAAATAAATTCGATCGAAGAAAAATTTCGAAAACAACGGTTTAGCAACGTTTCGGATCGATCATCTGGAGAAATTTCAATTTGTTATTAACGTTTCCTACGTCTTAAGATTCGTGATTAAGATTATTAACGACAAAATATTTTTCTGGTCGATAAATTGACAACAAAACCTCGTCGAACGATTCTTGGAAACGATTCTCCGACGATTCTGTTGCATCGGAGAAACCGAAGGCCGATAAATTTATTGGTACCGACCTGACACTGGCACAAAATTGATACCTACGCCGGTTTGTGTACATATTAGCAAGTAGTACATAACGATTCTATATAGAGCGAGCAGGGCATCATTTCAAATGCCCCAAACAGGTTTCCTTGCTACTTAACATTGGCTCGCTGTTGGTATTCATGCTAGTTTCTGACGCGGAATAATATTATCAAAATATAATTCGACGTTTCTTGCAATGATCAACGAAAGTTAAAAGAGTTAATATGCTGATTTAACGATCATTATTGAAAATTTAATGAAATTCTCTTTCCCTCTTTCAATGTATTTTTTCTTTTTTTTTTTTTTTTGCGTTTGAGAAATTAAACGATTGATTTATCGATAACTGAATTGCAAGTTTTCTTCAAGTATTTTATTTATAATCGTTTTGTAATTTAAGTTATTCAAGTTTGATAAAAATTTGATATAATTTTGATTCATTTTTTTAAATTATCGTAATTAAGAAAAAAGAAATTCTAATTTAAATGTATAATCAGGAATCGAAATTTAAAAGATTCATCCTGTATGAATAATCTGCAAGAATCTTTACAGCTATCCAACTGCTGACCTTGACACTGACTTCTTTTCACCAAGCCTGTGTATTTATAGAGTGCAAGATGGAGAATCATAGTCTGGGGGGCTCGAGGAAAGAGTCTGGAATCTCTCAGTGTAACCAAACAGTTTGAATTCATGCGACAACGACTTTTTATCCCGAAATGTACGAAACACTTCTCTATTCGAAGAGTTCCTTCTCCGTCTCTTAAAATGTTCTCTTAAATGTTGGAACTTGGACGAATAATATTTCCATTCGTAATGGTTAAATCTTGCTTAGAATTTGAATGGCAAGCAAAATTTGATCGAATTCTATCTTTACTTATTCAACAATGCCAAACGTTCTAGATTCCTTCCTCGAATTCCTAAACAGAATTTCGAGGCACTCCGAGGCACTAGCATACCACGCGAGTTCGATCATACGTGCAATGGCGCAGTGAACTCATCTGGAAGTTTATTTTAAACCCGTAACACGAAATTTCACTGTTCTCGCTTCTCTAAAACTTACGCGAACGTTCAAACCGACGAGTGTTCAAAATTTCAACAAAACTCTAAATCATCGTCTTCTCTCGCTTACTTAAAATAACTCGACTCGAAGATCGACACCTTGTAGCTAAAACTACGCGAGATCGATGATTACGATGTATAATAAAACCGATCGAAAAAAAAAAAAATACAAAATGAAGCTATCCAAAGGAAAGAAGAACGGATAATAATCCTACAAAATTCAACCGCGATAGCGGCTTTTATTATCGCCCATAAAAGGGGAGGGGGAAAAAATTTCTTCTCGGTCATCGAAAGCATCGGAAGCAAACGTAGCAAAACGACGCGTAGGAAACTCGATATCGCAGAGTGTCGGTTTCTCCAGAATCTGGAGGACAATCTAGCAAGTGTAGAAGCCTCCGTACAACCGCTATATACGACTCAACGTGGCCGCTCGCCTTCTATACTCTATACGCAGCAAAGTTTCCGTGCTGGTTAGTAGCTCTCTCACGGCGGAGCAGTGAGCGGCCTTGACTCTGGCTGGATGCCTGTGACTGTGTAGCCGCGCAGGTACCACTTCTACACGCGTGCACGTTCCTTAGCACGCGTCCTTCTCGATCCTGCTGGCCCGCCTAACAGACAGCGAGTCTTCGCCTCTCTCTCTCCCTCTGTCTCTCTCCGTCGCGCAACTGCCTCCCACCCGCCCCGCTCCTCCAACACACGGATCCTCCTCTTTCCCTCTCGCGTCTCCTTTCGCCTGCTCGCGTCTCTACCGATCCGTGCTGTCGCTCTTGCCAACAGAGGAAAGCTAAAACGGGCCAGTGAGCACTGCTTCTTGCAGCCGAGCCTCTATTCCACTCTCCTTCTTCTCTAGAGGGAAGGGGGGCAAGGGGGGAAGGAGGCGACGAGAACGACGTCCTGGGATAGAGTTCCTTCTTGTTGACTGGCAGAACCGAGTAACCAGAACTGCTATTCTTTGCGGTTTTTGGCGGTTTCTCATTCACACCCCAGCCTTTCGCATTGCACACCGGCTTTTTAAGGGGACTCTGGTCTTCAACCGGACTGTTCTTCTTCTTTTGTTTTCGGATTTATGATTTCGCGATCGGAGAAATTTATCGGATCGAGGGGTTTTTTTTTTTCTTTGAGAGTCGCGCAACTTTTTAACCAAGTTCTTTCTTCGAAGAGAGTTCGCAATGACAATGTTTGGCCTCGAGAGTTGAAATTGGAGTAGATACGTATTTTCGATGAACGTGAAAATGGATATGATAAAACTGAAGGGGGGGAAAAGAAGAAAAAAAGTAGGAATCGATCGATCGACCAATTCTCATCAGATCAGAATTTTAAGAACGCGCGTTCCAAAAATAGAAGAAAGGAGAGGGCGAGGAAACTTTTTCGTTAAACACGTAAGCGCGCGCGTACGGGAAGAGGAACAGGATCGAGGACGAAGCGACTACGACGCTGGGACAAGATGGACGACTAGCGGCACATCGCTCTAACGCCACTGACTATCATTCAGGTCTCCACGGAATACACGCGCGGGCAGAGCGCGTTATTCCAGCCTTCTATTTCATTCTCGTCACATTTCTCGTCGCGACTCTGCTGCGTATCATTTCGACATTAAAATTCATCGCACGCGCGCGCGCGCGCTCATGATTTCAGCATCGTCACGGCTACCACGGCTAAAATAATATTGGGCGAATTATGAAATTCGCGTGCAACGATCTCTCGGAATAATCCACCTTGCGCGGCTTCGTATCTCGCCTCCAACTCCTCCCGTATAATTTTTCTTTCTTATCTCGTTTTCTCTCCTTCTCTACCCTCGGCGCGAAAAAGTCGCTATTTCATTTCGTTTTATCGACGCGCCGGAATTTTATGAGGACGTGTACACAAGCCACGCTCTCACAACAACAATTCTACGTGTTGCAAAATACGCGTGGAAACGAGAGCGCACGCGACCTTGCCCTACCCTCCTCTGCCCAGTCCCTTTAAATGGCGGCAATCCCATCGGTATTTCCATTCTGCACGATACACACACACACGGACGATGTAACTAATGGATGTCATATCCGGTCACGGTATTACGATCAGATAAGATCTGGGAACAAAAGGAAAGATGTGGCCAACACGCGAGCGGCCATCTTCGCAATTAGATAAACATGGGCGCAGTTGCATGGGAAAAAAAAGAAAAGAAAAGAAAAATTCCACTCCCATTCTGATGTCGAAAAAATTATCTAGGAAAGAAGCTCGTTCTGACCTCAAAAAAAAAAAAGAAATTAAAGATAAATTTAAAAAAATCCAAGACGGAGGATCCTATTATATCGGGGCTCTATTGTTTGTTCCTCGTAAAGGTTGAAAAAAATCGTGGATGGAAGAGCGGGGAGAGACAACGACGGAGAACGGTCACACGAAAACGCGCACAGGAAATCCGTGAATCACCAACGACGAATTTATTTTCGTTGGAACGAAATCCTACGCAACCGTGGACGACTTTGAAGGCCTCGAAAACTCATTTCGTATTCCCGGTGGGCCGCTCGCCGTATGTTGAAACTTCACCCGCGGCTCTTTAACCCACCTCGTCTTTCCAGATTCCGTCGAAAATATTATTATATATATATATGTGTGTTCTCCACTAATTTCCCACTTTCGAAATATTATCCCCCTCCCTCCGTTCCTTTTTACCTTTCCACGCGCGTTTTTTCCTTGGAAATTGATCCAACCTGGCTTCGTTACTCTCTCCGCGTCTCGATATTGACACGATTTAATAAACAAGCAAGAAACTTTTATATACTTTTATCTCGTAAAAAAGGAAGGAAGAATGGTTTCCTCGAAAAATTCGAAATTGGATCACGGGAAAGGAATCGATCGATCGTGTCTGGCGAGAAAAATGTCTGGAAAGCAACCGGTGTTAGGTTAAAACCGATCATTCCCCTCCCCCTACGAATAATCCTCGAATACGGTGAAACGGACTTTAATGGAACAAAATGATTTCCAAGCGTTTCATTGCAGCCGCTGCTAGGTTCAGCTGAGCGTGACACTGGCTCTGGCCACGATAGAATTTATCCTTGAACTAGAGTGGCGAGCTCGAGCCACGACTCTTCCTCGAGAGAGAGGAGGAGGAAGAATATCTGCGCGCGACGCGAACAGCGACCAATCCTTGGATATGTACTCGAGAGAGAGAGAGAGAGAGAGAAGGTAATGAACGTCCAAAACAAATGATTTACCGCGCCTGTTTCGGTTATCACCTCGGCCAGCTGGAAAAATTTACACGTTTCGGTCATGGATCTTTCCGATTTTTCTTATCGCCTTCCACCAAGGACAAAATGGCGAACGAACGATGCAAGCGGGTTCGTTAGGCGCGCTATCGTTATTGGCTTGAGTACCCTACGAGCTTTACGATCCATTCTGATTTACAGGTTCCTGTCACAGATCGTGGACAGTCTGTTACGCGAAAGTCGCCACGCGGACATACCGGATACGGTACTTTTACCGGAGGGAATACCACCAGCACAGAGAAAACGCGCATACCGACCGTCCATCGTCTCAGGGTCTCCCAACTTGCCACCTCTTCCCCTCTAAACGACAGCTCGTCTCTTCTCAACGCGCTTCGATCGAGCCCGATATTTCAACACGCGACACCATCTGTGGTGGTAACGAACGATTGTAGAAAAAGAAAAATTCGTCCCAGTTGGAAGGTGGATGGAACGGGTTGAATAAACTACACGAAACGCGCGTCACAGGCGACGTCGTCGTGAAAGTAATAAATGTGACAAGAACGTACGATTAATCACTCTCGCGGGTGTCTCACGCTTGCGAAACTTGGTCTACTTGGTAAACTTTGGTCCTGGCGTTTTAAGCTTGGCCCGTTGCCAGCGTGACTCATTTCCAGGTGAAAATGAAAATTCGCTTTTCAGTTTCACCGATCATCCAACGATTAATTGCGAAGAAAAATTCGTTCCCTCCTTCGACTGACGTTTCGAAGTCGCACAGTTGGAAGTTCGTTTGTTCGAGCAGAGTCGTGCGTCTCTCATATCCTTTTTATCCGTTTATTTATCGGGCTTGTAATAATTACGTTCCCTCGCAGGCACAATTGGAAAAGAATTTCGTATCGAATTAAAGAGCTATTAGTTGGCTAACAGTTGCGGAGTTGAAAAGGTGCGAGCGGTTGAAAGGAGGATCTGCACGTCAGAAGCGAAAGAACAAGCATCGTTGTGCTGTTCGACACAACAATGTTTGCCGAAGGAAACAATATACGCGTCCGATTGACGCGGAATGGCATTCGCGAGATGCAGTCTGCAAGGTCTGAATATAGACCGGTGTATTTTAACCCTAGCTACTCTAATTACTCCCTGCTTGATAGCCAGCCAATTCCGACTTATTTTCACCGTCATTTTCTCGCAAGTACCTTTAACGTCACTTTTCTCCCCCAACCCCCCTCAGCCCCTCCCTGCCCCACTTATTAACGCATCCGATCAATCGAACCCTCTCGTCTCGATTTCTCATGCAGCATAACACGATGTGAATAAAACGAATAAAATAGCCCTCCAGTTCGTTCAGAAAAAGAAAGGGAAATACTTGAAACGAATGACTCGTTTGAAGAAAATGAAAGAAGATTCTCTTCGATGATAACTCAATATACATTTTCCTAGGGATCCATCAGATGGTTGAGAACCGTCGTTTCACGGGTTGATATCGTTTCCCGTGTACTACGTGGCTCGTTACCATTCCTTACACGATTCACCGACACACGCGCGCTCACACGCCATTCGACGACCACTGACGACGACCCACTTCCACCGTCTGGCCGCTCGTTTTGTTGCTTCAGGTTTAATTCTAAAGTAGTTTTCCCGCGTCGAAGGAAAAGTTGCTACGGATCTCCAACGGCTCGAGTATCCAGGGAACGCTCTTTCCCCCACCCTCTGAAACTCTACACCGATCTTTCAGTTCAGTTTTTTCTCTTGCGAGGCGATTGGCTAGGGAAGGAAGATAGCGACCAGATTTAAGGCGATATCGAACGATTATCGCTTGATAAATCGGTACGATGTTAGTCTAGCGGGAATATTTGGATTGGAGATTGAAAATAGAGTAGCTCTTTACTCTCTCTCTCTCTGTTTCTCCTCGTTCATTCGAATTATAAAAACACTTTCGACGATTTCTCTCGAAGAAAAGAGGAAGAAATAAAAAATCAAAGTTGGAAACCCAAAGTTAAACCCGTTTGGATGACGAAAAGTCTTGGAAATTTAAACGAGAACTTGTCCCATTACGCCACAGTTTCGGGTTCGGTCGAACTCGAGATACGCACGTGGATACCTCTAAGCGGGGAGACCTCGATTTAGAAGGAAGGGAAGAAAGAAAAGGAAGAAGAAAAAACTCGATCACCTTATAAAGTACAACCTGATACATTGGATTATCGTCCTTTCCTTCCACGCGATCGAGTCTCTTCTTTCTCGAGTGAGAGTGACCTACTGACCTCTTCCTGCCTTTTTCTCTTTTTCCCTCTCTTACCCCCTCCACACCTTAATTTGGCCCTTCCCCTCCCTATCTTTCTGTAACCTCTTATTATACGTGCTAAGAAGCATCTCGTGGTGGAATGCGAGTGGAGAAAGAACTCGATGAAACGGATTTTTTTTTTTTTTTTTGATATAAATCAAGTTAAAGATTCGATTAAGATTAAGAGGTTGAAGGAATGGACGAAAAGTTTGAAAAGAAAATTCTGTTGAAATAAATGATCGAGACGAAATGAATTAAAGAAACAACAACTATATGTATTTTATATTTTTACAGATGAAATTGTCTCGTTTAAACTCGCTTTCTAATAGCAATTTATTAACGTGACAACAAAGAAACGATAAAAAGCGAAAGACGCGAATTAAATCTAAATATTTATGTCGGCTGGTAATTTGCGCGGAAACGAATTAACGCAGTAACGTTACGAATCCTTGAAATTGTGCATCTTCAAAAGGTGCAATTTACGTGTAATTAGCATCGTTCGAATCTCCTTTAATATAACTGTTATTCGCTGCCTATTGTTAGTCATTTTACCCCGAAAAATACACGAAGAAGATTAGGAACGAAATCGTTGCACGCACGATCGTGTGTGAAACGTTGAAAGCAAAAAGAAACAAAAATAAAAGAAGAAGAAGAAGAAGAAGAAAAAAGAACGTCTTAAATTTACACATGAAAATTTAATTTTCATTAAAAATATTTATCATCTTTTCCAACGTGCGAATAAATATAAAGGAAATAAATGACTAATGAATAAGGTAACGATTTACATAGTTATTTGAGTAAAAATTTATTTCGAGGATGCTTATGTGATTAATATAATCGGATGATTAATACGGGAAAAAGTCGTGGAATTCACGAGGATTCCGTTTCGAAGATTTTAAAAACGGATATTTCTATTTAAATTTAAATATAATGAATAAAAGATTAAACGCTTAGATATTAAATTAACGAGTATCGACAGATTTTTTTCTTTTTTTATTATCGGTAACTTAAATAACAACTTTTGAAAGCATGCAACGAGATTTTGATCAATCAAAATTTTTGCCAACGATATTTCGTGAAAAAAAAAAAATATTGTCACGGTTCATTCCCCTCGAGCGTCGCAGACGTGCGAATTGGACGAGCAAAGCTTCAGAAATTAATGAGACTCGGGCAGAAATCGGCGTCGAAAAACGTGCAAAAATTTTTGCGGCTGCGTCGTCCTTTCACATTCCGTGTCGCACAAATACGGCTAGTTCTCTGGAACTTTCCTAATTACTTGCAAAGAATCGCGCGTAATGATTGCAAATTACGAAACAGATCCTCCTACTTTGGCATTTATTCTTTTATCTTTTTTCTTTTTTCTTTTTACATTCGCCTAACGAAATGACCGAAGGCAAATAGGAATATTCCATTCCGCTAAAATTGCTAAAATTAGCGTTTTACAATCGAAATACGAAAATTAAAATACGGAAGATATTTTTATCTTGTTCTTTTTTTTTTTTTACCCGCTATTTTTTTAAACATTGGATAATAACACGAAATGTCAGGGGATAAAGTTTTCTTCCGAAAGGTCAGAATATTCGAATGTTACGGGATACGACAAGATTATTTTTCAAACGCTGGATCGGATCATTGAAAATCTAACGTTGGATCACGTTTACAACACCGATTGTATATTTATTATATCCGCGATAATTAAATTCTAATAATCGAAAGCGACGAATAAAGATAGCGTGGATCCGATAGAAAACAATTCTTCGATTATATTATTCCTTCCTTCAAGCAAACATATGTGACCTATCTGAAAAAAATTACCCATACACTGCGATACGTTTACCTGCGAAACGGTTATAATTTTGTTTATATAATTCCAAACTTCAATCGAGGGATACGAGTGAAAATTTGAAATTTTTTAATTCACAATTTACGGTGAGAAAAAGGAAATGTGTAATAAAAACTGGATCGATTCCCTCCCTTCTACGCTTTCCAACTTAATATCGTTAATATTAACACACAAACAAAATTATATAACCATTCGAAATAAATGTATTAACGTACGAATACTTTTTTTCTCCCAGATATACCGTACGACCAACACGACTAATACGAGTCGAACGAGCAAAACAATGATGGGAGGGGGGAGAGGAAAAAAAAGTAGAGAAAAGAAACAAAATTCCTTCGTCCTCTGTCGAGTCTCCTTCGAGAGAAACGGTTACGTGTATTACGAGGCACGATTTGGAACGAGTTTCGAATGGTTTCTTTTTCGTGTAGAGCCAGTCCCTCGGTACACAACACGGGCGCAACGCGTCTAACGGTCCACCGCCGCCGAATATTCGTGCCCGAATATTTACGAATCCCCTACGAGTATCTAGCACGTTCGAAGGAGGCGATCGGCATTATCCCGGTTCTCGCGTGGAATTCGATGACCCATTTCGAGAGGTATCACGTGCACTTCGGGGCCCGGACTACTCCGGCATCTCGATTACGGGGGGCGTCGAGGAACGATCCACCGCGTGCACCCGCTCCGCTGCATTCACAACTGCGGGAGGAGGGAGGGAATGGAATTTAGCTAATTATTTAATTTATTTTTAAAAATTTAAATTGAAATATTTAAAATAAAGCATAGTTTAAAAAAACATTATATTTTCAATATAAAATTAATTAATTTCAATTTACAAATTATAAAAATAAAATTATATGAGTATTTATTTATCATCGACTGAACGGATCCTTTCGACTCGATCGTTGGCCGATATATTTAAAGATTCGAGACATTTCGTCGGTGGATCAATTACTTTTGATTGAAAATTTCCCAAACGCATTCACCGTATTTCACTATCGCTAAATTAGGCGGTTGGTTTGTTTGAATCTTCAATTATCATCGAAACAAATCCGCTGTTGCGTAGAGTTTAACTATTTTATTTGTAGAGTAAAAGAAAAAATTCCCTAGAATAGAACGCCGGTACGCGATAAATAATTCCCTAGGACTTATAATAATAGAACGTCGATGTAGAGTAAGGAATTTTTTTATACAATTTTTCTGCGTCAGATCTTATATAAAGATAAAAAAAAAGAGAGAGAGAGAGAAAAAATGTTACAAGATAAGAAGAATAACCTGTTTGTGGTGAATCATTGGCAGGAGGAAAAACCGAAGGACCGTGACCTAGTTTCCGGGTCATCGGTACCGCGACTGCAAACGAAAACACAATGGTCCCACCGCGAGCGGAGCACTGACATATACGTGACACAACGTGTTATTTAAAGCTGATATATACATACCAGCGGTGGACACACGTCACACGATGCAATAAACCCGTGAAGAGAGCATGAGAATGAAAATAATGAGACGAAACATCGAGAAGGAAGGGAAGGTGTTCCTCTCTCGTTCGTTCGAGAAATTTATCGAGTTCTCGATAGATGGGATTTCAAAATCATCGAATTATTATTCGAATTAAAGATCGCATTTTCTATGAATTTGAACCGAGTCGAATGAGAATTTTATTCAAAGAAATTTATCCTATTGACGTTACTTAATAATTGAATCCAAGAATTTACGAATTATGCTTTGAAATCCGGTTGATGTTTCGACAAAATTTTCTAGCCAATGAGATATTTATACATTTTTCCATATTCTTGTCATTTTTTAAAAATAAAAGAAAAACAGCAAACCGTAATTGATCGTAATTTAATTCAGACCTTCTAAAATCTCTTAATTCCATTAATCGAATAAATATAAATTAACTAGATTTAATTAGAGGACGGTGACTCATTGTGATAAAATAAGAAAAACTACTCAGTTTCTGAACTGACGGAACAAACGACAGAATTACGTATATATAAAATGCGTCATTGTGTACGTCATGTCTCGGATGCAATGATCTATGATAATTAAATTGTTACGAAGTTACGGAAATCGATAATTAAACATTCCAGGAAATAATTTTAATTTTACGTCCCGTGCAATCAATTGATCTTGTACAAGGTAAACCTTCACGTTGGTTGGTTCAAAAGATTGATCATTCTTCGCAGAAGATCGAGATCATTTCTCCAGTTTCACAAAGTTTTTAAGTATCGATCAATTAAATATTTCATTATTTTTATGTAATAATCATTACTATCAAAAACTTGTCGTCTATCAAGATCATCTGAAGATCACAATCATATATCATTTGTATTGTAATATTGAATCTTTTTAATTCATAAAAAAACTGAAAAAAATTTTAATTCAGATTATCAAAGCATTATAAATGCACTAGAATTATTTATATATGTAGAAAAATTCTCTGCGGCATGGACAAAACTATAAAATTTTTATTTGACATAATATAAAAAAAATTGATCATTTGCAAAGTAGATAATCGTTCAACAAAACAAACACAAGTTTCAGGAAGTTTGTGGACTGCAACAAGTTGTAACACAGCGATAACGGGGGAAAAAGATAAAACGCTGAAATGAGAAATTCAAAAGGAAGTGAACAAATAAAAAGAATAATTGATAGAGAAATAAAAAAAAATAAAAATAAAAATAAAAAAACAGAAAGATGGTGGAATTGTGCAATAGGCGCCAGGTATGGTGCAATATGGCGCAATCGATGACGAATGCCGTTACGGGGTCCTATGAGGACGTTGTTTCTCGCTTTTGATCCGGTTCGATCGGCCTCGACACGATTTCCCGCTAGAGAAAAAGAAAACCAGGTAAAAATAGGCACGCCTGGTATTTCGAGAGAGAAAAAAAGAAAAAGAAAACAACAACACCAGTTTCGTCGCTTTCTAACGAAACACCAAGCTAACGTGTGTAGGTCGATCACCTTTAAAGGACGTTTATTGGCTGGCAGAGGCGGTCAACTCTTCGACTTTCGATCCCTCGAGCATATTTTACTTCAATTGTTTCAAGTTTTTCAAGAAATAGAATAGAAAAAAAAAATTTTATAATTGAGCTATAATTGATTTTAATTTGAAATTAAATTGGAATTAAAAGCAAAAATGATTATTCCATTGTAATGTGAAAAAATTATGTGAATAAATAAAAACATCGAAGTAGAGAAAAGTTGCATTAAAATTATAATTCATTCATTTTTTTTCCTTTTCTATCCGACTTCATACACAGAAATAAGAGATAATATTACTAATTATAAGAGGCGTGAATTAATACTTGCGGATTTGTTAAATAAAACATTTTTTTTTCTTTTCTAGCCAATTAAAAGTTTTCCAAATGAAAAATAGTCTCTATTTAAATTCGTTGGATTTCCTCTTGAATAAAAGATCCTTTAAAAATATCATCAGAAAAAATGGTATCCGTCGTAAAATTTCTATAAAGATTCGATTCAATAATTTAGAAATCTAAATAGCAAGAAAGGAAAATCATATAATTTTTGTTTAAAAGAATGACGTTGGCAAAAGCATCCTGATACGCGACAATTCAAGTGCAAGTATCAACGATTCGCTTACGTAATGCGATAAATGGTACACGACGGAGAGAAAAGTCACCAATACACAAACCTTCGATGGGGGTGGTGGTGAATGGTGAGGCAGGATCGGTGACCGTTGGCAACACTGTAGTGGTAGTTGTGGCGGTAATGGTAGCCCGATAATGATCCCCATTCGTCTGTAGACCCCGATGAAGGTCTAAATCCCACAGCTGGAGTTCTTCGTTTTTTACAACCGCACTTTCCGGCGTGGAGGGTTGAAAATTCGGTGGTGGCGATAACACGCCGCTGCTTGAAACTTCTGGACTCGACTCCTGCAGACTTCCGGTGTGCCTGTTACCCCATCGTCGCTTAATCCCTGCGACAGGCACACGAGGCACCGTCTGCAGCATCTCGTCAGCCTGCTCCACCTTCAGGACCACCGTTTGCTGTTCCTTCGACTCCACCGTCTCAATTTTCGTCGTCACTTCCGTTGGGAAAAAAATCTCGGCCACTGTGCCGTGTTGCACGCACAGCGGCTTTATTGTTCACGTATAACTACGTGGTCTCGTTTAACGTTCGATTATTTCCTCGGATTTTTCCTTTCGCGACGGCGTGCAATACACTCTGTTTACACGAGGTACGAAACTACTACGCTAGTCGTTGACCTCGATAATTCGTTCGTCGACCGAAATTGCGGCAAGGAATACGAGGTCAGGGCAGCGCGAGAGAATCGATTCACTGTCAAGAGTCCATGGTCCCCGAGCTCTCACGCATCGTCCGTCTCGCTTGGCCGCGCTGCTTTTCCTCGTGTCCCTCTTCCTCTACGCAATACCACGCTGCACGAACACATATATCGTCAGAGGCCGTTTCTCTGTGTGTACGTATGTGTGCGATAAACGCCTGTGTACGTGAACATAGACAGGGAGCTCGTGACGGGAGACTACGATCGTCTTCGTTTCGCCTCGGTTGCTCTCGTTTCTCTTTCTCTCTCCCCTGCTCTCGGCTCCTCTAATGGCGGCCAAGCAGCCACGGAGTGTCGGTCATCGAAGAAACGGGGTCACGATCGCGCAAAAGGGAACGCAGTAGACGCGGGCGGTAGGGAGAGAGGGAAGGAGAGAGAGAGAGAGAGAAAGAGATGACGTACAGGCAGCCAGTGAGCAAGCCTGTTTATCTTTCTCTATCACAGGCACGCCGCGTTGTTCGAGAACGTCAACCAGCCGAATAGCCGTGGTAGAAATGCATGATTTTCACTGGCGAAATTCTCCGTATCTGAGGCTGCGCACGATCGACGAGAACGGACAGTCGGTACTCCGTGTATCGAGGTCACCAGCAGAACGTGTGTACGTTCGTTCGAGCGAGTCTCTTTCTTGTTCGTTCCACTTTTCCGTCACGCTGATATGCGCCACTCTTTCTCTCTTTCCTTCTTCTCGTTTTCCTCCACGCTGCTCCGTCTTCACCAACCTTCTCTCTCACTCCTTTTCTACGACCGAGTTTCTCGTCGTATCCTTTTCTCTTTCTACTTTCTCGTTTTCTCTTTGGTGCGACCACGCACACATATGCACTTATCTCCACACCACCTTTACGACAATTTCATTTATCTTTTTCTCTTTTTTCCTCCGGAATGATCGCTGCGGAACAGATCAGAAAAAGTACGAAGACATCTTTCTCGAGTTTTACTCGAGCTTTGCATACCGCGCAGTGCTCATCCACGATATGCACGTGTGCATTGACGACAATCGTGCGAGAGCTCGATTGTACGACGCATAAACAAAACACGACGATGTAGCAACGCGTTACGTCACACTTGGGGGCATACACACACACGCGTGCACACAAATTTTATACGACTCCGCCGGCAATACTCCGATAATGCAATCAACACAGATACCACACAAACACACACTCGCACACACGTGAATGCTAGGTGTTTCTCTTCTTTATCCTTTCAGTTTATCCTTTTTTTATTTCGTAGATGGCAGGCTGCGTGTTAACATGTACACACGAACGCAACACTAAACGATGTTGCCGAGTCTACGGTCCGCCACTGACTGAAGGCGTACGGCCTGGCCGTGCAGGCACGAGGGTGCCCGCCAGGCTCCGACGTACCTCGGCCGCCAACCGACCAATCAGCGCCCGACTTCTCGCTACTTTCACTGTCGCGCGTACCCTGCACTATAAGGTGCCCCATACCTGCGCTGCGCAAACGCAGTATTTTCTGCGCTACGGCCTCGATGTTTTCCACCTACTACGTTAATTTTCCCTTCTTTACGGGGAAACATCTGCAGCATCATTTTACTCCACGTTAGTATTACGTTCTCTGCAGTACGGTTACGCTCGTGATATAATTTAATTTCATATGCTATCGTTTATGATATCGAGAAGCTCGTTTATCATGGATAAAATTTTATTTTACAACGTAAAAGAAAGTTCCTTTATTATTATCGTTATATATATATATATATGCGTTTAATAAAATATTTTAACACGATAAAATTGACTTTTATGAATTAATAATCAAAATCGATTCATTTTAAATAAATTATAAAATTAATAAGATCGTCCATATATGTGTACAGAATGTGTAGAGATATAAAATTTATATTAAAAAGTGCTCATTACAATTATTGGTGAAACAAATCTTTATATAGATCAGTTATCTTCATAAAAATATGAATTGCAAACATTCGCAAATAACGGAACAAACATCCGCAAGTTGCTTAATAATTTTAATACTTTCAATAAACCGTATCAATTCATAATTTATTTATTTCTCATAGAAAGGTAATTAATCCTCTTGTTTTAATAAAAATTTATACAGTTTTATTCGAATTCGATAAAAATTCCGCGATGTGTATATCAGTTTTAAGGTTACTATGTTTTATATATTTTTTCCTTTATTTTTTCCAGATTGAAGTCGTTGAGCAAAATTACGAGTTACATTGTATACTTTTTCCCAAGACGTATAAAATGAATCTAACGTCTTAACGAGTTTTTAATGTCTCCCATGAGAGTAACATATTATAGTAGATAGTAACTTCGATTCGTTGCTCGTTCCCGTGAAAACATGATAATTATTCCCAGTTTTTCTAAATATTTATTGTTCGTAAATATTTTTTTACACGGATAAGTTTATTCTATACCGAGTTAAATAGAAGCTGTAATCACGATCAAGAATCACCTGTTAAAAAGTCCTTTGATATAGATTCTGACCTTTATAATTCAGATTTCTTTACAATTAAAACTTCAATGACCTCGTTTTTTTTTTCGAAGCGATTTTAATTTTTATATCTGGGAAAAATAAAATTTCTCTTCGTTGAAAAACATATTCGATTTTCAATTATTTTCAAAATTTTCTTAAATATTCCATTCAAAATCGACTGATTTTTAATAATAATAATAATATACACGTTTCTTCTATTTTCTGCAATCTCATAAATTTCTCACTATTCCTCTCAATTCCATACATTCCTTCCCATTATCTTGATGAAATATGTCAAGGATCTCGAAATCTTTGAATAAAACGAAAGGAAGGATCGATCAATTCTTAAGAAAAATAGTGCAAAACATTTTTCATGTATCTCGCCAAATTATCATCGCCAATTCTTAGTCATCGTCATGACCTTTGACGTGGCTTTTGTTGTTTGCATTTTTATCGCGAACTTGGTAGTGCCTTGTAAGACGGAACGATAAAAAAAAAAAGAAAAAAAGAAGAAGAAGAAGGAAAGATGCGCATGCACACAGCACGATAATCCAGATGAATACAATAATTCAGAGACTGCGATGGAACGTCTCTTATTGAATTGGAAAATCGGTTCAAGATCCTCGAAAATCGATACGGCCAACCAGACAAGAGTTCCTTTTAATTGGCCACAATTTCTGCCGAGCTCGTTTCATTCTAATCGAACTCGTTGTGCGTTCCTGGAACTCGATTGGACACGCCATTGAAAGACTTTAATGAAACGTGCATGTATCAGCTTTATATAAGCGTTTAATTTTCTAATATTACTCCGATAAACCTGCCCATTAATTAATTTTCGATATTTATTTAACGTAATTAGTCTCCTTCTCTCTCTCTCTCTCTCTCTCTCCCTTTTACACATTTTCCTTCAAAAAATCATCCCAAGTTTTCCCCAAGTTTGCTTTCGAACGTGCTCGAACTAGGCGTCGGTTACTCTGCGAAATTGATTATTTAAAAGAACCACGTTAACTTCAGGGTTAAGCAAAGAATCGATTTCCCGGAAGATTCCTTCCTTTCAATACTTCGCAACATTCTATTTTCCATTACGGCCATCGAAAACAAACTTGGCAAACTGCGCCCACTATATTCTTCCTCGAAAGATACAACCTCTTAGTCAAATAATCTTCGAACAATCTCCTCTTCCCCTCCCTCTGTATTCACTTCACAAAGGAAAAAGCGACGATCGCAAATGAGCGGCGACATCAGCCGATTCGCTCATTTTTATTTTACAATTTCATTGATCGACGCGAGAAGCGAATCGACCTCTTCTCCCTTCTCCATGAAGAAGAAAGATCCAGATATCAAGAAGAAGAAGAAAAAAATCTAAATACCAGATCCAAGGTGTCTGAATGCGAGGAGCGACGAAACGGGTACAACAATGGCACGAACAATGCTTTGTGTATTGAACTTGGCCTGCCCCTGCACGCATTGCTAGAGCCAAGTCCCCCAAGTTGCGGAATGGGCGCGCTCGATGGAGGGGCACCCTTTTCCCGACTGGTGGGGGGTTGCTACCCTGGCCGTGACGTCATCCACCTGTTACATCCTGAATAAATACACACCGACGCATGCGCCCGCGCACACCTACACACCTGGACCAACACGCGTATCCAGGTGCACGCTCGGATGTGTGCCGATAGACGTTCGCCGGGAAACGCGGTGAATGTCGCGACCCACGTTCTTTTTCAATCGAGGCTGCTCTCTGCACTTGGCCTCAGACTCATCAAACTCATCACTATCGTTCAACAAATGATTCTCTGCTCGAATTTTTTCGCCCTTTTTTGTGCAGAGTGCGAGTAATTCGGCAGGATTGATCAAATTGGATCAAATTCTATACTTTTCATTCTTCCAATGATTATTTCTTCGTCGAAAGATGATGGAAAAAAGTTTGCGAGCCACTGTTACGGTTTCCACAGGGATGGACGGAGGATCGGAGGGTGCACGTGTGCGTTGGTGGATGTCGCTTCATCCAGCCAGGGCTGTCGGGGTGGGTCACGGCCAAGAGAAACGGGGACAACCCCCGGCGCGACCTGGAACCGTGGCTGAATTTCTAAACCGTCCGCTCTCTGGTCAAAAAACGCCGTGGTCAGTTGTACGGGATTTTCCGCCTTCGGGAGTTGGAGAAAGAGTCTGCGAGGGACAAAGGTTCAGCGACGGACAGAGAGGGAGGGAAATTCCTTGTGCAAATAGAGATTTCTATGGAAGAATACTTTTCCCTTTCTTCCTTCCCCTCCCCTTCTGTTGCAGCTCGAGAAACAGCCGGTGGTAGCAGCTCACCTCTTTGAGGCAAAAATTTAAAGAATAAATTTCGAATTTCGACTAACTTAAGATCAACACGTTATTGAACGAAAATTCCTCTTCCCCCCTTTTGTTGCACGAAATGTAGACGAACAACCTCTCCGAGGCGAAAATTTAAAAAATTTAGAAAAGGAATTTCGAGTAAATTGTATTTCTTAATCCGTAGTTGCTCGATGGTTAAGAGAAGAAATAACGTAATTAATGGTAATCGGTAGAGAAGGTGTAACTCTAATTAATACGTTATTAAAAATAAGATTTATCACACGAAACGCAGTCGGTAAATGCAAATCGGCGAGACGATGAGAGTGTTGCACGGGGTATTTGTACCTCGAGGAACGGAAGAAGCCAAAGTGAATGCCTATTATAGGTAGTACGCGATGCGTGACTAATAGCCATAGCCGTAAAAAGAATCATGCGAGATGCTAGGAATTCATTCAAACAAGTCGAACGCATTTTGCGCCGTGATAGCGGTTTAATAACAGCCAATCCAAGGCCGATACGATATTCGCCACCGTGAAACGTTGAAACGATTTTTCATTGCGTTTCAAACCCGAGCCGATTCGCATTTCTATTCAATATCGTTATGTTCCAAATAATTTGTTCCAATCGAATCAAATCGTTTCCTTGCCGGCAAATTACGTTTAATTCGCGATTAGACTGTTATCGTTGGAACCAATATTGATTGAATAGAAAAATATCGATCGTTCCGCGAGGAATTCCCACGAAAAATACCTCGAAAGGAATTTCCGACTCGAGATGCACGCGTACTTACGTGCATATATATACAAGTGTGAGAAATTGACGAGGAAAGAAGAATTAGCCGAGTTGTTTTCGAATATCGGGTTACGCAAATAATTAAAGTTCCATCGTTGATATTAAGAGTTCGATTAAGAAATTCGATCCTATTCGCGCGTATCGCATTTCACTTGCATCAATGAAGAAAAGGGAGGGGGAGAAAAAAAGAGGAGCGAGTTCTTCCGAAGGAAAGGTAAAAATCGATGACACAGACTCGGCAGCGTGACGATGTCTCGGCTCGTAAACAGAGGCACGAGGTCACCGTGATTAAGGCTCATTCGTGAACTACGCTAAACGATCGGACGAGGCCGCACAAGCGTTACAGTGGCCGCGCTCTTCGTCGCGCAGAGATCTTTGACCAGCGCTACGTACCACCGACCTCTGGTCTCGGTTTCTGGGCCACGAACAGTTCCTCGTCTCGAGCACAGTTTTTGCCCAAACGGGGCATTCGTCTCGCGATTTTTTTCGCCGTTAAATTAAACTCGAGTCGAATTTTTTCCGAGTTTCGTCCGAAAGAAAATTGGAGAGAATTTTAAGAGGTGTTTTGTCGCGCGAAAATATCGAAACTACGGATATCTTCGTTCCCGCGATAATCATATGTAAATTTCGTATTGCGCGAATATAATAGAATTCGTACGAACAATTTCTTGAACTTCGATCTTGTAAAGTTTTAAATATAAACTGTGTTAAAAATAGACACCCGGATAGACCAAAGGATCGATTCTCTCAAAGCTACTTTTGAAATCTTGTTTGAAGTTTCGGCGTATTGCACGAGCGTTCGAGGATGAACAGAACTTCTCTTATTTTCCGCAACGTTAACGTCGCAATGATTTTTTCCTCCTCCTACACGCACTTACAGAATAATTTCAATAAAAATACAAGGTATTTCTAATCGAAGCCATTTCGATAAGATAAGAATCGATAACTTTTCCCTTTTTCTTCTTTTTTTAACCGAAGACTGAAATCTTTCCAATTTTTACCACCTCTTTTGCTCTTTCTTTTTCCAGATGAAATTATCTTCGCCGACAGATTAACGCTAATAAATTAACAATTTGCCCGTAAAATGCAACGAAGACGAAAAAGAAAATAAAAACTCCTTCTCCTTTACTCTTTCCCCGATTATCTCTCAGCGCGTCTATTTCAATACGACCCAAGTTCGAGCGATAAGGGAGATAAGGAAATGCGCCCACGATGCTTTTTAAGAAAAACTTTTTAACGAGCTCCAAAAATACTGCACAACAACCGGTTATATATCGCTGGGCGACATAACTTTTCCACGCGAGAAAAGAGAGGCAGAATCCGCGAGTTAGCGACGCGTCAGTCGAGCAGAGCTTAAGGCCTTGACGATCGCGATCGTTAGTCACCGATAATACCGCTAACGAGACCTCCAACCAACGTGTATTCATACACGTGTCGCGACTAAAAGAAAAAAAAAATAAAAAAAAGAAACGTGCTCTTGACACTCGGGCACCTTTTTCCAACCGTTATGCGACAACTCCAAGTTTTTCTCCTCATTTCACCTCGTCGCGCTGTTCGAATTACATAGCCGCATTTTCCGACCGATCGATCCAACGATTATTCAACGATCCTCGATTTGCATTCCCCTCCTCGAGACCAACCAGCCGCGTTTCGGCCGTTTAATAGCCAGTCTCCTTTATTCAAATGTGATTTCTTTTTTCTCCCCCTCCATTCGAGCTCGTTTAACAGCGCCACTCCAGATGTTATCTTCAAGGAAATCTGACTGAGGAAAATTGAAATTCAACAGAGGGTGCCTTTCGAATAACGTAACGAGATCGCTAATAAGGGCGTTAAGAGCCATCCTCGATTTCGTGTCTTGCACGTGTCTATCTCGAGTCGAGGGATCGTGCCCTATCCTGACCTAAGCCAAAGGAAGAGCATCGTTGCAACGAAATAACGATACGATTCTCAGGAATATTTGAAAACGTTTTCCACTAATTTGTGATTTCACGCGCAACTTAACGCATGTAACTTTTGTATTTTAATATTTCGTATATCTAAAGTCTACGTTACTGCTTTATTCACGAAGCAATTACCAAGATGCATCCTCGGTTTGTCAGTGGAGCAATAATACTTTTTCTTCTAATTTTTTTAATTATTCCTTTCGCGCACTATTTCATGTATCCACCCTTCTTAAATCTCTTATTACATTTCCACATTCGCCATGCTTTTCTCTACTATTAATTTCTTCATGAATAGAAGTGATTCAAAAATCAAACCTCGAAAACTTTGAAAATAATATTAAAGATGTTGTCTGACCCCCGAGCTCTAGTTTCAGACAAAAAGAAAGGATAGATCTAGCCATTTAACCTAGTCAGTAGGAATCTAGTCTGTGAATATTCTAAAAAAGAATCCACACTCAAACAAACACCGAGAGTGAATTTTAGCCCTCGAGACAAGAGTAACAATTCCTCGCCACCTCTGCTGCCTTCGATCAAAAATCTGTTGGAGATAGCGCGTGACGGAGAGTGAGGGAGGAGGGGAGCCCCGGTGCGTGCAGGTTTCAGGAACCCTGAACTTGAACCTGAACCGTGAAGCGTGGCCGGCTCTCGGTTTCTAGGTTGATCCGGGTCAGGTGTGCCCTCGCCACGGGCCTTCGAATCGAGGTTAGGGCTGGATCCCGCCCTGGCCGACCCCGGTCTACCTGTGAACTCCTCCGGCAAATCGCACGGATGACCTCCAAGCGAGTGGCGCGCACGCGCCACTCGGCGATTCTGGAAACGGGACAGCTGCCGTTCCGTTTCCTTCCCCCCCTCTCGCAACACCCTCCTCCCCGTATCGACCTTGGCCCGTCTTCGGGTGGCCCCGGCTCGCCAGCCTGGAAGAACGAGCGTGCCGATTCAAGGGGACACCCTTCCTCGAAAAGAAAGAGTTTGTATCAACACTTTTCGATCCCGAGTCTTCCACCGATTTTAAAATCCCCCGAATTTTTGGAATTTTTCGAGGAGATGACTTTCGAGGATTGGTTGGATAAATCTCGACGCGTAATTATTCGTGCAATGATTGATTCTTTTCTGGTGGTTCCGAGTCGCGATGACTGGTGAAAATAGCGGTGGAGTGAGTAATTTCGAGAAGGAGCAGGGCTGGGAAAGAGGAGCTGTATAATAAAAGAAAACGCGTTGCACCGAACGTCCTTGAACAATCGCCGACCGCTCCTCTTCTTGCACGCGACTCGCCACGTTTCGAATGTTCCTTGCGAATAATTTCCTCTCCGTGCTCGCTCGCCATTTCAAATCGACGCCTCTCCTATATTATTATACAGAGTTTCGAGAAAACGAATCTTGTCCCCCTGCAATCTTGCTTCGATAATGTCCAATCTCTATTTTTCTCCTTCCGCGCTGCAATTCTAATTCTTTCTTTTCTTCCTTCCTTCGAAATTCCATCGATCCACGAATATAAATATGTATTTATATTCGTGCACAACGGGAGCACGCTCGTTTGAGAATCGTCGATTTTATAATATTTGTATCGCTCCACGTCGGATCGTTCATTTTTCAACAGAAAAGGAGATAGATAAATTTGTTTCCGAAAGTTGTCACGTATTCGACGCTGCGCCTCCTCTTTTTCTCCGAGGGAAAACTAAAAATTGACAGGTCAGGTCCGTTAAGATAGAAATTTCTTTTTTCAGAGAATATCATATCTAAATAGCAGCCAAACACAAAATTGATTCGCGTTTTGTGAAAAATTAACTTTTTGTTTCATTACTTAGAAACATGTACAAAAAATTCTATTGTATATTATACTTGATCCCAGCTTTTTAAACCGGCAATCCTTCTTCGATTATTACTCCCTTTCTACGTGCGAAAAATTTTTTTTTCCTTTCTCGCTTGATAATCTCCTACGATCCATTATTACATAATGTTACGGCAAATTAATGTTGTGAAACACATTTGAACGGATAACCAAGCCGTTGCAACGTTAACTTGATGTTAATGCCATTTTTACGTAACAGGCAGAGTTAAAAGTCATGCAACGGATGAAGATTACTTTTATTTCGCGTCTTCCATCGAAAATTAATCCTTCAACTCGAAAACGATCTCGAATCGTTATGAAAATCATTTTTTCCCCTCCCCTCCCCGAGAAAGAATATCTTTTAAATCGTCTAATCCACGGATTCGAAGCGTTTCTTTTAAATCGAACAGCAGTTTTCGCGGTAAGAACAATTTTATTTCTTCTCTTTTTCCTTGTCAAACGACACTTGCCTGCGCGTAAAACAGTTCTGCCTCCATTATTTCCCACAATCTGCGCTTCTAATCGCCAGAGTATCGTCGGTGTCTCTGATGTTACCCACCGAGGAAACCGGACATGATTACACAGAGTCGGTTGAAGCTTGGTTGAGCAGCGCGAGGTCTCGCATCGGAGAGCCTTCTTCTATCCTCTCTTTCCCCCTCCCCATCCCTCTTCGTTCATTCACCAACCACCGCTCGATCACGTTCAATTCTCCGTTTCTTTTCCTCCCCCCTCCCGTCACTTCCATCCGATTTTTAATCTTCCTTACATCCGCGCGGCATTCGTTTATCCAATTAACTAACCAGCGGTGAAAAGCAGAATTTTCAGACGGAGGGGGAGAGAAAGGAAACGAATGAAAAAATCGTGCGTCCAGATTTTATCACTCACCCAGTTTGCGACGTTATTGCCGTCGAGAATTGATGAGATACTCGGACAGTCCAAAAGGGTACTCACCTGGAACAAAGAGAAAAGAAATTAATTACGATACGTATATATATATCTTTTAAAGTTGAAAAGTTTGGCGAATTGAAAAAATTCGATTCGATAGCGTAGCGCGGTTAATTAAGCAGCCGAGACCCGAGAGAGACGCGCGTCAATCTCACGTTGGATTAAGGAAATTTATTTTCCACGAGAACGCTGTTCCAACGCCAGGCCAGCCACCTGTTGTTCCTCGTCGACTCCGTGTCCATCCTAATTGCCGATCGTAAAACTTGGGCCTCGCTTATCTCGATCCGCGAACGTTTGCGTTTTTTTTCTACTCTTCGCAGTTCAGAAGAGTCTCGAAACGCCTCTATTAAAGCGCGCAACGGATGACGAGTAAATATAATGTGAAATGATAAAATAAATTCTAAAAACTCGGACGTTTATACCTTTGAAAATAATTCTGTCGAGGAAATTATTTTACGCTTAACGAAGCGACCGTGCAACGTACGTAATACTCACGAATCGTAAAAAAAAAAAAAAAGAACAAAAATACAAGCGTCTGTCCAGCTGAAATAAGATATTTCGAGGTCGGTGGAGATCGAAGAGAGGATCGGTTGGCCGCGAATTGCACGTGTGAATCGAGCCGGACGATTCGTGGATAAAGGAGGAACGAAACTTCTCACGGGCACGGCTCGCGAAAAATGTAAATAACCGCGGCGTTGAGCCTTTTGTAAGCGCTCTCTCTCTCTCTCTCTTTCTCCCCGTGTGTGAGGTGTCGGTCGAGGTTTCGTCGGCCAAATTACCATAACAAAATGTTCTGATTGCCTGCAAACTCGAACAGATCTCGACAAAACGTTTTGCACGGAAGAAAAAGGTTCCAGCTATACACGCGAACGGCTGTGTACGAAATATTCGATGAATCGAAGGAAGAGAAAAAGGAAATAATCGATCGGGCAAAAGTTTGCGGTTTCGTTCGTACAAAGAATCGAGGAATTTTTTTTTTTTTTCGTAGATCTCGAGGATCTTTATTCGATCGATTCTTCGAACGTTGACAAATCGATCGAGTATTGGAATGAATTGTTCGATCGTTTTGTTAATCGAGATTTGCGGAGAGATTTTTTTCTTTTTTAATCGTGCGAATCATTTCTATTAGATTTCTCGCGCATTATTTTTTAAAATATGTTATCTATCGTATCGGATATACCAATTATAAAGAGATTTTAACGATTAATTTTTTTTCTTTTTTAAAATTACTTATCCATGGAACACGGGAAAAAGAAATACAATGTATCGTATATTTCTCTTTATTTCTCTCTCTCTCTCTCTCTCTCTCTCCCTCGTTGCTTTTTATTAAGAATCGCGCAATTTTTTCTTTTGTATTCCAAAAGATACGAAAGATACGAAATCCATCAATTAGTTCGAGCAACGAATTTTCATTCACGAGTTTTCCACTCCAGACAAGCGAATCCAGTTTATCCAGCTGTACGTATATATATATGAGAGACGCAGTGTTTAATTGTCCGTCACGGAAGGTTAATTGGTAATTTCTCTCACGCTTGCGAACCGTCTCACGCGGATTTTTGCTTTGTCAGTCATCCCCCTTCTTACCAGAAAAGAACCTCTTTTTCGACGTGACCAGGAAATTAGAGAGGTTGCCTCTTTCCCTCCCTCTCTCTCTCTCTCTGCAGGAGGGAAGCAAAATTCGACGAACCGAATTTGAATGAGAATTTTGAAGCAGACAAAGGTAGGTTTATTTCTACTTTCTTCTCAAATATCTTTTTTAAATTTCTAAAGAAGAACGAGTCGAGGAAAATAAATTTTAATACTCTATCAGTTATAAATTACGAATTTTTTTTCTCAAATTTTTCATTCTTATAGAATTCGTTTTCACAGGTGAAGATAAGACCTAAGGCTTGGCGTATACCTGAGAAAAGATGGACAACCGTGACATTCCACGAGAGATTAGATTAACTTGCATCCTTCCCTCGAGATCAAAAGTGCAAGCGATTCTACGAAAAAAAAAAAAGAAAAAAAAGAAATAAGCCGAATCGAAATAATACTACAACTAACAATGTCCGATTGTTCCTCAATCAAAGGGTTCCTTCTCGTAAAAATCCTTTTACGCTGTTTCTTCTTTTTATTACGAAAACTAACTGCGAATATTTGAAGATAAAAATGAAGAAACAAGTCTTTGAAAACTTTCTTAAATACATTAAATACAAACCACCATCATCATCCTTTATCATCGTTACGTATACAATACCTACCTGCATCTCTGATCGCCCTTTGAAAGGCGAAACGCCCCTCCTTTAATTCCCTTTTAATAAAAAGATCTCTGAATCGATCGAGAGTAGACGACCCTCTCCCTATTCGCTCTCCAGTCAAAAGTCACGAACAACGAAGAAAAGGCGAAACCCCCACCTAACGGGACCCGCACGCCCAGACACCCTATATATATATATATATATATATTCTTTGGATACGAAATTTCATGGAAATTTCATAGAAAATCCGGCCCTTCGAAAGGGAAAAGCCGCGGCGAAATGGAAGAAAGGGAATCCAGGGACGGTAACGGTAACGACGAGCCGGTGGAAAGTTTAACATCGACCAGTTTCGTCTCGATATAAAATATACAGCTGTGGAAAATATTCCTACGAATTTACCTATCCGTCCAACCCTTTTGCGCACCTGTCAACACGCATCTATCTTTGCAAACAGCAGGTACATGCGCACGGTACATGTATATGTATATATGTATATGCACATATATCGATTCGAAGGAATCATCGTGATCGAATGATGGCGATGGTAATACGGTTTGGCTTAGACTCTATTCGAGAGCGTGGGATTATCGAGCAAGGAGGGGGAGGGGCGGGTTATTGAAGTATTGATCTTTGGGAATTGCTATGCACACGAGCCGAAAATCAGGGAGCGATTTCTCCGGGCAGAAGCAAGTCGAGGGACAAACGAGTTCACGGGTGACAAGAATTATCATCTATTTTTACGTTTCTCCATGGATAATTGGATTAGGATCGTTTTTTTACCTTTATTTTGTTATGAATGTTATATATATATATATATAATCTGCTCGGGTACGTACGATCAAGAAATGTACGGTAAAAAAGATTCATTTTTAATCGAAAACCTATTGCGTTACGTGTCTTTCTTTTTTTTCAGTTCAGAAAGCAGCAGACGTTTCCACGCGTGATACGAAATGCACAATTTTCGTATTCGCAGAGAGAAAATCGATTCTCTCTCTCTCTGTCTGTTCAGAGATAGAGAGAGATAGATAAAGAGAGGGGAGCAATAAAATTTGACGTTTGCCCGGGCTGTTGGAGCGAGGTGTCGAGCACGTGTACAGAGGCGAGGATCCGCGCGACCTGCATTCCGCGTTTAGCATTCCTTCCTTGACATCTCGTCGCTCCTCCTCATCCCTCTCGTTTCTCACGGAGAACGCTCAAGGACGGGAGTGGGCGCGGAAGGCACACCCGAGCATGCTAATACACGGCCCTGATCACCGATCCACGCGATGACGTTGCTCGTTAAGCCGCTTCTAACGGGTGAAAAATAAAACGCCACCGATCCAACAGCCGATCAATAACCGAACGGATGTTAACGTAACGTAATGTAATGGGTCGTACGAGTATTTCGGAATCGCGGATGGACGATGGACGATCTTCTAAACTGTTTCTACCGAGTGTCCAGAAAAATAAAACGAATCTAATAATCGAATGGAATAATGTAATGGATTGTACGAATATATTTCGCATATATATATATAGGGTCAACGAAATGTCAATGGGATCGCGGATGGACGATGGACGATCTTCTAAGCTGTTTCTACTGGGTGTCCAGAAGAATAAAACGAATAATCGAGTGGACTATAATAATAGGTCGTACGAGTATTTCGGATATATGGGGTCAACGAAATATCGATGGGATCACGCACGGAGGATGCTGATTTTCTAAGCTATTTCTATCGGGTGTCCAGAAAAATAAAACGAATCCAAAGTGGGTTGTACGAGTACATTTCGCATATATGGGATATATGGGGTCAACCAAATGTCAATGGGATCGCGGATGGACGATGGACGATCTTCTAAGCTGTTTCTACCGGGTGTCCAGAAGAATAAAACGAATCCAATAATCGAGTGGACTATAATAATAGGTCGTACGAGTATTTCGGATATATGGGGTCAACGAAATATCGATGGGATCACGCACGGAGGATGCTGATTTTCTAAGCTATTTCTATCGGGTGTCCAGAAAAATAAAACGAATCCAAAGTGGGTTGTACGAGTACATTTCGCATATATGGGATATATGGGGTCAACCAAATGTCAATGGGATCGCGGATGGACGATGGACGATCTTCTAAGCTGTTTCTACCGGGTGTCCAGAAGAATAAAACGAATCCAATAATCGAGTGGAATAATGTAATGGATTGTACGAATATATTTCGCATATATAGGGTCAACGAAATGTCAATGGGATCGCGGATGGACGATGGACGATCTTCTAAGCTGTTTCTACCGGGTATCCAGAAAAATAAAACGAATCCAATAATCGAGTGGACTATAATAATAGGTCCTACGAGTATTTCGGATATATGGGGTCATCGAAATATCGATGGGATCACGCACGGAGGATGCGTTTTCTAAGCTGCTTCTACCGGGTGTCCAGAAGAATAAAACGAATCCAATAATCGAATGGAATATGTAACGTAGTGGGTTGTACGAGTACATTTCGCATATATGGGATATATGGGGTCAACGAAATGTCAATGGGATCACGGATGGACGATGCGTCTTCTAAGCTGTTTCTACCGGGTGTCCAGAAAAAATAAAACGAATCCAATAATCGAATGGACTGTAATAATAAGTCGTACGAGTATTTGTATGGGATGTATGGGATCAACGAAATGTCAATGGGATGGACGGAACGTCTTCTAAGCTGCTTCTACCGGGTGTCCAAAAAAATAACCGAGTGAAGTATGTAATGTAACAACTTGTATGAATATATTTCGGATATATGAGGTCAATGAAATGTCAATGGGATCGCGCATGGACGATTCGTCTTCCAAGCTGCTTCTACCCAATAAAAAATAACCGAGTGGAATATGTAATGTAACAGATACGAATATTTTGGATCGAGCGAGATAGTTTTGCCTTTTAGACACCCGTTAGAACTGAAATACCAATAAAATGGCGCGTGGACGATCTTGCGTCTTTTCGAGAGAAAAACATTGTTTTTTCTTCCTTCAGACGATCTTGAATTTGGAAAAAAAAGTAACGAAGATTTTAAGTATATAAATAATATAATCTTGTCGAATATTATTTAATTCGATGGCAATATATGAATATATCGAAAACACAAAGATTTAAAAATACAATACAAAAAAGTATCCTCTTAACGAATCTCTTAATGAAACAATCCTAAAAATTATACATATATATATATATACAATAATAATTACGGTTCATCGTTATAATTTGTATTTAAATTGTCCAGATTATCGCTCAATGATCATGCTTTTCCAGATCAGAATTACACGTATTGGACTTTGCTAATTGCCACGATGGAACGAAGTTCATTAGGCGGCGTTAATTAGAAAAAAACGTGGAGGACAATGGGCGTAGAATGAATTGTGCATTCGTCGTCTCGAAGGTCAAATGTGGGCGCACAAGATGACGATGCCACAAGTGCATGGGATGACGAATTTATCCTATATCGTTGCACGCTTCGGCTCGTGCAATTCTCTAGTTACGTAGGCCCCCAAAAATACGTGCCTCTTATTCGTTATCTCGATAGAATTTATCTTCTTTCGTGAAATATTCCTTAACCCTTCTCTCGTTATCGTCGATGTTAATTATTTACAACAACAATAATAATAATAATAAATAAATTATAAATTTACAATCGGATTCTATGGAAAAATAGAAAAATTTCTAGTTTCGATTTAATTCATTTCGCCATCGATAAGAGATATTAATTTTGATCATATCCAATCAACGACAGTTTTATTATAATCTCCCTTATCGCTTAAAGATTCCTTCAATACTTTTTAAATATCTTTTTAATTTGAGAAAAAAATAAGAGAAACCTTTCGATATATATATCTCGCAAAAATAACCAACTTATTTTCATCGCAAAGAATTCATCTTTCAATTAGAGCTCCCTCCCCGTTGATACTGAAAAGCATCTAAAAAGAATTTTTGCCAAAGAGTTCCGTCCGGCTGGGATTATTTTTCATGGATTTTTAGTGAATGCGCAAGGACATCGCATTGTCGTGATAATCGACGCGAAAAAATTCAAGGCTCGCTGGCTCGTGGTGGGACAACACGCAGTGTGACGTCACACACTGTATTGGCCATTTTTCCATCCCATTTTTATCGCGCTTAATAACAACTTTAACCGCGTGATATTTTTAGCCACCCTTCTCTCTCTCTCTCTCTCTCTCTCGAGATTATTATATCACATCCGATAAATGATCATCGTCACAATCGGACGACGTGCTTGCAAAGCAACAACAACAACAACAACAACGCAATTCACGACGTCACGCGACGATTCCCACGGCTTTCGAATGAAATCGCCATGTATAAATCGCTAACAATCAAAATTAAGAATCGTTCAAATAAAGAAATAACAGTCGTTGTATATTCTCGTTTCCTGGAGAAGAAGATCCTTTTCTCTCTCTCACTCTCTGCTTCTCTACCTCGTCTAAACCACAATTTCTCTTCTACAGAAAACCGCTCGATGACAATTTTGAAGTTTCTCGTTAATCGTTTCCTTATGAGCCTCGTTTTATTTCGGTTTCCAATCGCCGAGACAAGATTATTATTCCGATAATTTCCACGAATTTGGACTCGTGTTACGAGCGAAACGTTTTTGCGCTTCGTTTCATTTTTGTAAAATCCATAAAATTACAAAAAATGGGAAACGAGTCAAAGGACGAGTGCCTGGCGCGAATGTAAATCATTCGATGGAAAAAGAAATTTATAATTTCTGTATTTCCTCGTTCACGCCAAGGGAATTAATTTATATATTAATTTATGAACGGAGGGAACAAAGAGAGGAAAATAAATGTCGGAAGCGTTTAGAAAAGTGGCGCTGACCTGCGCAATGGACGCGAGATGGCAAGAATGGCGGTCACGAGTGATCAGGTGGGTCATGGCCACTCGGCCGTCTTGAGCAACATTTCGAAGAAAATGAATCCTTGCCTCGAGAAACAATCCTTGCTGATTGGAATTCAGGAACAAGTGTAATCTAGTAAAGTAAATTCTATTTATATTCTCATTACGAACAATTCGATCGATGATACGAACTGTATTAGCATTTCTCGTGAAATTTCTTTAATTCGATTCCGTTAGATCGAATCCTCGTTTCGAAAATGGATTAATGGCGGCCCCTCGTTCGAAGCGCACAAGCGTACGCAGAAGCGGGGCAAAGATGCGGGAGAAAGAGAAAGGGGAGAAGCTGGGAAGCATTAGAAGCATCACTGACCTGACACGTCACGCGTAAAGGCCAGCCGTGACGCGTGGAGATCGCGCGCAGATTAGGTCAAGGTTGCACACTTTACAACAGTTCGCGCAGTTTCCAGCGCGAGGGAAATAGGGAAATAGGGCACCGGTGACGAAAGCAACACGTTAATACCGACCGTGACGACAGCGCGGAAAGGACATGTCGCCGCTTTTGCAGCGCGATCTAACGACGCTTCCACCGAACTTCATGGACCCTGAAACTTTATAGCCTCTTTTTACAACCGTCCGGCGTCTCACGTTTCACCGTTTCGTCGATGGCCAATCAGGCCTCGACTTTCCCGATGTTGAATCCGATACGATACGTTGATTTATTTAATTCCACTCGATTCGATTTTCTTTCCCAATTATTATTATTTATTCGCGAAATAATCGAAGACGTTCGATTTCTACGTGGATCGGAGATATTAAGAAATTTTCAAATAAAAATTATTCGTTCATTGCGTCGAGTCGTTTATAATTATGGGACAACGTGGATAGGTTTCGGAACGCGCGGAAAGTTGTCCATCCAGAGAATAATGGCGGCGTGACTGTGCAAGGGCTGATATCAATCGAGTCTAATACACTGTGTCTCTCTCAACCGGTCACGTGTAAAGGCCACTCGTGACGTGTGTCGGTAATCCCTAGACGGACGCGTCTTCTCTAAAGGTTCTACATTTTACACCGTATTATGAATTAATCCGTATATCGAACGAAAAGAAAAAAAAACGATACAGAAATTACGTCAAGGAGTGTGCACCTCTGACGAAAGTAAGGTAACGAAATGCCACGAATAGAAATAACTACGACTCTATGTATTAACCTTTTTACCTTTCTCAATCGCACGTATCATCGACAAAGACAATTTGTATTTACAATTTTGTAAATACAAACGATTCTTTATTATTCGCGAGAATATAAATGGATTAAAATATATAAAATATCGAAATACAAGATAAATTAAATATAGTGTTATTATCGGAGCAATGAGACATAAATGCAAGCGAAAGAAATATCAAAAAGAAGAGATCGCAAAATATCGTCAATCATGTCGATCGAACGAAAACGATTTTACACAAGTTGCTAAATTCAATTAAAGAGTATCAGAATGTGGCGAGCAATGGCGAAATTTAGATGATCGAGCCTCCTCGATAATAACAGTGGCGCTCTCGACGTTCGGATGAACGAAGGATGTGTTCGAATCGAACGCTCGAGGGAGAAGTGGACCGGGTTGGGTTGAGGATAACCGCAGGCGTGGCGGGAAGCTGAAAGGCGCGGAACAGGGAAATATGTCGATATCTGGTTATGACCCAGTTAACCCGGGAAAGTGGCGCGACGCCCAGACGGAGAACCCAGATCCATGGTGATTTCAAGAGTCCTGCTAGGTCAAGAACCTTAAACGTCGTTTACTAGATCTTTAATTCGATAAATTTGGTATAAATAATTCCACCATTCTTACTTCGATTCCTTTCTCTTTGATCTTTAGAGAATATTTTTACTCCTCGAAATATTTAAATTCCTTCGAATTTTGAGTCTCTAAATATGTAATTTAACCCGCTTCGTCTCTATTCTTAATTTCTTTTGAATATTTTAATTTTAAACATTTTGTAAGAAAAAAGAAGAATCTTCAAACGAAATTGAGATTTTTCGAGAGAAAGAATCGTTTAAAGTTGATATTTAATCAACCTTCGATTTTATCGTTGATCCAAGGATTGAAATTTTACGGGGGCGAGGAAAGAAACACCGGTAACCCAATTTTGAAACTGCACGCAATTAAATCGACCCTGACCCGACGCACACTCGGCGTCGTGTATCTTCGTGGAAAGCATTTCCACGCGATGCCCGGAATACGAGCTATCCACGTGACACGTTAGACGCGAGCGTGCCGCTTTTTTTCCCCGCTCGAAAGCGCGGCAATTTATTGCTTTTCGTCGAAACAAAAGACTTTTTACCTTTCGTTTTTACGGAGAACGACTTTGAACGAAAAAACGGAACAATTTTTACAGCCGTATAATGGTTCCAAGCACAAAAACTAGTATTCTATTTTTTCTTTTTTAGTTTTGAAAATTGAAAAATTGGAAAAGTTATATATAATACAACACGTACAAATTTTCTTTCAAATAATATTCGTAGAGAGAACGGAATAAAATGGAAACAAGATTCTCCTTGATATAAACTCTTTGATTAAGAAAAGAACAGAATAAATAATATATATATATATATCTCGTTTCTCGAGCAACATACTATATACCTGCATACGGTTAAACAGTGTATCCGATATAACTTATTCCAAATTACAAATTAATATTTGCCCGAGGTTATTCGAAAGCAAAAACCTGCGTTACCGGATATAAATAAATAATCTCGAGAACCAAAAGCGATTCTAGAAATTACTACGAAATTATTAATAAACGTCCCCACCAAGAGATGTCTCTTATCGAGTCAAAATTAAACTCGTCAAAAATTCTTCGCTCGAACAACAATTTTTTCTTTTTCTTTTTCTTTCTTTTTTTTTATCTTTCATCGCTCGTTCTTGCAAATTAATTAACAGAGAAACGAAGCTGAAACCGGCGTTAAAAGGAAACCGTTCACAGCGGTGTGGATGCAACTGCAGATACGATACATTTGCCGTAAGAGGATAGACTGTTCTCTAGGTTGGCAACTCGAAAGGAGAGGGCAGTTAGACCGGCGGAAAAGGAGGAACGAGGCTGCAGATAGAAGAGAAGGTTGAGGTCTGAGTTCGAGGCCGGCTTCCTCACTTTCCCACACTCGCGGCTGCGTTACACCGTTTGCGTAATGTGCGTTTGCTGCACTCACAGGCTCACCTACATTCCTCCTTTGGCGCGGCGTGCTGCTCCTAGCCGAAGCGACACGTTTGCGGATCTCTTTCTTTATCCCACATCCAAATTAAATTCTCGTTAACTTGCCAATGTTTTTGCCTGAATGGAAATAATCCTTCTATAATTCATAATTGCAGCCTCGACTTTGGCCGAATCGAACGGACTCCACTCGAGACGAAAGGTCGAGAAGTTAATTATTCCTCGAAACTATTTTTAAAAATCGAAACTTTAAAATCCACTTTTTCCTCTCTCTTTCGTATTTTTATTCCGCCGGCTGGTTCGAATAAATATACGGAAGAAAAACACGCATGGAAAAAAAAGGAAAAAAATAAAGAGAGTCGCGAGGAAATAAACATTGCGCGCACCATTTCGCCATTGTGCGCGGGCGCGTGAGAAAACGGCCGCGCGCGAACAGCCAGGCTGAATTCAGCGAATTCCAAAGATTCGCACGATAACTGTCGTTAGCCCCGTGATACCCGCAGCGAAGAGAGAATCGGCTCTGACTATTTTCTTGGCAGAGCGGGGAACGCATTCCTACGTGGTCGTGTGAAAATCCGCGGTTTCTCTCTCTCTCTCTCTCTCTCTCTGCACGATCGTTCCGCTTGCAGCCGAGAAAAACGAGATCGAATCGTCCGAAGTCGGCGGATTCTAAGGGTAATCACACCTGAAAACGTGTTTCTGCGATGATATAAAACGAGCCCCTCCTCACCCCGCCCTGAGAGAAAAGATAACACGCTCCTCGGATTTCTGCCTTGTTGGTACACCTTCTCATCTCGGTAAAATGTCTATTTCTATTCCTTTTTCTTCTTTCTTCTTCCTCTTCCTTCTCTTCTTCCTCTTGTGAAACTGTGAAACTGTACAGTATGTGCAGTGGAAAATCCCGTTTGCGTAGAATAAGAATAAGAGGTTTCGAAAAAAAATTTTTGTTCGAATCGATGATCGAATCCTCCGTGCGACGCTCTTCCTCTAATTCCCTTTGTTCTTCGATAGGATAATTATTAGACCGGTTTTCAATAATCCGTTCCATGGAAGCCCGTATTATATCGTCGTGTAATGAGTCATCGGGTATTATATAAACGTCAGAAACTCTACGTTTGCGTACACGTTCGCGAATCTTTGCACGAATCCTGTTGGCCAATGTCAGGAAAACGTGTGCTCGGGTTAACGCAAGAGTGAAGAAGAGCAAGAGAATCGCCGAGGACAATGCTCCTCCACTTCAAGGATATCTGCTCTCCTCAACGATCGAGAAACGAGGGAGAAACGAAGAGAGAAACAGTTTCAAAACGGCCAGGGAATCGAATTTTTTCTCTCATTCCCTCGTTAAAAACTCGCGTGTGTTATTAACACAGCTCTCTTGCAATTGGATCACTTTTTCAAGGTCGCATACACTTCCTATACATCAGAAAAATAACGTATATGCCCTGCCTATAACATTATTATTATTATTATTATTATATCTCGTGAAAATTAAAAATTTAGATTCTCTTTTTCCTTCAAATCGTTTTTTCGATTGATAATTATCGATATTCTCTGATGAAGAGAGAGAAAGAGAGAGAGAGAGAGAAAGATGTAATAACATTACGCGTTAATTCTTCGTTTTCCAGTCTCACGAGTGCGTAATTGCAAACTCTCGGGGATGATGTTCTGGTGTAAGCCAAAGAAAAACACAATAAGATGCTGCTGTACCGCGGTTAAGAGCCACTATTTGCTGTTACACACAGCTATTTGTGTAGCGACAGCAAACTGTTTCGCGAGAATAGGTCTCGAGACTACTTTAAACCATTTTCCTTTCATGACTGGTGTGGTGTCTCTTCTGCGTGGCGAGCGCCATTCAAGTTAGCTTTAACTGCCTCGAGAATTACTGCCGTTCAAAATTATCCGTTAAAAAACTCGAACGAGATACTCGTTTCTAAGCGTTACGTTTGAAACTTTTCAAGTTTTTCCGCGACTGGAGTTATCGAGTCGAGTATTTGAATTTTTCTTCATTTCGTAGAACGAATTAACGGCCGAAGCGTGCCAACAGAGAACAAAGCATCGTGTGTGTGTATAATAAAGTCACCCGAACAACACCGCATCGACAGCGGCGCAGGCGTGTTCCGTTCTGTTGTGTGGATTTCGCAGCGGACAAGCGAATTCGCGATGGTGAATGTCAGATGACGAGTAGCGATCACGTAGCAAGAGGAAAAAAGGAGACGGAAGTGCTCAAGGACCACGGTGATCGTCGAGTAGTTCCCGCATCGTCGATCACGATGGGAGTGCTCGACAACAGTGTATTCAGCCAAGCGATTGTAAATCGATTTCGTAACTTGCTTTTCGAATTTCCTTCTTCTATCACTTTCGTAACGATACCGTGTTGCGATTTCGTAACTTGGCTCATTGTCGAAACTGCGGGTTCGTAGCAAGGTTTCCCCATCCGATCGCTATTTCAACTAGCCCATAATCGTTCTATTTTCTACGAGTTACGAGAACGCAATGGGCTCTTGTTTTATACCTTTTTTTTTTTTTTTTCCCCTCTTTTTTTTTTAACCACGCAACAAATGGTTACAGTAAGCGATGCCAAAATATAAAAAGAAAACTTGTTGCGAATTCAATATATTTATCATCAGCTGATTGTATTTTTACACATATAATATTATGCAATCTGCATGTTCATAAGGTTTGTTAATCACAGTGATTGCAGAAGAATGGAATTCTTTCATTAGCATACTGATTTATTTGTCATCGGTGCATTCTTTAGCCATACTTCCTCGTTTCGTTATTCTTTGTTTAATAAATGTGAGTATTTATTTACGTGTTAATTTATGACGGAATTTGTTAGAACGGAATATTCGCATTTTAAAATGTTTTTCTCCTCTATACATTTTCAAATAAATGAGATGTTAAATATTGACAATCGTAAATCTATTACATTCTTCTCGAAATCTGGTTATTTTTCTTTTTAATATAAATATTTTTTCGTTTAAAGAAAGAGAAAGAAAAATTCGAAAAATCGTATTGCCATTTATTCGATCGAAATTGATTATAAATTCTTCTATCCCTATAGAAATAGTGGAAAATCATGATTTCTCGATGGAAAATATTCTTCGTCGACTAAAGGTTGGCATTAACATACTTTCCAAGTTTTATGCCAGTCGAGAGGAAAAGTACGCCTTTTATAGATTCTCAGACAATGCGTCGATCGGTTCTTTCATTTCCTTTCTTCGATTTCCATCACGGAAAAGTAAAATTGTTTCTATTAACTTTATATTTTGTTACATTCCTTCGAGTTATGACGAATATTTGTTTTCTTGAATATTCGATTTGCTTGAAATACTTTTCAGAAATCTAATTTTAGTCCATCTTCTAATTGTGAAACTAACTATTGGTAAAACTAACTAGCGTTAAAGTTAAAATGACTAAATACTATTTAAAATTTATTACTAAATTTTATTTTAATCGAATAAATAATATATATTTATAATATTTAATATAATACATGGTAATTTGGTATAGTATTTTCCATTTAATTATCTAATACGTATCTAAATAATCTTAATTTATATTAATCAAATTCTAACCTATTATAAAAAAAATTTCTATTATTGTTTCATTTATCCATATTTAGTGCTATTGTATTCTATTAAAATGGAAATGAAAAATTATTGTTCATTATATATTTCTCAATAAAACACTTTATCATCAAATTTTATATTTCATTTTTATATTAGCAATTTTTTCTAATTTTCTGTCAATTTTAAAATTTATCAAATTTCTTAATAGAATCATTTTTAATATAATCATTTTATTTTCAGTTTTATCTTCTCAATATATTCGCTGAATATCTGCTGGAATAAGTGTATCAATGTGCATATATTACACAACCGTACACTATATTAGATTACTATTTACTGTTTACACAGTACCATGTATCACTTAAAGCTATTATCTTCATAATAGCAGGCTACGTTATCAAAATATTGGAATATTAAATAACAGTGTCATGTTAGATATTGAAATAAGTATTATAACGATAAGAATATTAGACAACGTCAACATTAACAGCAATGGCACAAAGAACTATCTATGAACATTAATATTATATTTTTTAAAAATCTATATATATAGTATATATTAATCATAATTTAAATATATTTGATATTACAATTCACAATAAAATACTAGAATAGTAAATATTAATTATTTAATTGTGAATTTTATACATTATGTTTATTATGTTACAATGACTAACATGCTTACTACATTTAATCTGAATTAAATGTCAATTTAATAATCTATTTTAGACAAATTATTATGTATATATAAAATTATGCTATGATATAACTATATGTATATAATAATCATATTAAATATGCATACATAATCATACATGTCATTTTTAGCCTATCAATTGCATAATATAAAATTAAATAATATTAAATACAAAATTAAATCAAAAAATTATAGCTGAACGTGCATATATTTTAAATTTTTTTATATGCATATTTGCATCATTATGCACCATTAAGATTTTCCAAGAAAAATAATAAAAAAAAATGTTTCCACTTATCTTTAGATATATAGAGATTAGTTATATACAATACATAAAATTTTACTTGTTTAAAAATCGATTTTCTATAGCTTGGCAACTATATACTTATAAATTGCCGCTGAATCTGCGAAAGGGGACTAACACGGACAGTAAAAACTGGTCGAACGAGTGCGCCAAGTAAACGTCATTCCTTCCTAGCGTTCTCGTGTCCTCGTAAACCGAGGACGCCTCTTCCCGGTTTTAACCGTCTAACGTTCCATCTTTTTAACGTTAGAAATTGAAATCGAATTGAATTCCGCTTAGAAAGCGCTAGTTTAATAAATGAAAGTAAATTTTACAAAAGAAATGTAATACGCCATCATTCGATTAACGTTTTTAAAACGTTTCAAATCTAAATTTATAATTCATAACGAAATGTTAAGAATAATTAAAAAAAAAAAAATTAACATAATTTATAATATAATAATAAATGCAATTATTTTTTCAATCGTTTCTCTGTTCATTATATCAACTTGTTAAAATACACTAGTTTTTGTAACTATATCTAATATAGCGCACATTAATTTGCATAGGTTAGAAAATTTCATATCAGGGATATATCGAGGTTAATGATCTTCGCTAAATAGTATATGCAAATTAATTACACGAATATCCTACCTCGTTTCGTTGTAGAATATTGTTGACAGATGATTAATGAACACTTGCAACAGGCTGTCGTTAATTGTTCAAGATTTTTTCGCACTTTTTGCAGAATATACGTCACCAGTCGATTTTTCAACGACCGCCAAATGAAACCGTGGCGCCATCTATCGATCAAATTGGGAATACGAGTGATTCTGCCTGGCCTGGTAGATGGCGTCACAGGGTCAACTTTATAAAAGCGCGATTTTATAAAACTTTGTCAAAAAATTTTTCTCTTCGTCCAATCAAAATCGTTCATACAAAACTTGGATACGTAAACGAAATACGTATTAAAAATATATCATGCATACTCGATGTAATTATGATTTTTAAGAAATCACAATATGTTTCTTACCATTTCTTAAACAAAAAGTTTAAAAAATCCTTACATGCATCACGGTCAAAAGAATCAAAAAATATAATAATCCCAGAAGCAATCGTTTCACTTACGACCGCAGATCGCCAATAAAATAACGAAAAAATTCTTTCCAATCAAATATTTATTCCCATCATAAATCCATCTTTCCTTCGCTCGATTTTCTTCTCTTCGAGTTTCTTATTCTTAATAAATTCTCCTCGTTCCCTTTCCTTTTTTCACTCGCGCGTAGATTGATATTAAAGATCGTACACATGGACGAGATCAGTACAGTCGAAATTACAGCTTGATGAAAATTGCAAACTACGTACGATTTGTAATCGGTTACCTGGGCAGAGTTGCGAGCACGAGGTACCCTTATCTGACCGTGATAACACGGATCACGATAAGGTAAAGTAAAGTACGTCCTGGCGCCCGCACCTCGAACCAGCCCGATATCATGCGACCTAAATTCGCAAACCTCGAGTTGGTCATCGACTTCGACTGTTTCAACGAACACCTGTTTTCGTCGTTGCTCGTGAATCCTACGATCGAAATTTTCCGATCGGATAAATTTGAATGTAATAAATAGTAGAAAGAAAATTGAAATAAAACCGATCTGATTTTTTCTTTTTTTTAAGACACGTAAGCTATTGGTAATTTATCCGCATATTAACTTCGAATCGATTAAAATTCAGATAAATTTTCGATTATTTCTTGGACGATACGGGTTTGCAATCAAACGCTATTATCGCATTTCCGGAAACAGAGGACTTTGTTTTAGCGAAAACGTGTAAGAAGAAATAAATCGATCGAGATATGACGAAAATCAAATTTTTATATCGAAATATAAAAAGAGATCATTCAATTTTCCAGAGATGCTTCAAAATCCCTGTGCAAATTTCTAATGATAAAAATAAATAATTTATAAAAAATAATACAGAAGAGGAGATAAAAATTCTATCGTTCAAAAGAAAATTGAATTTTGATCCAATTCGGATTTCAGATGACAAATTATATCGATAAATTTTAATTTTTAATTTTTTTTTTTTAACTTGTGATCGAAATATAATGTGATCGAGACAAAAATTCTTCTCGCGCAATTATTTCGTGAAAATTTTCCATTTAGTTTTTTAACCGACTGGTTTATTTGTATCAATCGAGCAAGATAAATAAAAAAAATTGCAGAGAAGCGCGCATTAAACGGTGAATCATCGTGAAAATTCGAAACAGAGCTCGAGCGATTTCGATTGGACACAAGCTGATGTGGGTCAGGCATGGCCCGAACAGATGATATGCCGATAGCGTTTCTGATAAGCGAAGCGACTGACTGATTACGCACCGACGACCTACATCAACGCCACATATACGTCTTTTTGCCTTTTTTCAACGATAACTTTGCTTTTTTCGCAAATCCCCCGTATTTTTCTCAACCACCAGAGATAAAAAGGCTATATATACATATATATATATATTTTCTCTTCTTTGATAGATTCGACGATCATTTATACGGTCGTTTAATAATTAAAAAAGATTTTTTTTGAAATTTTGAAACGACGATAGAAGTTTATCAAAAGTAGATGAATTATTTATTTTAAACGAGAATAAAGTAAAGAAAAATTATTATTCTAGAATAGAATTTCTAAACTATTTCCAAGCTAAAATAGAAATTCTTCTCGAAACAACAACAATTTCAAACCTTTGCCTATTAACTCTAAAAAGAAGAGCAAATAACGGCAATATCCATCCCTTCCTAGAATTTTTTACGATTTCAAATTAATCCAAAGCTGTATAATTTTCCAAAGATACAATTTCTTCTTCAGTGACAAATCTCATCAATATCTTTTTGTCCGATCTTCTTAAAAAGAGGATCTGTTTCTTCTTCTTCTTACACAGAAAAGAAAGGAAGAAGAAAAAAAAAGAAAGAAAGAAACGAAGGGAGAAAAGAGGTGCACACCGTCGCGTGTAATACATACAGATTCGAGGTTACGTAAGAGAGCCGCAAGAGGAATAAAAATACACGGACAGAAGAGAGGAGGAGGTGAAGAGAGAAAGCGGAGGGCTCTGTGTTTGCCATAGCGTAGAGAAGAGTCGCCTCCTCCGGCTGTCTCGCTGATAAACGGCTGATAAGTGAACCGCTGGTAAATATAGAACGTCCCGATGCTCTCTGCTCGGCCACGTATCGACGAGATGTCTGCGCGCCGGTGTGCGGATATGTCAACGATACGTGCTCTCTCCTACGTGCCCCCACCAAACGATTCAAATTACGTACCAACGCTCAATTTAACGCTTACACGATAGATACACACCTATTGATTCATCCGAAACGAGGATTTCTCGATGATGAGATTATCGCCGTGTTGTTCGGCTTATAAATTTTTACAATTAATTTTTCCAACTCGTTGAACAACGTGACTAAATATATTTACTGATTTAGATATAATCGTACGGTTTCTTGGATCAAAAAAAAGAATCGAGGATGAATAACCGATAAATTCAGATGGTAAATTTCGTCGTAACTCGTTAAAGATGATGATTATAATATTTTGCGATTGGATGTAATTCGCGTTGTCCAGCAAATAAGTTGGTGGAAATATGATTTCTACGTAAATAGATAACATGTGGAAGCGTAAAAGCGGAGGTTGAATATACGCTTGTATATACGCTTCCATTTGCGTGGTCCCTGCTTGCGAACAGCTTTCGCGAACAGCGTGACTTCCGGTTCTCTAAACCGGAGGCGGATACGAACCGGAAACACCGACGGAAGGTCGCCGGAAGTGTCGGCGAAGGACATTGTGCAACTGCTTTCAAGATTGCGAGCGCGATTTTTATCCAACTGGAAAAAAAATCGCATTTTCCTTCCTACGTGGAATCCTTCCATTTGCTTCGATAAAAAGAATGATTGGAAAAAAAAAAAAAGAAAGAAACTCAAAATTTATATAACCTTAAATTCTAACGAACTCGTTTCGATTCGATCTTTCGAATTCTGAACGGAGTGAAGAAAGGACGAGAGATCGGAGAAGCAACATCCGCTAAAGATTTCGCTCGAAATTCCTACACGATCGTTCTACTACGCTTAGGGAAACTCGAGGAACGTTCAACTCGACTGAAACAACGCGGGCAACGTTGCCACGCGTACCCCTGCAAATTATTTCCAACTTAAAACCTCATCAAAGAAGAAAACCCGCGAAACGGTCTCGAGGAGTCCATCGAAGGTTCCAGAAAAAAGAAGAGAAAAAAAGACCTAACCTAAGCAAGCAAGCAGGGAAGAAGGAAGGAAGGAAGGGGCGCCATAAAGAAGATCGGGCATGCAAGAGAGATAAACAACGCGAAATAACCGGATACCAGACCTTTCGCGCAAAAACGGCTCACCGATGGAAAATTAAATGGCCGGCCGCGCGTGTACGTATCCGTGTGCGCGCGTGTGTATGCGTGTCTGGTGCGCGAGACGGAATAACAATTATATGGGCCAGTACAACCGAGCGTGTGGGAGGAACCGTGGCAGTCCGACATATTGTCATTAACCTCGTCCCATCAGCGCGCTGTTTCACGCTCACGGAGTTTAAGCGCATGTACACGCAAACAGGGACCGGAGAGCAGCAGGCGCGAGTGCATTTACGTAACTGTTGCGCTAAACTGTATGAATCGATATCACGCGACCGTCGCCGTTGATCAACGCCTCTCAGGTATCGAAGGTTGCGAGAGCTTGAGGCGAAAACTTTGAGGCGAACATTTGGAGTGGCGTTGGACAGGTTTTAACATTTGAATGTGACGATAAATTTCGTCTCGTTTTCTAATTTATCGGATATAACGATCCAAGAAGGTTCCAATAGTGAAAGGAGAACCGATTATTCGAGAATTATATTAAATGACTCGGCCATGGCCAACGATCGTCTCTCCGAATTATCGTAATTTACCAGTCGCGGATACAAATATCGTCGCGACAGGATATCGTCAATATTGATTCTTAAAAATTAATATATCGAAATAACTTAAATTCAAGGTATCGAGAGGAAGGATCGTAATCCTTCCGTCGCATTACAACGCGTAGAATAGCATTTATTAATTGGCTATAGATTACAGGTCCATACCTCTTAGAGCCAATTAGCTCCTAGAATCTGGAATATCCGCTCACCACCGCTCCGATTAAAACACGTATATACGTATATAGGCTATAATACTAATTAAGCCTTAGAGGCAGCGCGGCCGTTAAAACGAATGACTATTGCGCAGAAGAAGCGAAATGACGAAGTGAGTTCCAAGAAGAGAAGAAGGGAGGGGGATAGGGACAGGAGCAGGAGGAGGAGGGGAAGGAGGAGGGGAGTAAGTCACGAAAGTGAATCGCGTTCAGTTAGCACGGAGCCACTCGTCTCGCTTACTTTTACTCGGCCGTCTTTTACATCATCGTTTCGTAACTTCGCTTTTGCCCGCCTGACGCGATCTCCAAAAAAGAAAACGACTGAACAGAACCCCCCCTCTCCTCTCGAAAAAAAGAGCGAAAGGCAGCATCGATTTCCCTGAGTCGTCGATCGATATCTCTCTCTCTCTCTCTCTCTGACATCTCTAAAGAACGCGCAAGCTCTAAATAACGCGCAGTATATACACGTTGCTCTATCTGGTAGTATTAACCTCGCCTGCACCTCGCGCATGCGTGTGTGCGTGCGCGTGTGTGAACGGCCGTCAACACAGCGCGGCATACACGTGCTGCCCGTGTGTACATACGTGTATATGTATATACTATACACATGTATAGGGCACAGCGGAGCCGAGATCCGTGCGTGTTGCTCACTCGAACCGTGTGCACCGTGCCGCGACGCGCACACCACGTTCGTGCATCGCCACTCAAGGCCGTATCTGCATCCTGCTGTAATTCACACACAGCGCTACCCGCTATTAGCCACGCTGGAAAATCCAGCCGTCGGTTCTCAGACGCGATCCGAGACCGTGGAAAAGTGGAAAAATAATAAAAGAGGTGACAAAACGGAGTCTCTTTTTATTTTTATTTTCTTTTTTTTTTTAAGAATCGTGCACCGTTGCCTTACGTTTCGGCAACGATGGATTCGATTCGAGGGGAAATTTCCAATCGTTTTCGCAACGTCTTTTTTCGTCATCGTCGATATATTATATATATATATATATTGCGAAAAAAATAATTTGAGAGAACATTTGCGCGTTATACATTTATCTGTCCATTGTTTAAACGGCGAATGATGCGGGTTCGATCACCAATACCAGCGCGAAATACCCATATCGCGGCGAATACGCGGCTTAGAAGAGTTCCGATAATGGCCACTGTTTCATAATCAATGTCACAGCCCACATAAACGCGTTTAAATAGAACTGGTCATAGATAATGCTAATAGATACCGGCGCGTTGAAAATTAGTACGGAATACTATTAAACTCTATTCTCCTCTCGAGTCAAGTTCACACGCTTCGCCAGCCCGTTTCGCGTGAAATTAAATATCCCTGGAAAATTATTTTCCCCGAAAAGAGAGAGAGAGAAAAAAAAGCTTCGTATTTAACTCGTTCGTATTTTTTTTTTTTTCTTTTCTTTTTACACGAGAATTTCATTCGTTCAAGGATCCTGGTAGAAGGATCTTGTTAGACTTTTATATCGTCACGATTAATCTAGGGACTTTTTCTCCCAATCCCATCTCTCTCCCGTAACTTTCTCCCCACGTTACACTTGAATTACACTAATAAGTCCCTGTTTAATAAAAATACGATTCTTATCCTAGTGGAAGAAAAGAATATGGGGAGAGATAAAAGTCCCTAGACTATTCTGTATCTAAAGAAAACCCTTTTAATAATTCGTGCCTTATCTCACAATTTATAAATCCTTAGGTTATAAAATTGTACTCTTTATCGTAGTAAAAAATACGATTCAATGGGATATTTCGAGAAGAGAGAAAGAGAGAGAGAGAGAGAGAGGGAGCGAAGGAAGGGAAAAAAAAACGGAAGTTTTAAGTGGAAAGTCGAGTTCCACCGATAACGACCGATTATCAGAGGCATAATTTATCAATGAAATGAGCTGGCGTGCGGCTAATTAACGAAGAACGAAAGCAAAAGGATGAATCAGTTCGGCGAGGCGAGCATCTCGCTGCGAAAAAAAAAAAAAAAAATTCAAATTCAACATTTCTCGCGGCCGACGAAGAAGAGTTTATTATACGATACGGCGATAAATCGATAATTTGGATTAATAAAACCGAGCGCACGTAACCCTAGCTGAGAGACAAAGGAGAAAAAGTTTCGCCCTGCACAAGGGGCGAATTAGCACATATCGCTGGGCAGGGAAACGTAACATTCATCTCTATTTTTATCTCGGTTCGAGACACAATGCCACTCTCGTTGGCCGCTGGGGATCAGCTGGTTTCCTCCTATATTTATCTCATTTTTTCGTCTCTCGGAACAAAAAGTCTGAAAATTATGATCGTATACGTGAAATTTAATTATAATTCTACTTCAACAAATCAATTGGTTCGATTGCATTTTCAGAGACAATTCAATTCGACAATTCGATTTCCTTCTTCGTCTCTCTCGAAAAATATTTAAATTTAAATATTCGAATTGGAGGAGAAGAGAGAACTTATTCCAAAATATCCACCCGTGGTTAATACACGGACTGTATTATTGAAAATGATCTTCATCAACGTCAAGTAATATCCCTTTGCATCCCATTTGTCTGGCAAAGAATTTCGCTCGCCCACGAGACGGGAAGAAGTCAAGAGAGATTAACCCAGCCCCGTTAAGATCTCCACGTTTGATCCACGAATTTTCTCAACGAGGAGGAAGCCACGATTGAATCCCTTCTTCACGTTTATCATCTCTTCCTTCTCTCTCCTCAAAAAAGTCTCGAGAAAAAAATTCGTCCCTTCGAAACGACGCTCGGGTAATCCTATTTATCATTAAACGAACATACATCATTGCTCAAATATTTCCTTAATCCTAAAATATCCTCATCCACTCAAATACGTAAATTCCTAACATTCTTAACACGTGCTCAATCGAAAATACGATCAAAGCGACCATAATTACAAAGAGAGAAAAAAAAAAAAATATAAACCATTAACACGCTCGTTAAACAACGAATCGAATCGATCATCCAGTTTTCTAAACTGAACCCGCTTAATCGTCCAATTGACTTGAAAAAAAAAAAAAAATTAGAAAAACAGAAAGAAAAACACGCAAGACCTCGAGGAACCCCACGCTCCCCTCCCAGTCAAGAGCGGATCGTTATCGGCGGCGCCCATCGGCGGGCCCGTATCGCGATCGGAGCGTCGTGCATCGGCCAACAACGCCAACAACGCGAGAACGGTGCAGTATGGCAGTAGTGCGAGCAATCACTTGAATTGACGGAAGTGGACGCAAGAGACACAACGGTCGCGGCGGGAGGGAGGGGAGGGAGGAGGGAGAGGGAAGGCTGCGTGAGAGAAGAACGTGGCCGGTGACGTCACATCCGGTTGCTCGTCCAAGTTTCACTCTCTTTTTCTCGCAGGCCGCGCGCGCGCCACTGTCAGGAAGAAACGCGAATGACGCGCGCTGAATTCCTCATCGTACCCCCTCCCCATCGTACCTCCTCGGCGCGCCTCGCAAGCATTCGTGACACGCTGCGCACCTATACACGTGTATACGCGATTTCTTTTCGAATCCATTCTGGAAGGTTCGGGGAGAAGGGAGAAGGAAGGCGATAGTAGAATGTTCGCACTCACCTATCTTACTGTTGGGACTGTAAGGATCGTAGCTGCTGGTGCTCATGGGACTGGCGTAGCCGTTGTTGCTGTTGGGCTGTTGCTGCTGGTGGGCGAGGGGGCTTGAGTGGGCGAGGGGCGGTTGCTGCTGCTGCGACTCGGCGGCGAGCTGTTGCTGTTGGGGATTCCCGTAGACCACGTGCTGCGGCTGCAACGCGGCGGAGGGGGAGCCGACCGGGCTGTTGGCGTTCGCGAGCCAATCGTCGGACCTCGCGCTCTTGCTCGCCGCGGCTATCCCGGGGAAGAGGGCGCCGCCGGTCGTCGCGGCCACCACCGATCCGGGGACCGACGGGGGCGTGGGCGTCGCGGCCGGCGCCGCCGTCGACGTGCCGGCCAGGTGTTCGGGCGTCTCAGCCTTGACCAGGGTCAAGGACGCGGCCCCTGCCACCACAGAGGCGATCGTCCCCCCGACGCCCGCCCCGGCGCTCGAGCCCCCCCCGTTAGTCGTGTCCATGCTGGAGTCGCTGGTGTCCATCGTGGCGGACGTGGCCTGATCCGTAGTGGCTAACCTGGAAGTGGCTGCCAACACGACACCCCCCGTGCCAACCACTCCTGACGCCTCATCGTAACGCACCGCTACGTTCCCGCTCACTAAGCTTGCCACCGTGACGACCGGGTCTCCTCTGGCTCGCCTTCCTCCTCCTCCTCCTCCTCCTCTTCCTCTTCCGCTTCTTTTTCCTCTTCTTCACTTCCCTCTCGAAAAGGTGTCCCTCGACGGGGAGGGAGGGGGTGGCGTTCGTCGAAGGGGAGATGTCGAGGAGGGCGCGAATCTTTTCAGAGGGCAGTGGTTCTCATCGATCGATCGACCCGAGGCTCCCGGGCTCGTTCGGCCGAGAAACCGAGCTCGGCTCGGGTTCAGGGAGCGCGTCGGAATCCTTTGCCGGATTTCCTTCTTTCCTTCCACGCGGGATCCGACCGTGGCTTCTCGCTCCGTCGATTCTTGTTCTTCTTCTTCTTGTTGTTCTTGTTGTTCTTATTATGCATGCGATTATTATGCTTGGTACGTGTCACCGGGGCTTGGATATCTCTCGTTGTTGCACCGCTCTCTGCGGAACTCTGGATTCGGGTGAGCTCGGGTCGAGGGACTTCCTCTACCGCATCTTGAAGTGCGCCTCGAACCGCGGTCCCAGGTGCATACTGATCGAGTCGCTTGCCGCCTTGAGGTATCTGCAACGAAAAGACGATTGCATCCTTTGGTGGAATTTCTTTGAACCGATTAAATGTTAAATATATATATATATATTCTTTTTTCAAGTGAGTTGGCGATAGAAGCTTCTTAAAAATTATTCTCGACGTTGTAAACGGTTTAATTAATGTTTTCGAGAAGAAGAGAGCCGAGACGCGTTTGACAAGGACAGCGGTTGGCTCGGCGGAGTCACGTGGAAGTTGAGCAATCGAGAAAGAAGAGCGTTACGACAACGTTGCGTCCCGGGGACAATGCAATTGTAAATTGATAGGATGACGTTTCTTTTTCCCTTTTCGACTAAGAACGAAAGTTAAAATCGTCCTTCTTGTTTAAATAATTCCTTGTTTGAAAAATTCCTATCTAAATCGAAGTGAAAAAGAGAAAGGAAGCAATCACCTTACCCCTCCAAGGTTCTTAAAAATCCATCACCGATTATCTTAAAACGAACATCACAAACCACCTCTTCCGATACCACCGCAAGACGACCAAGAGTAATTTTTTCAAAAAAAAAAATCACGATATTAAATACGATTCTCTGTACGAAATTAGAGCGACGAAAGAGAAAGAGAGAGAAGAGAGAGAATAATTTCGAAGATCGATATTCGAATCTCAACGAGTCGCATGGACCGCTCGCTTGGATCGCCGCGCCATCTGGACAGCTGTTTCTGCACAGCCTCGAAACGAGACTAAAACGCAGCGGGAATCCCGGATAGAGCCCGTGAAATCCGGCGGACTGACGGGGAAGAAACGTTTGCGAAGCGACGTGCGAACGATTCGAGGGGGGAGGGACGGCATGGTGGCGACGTAGTTGTCCAAATGCGCCCCCTCCATGGCGCCCCATAGGCCTTGAAACGGTGACCAATCGCGAGACAACGGCGAGAACGGGCCGTGCGACTTTCTACGCGGCGCTCACCTCCCCAAAAAGACGATCGAGACGATTTCGATTACCTCTTCCTCCTCTTTTGTTTACCGTTTCTTCATCCATTCCCCCTTTCCCTCGTCGAGATCCCAACTGCACGCACTTTTATATCTCTATCGTATCCTTCTCTCAATCCGTTTTAAATATCGTCGAACTCCTTTCTCGAATGGAAGAATTCGTCGTGAATATTTTCAATTTATTTTACTTTGCTGTTGCTCTATCTTGGCGGAATCGAATTAATTTTTCCCTTGGACAAGACTAGGTGTTGATTTTACAATTGTCAAAGATCGAGATCGCGGGTCTGGATCTATCCGAAAACAACGATTCATGGATAACCATTAACAATTGTCATCTGGAACTCCTAATCCTAATATTTGGATTATCGACGACACTGCAACATTTGCAATACGCAACACACAAGTAACACGACACGAGATCGAAGCTTGAGAAATACACGAAAATTTCCAAAAAAAAGAAAAACAATTCTTTTTAAATCCTCGGTTACTTCTAATTTCTGGGGGAAGGGCGCACACATGTAGCATGCAAATTGGATCGAACGAGCAGGTCCCCCTTCCTCCTGGATAACATCGAAGGGAACGGGGTTAGAAAGTTCCGAAAGTGCGTCAAGAGGGGATGAAAAAGGCGAGTAGTAGTTGCACAGCCAGTAGTGGAATATCGATCGTCTGCGCCCCTTCCCTCTTGGCGCCCAACTCTCGAGAATTCTGGGTAGGGGAGCAGGGAGAGGGGAGGCCAGCCTAACCTTCGACACTAACCCTGACCCACCCCACTAGTAGTCCGCCCGCCAATTCCTGCCTTCCTTTCTTCCGCCTTTCCCTCCAACTATTTCATCTTCCCCCGATGCCTTTGCACTTTTCACCGTTCATAAAAATATACGGAGGATTTTTTCGAAATTCTGCTAATTTTGCAACGAGAGAGAATTCACAAAATTGGAGAGGGAAGAGAAAAATTGTATTTTTTAATTTCTTTTTTTTGAAAGGTGGAAAAGGGAGGATAAACGAAAGCTTAGCCTCTAGAAAATTCTATTTTCGAAGAATTCACCATCTCGAAAAGTAAAAAGATTCAAGCCCCACTTCCCATCATAGCTATCTTTTGCTATCCCCAAACTCTCGTCGATTTTCTTCTCAAACTGAAAAGCAAAAGGCGACGGTATTCAATTTCCAATAATTGCGGCTGTAAAGAGGCCTCCCCCTTTCTTCCGTTTTTCGTCGTGAAAGCCGGGCGAGAAACGCATCATCGCAACAGCCGCTGGTATCGAAACACGTTCGGATATTATTACGGATATTGAATTCGTGTCGGGGTTGGACGTGCGCGTCGAATCGTAAATTGAACGGCGCGGCGGCTTGGAGCGCGGACGGCCACCACGTTACGCCACGAGATTATATATCAACAGGTAGCCCCTCCCCATTTTTCTCGCATTAGCGCCGTTAAATCGAGCGAAATCCTGTCCCCGATCGGGGCGAACATCATCCACGAATCTCTCGAAGAATGGAAAATGTGGTCGACTAACGAAATGAACTCTGAAAATTTTTTCGAATTGAGAAACAGTTACGTAAGTAGCAAATAAAAAGGAAGAGACCCACGAAAGAGGAAAGGGCGTGAGCTATCGAGAGGAGGAAGAAGGAAAAGAAAGTAAAAGGGAGCGAGATAGATAGAGGAACTGGAGAGGGAAAAATGGAGGAAACGCAAACAGGACATCTAGGTCAATGCCTGGCCTAGCTCTAGGATGCGAATCCCAGCTGCGACCTCCGGAGCAATAAATCCCTCCAACCCCTCCTCCAATCGAGCCATGAACTCTCCACGAGCCACCGGAGAATGCGGGAGGTCGCCTCGCTCTCTGGAGGCCGACTTTCAAACTCGGCGAAACCGACGAAAAATTGAAGCAAGAAACTTAAGTAAATGGAGAGGAATAAATTATTTTGTTTTAATATACGATAAATATAAGAGATAATTTCTAAGTATATCTCTCTAAAAAAGAAAGTACTTGAGCGAAATCTGAAACTCCCTGCCCCGCAAATATCCTCCGGCTATCGCTTCCGCGGTTCTACTTCGTCAGAAGTAGAGAGAGGGAGAAAAAAGGGTTCGTGGAAGGCAGCAGCCCAGGGCTGGAATCTGCGGTGGAAGCAGCAGGGAGGGGGGTAAGTACGCAGGGACTACATCCGGCCGAGGAGGATGGAGAAAGCGGAGAGAGGACATCTAGGTCAATGCCTGTCCTCGCTCCAGGGTTCGTATCCCGGCTACAACCTCCGATCAACGCCACCCACTCTCTGCGTCGAGATTCTGCCCAACTCTCCATCTCCGCTGCACATTCGTATTCTCTGCAACGAAACGAATAATGGTATCCTCGAAAACTGCGAACACTCGACGATTTCTTCGGAATAAAACGAGTGGAATTTTCGAATCTTCGGTCGCGCTAACTTTCCCTCCTCGAGAGAGAAAAAGGGTTTGCCAGAAGAAGATCCGATTCTCGAGGTTCGAAAAGTGTTTTCGAAATGAGATATCGGAGGAAATTCATTTCTATCAGTGTCTTTCACCCCACCCGGTATAAAGCGTCTCTCCCTCTCACTCTCTCCTAGCAACTAGGCCATCAGATCGATCCTGCGGCGGCACCGACACCGCTGCAACTATTGCCACCACCACCGCCGCCGGTTCGTCGTCTCAAGTTTGTCTGGCTTGGTCTGGGTTAGGTCTGGGTTAGATCCACTTCGAGGCCACTCCAGACTCCGGATTCCGGCCGCGCGGAGAAACAGAGTTTGCCGCCTGGTAAAATGCGGTTTCTTCTTTGCGCGCAAAATTTATCGATTCTCCTTCTCCGATTTTTCCCTCGAAAGTTTAGTTTAGAAGGGAAGTTTGGAATGGCGATTATTTGGAGGAATGATTGGAAAGGGGGGAGTTGAAATCGCGTTGCGGAGGAAGATTATTTCTACTCGTTCGAATTTTAGGAATTTTAATTCGAGAGAGGATGAAGGGGTGGAAGAATCGTGCGACCTGGATGCAAGAATTGGTAAGCAGGATCAATTTTTCCTTTTCTTCGAGAGGGAACCGATCTTATCTCGATTGGCCGAGATTGCCCCGAGCCTTTTCACATTATGGCAACTGTTGCACAATCATTATTAACTAATTAAACGTTTGAAAGGAGTTCTGTTTATCTTAAGGTCGCGCAAGAGTTATGCGATTTAAACTCTTACTGTCGTTTCTTCTTTTTTTTTTTTAATTAAAGCGTCGATATCGAGGAGAGCGTAGCCTCTAAATTGAATTTCGATATCGTCGATCCAGAGATCAGAAAGACTACGTCTTTTCCAAGTTTCTTAAAATTTCGATAAAATTTTTAGCTTTGTTAATTTTCAGTCATTTTCCCAGACAATCGATGCGCCTTTGAACGATCGATAGCGATCGACACTGATCCAAACGAAACGATGTTTGCACGATCCAGACCGAACGCTTGTCTGCTGACCCGCAAGTAGGTCGCGACAGCCTCCATTCGAAAGTTCATGGTCCACACCACGAAGAAAACACAATGGACCCTCTCCTTACCTTTAACCTTTATCATCGTCTCACTTGGAATTCTCCAAACTCCGATATCTCTCTCTCTCTCTCTCTCCTCTCGTGAATTCAATAATCACAGGAAAAGAGCGATACTTTTTTTCGTGGCTTATTCTTAAAATAATTTTATACCATATAAATTCGTGTTCGAAATTATGATAAATTGGCGCAATTGTTCTTTGAGTTTCGTCATCAACTCTAACTCTGACATATTCGTTTCAAAAATTTGTCCAACACTTGGTTCGCTCGGTGTTGAATAATCGTTGCAATTTGAGGCATCGGAAACGGGGCAAGATTCAAAGTTCTTGATTCTCCGGCAGGGAAGTCGTAGAAAGGAAGGGAAGTGTTTAAGCAGAAACTGCTGAGCCACTCCAGTGCATCAGAGAAGGCTCGCAACACGCTCTGCTGACTCTGGGATCTTTACTTTGTCTCTGGGCGAGTCTCTCGAGCAAAGTCAGCCTGTAACACCGTTTCTATTCAAACGCAGAGGGCCTCGATCGATGTCCCTTGAATGGGACCCAGCCTCCACGTTTCCACCCAGTAATCGTCCCCCATTTTCAATTCCTGTTATTATTCCATTTCATTATTTTATTAACGCGCAACAAAATCCTCGATTACAAAGACTCGACTATCACAATCTCTATAAAAAAATAAAAAAGAAGAAGAAATCTTAAAGTGTCGAGATGACGAAGTAGCAAAGTATCTCGATACATCGTTTCAACTTTTTTTTTAGAAAGGAAAGAATAAAGAAAAACGCAAGAAAGACGTTATATATATATTTCAAGATCATACTTCGATCAAAAGAAAAAAAAATAAATAAATAAACTTCACGAAATTTATTTATCAGCTTTTCAAATCGACGCGCCGCGATTGTCGCGAACAAGTTGGTTAAGCAGAAGTAATCTCCATGGATTTTTGCGTGGGAGAGGTGCAAGTGAATTTTCCATTGAAAATCGAGGAGAGCCGGGAACGTGATTCGCTCGCCACGAGAGAGAGAGAGAGAGAGAGGAAGGGGGCCGAGGAATCGATTTCTCGGTTATTCCGCGCTGCACCAGGGGTGCATGCGCGTTGCAAGTAGGGCAGAAGAGACGCTGACAACGACGCCATCGTCGAACGCGTCCGTCGCAATGAAAACGCAAGTGGGAGCGCGCGAGTGGGAATGGAGGAAGAAGTTGGAGAGAGAAATGCACAAGTTTAGGATGAAAATAGACATGGAGAAGTTTTTTTCAATAATTTTCACTTATCTTTAAATTTCGATCGCTTCGAATCGATGATTCTTCATCTTCTATCTTGTCGAATTTAATATTTAGCGATGCGAGGGACGGAATTATTATTAAGTTATCAGAGGTAAATTAAATGGCAAGGAAGACGAACTGAGAGAAGAGAGAGAGGGAAAAAAGGGGGATCATTAAGACGAAAAACAGATTGAAAGGAAAACCGGTAGAGGACAAAAGATTCTAGCAAAGAACGAAGATCAAAGGCGAATTACCGGGACAGAGTCGGCCGAAAGTGGAAAAAAGAAAGAAAGGAGTGGAGAGAAAAGCTCGAGAACAAGTCAATGGAACATAAAAACCGAAGTATAACACGTGTCACGACGATGAACAAAGGAAGAAGAAAGAAATGTCTCGAAAAAGAAAACAGAAAAATAAAAAAAAAAGAAAAAACGAAAAAAAGAATTGTAAAGAAAGAAAGAAAAAGTAATGGAACATTCAGACATGAACACTCTTTGAGGAAATTCTAGGTTAGAATAAAAAAAAAAAAATCAACCAATAACATTCAGATGTTACACAGTTATTTATATACACACGTATGAAAAAAAGAACATCTATTTTTCCTTTCCTATTTAATTCTTATGAATAGAAAAATATTGTTCTCGCCGAGGAAGGGGAAGAAAAAAATATTGGCAGGGAAACGGAGTTGAAAAGGGAAGAAGGATGCGCAGAAACGATGGAAGAAGGCATGGATCCGACAAAAAACGTCGACACAGGCTCCTGCGAGCGAAGAGGGAAGCGTGCAGACAACGGGAAGCGGAAGGAAGAAGGGAGATAAGCGGCCACTCTCTCTCTCTCTCTCTCTCTTTATCTCTGTCAATGCACACAACACACATGTCGATCTAGTTCATAGAACAAGGCTGAATGCCAAGTCACACGAACGCGTGACACGATGCAGAGGTGAGGAGAGGAAGGTTGCTACGTTCGTCAAATTCGAGGATATTAAAACGAATAATTTCGATCCTTGAAACTGCCGTTTTATTCCATTATTCGAGAAAGGAATAATTTGTTCGAAATTTAAATCGTATCTGTTAGCGAATTGATCGCGCTCTCTCTCCAGTTAAATATAATGACGAGTGTGTGGGAGAGTTAATTTGGCGGGAAATTTGAATCGGATATTGAAAATCATAGCGTTTCCACGAAGAGTTTTCATTATTCTACGAGTCTATCGGGTTACGCGTTAATAATAGCGCCTTTGATATTAAAATAACTCGGTGACGCGACATCATTGGTCCATTCGTAGATCACGGTCAAGGACACTCGTTACCATCTCGCGGCAATTCTTTTTGGTTCCGCTTAACGACAGATCTCTTTCTCGATAAAATCGTCGAGCTACCAACACCAGGTTTATATACACATATATTGAATCAAATTGTATCCAATTTTTTTATTTTCTCGTTATCTCGTCGTTATCTTAATTATCAACCGTTCAAACCAGTTTGGAATTTATCGAATCGATGATCGAATCGATCGTTATCCGTTTAAGAGGAATACAAATTTTTTTAAAGAAATTTTTTTTCCAAGAGAAAAACAACTCGATGACGAAGAACGAAGCTTTTTAACTCTCTTATGTATTCTTATCACGTCCAACTGATAACACGTATCACGGAATGCCTGTTGACTGATATTAAAAGTTTCTCGATCCGAGAAACTCTTGAACTTGAGGGAAGGCCTTGAACCAGCCTTTCAAAAATCATAACGTGAATGAAATTTCATGAAATTGAAACGACGCGATAAAACGACGCGGATTCGAGAATGGATTTTCATTTACCGAACCGTATCGAATTTCTCGACTAATGGGAACACGAAGGAGATTGCCAGTTTCGTTACACCGAGTCGAGAAATGCAACTGGGTCTCCACACCTCGAAATAGCACGTGCATCATCTAGCTTCCAACGCGACCACGAAATACTTCTCAAATTCGTAATTCCCGCGAAATTATTAGAAACTGGAGACAGATACGTCAACTTATAAATATCTTAGCCCGATTATAAGCTGGAAAATAACCGGACACGATTTTGTAATAAGCAAAGTACTTCGCAGAAGTGAAACTGAATTTGAAATTATAGCCAAAAATTTTAACCTTGAAGCCACGAACAATACACTCGTGATGGACGTATTATTTTACATTTGAGTTATAAAACGATCGTCAATTCCAGTTCTTTAAATAACACTTTCTACAAAACAAATCCTGATATCAAATATCTCGTTCTAACCTCGATTGAAATTTTTCGCGTTGAAACTATTCCGTAACGACTTTCTTTCGCAATTTTCCCTTCTCTCCTTTTTTTTTTTACATTACGTCGAACGAACGTCAAATACGGACTCCACAGGGCGTAAATATCATCGAGCGACACATCGAAATCGTGGCATCCTAACCTATACGCAACCTCGTCACAAACGAAACCGAAAACTCTCGATAACTTTGACACGAGCTATGTTTATGATCGAATTATATTCCCTTAGATTCGTAGAACTCTGGATGGAAATCGGTTTTCTCGATTAAATAATTAATTTACGAGAGACAAACGTATCGAATGCGTGCACTCGCGGAATTGGTTACACGATCGAAAATAGCGCGTGTTCCGAAAAACATTTATAGAATCCTCTTCCTCGATCCTCTTTTCAATCGTCGAATCATTTCGCAAATGCGTTACAAAAGAAAAGATAAACGGACATATCAATTTAGCTTTCTTCCGATATTATTTTGTCGAAATACCTTCAATTTTTTTACATCTCGTATCCAATTTCGTACGTATATATACGATAATTGTTGCATGTCGAGCGATCGTAAATCATAGCCGAGTTTAGGACCCGTTGTTTGTTAAAAATTATCGAGATTCGAGGCACGAAATTACGATTTCCCTTCTTTCTCTCCTCTTCTTCTTCTTTTTCTTTTCTCTTTTTTTCACCAGATGATCCAGAGGTTTGTGGCCGAGGCCCGTGACAGGGCGGCCAATATTACGAATGCAACTTTCCCATCTGTTTTTAAGATTTTACGAGGAACTATAAACTTCGTCGACCATACTCTGGCAGAATTATTAGGCTCGTTAGAGCAAAGCCGCATTAAAGAAGCGAATTTGCGACCGGTCGGTCGCAATTTATCGATTTCACGGGAGCTTACGGTAAAACGAGTCTTGGCCTCCGCTCTGTCTGGGAACCGGTCAAAAATAATCAATTTCGGTGGAACAGTTGCACAGCCTTTCGCCTTTCATTTTTACGATGATCGATTCGTTAAACGTCCATTCAAAAGATGCTATTTTAACCTCTCGGCTTGATATCGCGTGTTACACCACTCTATGTAACCAAAACTTCCCTAGAACGCCGTCCCATTACCCACCTCGTGCTACCGTTCGCTTCCATAATAATATTTTTTTAACGAAATCACCGCGATCGTTGCGCGAATAGGTTAATAATTACACGGTAGAAAAGTTTCCCATGTAAAATCGATTGAAACATCTTGTGCGAAAAATTCGTCGAATTAACGCCTAACGAGCGTATCGAGTTATTCCACAACAAAGAACAAATTTTCTTTTTTACAGGAACTTTAGAGCCGCTGATTTGAATATAATGGTTCCACATGAAAACCGGACGCATTTCTTAAAGGCGCCTCTCCACAACTTTGTTCCGAGAGAGAAAAATTTCCCTAGGACGATTTTAAAAAAAGGATAACCTTCCTAAAGTTGCATCCCACAAACGGAGAAAACAGGAAAGCTGTCGAGAAACGAGAAAGTTCCAACTCGCGAGAATTGATTCATTAACAGTGGAAGAAAAGTTGGAACAGTTCGGTTTGTTTGATCGGGTTCGAAAATTGTGTCGAAACGGCGCGGCGAGGTCAAGAACCACGGATACGTTCACTAGGACCTCCCGCGGCGAACGAATCCTCCTCCTCCTCGCCGCTTATACCCCCTTTGACCCCTGCTCCTCCAACGTTTCGTTCATTCTCTTCTTTTTTACGCGGTCGCACATGGCCGGGCACAACCGGCCGTTTGTGTACATTTTCGAGCACGTTGCTCGCCCGGTATTTTTGTCTCGAAGAAATCGGTGAACCAAGTTCATCGCGAAATAATCCGTCAGCTTTTCGCTTTTCGTTCGAGCGATTTCGTGGAAACGTTGATAAATTTCGTGGGAAAGTTATAGGTTAATTTTAAATCATTTCTTTATTTTTTTTTTTTTTTTTAAGGCGTTTTTCTATCAAATTTGTCAAATTTGTAAAATATATTCGTATGATTCTGAAGATTGTTTTTATCTTTGTATCTATTATTCTCAAGCGTTCGTATTCTGGGATACGTTGTCTTTGGTAACGAAATTTCTTAATTGGATTCTGGTAATGTAGGCTTATAAAGTTTCGTTCTCCGTGTATTTTTTCAAATTTTAATATCATCATATCTATAAAATATTCTTAGAGAATCTTAGACCGATCGTTTTCTATTCTATGCGAACGCGGATTTAGGAAAAAATTAATTTTATCACCGTTTAAACCAGATATAAAAATTTTCGTCTCGATTCGATCGTTTCGTATTTTCTCAGGCATTCAGAGAATTCGATAAATAACTAGGAATATCCCTAGCTAACTGATCAAACAGCGTACTACGTAAAAAGGGGTTTGTTAGAGACGAAATTAAGGCAGCTAAATGATCGATTAAAGGCGGCAACACGTCAAAGGTCTCGTTTTCATCGCGGCTAATTGCGTTCCCCTTGAAGATTGTTCGAGACAGGATCCTCGACAAAGACGGGCAGAAATAACGATTCAGGAAGCCGACCAGTCGAACAGAGAGACAGAGAGAGGGAACAAAGAGAAAGTTCGGAACAACCCGGTGAATCTCGCAAAACAAGAAGAAAAAGAAGAAGAAGAAAAAGAAAAAGATGAAGAAAAGAAAGAAACGCGGAACCGCTACAACATTATACCGCCAACTGGTTACCTCGATCATTCTAAGTAATTAAGAATGAGAGAAGAGCCTTCTCTAAAACTGCCAACGAACCAAGAATCTCGAGGGGGATCCTCGATAAAAATCTCCTCTTGTGGATGTTTTGGTAATTAAGACAAAGAGAAGGAGAGGGGAGGGGGAGAGAAAAACTCCAGTGCAAATGGAGTTTCGATGTCCCGGAATATAAAATATCTAGCTTCCCTTTAATTCCAACTTTACACGCGTCTCTTTTTCTTTTTTCCTTCGGACAGAGATGTCTTCTTTCACTTTTCGTACTTGATATACACTCGCGAGTATATAAGTGCATATATACGAGAGACACGTTCTAATATATTAAACGGAGAAATCTGTCTAGGTACAATTTAGATGAAGAGGCCGTGACGAGGAGGAAAGCTAAAGGTGTAGGGAAATGTTTGAAACGGTGCAGCGTTACGAAACGGGCCCGGAATAAACCAGCGGAATAAATCGTGGAAAGAAAAAAAGAGAAGAGGAAGAAGAGGAGAAGGAGAGGAAGAAGAAGAAGAAGAAGAAGAAGAAAGAGGAGGGGACGGACGAGTAGTTGGCGTGGGCGGGTATAATCTCGCAAAGTTTACTCGCGCATCTACGACACACCGGCAGGTTTATTGTGCCGGCGACAAACGCCGCGGAGTACATCAAACGCGCGCATTACACGCGCTTGTTTACGCCATGTTTGGACGGCGACCTCGTGTGCACGCCTTCAACGCACAATTTCCTCCAACCATTCCCTTCTCGAATTTCGCCTCACATCCCCCCTCCTTCTTCCTCGCGCGATCCCTCTTTTCTCCTCCGATTAAAAAAAAAAATAGAATCTTTTTCATCAACGAAATTCCACTTAGTCGGTACATTTTAGTTATCCTAATCGTCGATTAATCGGTTCGAATGATTGAAACTCGCATTAGCAACGAAGCAGCTTCGGTCGAAAGGGTTTCGATAATTAAGAGCGAAAGAGTCGAGAGCGAAAAGAAGCGTAAAGTCGATAAAAAAGGACGAGGAGGAGGAAGACGAGGGGGAGGGGGAAGGGATACCGAGAGAGGCGAGGTCCTTTCGCGATGCAAACAGAGGCGCGCCACGATCGCTTTTGATCCCGTAGGAATGTCGTCGGCCGTGAGAGAAACGAGAGCCCGGCCGTCCTGGTTGAGATAAGAAAACTCAGCCGGTACGACGAGGGAAGATCTACCGCTCGTGGCCCTCCCTAGTAGCGAAAGTGAGGAGGAGGAGGAGGCTTCGTAATCGGCCTTGAACTCTCGGCCAGGATCGGTGATCTCAGCGTGAATGTAAATTCTGATAAAGGATGTGGGCGTTCGTAAGTTCGAAGAGGAAAAAAAAAGGGAAAAGGACAAGGCGTCACGCTGCCACGGATCGCCAAAGCGTGCGTCGTTCTGCGAATAGCGAATCCGTGTCCTGCTCGAATCGCGCCGCCAGCGCCCTCTGCGCTGCCAACGCGATCCGTGTGAATCTAAAAGAATCCAAAGACTCTGTTAGAATTCTTTTTTTAACCGTGGGGAGTGAAATTGGAGGGAGAAGAGGGGAGAAGCCGTATTTACCTTGCGCCAAACTGATAATAGAAGTCCTGAAGGTAAGTTTATCAGCGAATTTGTATACCTTGCTCTTTTAAACCGTGCCTCTTCCCTTTCGTTCTTAATTCTAACCTCTCCGGATATCGTTCTTCGAGGCTCGCGTTAGGAAAGGAAACTTCGATCATCGACGATAAGTGTGTTTGCCGTGAAAATGAATATACTTACTGCGCGATGAAAAATTATTCGTGGACAGTATGTGCGACTCACCTGCAACAGAAAAGAAAAATAGAAAATCACTTCGCCCGTCAATGATTTATCGATATTTATTAATGATCGAAAAAAGAAAAAAATGAGCAAGAAAAATAGCCATAAAAACTTTGATTAACGACTAGTAAAATGGCATTGGTGTTTCGATTTTTGTGTTATCATCGCATCCCAACGACCGATGCCCTCCACGTTCTTTCCTTTCTCTCTCTTTTTTATCTCTTTCTATATCTCTATCTTTCTCTAGGCCATCTGTGACGTGTTTCTCCTTGATTCTCACCGATGTCGTTTAACAATGCACTCTCGTTGGCTCGGATATAACCTCGCCATTGTCCCCCTAGACAGTTTCAGGCACGCAAGAAAGAGCGAGAGGTGAGAGGGGAGCGGAGGCTTGCCACGATATCCCGACGAAATACAGAATGTCTGGCTTAACTTCACGCGAGCATAATGCGGACATTCAGACACATCGTGGAACAACAAGCGCGAGTAATAAACCCTCGGTTGTCTGACTTTTTGCAGTGCCATCTTTTTTCACGACCATCGATATCTGGTCTCTCTCGGAACTTTTAAGGCTAGACTTTAATGGCAAGTTTCTCAAGTTCGGCCATGTGAAAATATTTGAATTTGGATTTTGATAGAGGAGGTTTCGATGGAAATGCTTGTTGCACAAACCGGTTGCAACAAGTGGTTACGTGGTCAATAAGGTTAATGGGCAAGATGAGTTTGAGGTTAGGTTACTCGAGTTTAGCGCACAAGTGGTCGTGCACGTATTCTATATCCTTATTTAAATTAATTTAATGCGTGTAATACGAAAGGAGTATAGATATTATCTCTTGGGATATTTTTTAAATCAATTTTGAACGAATCGAATTTTTATTGTACCATTGCACTCGAACAGATAAACAAACAGAGCTCGAAATACGTAAACAGTTACAAATCATCCTCGAGTTTCCTCGAAGAATCCATAAAACCCGCCTCGAAATCATCACTGGTAAATTCGAGATACAATGATCACCAGAACAAATTGACCAATTCTGTTCAGTAAACAGCGCATAATTTAGATCTGTCAGGGATCGCGCGCACGTGTTTGGTGTGAAACAATGAGACGCGTGCCAAATTTCTCTGCAATTTCATTTTCACGCGAGAGATCAAGTCGCAAGAAACGAATAAATAAAATTAAAAATGATTGTTAATTTCGAGAGAAGCAATTTGATTGATTATACAATTATTTAAATATCAAATCTGATCACGAGTTAAGGATCATAATATTTAAACAAAATTTAGATAGATTTCTCTTCTCTTTAATTCAAGAATTAAACCCGAATTATTAAACCCAAATCTCGATGAAATATTCAAAATTTAGATTGTTCCAATATAGATTAACGAAATCATGGAGCATTCAACCATAGATTATTCAAAATCGTACATAGCCATCCAATCACTAGTTAAATCTAAAATATTCAACTACATATACATAAAACTCAATAAATTATCTCTTCTTCGATCACAGACACGGACAGAGATACTATAGTTTAAACAAAACAAAAATTACATTTAACTAAACTTAAGATACTCGATTCTTCAAACTAATTAATCATACACGGAATATCATAACCTCAAAAAAAAATTATCGTACAAATTCTTAAAGCTTATATTTCAAAATAAGACCGATTCCAAATATTCGACTCATAAGATTCTAATTTTGGACTCGTTTTAATCAAACGGGAATAAAGAGGCGAGAGGCCGATAATCCACACATCCTCGATGCTGAACGTCGAGCGAGTGCATTTCTCCTGGCTATTATTCCCGGCAAGCTCGGCCTTGCACTATCTTTGCCAACTCTGGCCAATGCTATTTATAGGGGTGAAGCTTTGAAAGTCGACGTCCAGGTCACGCCGGACCCTGAACGCCAAAATACGCGCACGGCCAGTGTATTGGACAGTGTCTTCGCCCTCTTCGGGCCAAGATCCGCAACTATCAATCGGATGCTGACGTAACGCACGAAGGGGATATATCGGGATATTCGATCTCTCCAAAGAGAAAACTTTTATAATAAATTACCAATCTGATAAAAATAACAATAACAGATCGACGATCAGATTTTGAAGTAATATAAAATTTAAGCGAAATTGATTGGATCAATCAAAGATATGAATAATCGATTTAAAGATAACGCTCTTCTTCCTTCGAATCCATCCATTTAAGCGAGTAAAATTCCATTTTATCCGTCGATTTCAACGATTGCCGGGAGAAAACCGCCGAAACTTAACGAACGAGATCGTTGCAGCGAAGATAATGCCTGCTTATTTTCGTCTTTATCATCGAGTTTCACCGTTTCTGGCACGGCTCAGGCCCCTCCAGACGCGACGTGCAATGATCCCTCGACCGTGTTGGATCAATCGTTAACCAACGACCATTGCGACACGCGACGTCGCACGCACGAGGAGGATTCGTATCCATCCTCCACCTGTCTGTCTTCTCCTCAATTTGGCACCGTTTCGTTTCGTTTCTCGAACGTTAACCGAAACACGATCGCCTTTCCCGCGGTCATGATGGATGGACGATCGAAACTAAAAATGCTAGAAACGAGCTTTCCATCTTCTAGCTGCTAGAAGCCCCCTCTGGCGGTCATTTCAAACGAACACCAATCGGTTTGATTGAACTAGGGAATTTAGATATATTTTCCTAGAGAATTTGTTTGAATTTGTTCTTACTGACGAAATAAGAGTCGAGTAATATCCTCGATTGTGATATTGATAAATTAATAGACGAATTCTTTTCGTTGGGAAGGAAGGAATACGTTATTGGGATTAAACGTATTTCTCTCTCTCTAAAGGAATTTATTTAGGAAGTCGCAACTCGCAGAACCCTCCAGAATACTTTAGCCAATATGGCGCCGTATTTCACAGGCAATCAAGGCAACACGTTATTTTCGCATTGTCCGCCCGCAATTACGTCGATCGATAAATCATTCGTCGGGCTCCCTTCATAAATCAACCAACTGTCTCGAGACTGATCTTTAGCCTCTCTCTTCTTCCCTCCTCTTCTCCCTCCTTCTTTCTCTCTCTCTTTCTCGTAACACACATTTTTCAGTTTGTTATTTCGAGTGGATCGTTTCCATGGGGCTTTCACTTTCATTACCATTTTATTACCGTCAACGCGGATAATAAAATCATTTTCCCTTCCCAACAAATTTTTTCCCTCGATTTTTACTCGAAAATTGTGTGTTAAACCGTGCAAGTTATCAGGTTATTAATTAATAACGCTCGCATCGAAATTCAACGTGGAACGAGAAGTATATTACAAAAAAAAAAAAAAATAAATTGCACGTAATGACAGTCCATAATTCGTTTTAACAAATTCCCTCGATTAAATTCAATGTTTTGATGATTAATGTTTAATTTAAAAAAGTTAACGATAATAAAAAAGATTCTTACGAATCGCAATTACGTAAAATTTCAATTTAAAAAAAATTCAAAAGGAGTGTGAGTGTGAGCATTTTCAATAAAAGAAAAAAATAAATAAATAAAACAACACTGAAAATTAATCGAACGTAATCCGTTCGATTCGATCCGAAATCGCTCCAAGATCGATCCTCCCAACAAAAATTGCAAGAGAAGAGCAAGAGACACTCGTGGGCAAAGTGAAGCCTGTAAAAAGCGAGTGCAACCCGGCCACGAGGAAAATGTCAGCCTGGTTGACGTAACTGGAGGTAAGGAACCATGTAATTACCGGGTTGGTGTCCGTGCAAGGAACGAGCGTGTTCGAGATTTACGCCTGACAAATCGCGGGCTGCCTTGGCCCGCATTCGACGTCCTCGAACGCACGTTCGATGCTTATCGACGCGTCGCGTCGCCACTGTCGCCACCGTGTCAATTAGAATATGGTTAAGTTTGGTCACGTGACATCTCTCGCCTCGTGACTCTTGCTGCGGTGTACGGGATGGTTTTAAACGGAGGAATATCGTTCGAGCGACGAGTAACGCTCGTGCGAGGAAATTTTTGCACACGAACGGGAGAAAGAGAAATAGTAAAACGAAAGGGTCGATCGTTTGTGCTTAATTCGATCAGTTTCGTCATTGCTATTTATCGGATATTTTGGGGATTTATATTACCGGCAGAGCGTATTATTATTACGAAGGATGCCGGAGTAAAAGGAGCGACTCGGAAGAAAGGTGGAGGGGAAAATGAGAGAAAAGGAGGGAGAGGGAACTGAAACACGAGACTCGAAATGCATCGAATGACCTTTGAGGAGGTGGATTACGGCGAACATTCTGGAGAACGTGGTCACGAAGTTGGAGGGCAAGTATCGATCGAGCGGCACGCGATGCACTTTTTCCTCCGGATCGCAATTCCTCGAAGGATAAACACGTGGGGGATCGTGAAACCGGAGACCCACTTTGTATTCTTATTATTAATTTTTCGCTTTGCTTCCTTCTCGACTAAGCTGACAGAAATTTAAATTATCGGAATTTCACTTGGATACTTGGCGTAATAACAATTTTTTTCACTCGAATCCTTATAATCTCTTCGATCCTTCCCTCCCACTGTAATTATTTACCCGAAACACGAAACTGCTTTAACCAATAATCATAAAAAATTCTTCCGACCAATTAAAAATCGGATAAGGAAAAAAGTTTAAAAAAATTCCCCAAATTTCAACCCTTGATTCTACGAATTGGGACAGACTCGTAAGATTTAATCACCGGACGGTTAAAATTAAAAAAGAAGAAGATAAATAAGAACGAAATCGTCCATTATCGTGATTCCACCATTTTTGTTCACCGCGCAGAAATTACAATTGCAGAGAAGGCTCGCAATTAACCGAGAGAGAAGATTTCGGGGGCGAGGATTTCATCCCTGCGAGGAAGTTGGCGAAGCTGCCGAGCGGAAGTGGTTGAAAAACGCTCTCGAAGGTGGGCTTGTTACCGGGCCGATCGATAACACGGTCTCGTTGCCTCGATCCACTCGCGCTTTCGCGAAAGAGAAAGACCGGTTTTTCCAAGTAACACGCTCTGTGCCACCAGATTCCACGGGGCAACGGTCCAAAAGATCGATCGATCGAGTCGAGATGAAACCGCAAATTTCATTTTAAATTCTATACGGTTTGATGAATTTGATGAATATTTTTCCTCTTTTTTTTTTTTTTTCTAATTGATGATCGAAATATCGTGATTTTAGATCGACATAGAAGGCATTTTGAATATGAAATAGCAGGAGTTTATTCACAATTCGAGCGGATATTTTTTTGAGAATTAAAGTAACGACGATTTCGTAAATCTCATTTTTTAAATTTTATATCGTTTGGTGAATATATTTTTTTCCAACGATTGAAATGTTATAATTTTACATCGATCGTATAGAATTCGAATGATTTTCCACTCTGAACAGTTGTTGATGAATATTTTCTTTAGAATTAATTTCATATAATTTGATGAATTTGACGAACGTATCTCTCTTAATTCGATTATTGAAATATTGTAAACTATTTTAGATCGCATTAGAAGATATTTCGAACAATTGTTGATGGATGGATTTTATGAAATTATAACTAACGATCTTATAAAACAAGGGAATGAAAAAATTGGTATCATTATCATACCTTTTAACAATAATTTTTATTTTCTCGTATCCAATTTTTAATCAATTGCAATCCAAAACATTTTTATCCATGTCAATAATAATGAACATTCCACAAACAGTGATTGTCGAAAAATCCCGTCACATTAATAACATTGCAGTATCATCGTCATGGTAACTAAAGGTACGAAATTCAGAGGTTCGTGGCAATCGATAACCCTGACCAGATCGTATCGCGCCCACGCCGCCTATCGTTGCAATAATTACACCGCAAAATGAATTATAAGCATTATCAAACGCGTTGATTGTTACACAATTATTATACACTGCGTGTAATTTCACCGACGAAGGTCGAACTTTGATATTTTCGTAGCAAAAAAAAAAAAAAAAAATTATTTAAAATAATTAACAATTTTCTCTCGTTCCGTTCAATTTCACGAATAGAACGAATAAATGCATTGTATAATCAAATATTATGCAATCACTGGATTTATGATGGGCGGGACGGAAGAGGATTCTTAATTTAAACCAGTAGACGTGTTCTGGCGAGAAAGATAAGAGTCGAAACGCGTGTAATCGATCCCCTTCCGAAAATAATTTATCCCTCCGATCCAATTTCGAAAAAAAAACTCACAATACCAATTCGTACCTTTCATTCCCCTAATTAAAATCCGATTAAGCCGTTCCAATATGAACGCAATTCACGCAAATTCAAGAATATTCACCAAACATTAAGTCGTAATCTCCAAAGCTAAAGAAAAGTGGATCTAGATTCCACCAAGCATTGCGATCGACCTCGCGAAGAAGAGGAAGAAAGAGGGACCTAAGGACGAAGAGCTGGAAACTGTGATTTCGAAAAAAGAGAGAAAGAAAAATATTGGAGCGCTAAAACGATGGAAGAAGGCTGGCCAGCATGGAGTCTGCGGTAGATTCCCTCGGTGCGGAGTATAACTCATGATGGCTATTATGGCGTACAGCGCACCGTAACAGCTTCACGGTGTTCAATAGCATAATTGCGACCGAGGATCGCGCGCTTTACGGCGTATTAGCATAATATTCTATGAGGGGTGCGCGGATCTCCCGATACCAATTATCCCGACCGATGGGACGAAGAAAAGTTTCACCCGAGTTGTACTCGATTAAGCCCGTTTTCGAAAAGTTGATTTTCCAATCGTGGAGGAATATTAATTTTTTAGGAAATTTTGGCTCGAAATTCTACTTTGAAATTCGTCGATTAAGGGGAGGAAAATGTTGGGGAGGCGTTGATATTGAACGTTGAAAAAGAGTGGGAAAATAAAGAATGAATAATAAAAGAGAATAGTAAAAAGTGTCGGTGTCGTGTTGATTAATACAGTTTAATAAAAGATTAGAATGGGTAAGAAGGTCCAAGATTTTATAGTAATACGAAAAATTAAAAATTCATTGTAATTTCTCGTTAGACACGGAGGGAACCGGTTTTGTAATGGACATTTAAGAAGATGGAATTTCTGAATGATTGATCAGATTCACACGCCCTAATGGGTCAGCAGGAATACGGAGAACGTGTTGGAAGAAACGATGGAAAGTAGGGAGAGCATAATTGCTGCAAGTGCTCATAATTCTTGGCTCTAATCGATTACATCGGTACGGCCTAAACTGCTTAATATAATTTAACTTACATATCTGCCTTCAACGAGCCCAACACTTCGTTTAACACGAATAAGTCTCTTCTTATTTATATCTTACGGAAATAATCGGAACATTAAAAACATCATTAATATATTACAAGATATAAAATAGAAATATTTGATGAAAAACATTTCGATTTCGATCGATTAAATAAAAAAAAATCGCTCCAAATATCGTTAACGCCGATATTTCATCACTCGTTGGCAGAGATATTACTTTTCCCTTCGAAAAAAAAAAAAAAAAGAATAAATCTTTACAAAAAATCCGAAAAAAAAAATTGCTCCAAGAGATCAATATCCATATTTTATCACTTTATGACAGCATGTATCCCACTTTCTTTCGAGGGATGAGGAGGAATGAAAAGTGCGCAAAGTGATGATATTTCATCGCACACTTTTCGACAGATATCGCGCATTTCACATTTTGAAGAACGGTGAAAAGATAATTCATTAAATATTCAAAAATTTTTCCTTCTCGTTCCTTTTAAGGAGAAAAATCCGGAGGATACAACGGCAGAGAGAGAGAGAGAGAGATCAGCGGAGGAATTCTATTGGCCCCGTCCACGCGAGAGTTTACAATTGTCCGCGAATAAGAATCGCCGTGTTCGAACCGCCGGCTGAAACCCTACGCCTCTCCGGTTCGAGAATTAACGATTAGGAAAGGAACGCGACGGGGTGTCGCGGAAATTCGAAATGGACTCGCAGGAAGAGGAGGCGATTGCGTTTCAAGGATCGCCGTAACGTTGCAATAAAGCCGAGAGGACAAGAGATACCGGTCGGCGAAAGGTGGGAGTGGCAAGGGTCGCGTAAAAGCCAAGGTAAAACGGAGTTAAATTAATCTCGAGCCCGCGCCATCCACGCGGGCGTGCACGCGAGACCTTTTTTCCCGGAGGGGAAATCTCGATCCGCGTTCGAGATCGAAATTTTTACGGGATATCGAGGCCTTCCGGGGGATTTTAACGAGTTGCAGGTAGAAGAAGAGCGAAGAGCGTCGTACTTGGTGTAAAACGATAACGAAATTAATCTAAAAGGTAAAAATAATTAGCCCTTTTCGGGGATAGAAACAAAAAATTGGATAACTTCGAAACCGTACGTTCGATGCCTCGCAGTATCTCTACAAAAAAGATTAAAGAAATTCTAATTTTACAGATGAAAGACTATGTTCATATCTAGGGAATTTTCCACTTGGTGTAAAGTGGATCAATAAGGATAAATTTAATTAAATAAATGATTATAACAATTAACACTTTTCAGGGATAGATGCACGATCTTTTTTTCACAAATTTTCTTTCAACGATGAAAATTCGATAAGTTGGTAATATTTTATTTCACTCGACAATCGCTACTTTGAAAACCGTATCTTTGATGCCTTATAATATCCCTATAGAAGATTAAAGAAATTCTAACTTCTATAGATGAAAGAGCACGTACATGTCCAGGGAATTTTCTTGGAACAAAGAGGATCGATAAGAAACGTACGAATAAATTTACTTTGTAGAAGTATCTAGCATAAAAAGATAACGAAACGAATCGAAAAGGATTGCGTAATCGAGTAAATATAATAATAAAGAAAGCACTCGAGACCGATAATATTCGAGATCGTGGCGGGAATAAATAAATAAATGAATAAAATACAAATATATTGAACATAATCGTAACGCTATAACCCGGAATAAATACGGTCGAGTGGAGAAAATAGCGAGGGGTAGGACACAAGTAGATACAGAAGATTGGAAGAAGAGTGAGGAGTTGAAATAGAGGTGGAAAAGCACCGCTATTATTTCCCGGCGAAGGATGGCGCTGACGGTTAGCGGCGCAGGGGCGGTAGAGGCGCATTTTGAATAATAGAGACCGCGGGTCTATTTATGCTCTGAAATCAATAGCCCAGAGAGCGTCTATATCGTCGCGGCTAGAAACACCACGGCACGCCGTGGATCGTTCAGTGTCGTTCCTTCGTTGTTCGCATGCATTCACTCCACTTATAAACGCGTCTCATTGTGCCTCGGTAGGCGCTTCTCTATCGTGGATCATAAATGGGGAACTAGCTGCTGTTCTGCAGACCTCTTTTTCCCTTCCCCTCCCCTCTCTCTCTCTCTCTCGCTCTGTCCCCTCCGCCCCCTCCCCTTCCCTCTTTTCACGGCGAACACTGCAGAGTCGAGAAACAATATAGCTTCTTAGGGAACATATTGTTGCTCCTTCTGTTCCACTTGAATCGGGATTCAAGGAACCCAATTCCTCGATTTAATTGGAATATCTCGCGGAATTGGGGAGGTTAGAAAAATTTAAAAAAGTCTCCACAGATAAAATATCTTTACTTAAGTTCGATAATCTTGGAACGTACGGTGAATAGAGTTCCCTTCGTTCGAATTCTAAAACTAAAATTGTATTGAATTTGGAAAATAGTTTTCTTTATTAATTTTGTGCAAAGAATAACCGTAAAATTTATATAACGAATTTATACAACGAAAACGAAGCATTTTTTCAATGTATCGAATCGAGATCTATAAATGCTTGACAAATATCGAATCGAGGCTCGTGCAGATCGTCCCTTGTTACAACCATTTTTTAATTACGAGAACTTACGAGTCAGCAATAAGCCAGTCGAAATACCGGTGAAAAGTAACCGGTTCGGGAACCACGAAAGAACCAGAATCCGCGAGTGAAGCCTCGAAAAGGGAGAGGTTCCTTTCACCATCGCGATCCAATTAAGATTCTGACCGTCAATGTCGTTCTATTAAATTTTCTTTTAGCCTTATATTTTTTAGGGGAGGGAGAATACCAATTATCAAAATTTTTTTGATTCTGAATGATTTTTGCTCGTTGGAAAAATAATAGCAATTACGTTAACCTTTACTTTTTAAGGAGAGTTAAGCTTGCTTGGATTGCTTCTTAATTCTTAATAATTGATTTTTCGAATTGAATCTCGGATTCTGGGATGAAAAGATCCCGAGTTAATCATAAGTTGGCTCTAATCCCAAATTTTTGGCAGAAAATTCCGCTCCAATCCCGTGAAAGTTGTCTCATCAGCCTACCTGCAACGCTTACTTAATCTTTTAATATTTAATAAATTTTGAAGATTTCAAGATCTTCAAAATTAAATGTAAAAATCACTTTTAAATCTTAATTATAATACGATTAATATCAACTAATCTTAAAAATATTGCTATCCTATATATTATTTTTAGCTTTATGATCAGGAATATATAAGGTCAAATTTATAATACAATTTTAACTGTATTTTTTTCACAGTTCAATAATTTTTAATTGGAGCATTTAAAAATTAACCAATTCCATTAATATTAAGATATCTCCAGATATAGCTTTCCCACGAACGAATAATATTACATTTTCATTATTATATTATTATTATTATTAAGAAATTTATTTGTTCACAGCCCAAGACTGTGAACAGGACGAACTTTAATTTAGCCTCCATTATCTGCTTATATCATTCATCAAATTTTTAATTATAAAATGATTAATACCAATTAATCATAAAAATATATATTATTTTTAGCTTTATGAATATATAGGATCAAATTTATAATACATTCTAACTGTATTTTTAATAATTTTTTTCATAATTTTTAATTGGAGCATTCAAAAATTGACCAATTCCATTAATATTAAGATATCTCCAGATATAGCTTTCCCACGAACGAATAATATTACATTTTCATTATTATATTATTATTATTATTAAGAAATTTATTTTACCCAAGACTGTGAACAGGACGAACTTTAATTTAGCCTCCATTATCTGCTTATATCATTCATCAAATTTTTAATTATAAAATGATTAATACCAATTAATCATAAAAATATATATTATTTTTAGCTTTATGAATATATAGGATCAAATTTATAATACATTCTAACTGTATTTTTAATAATTTTTTTCATAATTTTTAATTGGAGCATTCAAAAATTGACCAATTCCATTAATATTAAGATATCTCCAGATATAGCTTTCCCACGAACAAATAATATTACATTATTTTCATTATTGCCTCGTAATCCTTATTATTATCGTTATTAAAAAATTTATTTTACCAAGAACAACCTCCTCCTTTATCCTCCACTATCCTCTTATTTACATCATTCATCATAGATTATCCGTTTTCTCTCCAAAGTCTATTGCAAGAAATGTAACCCGAATTCAACCGAGATTAAAACGATCCTTCGTTCCATTCCTTGTTCGCTCTCCTCGACCGGGGGAGGCGGATGTTGAGCGGATCCATAACTCGGCGCGCTTGGTGCAGCGCTACGTGTTAGGAGAGGAACGAGCCGTGGACCACGGTGAACGGATTCAAAGGTGCGTGTACACGTGCGTGGCGGTGTGAGGCGACGAGAAGAATACCGGATATGGGCTAGACTAGAGCCAGACGGGCCGGAATGGAAATCAATACAGTCTCAACACTCGTCGGCCTCTCCCGCCACCCCCTCAGCTGCCTCATCTCTCGCTCCCCGCGTTCCTCCTCCACCCTTTTTTTTGTTTTTTCCTTTCCTTTCCTTTCCCTCCCCCCCTTCTTCCTTCTCTTTATCATTTCTCGTTGGTTCGTTGTCTCTCTGGTGGCGGCGTTATTATTGGCCCCCAGTTCCACGGGAATGCAGGATTACGCTCGAGCGCGATGGATCTCACCTCGCTTCGTCGATCGTGTTACTTGGACGGCTTTTAAATTTTTCGAGGGATTGGATTGGGGAGGGATTTTTTATCTCATCGCTGGGTTGTTTCCCTGTTCTTGAGAAGAGAGAGAGTTGTTCTTCCTCGAAGGAACCGATCTTTTTGTTCGTTCGAGGTAATTCAGGGTCAATGATATCACGTGTGTCGATTAATTTTATACTTGATCGAATGGAAGAATATAGAGGAATATTGAGAAATATTGAAAAAAAAATATCGAACACTTTTTGCGAGGTAAATTTTAAAGCGATGAAAAGGAAAAAAAAAAGTCGCAATACGAAAGAATGAATCATTGGGCGATGAATCAACCAGTTATGCAAAGGTGAAGAAAGGGGAGGAATTGTGGCAGTCGGTGGAAATGAGACAGAAAGGACGAAGCGATTCAAAGGTTTCTGTTGTTAAAACGAGATAACCAAGACCAAACATGGTCTTGCCAGTGATTTCAGATGGAGACCGATTCGCGATCCTTTTACGGCCTGCTTACTCTCCGCCTTTCTTGTCCGAGTCTGAGGTCTCGTGTGCCCCATCCACGGCCGAATATACCCCAAATTCTTTCGTTCCTTCATGTCAACACACAAGATCCGAGCAGTGTATAATAAAAGTAAGTTGAAAGAGAACATCTAAAAGAGAGAGAGAGAGAGAGAGAAACAAATTCTATTCCTTTAATACACCCCGAGACGTGCAAACGATGGATTAGAGGTCACGAGAATTTCTGCGATAATCCATCCATCTCTGATTTAGAGCCAAGAAAAATACACCTCGAATACCACACGAGGTGAAAAATCGAAAGGTCTCTGCAAAATTTCAGAAGAGTAAAAACACCTTTAAAAAAAAATCAAGCCATCTTGAATACACTCCAAATACTGTACATCTTATATCCCATATACAAACGAAGTGGTCAAGAGATCGCATAATCATATGAAAGAATCTCTAAAAAAATCTCATAAAAGATTTCTACTAAAGCAACAACTAATTTAAAAAAAAAAGCTCTTATTCCTGCATAATCCAAGCTTCATATACCTTATTCAAACGTTCAAACGAGATAAAAGATTGAAAAAAGCAAGCTCTATTCCTCTTCCATCCCAAATACCACCCATATAATCTTTATATCCATATAAGTAAACGAAATGAGAGATCGCTAAAAGAGTCTCTAAAAAAATATATAATCATAGAAAATTTCTACTAAGAGTATAACCGATAACCAATTAAAAAAAAAAAGAAAAAGCAATCCCTATTCCTCTATCGAGCCCCACACGCCTCATCCAAATATGCAAACCGAGAATGAAGGATGGAGGCGGCGCGCACGTACACGCACACGCGGTTTCTTCCACGGCAAGAATTCGGGCGAGGAGAAGGTTTGGCGAAGAAGGGAAGGGCGGGCGGCATGCGGTTGAGAGGCACGGTGAACCAGATATTCGAATGGCATCGACGGGTCTCCGTGCAGAAGGGGCAGGAGTGGGTGCGGGAAAGGGACAGTCTCGAGAGGCAACTGGGTATACGAGGTAGTGGGATATACGAGCGGAGATATCCAGGTCACAAAACAAGTGTCGCAACCGGCCACGCTGGCACGCTCCTGGCCAGAGAGTACACACACACCTCCCTTGCCTCAGCGTGGCAATTTCGACTCCTGCCGCGGCGCGTAACCTGACGGGCGTGCCTGTGAACCGAACTATCGATTGGCCGCGTACCACCCGACCGTCTCACGTTCCTCGTTCTCCTCGATCTCGCGTAACGAGCCAGCGAATCGATTAAACCATCCCGGTTCAACGGTCTTTTTCGACAGTGTTTTCGGATCGATCTTAATCGTATAATCGAAATATCGGTCTGAAAGTGTATAATAATACGCGATTTTTCCTTCTTTTTCGTTATATGTTTTTGTTCGTTTTTGTTACAAATATTATTTTCCATTTTGACTTCGATCGACGGAAAAATTTCTATGAATAATAATTTTTCGAAACGAATTATTGGGAGGAAAAGAAAAAAAGAAATGAAAAAGGAGTTGGGAACGGATAAATATTTCATATTCGAATATAATCGCTCGGCTCGATACAGTACAGGAAACAATTGACCGAGGAGTTGGCGCGAAATCACGAACGGGCTTCGTGGGACGTGGAAGAGGTAATCGAAGCACGTGTGAGCGGACGATGTCGAGAATTTCAACGAACCCCCGATAACTGTAAAGCAAACGATTTTTTTCTTCTTCTTCTTCTCTATTGTTTGTCTACCATCGATTCTCGTCGCGATCCTCGATCGTGTCGCTTCTTGAATTAGATCTTTAAAATCGCGGAAAGAAGTCTAACGATATTCTGAATAATAACTTCGATAAATACACGCACGCGCGCGCACACGTGTATCAATGTGCACTTTGGAATTATTTTTAACATTTATTCATTGCGTTTGCTGTCCCCATTCAAATATCGAGTCCTTCCTCCTCCCACGCGATAATAATAATAATTCTTTTACACTCCTTTCCGTATAAAAATATCACTCGCTAACATTGCTCGAATAATTATCCCAATTTAACCTGACAATTGTTATTTCATCGAATTAGGTTGAAGGTCTTTTTTAATAGCAAAGAAAATTCACCGGTGGAATGTGTGAACGAAGATGGCGACATCTATGATGAATTTCAAAGACTTGTTATTTATTTATTGTTCGATTTTCCTCTTCCTCTTTTTCTTTCGTGGTAAATTTTAACCAATTGCCTTATTCTCCCCCTTTTGTACAACAAATTCTCTCGGCAGAGATGTCAGCACTTTTCCAATTGTTGTGGCGAACGAAAATTATTGAAATTATATTATATACAAAGGAAGGTGAGTAAGTCGCGATGAAGAAAAGAGATTGTGACTTCTGGTAAGCTCCGGAATGCTGACTATATCTAACAAGGTTCATTAACACTAACTATGAATATTAGCACATTGACTGCCGCCACGATACATTGGAATATGCATGCACATGTATTATACAGGATGTCTCACGCGACTAATAAGTCGACTCTAGATTTAAAACGACTAGAAAGAAAAAAAGAGATATATATATATATATATAATAATGAGGCGAATGAATGGATTCAAATAATGCATCGCGTGATATTTACGTTTGTATTGATAGAATTACGTCTACGCTTTTAATTGATAGATTTTTAATTTTTCGTGGAAGAAAAAAAAATGGAAACATTTAATAATTACTCTCGATATTGATATATTAAAATTTAAAATTAATATTTAAAAGCGTGTATTTTGAATTCAGTTACGTTGATCGGTTGTCATTCATGAAATTGTGACATAACAAAAGCTAAGAATTTCATAATTTAATTTTAAATTTTAATTTTTAATTTTCATACGAATAAATAATACAAACTTCTCGTTCGTAATCTAATCTGATTTTTATCTATACATGTGATTCCGTGTACATATGATGGATCAATTAAAATAATTAATTCCGATATTATCGTTCATCGGTAACCTCGAAAGAAGTCGAGTTCGTATGAATCGCGATATGGAAAGAGAGAAAAAGAAAAAGAGAGAGAGAGAGAGAAATTCATGATTATTCACGAGGAAAAATGAACGAGAAAAATTATACCAAACAAAAACTAACAGACAAAACCGTTTACACGACATAAAGGAATAACCGTTATCCACGACATAAAACTATTAACGCAAAGATATAAGCAACCAGTATCCAATTTTTTATCCAAAACAAAACATTTCACGTGAACACCGCTAACAATCGCAATAATAAATCGGTAACTACAACACGATTCATCATTTCTTTATCCTCTTCCAACTTCCACATCCTCGAAATCCTCTTGTTCTCGTATTGTATACGGCGAGGAAGGAATCCAAGGTTAAAGAAATTCAAAAAAAAGTAAGACGTTAAGACGCGAGCATTCGTGGAAAAGACCGCTTCAAAATGGTGGCAAAGATCGAACCGAGCGATACGCGGTGAAAAAAAATTAAAATCGTGGAGCGGAGGACAAAGTTGCGGAGAGAAATTTAAAAAGAAGGCAGGAAGGAGGAGTAGATGTATAATACGAAGACATCGAGGCTAGGCGACTAGACTGTCCAAGGCTTCTTAGAAAGCTCTTAAAATGCGAATAGCGTGGCCGTGAACGGCAGAACGATACTCGCGAAGACGAGCAGGCACGGGAAATTCGTCACGTAAACGGCGGACAATGACTCCCTGCTACCTGTGAGCCAAACGACTCGCTAAGATACCCGTTAGTTGCTCACCATGAAAAACCAACGAATCACCTACCGCAGCGCGAATCGTGTACCCGCGCATGCCCGTGCATCGATACCTAAATCGCTATGGGTCTCGCACGCAACAACAAACCCGACACGATTGCCAATCGCGATTCGAAATTGCTTAAGGGGTTAACGCTACCAGTTTAGACAGTCGCTCTGCGAGATGAGAAATTTTTTAGTCTTAAGAAGATTGGCAGTAAGTTTTCGAAGCGGTAACTAAATTTATAAATTAGAATCGACTTATCCCCTTTCGAAAACGGTTCTTAATTCAATGCGCTTGATTTAATAATTTTACAATGCTCGACCGATTTTACGATCATCCTCCGTATACACGATCGTGCGTCCTTTATATAAAATTCTTAACACGTTTACGAGTGAACTCGTTCCAACTGTGTGCCAACTTCTGTTAGTATTTTTGTTTCTTTCTTCTTCTTCTTTTTCTTCTTCTATTTATTAGTAATACAAGTCACAAGATAGAGAACGCACGTTCTCATACCCGATGCATGGGGATCATACCATGTAATATCCTACTACGTATCCCCATGCCAGTCGCCTAGAAACCATAACAATGTTCTCTGTGTTAGACTCGAACGTATAATTCACGCGTCTGGATAGATCGAGCAAGGTTAAAACCATCTCGTGCAACAATTCTACGTGTCTATATAGGTTAGATCGTTATTTTTGTCGAAACCTCTCTGCCCTGGAATCTACGTTCGTCGAACGGTCGTCGAAATCGTACGTGAATTTCATACGACGAGCCCGTCCGGCAATAATAATAAATCGTTAATTTTTTTTGCGCGCGCGAGTGAAAGTGAACGGGCACGGAGTAGAGGGCGAATGTCGAGCAGCGGTCGTAAAAGAAATAAGGAAAGAGAAAGAAAAAAGAATTCCTTAGGATAATTTACTCGACGAAACGGAGCGAGGTGGGGATGCGCGAGGAGATCGACGCGGCAGATAGAAGGCCTGTATCGGCCCACCTTTCACTTCGACGAGACTCCGGCTTTTTCGTCCACCCGTAGCCGCTAATTATCGCGCGAGAACGAAGATTCCCGCGGCTAGATAGCGCGTGGTAAAAGTAACCGCTTTCCGGATATCGAGTACGCGTTAACGAAGAGAGACGAGTCGTTTTCGAGAAAGCATCCGCCGCCGCCGATATACATGTCTCTCTCGCTCGCTCGCTCCGTGAACGCAAAACCGTGAGAATAATTTTCACAACGCGTGTCGATCGATTGCGAACGCGTGTTTCCTTCTTCTCCAGCCGATGTACCGGTTTCCCGTGTTTCTCATGGAGTGGGGAAATTTCAAACTGTGCTAAGGAATGCTCTTTGTACACAAAAGTGTATTATTGGCCGGGTGGATGATAGACGGTTCGTTTCTCGAACGATTTCGATTTCGATTTCGATTTCGGTTTCGGTTTCGGATTAGATTAGAAAAATTAAACGCGGAGAAGGATAAATGTGACTCACCTTGATCGTGTATGTAGAACAGGCCCCGCAATCGCTCGAGTAAATTAATTAATCGCAAAGTGGAAGTACTCTAACCGTAGCGCGTTTCTAGAATTATGTATTAAGCGTTCACACTCTGTTGTACGATCCCCTTCTCTCTTCCTCTCTTCTTTCTTCTCTTCTTAACAGCTATCGTTTATTTTTACTTTTTATTTTATTTTATTATTCTTACTGTTGTTGTTGTTGTTGTTATTATTATTCGCTTTGCCCTTCAGCTTGTCGTTGGCTCTCCTCTCTATTACTTATGCGCGTGTGTGTGTATACGTGTGTTGCTATTATATATTTATTTGTTTATATAATATATATATATATATATCATATAAATATTATTCTTATAAATATATCTGTGTCTGCAGGTACTTCGCTGTCCTGGTTCGTATATTAATCGATTATTAAAGGGCTCGAAGGGGGAGAGAGGTATCGTTATACAACGAGAATTTCTGAACCAAATCTTGGAGAACGAAATCTTTCCTCTCTCGTTTTCAACGTTCTTTCGTAACGTAACTTCGTTCGTTCGTTCGTTCGTTCGTCCGTCGATCTCGAATCGAGGATATTATTCTTCCGACCAATCGCGACTCTTTCTCTCTTTCTCTCTCTCTCTCGCATACGTTCACCTCCGTATACATACGGCCACCGGGGACCTTTTATGCGTGTATATGTGTGTATGCACAATGTGTATATATATATATATGTATGTAAAGGGCTGCGTGACTTTCCAAACGCAAACTTGATGATTAAAACGTTAAAACTCTCTTCTCTTCCTTTCCTCTTCTATTTAAAATTTTCTCCCACGCTCTCTCTCTTTCTGATTCTTTTTGTCTCTGTATAGATATATATATATATATATATAACGTTGCTATTATTATTAATATTATTATTTTGTATTATTATTATTATTATTATTATTACTATTGTTATTTTTATTATTATTACTATTATTATTTTTATTTTGTATTATTATTATTATTTGTAATCGCGTTCTTCGGAGGGGCCTAGGCACTATTACGCTGCGAAAAAGAGGTTTAAGTTTGAAGGTACTTGTACGCACGAGGTATATGTTCTCAAGGTAGAAGTTATTATTATTATTATTAATATTATTATTATAATTATTATTGTTATTATTATTATTATTATTATTATTATTATTAATTTTTTTTCCAATAATAGGAGCAATGCAGCGATGAACCCGCTCTAAAGAAGAAAAATGGCTTGTCTTGTGTGCTCGTCCGGCCAACTCTGGCGAAAAGGGAAGGGACTACAAACTCGTCAAGGTTCTCCCGCTTTTTCCAACCCCTTCCCGCTCGTTCGATCTCTCGTTTCCTCCACCGTTGCCAGTTTATATTCCGCCTCGAGAGCACGTGTGTGTGTTGTTTCCTCCTCTTTGTAATGTTCTCTCCCCCCCTCTCTCTCTCTCTCTCCTCCCTTCGTCTCTTCCTTCGTCTTCGTCTCACCGTTCCTCTTCCTTCCTTTTCGTCTTCTTCCTCTTCTCCTTCTTCTTTTTTCGCTTTTTCCTCCTCGTTTTCTTCCGAATGGTGAGCCTTTTCGCCTGACAATCGACGGCGGCGCCCTCTACGCCGCGGCACGCACTCTCACGGAAGGTCAGAAGTCGTTATCACCTCCTCGAGTTTTCCCACTTGCTAGCCACATCGCCCTGGGCCCTGCACCCGCCCTCCTCCACCGGCTGCTCAACCACCACCACCACCACCATCTGGAACAGAGAGAAAATGGGGCCGTTTTAGGGATCAGTTATCGTTCAGGGATTATTGTGGGTGCGGATATCGCTTCAAGGATCTTATCGTCCATCTTTTATTGTCCCAGATTTTATTGCGAAGAGAACGCTTGCGAAGGGAGTGGAAAACGGTTTCGTGTGATACAAAGTTTCGATACAATTCGCAAGAGGAATTTTGCTGCAATATCGTGTACTCGGTTTACGTTTTAACGTAACTGATTCGAATAGAATTATACTAGTGGATTTTACGAGTTAATAATCTTTTCGATTATCAAGAAATACGAAGGAGAGACGAGTGTTTATTAACACTTTACGTTCCGCGTGGAGAAAACGGGAATAGATTTCACTACGAAATGATTTTTATTATCGTGATTTAGAGCTTGGACTTTGAAGTGTCGAGAAAGGAAGAAAAAGAAGAAAGGAACGTAATATCTTTCGAAACGGAATGGCGGGTGTTCGCCGGAGGATCGCGAAGCACGTTGCTCTTAAAATGCGCGCGCGTTTCTCTTGGAAGCCGGAAAATTAATTTTCACGGAATAATCGCGGGCAAAGTGGAACGCGCGGCCAAACGAACGATCTAACGATCCTGACAAATACGTCGCCAATTTGATTAATTTAATACGATTTCTCCCGATATATCTCTCGAATTTTCACTTTCGATACTTCGACGATCCTTTAATAACATTCTCAAAATATACATTCTCGATATACGTAGTACAATTAAACAAAAAAAAATTGAATGCCTAATGGATCTATATCGCGATTAAACGTCTGCATGCAATTACGACACGAAAAAGAATCAAGCGGTAAATTTTCCTTCTTATTTTCGTCGCTGCAACACGTTCCAATAATCCCCACGATACGTAATTTGCCGTGCGAGCTGTTATTACACAAAAATAAATTAGTTTTCGAGAAAGCTTAAGCGAGTTCTTAATCGATCGCTATATTTCTCGTCACTTTTACGAAGGAATGGGGAAAAAAAAAAAATTCTCTCTCGAAGATGGAAGAAGGAAGATCCGTTTATTACAACGTAATAATAATAACAATAACAATAATCGCGTTCGAGGGCAGGATTGGAGGCGTCGAGCAGCGTCGAGCCAGCCCATAAATAGAAGGGTAAATACCCTATAAATCAGCGGTTGTGGCCTCGATCGAGCGGGCAAAAGGAAAAGCGGGGCTCAGTTTTCGTGCTCGACGGCCCTGAACGCGTCAGAGGAAAGCGTACAGAGACGGGCGTGCAACCGAGGGTTTCACGGTATTTTTAATTTCACCCTCTGTGCGATGGTCGTGCGAGGCGCACGCGCGCCATCTCCGCGTCGTGCAGGAACCGCGTTCGTTTGCGCGTGGTGGTGGCCGGCGGCTACTGCTCGCGAGGAGATGGGACAAAGAGGAGAGGAGCTCGACGCATCGACCTCTTACGCATGCGAACACACCGCGCCACGGACGGATATACGGACGATCCACCTCGACCTACGTCAATGCTGCGAGATTAAACTGTGGCACAGTGGCGCCCCCCTCCCCTCTTCCATCTCTGTGCCCAAACTCGGGGACTCGCCTGTGTCAATCCCCCCTCCCCTCTCCGTAGTCTAAGGCTATTTTAAGATCCGCAATTGGCACGAGGTATGTCGAAGGGGCTCGAAGGAATTATTTCGAAAAGTGGATAATGAGAATCGGATAGAAGGACCAAGGTTTAAAATTAATTTGAAACAGGACTCGATTGGATCTGTTATTTTAAAAGTATGTATATATAGATATTACGGTTACGGGGAATTTTGGAGAAGCGCAAACTCGGAGAGAGGAGTATTTCGCGTATTTCAACCTACCTCCCCGTCGTTTCTAGATCGAATCTCGGTGAATCTGGGGGAAATGGCGGGGGATGAACCTTGGGGATAAGCGATCTTTTTAAAATTATTGCGAAAGATAGATCTCGGCTACAAAAGCGGGCGACGACGAAACGAAGAGACGGACAGCCCGAATATCGACGATGGCAATTCACACACAATGGCCGGATAAATTACGAAACGTTTATCAAAGATCGAGACGAGATCTAGAATTTAAAAAGAAAGGGGGGAAAAAAAAAGAACGTTCGACGAATTCCTTTTTCTTCGCCATTGTCTCTCTGCGAAAGAGAAAAGAACAGCTTTATATTATCGCATCTCGAATGTTTTTCTCTTTTAAGAAACCGTATGCAAAGTATCCTGTTGCACCGAATTGTTATTTTTGCATAAGTTAAAAAAAAATAAAAAAGAAGAAGAGACAGAACCTCGCGTTTTCGCTGCTAGCGTTAAATAAATTCCGTGATATCGCGTTTCAAAAAAAAAAAAAAAAGAAAACAGAAAAGTTAAATGATACACTCTTATATACACGAAGATCAAATTTCTGATAAAAAGTATCTTATCTTTCCAGCAAATAAAAAAATGTCGATGACCCTTCGTGACAGAGTTGCTTCGTATTTTATCCGCTACTCGCAAAAGATACACCGTATATAGCTCCGTATAAAAACACGTGGATCGTGCAAATTAAAAAAAGAAAAAAAAAAAAATATCGATGACCTATCAAGTTACTTCTACCATTTTATCCATTACTCGTAAGAAATAGCCTCCTGCTGATGCCACACTCGCGAGTGAAAGTTGTAAAAATTTTATCTGAAAATAATCCCTAAACGTGTACAACGCGCCGTGCGGCGCATCGCGGAATTAAGACGCGTTCCCAACGCGATCCCGTTTGCACGGTACTCGACGCGATTGCACCGAGGCGCGCGCGCACAGTGGACACCGTATGCAAATGAAAACGAAAATGGAAGGCGTCTACGCACTTCCGGACAGATGTTAAGGCTCACGCGCATTGTCCTCCCCCTTCCCTATCGCTCTCCTTCCTGCTTTCTTTCCTTCCCTACTCCCCCGATCTCTCCTCTCCCCCCTCCTCCCCATTGTCCTTCGAGCGCCCAGCCAAGCAGAAAGAAAGAGAGAGAGAGAGAGACCGGCAATTGAGACCTCAATAATGTTATACTTGCGCCTGGCCAATGTCACACTTGCGCCCGATGGAACGCAATTTCCTTGCACGAAAGGCAACGAATGGGATATTTCACGACGTGGAACGTGACTGTTCGCCATTAAAACAGCCCGGTACCGAAATTCGCAAATGTTCAATGCGACACGGTTAATATTTTTCGGGGACATTTGTCGATACGCAGCTGTGGATGCGATTGAAGTGGAAGTATAGATGGGTTGATACGCGAAGGGAATATAATTAGTTGGATTCGGTTTAACGTTAATAATATTTATCGCAGCGTGTACAATGTGATTCTGACTAATGACTAGGTTGGCTAGGTATTTTTGTTGCGCCAATTGACTCTACGCTACGACGTCAAATCTAGAGTCGGAGAGGTCACCAAAGTGGCGAACGATGCGGTGTCGATGAGTAGCAGCGAAATTTTTTTCAAACGAGCGTCTCTCGATCGGGACGTTGATCTCGAATCCCCTCGAAAATTGGAAGAGGAAAATAATGTTGTTGGATCGCTGGAGGGGATGTGGCAGGGAATTGGAAAATTTCGGATACTCTCGAGTCGAGTTGGACTCTCGAAAGTATCTCGTGACACACGAGCGTCGAGTTTGCCAAAATTTCGAGAATCTAAATCGTATTTCGTACCGAGCATTTGCCGAATGCCCGAGTAAATATTTCCTTACATTTTAAAAAACAATAATTATTAAACATTTGATTTCGAACGGTGTCCGTTGCTTAGAAGCGAGGATTGGGAGGCAAAAGTAACGTTTGTACAATGTTGCCAGATGTCAGTCTCGTTGCTTTTCAGACGTAGCCAAGAAGTAACAGGGGAAACACAACACCTCTATTTTGCAACATTGATAGCACAACGTTTTCAGTGACAAACGAAACAGACCTCGTCTCCTGTTGTGATATCCAAGCTGGGTCTCTGATATACTCGGGTTAGCCGACGCGTAAAAAACACAATGAGCACAGCCACAACAAGACGTACATTCACGCATACGAGCGTCAAAGGACACTCTGACACCGTGTGGATGCGCTGTTGTGCCTGAACCAGACAAGGTCATTCATAAGTAGCTCAAGTTCAACTAATAGTATTGTATTACGATACCTACAACCCTCTTCCTCCTTTCTTCTCTCTCGATCGAGCCCGCTCCCGCGTACAAGCCTTCTCTCTTCCGCTCCAATCGCTTCCTTCGTTCACATGAACGAACAATGCCTGTTGATCACCGGTTTAATTAATTTGCTCCACAATCGCTTCCATCTTCCTAGATTCCTAGACACTCCTAATTTTATCCTCTATATTATATCTCTCGGTTATGAACGTTGAATTTTTCCAGTGTGGAATATTTGTGGAAATTTTTAGAATAATGCAGTACAGTCGGTGGTGGGTTAAAAAAAGTTAAAGTTCATTTTAATAAATAATTGAAGTGACTTTACTCGAAATTTTTAACTTTTCATTTTTAATAATAGTATATTTGCGACACGTGGAATACGGCGTGGAACGTTAAATTTTTAAAATAATGTAGTAAAATTTAATAGTTTACGAATAAAGCTCATTTCAATGCTTAAAAATAACTTCATTCGAAATTTTTAACGGGTAATTTTGGTCACTTTTTCAATGCCCGACTCTGCAATAATATATTTGCGACATGTGGAACATAATGTACACAATATATTCGTGGAACGTTAAATTTTTAGAATAATGTGATATAGTCAGTGATGGGCAAAATTTAATAGTTAAAGTTACGAATAAAGTTATTTCCATAAGTTATTGTTCGAAACATAATAATAATTGTAATGTCAAACGTCTGAGAAAAATGGATGGACTGTAATATCTATGAATAAATGTTGTTCGTTTTAATTACTTGAAGTAACTTTATTCGAAATTTTCAATTAGTCACTTTTTGGGTTAATGCCCAACTCTGCATATAATATATTTGCGATATGTTGAGTATAGTATACAAAATTTTCAGTTTCAATCTCTTACAACGTAATAAACAAGCCTTTTGTACACGTTTTAACCTCTAGAGTAATTTAATATATCGATATTTAAAAAAAAAAAACTTAATTGTCTCATAAATTCTTTCGTTTCACCGATAATAATAAAAATACCCTCAAAATGGTTTTAATTCGAAGAGAAAATTCTCTCGATTATTATTATTTTCCGTCAACCAAAGAGCAGAGATTGTCTTATCGGATTATTCATCGCTTTATCCATTTTCACGGTATGAATCACCGATACGTACGATTCTCAGATACTCGGTAGAGGCTCGATAGATTATGTAAGACTTGTCCACGTTTCCACACGAAGTAGAATCTCGTTTCTGATTAATCGATCTTTTTTATTTTTCTACTGGTTGTTATTGCGTGCATTCAAGAACACAAAATTTTATCTTGAAATCTTTAAACTTTATCTCGAATCATGTGCCAACTCTGCTCGGTTTTCCGGCATCATGATACATTTCCGACTGTTGCAGCAAGAGGATCGAATACATTTGTATCGATACAATTATTCGCGTGAGTAACGAGTGAGATTACGTGTACGTTTTAAAAAAAAAAAATTGGACGTAGAAAGCGCCAAGCACAGAAACATCGTGTCACGAGAATAAAAAAAAAAAAAGAAACGATTCTCTTGGACGTTGAAGATGAGAGGTAGAAAGGAGGAAAAAAAAAAAAAAAAGAAAATAATAATTGGTTGGCGAACGAGAAAGCGTAATAACGTCCAGGCTTGACCGTATTCGAATCCCACAAAAGTGAATCTTTTACTCGCTCTAGAAAGTCATCGGTGAACTTTCTTTTCAAATTTTCACTTACTATCCACGACATAAGTAGACGCGAGCTTGTATCATCAAATTTTATATTAGATCTTGGACTTTTCTTAAAAAATTTCTCCCTCGTAGAAAGAGAGTTTAGAAATTCTTCTATTGCCAAAATAAATAAACATTTTCACCTATAAGTAATATACGTCTGTTACTAAAGTTGCAAAGTTACAAAGCAACTTCGCTTCGCCGTGGAAAAGAAATTTATATTCAGGGGAACGATAGGATACGATACGGATGAAGTAGAAGAACGTAAGAACGCAAGTTTGACGATTCACGTTCCCTGTCGTGCGAGCACGCCATTTTTTATTGGCCACGGAGAGAGAAAAAAAGAGGGAGAAAAACGTGAAATAAGATAAGCGACACAAGGCAGCAACCGGTCTGCTTGTGTACCTCCGCTACACCATCGTACGCTACACACACATACGATTAACGGCCGGATCGATAATGTATTCCGCTCGAAAATAAACTGACCTATACCAATACCCGATGTTACCACTTCCGCCGAGTGACCCCTCGTCTCCCGATAAATATTTACGCGACTTCGAGCCCGAGGAGAGCCGCAGCGAGCACAGCCGTCGACCCATCTCGCGAATCGGTGAAAATTCTACCGATTGGAAAAAGAGAAAAGAAGGAAAGAAAGAAGAAGAAGAAACGAAAATAACGCGCACGGTTTTCGTGCCCTACGCGCGTGTTGTTACGAGGTTAGGACGAGTGTACGTTACGTGTACGTTTCGTCATTTAGAGAGTTTCGAGTCGTGCGATTTTATTTATTGGAATTTTATATGGAACGTGAAATGGAGACGAAAAAGAAATTTTTAACAGAATCCTCGTTAGGTTTCGGCTAAAAATAATCGGTTACGAGATGTTTTCGCTCGTTCTCACAGAGTCGAGAGGGAGAGAAAGAATGTTTTCTGCCTCTTGAATTTTTTTAAGACTTCGAGGAAAAGATTAGGAGTGAGAATAGCAGTGGTGAAACGATCGAGTTTGAGATGAGTCAGAAAGTGTAGGTCATAATGTTAAAGAAAAAGAGGGATAAGAATGGTGATTCAGTTCAATTGCATGCACAGCGCGACGCAATCGTTGCACGTATCATTAGTGTATTACGTTCGATACGTTCTTAACTTTTGCATTTTGTCCCTAATATTATAGACTTGTACCTGAATCGTTTCGATTCGTCTTCGCGTGAAAATAATCAAAAATATTCGCTCCACGTGTACAGAGCTCTCGAGTCGAAAGAAACCGCAGAAAGAACGTAATCCAATAACGCTTCAAACCGGGCCCGAAGAGCCCGATGATCCCCAATAGGGTGGCAAGAACAAAGGAATTCGAAGGATACTCACCGCAAACGCTGATGGCCACGTCACGTTCGAGACCACGAGACTACTTATCTAGAATGCACCGAAAAAAAACTGCATCGATTGCACCCAAGTGTTAAGGACACCGCTGGTGGACTCGGTTTATCGTGCGAACGTGACTTTCTCGACATTTTCCACGCTCATAATACTATACATTGTCAGTATCTGTCCACCACATTAGGATCAATAACACATCTCGAGTTCGAAATTTCTAGACCGTTTTCAGAAATTTAGGGAGAAATTAGCACGGATGATTATCCTAGAAAATTTTTCTTTCCTAACCTAAAATATATACCATTGATAGTCGAGACTTTGGTTGATTCATCTTCGAAATTTCTAGGTTTTTTTTTTTAAATTAGGGAAGAAATTAACACGGATGATTATCCTAGGGAATTTTCCTTCCCTAACCTAAGATATATACCATCGATAGTCGAGACTTTGGTTGATTCATCTTCGAAATTTCTAGGTTTTTTTTTTAAATTAGGGGAGAAATTAACATAGATGATTATCCTAGGGAATTTTCCTTCCCCAATCTAAAATATATACCATCGATAATCGAGACTTCGGTTAATTCATCGACAGAGTTGGAAATTAAGAGTTGAAAAAGTAACTTGGTTAAAAATTTCGAATAAAATTCACTTTAAGTAATTACTTATTAAAATGCTCGAGTAATATTTACATTCGTAGTTATTATAGTCGATCGTAGCTTTTCGTATAACCTCGACTCAATTCGCCACTACAGTTATTCCCGATTATTATTATCTTTTGAACAAATAAATTATCGAAGCAGCTATTAAATCTTTATTAACCTTTCCATTTTTCGACAGAAACTTGACCCTTGAATAGATTTATCTCATTTACGCGTAATTTTTCATTCAAAATCTACAACGATAATTACATCCCTGTTGAAAATTTCCCTATTAAAAAATTATCATCAAAAATCACGGAGAATTGAAATACAATTTAAGTATTATAATAGTCAATCGTAGCTTTTCAGTTCGCCACTATAATTATTCCCCATTATTATTATCTTTTGAACAAATAAATTATCGAACTATCAGATCTTAATTTTCCATTTTTCGAAAGAAATTTGACCCGAATTTAGATTTACGAAACATTAAATCTACAACGAATTATCATCCCTGTTGAAAATTTCCCTATTAAAAAATTATCATCAAAAATCACGGAGAATTGAAATACAATTTAAGTATTATTATTATCTTTTGAACAAATAAATTATCGAACTAACTATAAAATCTTTAGTAACTTTTCCATTTTTGGAAAGAAATTCGACCCAAATTTAGATTTACGCGAAACATTAAATCTACAACGATAATTATCATCCCTGTTGAAAATTTCCCTATTAAAAAATTATCCTCAAAAATCACGGAGAATTCAAATACAATTTAATTATTATAATAATCGATCGTAGCTTTTCAGTTGGCCACTAAAAATTAAATCTACAACGATAATTATCATCCCTGTTGAAAATTTCCCTATTAAAAAATTATCCTCAAAAATCACGGAGAATCGATCGGATACGATTTATCGCGTCATTAACGAAACCGAAGGCGCTGCGGACGAAACGGGTTCACGAAACGATCGGGACACGCGCCACGAAATTCGAGCGGGTCGAGAGCCGCAAATTGCGCCAGCAGCAGTTTCGTCCCCGGTATCCCGATACACCGGTCGAGTCGCGTGCGCGCTCTCCTCTCGTTGCACACCATGCACTTGCCGCACCGTTCACGCAACGACCTGGCCTCCGGTTATCCGTGTGCCTTCCTTTCTGCCGTCCACGCTAACAGGCGTTTCAGTCTGCCCGCAATTGCATTATACGCGCGCGTTATGCAACGCGGAGAGGGCTCACGCCCCCTCTCTCTCTCTCTCTCAACCCCCTGACTGCAAGCCTTTTCAGGAGCTCTTCGGGCATGCACGCTGCGTTTTCAAGCCGATAGAGCCTTGCACGGGCGATACATTTCGCTTTTGTAATTTCGAATAAACCAGTTCGCGGTGAAAAGTGAAGGCAGACTGTGATATTATTTGCATCGTATGCACAGTCGCTGTTAATTTTTAATTTTTCCTTCTTCTAAATTTTTGAAAATAGATTTTCCTGGTTTTATTCGTAAAATTTGGTACGCTTTGCGATAATATCTCGAGTCATTGAAATGATTCTACATATCGGAAATTTTGATACGCGGAAACTTTCCTTTAGCAAAATTATTTGAAAAAGGTTTTAGAGTTTGTTAAAAGAATGTTTAACATTTATCGAAGTGAAATTATCGTCGATATCTAGAGAATTTGGAATTGGAGTTGGCAAGAAAATAAAGATAAGATGCAATCAGAGAAATGATTGTTCAATGGCCGCAATATCTCGGAAACGAAGATGTTTAAAATTAATCAATAAGCGAGTCGTGATATAAAATTTCCCTCGAAATTAAACTTTGGAAAGTTTGTCAACTCGCAAAATGCTCGAATAAACTTTGAACCGTGATCGTAATTGTTCCGAGCGCAAACTGAAATGTTCCTAGAGCTAATGACACTCGAACGCTCGAAACGGTCACGTCGTCTTGGCGCAAAAAAAGAAACAAAGTTGAACGAAACAAGTACAATCGAACGAGAAACCTCACGTTTCGAAACTCGAGACGAAAAATAACAGACAGGAACTGAAGTTTGAGTCGGCTATCGTCAATGGTGATCGTTAAATCACTAGATTCCCTGCACAACCGCTTAAAACCGAGTTTACTGTTCCATTTAACCAACGTGGAACAGCCAACCGTGGATTATTAATGCGGCTTTCGCGTGAGATAAGCAAACCTAACCTTTACACTCGTGACTCGACTGCTCGCGCTGGCGAACATCTAGTCCGCCACTGTTTTCAATATTGATTTATTCCAGCCCACGACGTTCGATACGAACTTGAACACAGATTTCTACGATCAAGGATGCGCCGTTTTATTGCTCCTTCGATTTTATTCGAATTCCAAGGAAACAGGTATTCGATCATTGTGCGCACGATATTTCAAAAATCAACGATACGTTGTATTGCTCGTTCCATTTTATTCCAAAGAAAGAGGTATTCGTTATGTGCATTAATATAACGTGTCGAAATCGTTGCAAGTAGAGTAGGTGAACAGATTTAATTGGGATAATAGAATTTGGAAAAATATAGAGAGAGATTATTAAAAATTCGATGGAACGACGAATTTTTCGAACGACTTTCAAAATTCTTCGATGTTGTACGCGGATGAGGCGGAAACCTTTCCGATCGACGTTATGATTTATCGAGGCAAATTTAACGCGTAACAGGTGTTTTCGAAAGTGGTTTGAAGAAAGTGGCGATGTGCCGCGCGTTTTATAGCGATATCTCGATGAACGGAACCACTCCCATAGCTATTAGGGATTCACCAAACGTCCCGGGAACAAAAATGCATCCTCAGCTATTGTCCTCCTCGGTTCGTCTTTACGTGCTAGCGATGCACATTCCGGCTTCTTCTACGAACCGCCATTTTCCTTGACCAAAAACTCGCCATCGCCCACTTGTTCTACTTAACTCGAGCGAATAAATATTCCGACGATGAGGCGGATAATTACCTTTTTTCCCCCCCGATTAATCTAATCTAAAGTATCTATTAAGTAAATTATTTCGCTTGGCAATTTTTAAAAAAGTAAAATTGCAAAATCACGCGATATAATTATATGTAACAAGTTACAACTTGTCACTTATCGATTTGCTAATTTCTTGTTTCTCTCTTTTTATTTTAAATGTTGTTAAAAAAAAAAAGGAAGGAAAGTAAGTCGAGAGAATGCTTAAAGGATAGCATTTTCTAAAATTGTCGAGGCTTTGAATTCTGTGTGCTTTCCTTGAAACTGTCCCTGCGAAAAGCACTTGAACGCCGGTTGCTGAAAGCGTGCTCATTCCCCCATTCATTCCCCACCTTGCTCATCATTTGCGAGTTCTTTCGAGGCGTTCTTTCATCTTACATGCATCCACGTATCGTTTCTCAACGCTCCCCGCCAGCAGTTTACCGACACTTTTGCAATTTCGTATTATTTCGTTGCTTGCTTCAACGATCTTATCCGAATAACAATTTTTTTTCAATAATCATTTGGTGAATACTCGATCGTTTTTCATCACGAGTAAAAAGTATATTTCAATCACGTCGCATCAAGAAACCTGATGTAACGACAATTGGTTATTCGGGAGAAAAGAATCAACGTGGAAAGGAAGCGTTAAAAGGAAGCGGTGAAGGTTGAGAATCACTGAGGGAAAGACTACACGAGTCTATCGTCCTCAAGAACTCTCGGTATGAGCGAGCAATGTTTTCAGCTCGGTCACTAGTGCCAAGGGAAAGCGCCCACAATGCAATCGAGGAACGTACCACCTCCGACAAAAACATGAGCTCGTGTCTACACTCGAGTAGAGAGGTACTCGAACTATTCGCGGGGATTACAAATCCGAACAAACTCGACTCGAACCTTTCGTCAAAAAAAAAAAATCTAATTCAACCAAACCTCACCCATCTCTCATTTCCTCGCCCATTATTAAAAACACCTCGATCCTAATTCCCAATTCCTATAATACCGCGCGCTTTCGCAAACAAATTTTTCCAACCCGCATCATGCTAATAAAAATGTGAAAACAACCAAGTGTAACGATTCCTTCGAATAATCTCTGTCCATAAATTCGCTAAACATTCGTTCCCAACTCGCGAAAATACCGTATCTCGTCTATCGAACAAACTCACCACTGATCGAATATCTCCTACGAATACTGTACGAAACATTATACATCGTACAAATTTGTCCCATCGCCGTACGAAACGAGAACGTAAAAAGCTAATCGGTCAATTCGAAGCCGTCGCTGGTCGAGTTTGGCCTATACCGCGCACTCGGTCACTCGCACTGTCCACACTCACACGAGCGAGCTCGCACGCATGCACGCACACAGTCCCTTGGCCGTGTGCGCGTTCACACGATACACCCATACGCGCACACGCGTACGAAGGTTGGGGCGAGGAGGAGGGGGGAGAGGAGGTCGGCCAGCTTGGTTGTATATGTGGGCTAAAAATGATACGCTGGCTAAGGTGACGTCATGCGAAGTTAGCCCCGTCTGCCGACGATTGCACTGGCTTGCAGTTTCGCAGTTGTTACGCTGTGGCAACGATGTGGCTGGCTGGATGGCTGGCTGGCTGGCTGGCTGGCGTCAAAGTCACCGCGCGTACTATCGTCGTTTTCGCGCTTCTTTATGCGAGCCGCGCGCCATCGGATCCGGTTCTTTGGCTATGCTCCCGGGGATCGATCACCGAGAGAGAGAGAGAGAGAGAGAGGGACGGGTTCAGAGAGAGGCATGTTCGGTGGAATCGATCAGGATATATAGGTTCTCCGGTGATGAGGATTCGACTGGACGTCTCGAGCAAGGTCGAATTCTTTAGCGTCGATTTATGAGCCGCTTTTTTCTTCTTCTTCTTTTGCACTTGTGCACGTTAGTTACCGGTGAGGAGGAAACGTGAGCATTTTCGAAGTAGTATCCATCTCTTTTCGAATTATAATATTTGTTATGGAGTATTTAGTGTGTATTTAGAGGTTAGGTTAAATTATAAGATCCGAAAAAAAGGATTCTTCGTTGAGTGAAATTTTATATCATAATTGATGAAACATATTGAACGTATATTTTTCTCGATATAAGCGGACAATTTATTCGTTTTATCCTTCGGTTTTCCTCATTTCGTAAAAATTATATTCGAGTATTATAATAAATAATATAATACGAGATCGATTACAAGTTGATGATCTTGGTAAATCTAATCTGAAACCGGTTGAGATAAATATCTGTGCATATGAAAAATCGATATCGTTTCTTGCTCCCGTTCTTGCACGCGCGAAGAAGTAGTAGAAAGATAATTTCAAAGTGTTCTCGATCGTGTGCATTATTATCGATCGAGTTAACTTAAAAATGATCCGAGATATGTAGTTATGCAGCTGGTTGAAAGGGGTACATTATTCATTTGATCTCTCCAGTAGCCTTGACGCGTCTCGTAGTCAGCTGATGCGGTGGCATCAACAGATATTCAGCGGTGGCACTGGGACAGAGTTTATATTCCTCCAACCGGATCCATCGATACGAATACGTGTCAAATGGGGGGAGAGGAGAGGAGGAAAACGTTTCGAGAATATTTTCTAACCTGAACAATAATTTCTCTTCCCTGAATAAATCTATCGATCAATTTTTTTTTTTTTTTAATTCGCAAAAAAATACCGTGTTCAGTCCAGAAGAAACGATCCGCCTTAATTCTCGCCGATTCATTCGTTCAAGCGGCCGCCAATGAACGCGTCAATCAATCAGAAATGACACCTCGTGCGATTACCTTGTTGGTTAAATACTTGTTGACCTTAATCATCGATGGAATTAATGTAACAATGAATATTACATTGAATTAATTCGAAATTATTTCGTTTCGATTATATATCGTTTTCCACATGATATATATATATATATATATGAATGTATTTTATTTATGGCTGGATATATTTTAATAAAAGGTATTAGAAATTATTGTAAAAAGAAGAAAATTTATACCCAAAATCAATTCATCCAAGAAAATTAATAAATTTTCTTAAACGTATCTGCTGATAAATCTATGAGTCTTTATGACCTGTTCTTCAAGATAAGATTACAGAGCACAAATAATATCTTCGAGTATACTATACGATATAGACGCAAGAGGTCAGTGTACAATGAAATAACCTAAATCTTCGATCACTCGACTGGAATTCGAACAATCTAATCCTTTCGAAAAATTAAAAAAAAAAAAAAAAAGAATTACAGTATGAGTGATTAAATTATACTGTTAAATTTCACATTTCGCAAAAAAAAAAAAAAAAGAAAAAAAAAGAAATTACACGTTCATAAGAATATTCTTAATAAAATTTCAACAGAGTAATAACTCGGCAACCATGTGTAATTTTCCACAATATCGAGACATCGATAAGGAGCAATTTGATCGTAACACTGCATTTACCTCGAGTTACTTTCCGTGCGTGGAAAGCCACGAAAGCGAACGTCCATCAACAACAAAAGCTTCTCTCTCCAGATCCGATATGAAAAACTTAATTATTTCGTGCAGCCAACTTTCTTTTATTGCAGCTCGTCGTCCAATTCTTGTTAAAGTCGATACTTAATCGAGTTCATTCGGTGAATTTTCTTCATCTTGGATTAATTTGATGGGATATTTCCTTGCTGAATAATACACTCCAAGAAAGAAATTATTTTAACGAATATAATATTTTTAATGTTCGAAAAGATTTTTATAACTTCGATCGTTAACTGCGTTTAAATCAATTTTTTTTAGCGAGATATTTTTATTATATTTTTGTATTTTTAAAAACAAAAATTTGATACAGCTTTAACTTTTTGACTTTTTGACAGGTTTTTACACGAAGATGACGTAAATACAATCGTATAATTTTATCAGACAATTTGTAATGCGACATCGACGAGGTCAACGAAATGTGTTTTCAGAACAGAATTGTACGAATTGCAACTTATCGTGAATATTATCTTGGTAATTGCATTACGATGTTTGAAGACCTTGCGAAAAGTGTATCGCTAAGAAATTCTCCACGAGTCAATGATTACATCCCATAAATTCGTGTCGAGCAATTCATTCTATTTCTCGGGTTCAGAATTCTATTTCAAACGAAATTGAACGGATGGAACTATTTCACTCAAAACTTTACTTTTGAACTTGGGATAAAAACAAAAGAGAAATATCGCAATTCAATCTGCAAGTTTATCCTCAAGTATAATACTTTTTTTTCAAATGTCATAAACCAAATCGAAAATTTTCAAAAAGTTCTAAAATATCTGAAATATCTCCAATAAAACGAAATATTTAAAATTTTCTTCAATATAAATATAAACTCGTTTCGTAAAAATTTAACGATGAAATTTTCTCCCTTCACGGATGGTACATGAGCGGTTGATCAAACTTCCCAACTTGAAATATACTCAAGATTGTGGAGAAAATTCTCGTTTAACAATTTGTGAAAATAAAGCGTTACCGAATAGAGCAACATTTTCAATTGCCAATGAAGCAAATGGCCGATAAACCATGGCAGATCAAAAAGGTCTGGCAACCTGTCGTCGAGTGTCGCGTCTGTTAATCAGAGGGACGGACGTTTACCGAGAAACGTACGGTCAAAACACTCGCGAAATTGGGACGCGTGCCTATTTTTCGAGCGTGACGCAATCAGTATGCGCCGCGGTGCATCTCGAGCCTGCCTCATGTTTTCAGGCCGATCAGTTGCCGCACGCAGTGAGCCGAGCCGGGTCAAGCCACCGAACATTTAATTTTATCGTGTCGCCACACGGTTCTTTCTCTCCGATAAAACACCAAGCCTCGTAAAACAATCCGTGACGATGGCCACACAAGAGAGGAAAAACGATGAATCCATTTCTGCACGTTTCTTCGAAGAATAATGATAGACTTGGTCGTGAGAAACGTATATTCGATCATCGAGACACGAGAATCGATCTGGTTCGTACCGAATTAAACTTTAAACTCTTCAAAATTTTCTTATTCGTCGACCGCTATTAATCGTAAGATATTTCCCTGTACAAAAACGTTAAACGTTAAATGGACGCGGGGAAATTTTAAGCGCGTTTCATGCTCCAATAAGACGTGCGTCGTTTTTTAAAAGGATCGCCGCCAAGCGAGACGTAATCCCTACGAAGATCTAGCTCGCAAATGCCTCGATGGCCTGGTTAAAAATGCATTTCGCCCGAGAAGGGTTTCCCGGCCAGGAAGGGGGATAACCTATGCACGGATTCAGCCAATAAGGGGTCGGTAACATAGGGAGCCGAAAGACTTCGGTCGATCATGCAGGATGAATCACGTGAACGAGCTCGAAATCGAAGCGTTATCGATCCCCATCCAGCGAGCGGGAGAGTGAAAAGGAGGAAAGGAAAAATAAAGAAAGTCTTGCTGTTAGATAACACAGGGTCACCGGTTCATCGTTGCGTTTCCGACAACGACATCCCTGGTTTCCTTGGAATAAACTCGCGTATCGTGATTACGCTCGCATATTTCTGGAGATGGGTCGTTGCTTCTGTTATTTAAGTGGCGATTGCCGGTACACTGGTGCGCGATGCGGTTTAGGCGCGCAGACGCAAGCGCATGCGCGTTACGTGACCGAAGAATCATTTCGTCGAATATCTGATATACTCGATTGTACGCTTTTTTCTGCCCCCTCCCCCTCTTCCCTCCTTTCGGTTTTTTATATTGAAAGCAAATATTGCCGATTAAATATTTTCTTTGTGTCCTCGAACGTGCGAGACGGGAATAAACCTGATAATTCGAACGAACGTGGATGAATAAGAACGGTTGTTTTCGAATTGTTGGAGATTATTGTGGTTCGAGATTTATCGAGGAACAAAGTTTGGGAAAATAAAGAGATATACGTTTCATATGTATTTTATATTTTTTATCATTTTGAAAATGATTAATTTTCAAAAGATCTAATAAAATTTTTAACATATCGCGTCGAGGAGAACACGTTTTAAGCCAGCAGATGACTTTGTTAAAGAAAGAAATTTCTAACGATTATAAAAGAAACTTTTTCTAATTTTTCCGATTGTACAAATAATTCTAATGTTTCAGATAAGCAGGAATGATAGGCCAGACTGTAAAAGGGAATCACGAAAGATTATTCCAATTGCATTTGAATTTACAATTTCGTATTTCGTGAGACCGCATCGAGTTAGACTTGGCCTAGTTACGACATGGACAAATATCGTTCTCTAAACTTTGAATTACCGCTTTCCTGTGATATCCAGTCCACGATTTTTCACGAAAAGAAGTAAGTTTTTTTCCTCGCCGCTACAAATCTCTGTCAGTCGTTATACATATACAGGATGTATCAATAATCGTTGCCTCGTGTATTAAGCATACGCGAACCAGACGGTGATCCAAACATCGATCAATTTATATAATTTCATTTCTATTCGAAATATCTTTAAAATTTATTTTTTAAAATAATTTATTTAAAACTGTAGAATTATCATTTTCTGGTCTATATCGCTCTATGCGAGTGTACGTTTTATTGTTTGTAGACTTCGTGTTATAAGTAACACGACCTTGGACGTTTAACACGTGAAGTAAATTTCACTTTGAGTGTGGTTAAAGACCTCTCGAGATGATCGTCGAACGAGAAACAAAGTTTTTTAGTTCCTTCAACACCTTGGCCTCGCTCGAGTCTCTATTATAATCGCTATAAAAACATTCTAGAATATACGATCGGCAAAACAAATCGTCGAAAAAACTTTGAAAAGAATATTTATTCGAGCTTACTTACAAAAATTAATATGAGCAAAAATTCTTACGATGATCTGGCAAACTTACTTCTTTACAAGCTTTATTTACAATAGATAGAGAAATTATTTAATAATTTGTTAGGGATTGATATATATATATATATATTTGACTTGCGTCAATCTGAACTTGTGTGTATGATTTTAAAGTTCAAATTAATATTTAAATTTACATATTTAAGAAAGTTGGATATAAGAAAATCTTTGCTTCATTTGCAAAACATTTCAAATATGTATTCGCAAAAAGGAGGTATACAAAAAAGAGATCTATAAGAAGAAAACGAAGATTCATTATTTCGTTAAATGATCGAATATAAGAGACTCGTTTAGAATTATAAGAAAGAGTAAAAAATAAATAATTCTATTTAAAAACTGAATTTGCTTTTATTCATACATTATATTCTTTAACGAAACAAACCAAAATATTTCAGTTAAAATACACACAGAAGCATAAGAAATTCAAATTTACGAGAACAAACATTTATAAAAACTCTATCCTGTGTGCGCATTTACAATACTATTACATTATATTTATTCTTCACAAAACATCGATCAAACCAGAATAATTCACTCGATTCAAATTACGAAAAACTTTAAATACACGAGAAGAAAGAAAATAAATTAACTAATTTTAAATATTCATACAGAAATACTTTTGAAAACTACATATATAAATGCGACCATATCGTAAACATCATTTGTCTACGATAAAAACTGTCACTCTGACTTTCAAAAAATTACCAGATTACCAATTGCAAGTATGCTCATGAGAACGGATAATTTTTGGATCGATTAAACGTCATGAACAAAATTGAAAAAAAAATGGAAGGGAGAAAATATCGGGAGAAAGAATTCTACACGTATACCTAAACAAAACTTTTGACAATTAACAATCACCCCGCGACGAGAGGCGTCGCTCCAATTTTCAAAGAGCGAGAGAAAAGAGAGAATCTTTCTCTAATTGCGATGGATACCAAGTTTCGAGGACCGCCAACAATAGACAAAAGAGACGTCTGTCCAAGAATTTCAAAGAGCTCGAGAAGGAGGGGGGAGAAAGAAAAGAAGAAAGAAAATATAAGGGCAAGTAGAGGCAGTGTAGAAATCGAAACGTTAAAGGTTGTTCTTGGAGCGAAGAAAGCTTACGTAACTGTGCACTGCGCGCGGTGTGCACAAGTGCGCCGCCATAAGCGTACAAGCGAAGGAAGAAAACTCGTCACCCATGGTATAAAACACGTTGCCTCGTGTTTATCGCTCGTTGCCCATTCTCCCGATGCGACACGACACTGGAGGCCGTGGATGCGCACCCGTGATAATGCACGGCCGTTATCAGTGCCTTCCTCCAGTGGCCGTGCCGCCTTATCGGTCGCTATCGATACAACCATCGGATAAAACCGCCGGCTCCGCGAAACACTTCAACCTCGTTCCAAGGAAATATACTTGGTGGAACGTTGGAAAGGAAAAGAAAGAAAAAGAAAAAGAAAAAGAAGAGATTGCTCAAGACGTTAACATCGAGAGTCGCAAGAATATAGTGTAATCTTCTCTTTGAATTTTTTCATTTATTTTTTTTCTCTCGCAGCGAATGCTAGATTGAACGTGATCAATAACGAGTTTGTAAACATTTTTTTAGACTGATGTAATCGTGCAATGATGATTAGAGTTGCGTGGTGTGATCGATGGAAACACGAGTTGCGAGTTGATATATCAGATGTTGTTCGAATGAATTTTTTCCCTTTTGTTCTTACTCTTATCGAGTGTTAATAATAATAATATCGGTCTCGAATCCTGCTGCTTTCGGATATTGTCGCGAAGCTTATGAAAGTCTGGTGGAGAGGGTTTTGATGGGTCTATTTTTTTTTATTTTTACAAGCTTTTATTTTTTAAAAAAATAAGAAAGAAGAAATAACTGTTATTATTAAAAATTAGAAATTGAATCAAATATAAAAAACGTAATATTTCGAGAGTAAATAAATTAAATTACAAAACACATTAAAAACAATGATCAATTTTGAAGAATTTCTCCAAACTCTCTGTTCATATTTCCAATATCGCGAATGTGATATTCCCAAGCAATTCTCTCTCGAGTTGTAACAAAAATCAGCAAAAGTAAATGCGTTCAAAGGAATAATTCGTTATCTATGATGATTTGCCGTGTCAAGTTAAATTAGAAACAACTATCGAAAATTTATCCTCTTGCCTTAATTAAATAATCCAAAAAAAAAAAAAAAAAGGAAAAAAAAAGAAACAGCTTGATTTAAAAACATCGATCGATTTATGCCGATGGTGTGATTCTAAAATTCATCGGACAAGCGTCAACTACCGTTTCCAATCCCGAGAGATCGCTCTCGGGATCCGTTTCAATCAGTAACGATATCTGTAGATTTAAATTTCGAAGCGATGGCGGCCGGTCGTTAAATTTGAATTTGTAAATAGGAACGGACTCGTTGCGAGGAACACTTCCACTCTGGGAAGTCGTGTCGCATTGCTACGTATAATACCAATCATCCGTTTTATTTTTCTTTTGCTTTTTCTCGAAAGAAGAAAAATCGTTGTCTCCAATTAATTATCGAATATTACGTCGGAATTATCGGAAACGAAAGAAGAAATTTATTCGTGAAATATTTCACGATGGACGTTAGTCAGTGAAATTTTCTCTATTGAATATTTCGAATTTGAAAAGATTCTTGAAAATACTTTCAAGATAAAAAAAAAAAAAATAAATGAATAAAATAAATAAATTATTTGCTCGAATTAAAAATTTAATTATTTAACTTAATATCAAGTAGATATAATAAAGAAATTTAAAAGCGTAGAATTTCCTTTAGACTCGAATATTAAAAAAAGAAGAAGAAGAAGAAATTCCGCCTCAAATAACTATTTAAAATTATAACCTATAAGACACAATTACAATAACCTATAAGAATATAATATATTCTATAAATATTTATAAATATCTATTTATAATATCTATATCTCAATATATGTATATTTTTGATATAATTATTCACCGCTGCAATAATTATTAATGCACAATGTAAATAGCGCATGAACTACAAACCGCGATACCATGAATGTATACATAAATAAAATCAAAAGTGCAAAAAAAAAATTTTTTTTCCTACACTTTGTAACTTGTACTTTACTATGGAAGCGTGAACACTGGCCAGAAAAAAAAAAAGCGCGGCAAGATGACAGTAGAATGATCCGACGTGTCACAGCCCTACAGCGAGGCTTCAGAATTCAATCTTGGAGAGAATTTGTCATAGAGTATGATGATCATAGTTGTACCAACGAACCCAGACCCATGCAACACATTCGTTGTCGATAGGGTGGTATTATTTTTAGAGCGCATTCTATTTTCGTGGAGGTGGGCTCGCGATACATTCGGCCGATATTTATCGCGGGTACACGCGCCTCTCGCTATTTACGGGAAGAATCGAAAGTGAATTGGAATCCGACTCTCGACTCTTGCGAATCGTTCACCTTCGTTTCATTCACTGGCACAAATGACATGTATCGACGGTACAATATGTGTGCGCAATAGATATATGCGACGAGAAAAAATATATACGTAAATCATTTTCACGATTTACCGCGCGAAAGAGCGAATATTGTGTAGAAAATGCTATGATATTTTAATTATTGCGTTAATTATTGTGGCAGTGATGCGAGAAATTTCATTGGTTTCATTCGAAGTATGAATTCGCAATAAGTTTGCTATAACAAATTGGAAATACGTAGGAAATTCGTGTCTAATGTGAAGAATCCAAAGAATGCAGATGATCATCGTTAAGTTTCGTATTCCGAATTTCTTTCAATTTTATTACCCTATGAAAAAGCTAATTCCGTAATATAATATATTCGAGGAATAAAATAAATGGAAGTTTAAGTGGTTGTGAATTATAATTTTTTTTAATGCGACACCCACTTCAAATGAGTTCAAATGTGCTATTAAATATTCTCCTTCGTGTCAAGAGATCATTAACAAATATGAATAACAGAGGAAGAAGCAGAAGAAGAAAAAAGAAATATTCAAGCAATGAAATACTTTACTTCGAATATCGAATATATAAAATGCAATTGACAGATTGAAGAAAAAAATATTGATCTATTTTTTTTAATTTTACCTTTCAATAATAATCAACGTACAACAAGAAAAACTAACAAATATCCATCAAGAATTTTATTAAAAAGATATTAGATTTCTCGATTGACTGCACATCGAATATATAAAAAGATAAATATCACATGTGGAGAATTAATGAAAGAACGTATCCCCGTAGCGAAGGGAGGAAAGCAAAGTTTATCCCGGCGCATAAATTGAACGTGACGAGGGAGAGAGCGCGGCGTAGGAGCGCGCGCGCCCGCGCGCACACGCACCAACACATCGTCGACCCACTCCCGGTCCCCGATCTGACCTCGCGCGCACATTCGTTCACGAACCTACCTCACTTTGCCCCGCGACAGACGTAAACAAAACCGTGGAGTGCCCCATAAAGAGCGATAGATACGCGACGAAGATTATACGTATGTATAACACTCGACCCCGAGAAACAAACGAGTGAGACGACAACTGACAACTTAAAAAGAAAAACATAACAAACATCTATTCTACGTGTATACGTTATTAAACAGAGTACTCACATAACGACGTGTACACGATGAACCGGCAGTGGTCAGCGAGCGACACGGTCTTCTGTCGGAACACAGGCGGCAGGGCCAAATAGAGAAACACTTGCACTGCGTTATTATAATATAACACGTGTACCACACGTCACTGGTTTCCGATCAGATCTCCCGTCAACCGGCCAACTAAGTCTGTTATATACGATATACACCACGAATCGAACGACTCACGAATCCTAGAAGAGCACCGGTTTACACGGCCGGCCTCGCCTCGCGAAACCACGACCAACCGTCCGCGTCGTTTTCGGTCTGCCCTATGGATATATTCCCTTTGAACACACCACAACCGTCGTCGATTCCCCGTCGATTCTCCCAACGTCGTGTACTTTTCTATCTGTTTTACTTCTTCATCGACGACAGTCACTCGTGCGCTCGTTGGTCGTGTATCGGTGAAAGGGGAGCGACGTTAGTCTCGCGTGTGCACACGATGTTCCTACTACGGCTGCTTGTTCTCTCTCTTTCTCTCTCTCTCTCTCTCTGTCTCTTTCTCTCCGTTTCTGTCTCTCCACTCCTAGTCGATTATATGTTATTCTCCCTTTCGACGGTTGCTCCAGACACAACGAGACACACGGCCACGGGGAATCGATGAACGAACAAGATATATACACCGGGGCTGACGTTCCCGCTGCCGTGCCGCGAACGGCCAAACAAAACAGACCAGAAGACGTTTTAGAGCTATTACGCACGTTACAAACTCCGCTCACCGCTGAGAGTGCAAGCGCGCGACTGCGGCGCCCGACGCCGCTTATGCGCCGGCCGACTGCTTCCTGACTCGGCCACCGTCCTCGACAGTGGCGCCACCGTCGAGCCACTGCCCTATCACTGGTCGCGCACCGAAATTCGCCGCCTCGAGTCATGCAACGCGTCGCCGCGCGCGCTCTCCAATCTTTCTTTTCCACGAGTCGCTTTTCGCAATCTTTCGCTGCCGAGAGAGCCATTGATGATAAGTGCAGAGCTGCGTATTACGTGGGTTTAAGCGAACGATCACCTACGACGGGAGATAACGTTTTTTTTTCAGCTTAGCGAATCGAAGAGTGGGGTTTTGGCAATCGGTTATTGGTAGATGAGTTAATGGACGATTAAGCGATAGGTGGGACAATTAGGGATTAAATCGAGTTTGTTTGGCCACGGTTTATTTATTTATTTTTTCACCGGTGATTTATTATCGATATAACTTTAAAGGAATCACGCTTGAGCGATACTGTTTCTCTTTTTTCCTTTTAACGATATTTAAAATAGGAAAATAAAGGAAAATAATAGGATTTTTTCGTTTTATTTGTTTTTAAAATATACGACATTGCAAAGTATTTGCACAGGAACGACAAAGAGTCCATCATTCGCGTGTACCGGCTTTTGTATCGAGTTTCATAGTTAGGTTGAAAAGTGTTGACAACGCTTCTGGCTGAATAGAAAAACATTCGTGAGGCAAAAGCGACGATAAGGTTTCAGAAATTGTGCGACACACAGACGAGTTCATTGCTTTGTTGGTCAATAGCCATTGCATTTCACCGTCAAAACAACAAGAGCCTTTATTAATTTATAGCGAGTGACTCAATGGTCCGAATAAAGCTGCTGAATATCATCGCGAACGCAACTAGTTTTATTGTACGCGTTTTCTAAAGTCGAGCCAGTCCTCCTTCCCACATCTGCCAATCGAAAAAGTATCACCTATTGTGCGAACCCCATACCGATCTCACTTCGAAACTACCATTCTTCCTAACTATTTAAACCAACCATCCACGACCACGAATAATCCGTATTTTAAAATATTTAAAATATTCGATTATATTTTGACATCTGCAAATAATCATCTGATCGATTCTTCCCTAAGGAAAATCCAAGCCTATATTTCCTCCCTAAAATCGTTATTCCCAATAGAACCAGTCCTCGTGTGGCGCGTTTCAGGCTCCAAGTGCCATACGCGTATTCGTTCACTCTCGGTCTACGTGCATCGAGCACGTTGGCCACGTGACTAACGTGAGCCACCTTGAAAATTGGGCTAGTGGAACACTCGGGCCGGTGGCGTAATAAAAACCATTCCGCGATTCCTTCCATTTTGACCAGCCATCCGTGCAACATCACGCGCATGCAGATCATTCGATTCGTTATCCCTTTGAAATTTCGCGATTGCCAATGCCTTCGGACGGCCAGCCAGGCCGTTGGACGAAGGAACGCGTCAGCGTCTGACGAGGAGGAGACACGAACGGCGGAGAGGAAGGAGGCGGGGAAGAGAAGCTGCGCGGAGGTTGCCTGCATTCTCTTTGCCGGCAATCTGTGGTAGGAGGCATGTAGGACGAACGGATGGAGAACACCAGCGCCGATGTTCAACCACGCTGGAAGAGGAGTCGAGTCGAGCGAGCGAGCGAGCCAGGAGAAGAGGAAGACAGGAAAAGTGGGGGGAGAGAGAGAGAGAGTGTGTGTGCGCGATGCAGAAAGAATGGCAAACCGGCGTTCGTAGAGGGAGAGAAGGAGAGGGAGAGGGTCGAAGGATGGTTGGATGAAGGAGGATGGGACGATCGTCGGTGGCTAGGAACGGAGCGAGAAAGAAGGGTGGAGGGGGAAGAAGGGAGACGGCAGCGAGACTGGCGAGTCTTGGACAGGCAAAAAACAAAAGTGCATCGCGGCAAGATGGCCGTCGACTGAACGACTCTCAAGGTTACGCGCTAGCATAGGGGAGAACGGAGACACCGAATCGGCCGTTTATGGTATATGTGTGCCAGCCTCAACTGCCTTTCCGAAACTTCATCCCGGGGCCCGTTATTTATTTCGGGAATACGACGAGTGTGGAGATGCATACGGGGAAGAAGAGATCGTTACGCTGAAAAATTCGAACCTAAAAAAAGGGAAGCTTGTTGAAAATTATATATATAGTCGATCATAGTCATAGATCGATATCCCGATTACGAAAAATCGTTTGAGGGAATTTTTCAGTAAAAAGTCGGTCTCGTGAAACGATACTCGAAGATTTAATATTATTCGTGAAATACGCGAAAGAAGTAGTATTAGTATGGAAGAATTGTTTATCCTTTAAAATTAATAAGTAGATACACCTAGAAAAGGGATAAACCGACTAGTTTATCCTACATCGAGTGCAAAACGATACAAATTTGTGCGTCCCATCTCGAAAGCATGCTGGGACACGATATCGGATAGTATGTTCACCAGAGACGGAATAATGGGGAGGCAAAAAGGGAAGAAAGAAACCCGTTCGCCGGTGCATCGCTTGAAAGCTTCCACGGCCGCTTCTTACAGAGCTATTTTCGCCTAGCTGCCGGGTAAATTTAGTACGGCAGACCAGTTTCTCAGCCATAGTACGACAGATCCGGTCGATTTCTTCTTTTTAAACGAGGCGATGAGACACGTCAGGATGGCCGAGCGGTCTAAGGCGCTGCGTTCAGGTCGCAGTCCACTCTGTGGGCGTGGGTTCGAATCCCACTTCTGACAAAACTTTTTTTTTTTCTATCGCCACCCTAAAACCATCCCAACGACCGTGACGAACACCAACTCGTTATCCGCTCGTCGCCAATTATCGCCACCCATAAAACAGATTTCAGCCTTGTACCGATCATTCCTTCGAAAGAGTTTATAAATTATCTCCAAGAAATTGTTATTTATTATTATTCATCTAACCTCCAAATTCGTTCGAAAAAGGCTCGAAAGAGGGCGCTGGAGGGAACGCACGAATACTCCCTTATCTCAAATAAAACGTATCTGCACGACGAGACGTGAAACGGCAAGCATAGTGACGCAATACCACCACGTTTACCCAATTCGATCTCGTCCAGCTATCAACCGTACTTTCGTATGCTCGTCAATTAATCGAGTTACGTAACAAGCACGGTGGAAACGGATCAGTCGCCGCCGCCGCTTGATTTCACGGAAATCCTAACTGTAATCGTTTCAACGAGACGACCTATCGTTGTGGCGCCAGCGGAGCCGTTGAATTATTCCCGGTAGCAGCCTGTGCAACCCCCTAACGTAAACGTGTCTCTCTCTCTCTCTCCCTCTCTCCCTTCTGATCCCCTGTGCGCTTCCCCTCGCTCGTAAATTCGCCTCGTTCGACGTGACGATTTCACGAGGCGAGGCAAGTGCACCGATTCTAACCGCGGCGTGGATGCATTCCACGAGCGGCCATTTCTCAAGCGGACTGTACAACTTCTCCTGCGGAGAGTCGGAGCCGGCAGGATGAGGAGGCGGAGGAAGAGCAGCCAGCAGCCGTGTTGGTAACCTTGGTGGAGAATAGGGGTAACGTAAGGAAAGGGGATAGGTGAAACAACCACGGCGTGCATGTTGTGCGGATAGAGAGGCGCGAGCAAAGGAGACGGAGAACGGGTTTTATGCAACGTATACTCTCTCTTTCCTCCGTGAACAATAACCTTACCGCGTGACGCGCGCGCGCACAAGTGTGCACAGTGTCACGACTATGCAGGTCTACGTTTCCCGTCACGCAGGTCGACACAGTTTCCTCGGCCCTATCCTTTCTCGCTTACAGTACGACTCCCCTCGTCTGGGGATCTGTTCAGAGGTTTATAAACAATGTTTGATTGTAAACGTGAAAAGTATATGAAAGGAAAAATATATATGTGTATCGTAAAATGTTTGCAAAAATGTTAATGGCAAGAAATATTGTACTTGTTTTTCGATGATCTTTAGTATACATTATTCACGATTCAGAGTAAACAAACAGATGTATAACTGTTTTCCTGTATCTATCTAATTTATAAAAAGTATAAAAAGAATATATCGTAAAATCGTACGTATTTGATGCGTTTTGCAAGTATTTCCTGCGTTGGATCTATTGGAAATCAGACTTGTACCGTTTTCCAATGACCTTTATACACAGCATTCACGAGTATAAACAAATAGGTGTACAACAGTTTTCGTCTATCTACTTAATTTATTTATTATGCGCGTATATTTGTTGCTCACCAGAGCGACTCTAAGTCTGTTTGAGAAACAACACTCCCAACGTCGCGTCCCATTCCGTATGATTCGTAATCTAACTTGGCCGAGTGCCATTAGGACGTCGATCGAATAACGAATGCAGCGACCAAGACCTATTTTTAATTTTGCCTCTCTTCGAGATCGCGGAACGAAAGAATCGAAGATCATCGTTCCTTTATAGACCGTGTCGATATGTCCTTTCTCGTCTCTCTTTTCAACCAACAGCTGTGTTAAATCCCTTAAAATCGCGCATCGATGATATTTCATTCGCAACGATCTTTTTCACATCTCTCGAACGTGTTACATTGCACAGAGATTATTAAACTCTACTTTCGTATCCCAAGACGCATCGACCCCCCTTTTAACGACGAAACGAAACGAATCGACAAATTGGAAACGAAAAAGACGAAAGATATTGGAAGGATTCCGTTTCCCTCGATCCGGCCACGACTTTCTCGAGACCGAGCTTAGGCAGTTAGAATTGCAGTTTCCGGTGCAGGAGGAGGCAACGTTGTATTCGCATTGAGCGTCGCTGCGTCTCAAGGCCGGACCGTCCGAGAACTAAGGACGACGTTAAATCCCCCCTCCGCCCCCGGACATCCTCTCCGATCCCCACACGCTCGTCCTCGCTCGTATGCATCTCCGTGCTCGCCTCCATGATCCCTCCTTATCCTCTTCTTCGTCTCTCTCTCTCTCTCTTTCTCCCATATCTCCGTCCTCCCTCCTCTTCGCAACTCTTCGCTCGCCTTCCACACTCTCGACTCTCGTCTTCCCTCCCTCTCGCGCCAATCCTCCTCTCTCTTTTCCGCTTCGTGGCAACCAACGCAACCGCGGATCTAAACGAAACTGCTCCACTGCGCTCTCCTCTCCCGTGAATTGCAAAACTGGATGCTGCTTTTTCCCTGCCTTATTACCGAAGGGAAACGATTCGCCCAGTTTCTCTTATCGCTTCCAATCTTTCTTCTCCTTTTCTTTCTTTCTTTCTTTCTTTTTTCTCTTTTTTAATGGAAGATCAAAAAGATTAAAAAGACCCGTTTTTAGGTCGGGATAAAAGAAAAAGTTCGTTTTCTTTTTTTAATACCAATTTCTAAGCGGTTGGAAATTAAATTTATTTCTATTTTTTCCGAGGTGGTGCAATTATATATATATATGTATATAGATCGTTATATATGATCGTAGCGAGCTAAGTTTAGGCAGGCATTCCTAGTTTTTTCTTTTCGAGTTTGGCACAGGTGTAAGTTAATTAAGATAAAATCGCGTGACTTGCGTGATCGGGAGCTAAGCACTCGGCCGCAGGGTGTGAAGTCTTTGTATGTTGGCTCCCCTCGGGGGATCAAATAGCCCATCTAATTACGTAATAACAGCAAACGCGTTACACGTATATAATATTTCAAAAATATTTCCGTTTGCGTGTGTGAAAAAGTTTGAATACACGAATAAATATTCGAGCGAGGGACGAGATGAATAGCAAAACGATGAGAGATACGTTTCCGCGTTAGGCGTTACTTTGCGCGAACAACAAATTTTTATCCCGTACACGAAAAAAGGGAATTGTACCGCTCGATATCTCTCTAATAGCATCTGTTTCGCTTTTGTTTCGCGGAATGCACACCATTTTCGCGTGGCGCTACTGAGTCATCCTTCCGCGTGTAGGAAGCGAGAGAGAGCATCACTTCGTTAGGATTCCTTACATGTCACTGGGTTACTATACTCGCATTCCGCGCATAGAACGGAAGTCTTTAGTATGAAGAAAGAAACTACTTCAGAATCTCGAGCGTCGTTCATCACGTTGCTCCCGACTCCCCCCTCCTCCCCCCCCACGGTGAAGGGCTTTGCCCATTGCGAATTAATTTTCTGCTTCTTTTGACCTTGTACCAACTCTCTACGGCACAATAACAGCGAGACTTTTGATCGGAATCAAACGTTATCGCGTTATTTGTCTAAATTGCTAAAGTTGTTAAACTATATACGAATTGTAATTAGTTAACTAAAAACTAGTTAAATAATTTTTTTATTCTTTGCATCGAGAAAAAATTCGAGAACAAATATAGTAGTTATTTGTAATTTTGAAAATGTTTAAATAAACAGGTTATGTAATAATCTGGCGCGAATGGCGCCAAATTTGAATTGTAACGCATAAGGGTAATATTAAGTGTTTAAGTGTTGCGATCGTCTTATGCAATAGGGACACCACGTTACCTGGAAGAGGCGCAGAAGCGAATAAGGATAATTGGAAGGGAAACAACCGGTGGATTAACTTTGCCAAGGTCAAGTTTCGTTTTTTCGTGAAACAGGTGTATAGCAGGCCACGTGTATCCAAGGTCACGTAATAGGCCAACTTTAAACCCTCAGGGATTAAACTAGATATCCTTTTTCGAAGCATCTGTGCTCTCGACAACACACCTTGCTCCCTTTTCTAATCCACATCGTTTCTTCTTCGCTCTTGTGCCTCGTAATCGTGGAAAAAAAAAGCAAAGAAAATATTTGTAATATTAAAAGTTATTTGGAAACAAAGAATCCGTAATGTAAAATTCTCTCTCTCTCTTTCTCTCTCGAGAAAATTTGAAAGCGAGAAACAATTTTTCGAATTGTATTAATTGTTTCGCAATCGTTTCGCTCGAGAGAGGACGCTTTCTTGTCACGAGTTGATAGACTACACGTGTACCGTGGCGAATCAGATCTCTCAACAGTTCTACTTAAAAGGTTAACTGCCTCGATCACGAGGAATCGTGTGCGTAGAAGCGAGAAAAATCAGTGGGGCACGTGGCGTGCCACGCTTTTCGAATATTCCGCATACGTTGCGAAATATCGTCGTTACTTACCAAAATGGAATGTCGATGACCATGTGAACGTGAAGAAATCCCAGAAGGAAAAAAAAAAAAAAAAATCAAGAATCGCGATGCGAGTCAAATATTACTGCTATCCCTCCCGTAATAATTTTTCATCATCAGTACAGTTATATCGCTGAAGAAGAGATGACTCCAAGTTTTTCCGCTTATCATATCATACTCGAATCACTCGAATTGTTAATATATCATTGATCACGATAATTAAACTTGTTACTTGGAGTTTTCAATTTATATTCTCTGAAATCGTGTATATTATTCTAACGAGTGGTAGCAATGGAATTAAGTACAAATTAAACTATCATACGAATAAATGGAACACAATTTGCAATTTTGCAGATTGAAAAAAAAATATATATATATATATGTATGTATATTCGTTCGATGTAGGATTGACGCCAATGGGCAGGCTTGAGAAAGTCCGTAAAAGAGCGGCGTTGCGCAAGTGAGAGAGAGAGAGAGGGAGGGGGGAGAGGAGAGAGCGATTTTGTTTTAATTTTTCAAGCGACATCGCGAGCGGCCGCCGCGTGCCGGGACGAATTGAAAACAAGAAATAGACGAACAAACTGGCAGACTGTTTGGCGAGGACGCTGGCATTTACATAATTTTCCCATTCTTCGAGAGTGAGGAACGGTAATGCCACCAGAGAAATTGCGCTGTTAAGGAAAGAAAGTGAAATTTATGGGACGTTTGCGAACACCTCGAACCTGCTTCTACGCTTAACTCGTTGCACGATTCGCGGATTTTTATAGTAGGAATTTACAGCTATTCTCACTTGTCCCATGTTGTTTCGTGGAAATAAAATTATACCCACGATTATACCTTCCTTTAATTGTGAAATTAATACACCGTAAAAGTATACTCGCATTCGAGAAAGGGGGAATCGAGAGAATTAATCGTTCTGACGCGTGAGAACCGATTTCTGCGTAAAAAAATTGAATAAATAATGTCTAATGATTTTTCTTCGTACCCGAAGTTCCGTTTCCGGAGAAAATTGAGCTGAAAAAATCGTGGAAACTGCTACAATTCTTTATGGACAAAGAAACAATTGCTCGCGATGAAAGTACTATTTATATTTCCTTCTTTGTTTAATTCGCAATATTTTTATAATTATACAAAATAATCTCTAATATTAATTTACGAAATCGAGAATTGATCATGGGAAGAATCCATAAATTTTTAAATTCAATTTCCTCCTTCCACGAGAAATTATCGTTCGACTCGATTTCGTGCAGTAGAACGCAATTAACAAAATTTCCAAAATATATATCGTCGCTCGCAACGTCCAAATAGTTTTTAACGAATCGAAACCACGAAATCGAGTGATTTTATCCAAAAAGAAAAAAAAAGAAAAAGAGAAAAGAGGATCTTCGTGTCACTCGTTAAATAAGAATCTCGAAGCCCATAATGTGAGCCCATTTACGCAACAAAGTCGACCGCAACGGTGTATTTTTCGCTATACGGGATAGGCAACCGTGTCTCTTTCCCCGATTTTCGATACATTTTCGTGCACCGCGAGACAAGCGGGGCTTATTTATAATTTCGGTCAGGATGGAACGACGTACGGACGTACGAACGAGAAAGAGACGTCGAAGGATACCGAGAGATGGGCAAGACACATGGGGGGACACGGGGACAACAAAACACGAGCGAAAAAGAGGGAACAAGTCGAGATAGCGGGAGGAGAGGGGAGAAGAGGAGGAGGAGGGAAGCAAGGAGAGGGAGAGCGAAAGAAGAGCGGAGGGGAAGGAGACAATATGTGAAACTGCAGTCCAAGGCCAAGCGATCGTGACTGGTTTAATGGCATTCGAGTCCCAGCCTCGAGTGCAATTATATTACACTCGGAGAATGTGCATCCACCTTTGGTGCTCTGACACATTATACACGCTCGTGTGTGCGCGCGCGCGTCCCCTCCCTCCTGCTCCTCTTCCCCCCGTTTCTAGCTCTCCCCCCATTCGGGTTTACCCACCTCTGTCAGCGATACGAGTTTAGGAGCGTGAGTTATTCGCGGCGAATTTGCACGGTTCAGATTAGGGTAAACGTGGTCGTGTTGCCTTCTGCCTGAACAGTCAACCGTGACCACAACATAACAACTGTTTTCTGGGAATTTTTTTTTTGTTTTTTTTTTGAGGGAGAGAAGGGATTTCGTTTCGAGAATCTTTCGATTCTGGATTCTCGATTCGAGATAAATGGATTGGGCAAGATTCTCTTGATGTTGTTTATATACTTTGGTACAGGTTGCTCGATGTTCGAGTTAAATATTTTAGGAGGATGTTTCGTTTCGTATTTTCTTGGAGTTGTTAGAAACGTAAGTTAGGCATTAGTTTGGTGTTTTCTTGGAATTAAACGTGGATCAAATATTATTTTTTATTATTTTTGGTAATGATTAATTTAGACAAAAGAGAAATATTGGAAAGAGTTCATTCTATTACGGATGAATCGATGTTATTAAAATTGACCGATATGAAACTGATCGGATTTTTCGAAATATATTTTGTTTCATTCCTTTATTAAGAATGAGGAAAAATCGTCAATTTATAAAATGCGAATTGAATTTTTTTAATCCGGCTTTCAAATTTCCATTGAAACCGATTTAAACAAACGAGTATAAAAAAAGGAATATACAAAATTGGCGTATATGCCAATTAATATAATGGATCGGTTCAATCATTGTTGTTTCTATAAACTACTGAATAGGAAGGAAAGACAGAGATTGTAGCTTCACAGTTAGATAAAGAAGGAGATAAAATTAATCAGCTTTCAACAGCTAGCTTTTCGAAAAGTGATATTCTTCAGAAAATTTCTATCGATGAACGTTATTTTTTCACAGATAAGAAGCGTAATAGAAACTTCAATAGAATCACCTTCTATCTTTTTTTAGAGATTAGAAAAGAGATATAATCGTTCCTCGTGTACAATTGAAACAATTTAATAGTCATATTTTTTTTTAGAATAAATTTATTATTTAAAGTTTATTATTTCAAAAGATAAAAGATAATAAATAAATAAAAAAATTATTCTAATAAGATAATATCAATTTATCAATGATATTAAAAATATTAAATTGCAACAATGAATAATGAAAATAATGAAATAAAATAAGTATACCTGAGAGTAGCATTTTATGTTATTAATGAATTTGCAAAACTCATTAATTCTACTTATCTATCCCAAAGCGTATTAGCGTTTCACATTCTAATTTAACCAATTAAAATTAATTACCAAGCTTAAATTCTCCTTGTCGAATTTTGGACGTGATCTACCGCACTGTAACGATAATTTTTAAATTCATTTCTATCGATCGATGAACGAATCCCAAAACAATTTATAAAAAATTCTATAAATTTTAATCCTCGAAACGATTCAAAGATATAATAGGAAAGATATTTTTAAACGTTAACACAAAAATGAAATGAAATTGAAAAGAGCATCTAAAAAATTAAATCGAATTGTATACATATGTATACTGTACCAATAGAGTGCAAAGAATTCAAAGAGTTGAAAGACGGTACTGAGAACGGTCGAAATTTGCGAAAAGGAACCTGTTTCGATGTGTACGTACGTACGTATACACGTTATACATTGGCGTGTACACTGGCTGGAACAGCAGCAAGCTGCTTAGAATTCTACGCCACAACGATACGTTATTCCGGTTTCTCTTTTGCCAAACTGCACGCGAACTGGCGGCAGTCTCTGCAAGCCTTCCCATTGGCGGGAACATGGCGCAATCAGCGAGCTACGATCTGCTCGGTCCTCTCCTCTTTTTATTTCGCGGATTAAAAAGGATTTAAATGTATCATTTGCATTGCAAAGAGTTCCGTCGTTCTACCTCTGAGACCGAGACTAGCCCATTCTCTTCTCGTCCTTCTTCATCTCACAGGGAAAGTGAGGCTCGAGAGAAAAAGATTTCAGGTTATAAACATTATACGTATACATATTTTTGATATCGTTTCAAAATGTCGTATTCACTTTTGCCAGACTCGATACGTATTTGCGAATCCATCCATCTAAATTAGAAGAGTCTCGAGTTGTAAACATTCTCGTCTCGTCGTCATTAATCATTAGGATAAGTAAATCCGTGTAATTCGATACAAAATTCGTACGGACATTAATCAGTAACGTAAAATATCGTATGCGTATTCGTTTCATGCATGCCCACGTATAATAGAAAGAAATTTTGAAACGAATTCCGAGGAATGCGGTTAATAAATACCGCGAATAAATTCACCTTTGCGCGATGATACTTTCCTCCAATTCACCGATTTCGATCTTGCTCCTCCCACTATACACCTTAATTTATTACACACGATCGACACAGCACACCTTTACATCAATCATGATCCTTCGACGTAACAAATGCTTTGCCTCAACGCGTAATAACGAGTAGGAAACATAAACATAAGAGATTGGGATCCGTGATCTATGGGATCCCCCCTTCTCCCTATCCCAAGAGATCGCTCGACGTGCCAACGTGGTAGTACGTAGCTAACATTCTCGTACGTAGGATATTGAAAGAAAGCGACTGTTGAGCAGCAGTTCTCCACTCCACGTGATTCTCGTGAATTAATCGGCGTTAAGGTTAAGGTGGCCGGTTGGTGCACGCAGGGAGCGGGTCCGCGGTTTCACACAACGGCGCCGATCCGTGCGTGCGTGTGCATGGAACCGCGCGTTCCAAACCCGCTGCTAGAATACCCCGCTGGTATTGATCAAGGAGCGGTGAGCGTTGCGTGTTCTTGAACCCTGCCGCTCTTGCTCCCACTTTACGATACAGCACCGCGAGGCAAAGCACCGCGCTGCTGCTCGGCCATTACCTGCACTACTCTATGTCGGTTGGTGCGTTACTACGGTGCGCACTAGAGCGAGCGTGTTTATACGTTGTGTGTACATTGTTTGGAATAAGAGGAACAGAAGGACGGGAACGAAACGACGCGTTCGTGACAACGTCGCTACTTTTCTTCGTCTTACCAAGTAAAAGGTTATATAGAGAGATGAGACGGTTCGGTTTATTATATTATATATATATATTATATAGTAGGAATTATCGGTGAAATTAGAAAGATTTCTTGAATTGGAATTTTATGTCGGAGAGAGTCTGATTCTGCATTGTTGTTACTGTTTCGTGAGAAAAGAAGGGATCGGATGAGTGAAAATTGAATCGTAGTGATCACGTATGTATTCGTGTGTAATTAATCATGGAGGGATTACATTATATACGCGAAATTTTTATGACGAGTGTAATTGTACCTTTTTGTAGCATATTTTGAGATATATTTATATTAATCTTGAATATGCAGCGTTCGATATTTAGTAAGATTATCGTTAACATGAGCCATAAGCTTGATATTTAGCGTACATACATGGAAATTGGATAATTATAATCACGTTCATCAATGGGTATATTAAGAGCGTTAAATCTATATCGAGTATCGAGTGAACGAGGGAATCCATTCGGGCAAAATGTTATTTATCTGTGCCGTAACGAACATCTGTAGGTGGGCACGTTGAAAGCATTTACAAGCGAACCATCATGCGTGACCTTGTTGAGACATTGCACCGGCGTAAACAGAGGCCGCGAGCGTGATCGTGGGCGTGTTTTATAAATCCTCTCTATTGGTACGCCTTAAAACGGCCTGAGATCTCGTTAAATCCTCGCAACATGACCCGATTGCGATGAACGAGCGCAAATAGTCGAAGATTTCTTTTCTCAAAATTGAGAAGGCAATTAAAGAAATAAAATAATCGAATCTAAGATGCTTTTTACTAGGGAATTTTCTTCGCGTTGGCAATTAAAAATAACTAAATGACCTAATCAGATGCTAGAAAGTTTTCTTTGCGATATTGCCAACTCGTTCGATTCAAAATTCTTTCTCGAATATTATTCTAGTGATTTCTTTTTACTCAATATTAAGGACACGATTCGAATCGAAAGAAATTTTCCTTTTCGACGCGTCGGCGCGGTACGAATCGCGAACGAGTTCGAGCAAGATGCTTGAAAATTGTTCCACGCCTTCCTCCAAATTTCCAATTCCTCCATCCTTTCGGAATTCCTTTCGAAAATAAAGAACGCCCCACTGCCAATTATTCCATTACGCGGGATAAACCGATGATTACACAGCACGCGAATCATCGTTTTTCCACCGCGATCGAGTCCCTTTTACGAGGTTAACAATAGAAATTCAATCTTCTAGAAAATAACGCCATCTTTGTAATAACAGACTGCTTAGCTAAAAAAAAACCAAGAGCTTGTTGAATCACGGTGTAATTAGGGCCACGTTCGCGCGGGTATAGAAAAAAAAATATGGAATAGAATCTCTCTCTCTCTCTCTCTCTCTCTCTGATAATTTCGAATCAAAAGCTACAGCACGCGGAAAGATTTTTTTTTTCCCGCGACAACGTAACAATTTTGCTCGATGATGGAACGAGGGTGGGGGGGTTGGGGCCAACGTACCGGTTGATTAAAGGTCAACTTGGGGAATCGATGATGCGGGTACTCGCTGGCTGCCTCTTTTTCCCTTTTTCATGCGATTTCGTTGGACAAGCCATCCTTCGATCTTTGCTGTTGGTTGTGTTTGTTGGTGTCGGTGAACGAAATTTTCAAATCAAGCCGCCTTTTCCCTCGCCGCTAAAATTAAAACAGGGGCCCGAGCCACGTGGAGAGGAGGGAAAATAAAATTGGATTGGAATTCGAATTTGGCGGGATCATTGAATGGTGTCAACGGGGGATACCAGCTATTCGAAACGGGGAGGATCGTCAGAGTATAACGTCCTCGTGCTAAAAACGACGCAATGTCACCGCGCGCGAAAATACGCGCCAGGTGATGCACGCCATTCGCGGAAATCGGTCGTACTAAAAATACCCGCGAAACGAAAGTCAAGTATACAGCAGCTGTTCCAACCACAATCCTTCTCGTAGTATTTACTCAAACTTTCCTCAAACCGTCGAGAGAGAACTTTTCTCTCGGTATTCGAGAAATTCGATTCAACTTCCCTACACACACACATATATATATATATACACATATGTATATATAGGTTAGGTTAGGTTAGGTCATACGTACATACTTTAAGAAACGTTACAATTCTGAAATGTTTTACGTGAATGAAGGTGTTGCCTTAAAGATCTCGCAGAAAATTTTTTGGAAAGCGCTAAATGAAAATTTCTACCTCCTTCTGGCTCCATCGAGACATTTGCTCCGCATTCCCTCTTTCGAAAGCCCGTCAAACGAAGAAACAGAGGAGCAGATCCAAGGAACGAGACCTGATTAATAGTCGGGAGGAAGAAGCGTACGAAAGAAAGTGGGCGGAAGAAACAAAAGGGCGAATAAAAGGGAAAGTCGGGGGAAGAAAGTCACGAATGAGTTGCTCGAATGATTACCTCGGAGGAAGCCATGAACTTCTCGGAGAAGGGCGCAGGAAATTGCTCGAGAGCGATAACGACCCGACTGCAAAACACCACTGGTTACTAAAAAAGACGAGAACGGAGAGGAAGGAGGGGAGAGGTTTCCAAAGGTGGAGGAAGATCGAAGGGAAAAAAGTGCAGCCGGGGAAAAAGAGGTTGGGAATGCAAAAAGTAGCCATTAACGTAGAGAGACAAGCGGTGAAATATATATATATATATATATGTCTGTGTGTGTGTATCAAAGATGATTGGGGAAGAAAGAAGAGGAAGGGGATAAAGGAAGAAGACGTTAAGGATTGTCTCATCGACGAGTTTATTAGCCGAGAATGATGAAATTGCGTGCGATCGCTCTGCGTATATCCTTAACGATATAATTTTTACAGAATTTTTTTACAGAATTGTGTTGGGGGTTCGCTAATTGTGCAGTAATCTATTGTACGAGTTGATAACTTCATCGTGATGAAGATGGGCGGGTTTTCTTCTACCGTGCTCGTAAATATGCAAATGTCATTCATTATCCGTCATAAATATGTAGGGGAAGCAAAATATAAAGTTGAAAACTTATATTGGGACCTCGTTAATTTAGACACTTGTGTCGATCGCTGTCTTTCAGTCTCATCTCTCCAAAAAGAATAAACTCGAAGATATGAACAAAACCGCCAGTTTTTTATTTCGATTGAAAAATTCCTGTTTTGGATAGAATTCTATCCAAGGCACAAAGAAATCAATGGAAAAGACTATTTTTCAAGATGATATGATTTTCGAGAGGAAGGAAATTTGGATTATTCACTCGACTCGTGACTCTCAATTCATTCTGGCCTTTATTTCTTATAATATATCTTTCTATTAAAATATATTTTTTCAAAAAACTATTGAAATTGTTGAAAAATTAAATCAATTGCTGTCTTATGGATGACTTGAAGCTAATAATTTTATCAATAATTTTAGCATTGAAATTAGATATGAATTATTAAATATTGTTTAAACATGTATCAATAATTTTTTATTATTAATGTACTTGGTGTTTTAATTTTGAGGTTATATCATGTTTATGATATTGAATCAATTATTGCCGTTTCATATCCGTTGTTCGTATTAGAATTACAATAACTTTTTTGAATTCAAGATTGTTAGAAATCGATCAAGATCATCAGGATTACTTCTTCTTTTTAACAAGTATAATTCATAAACAAACGTATAATAAATTTCACATAGACTCATCGTTTGAAAAGATAAACGAATATCTTAAAAAAACTACTCGATAAATAACGAAACGTGTCTTTCTCAAACCAATCGAAGGAATCCACGAGAATCCTTTTTCAGAATTCATTGTCGTTCGAAGTTCGAATCTTTTTTTCTTCTTATCAGGAAAGAACGGAGGAACTCGAGAAGAGCGCCACCTGGAGAAATAGAGACCGATCTACAGGAGAGCAAGGACACCCGAGTACGCTTTGATGTCGAGCCATACTTCGATCGTCCAACTCGCGCGCAAATTTCATTATCGCTATATGGTTTCGAAAATGATGATTGTGTCGAACGATCGAACGAACAGGCCTTCGTTAGAGAATTTTCCAAGATTAGTGTATTTTATGAATGTAGAGAATTCAAAAATTTATCCGATATTTTTAGATTAGATTAGATTCTCGAAAGTTTTGAGATAGTTTTTTAACAAGATTTCAAAAACTCGTATTGTATCTCAAAATCAATTATTTGTTTACATTTGTAAACGATAGCATTCGACAGAGGGGACGGAAAAAATTCCAAAAATTCTCGAGCGACTACACGATTTTCGAGAAGCTGAATCGTTTGTTTCGGGATACATTCTCGAATACAACCACGGATAAGAGATATAATATTTTACCGAGAACTCGTCTCGAATCGAGCTAACGTTTTACGTATACTCTCGCGTATTCCAGATAATACATATATATTCTTGCTTCGACCTTAAATCAACGTCAACGAAAGCACGAGCAACCATAGACCCCCGACCATAATAAAGGTTGATCGAGGCGAGCAAGGAAGAGCACGAGCAAGCAAGAGTCGTAGATTACATTGGAATGGCCAACGAGCGCCAACTGCCGCAACACCGGTATTTTTCGAAACGTCATCGCGATACATCGTCGGACAGCGCCATCTAACAGGTTCCCGTGATTGGTACGCGAGATCGAAAACGAACATTGAGAGAAGGATGCACAAGGCGCGCGCCGTGCACGAGGATCTCCCCTTTCGAAGGCTGGTATTTGGGGGTGGATGGTTCGAGTCGCTCGAACCAGGGTAGGCACACCCGTTTCTATGACAACAGACGCGCAAAAACTCCATTGATACCAGGAGATGTACGGACAGGAACGAGCCAAGTTTCCTTCCACCGTTTATGCACACACGATTCCCCCTCCCCTCCCCCCTTTCTTTCTCTCTCTCGCCGCGAAACATCCTTCGTTCGTTTCGAGATAGAAAAGCTCGGGCTGCTCCTGGATCGCAGTTGGAGGCGAAGCTAGTTGTACGATTTGGAAAATTCGGGAGACAGGATAGTCGAAAATAGCGATAATCCTTTGAGAAAGGATCGGATCTCTACGATTTGTGATTGATTATTATCCATTGTGCTAGAAAAAAATTCATTAACCAATTCTAATTTTAACAAAATAAAATTATTATTTAGTATGCTATAAAAAATGCATTTTTTAATCTTTAAGAAGTCGAAATTATTATCTGCCATACTAAAAAAAAATCCACCCAACTAAACAATTCTTATTTTAACAAAAGCATTTTTCATCGAGCATAATTCATCTCCAAGATGAATTATCAAAAGAATCGAATGAATAGTTTCTCGTAATACGACGTATAAAATAAAACCGCGTATTAATTAAAAAAAAAAAAAAGGGGAAAGCTTTTCTCGACGAGAAAAAAGCTTGCAAACACATTCCCTCTCGATCCCCGCTATCAATCGCTCGTCAAATATCCACATCCAAACAAATCCAGCCCAGGATTCTCATCGACGTTACAACCGGATCGCAACGAATCCTCGCAACAACGTTCGACCGTTCGTTCGCGCGACCGTTGCGCAACACCGCAGGGAGGATTATTTACATCGGCGATACTCTGACCCCGGAGCAGGCAAACGTAACAAGGCTCTGTTTTCCCAGAAGCTGGAACGAGCTTCGGCCCAGCCAATAGCCGGTCTCGAAGAGAGCGCGTGGTAGGAAGGAAGGAAGGAAGGAAGGAAGGAAGGAAGGAAAAGATCGAGCGAAACCGTTTAACGGACAAACGGTGTTGTGTACGTTCCAAGTTAGAATTGGAAAAAATTACGTCGTAAAACGAGACGGGCGGTGATGGCCACGAGTTCTGGCCGCTGGCCGTTCGCTTACGTGTGTACGTCGGATAATTAGGAGGACGACAGGCGCGCGCGGTTCGGGGGAGCTCGAATAGAAACCGAGCTATCGTGTTTCATCGCGCGCCTCACCGCCGCGCCCATCGCCATTTGCGCCAAGGATAAACACACAGGCGATGAAACCGAGAGCGTGACCGAGAGAAGAGCGGTTGGATCTTTAAATTGCTCCCCCCTCCCCCTGTCCTCCTCCTCTCCCCCATCGAGAACGTTAATTGGGTGAAGTGCACTCGGCCGGCTTCGTAGAGTATTTTTTAACGCTTGGAAATTGAATTGTGGGTGAAAGTACGTCACACGGTTTGCGATGACGAACAGAATGAATTTTTGGGTTTGCGCAACGGTTTTATCTACGTGAAAATTCGATTCAACTCGGGAATTATATTCGAATTATTATTATTAGAAATAATAAGCTCGAAAAAAGAATTTGACAGTTGCAAAAAAGAAGGGAAAACGATCGACCTTTCCCCTCTCGCCAAAGCAACCGCCCATAATTACAATTTCGCTTCGAACGTCCTCCTAATCCCTTAATGACTCCACGTAAACTACCCCCTGGCTGCCGAGTCGTCGCAAAATCATTATTCCAGCGGAACATCGATCGATCGAGAGAGAGAGAAGGAATAAAATACCGTAAGAAGGGGACTACGATTGGCAGGTGTAGGCGTAGGGGAGGGGTGTGGCGGAGATTGTGCGTGGACCAGGGTCGGGGTTGTTAGCCCGGCCAATGTTCGAAAGCATCGTCGGGGCATCCCACGCGTCGGACCTCCCGCGAGGTTCTCAACCTTGTTTACATAAATCATCGGAAAGAGGTCTGGTTCCTCGGCGCTGCTCGCTTCGTCCTTCGACCGATCCAACGACCCCGCCTCGAGAATAAACCCGGCCGCGAGAATAAAAGCCGACCGGCGAAGAAGGACGCGAGCAAGGCTGGCCCCGCGACCAAGTTCAACTAACGGGGCTACGGTGAAGGGTGCATGTCGCACGCTTGCACTCCCGTTTCCTAAGATTATCGGCCGACCGATGTTTAGAAAAAAAGAAGCCATGCAAATAATTGGTTTTAAAGCAACGGTTGTTGGACTCGTTTACCATGGGGAAAATTTAATAGTCGAAGCTAGGAATAAAGTTACTTCGGTAATTCAATTCGTTGAGTGTGATGTATAGAATAGAAAGTTACCAATTTAATTTATTCAATAATAATTGATTGTCAACATCCAATTCTGAATATATAATACGTTATATGTAGAGTATGTAATATATTTGAAGCGTTAAATTTTTTGCACAACAGTAATGGGGAAAATTTAATAATCGAAGTTACGAATAAAATTTTATCTTTCGAAAGTTAACAATTGTGAATAATTGTAATGCCGAACGAGAAATATCTACGAATAAACGTTGTTCATTTTAACGAAACAATTACTTAAAGTAATCTTATTCGAAATTTTTTAACTATTTTTCAACTATTTTTAATGTCCAACTCTGTTTACGAACGCTGTTCGCAGTAGCGTGTCACACAACAACGATCAGATTTCGCAAGCTGTTCGCGAATAACGATACAAACCCAAAGGGATTAGGTTGAGATGCAGCTCGACGTTGATAAATTATGGACGTTACGTTAGAATGATCCATATTCGCGCGAAACTCGTTCCGTTAAATTATCCCCAGATTGACGCAAAAAGAAAAAAATTGATATTCAATATTATCTTCAAAGTACTATTGAATATAAAAAAAATACCGCTGTGAATCAAAGCAAGAGCGATAAGATCGCATAAAATATTGCTCGCGATGCAAAGTGTCTCAGCTATGCAGAGACGTGTCGCTGGACGAAAAAAAAAAAAAGAGAAAAAGAAACAAAGAAAAAAAAGAAGAAGGAAAAGGCGTGGACAAAGAGGCGGGGCGAGGAGAGGAGGAACGAAGCTGCCGGGGAAGTTGGACGATAAAGAGCGACTAGAAGAGACGCTGCTATCGCGCTGGAACGTTTTCGCAAACAGTCTTCGAACGCGTTCTGCGCAAGCGGGACACAAATAACACGAATAACTCGCGTGAAAGACGCGGCCCGCCCTAAAAATACGCGTCACTGCTCGCGTTATTTCCACGAGTATATTTCTCGTCCAGTAACGAGTCGATCTCCCCCAGAGAATACGAACAATCCCGAATCGATCGATAATTCAATTCCGATCCGAGATTCGATACATAAAATACAATACAACAATGTACACGGCCATTGCTACTTTCGTCTTTCCGTTCAGGTTCGAGCAACTGGATTCAATCATCCTCAGACTCATTTTTCACCGCGGTACGTACAATAACCTGTTTACTTCCACGTGTTTACTTTACGAAGCTCGCTCGGTAAGAAGTTCGGTCGAAACACGTTTAATCAGAGATTGACGAAAACTTGCAAATACAAATAGAATTCCGTCCAAGTGAAACGAGCGTATGAAAACATATCCGAACGAGATCCATTGCAGAGTTTCGAATAAGGTTAATGCTTTAGGTAATAACTATTCAGATAAGATACGTTCGTAACTATTATAACATATAACCTTTCGTGTAATCTCAACTCGCCATTATTCGCTTATTATTATTACGCTTCGATACAAATTATCGAAGCAACTTTACACGTAACCTTGACTATCGAATCTCCCCCCATTTTCGTCCCATCATCGCGATCCCCAAATCGAATCGTGTGCTCTGGTGCGGGGCTCGTAGTTTCCGAAGAAACAAGGTGAAAAGCGCGAAGGAAAAGTCGGCGGATGGCGGAGGTGGAGGGGGGCGTTGCGGGCGATAAGGAAGAGGCGCCAAACTGAATGGCGGGGAATCGGCCGGGCAGAGGGCGCTTTGGGAGGGCGCGGTCTTGCACGGAGGGCAGCGGAGGGAAATCGTGGAACGCACGGCGAGGAGGAAGGGGCGTCTGTGTCTGCGACCTTGGTTGGGGTCGCTCCAAGGTCGCCCCCTCTCCGCCTGCCGAGACGAGGCTCTCTGCTCTCTTCCCTTCTCGTCACCCGATCGGCGGCGGCGGCGGCGGTGGCGGCGGGCCTCCGCTTGAAACGGGACCGCAACTGCGTACGCACCGCGCCACCGCCTCGCTCCCTCTTCCTCCGCCCGACTCTTGGTGCGCGCGCGTGTGTCTGTGTGTGTGTGTGCGTGTGTGCGTGCGTGTGGTGTCGCCAGAGATCAATGCCAGGGTCAATGTCATGGTTGCCACGGAGCTACACCTTGGTGCTGGGTCGCCGGGTTTCGGCCAACCTCCCTCCCCTCCTCTCTCCGCCGGTCAATGAGCCCGATCATGAGCGATGACCTGGACAACTTTCGACTCGATTCCGACTCTTTCGGCCAAGCTGCTGTTTCTCTTCGAGACCCAGTGGGATCTCTGCTCGATGGATTTGATTTCCCTCGATATTCCAAGGATTTTGAAACGCGTGCGTTACGAGGTGGCTCGATACGATACGTACGTAAGTATATCGGTGGTTACGCAAGGAGATAAATTAGGTTTAGGAAACGAACGAAGCCCCTGCGAGGAGGCTCGACGCAGAAGGGGCTTTTTGAAGGGGCTCTCTTTGAAATTCGTTGCTCGAACAGTTTCACGGTATCGTTATTTTTAGAGGAGTTATTTCTACGAGGAGATTGTTTGGGGACAATGTTTCGATAATTTGAAGAACAACGACCCTCGAGCATCCGTGTGCATTTAGTCAGAAGGATTTCTCAACTGCTCGGTTGAAAGAAGTGTCGGTGGTTATTAAGGTTTGGTAAATAAGTAAACAGGATTAAATCCACGTGCACGAAGCCATCGACCTGTCGTCTCCTTTTCAAACGCTCCGTCTCGATCTTATCATCGCCTTGTGTTATGTTTCGCCCACGAATCTTATCAATACGACGGAATCAAGTGTTTTATTCTTCCAACCAGTTGCCAAAATGTATTTGTATATACGAAATTGTGTATATATATTTCAATTTGTCTCAACCGGGTAATCGTTCGATTAATTCGAGATTCGAGATTGTGTACAAAATAAGAGAATGGTCGCGTGTCGAAATTGTTAATTAACCGAGTTTCGACGCTCGTTTCGAACCACGAAACAAACGTGGAACGGAATCGTGGAGTGAACGGTCTGATAAATTCGCAGAGCCGTGACATTGACACCTTATCAAAGGCGGCTGCTCTTATCTGGACTGGTCGATAACACGCGGCGAAGAGCGAACGTTCTCGTAAAACCTCGAACAACCGACGAGACCCGTCATCCTATTAAACGACCGTAATTCAATTTCTAATAAAACGCGGATGGGAATGCAAACGATTTTGTTTGAAATTAAATTTTTATTATTATTGTTGTTATTATTATTATTATTATAAATACTTTCTTCCATCGAGTTTCGAAAAATATTTTTCGATTAGATCGTATTATATCAATATTTATTTACGAGAAACATTAAACTGGGGAAATTTAAAATATATATATATATATGCGAATATGATAATAATCGGTATGAAAATATGTTAATTGGTTTTTGAAACGCAACGCTTTCAAATTAGTTGCACTACAGCATTTTCAAATGTTGATCGTCTTAATTAATTCGAAATTATGTGCAAATAGTCCGTGCACGTTTAATCCTCTCGCTCGTTTCTCGAAAATTACAATCATAAATAATGTAATAATAAATATTTATGCGATTTATAAATATAGTTATACACCACAAGCAAATAATTGATGCTTCTCCTTTTTGGTTGCGAAAAATATATCGTTGGAAGAAAAATTTTTCAAATACGAAAACGAGGCGGCTTAATTCCACCTGACGTCATTCCCAGCTACTGTGTCAAGTGATCATTCCTAAACAAGTAAAGAGTATACATATATACGGTTCACGGCTTATTGAACAATTCAGAACGACCGCGAAGACCGTGCAACGGCCATCTGACGTAAATGTATTTACGTCGGCTTTTCGAGAGATACGAAAGCATTTAAAAATATACGATCGATCACAGTTCGTGACCTTTCCCCAATATCTTATCTTCCGTTTCGCCACTGCCAATGCCAGGTAACGAAAATAGAGAACGGAATAAATAAAAATCCTCTTGTGAAGTTTCTCCTCGCTCTAAAAATCTTTTCGAACAAATCATCTCAACGGATAAAAAGAAAATATAAGTAACGATAAATTTTAAATTCTGAACCCGAAAGAAATTTCAACTAAACAATAAACTATGTAGCAATAAAAATGGAACAAAATAAAATTACGTAAACTTTAGAAAACTCGTGATAAATCAAAGGCGAAGCATATTTTCCATACGTCACAAAATTAACTATCGATCGAAACGGGAAGGATCGAGGTGTGCTGACCTTTCCAGCAAGAATAGCATTAGGACGAAAAGTTTTTGGGAGAGAGGCGGGAGACTATTCCAATTAGTGGATAAGCGTGACTGCGATCGAAGATGGCAGTGAGGGGAGGGGAGGGCGACGAGTCGCTAAATAGGCGCCACACGATCGTCCTTCGACTCTCTCCACACCGAATGAACGGGCTCATCCCTTCCGCCCCTGCCCGTGCGCTCATGTGGCCATCCCCCCTCTCCGCCTTTCTCGGCCACTTGGTGTATTATGATCTTGTTCAGAGGCAGACGGCCTACAGACTCGACGATCGATACAGCTTTCCCCGTTCGCCTCTCTGGGGAGTCTTCTCTTTCCACAGAGTTCGCGGCTCTTCGTCCCGCGCCGCTAGCGCTCGGCCCCCCACCACCGCTCCGCCACCCTCTCCGCCAATCGGCGTGAGCCAGGCCAACGATGGCGCGTCCCACGTGACGCGCGCCCAGTGGCGTCGACGCTCGTTTCGAGGAAGAGAGGTTGATCCTCTCGGTTGAGCCGCGTTATAAGACTGGGTTAATGGTCTCGCTCCGAACTTTTCGATTTCGTTTTATTTCGATCGCGTTAATTTCGACGCAGAGATTTCCATTTCACTCACAGATTTTTTATCGTCATTTCGTACGAGTTAATTCGAAATTGCACGGTATGTGGCGCGATAAGGGACGTATCAAATAACGGTTTGCAAACAAGGGTAAAGGGTGAACGACGGATCTCTCTCGTTATATATTATTCAAATTCACTTTTTCGTTCAAGGGGGATAAGTTTAACGGGGAGTCGATCGAAAGCAATTTTGGAAGCACGCCCATGTACTTCCCATCCAATGCCAAGTCAAGTCAAGGGGGTGTGTTCCGGACCTTCTGTTCTCACGAAATTAGGGCCTAGGTCGGGAATGTCACAGCTGCATCGCACACGGTTTGCATTCCGTTTCACCTTCTTTTATCTTTTATCTTGCATTAATTTCCACCTTGCGAGGGGGAGAAGTAAATAAACCCTCGAGGGATACGTACGAATATTCACGAAAATACAGTAATTCAATAGCAATTATCAAAATTCGAATAACTTTCAAATCGCATATTAAAAGACAATCGTATCAATTGCCTTCCCTCCAATCGTCTCAAAAACTCCTCTTTACCCAATTACCTCTTTATCAACCTCATCAACCCTCTGATTGCATTAACACGATCGTTGGCGCTGCTTCTAAAACCCTAATTAAATCACACTCCATCCGAGGGAAGAAAAAAAGAGAGGAAAAATTGGAAAAAAGAAATGCCAAGGTCCAATTGCTGTCGTCCTCGGCGTCGCTGGCCTCCCTGTGCGGAAGGGGTTGGTGAAGTCAGTCGGTCGGTCGAGCGTGGCGTCGCGACGCGTCCAGGAACGAAAGCGCGTCCGGGTCGGCGGTAGAAAGGGAAAGAGGAGCGGCAGCGAGGTAAAAGCGGCGGCAAGGCTGGCGACACAGTGGCACCGGTGCAGCGGCCGAAATTTTGACCCGTTTCCGGGGAGGATGGCCGCGGCTCGAGCGCGGTCAACACCTATACGGCCGCCCCGTTTATTGATCGGCCCGATGCAACCAAGCTGGGCCACAGCTGGCCGGGCTTACCAACCTCGTTCGTTGCAAGTTCGAGCCGTCGCCTCTCGAGCCGTCCAGCTATATACCTATCTATATGTTTACCACCCCATCGCGAGACCTATTTTCGACCGGCGTCGCGCCAATTATCGGGATCGACGATCGAGAGAGATTCCTCCTTTCGAGAGGAAGAAGGGAGAGAGAGTGAATGACGAGGAAACGGGGACAGGTGGGGAAATATATCGGACGGATCGATTCTCTCTCTCTCTTTCTCTGCTGATTTTCTCTATTCTTGGTGAAAGTTCCCCGGATTTTCTTTCGATCGAGGAATAATTTTTTTTTTACGAAGGTTGATTGTTGGTTTTTGAGGAGTGAGAAATTTCGTTTTTCTTTTTTTGAATAGTAAACGCGAATATTTTTGACGAATCGTTTCAGAAGATAAATCAAGAGACGAAATATTCTTTAAAGAATATTTATATATATATATCGGAGAATCGAAGCTGGTGAGAAAATCTGGATGCGAAATTTTGTTTAACGAATTTCTGTTAAATTTTTGAAAGGAAAATTACGAAAAATGGAATGTTTCTTTTATTCGAAATAGTAACGTTTGTGGCACGTTCTCGCTCGGTTGTAATAGAACGGTTGGGAAAAATAGGGGGAGGGGGGGAAAAAAATTTCAATGGAAGAGTTTTCCAGTAGCGTGGCGCGTTAGCGTCTGATTGTACATCTGTTTCTACTGCATGCCAGTAGGCCCTATTGTGAAGTAGAAAATAATCGACAATGGCAGACCTGGCTCGACAAGGAGGCACAGCCGCGTCTGACTCTGACGGAATGCCTCTACTTCGCGACTAAATTTAACCTTCCACCTGCAATATTTAATTTTTCGATTCGTTATCGACCGATTATACGCCAAATTTAATTACGTACGTTTATAGAAAATGGGACGAGTCGATCGGAGAAAAAAGAGAAGAGAAAAGAAAGGGAATAAAAATTATAAGAAGGAGAGATTCCGCAAAAATCGATTTATCCCTTCGAGTATGAAAGCCAAGGTTCGTTGTTTCAGGTTCACATTCGAACGAATAATATTACAACAAATATACACAACGATACATCTCTTTAACTTTTCTAAATTAACTTCCACGTATTTTTCCATTTTACCATTTTCGTGTCCCCTTTCACCCTTCACGCCCACGTATATTCCTTCAGGCTGTCGATCTACGCTCGCCAATAGTCAAAAATAAATAAATAGAATCGTCGAAGCGTACGATTCCCTTCGAGCTCGCGTAGCGTTTCAAAAAAAAAAGAAAGTAAAAAATCGATTCGAGTGGATTTTCGAACGGAGACGCTTTAAATATTCAGAGCTTGTGCACCTTGCGGGCACGTAGACAGTCGTACACGTATCGATTCAGTCCGATCTGTATGCGTACGGAGAGGAGAAGAGGTTTGTGCGGAGGCATCGCTCGATAACCACCCCTTTTTACCGCTTTGGCCTTTGCCACCCGACTTACCGATTTCCCTCGTCCTCGTTTGTCGTCGTTAAAAAGGATCGTCCTTGTAAAAATCCCCCTCTTCCCGCCAATTACGAAATTCCATCCGTCCTCGAGTCGTTAAAACCTCGACTTTTTTTTTTTTTACAAAAATATACACGTAATTCGGGCGCAGTTTTGTGTTCCCTTGTTGCAGAGGAACGCAACTCCCCTGACGACTGAAGGGAAATATTTAACTGCTATCCAGACGTAAGTTAATGTAAGCTTTATTTTTCCTTCTCGAGAATGATATATATATATTTTTGGCTCGTTTTCTCATTAGGCAGAATCACAGGTTTGGATTTTATCGACTTTCGAACGAATCGTTTATTGGGGGCGGTGTCGAATCTTCGTTTCTGGTTTCGATGAAAGTGGAATAAATAGAGAATCGATAAATTGATTAGTCCCTCGGGAGGGAAATTGTTAGAAATTTTCGTGGAAGAAATTTTATTTTGATTGGAAATTGTTTAAATGTATCTTCGAAAACGGAACAACGAAGTTATTCGATTCGATGGAGGGAACAGTTGAACTGCGGAATCAGTTCCCGGAGCATGGATTCGTGGAAATGCAGAGGCGAAAAAACAGAGGGGAGGAACAAACGGAAAGTAAAAATTCCATTGGCGATACGCGCCCGGTTTAATCACCTGAGCCAACAATGTTTGGCACTTTAGGGATCACTGAATATGTAATCTGTTGCGTTGCACGGTAACCCCTTTGCTGCACGAATTGTAACGTACAGTAGTGAGCAAAAGTTTGGAACCATGTTAAATGTTCCAATTCGAAAATTCAAACGTTCGAGAGAAGCGTGAAAATTTGTTTCTATCGTAAAATCGACGAGACCTGGCTCAAGTTTCTTGAACAGAAATCTGAGATCTGTGTTAATCTCTTCACTGGACACCTTGTTAAAAAGGGATTCGTAATTAGATAAACGTGTCTCTCATATTTTGATGGTAACTCTAAGCAAAGTAAGTTAGGTTCACAACTTGAGAATTACTTGACCCAAATTTAACTCTTAAATGAAATCTGAAGTCTGTCTTATTTTCTTCATTGGACACCTGAATCCCTTGTTAAAAGCTCTAAAGGTTTACTTAATAATTAAATTTGATTAGATTCACAAAACTTGAGAATCAAAACTTGACCCAAATTTAACTCTTAAACTGAAATCTACAATCTGCTTTAATTTCCTCATTGGTCTCTCATATTTTTAGATAGTGGCTCTACACAAATTAAGTTTGTTTCACAGAACTTGAGAATCATTTAAATTTAAATTTTAAACTGAAATCTGACGTCTATCTTAATTTCTTCGTTAGACTTATTCTTAAACAATCAATAATTAAATAAATTAAATATATCTTTTATTTAGATAATAATTTTCACGAAACTCGAGAATCACTCGACTTAAACTTAAACTGAAATCTGACTTAATTTCTTCATCAGACTTGTTCTTAAGGAATCAATAATTAAATAAAACAAACCTATCTCTTATATTTAAACATTAACTCTAATCGAATTAAGTTAGACCAGGTTAAGCTTCCATCCTCGTACGAATCATCCCACGCAAAACCTTTGATCCCATTCCAATCTTCCGCGAATTCCGCGCCTCTACGGATGATCTCATCCGACCTTGTGACCCCGTGACTGAGCCAACCACAGTTTCGCGATCTCCCAATTCCACGATCTCAACACCCATACCCGGATAAATACCCCCCTACACACGTGACACCTAACCTTAAAAAAAAGAAACTAAACTAAAAACCCTCCCCACTCCCAATCCGAATGAAACGCGAAATAATTCAAAGCCAATCAACTTTCTCTCTCACTCGTCAGGGTGGAAAAAAACGCGCGTGTACGTCGATCGATCGCACGGGTCGATACAGTCGCTTGTCGATAACGAGACCGGTCGGTAATACAGATCGCCTTCTCCCCTCCCTCGTGCATACACGTATACGCGCGAATCTGCATAGTAGCGCGGTTAAAGAACCGGATTATTACCAGCGATTCAACCCTGACATTTCGTAGGATGACGCCGATGCCTTGCACGTACGCAGTGCCCGTGTTGTGTCGTGATGGCTTCGTGTGCGTTGCTCGGCGAGCGCCTCGGCGGAGAAGAAAGGGGCCGAGGGACGGAAATAAACGAGGGGAGGTGATATAAGGCTAGGAGGGAGGGAGGCAGGAGGTTGTGGATCGCGCGGTTGTGGACAAACACCACCGATTAAGGACGAAACCGTTCGATGGATAACAGTTTCGTCGAGATGGAGGAATTTCGGCGTGGTTCCGTTCGCGAGGAGAGAATCGATCCGATTTCTTTCGGTCTGGGTCGAAAGTAGAATAATTTCTGGATTGTTTTTTTTTCTTCTAGAGGATTTTTGCAAGAATTTTAATAATAAATATTTGTTTATCAGGAATGACGATACGAGTATGGATTTCATCGATAATCGAGATAGAAATGGAAATTAAATTTTTAAGAAATATTTATCTATCTTCTCCCCCGGTGATGGTGAAAATGACCTTTCTATATATCTGATTTCTCCGTCCTCTCGCTCGATATTCATTCTTTTCCTTTCTTTCTTTTCGACAAGACGAGCGCGCTATAAAAAGACTGTTTACACGTAACCAACGGCAGAATCGTCTGTTCGTGCAACTATAAAAAGATTGACAGTAACTCGGCCGTCACGATGCAATTTACGTCAATATAAACGTGGTGTTCAATGATTCGAACTATTGTGGAAACAGGGTTGACGCAGGCGTTACCCTTTGTAAATATAGGAAATTTTAATTTTGTTTAAAATTAGATCGGCATCCTTGCGTTCGATCACTCCGCTCCCATATTTTCGTTCCATACCATTATGAAAATAAACCCCTCTGTGTGACTGAATTATTCACCCCCTTCCTCCTCTCGCGAGAAAAAGAAGAAGAGGAAGGAATCTTTCGTCCTCCGAATAAAGCGATGCAAAAATTATCCGTCGCTTAATAAAATAAAAGCGCGCTATTTTCGCCGGTTCGTCGACCACAATGGAAATAAATAAGTTATAACGAAATGATGAAACTTGGCGTCGCTTTTAAATAGAAATTCGACAAAATTCCTTCTCCCTTTTAACTTTTGCTAAACCCTGTTTAAAATTATATTTCCTCTTTCGTTACTAAACGTTATATTTTCAGATTGACTAATTCAATTACTTTATCAAATAAAGTCTAAAATAAAATTTTTACGTACCCAAAATCTTTCAATCGGATTCTCACAAATATATATATATATATATATATATAGAAGAATGAAGAAATTGTCACGAAATATAAATATTGTTTAAAAAAATTAAATTCGTTTATCGTATCCATCCATCGAATTGGTTATTTTCCAAATTAAACGGGACGACTAAACTTTTAACTTCAACTTTAAGTAAGCCGTACGACGACGGATCGACTCGTTTCGAAGGACGTCGATATTTCGACGTCAACTTGAACTTGAATCGCGCTGCTAGACACGGGGTCTATCTGACTCATTTCTTTCTCTCCTATCGCGGGATGACCTCGATAGGGATATTACAGCCTCTGTCTTTGGCAAAACTTCCTGATAACGAGCCAACGATAGAGGAGGAAGGATCGCGATAATCCCGCGAAATCGTGACACGATCACGGTCGAGCAATAAACGGGCCGAGAAAACTTTCGCACAGAGGAAGAGGGGAAAAAAAGAATGTTTCTCTTTTGAGTCACGCTCGACATTCTCTTTGTTCAGCTTGCGCTAATGAATCTTCTGCCTGTTGTTTCAGCCACAACCTGCACCGCCAAAAACGTTCTTTTCGTCTTTGTTACAGTTACAGCGGGGTTAATGGTGTACGATTGATCGTATTCCGTTTATTTTTTTTCTTTTTTTTTCTTAATTTTTCATCTATAATAAGACGATAAGATAATCCTCCTTTCACGCCTCCTTCGATCGTTGAGAATTGTTGAATTCTTGTAAAAAAGTTTCGAAATCTATTTTTAAGCAGTCGTTCGATCTCAACTTTTTTCTAATTTTCCAAAAAGTTTTTTATCGGAAGATTAAAGGTCTTTTTTTTCCTTTTCCCCTTTAAAAACATTCGAGGAATGATCATTAACGAGTCGATCAGTCGATAAGAAAAGGGAAATTAATTTCTCGAGATAATCCGATTTTAATTGAAAAATCTTTGCGAAGAAAAGAGGGGAAATTTAACCCAGTTTTTAAGCCCCGCATTTTTTATCAATCGGAAGCATCAAATGCGATTTCGTAACAATTTTTGAAACGATATCTGGAAAATCGCGTCTCGAAAAAGAAGGTCGAAGAGATGTTCGACGAGATGTTGACGGGAGAGCGTTTTGCACGGCGAGGTTAATAAAAAAGTATCCGGTCTCGGTCGGATTATTTCTGTCCGGCTAGCTCTCTCCACGGATTCTCGGGAGAGGGCGTAAAATCGAGTGCAAGAAACCCGAGGTCTCCCGATCGTTGACTCAGAAACACGATTTTCGCACGCGAAGCATTGTTTCCTGGTATTCGATTACGCGTCCGCTTATGCAAACAACAATCCCACTTCTATTATCGCGCCTCTGTTATTCGCGCACGTGATAAAAGTTCAAGGTGCCCGGATCTCTGGCGGCTGGCGCGCGTTCACGTTCTTGCATACCTTCATTTATTTATATTACTTTCCAAAACACCAATTGTTCCCTCTTCTTCGACAAATATCGTTGGCAAATATTATCCGCAAAATAGCAATTTTATATATTTGAATTAAAAGGATTATGGATTTTTCGAGCGAAAACAACGCTCCGCTTTTCCGTAATTTCTTCCTCCGCGAAGGTTAATCGCGTTTCGATCGATCTGTAAATCTCGTTTATACATGTTTTATTTAATTATGTCTGGGACTCGCCTCTGCACCTTCCCGACGAATTTTTTTCTCATTGGCAAAACAGGAGAGAAAAAAATTCAAAGCTCACGAGAACGAGTTTTATCGGGCATCGAAACGGCCGATCGATAAGACTTCCGGTCTACGTCACCGACTGTACGAGGAGGACAGAAGAAATACTTTTATATATACATATATATATATATATACCTAATTATTGCCATCGAGCCGTCCAGACTTTCGAGGGAAAACGATGTAAATAGAGACAGAGAACGAAGACGGAGAAACGTCGGTTTGAGTCGATCGAAGAAAGATGGTTCGCGAGCGCAACGTGCTCGAGGAGAGAGAAATGGTCTGAACGAAGAGAGAGAGAGAGAGAGAGCGCGCGGCGAGAGGAACGGAGAAGCGTGTAGAGCGGAAAGTTGCAATGCCGACCGCCGCAGCAGTTCAAGGCCTCCGGTTTCTCTCCTCTCACTCTCTCCCGCTCGCTCTTTCGCTCACCCGTCCCTGTTTGTTTCCTATATTCATTCTATTTTCTGCTCTCTCTCTCTCCCTCCCCTCCCCCTTCACCACGTCCCTTTTGATCCAGAGAATTTCGCATTTGCATCTCTCCTACCTAATCGTCATCTTCCTCCACTCGATATTTTATATATACATATATTCCCGGTGTAATGTAATACTTTTATTCGTCGCCGTTTCCCAGATAACCATTATTCCATTATTTACACGATTGATCAAAAATAGACACGTTGCTAAATTTTTGAAAACGAAAAGGAAATGTTTCTTCTCCTTGAAATTTCTACTTCGTTAAAATTCCTCCCGGCCGATCGCCGTAGAAGGGACATATTGTTAAACGAAACACCGATCATAAATTTATATCGGTTATTCGTTCTCCACACGATCGTGGTTCTACACGATGATTCTACGCGTTCGACTCTCACTTCGATCTTTCCGTTCCTGCACCGTTCGCAGCGCCATCGCTACTACTCCTTCGGGGCCTTCCTCTGATCCCACGGATTCCACGCCTCTCTCTGTCTTCCTCCGCTTCCTATTCCCTCCTTCTCCATCTTATCCACCAGCCTCTCTTGATCTGCTGCCCTCTTTGTCGTTACATTCATTCCTCTAACCTTTCGCTCGCTCCACCATCCACGTTATCGTATCACGCCTTTATTTCCTACTCCTCTGTTCCTGGTTCTATTACATGTATCCGTCTCTGTCCTCTACCAGACATACCCCACCCCTCCTCCTCTCCCTTCGCCCCTTACGTCGCCAGTAGTGAATTAAATTGTGCTGATTGATACATTCTCATCGCGGATACCGTTTCCTCCTTCCTCGCCGCTTTCCTGCGTTTATGCGAGTGGCATTGCGTTAACGCGCGATTCGAGAATTTCTTGGTTCTTAATCATTTCTCTCACCGTTTTTATTACGTCGATAAAAAACCTATTGGATTTTGCAATTGATATTATCGAACAATCTGTGTTCTTAAAATCTTGCTAAATGAATTTTAAAATGTAGTTATCGTTGAAAGGATTCTCTTTACAATTTTGGGGGAATCCCCTCTGAGTAAAATGTTTATTACGTAATAAACGGGGTACCACTAACGTGATATTCGTACATTAAATTAGATTCCTTGTTTGGTTCGTGAATAATAATTCGTTTAAATTCTATCTTACGTCTCTCTCTCTCTCTCTCTTCCCCACCTTGAAAAAGAAAGTTAGGATTCTTCAGGTTGTTTCTCGAAGACCTATAACCTCTAATGCTAAGAAGGAAAGGAAGTGACCATACGAGTCAGTGACTATAAATAGCCGATCCAGCCCTCCACTCCACGAAACAGTTCTATGGATCGTGAAAATATATAAATTAGCGGAAGAATTATATAAGAGATACATTAATTTTTGTTCGACCATTTGTCATAATCGATAGTTCGTATCGAAGTTCGATACGATCGATGAATGCAGAAAAATCGCAAAAAAAAGTTTCATTTTGTTTTTTTCGTTGAACACACAACAATTGAAGGAAAAAGTGAGGTTAGGATGAAGAAGGAAAGAATGAATCGATTTCACGTGAAAAGAAGAGAAGTTTTTTTAGCTCTGGATAATCTTGAATGTACGCAATTCATGGATCTGTGAGGTCGACTGCGTATAATGCAGTAGTTGACTGCACTATCGACCGTGTGCAACCGTTGCATCGCGTCGCGGCGTTGTGACGTCACAGTTACTAATGCCCGAGTTACATAAACCCCCATTGCATGCGTTGTTTCTTTCTATCTCTCTCTCTCTCTCTCTCTCTCTCTCTCTCTCTCTCTCTCTCTTCTCGCACTGCTTCTCTTTTTCTTCCTTCGCTTATCGTATCCTTTTCTATCTTTATTGAAGAATGTAAGTTTAAAATGTGTTTAACCCTTTCGCGTTCGATATTATATACACAACGTAGTGTCGTCTTTCAATAACATTGTATTTTCTTCGCGAAATAATTTGTCATAGATAATTCATAAAAAAAAAGAACAATTGAAAAGTCTAAGAGTCTGATAGATCTAATTGTCAAATGTCAAATTCATGAAATTTTATTTCCTAAATCATATTATATTCTTTTGTTCATTTATTTCGATAAAATGATATCAAATGAACATACGATTGAGATATTATTTTCGATTAAAATGAAATTCATATTTTGCGTTGAATCGTGTACAAAGAGCATTGTATATTTTAATAGTTTTTCAATAGTTAAAACTTATTTCTAACAAATTTTCCATCGAAATGAAAAAAATGTTATTTTTCAAATATTTTCTGTTTCCTGTACATATTTTTTAACGGTAAATGTCAATTTTACATAAAAATATAATTACTAGTAATTTGCTACATAAGCGAACGAAACAAGATGCAATAAATTTTCTTGGAAAAAGTCTACAAAGGTCAATAAAGAAATGCATTTATGTATTTTCTATAAAAATAATCAAGGAAAACAATGCACTTTTAAATGAACAATGCAATATTCATATTCAAAACTCAAAGTTTAATCTTTTTCCCTTTGGAATATTAAACACTTTGCTATTCTTAATTTATATTTTTCTCTTCATTTACTTATATGTATTCTGCCATATATCACTTAAAAAGACAATTTAAAATTGAAAATATTCATATTTCTAAAAAGGAATCTGGCATCTTAATCCTTCACATCATCGTCAAATAGAAAGCACTCCAAGAGTTAACCTCAAAATACAAGTTTTCCGTTTCAATTAATATAGTACAGTTTCAGCAATAAGACGTTCTCATTCATTAGGGTGAAACCGTGTCCTTTCTCGAGAATCTCTTTCAAAACCTCTTACCTCCAGCTACGGAGGATTCTTTTACGTTTCATAGAACATAGTTACCTCTTTCTCTGCCTCTAATTAGATATATAGATATACCGGTTCTAACAAATTTCCTCGAGCAACAATACGCCATCACGTCGAAATTCTCGCGTTGAAAATCGACCTTGCAATTAGTCAACTTCACAGCGATAGCCATCAACTTCTCGCGTTATGTGCTAATCAACAACACGGTTGATATATCGTGTGATTCTTTGCGGAATTTTGTTGTGGGAAGATTCTTACAGTGTGTATATATATATATATATATATATATACATATTTTTTCGTGCTAATTTTCATGAAGCATTGTTTCATACTTTCCTGATTGTTTGTAGAAATCGTATTGATTTTGTTATGCTTTCTAATTGCTTTGTTGTTATTGAATGAATTTCTTAAAAAAAATGTATTTAAAGTTTTTATTAAACATCACTACGAATTTGAATCTTTAAATTTTTAAAAAATTAATCGAAGATTTTATATGTAGATATATCTATATGCAAAATAAAAGTATAATACTTCTGCATATTTTTACGATCTGTTTTGTAACAATCATACCATTTTTTACTCTGTAAAATATCACCTTTTTTGTTTTAACAGCTGTTATCATACGTTTCTCTTATGATGTCATAAAGTTTTAACAAACATATAAAGAGTCGACAAATATATCAATTTCATAATAAAAATAGCGAAGCAATAAAAATGTTTTAATAGTAAAAAATGTTTGAGTAATAGAATATTTAAATAGTGAAACATTTGTACAATAAATTGTTCAAATATAATGAAAGTTCTAAAGTATTAAAATACAAGTATATTGACTCACTGATAAAGAAAGAACTACGAAGATTTTTTCATTAAATCGTTGATTTTGCCAAAAATACAGGATTCTGTAACAGAAAAATAAATCAATTACTATTAAAATTTATTTACAATTTTTATAGATAGTAAAATAACTGCAAGAAACAAAAGTAGAAGATAGAAAAATAGATTATACACATATGTACATTGTACTTGAAAAAGAAGTTTTGAGTAGGAAAGGTTAAATGTTACGACCTCATCAAAGTTGGTTATTTCGCGGTATAATTTGAGTTTCGATTCAAGACTGACTTGCAGGCCTCGTAAACTTCTACCGTAATTACGCGGCCAGGCGATAAAGTGAGACTTAAAATATACGATGGACCATGATAAACAGTTGCGCAGCACGAACTAGAAATGACCGATGGAAATAGTAATTTCTGTTGAAAGTTTCTTATTGATTAATTGAAAAAAAAATTTTTAATTGACGATTGATTAAAGAAAAAAATTCAAGGATAAAATTCTTTATATGAATACATCTAAGACTATAGGAATTCATAAGTATATATCATTCTATACACGACATAGAAAATAATATTTCAAATTAATTTAATGATATAAAGTAAATAAAATTATTTATTATTTATATAATAATATTTATTATTATATTATAACCTAATATATACAGTTATATCGATGTTCGTTTACATTGTTCGTTAAACTATTGATTTATTATTTATTAACCTAACTTTATATTCTAATATCATTTTCATTTAAATAATCGTGACTATACTAGGCATTATGATATAAATTAAAGAAGTCAAATAGAATACGTATAATTTAACAAACTTTCCAACTAATGTGGTTATAAAGAATATAACCTGTGCCATCTAGTGCATGAAAGTTGAAACTTTGTATAATTTGCGCTGTAGATATAAATGAACTTATCAACATATGGTAATTACAAAATTATTATAATAATTAATTTTCTATAATAAATAAAAATAATATTGATTATATTATATATACATAAAACGATTTCTTATTATAAAATTCTCATATCATGATATAATTCTTTGATTTTGTGAATATTTTAATCTTCAATTTAAATTAGTTAATTATCTTCATAGATAATATAAAAATATTATCCTTTATCGGTAAGGTAATTTTTTATGATTATCAAAATTTTATTAAATTTTTAACTTGTACAAGTAAAATATATTTTTTTTATATAATTAAAATTAAAAATAATATTTAAGAAATAATAAAGAAAATGAAAAAAATAAATAACAAAAAATTATAAATAAAAAAAGTAAATCACCACTTGTTTCCGCCCGGGATCGAACCGGGGACCTTGTGCGTGTGAAGCACACGTGATAACCACTACACTACGGAAACGTTGTTACATGGGTTTTTTAAAATTAATAATATAGTACAATAATATCTTTGAAGAAAATTTAAAATATTATAAAAAATGTAATTTTTTTATTTCTATTAATTCTGAAAATCAAATCGAATTAAAATTATTAATATGCAACAAGGTAAGAAAAATCGATAATTTAATTAATTTTAACCTATAAAAAATTAAATTTTTATAGATTTTGTTTCATTATAAAATATAAAGATTTTTCAAATTTACGAGATCGATAATTAAAATAATCTAAACACGATAAATCGGATTATATATTTATTTTATGGATAGATAAATATTGTATAAATATGTCTCTTTCTCTTTAAAATTTATAATATAAAACTTATAGGATACAATTTACTTGAACATGTTACTTGATATACATATGATTATTTGTTTATGGGACACTCTTTGATAAATATAATCTTTATCAGAATTCAATAAAACTAAGTCATATTATACAGAAAGATTCTATATATTAAAATACTGATTTTTAATATTATTTATGACATTCCCAACCATAAAATGGTCTTGCTTCAATAACTATTATTCATTAGCTTTTCTTAATATGATACAAAAAAGAATCATAAATGATCAGCGTTTCTAGGTCGATAACATTATATATCGGTCAATTATCGTATGTAGAACGAGACAAAGCACGTCGAACATCGTCATTGCACGTGATACTTGAGCCACCGTAAGAAGCGAGGTACGAAATGTAAACAAACATTCAGACGCTTGTCGATCTCGTTCGTACAAGACAATTAGTCTTCTTTCTTATTGTAAAATGGGGAAAGTAATATGTGATGTCGTAACCAGTGATACGTCTGGCGATGAACAAAGAAAAACTGTTCGAGAAAAGCAGAAAAACCGAACAAAGAAAAAGAAACGTAAAAGGGACTTGACAGATCTGCATCAGAAAATATTCAAATCAAAGAAGGTACTGACATACAAGTCTATGCTCACTATTATCAAATTTTAATCATAAAAATTGTATATTCTTTATTAAATATTTAATTTGTTATTATTTTTAATATAATATTATATTTAATATGGAAATGTATTTGGAGTTTTGGTTATGTCAAAGTTTGTCGAGATGTGTCACATTGATTTATTAATTATTTTAATATTTCTACACTAATTTTGATAATAAATAAATAATAACTAAAGATTTCGAAAGAAATTTTAAAATTTCGAGAAAGAATAATTAATATATATGAAAATAAATATATCTACAACCACTTAATGTCATACAATGGAATGAGAAAATAGGTTTTGCGCTAAAGCTAGGTGCGCATCTTTTGAGATGTATCGATAAATTAAACAAAATGAAAAAAGAAACAAAACAGAGTACAAAGTAGTGCTCTCTTTTCTATTTCTAATGATGGAATATAACGAAGAAATGTAAATGTAGAATTTTTTAATCTTATACGTTTAAGCATACCTTCATATTTCAAATTTGTATAATAAAAGAAATATATACATATATGTATATACATAATTTAAAAAAATTTTATTATATATTTTTTCGAATTGGAAAAATATTAAATTTTATTTTTAAGAGAATTTATTTTTAGTAGAATTCTACGTACTATATAAAGTAAATATTCTTGAAAATAGAATTCCTTAAATCATGATAATCTATGCTCCATTTTTCAGCAGAACTGGGTGGAATACAAATTTTGGCAGAGTAATTTCATTAAACTTTTGCATCATTTCGCGGACATTAGAGAAGAATATGTATACATAAAAAATTAATTTATTTTCATTTCCTCCATTTTATTCATTATTTGAAAAACATTTATTTCAGGATAAAAAAACGAAGATCGATGGAAAGTTAGGCACACGAAGTTCAAAAAGAATATCGAATAGAATTCTTCCGAAAGCTGTAAATATTATAAATCAGTATAGAATGAAAACAAAGAGAAAATATAATATAATTATTATTTCATATAATAATATCAAATTATAATTTTTTATTTTAGTTATCTGGTATATACAGAAATGGCGCAACAGGAAAAGAAATACGAAGATGTGAGTGTTATGTTAATAAAATTATTTTTTATTTTAATGATAAAAACAATTTATTTAACAATTTTATTATTATTTATAGCTCAAACAAAATTACCTTTGGATAATCTAAATAATGCTCGTTTGGAAGGAAATGTGCTCAAACTTTTAGATGGCTATGATTCAAAATCAGAGTAAGTAAAAAAAGTATACAAAATTTGTTGTATTCTATAGAATATTTTTTTAATTCACAGAGACATTGTTAAAAATAATACTAACGAAATTTCAAAAAACTTATTATTTGATTCTGCTATTAAAAATATTCTTCAACCAACTCCTGTTAGTAAACAAGATACAAGTCCTGTTTTGGGAAATATAGATGGGTAAATTGAAAACTTATATTCCATTTTAATATACAAACAACAATCAAAATCGTAATTATGAAAAGAAATTAACAAAAATTGACTTGTACGATAATTCAATGATAATTACAATATATATTTTATATAGAAAGAAAAGATACGATAAAGATGATTACATAAAAGATTTCAACATTTCTAACACCGAGTTTCTTCAAAAACAATTAGAAAAGAAGAAACCAGTTGATTCAAAAAATTTAGGCGACTCTGCTTTACGAAAATATGAAGAATTATGTATAGACATCTTTCTTGAAAATTTTGAAGAACCAAATTTTCCGGATCATCTTGGAACAGGTATTTGATTTTTCAAGTTTTTAATTTTTATAATTTACTCCGATTAATTTTTATTTTTCTATTTATTTTTTTTTTTAATCTTTTTAGATCCGTTAATAAAAGTAAAAAAAAAATTAAGAAATATTTATGCAGAATCATTTCGTAGTCAATTTTTACGGGATATGATTAAGCGTGGTAACATTTTAATTCAATGTGATACACCAAGTACTTCTAACGAAAATTTTCTTTCTTGGGATACTGTACGTTGCCCTCCTTCATATACCCACAATACAGATTTTATATCCAAGACTATAGAGAATACAAAGCGCCATATTAATTATAAAAGAAACCAAGAGATCGATTGTTTACAAGAAAGCCAAGATTCGCTTTTAATACCAGAAACAAATTTTAGTTTGAATAACGAAAGGAATGAAAATGTTCCGACCAAATTATTATTTGATATATCCTCATTAAATAATACAAATATAGGGATGAAAAATTTTCGTGAACCAGAAATGAATGAAGAAAGGAATAATTTAGTTAATGATGTCTCAACAGATGCAAGCAATCCTACCTCTTTAGAAGTAAATCATTCTACGGCTTCTATATATAGAAACAATAACGCTTTAAAATATACTGAGACAAATAAAATTAAAAGAATAAAGGAGAAAAATAAGCCTGTTTTATTTGCGCCATCTGAAATAGGACTTGAAAATAATTTTATTAATGAAAATAATTTGATGAAAGGGAAAAATCAGAATATGCAAACTGTGCATATTTTGAAGAATGAATTAAAAAGACATCAAGGAAAACAAAATTTAAAGATACTAAAACAAGTTAAAATGAAGAATTTAAAGAACAAACCCGCTATATTACGAAGATGCAACAACACTATCACAAATAATAACAATCGATTAAATTTATTCCAGGAATCAATAGCTAATATTAAAAAAGCACCTCGAGAAATGCTTTTCGATGTTGCATCAAAGCAAGAAATTCCATTTCCTTCGCAATCTGTAATGACAGAATTGAATGAAGATTCAAAAAAACTGCAAAGATCAAGTACATCGAATACTTTATTCGATACTGCAAAAATGAAGAATCTGAACGTAATAGATTCACCAAGTGTATGTGACAATGAAATATATTTTATGAAAAAATCTTGTTCACAACCAACGGAATCTAAACAACAATCACAGAATCTTCATGTAAATGATATTTTCGTGAATAAGAAAAATCCTCCGGTACAAAAAACGGTGATGTTTACAAAAAAAGACTCGCGAAATATAGGACAATGTTTATACGTGAATAATTTAATTGCTCGTGAAACGGCAGATAGTTCAAATGTCTGTATTATACGAAAGAATGTTCCATTGCAACATGAAAAATCAATAAAAAATACTTGCACTATGCAAGATTGCCAAAAAGTATCCAATTGTTACAGAACATTTCATTGCTCGCAGAATTCTGAAAATTCCAATTATAGTTGCCAAGAATTTAAAGAAGCACATGCACCGCAAATACACCAAAAACCAATGGTTTATGAAAAAATATTATTAAAAAAAATTCAGCAACAACCTAAATATGAAAATAATCAAAAATGTGATAATAATCAACATGTTTACTATGTAATGGTAGATCAATGTAAAGATTCAAACAATTTGCAAAAATGTTCCCATGATAATGTATCTCAAATTGAGAAACCTAGAACATTGCATAATGGGCGATTATGTCAGGAAGATATAACTGATGTCAGTATTCTCAAAGGTGTGCATAATTTAAAGATATTGCCTGTAGAAGAACAAGAATCACAAATAAAATTTATTGATAATCAATATATACAAAATGGAATAGAATTGGAACAACAACCAATTAAGTATTTGGCATTTGAAAATGATTCAAAAACACAAAAAGTTCCTATCTACAAACATGTTACTTCTGTCGATAATGTAGAAGTGACTAATTCAAATACTAATTATCGCGTAATATCGTGTCTTCAAGAACCAACTCAAAAAATTATTTTCGTGCCAACTTGCACGAAGCAAAATAAAGTTGTATATGTTGAACAACAAAATTTGGGTCATTCAAATGTTGCTTTTGAAGAACAGTGTTCGCATCCTAAAAAGATAATCCTATATCGACCGGAAATGCAACCTATTAACGATTCTTCAAATGTATGTGAAATTCATGTTCCAAAACAAAACGTGGTAGAAATAAGAAAAACTGAATGTGAGCCAATCGTAACTACTTTACATCATACCGACAAGGCTATAAAATCAAGACGAAATGTAGTAAATTGGGAAGAACTTCATTATCGACCAAACTATGGTAACTAACTAATAATATCAATTTTTTAACAAAAGATTTTTAGTTTTTAATAATTAATTATAATTACAAATCTTGTCCACTTTTTATTTCAGAACACAATGCTTGTGTAAAGAGTCAAGCAATATTCTATCAAAAGTAAAATTTAATTTTACTACATTTATCTAAATATATGTCAGATATTTTTTCATTATTACATATATCATTACAGTGAGATACGTAAAATTATTATTTATTACGTTTCACTTTAATGTTTGCTAACATTTATGAATTTTGTATGCGAGATAATAATAAAAGAAATGTTATTAATAATTAATATTTTTTCAAATAATTATTGTAAGTAATTAAATGCGCTTTTTTAGGTTTGTATATTTATAAGAACGCAATTTATATAAATAAGCAATAATTATCTTTGGAAGTTTATTTAAAACATATTTCGTTTTGATAGAATTGTAATTATTCGAAAATATAAAAAAGAAAATTTTGTAATTTTCATATGTTACGTAAAAATTGAATTTAATGTCAATTTTCCATTATGATTACAAATTACTTAAGTATTTGATACGAACGATTGCCTTGTATAATTTTTAATATTAAAATTGAATGTTGAATTATCTCTCTATGTTTAATTTTTCTAAAAATTAATATTCTACGTTAAGTATTCATTTTTCTAAAATTAGATTTATAAGAAATACACTACTTTAATTTATATTATTTGATATTTCTATAATATTGGAATATTATTTGGTATACAAAATATTAAAAACTTACCAAATATATTTAGTTATGTTATCAGCCCAATATTCTAAAAGTTATCACCATCACGATAAATTAATTTTCACAATAAATTAATACAAATAAATCACAAAAAAAACGATTTTTCACTATTTTTTTAATCCTTGTCTGTTCCTTCTTTTTGCAGTTTTCATATGTGTGTTCCCGCCAATTAAAAAATTTCAACGAATATGATGGAGCTACTATCTGCATTTGAAATTTATAATCGCACAAAAAAATTAAATTAAAAATTTAAATTAAATTATTCATAGTATATTAATAAATTAAATTGAAAATTTATAAATTGTCAATAATAATAATATCATTAATTAATAATAAATAAATCAAAATAGAAAATATAATTATTTTAGTAATTTCTAGTTTTATAATTCGATATGCCACCTGTTGGCAATTTATTGAAAAAGTGCAAATGGAAGTGATAGATGTACATTTACCATATCAATTATAAAAATATATCATATTTAATATATCATGCAACATCGTTATTATTGTGATTATTAAAATAAAAAACTGACAGGTGTTGTTCCATTGAATAAATATTTGATAAGTTCCATTTAAACGTTCTATTTAATATATATTCGTATGCGATTGTAAATATCGTAACATAACCAATCTATTCAAAAGACAAAATGAACATCACAATAGAGAAAATAACTGGATATGTAATATACGCGATAAACAGAATTAGCTCGTAATGACGTCGTATAAAAGTGGCAAAGGAATAATTGCAACCCATTTTAATCAGGTCGCAGTAACATTTTACAATAAGCTAACATAAATTATCATGTTAATATATTTTATGCTTCATTATACCGAAAATACAAGTTCGCTTCGTAACATTTATGTTTCAGTACAAATTGAATGAAGGTATGATATTGTTTTTTTGCAAAACGTTTTTTCGAGACTAACAAATATGAACTGATTTTTTTCGTAAAAGTGATAAAGTTGGTGTAAATCACAAAAAAATAACCGATTTTTTTTGAAACGTAGAAATATTAAATTATATTCCTATGGGTCTTCGATTCTATGGGATGCAAGCGCAGCAGGAGTGAAGGGCATCTGAGATCACTAATCAATATTTAATCAACTTTCCAGGAGAATATTATTCTCCCGACAAATCAAGGACATATGTATCAGACCGCTAAGGGGGGTTGACGTTCTCTCTCTATTGATATAAAAGACGAAACGCCGTTTATACGAGTGTGCGAGTGTTTACACGCGCATTCATGTTTACTGTATTCCCATTGACGTAGATATTAAATTCTTATCGTCAATGATAATTTTTTCATCACAAATGTTTTTTTTTCAGTAAATCAATCAATTACTTATTACTTTCTATTTATCCGCATAATATTTATATAATTATATGATAATAATTAAATATTAGTCAAATGAATATAAATATATATATATAAATAATAATAATGTAAATATTTAAATACTATCATCTATATTTGTTCTTTTAATTTGTTTTTAATTTTAAGAATTTAATTATTATAATTTAATAATTATAATAATTGAAAATATAAATTTTAATAATGTAGCGATGAAATGAAATTACATTTTTATATTTTAATCGTAACAATTTTATATTATTGCTATATTTCGATATCGTAATATTTTAAATATTTTTATACAAATTTTTTGCAAAATAATTTTCATAATTTTAATTATGATATTACAATTACATATGTTCCAGTTTCTACTTCTACTATTGCAACATAATAAAGTTGACAGAGAACTCTACGCCAATGGATAAATTCGTTCCTATGTATTCTTAGTATACATACTATGGGCGATTTGGTGTTGCGCGGCATACTATGTTCATGTATGTACCCAGGAAGAGAATTCCCTCGGGATGAGACTCGGGGAAGAGGGTCGAGTACCAGGACTGCTCATCGTGGCCCTTTCGTGAGAACAAGTGCGAAACAAGTGTCGCACAGGTTCCTAGCACCTATCTAAGGTCGGTCTCGTGTCATGTTTAGTCATGTAATTTCTGTATCTGCAGATAAATCATATTTCATGCTTTCGAGTTCCTTTATTTATGTATCCTGTATCCGTTTGATGTTTGACTATCTTGTGCAATAGATAAAAAAATGTAAAAATATATTAATTCCATGGGAAAATTATGAATATTTAAATTGTAATATTTTATAACGTGATATATAGAGCACAAATGAGATTACTTATTTTAAAATGATTAAAATATATAAATTCCAAAATTTAAATAAATATTTTTATATTTATAATTTTTAAGAATTCTTGTTTAAAAAAAAATATTATTTTTCTACATCAAATATATTTTAAAATATCTACATATTTTTAAAATGAAATATATGTTCATATTAATAAATTTGTCTGGATGATTTTTAAATAAATTAACCTAGTCTTTTATCCTCTTTCATTTTATCAGCCCACAAGAAATTTTCTTCCACCAATTCTTTCATTCTTCATTGGACACAATTCACAAGAATATACAGCTTGAATCAAAAAGTATCTCATCAAATTTAACTGATTTTCGCGTCAAGCATTCCATCATCCTCGTCCAAAGACTAACCCAGCATTAGCAATAGCATCCAAAAGACTAAGCAACACTCATTGTAAAGAGAGGCGCAAAAGGAATTAGGCGTAAACATACGGAAGATGGTTGGAGAAGCGTTGCTCCTGTGTCCAGCGGAAACGGCCTGCTCCGGAATCGATCGTAAAATCGAGACCAGGAGAGAGGGTCGGCATCATCGAATGATAGCGTTCATTCGAGCTGATGGCTGTTAGGGAGAGGTCGCCCGACGAAATGGGGGTGGCACACAGACGGGGATGAACACAGAAGCTTCGAGGGGCGGTGACTGTTCTCTCATCCAGTCCGGGGGTGGCACCAGGGATCGACGAATCAGCGCTTAGAGAGCGCAAGACAGTGACCAAACCCGTTTCACCGTAACCAACTGTGGACCACACCTCCGGCATGCACCCTCTCCGCCGGTTATTGAATTAAGCTTATCATTTGATTTTGAGGAGACCCACCAGTCGGTCGTCTCGGGCTCTCTTAAGCGGGCCGAAAAACTTCTTTCTATCCGCGGCTATAATCGCAATAATTTGATATCGCTGATCCGATTACGCGTCATAAGCCGCTATCGAGCAACCAGCTACCGCCCGCGTCCCTTAGCTCTTATCTACGAGCAAAGGAGAATTACGTGACGCTGCCACTGCTGCTTATTACACCCTGCCCTACGATTATCCGAGATTTCGTGGGAAGAAACGGAAAACGTCGTTGCTGGGGCCGGAAGGAAAAGCCGCGGCCAAGGCCCGGCCGGGGCCCTTAGCTTTTCCTTTTTTCTCGTGATTTCGACCTCGTTACGAACGAATTTATATATACACATACATATATCCAGATTCTTCGAATCGACATGTTCCAGTGAATGAAGAGTCTGTTAGTTCCGTTTTCACGATCCACATTATCAGCTGGAAAGATTCGGTTTATCGAATCGAGCGAGGAGTCAAGGATGGAAACGAGATAAGAAGTTTCGATGAACTGTCCAGGTGAACCATTTTGTGTCCTTCGTTTGAAAGTGCCCTTGATCCGCCTCTACCGCCTGTGACTTGAAGATCCGCCTCTGTTTCATCCGTACTCGCGGTGAATCTTCGGGTGAATCATGGATTATTCGTACTTGAATCAGGCGGCTGCCGCCGCGGCCGCCGGTTTCGAGGCCTCTAGCTGTGCTCTGGCCGCCAGTGAGATGCAATGTGGATACGGTGACTTGAGCTCATGCTCGCAAATGAGCCAGGCCGCCTATCGGTACACAGCCGCGAGGGCTGCTGGCTATCCGGGTAACGCGGGAACTACGAGTACAGGGAGCACCACGCCGCTGGGGGCCCATCACACCACCCACTCTCATGCCCACGCGCACCACGGGGCCCACACAACCCCCTGCTCGGTAATGGCCGCCAGATCTCAAGAGGTCCACCGGCACGCCGCTTCGATCTTTCCCTCGGCCATTAATTTGCAGAGTGAGTGCACTTAATTCGGTTGTTCGCTCTCGAAGAGATGGTGGGATATTTTATGAGACTTAATTTTTCACTTTTGTTTCTTTTTTTATTTTAGATATCAGATTCAGATATTGTATTCGAGATTTTTCTAATTTTTATTTAACCTTTTGCGACGGAATTCAGAGACGATTTGCATATTTACGTCATTCCTTGAGTAAGCGAATATTAAGTGGGAATATTCATTTGCTAATTAGTCGTTGGAAAAGAAAAATTTTCGTCACGTTTAGCACGTTACGTTCATTTCTTTCTTTCATATTCTTACGCCAATCTGCGATGATTCTTTGTTTTTACTGCGCGCAGTAAATATTATTTATGGTCTTTTTTTTATATTATCTGTCCATTTATGATATTCATTAGCAAATTAAATTACTTGCATGTTTATCGTTCGTTGTTCAAAAGCAAGAGAATTGAACGTATCTTATAAAAGACATGTATGTATATATATTTAGCTCCGCGGATCGTATAATTTTTATTTTATATCGGCCATAAAAGGAACGAGAAAAGTGAACAGTTTGTTACAACGATAAATATCAATTTGGATTTTATTATCCCTCATAAATCATTATATGAGCTCCTTATTAAAAGGATAAAAAATTAACGCAATGTCTTATTCAAACATTTAAAACTTTCATCACTTTCTTTATGCATAACTATTCAACGTTATCACAATCTGATTTTCTCTTTTATTAAAAGTAGTTATCAAATATTAATTAAGACTTAATTAACCTTAGTCAGGGAACATCTAATCAGCATTTCACAAATTCCGAAAAAGTCAGAAAATGTAATTCGAAACGACTTCCATCCGGAACGACGAATCCAATCAAATCTCCATCTCGTTGATCGTTGAACCACCATTCCTCGGACAAAAATCAAACGCTGTACATCGTTGAAACGATAGGAATTTACGGAAGGGCAATCAATTAGAGGCATAAGAAGACAGCAAGCGCGGGCGGAGCGAGGAAGGGGAAGTTATTCCGCAGAAAAAAGAGGGTGGTCCTTCTTTTCTCGGGGGATAGTTGCCATGCGATGGTTCGTCTCCACGCTCGAACCTACCACCGTGATATTTCCTCTGGAAACGACGACAAGATGGCACTGAAAATCAATGGATGTGTCTCGTGCTCTCTTTCCTTCTCTTCCTTTTTCGCATTCTTGCCCCTCTTTCTCACTCTTTCCTCGTCACTCCCTCATTTACTGGCTCGTTCCTCTTGCACCTAACTCCTCTCCGTCTCATCCCACGTCTCCTTCACCCCTAGCTCACTACTACCTCTTCCTCGTCCTCTCTCCCTTCACTCACTCATTGCTATGGTTACCTTGCTCGCTATCGCAGCCATTCTCACCTATATTCTATAATCTATAAGCTCCTTCCTTCTTGCAGGCATCAAACGTTTCAGAAACGTTCTATTCTCTAGCTCTCTAGGGCTAATTCGACCACACTGATTTTCTTCGTGTTTTATCAATCTTGACAACGTGTGGCTAACTTTAGAAACTGTTTTGTCGATTCTTTGAAGTTTACGCTTTGACTTTATTGATTAAGAGAAAATTTGCATAATTGATTTAGGAGGTAATATGGATGAAACTTTTATAGTATTTTTGTTTCTGTTATTTTTTTTCTGATCCTATTGACTAAAGATTCAAACTATGAAACCATGAAATCAATCATCAATATTGTTTAATTCTTATTAATATTTATTCCTCTAATTTAATCTTCAATTTATTATTTTGATACAATTCAGTACGATAAATTTTCACTTTCTATCTAAATTTCACTTCTTCCCTTTACAATTTTCAGGTGGATTAGGATATAAAGCCTATTCAGGGCACGATGGTTTGGCGGAGAAGAGGAAACAACGTCGGATACGAACAACTTTTACATCGGCTCAGCTTAAGGAATTGGAGCGTGCCTTCCAGGAGACTCATTATCCAGATATCTACACTAGAGAAGAAATCGCTATGAAGATAGATCTAACGGAAGCTAGAGTCCAGGTAAGTGATCTCTGTACAACGGCAAGATACAAAACTCCAAAAATCTAATCACCAAGTTCGATTCAACCTTCGATTCAACCATTACAAAGATTCGCAATCGAAGAAGAAATTACGAGAAATAGCATAGAATCTTCCCTTTTGTTCTTTTCTTAAATCCTTCTTTTGGGCTTCGCCTCAAAATGGAGGACTGGAAACGAAGATGCAATGGCGACGGTGGAGCGCAAAGTGTAATTGCATTACAAGCCCCCATTTTCGTTTTCACGGTTGTACACCGTGCAAGTTGATGGATTACACCGTCTAATGCACGTGACGGATTAACTTAAACTTCTTGCGTGCCGGAGATTCAAAGGGGAGTTGTCTTACTATGACGCGTAAATCGAACGCGCAAAATTTATCACCCAATCAACGTGTTTTACATTTCCGTCGGCTCACCCTCACGAGCTTTTATAGATAACCAATTCTCTTTCAACCCGCGACGCGTCCAATTCTTATTCCCTCTTCCTCATTTGCTACTTCGATCAGAGATTTCTGATCATCACGTTTTATCATCATAGTTTCCTCCATCATAGAATATGTATATTCTCGAAATATTCTTTACAATTATTAACCATACTCATTAATCTTCTTTCTTTCATCGTTCCTCTTATTTCAATAATTCGTAGCCTTGAACATTTTCCGGATTATTAAAATTTCCATTCCTCCCCGGGAATGATTCATCCAACCGTCTATTCCTAGAGAATTCCGTTCCCCGGATTATTCATTAATCTAATCCTACTGCGAATCCAAAGTAAATTTTCTCAGTAAATTTCAATCCAATCGGAAATCCTTCCCCCAAATGATTGGATGGATAGATTGACTTTTCATCCATCTTATCCTACCCTTCTCGCCGCTTCCTGTATATCGTACTTTACGCGAAATGTTTGATTTCGAAGCGAAAACGAACCTTCAAGATCTTGTATATCATAATAATAATAATAATAATAATCATACTTGCCAATTACTCGAACTACGTCGGCGAGAAATAATGGCAGTCTAGTTTATGCTGCAAGTGCACCGAACTTTCGTGCTCGGATTAAATTCATTACATCCATCGGGCAAGTGACGGCGATTACTCGGCGAGCGACGATCAGGCCGAGGATGTGAATGAATGAATCTCTCTTGCTTTATTAAGCGACGTAGATTAAATTTTGGAATAATTCAAAAAAGGTGGAGACGATCCGGAGCTTTTTATTTTGTTTAAAATATTCCTCGACAATTATTTTTTTACACGAAGGGGAACGACGAAAAAAATTGTTGTAAAATATTTACACGAATATTTAACGAAAACATTAGATTAATTTTATCGTATTCGCGTGTATTTTTACTCTTTTTTTTTTTGTTTATTGATATAATAATTTCGAAATGTTCTTTTTTTTCGAACAAATCTCACGTTTCGATATGGAAAATTACATTCGAATACGAAACACGGGTAATAATAATCGTAAAATTTCGTATCTCCCTAATTACGAAACGCGGCTTCGTTTCACTTTCGACACTTATTACCGACCGAGTAAATTCAATTTGGCCACCAACTTTATTGCGCGTGATGCTAATCATTGATGCCAGTGTGTAACATTTTGAGAGCGAAATCGCGTTACTATGGGGAAAATCCGATCGATCGAAACGACGAAAAATAATATATTTTTATAAAATTCACACTGTGAAAAATCATTGCTATCGTTCGCAATTACAATTACACTAATTATTCGAACGAGTAGAAGCATCTTACGATGTTTCCCAATTTTTATTAACAAAATTTTCACTCCATATCTTTTCGAGATATTATTTAAAAAGAATCGAATATACGCGAGTAAATATCCTCGGTTGGAAATCATGAGCACGAATGTATTATGCACACATGATAATTAAGTACGAAGTTACTATCAATTTTCTAGTAGTTTGCGGCGTCACGGGCCGACCGCCATTTCTAAAGAGGTTCTCCGTGACGGAGGGTAGTCAGGTCGAATCTTCCCTAATTCGTGCTCTTAGGCTCACCCCTGAGATGCCTCCAACTTTGTCCACTTATTCATTTATTAGCTTCTATTTATCTCTTCCTCCTCTTATCTTTTTCTCACACATCGCGTGTTGCAATTGAATAATCGCGCTTGAAACCTTTTCTTTGCTTTTCGTCAATATTAGCATCGATAATTAATTTTTCTTCTTATCCTTGGTAAACTTCGTTTCCAAACTTCTACCATAATTCTACCAAAAAAATCAATATCCGCTTGATTGAACATGTGAATTAAAAGTTAAAGGAAATCACCACAAGAAGGGAATATTCATTTCGAAGGACGAAGAAAGGGGCCATGTGCGGCGGATGTTGAAGAAAATGTTGAAGGGAAAAAAAGAGAGGAAGATTTAAAAAAGCTACCGAATCGCGCCACCCCTTGTCCAAGGGCAAAGCCACTTCATCATTCCCCATAAATCAACATCTTGGACGGAGGAGTTGATCTGCTCAATTCGGCAGCATTATGTATGCTCGCAGGTTGCCTAGAACGTTAATGGAGTTGTAATTCATACGGAATGACATGTGAGTCAGAGCTGTGAAACGTGTCGCCACGCGACACCCTCCACACCCTATCTGCCCATGGTGTCATCAATGGGATGTGGCGGATAGAATAGCGGGTGAACGAACTGGTGTCGGTCTGCTGAACCAACAATCATTGCTCCTGCGAGGCATGGGTAAGGGTCCTCGATTCAATTGAAAGAAATGGAACGATCTGCCGATTAATTCTGGTGGTGGATACATTTCCAATTACTCCTAGTGTTCGGTGGTGGCATGCCGCTGTTGCGAGGGAGAGAGGAAAATATAAGGAAACGATCACTTTGTACTTAGAAAGTCTTCTAATCTCAACTTTGATTAAATTTTTATTCCTATGTATCTTAAATACTGTCTTTTTTTCCAATAATAACAAAAGAGAGGAAAAATTTAGAGTAATTCGGAGACAGAGGGAGCCTTTGGGGGAGGCTTCGCCCGAAAATCAACATGAATTTCTTTTGTCCCTGTGGGACACGGTCGAGTCACAGGAAGCAGAAGGTCGGTTCTAAGAGGGTGATTGAGCGATAGTCTCCGACGAAGGGTCATCGTCGAGAAAAGACAGTGTATTAAAAAAAAAATGGAGGAGGAAAGCGTAAAAATTGGGAAAAGGCGGAGAGAAAAATAATAGAAAATACAAAGATCTCTTCAAGTAGTATATACAACTTCGTCTTCCATCCTACATCTTAAACAAATATCGATACATCGTTTGAAAAAGAAGAGGAAAAGAAGCAAAGCAATAATTCTTTCTCTTCCGATTCGCATCTCACTTTATCGAGCTTACTTTTTTCATCTACAATTTTAATCATTATTAAATTATTTACTTGCCACTTGTTGTTTCATCTCAGATTCCAAAAAAAGAAACGAAAGGCAAACGGACATTAACAAACACGTTTCCTAGGAGCGGAGAGAATAAAAAGAGGAAAAGAAAGGAAAATATATTCGACGTGGATAAGATGGATAATAAACGAACGGGAAGGAAAGATCAAAAACGCAACGACGAATAACACTTCCAACGGAAGGATCTCGGTTGGAAAGGCAAGGAGGGAGGATGGCTGGCATGGCATCGAGGGATGAAATGGGGAAAACATTGGAGCTCTGGCTCGGCTCGTAGGCCGACGAGGGTGGCTGATACACAAGGGGCCCATGGCAGGAGCGTGCCCTGGTAATTGCGAGCTCTATGTAGATCCACTTACGGTGATTAAAAACTGTCCTGCTGGGTATCATCTACGGAGAACGACGTTGGGTGTTGCTTGAACACCGGTGCACCACCCGATGTATTCCAACTTCTTCGACCCTGGCCTGCACGTTATCGTGCTGATAGCTCAGATTAACCTGGGTAATTGGCATTAAAAATGGCTTTAGCCGGAGAATCGGGAAAGAATTGTGATACTCCAGAGTCGGAACGATACTTGGAATTTTTACTTGGAGAAGATATGAAGCAACGTGCAATCTTTTATTGGAATTAAAGAGTATGGGTAATATTAGAAAAGATGTAATGCATGTGATACAGTGCGGCAGAGGAAGTTTAATCGATGGCAATTAATATTAATAATGATTTTGTACATCATAGAAATTTCTTATTCTATTTGATTGATCGTGTCATAAATTTTTTCCAAGAAATGTGCAAACTATATATTATAAATATCGTATACTAATTTTCCCAAATTTGTCATCGATTTTTAATGCTAGATTGAATGTATTAGACATCTCTAGAGTGGCTCGTTTTCTGTGAGTTCAAATTCATTTTGACCCTCTGGAAACGCCAACACATGAGTCTAAGTAAGATTGAAACACGGTTTTTATTGCTTGATTTTACATTATTAAATAAAATATATTATTTGGAATAAGTACACGACACTATTCACTTTAATAGTAGAATACAACAGGGATCGGCCGTCAGTGAACTGTCACGGTTGTGGTCAGACACGAAAGTGGATACGCAGTTAATGAGATCTGTCCATACCGATTTATTCATCAAGCCGAATGGCATCGGCCCGTCCAACGCATCTCTTAATCAAGATTTTGTCTGCAGAGTCATACATTTCCGTTCCGAAACTTATTTGGTTAATTGAAGAAGGTGATTCCTGGCGACTGAGAGTGTAGCAATCACCATCAAGTGTAATTTTATTCTTGCTTTCGAATCATTGCTTTGAACATCATGAGAAATATTATTTAATTTGGCCAAATTTTTAAAATTAATTGATATACTATGATATAGCGATATAGTATAATTCTGATCTTCTAAGCTTGCTATCTTATATTTTTCAAACTGATTCCAAAATTCTATTTAGAGTCTCATAGTAAAAAATAAATTTGTATTCTTCTGAGAATAGATAAATAGACGAGATAATTATTCTTCCTTTACTTAATTATGAGGTAAAAGATTATGTTTGAAGTAAGATATTTTTAAATTTCAGTTATCTTGCGAGATTCTGAATAAAATTTTAACTATGGCTTAACAGTTAGCAAGAAGGAAATTAACAAAAAAGAGGTGATTATCTCAAGTTATGGGATATTGTAGATGAGAAAATTGAGGATTCTAATTATGATTGAATAATTTTGTCAGAGAAACATGAAAATTGTAAGACATCCCTCTGATCTTTATTGTCAAAGCTTTGAAAGTGCTTTGACGTGTAACAATAATTTCATCTGACTTCTTACCATAATATTGATAGCAGTGCTTCGGGATATATCCTTATAACTCGTTTAATGTGACGCATCGAGAGAATCTTGGACGTGCTGTGAATCTTTCACAAGCTACTAACATCCTTCGCTGCTTAAGAGCGAATCCTTAAATCTAAAAGAGGAAGAGATCGCATCTTTCACGTTTCATGATACTCGGATGGCGAGATGTTAAAAATTGTTAAGCAATAATACGGTCGATGTTGAAATTGACCAGTTGGAAGATGAAAGAGTAAAATTTTTAAAATAAATAAACGTAATTGTTTTTTTTTCTACTCGTATAATTTCTTTTTTCATGTAAACGAAAAACTTTAGAAGAAGTTCACTTTTTGATTCTTTTCCTTTCCATAACTTTCACTTTATTCTTCGCCAAAGTTTTCAAAAATTCGAAAGATTCCTTAAACTCCAAGCGTTCCCCCCGAAAGACAGAGTGACAATTTCTCATATTTTAACACTATCGATTCGATATCTCGTTCCTGACTAAATCCTGAGATCATAAATTCTTTTTTTCTTTTTAACTTCCATTTTAATTTAATTCTTCTTTCCCTCGACGTATCTAGAAAACGTTGAAACGCGTTTATCTGTGAATTTACACACGTGTACTTAAAAATTTCAGCCAATTGCGATAGAAAAATGTCAAAAATCAGAATCCTATCCTAATCGCTCTCAATTTCGGGAAGGGATATTTTTGTTTTTCGGCTAAGAATTTCACGAGTAAACACGGATCAGCCCCCCAGGGCTGTTGCGAGATCCAAAAGGAGAGGAAATCTCTACGACTCACAAACGTGAGGGTTAATCGAACGAGCAAATACACCGCAAAATTGTTCCTATCGACACGGAATCCGTAATGATCCGTCTATAAGTTTCTTTATCAAACTGTTTACGTTACATTAGGTTGTAAAAATTTTTGTCCTTTCCTTTGAATCACGAATTTCAAATATGATATTTTTTTTTTAAACGATATGTTGTTTGGAAGAAGGAGAAACTTTAAAAAAAGTACAAATCTGTTTCCATTTATAAGTTTCAAAAGATCTCGAACGTTTTGAACGTTTCCCAGTTGCCAAGTTTTTAATTTGGATTCTTTTTCTTTCTTAAATTCTCATTTGTCTAATGCAAAAATTCTATTCAATTCATTTTGATAAATATAATAGCAATATAAACTTTGTCACTTGGTTATCTCTTATTATAAATTTGGAACGTTATGTCCAAGTGGACGAAGATAAATAAAATTCCCGCTCCAAGTATTTCAAAGAATGTTAATTATCAGTATTAAGTTTCTGATTAAGAAGAGGAAAATTAGTTCCTTGGATTCTGCATTTTCTTACGTTTATTATTGAGTACAATTGATAATCTTCAACACTAATTTCTTATCTTAAATCTTATATCTTAAAGGAAAAATTCCTTTAATGTATTCTCCAAACTTTTAAAAACAATTTCAATTATTTCTTTCAATTATGGAAAAATAATTAGAATTAATTCCTTTCAGGAGACAAAAGCCAAGAGAAAAAATAGAAAAATGTGAGCTGATAAAAGTTTCGAAAAATTTATACTCTTGTAATTGAAAATTTATAGAAAAAGGAAAATAGAAATAATTCTTTTTAGAAAAAGAATGAAAAAAAATTAAAAATTCGCATCGCGCGTTAGAGAAAGTACTTTTTTACTTCAATTATAGAAAAAAAAAAAGATTAAAAATAATCTCTGCCAAGAGAAAAATATGAAAATATGGGCTAATGAAAAGTTCAAAAAATTCGAAATTCATCCTTTTGATAATCGAAAAAAATTAATATAGAAAGAAAATAGAAATAATTCTTCCTAAGAGAAGAAAAATGAAAAAAAAATTAAAAAGTCACATCACGCTTTAGAGAACGTATTTTTCTCAATTATAGAAAAAAAAAAACAGATTAAAAGTAATTCCTGCCAAAAAATAAAAGCCAAGAGAAAAAAATATTCAAAAAATTCGATAATCGAAAAAAATTAGTATAGAAAGAAAATAGAAATAACTCTTCCTAAGAGAAGAAAAATAAAAAAAAAAATTAAAAATTCGCATCACGCGTTAGAGAAAGTACTTTTCTCGATTATAAAAAAAAAACAGATTAAAAGTAATTCCAAGAAATAAAGCCAAGAGAAAAAAATATGAAAAATTCAAAAAATTCATCCTCTTGATAATCGAAAAAAATTAGTATAGAAAGAAAATAGAAATAATTGTTTTTAAAAGAAGAAAAAAGAAAAAATTAAAAATTCGCATCACGCGTTAGAGAACGTACTTTTCTCAATTATAGAAAAAAAAACAGATTAAAAGTAATTCCTGCCAAAAAATAAAAGCCAAGAGAAAAAAATATTCAAAAAATTCGAAATTCATTCTCTTGATAATCGAAAAAAATTAATATAGAAAGAAAATAGAAATAATTCTTTCTAAAAGAAAACAAATGAAAAAGAAAAAATTCGCATCACGCGTTAGAGAACGTACTTTTCTCAATTATAGAAAAAAAAACAGATTAAAAGTAATTCCAAGAAATAAAAGCCAAGAGAAAAAAATATGAAAAGTTCAAAAAATTCATCCTCTTGATAATCGAAAAAAATTAGTATAGAAAGAAAATAGAAATAATTCTTCCTAAGAGAAGAAAAATGAAAAATTCGCATCACGCGTTAGAGAACGTACTTTTCTCGATATTATAGGAAAAAAAAACAGATTAAAAGTAATTCCTGCCAAGAAATAAGAGCGAAGAGAAAAAATTAGTATAGAAAGAAAATAGAAATAATTCTTCCCAAGAGAAGAAAAATGAAAAAAAGAAAAAATTAAAAATTCGCGTCACGCGTTGGAGAAAGTAATTTTCTCGATTATAGAAAAAGGGAAAAGGAATTGGAAATAATTTCTGGCAGGAAGTGAAGGGAAGCTCGGGAAGAATTTTGAGAAAAACAAGGGTGGGCTGATTGGCAATGGCGAGGAAAGGAAGCGGACAGGCAGCGGAGCGCGTGAAGCGAGGCTTAAATATTTATCCAAAACGAGGTGGACATCTGTCGGTGCGGCTCGTTGCATTTTATTTAGGCGTACCGTATTTATTTAACATTAACGCCGGCACGTAGTCTCCCTAATTCACGCCGGCGTCGTCGTCCGTTCGGCAAACAACGGCACACATGCTGCTACGGCCTCCTCGGGGTTCTGGTCCGTGGCCAAATACGAATTATTAGTGTTGTCACTGCCACGGTAGATGACGTAATTTTATTGCCTTCGCGATCGCCGAAACACCTCAGTGCCGAGGAAAAACTTTCGAGCTTCCTCGATATTAAAAGATAATCCGATAATTTAAAATTCGAACGTTCTCTTCGAATAATTAATCTCTCGTTTGATTCAACCAACCCTCCCCTTATTAAAAATTGTTATTGAAACTTTAATCTCGAATGCCACCTTTTTCGTTATCTTGCACGCAGATATCGAAAAAAAAGATATCCCAAACGTGCCACGTATTTATCATTGGAAATATGCTAACACTTCCAGGAGAAAGAAAGAATAGAGAGAGAGAGGCGAAATGAAAGGATCAGATTGGGATCAAAGGCGTGATAAAAATCATCGATCGATTAATCGATAGAAAGGGGAAGAAGATTCACGAGTTGAATTTCTGGAACGGCGGCCGTTCAATAGCAACAGCGGTGGCACTGGCAGCAGCCAGCAGCAGCTGATAAAAATCCAATAGCAGTGTTTGCCGTCCGGAAAGGGCAATCACGTTCATCATGGTGTCCCGCGCCCCTAACTCTCCGAATCCACCCCTTTCCCCCTCCTCCCCAGGATTCTACCACTCAGGAAAGCTGAGCGAAGCCGCCCCTGGAAAATCTAGGGGTGGGATCCACGTGCACACACGTCGAGGAGGAAGCGCGTGGAGAGGGGAGGGCAGAAAAAAGGGTGGGGGAAGGGAGGGAGGGTGGCTTTGCTGGTCAGATAAACGGTAAAGCAAATAAATCCGCTACTTTAACATGCAGGTCACCGCCGCTTTCCGTTTATTTTATTCGTTAAATATTTCATTTGGCCAACTAGAGCCAATTACGAGCGCGCTGCCCGCGCCGACGTTCCGCTCTGACGAGCCGGACGCAGACACGACGCGCTTTTCCGTCACTCATCCTCTCCTCCTCTTTGTCTTCCCCCTACTCTACCTTTTTTCCTCTCTCTCTCTTCCACCTCGATTACTCTATCAGCCGACAGAATTCGCCGATTCAAGGATACATACATACATATATATATACACATATATTTATATATTCGTGGACGAGTAGGAACAATAGTGAATAATAAAAGTACGACGCGTCGAAATTCACGAAAGAAACGTTCGCATTTCGTAAAATGATGGGGAAATGATTGCAGGTGTGGTTTCAAAATCGGCGCGCGAAATTCCGGAAGCAGGAGAGGCTGGCCCAGCAGAAATCGACGTCCCAGAGCGGGATAGGCGTGGACAGCGGGGCCTCCAGCCCCGTGGGTGGCAGCGTGAAGGCGGAGGGCCGTTCCCCGAGAAGTCCAGCCACGCCGCCTTCCACCACGAACGCCGTGATGTCCGCGAACGAGGTGAAACCGATCCCTAACCCGAACCTGGTGAGCGTGAAGCACGCCGTGAGCGACGCGTCCGCGGCGGAGGGAAACTCGCCGAACACGCAGCGGGGAAGCAACGGGGGCGGCGGGGCATGGGGCTCGTGTAGCCCCAGGCCTTTCTCGGCGGCGCTGCCGCCGTATCTGTTGGACCCGTTGCCCTTGAAAACTGCGAATCTCTACTAATCGTCCCGACGAGACCACCCACTCCATCCCAGCGAAATATATGTAAATATAGGGGAAGTCGCGACAAGTATTGGAATGGAAACTGTTGCGAATGCTGTTCAGCCTCTCCTTCCATCGTCGGGTCGTTTTTATCCCCTTCCTCTCGATCGGAAATTCTTCATTTTTTCCTTCTTTCTTTTTAGATATCTAACAGATTTATGTTTCCTTCTGTCTCCTATTTTTTTTGTTACTTTTCACTGCTTTATCCGCACTGAATTTGCGCCCGAATCGGGCAAGTTTCATTTTTATTCTTTCTTCTTCTTCTTCTTCTTTTTGGAAAGTGTGTTTTTTAATAATGTAACGTTTTAATAATGTAAATAATAATAATAACGATAATACTTTTTGTGAAAAAACGACCTCGATGGAAGATACTTTTATTCGAAAAAGATTCTCGCTGGAAAAACTGATGAGTGATACCGATATCTACGTACCGTCCTATATTTCTCATTGATTAGTCGACGAACGGATAGTATTTATGCCATGTATTAAATCGCACGCGAAGGCGTTAAATAAATAAATAAATAAATAAAAAGAAGGGAAAAACTTGTCCAGAAGAGAAGTTTCTCGAGGGAGAATCGGTCGATATTTTTCAAAATAAAAGGAGAAAAAGAAAAAAATTGGGTGCAAATCTGGCTTTGGGTCTTCTCGTTGTTCGAACGAACGTCTCGAGAGCAGCGGATAAAGAGAGAAAGAACTGAACAGCGTTTTTTTCCACATACAACAACAATTTGCCAAAATTGAAATTAAACGACACTTTAACGGAGGATATCGATGTGTACAGTTGTTGCTATAAATATAGAAAAATTAGTGTTTTACACCGTAAACTCATACTTACTTATCCATCGAACGGGAACAAGGATTCTTTTTTCCTTCAAAAAAAAAAAAAAAAAAAGTGACTGCAAGACGGATGAGAGAAGAGAAAAAGAACGAAAAAAGTAAAGAAAAGAAGAAGAAGAAGAAGAAGCGTATTTAAGAAGATGAGAGAGAGAGAGAGAGAGAGAGAGAAAACGAGAGCAAAGATGTAATTCCACCGTCGTGTGTGTCATTGGCCATTCCAATACCCATTACATTTACAGAATTATACATTAGTATAATAAGATTTATTAAGGTCCATTCGTAATAAGGATAATGTGTTATAGTCCGTGTCCCCCGACGATATCGAAGAAAATCGTGAGTGCTCGTGTAAGAAAAAGAGTGAGCGAGTGAGTGAGTGAGTGGTAGAAGTGAGTGAGAAGAAAGAGAGGCAAACCGTTCCCAATAGTCGAAGGAAAACTTATCGCTCCTCCGCCTGTTCGGTTAATCGCGAAAATTAATCCTTGAATCGAAGAGAAACGACGCACGTGAACCCTTGCCCTTGGTTTAATCTTTAAGTGCTCTTAAAGGGGGCTCGATAATCAACAGCCCCCCGGTCGGTTCACGGGGATCGTGAAAGAAATTATTTATTTTAAGAAGAAACATCTCGCAACAAATGTTCGATCCGCGTAGGATCGTCGAGTTGGTGGTGTTAATCCATCCATCTATCCACTTAAAGATTAAAAAAAAAAGAAAGAAATCGTGTCTCGTTCGCATCGGGGATCATCAATTTTTTAGAGGGGGAGGGAGATTCGAGGAACGCGTCGTTACTCTGTCGACCATCCAAACTATTTTTATATAGTGAACGCTTGTGGATAATAATAATAATAATTAATATTCCGTAGAATTGTCGATATAAGGATCATAAAGCAAACCGAGGCATCGGTCGAAACGATGACTTTTCTTTCGACGAGGTCTTCTCGATTAGACGCGCACAAATTGGAATGTCGAGACGACGAATGTATCCTCGCCGCTTCTCCACTTTGTATTTCCTTTTTTTCTTTTCCACGCGAAGGTCAAAGTCCCCTCCCCGAAGGCTCCCTCTACTTTCTTTAATTCTCTGTTATCATTATTGTAGTTATTATTATTTTCTTTTCCTTTTTTTTCGAAACATATTACATTTATTGAAAATAATCATTCTTTTTTTCTTTTTTTATTTATCTTTCGCATCTTCGTCCCTTGCTCTTCTTCGCTCGCCACTTCTTCTTGTTCGTCGTTTTAACACTACAATCGTTGCTCCTGATCGCAATCCAGGCAATATATACGGATTTGTATACTTTGTACTTTTCTTGTGTCAGCCTCGTGTATATCCTTCTCCCGAGGATAAAGGGGGCGGATCCTTTGCTGGCTTGCACGCTTTTATGAGAGATAAGATCGATGGATAAATTCTAAAGTTTCCCCGAATCAGTATTGGTCCCGAATTCCAAGTCCTTGGTTCGAAAAAAAAAGAAAGAAAGAAAGAACGAAAGAAAGAAAAAAAACAGGATGCCGACGGATGGAATATATATATAAATATATATATATATAGAATATATACATATATATATATATATTCTACCCCGTTCCCAGGGAGAAGGAAGCTTCCGCGGAGCTTCTCGATCTCGGATCGCAAATTTTCGCCTTATACAAAAGTAATAAAAGCTTGCTCGTTCACAGTTCGATTAATCGATTGCGTATCGCGTGGTCGTTTCGTGCGGCGCATCATCGAGGAGACGGAATCATCGACGAATGGAAAATCGCAGTGCGCGCGCGCAGTTCTTCGGTAAGAAGATCGAATCGAATTATATATATATATATATTTAAGCGATTAAAAAAACGTCGTTGAAACGAAAGAAAGAAACGAGAATTTTTCTTTGACTTTTTTCTTTTCTCTTTGCTTGTTTTCTTCCTTTTCTTTTTCTTTTCCTTCCCTTTCTTTTCTTTTCTCTTTGGTTTTCGGAGCAGCGTGAAATTTTTTCGCGAAAAATTAGTTTTTTCGAGGAGTCAGGCGTCTATACATATACATATTTCTATACATACGAATAAACGAAGGAATCCGCAATAGAGAAGATCAACAATGAATTTTATTAAGCGTTGCGAGCGAGTATATTATCCGCGATCGTTTATTCGCACGTATATATATTGGATATAATTATATTTATGTGTATATTTATATTTATATATATATATATATATGTATATATATATATGAGACTGGTTCGAGCTGGTGTTGAATATATCTCTGAACAAGTTAGGCCATCGTCAGGGTGCCCGCGCCCATGCCGAAGCCCACCCCCTTCGGCCCGAAATTCCGGTTGTAACATCCGCGACAATAAATGTCTCCGTCTGGGCCGTCGTTCAGATTCGTCGAGTCTAACGAGCGGTGGCACTCGGCGCAGCTGAAGCAACGCTTGTGCCACACGCGATTCTTCGAGATCATCTGCTCGGCAGCGTACACGGGGTAGCCGCAACGCGCGCACCCGTGCCCGTCGCTCCGCTTCTGCCCAACCTGAGGCTTTGCATCGATGCTGAAAAAAAAACGATTCGGCCATGTGAAAGTAGAAGAGGAGAGGAAATTGAATCGTCATGATTTTGATAGTCTGCTTTTTTTTCTTTTCCTTTTTTTCTTCCTTCGATTCATTCTCTGGCAACCAAAATTTTAATCTTAAACGAAAATAATAATACTTGTGAAACGAAGATGAGAAATTTTTAATTTTACGCGGGAAAAAAAGGAACGAATCGTAATGGTAGATTTTAAGAGATTCGAGAGAGTCCAACGAAATGGAAATGTACAAGTGGAGTGTGGGAGCCAATGAGGTATAATAAAAACTTACTAGGAGGGAGCGTGATCCCCATCGGTTGAAACGAGGGTCGGGGTATGTCCGAACCCGAATCCTTTGGGTCCGAAAAGCTTGCCGTAGCACGATCGGCAGTGAATCTCCTTGTCGGGTCCATCGCAGGCCAGCATAGAGTCGAGAGGTCGATGGCACTCGGCGCAGTTGAAGCATTTCTTGTGCCACATAGTCCCCTTGGCAAGCTGTTGTTCGGCGGCGAATACCATGCCACCGCAACGAGGGCAACCTTGACCGGCTGGCGCCTTGATTGCCGTCGTATCGGGATTGTAGAATGGTCGACTAGCCGAAATCTCTTCCTCCCTGAAACGGAAATAACTTTCTCTTTCAAAAGTCGATTCGAAAGTTTTTAAACACTAGCTTTTCCAAATGATTAAGATCCATCGAATCGCTATTTCGATTCTCGAGGAGTTAGTTTTTGCAGTTTATTCAATCGATGAATATATAATTATAGAAGAAACGATTGGAAAAATATATTGGGTTGTTTGGAAAGTAATTCCGTTTTTTCACACGAGTGTCGCTAGTGCTGCATACCGTTTATCCAGCCAACTTCACTCTACCGGTGTTATTATTCGAGAGTCGACATTTTATACGGTTTATCCATAAGAAAAATTCGTTCGATGCAGTTGGGTTTTTCGTGCGTGATGATGCGAGATCGAAAAAAGTATTTTCGGCATATTTCACTTTTTTATTACCGAAAAGGTAAGAATGCTGTTCAAGCGAGAAAAAGGTTACGCGAAATCTATGGAGAAGAAAGTGTATCAACGGTCCGCCAGTGTGAAAACTACTTTTCAAAATTTCGTTCCGACAACGTTAAAGACGCGCCGCGAATACCAATCGAATCCGACGAAGACTAAACAAAGACACCGACGAATAAAACTCGAGAAATCGCCACGAGATCGAATTCGACTGTTCGTGATTACGTGAAACGTTTCGTTGTCGTGAAAAAAGTGAAATTACTTTCTATGACGCCTAAAGGAGGTATAATGGGCCGAGAAGAATGTTGCAGCTTGCACGGAGGAGAGAAGAGGAGTTCTACTCACGTTAGACCATCGGTTTGTAAGAATCCCGAACCACATGCGAATCCGTATCCGTGCGGTCCCCATTTCTTTCCGTAGCAGGTTTTACAGTAGACGTCTTTGTCGGGCCCGTCGCAGGCGATGATCGAGTCGAGCGTTTTGCTGCAGTCGTGACACTTGTAGCACTTTCTGTGCCATTCGCGGCCCTTCGCGAGCACCTGTTCGGCGGCGAACACGACGCCGCCGCAACGTGGACAACCTTTGCCGGGCGGGGCTTTGATTATGGCGGTGTCGATCACGGTTGTACGAGGAGCTGCCTCGCTACGATTCAGAAAAATTCACAATTCCCTTGATCCGAAGGAGAAATTTATTTAATCGACGCCATCGAATCGCTCGAAATGAACGAATAAATTTAAAACGTTAAAATTTTTATCGAATTTTTATTTTTCTTTATTTCTCTCATCAAGAGAGATATAGATTCGATGGAATTCAAATTTATTCCCGTTCGAGCGACTCGTGGTTCGAAGTTTCTCGGGGATCACGATAAGAAAAACAACTCCATGCAAAGTGGAACCGGTCGATATTGATCGGCGATTAAAATTCAGAATTGCCGATGTAAAGCGTCCATCGAGAATTGAATTTTATCAATATCGTCGAGCACGAGATTTACTTAAAGGAAATTTTATATACATATATATATTTTTTTTTTTTGTAGTAAAATCAACTACTGCATTACGCGAAAAGGTGCATGCTTTTAGTGCACGATACTAATTAGAGGTGGGCGAGAGAAGTTGTTATTATGGCTTTTTAAGAATTAGTGTCAGTTACAATCAGAAGCGGTTTAGTCAGATTCAAAAAATAAGATAACTAACGAAGGTGAGTAATAGCGCAAAGCGTTAAAGCGTCGATTTATATATACGCCACGAAGACGTATGATGCGAACGTTCGTTCAATCTTTTCTTTCATTCTCGCGAAGGCCTGATTTCTTCAACTTTGAGCCGATCCTGAACCCCCCTTTGGAACAGCTCTGCGTTTCGAATTTCGATAAAAAAAATAGAGAAAAAAATCATTCCATCCGATTTTAAATTTCATTTCAACGATATCAACGATTTCCACGATATAATTTCATCGAATTATATATCGGACGATCGGTTTTTATTAAAATTTTTTTTTTTCTTTTCTTAAATGCAAGAGAACTCGTTAATCCTGTCAACTTGTAAAATTTCCCCAATGACATTAATTTAACGCAACAGTGCGTTGTTATCCCTCCAACAATTATTCGATATTTTGCAACTTGTGTATATCTTTTCTATTGGAAAATTCCGTTTGAGAATTAATCGGAAGAAAGTGGGAGAGCTCCCTGAGAAAATCAATTTGGATGGACAAACAGACACAAAGACACACACACGCACACACATAGAGAGAAATAGTGGCGAATAGTAGCATAACTAAGGGGACGCGTACCCCTCGTCCTCAATATCGCACTGCAGCCCGATCCACATAACCCCAGCGTGGCCAATACCTCGCGGACCGAATTTCTTCGGATAGCAAGCTGTTAAGCAGACAAGCGCATCGTATATAGTGAGAGTGTAGAAGCCGAGAGGCGGGATATATCTCGCGTGTTCCCGTCTCAGTCTCGGCTCTGAAAACCCACCCATTAGCGTAGCAGTCGCTTTGTAGGGCGCCACCACCCTGGCCGTACCCATAACCCTTCGGTCCGAATTTCTTTCCGTAGCATACTGCGGAGAACATTGGTTAAAGGTATCTGCTCTGTTCTTCAACCTAGTTGCCTACGTTCACGTTCCCAGGGATATATCCCATACTCGGATACGTTCTCCGTACTTTTTCTCCTTTTTTCTTTCTCATCGCGATTTACAAACCGATTTCTTGATTTTTTCTTTTCTCATTTTAACGCGAGAGAATTCTGAAAGAGGCGTAGAGGTATAGACATCTATCGATTTTTTGATTTTAACACGAGACTGAATTCTGAAAGGGGCATAAAGATATAGATGTCTATCGATTTTTTGATTTTTCTTTTAACACAAGAATTTTGAAAAGGGTATAGAGGTATAGATATCTATCGATTTTTTGATTTTTCTTTTCTGATTTTAACATGAGAGATACAGATATCTATGGATTTGATTTTTTTTCTGATTTTAACACGAGAGAATTCTGAAAGAGGCGTAGAGGTATAGATATCTATCGATTTTTTGATTTTAACACGAGACTGAATTCTGAAAGGGGCATAGAGATATAGATGTCTATCGATTTTTTGATTTTTCTTTTCTGATTTTAATATGAGAAATATAATAGATATCTATCGATTTTTTTATTTTTCTTTTCTGATTTTAATATGAGAAATATAGATATCTATCGATTTTTTGATTTTTCTTTTAACACGAGAATTTTGAAAAAGGTATAGAGATATAGATATCTATCGATTTTTTTATTTTAACACGAGACAATTCTGAAAGGGACATAGAGATATAGATGTCTATCGATTTAACGATCGATTTTTTGATTTTTTTTTTTTAACATGAGAATTCTGAAAGGGATAGGAGAGGTATAGATATCTATCGATTTTTTGATTTTTCTTTTCTGATTTTAAAATGAGAGATATAGATATCGATTTGATTTTTCTTTTCTGATTTTAACACGAGACAATTCTGAAAGGGACGGATAGATATGAATTAGATAGAGAGCGTCGTAGAACGTATCCACAGTATTTCGTATCTCTGGTCTGATGTAATGTCCTCACCTTTGCAATAGATGTCCTTATCAGGACCTTCGCAGCAGTTGACCGAGTCTAATCTCTTGGAGCAGTTGGCACATTTAAAGCATTCCTTGTGCCATTGCTACGTGGGACACAAAGGGACACAGTGGTGTTAGTCACCGAGAGGAACCGCGTTCCGATTCTCACGTTCTATTACTCATAGTTATTCCCAACATTTCCATTTTTCCGCACAATTTCTTCTTTCTTTCCAACTAATTTCAACAAATTCGGCTTGTTCTGCTCGCTCATACTTTTTTTTCAATAAAACGCCTCCCGAGTGATAGGTAATAGAACTTGGTCATTTGTGAGTCGAGGACGACAGCGACGATAATAGGGAGCAAAGTCATCGTAAGGTTCTAAGATGGTATCTTTCGTCCTTCTCTCTAGACTAGAAATCTAAGTGAAAGGCTAGAATCTAGCGAAACGAAACTGGAACTTATACCGTGTGACAATTTACGGAACACTTTGCGCCAATGTGTTTACCACGGATCTCTGAACCAATTAACGTAAAGGATCGTAACTAAGAAGGACAATGCGTTACAAAAGGATGGCCAAGAGGACAAGAGGATGACAGAAATTAATTTAGAATAGACACATATGGATGATGATCGAGAGAGAGAGGAAAAGAAGAAAAAAAAAAAAAGAAAAAGAGACGAGCAATAGAGTTTTGTTGGATTGCAAAAGATACCTCGACAATATATCTCGCGATCAGGACCATCGCAATGAAGCGTCGAGTCCAGAGACCGATGACAGGTTTTGCACTTGTAGCATTGCTTATGGTAAGCCTAATCACAAGAAGTAGGAATAACCATGATGATATCCCGCAATCGGTCGTGTATATCTTCTCGCTATGATCGATATTTATTAAAAAAAGGAAAAAAAAAAGAAAAAAAGAAAAAGAAACGTTGAAACCTTGGTACCGCGACACACAGATGTCTCTCAAGTTTGAATAAAATTTAATTGGTTCGAATAAAATTGAAGAGAGAATTGGTGATTTGTTGTTAATCGAGAGATTAACTTAAAGTTGAATTTTGGTGTGTCTCCAATTTGGCCGTCGTGTATCATGTGTTATGAGCCAGACGAGGAGGAGGACGAGCTTTCTTCCTGAAATTTTATCCTCGACGACAGAAGCTTCTAATTACAAGATTAATCAAACGAGTAAAATTTCAAGATAGATGAGGATTCGTGTAAGAGAATATATTCTATCCGCGCGATTTGTATCAATTTGTGGCTACTTGTAGCTACTTACTATAATTTTTCCTTCGTACAAATTATAATTGTAGAATGCAGTGATTCAAAATACAACAAATTTGGCGTTTTAAAAATATTTAGATTAAGAATTTTTCTAAACGACACCATATTAAACGATAGAGAAAAAAAGCAAACAAAAAATTTGATAATCGCGTTTCAAAAATATTTAGGTTAAGAATCTTTCTAAATTCACACTATATTCAAAGCTATAGAAGAGAGGATCCACACATGATTTAAATGATACAAAAATAAAAAACAAAAGAAATATGGCAATTAGAAATATTTAAATTAAGAATCTTTCTAAATTCACACCACATTTAAAGCTGTAGAAGAGAGGATTGATCCAAATATGGTCTAAATGATACAAAAATAAAAAACAAAAAAAGTTTGGCAATCAGAAATATTTAGATTAAGAATCTTTCTAAATTCACACCACAAAAATAAAAAATAAATAAAATATGATAATTAGAAATATTTAGATTAAGAATCTTTCTAAATTCACACCACATTTAAAGCTGTAAAAAAGAGAATTGACCCAAATATGATCTAAATGATACAAAAATAAAAAACAAAAAAAATCAGAAATATTTGGATTAAGAATCTTTCTAAATTCACACCACAAAAATAAAAAATAAATAAAATATGATAATTAGAAATATTTAGATTAAGAATCTTTCTAAATTCACATCATATTCAAAGCTATAAAAGAGAGGATTGATGCAAATATGGTGTAAATGATACAAAAATAAAAAACAAAAGAAATATGGCAATCAGAAATATTTAGATTAAGAATCTTTTTAAATTCACACCATATTCAAAGAGAGAGGATTGATCCAAATATGGTGTAAATGATACAAAAATAAAGAACAAAAGAAATATGGCAATTAGAAATATTTAGATTAAGAATCTTTTTAAATTCACACCATATTCAAAGCTGTAGAAGAGAGGATTGACAGTGGCCTAAAAGGGGCGATTAAGTGTTCATTCGGTGTCCGTATCGCTTGCTCCAAGTTATTTTCCAACGCATCGGGGATGGCCAGTTGGTGATCTGCCAAACCTGACGAAGACAGGAAAAGCTCTTGGGCCGTCACCAACGGCAACAAGCGTTGGCCAGCGTCGACTCATCCCCTTCTTCTTCTTCTCCTCTCTCTCTCTCTCTCTCTCTCTCTCTCTCTCTCTCTCTCTCTCGCTCTCTCTTCTTATTTTTTCCCTCATTGTTATGAAATTAAGCGTTTCGTCAGACGAAGAAGAAGATTACGGAGGCACGTCACGATTCGTGAGTATTTGGCACCATGTCAACCAGTGGCGATCCAGTCAATTTTAGCATCGAATAACAGCACAGCCCACCCTTCAGCATTCGATTACTTCATTTCCTTTTTTTTTTTCTTTCTTTCTTTCTTTCTTTCTTTCCGCTTTCTCTGGACAAGATAGTTCCAACTTTGTTTCGAAGAGAATCGACGCTTCTAGAAGGGGGACGGGGTAAGATTGGCCGGCGATTAATCTTTGTCGAGATTCGACAGAATTCGAATCGGGCGATTAATAATTTGGAATTTCGAACTTGACGAAATTTCTCTGTTTACGACTCCCCTCTTGGATTTGAATCACTTGGACTGCTCGAATAGAAATAAAGCGCGCGCTAAAAATACTCGTCGCTCCTCTTCCATCGGTTCCTTCCATCGGTGATATAATATTTGTCCTCGAAGATATCGAGCAATGTCGATGAGGGAGGAAAGTAGAGTAAGATCGTAGAGAGATGGTAAAGTCGCTTTTTCGCTAATTATTAATATATTTTTAAAATGCGAAATTGTAATTTTCAAAGTGTTTTCAAAATTTTCGAGAATGAAATCAATCAAATCGATTATTAAATCATCGAACTAGTTAATTGATTCATTAAGTAAAAATTTGAACGTCAAGGAAAACTTTTTGAAGTTATGTATAAATATACTTGATTCCATTTCCCTAATTTTGCAAATGAAATTTTTAAAATTTCCGAAAATGAGATCAATCAAATGGATATCAAGCTATCGAAGTAGTTAATTGATTCATTAAATAAATTTTTTGAACTGTGTGTAAATCATTTTCATAAAATATACTTGATCCCATTTCTCTAATTTTGCAAATGAAATTTCCAAAGTGTTTTCAAAATTCATTTTGAAGTAGAATAGTTATACGACTGGTCATTGATTAAATGTCACCACTCTTACTGTATCGTCCAATTGTACAATAATTGTGCAATGATAATCGTGTCTCGGGGAAGTTTGACTAAACTGAAACGAAGTGTAACTGTAATCGTAATTTTCCAAGAGTAATTCTCTTCCATTTCTCGACGAGTCGCGGTACCAAGGAACGACAGAGGTGTCTCGTTGAGCGAAAGGGACGAGCAATTTTAAGGGAAACTCACCCTTCCTCTGGCCAGCATCTGTTCGGCAGCGTACACGTATCCTCCGCATCGAGGACAACCCTCTCCTTCTGGCGCCTTCGCGATGGCTCTTGGTTCCAGAATGGCGTTCGATCCTCTCGCGAGTTCCCTAAAAACGTGCCCCTTGTAGACATCAGATCGTCACTTCACCCGTTTATAGTGATGAAAAAAAAGCTGTGATCCCCAATTGGCGTGCCAACGCCCCACAAGAATTCCAAGAATCAAATTCTTCACATATTTGGAATTAACTTCTTTCACAGCCGATTCTGTTTTTTTCTTTCTTTCGCCCTCTTTTTCCCGTCTTCCGTGAAATCAAGATTATCAAAGCGGCGGCGTGGATTTCATTAAAATCAAGGGGCTAAAGAAATGAGAAATAGAACCCGGTTTAGAAGTACTCGATTTGCAGCTGTCGTCGAATTTTCTTTCCTTTTATCTTTTTACTGCCTCTTCTCGAACTTGGCATAAAATTGGATTGAAAAATCGCGCGTTTATTATCAAGGTAAAACATCGATAAGATGAGAACAGGATAAAACAAGAGTCGTGAAGTCGATCGAGTAGTAAATTAAGATAGAATCCGTATTGATATCTTGCAATTTCAATTAATAAAACTCTACTTTGAAGCAGCTGCAAATGAGACGGTAAACGGCTGCGAAAATGTTAATTCGCCATAATAATAAGGGAGAGATGAGAATTAACAATCTCGAATTTCCTTTTTTTCCTTCTCGTTAGGTTGCTCGATGAGAGAGAGAGAGAGAGAGAGAAAGGGGTGGGGGGATATTGATCAGGGGCGTTGGAATACCAGGAGGTGGAGAACCACCAGAAACAGAAGCAGACAGTACAAGAAAACACCACTGCAAAACAGAAGAGGGAGGGATCGATCGGTGAAACGACAGAAACTCCGTTGGAACCACGGGCGCGGAAAGTTGAGACAACTTCGTTTCATACTTCCGGCTCGAGAACCGGTTCGAGGTTCGAAAACACGTGGTGGGTTTCCGTCGTCCACGGATCGACGAGACGAAACAAAACTCTAAACGTACTAAAAAATGATTCAATTCAGATCCAGAAACCAGACGAAAGAATAACAACCCGGGCGGTTAGAGTGTTAGGCACATGTTAGTTAATCGGTTAGTATCCCGTTTCCCTTTTGCAACCACGCAAGTGGCTTCCGCCGAGCCCCGAGAGGAGAGCCAAGAAGCGGATCGTGTGTAACAAGAAATCAAATATAAATAATAAATAAATACGTTTTATTCGGAAAAATAAAAGAAAAAGAAAGAACGAGTGAGGACAGAGCAAGAAAGAAAGAAAGAAAGAAAGAAAGAAAGAAAAGAAAGAAAGAAAAGAGAGAGAGGAGGGGAAATCGTGAAAAAATGGGAAGTAGATAACAGAAGAGGGATCGATTTTAAGAGAGAATTCGAATTTGAGAAAGAAAAAAAAAAAAAACGTTCAAAGATAAATAATAATAAACAACAGGTAGGAAACCGAAAAAGCGTTTTATCTACGGTACAGCACCCCTACACGTGTGTCTGTAAGCGAGCAATGTTGTATGTATATTGTGTGTGCGTGTGTGTAAAATCGCTGTTGTCTAAAAAGAAGCACCCATTGAGTTAAACGTGTTAGCAAGGGTTACGGAGTTATTGTGTGTCTCGAGAGATAGAGAGAGAGAGAAAAAATGAGTAAAGACTACTAGAGAGAGAGAGAGAGAGAGAGAGAGGCCGTGCAGGTGTGTTGCGTATATCGATAAATTGGCCGCGAGATTTGACAAAATTTATATATATATATATATATATATATATTTGGAAAATAAAAAATAATACGAAAAATAAAATAAAGAAGAAGAAGAAGAGAAAGAGTGACTAAGAAAAAAAAAAAGAAAAAAAAGAATATATATATACAAAAAGCGGTTGGTTTCTCGTGTGAGGCGGTAGAAGAGAAAAGGCAGAGAGAGTCAAGAAGAGAAATATAGATATAGAGAGAGAGAGGCGGAATCTGACTCGGTGCTCACCATTTTTTTCTTTTGTTACTCGCTAGTTCCCTTTATCACGAGGATTTCGAGCGCAGGCTCGTGATAAAGCGACAACATATATTGTTCAATCATGGGCCTCTGGTTGGCTCGCACTCGGCGGGGCTGGCGGGGGTAGTGGGGTGTTTTTTTGCTCTTTTTCGATATTTTTTTTTTTGCTGTTTTGTTTTCTTTTGCTTGGCTTTTTCAGTTGCTCGTTTGTTCGCTTTTTTTTATTTTTTTTTTTATTTCTCGTGTTGTTGTACTTTCTTTCGTTTCTTTCTTTAGAGAAGAAGATTAAAAAAAAAAGAAGATTGGAAAGGGGGGACTCGAAAGTGGTGGTTGAGAGAAGAGTTGGCTGAGGTTTTCTGGGTCGCTAAAATGTTAGAAAAAAAAGAAAAAAAAAAGAAAGAAAGAAAAAAGAAATTAAACGGCCTGGAATTCGCATGTATTCGTCCTTGAACCGGTTCATTGTTCTCCATTGTCGTCGAGGCCAGGTGAAAATTTTGAAATCGCTTTTCCACTAAGATGTTAAATATCTATCTTACACATATATATATATACATAGCACGTATATAAGTTAAGTAAGTAAGGTGTGTATGGGCATGTACAGTGGGTCAAAAATGTCTTTTGAGATATACATATATATATATAACGTGATATATAACCGACATGTAACACAACACAATTTTTTTTCCCCCCTCTCATCTGTACCATAGTAATTTCTCGAAAGAGTTATTTAACAATCACCGATCAACAAGATCACAAGAACATTTTTGTCCGACCGTCTATGCTCTCAAGAAAATAATCGCGAAGCAGTTGTGTGTCAATGAAGAAGACCAGATTCTTCTGTTTTTTTTTTTTTTTCTTTCCCTTTTTAAAGTCTTTTAATGGCACTTATTACAGATGGTACAAATGATTCTATAAACTAGCGTAACGTAATTGTAATAATCGCATAAAAGAAACGAGAAAGTTTAATATATATATATATATATATACACACATATATATATATATACGAAAACGACCGCTCTTAACCCAGTCGTTTCACAAAAGGGCAAAAGTGAAAAGAACAAAAGAAACAACAAAACGGAAAAAACAAATAAAAGGAAAAGAAAAAAGAGAGAGAGAGAGAACGAAAAAGTAAAATAAATCTAAAAACAAAGAGAACGAAAACAAAAAAAAAGAAAGAAAGTATATATGTATAATCAATAAAAAGAAACGGGTGAGAAGATAAGAGAAAACCAGAAAAACGTGGGTAGTTAAAACGTGACAAAAGAAAGAGAGAGAGAGAAGTCGACTAGATTAAAACACAGTTAATTAATCGATGATTATAACGTCGTCGTCGTCATCGTCGTCGTCGTCATAGCATCGCAATCACCATCATCATCACCATCAACATCATCATTATCATCACCATCATCATCGTAGTCGGTGCCGTAGATGGACGACGAAAGGATCGCATAAAGGGGTTAGGGGATCATTAGGGTAAAAATTGAAAGAGGGATTAGAAAAAAAAACTGGCCGAAGAAAAGGTGAACGAAACTAAAAAAAAGGAGACGGAGAAAAAGAGAGAGAGAAGGATTTAAAATCGGAGAAATGCCGAGTGGCGATAAGAAAAAAGAAAAGGAATAAATGGAAATTTATAAATAATAGGGGAGAGAGAAAAAATAAGAGGGGATTTTAATTTTACACAGTCGTGATGCTGTAATGCACGTGTACGCAGACGCATGCTCTCCGTCCTTGGGTTTCTTAGTAGGCTGCCTTAAGTGTGTTCGTGTGTCTTCCAATTCACCCCGATTTATCGTTACCGAGGAGGAGGAGCAATTGCTGTCGAATCATTGGGCTTGGTCAATGGTTGGTTGTTGGTCGGTCGATTTCATACAGTTTTTGTGATTTTTTTTTTTTTGTTTAATTAACAGCACGTATGGTTCTTTATAAATGATGATCATATACATAAACGACTGAGGGGAGAAACATATATATATATTTTTTTTTTTTTAGATTCGGGAATGGGAGGCGGGGGTGGGGGCAGAGAAGGGGAGGGAGACGACGGGCAGGTGCACTCACTCGCTACTCTTCAAATGTTCGCCCTGATCCATGGACAGGCAACCAGCGCCTCCACCGAAGCCGTATCCCTTAGGACCGAACTTGCGTCCATGGCACACTTTGCAAAAAAGCTCACCCTCGTGCTCGGTGCAGTTTGTCGAGTCGAGTAATTTGCCGCACAGACCTGGAACACACAGGAATAGTTTGGCTATTCCGCCATCCTTCTAGCTAGGCTTCTTTGTCACTGGATTTTTTATTTTTCGTCTCTTGCCATTAAAACCGGACGATCAAAAGTTTCAAAATTTTTGATTTTGACCTCGTTCAATTTTTATTATGATTCCAGTTTTCTATCATGCGAGATCTTAGGGAGGGGGGAAAAAAAAAAGAAAGAAAGAAAATTTCTTCGGCATCGAATTCGAAACTCATGTGCATTATCATTAATTTCGTTAATTTTTTTTCTTTTTCAAAAAATTGTTAACGAGAACGAACGAGGTCAAATGAGGTGGAGTTGAGAGAGAATGTGCGCTAAATTAATTTGTGGATATAAAAATTGTTCGAGATTCGGGAAGGAAATCAATCTTCCGATCTAAGAACGAATGTTTCCTTAAGTCTGGTTTACATTTCTGTCAGCGGTAATATTCCTTATTAGATTAGAAACTTGACAGGTAGAGGCTAGTAAATGAATTAATACAATTATACGAAGAGAGAATGCTTCACCTACTTTCTCGACCGGCTGCACTTTACATATTACATAACTAATTCTAGTTGAGAGTTAAATTTATCAAAATCTTGTGAAATTCGCACAAACACGTGTTCACACAATTTGTCACGTCATTTAAAATAGAAAAATATTTGTTCGATTCTTTCTTCCTTCTAATTTATTTTAACTTACTTTGACTTATTTAAAAAAAAAAAAAAGAATTCTTCCAATTATCATTATTCTCAAACTCTGTCCCCATAAAATCATTTCGTATAATTAATAATAATAAATATTCAAAAACATATTGGTCAAAATCAAAATCCATCATCTTTCGCAACATGACATGAGATAAAATTAATTTTAATAATAATATTTTAACGATTAAAAATTTTTCAAGCTCTCAAGGATTAATGAACGACACATGCGAGGACACGAAATCGTACAAGATGAATCCATTGAAAACGTCTTATTGCTCTTTTTTAAAAGAGAGACCAAAAAAAAAAAAAATATTCGAGGAATATTCGTGAATAAAGTATAACATCCGCGTTAATTTTCGATGCAGCATATTTCCGCTCAAAACCGCGGATGAATATTCAATGGAGTTCCTATTTCAAGTAGGATCACGAAGTACGGATTTTTGCCGGCGAGTTCGCGCGGGTCGTTGCACCCTCGACTTAACGTTGGGTGGCTCTATTTGATTTCTGGCTAGCATACAAAACTAATTAAGGCCAAGACAAACCATCCGGGACTGGCATAAAACTTATTTATAGGGATGGCTAAATTTAAAAACGGCTGATGGTGTTTTTTGCGCAATGGGGAATGCCGAGATCTCTGTGACGAATCAATTAATAAGATTCATCGTATCGTTCAAATCATATTCGAGTATCGATCGTTTAATTTTCCAAAGGATAATTTTCTTACGAAAATTTTACGTACGAGCTCGATAATCTTTTAATCGTTCTATCGAAATAAAAATATTTTTTTTTTCTTTTTTTGGAAACGAGAGATATTTCGAATAATTCTACGATTTAATTAGAAAAATGTTCGATCCAAATCAAAGTAAAAGTATAGTTTGAGAATGTTCGAAGTATTGAAATTATAAGATGGATAAAAACACGAAGCACGTGTTTCCGGGATGATATTTAATATTTCGAACGGGCGCTTACCACACTTGAAGCACATCTTGTGCCATTTGAGTCCTCCAGCAACACGTTCTTCTGCAGCGTACACGGATTTGCCGCATTTGGGACACTTGGGATGTTCTACTGGTTTAAAAGGCATTTTGTCTGTTACTGAAAAAAAAAAAAAAGAAGAAAAATCCTCGATTAGTTCGTAAATCGATATAAAATTTCAAAATATTAATCGTGTTTCTGGATTTTTGTTAAATTTATGGGGGAAAAAATAAAATAAAATATTCAATTACAAGGAAGAGCGAAGATAAAATGATGGCTTTAAATTGTTCTCGAAAATGGAGCGAAATTAAAAGTTTCGATGTTTTAACGATGATTTTACGATGCGTAAACAGTGAATAACTCAACCTCCAATTACCTAATCTTACACGAGGAAACGTAAACAGTTGCAGTCTCCACCCTACTACCGATAGACGAAGTCTATTTTTAACTACGGAATAATTTGAATCTTAAAGTTTCAGTGTTCAGTGACCAAAAAGAATAAAGAAAAAAACAACATCGAAGTGCAACGATGTCATCGTAAATAAAATAAATCCCAATTCTTCTTAGAAATGAAATCAAAAATAAAAGGATAATCATAAAAATTCCCCTAGAACTTCAATTATTATTACTATTCATAGAAAATTTTTATTATTAACGGTAATAAAAAAATTTCGTAGAAAGATAATCATAAAAATTGCAATTCCCCCTAGAAACTCATTAATAATTATTCATAGGGAATTTTTATTATTAGCGGTAATAAGATGATAATAAGATGACCCCGGAATAGAAATTATCCTCATAGATATTAAGGAGGCATGAAATTTTAAGGCGTCGTTCATCATCGATGAAGGATGAAATATTAAAAGAAGTTTGAAAAGCTTAAATTTAAAATTTCCAACCACGTGGCTTAATATAATCTGGAAGTAAACAACCAGTGCTAACGTAACGTTATAAATCCCTATTAAATATCATAGGGTAATATCGGAGGCAAAGTTGAGAGACGAGGTTGGTAAGAGATCAAAGTTTGGACTTTTGGAAGCGGGTCTAGTGGCAAGTATAGTGACCACGGTATTAGTAGAAATGCTAGAGAGACTACGAGAGAGCCGAAAGAGAGATGGAGGATTCTATATCCGTGCAGACGCAAGCCGGATCGCGAGGCCGTATTAGGGAAGGTGCTAGATTCTCCACAACGCGGTAGCCATTACCCCTACCCATTCGCTTCTTTCTAACCTATACTTTATTTCACCCATCGTGCAAGTAATCTTTCTTCCCTATACGTTTCTTTCTCTATATAAAATATAAACTCGATGAAATTAATTCTTTATTATTCGATCGATTTCTAATTGGAATCTTTTCGCAGTATTTGAATTAGAAAATATGATGAACCGATTGACGAAAAAATTAACAAAAATTAGGAGAAATATTTTTTTTTTTTTTTTACGAATTTATTATTGATCTCCTGATCGATGATTAATTTTCAGAGTGTTCCAACGAGTCATAAGCGAGGACGATGGTTCGGATGCGGTTGTTACATGGTCGTTACGTCACAACAGGCCGAGAAACGCCGTTGCCACCTTCTACATCCAAACGATCTCAAATTTCATCGCGTTTCAGTGAACCCACCACGCGTGTTTTAACTTTAACCGGGAGGGGGCCGCGTAACTCTATTCCGCAACACGCCTCTGACTAAATGCGGCCCTCCACCGCGACCAAGCTTCCTCTTGCTCTCTTAAAATCCTTCTCCACCAATCTCTGAAAATTATTATTATAAAGAAAAACTAGTCCATCCGTTCCCTGCTTCACTTCAAAATCTTCGAAATAACCAAGATCGATTTACGAGACATACGTGATCGATGGAATCAACGGGAAACAATATTTATAACCTCAAGCTCACGAGTTCTTTCAAAGAAAATAGAGAGGTTCACTACCGTTTAAATTCCCAAATCGCACCAAAAGCAATCGATTCGATCGACGTGGAAATCACTTTTCTCTATCTCCCTATCTATCTCTCTATCTCTCTCTCTCTCTCTCTCTCTCCTCGACACGTGGAGAAACCATGAAAAAGCAGTGGAGGAGAGCGGCAGTTCGGTACGTAATCTCCGGTTGGCCGCGGAACACTGATGTGCTTGTGCTACTACTCACCACCGGGTATCGGTCGAAGTCACGAGTGGAAAATCGGTAAACCTCGGGAAGGAAGGCAGGCGTGAAGATGAAAAAACACCGAGAAGCACTCTCTACACCGCACTAATACTGGATTCGAATGGCTGTTCTCGCGTCGTGGCCGTCCTAGTCATAGCCAGCCGTTTGCACACGGCACGTGTGCAACGGAACGTCAGTGCTGTTGACGACAACGTAGCGGTGGCAGAGGGAGTACTAGCCGCCTTCCATCTCTCTACTAGCGGGGGTGTTACACTATACTCGAGTATACCGAACGGCCGCTCGGATGGGTCCTCCTCTTGGTGACAACTGAATGGACAATATACGGGGAATAATCGGGGAAATAATTGTGAAAGGTTTCCTTCGATATTTTCATTACACTTTCGCTCTCTCTCTCTCTTTCTCGTTTTCATCGCCGGATTTTTCTTCCTGATTTTTCGGATCGTTGGAAATATTAGCTCTGCCAATAAATTTCAATGGAATCGAGGATGGTCGATCGAAATTTTATTCGAGAAATCGCGATATTATAATCGTTATTTCGGTATCTGAATCGGGAATTAAAGATGTAAGACGATGTTTCGACGTGGATATTTTTGTTGAAAAATTTTGGAAATTATTTCTGATCGAGATGTATACCTGTCTTTCTTGATAAATTTTAAACGAGGAAATAAAAAATGAGAGAGAAACGCCTTTTGAAAATTCGGAATTTTAACGTGGCCCTTTCTATCATCGAGTTTCAAAGAGGACTAGGAATCAAGATAGTCGAATTCTTTCCTTTAAAATTATTAAATTCGTAAATTATCAAATCTTGTTCCATAAATTTTTACCAATAAGAAGATTCAAATAGAAAATGCAAACGGTCTCGCAAATAAGATTACCTAGGATCTTTTGTCTATGAACCAGGCAACAAGTGCTCTCATCACGGAGAACATCATTTGAGGAAGACTCGAAAATTCATATCGCGTAGCACATAAAAGAATAAATGAAACGAGCAAATTATTCCTTTCTACAATGATTCAACCCGTAAGAAATAATTTCGCTTCCTATAGATAGATGGCTAGATGTATGAAAGATTGTGCAAACATTGAGATAACAATCGAAATGCTCTTTGGGAACGTAATATTTACGGCGGAAGAAAGAGAAGTATCAGGCAAGGGGACGTTAAAGAAATATACAATAAGACAGGCACAGTTTTGCAACGCGATAGTAACGAGCCGATTTTTAGAAAGAAACCGGAACGCAGCAAGAATAACCGTAAACGAACCGAGAGAGAGAGAGAGAGAGAGAGAAGGGAGCGAAAGGTGAAGCATTCGAGAAATTTCGTGGAAACCTGAGAACTCGATGCGTGAATTTTATTTCGCGTAATATGCAACGATGGAGGCCTTGCAAGTTCAACGATCATTTCTCGCACAGCATTCGATCGTTCTCTAAATATTGAATGTTTGTACATGGCGCAAACCTAACCTCCAACTTAATCAAACCGATCTATTTGTCGTAATTTTGTTGGAAAGTTCGGTTTATTTCGGTTGATGATCTGCCAGATTTATTAGAAATATGTATAAATTATACTTTTATATTTTCGCTCAGCCGAAAACCTAATCTGAATCGGGTTCAAATCAAATTTTCTAGTCTAACTTTAATCCCGTTTTTTCCCGACGGATTGTTTTCTTATGGATAATTTATTTTTTCACCAGTTTTCAACGAGAATTTGTTTCGAATTAAAGTTGAACGAATTTTAGAATACACGTGGAAGGATGGTAAAAGGCTGTCGATGGTGTCATGAATCACGCATCGTTACGATACTTCGGTATTCGTTTACATTGTGCTACACACAGGAAAATGTGTTTTCTGAGCGATGAACCAGCGTGAGATACACCGAAATAAATTTATTACTCATACATTTTGGACTAATTCCCGGATCTTAATGGCATTCGCGAACAACAGCAACGCGATACCATAATTTTTAGATTAACACCAGCCGGATTGGCAATTTCTCAATTCTCGATCAACAATTTTTCTGAAAACTCTCTCGTCCAAAAATGCACACTTTCTCCTGGCTCGACAATTTTCTATTCGTTAATTTAATTTAATCGATCAAAATTTTTACAGTAGGAAAATTTATTTCGAGAGAATTGAACGTTTGTCGTAACTATTTTTTTTTTTTTTTTTGTTAAAAAGTCGTCAAAATCCTTCTTCACTATTTCTGCTTTGTACACGTTGCTTTGACCTCCTTAAAATCATCTATGCATCTAACATTTGAGAGTTAAAAAAAACAAGATAATATCGTATCATAAAAATAAGCATCTAATAAAATTTAATAATAAATAGTGTATTAAACAATATTTTTATTAAATAATTAATCCTATGTAATCTATTCTTGGAACTTAATTCGCATACAAAACAAAAAGTATTCGAAAATATGAATTTTTATCAAATCAGATTCATCTATATCTAACCTAATACTCAAGAATTAAAAGACAAAGATGATATCATATCGTAAAAATAAAGATCTAATAACATTTAATAATAAACAATGTAACAAACATTTACATTACATAATTAATCCTGTGTAAATATGCTTGAAGCTTCACGTACAAACCAAAAAGTTCATGTTCAAAAATATAAACTTTTATCGAACTTGTGATAGAAACAAATAATTTTAAAATCGTTTCACATTCATCTAACCACACTTAAAAAAAAAAAAAAAAACAAAGATAACATCATAAAAATAAAGATCCCTCCAATATTTAAAAATAAATAACGTGATAAACAACATTCGCATTACACAATCCTGTAAACATAAGCTCAGAGCTTAATTCAAAAACTCACTGTCCAAAAATAGAAACTTTTATTAATAATTCCAAGAACCCGTTGCGCATCGTCATTCATCCACAGCCGAATGCTCGAAAGGGTTGAAGTCGGAAACGATCCCTTGGACAATCCCTGAAACGTTCCCATGAACGATATTCACGGGAGGATCACGAGGTGGAAGCAGGATTGTGCCACTTTTATCCCTGGGGTGGGGTCGTGGTTCGCAAGGATCGAATTCCGTTTTTCTTTTCGAAAAGCTGCTCGTTACCCCGAGCAACGGGTAGAGCCCGTGGCGCGCACACGCACGCGATTCGTTTGTGGGAACACACTCATCCGTTATTAATAGAATCTTGCTCAAATTTCTATTTTTAGAAGGGCTTATATGCGCGCACGTGGCTTTATGTAAAAAGCTCGCGGAGTATATGATCGCCGCGGTCACGCCCACGCAGCCAAGCACTCGGGAAGCCATTGTGCCTGGACTTGTCTCTGGCTACTTCGAGTGGTCTCCAGATTTTTCAAAACATTTTCGAAACGTACAATTGTTACGATCGTTGCAATCGTTGCACGCGTATTTTACAATATTTAGAATATTTTATGGAGATATATATATATGTATACTGGCTCTACGATCGATTTGGAATAGATTCACAGCTCATCGGAATAAAACATGATTCAAACATTGCATTAATCCGAATTGGTTATCCAATTTGCCGGATTATTATTATTTTTGGAATTTATGTCCGAAAAATTCTTTTACTCGAAACGTGAATTTCTTCGTTTTTCCACGACGAAGGAAAAATTTTTGGAAGAGGATATTGAGAGGGGAAAAAAGCGTGGGGTATTATGGTTATTCCTTATGAAACGTTAAACAATACCATTTTCCGTTTGCTATTTCAACAGGAGGACGATAAAAAATGTATGGATACGCGTGTATAATTGGAACGTTAGCCGGAGACACGTGACCCATCACCGTGGAGCGTTGTCTCGTTGATTGACAACGGAATTTGATTATGTTTCTGAGAATGGATGTCCGTTCAATCGTGTTAAAAATAGCGGAAGCTAGGGTAAAGAGGAAGTGCTCAAAAATTCATCGTATCGCGAAAAACTATAGTCTCTTTATGCATGCATTTAATTAAGAAGTGCAACGATCTCGTCGCCTTACCATTATACACGATTCAAGAAAAACGGAAAATGGATCTTCGAGGGAAAAATGTTAATTGAATAATCTAATGTGAGGTATAAATAACTTCCAAGTATCGGTGATTATTTTTTCCAATTTTTAATTTCACAATTTTTTCTTTTTGGAAAAATTACGAACTCCTCTTCATAACGATCTTCCTTTAATTATTTCTTAAACGAATAAGAAATCATCCTCGTGAAACTTCTTCGAATCTGTCATCCCATTAAAATCTGTCGAAAGGCAGAATAGAACTTTAACTCTTATCGGTGCTTAAAGCGAATCTCTTCGAGGCGATGAAATTCAACCGATAACAAAACATATTCTGCACGAGACCGAAGAAAGAAAGAGAGAGAGAGAGAGAGAAAGTCCTATTAGTGGCCATTAAATTGAACCAGCGCGGCGCATAATGCAGAAATTCTTGACTCGTTCCACTTGACCGTCTCTCTCCTTCACCCCTCCTTTCACAAGCTGAAATTATTTCCGTCCTGCTGCGGGTGTTACATGATCACGGAAGAGCTCTCTTCGAGCCATCCCTCGAAAATCATCGACTCGATACCGACTCCTCCTCCTCCCCCATTTCATAATTCCCCCCATTCCTCTTCCAATCTACCTTCATTTCTTCATAAAAATATTTCTTTTCGAAATACGTTCGAAGCGTTCTCTTGTTAAAGAATTTTTAAAAAAGAATTTAAAAAAAAAATTATACCGAATAATTATCCTCAAAAATATCACAACCTTTCATTTTTATCCCTTCATTTTTCACGATTCGTGAACATCAAAATTTTAAATTTATCTTTTACAAATTTTCGCAATTTCCACAATTTTTTTCTCATTCTCTGATCAAGAGTTAACTTTTTTTCTCTAAATGCCACCAAAAATTGTAGGATCGTTCGTCTCCTGTGAGATAAACCGCGCAAAAATACCGTGTGTTTACAAACACGAGGCGATAAATATAAAAAAAACGTAAGTCGAGCCTGTGTCTCTCTCTCTCTTTCTATAGACGTCGATATCCGATAACAAGTTCATGGAAATTTCGGGATGAATGAGTCGAATGTTTTCCAGGCACTTCCTCTTCGTCGCGCGGGAATGCGAAACTCAGGAAAGTAGATATAAGCGTAGAGGATGGCCTAGTTGCCATCGCGGCCATCCGAAATATTAGAATAAGCCCACGCGCGTAATACAATCCCGTTGGTAAGGTAACCAAATTTAGCATGTGACTTAGCAGACGCCCTCGAGACACTTGCACGCACGATGACTCAGAGCGAGCAGAAAAGAAAAAGAGGTGAAAAGGGTAGAACCACCTGAGGAGGGGGGGCGGAGAGCAACTGCGGAGCAAAAAAATTAACGATCCGTGTTTTATTGCGCAAGAACGTGTTTTCGTGTTATTTCAGTTCCGTGTGTTTCGAATTGTTGTAAGTTGGTAACACTGGCAACGAGAGAAAGTGAGGTTAATTCAGTTCGTACGTGTTAATTTAGCTCGAGATTTTTCATTGGTAAATTGTTAAAATTGATTTTATATTATATTTTATACTGTATGGATATTTTAGTTTGAGTCAATTGTAAATTGATCGTAAAATTGAGAAAATGGGAAAAAGTGAGGTTAATTCTCTCGTATGATTCGAACAAAAATTTTTAATAAATTTTTGAATCAGAAGTTGGTCAGAGTTTAAGATCTCCTACGATTGATCTTGATTTTGGACGTGTCAATTTGAGAATAAGGACAAGTCGTCTCAAATTCGATTTTATTTCAATTAGAAGTCCATTGTGTTTGGACTCCAGTCTAAGTTAGCCTCGTGCCGGGTCTAAGTTAAGCCTGCGTTTAATCTAGACTATCTTTTGCAATAGTCCTTGGTACGGTCGTGGTTAGGTCAGGGTTGGAGCGGAATTAGATGTAAATAAAGTCTAGCGGTGTAAATCTCGAGTACTTAGGCGTATTTTTTTGCAATAATCCTTGGTCCAGCCTAAACTTAGCCATAGCAATATTCATATTTAAACGAAGTTCAAGTATAAGTTAAATCCAATGGTTGCTTAATACACCTAATTAAATTGATTTCATTTGAAATAAATTGAAGGTTAGAATAAAATATTTAAATTAAAAGCAAGTTAACTTTAGAAGAACACGTCAAATTGAAATATTTATATTGGTACAAAAGATATTTTTGGTTCAAACTTATGTGCTGAACATTTTTTTAATTCTTATTTTTAAGTGCTTTTTCTTTTCCTACTTTCGTTGCCTATTTTTCTTTCTCTTTTATTTTTGCGACAATAAAAAATCTTGATATATTAGTTACTCCCAAGATGACTAATACCTTGTTTTGCGTAGTTTACATCATATCTATTTTTCATTTTAATAACATTTCAACTACGACAAAAATATTCATATATTCTTTCTTCTTTGTCTTAACGATAAATCCATTTGGGATTGTTTATCTGTAGAAATATATAGGGAAGTTATATCGCATATAAGTTTAAATAAACAAAACTTAAATATGATTAATTTTAAGTGAACGACCTACTTATAAAATATTGCATTTTGGCGCAAGCACAAAGATCTATCGAATTATTCTCGATCGAAAGAAATTAATTAACAGAATTTTCAGAAGGGTGTTGAAAATTTACTCTGCGCAGCAATTTGTTAAAAATTTAAGATAAAGACATCGTTCTTATTTCTTCTAACGTTATAATCGATTTTATCTACATCGAATTAATCTTTTAACGTTCCCTCAATATTAATTTTCCTAGATTTTTAGATCGGAAAATCGAGAATTTTCATTTTAGAGAGAGATTTGAAGTGGTTTGTCTAGGTTTGATTTATTTGGAATGGTTTACTCACGTTTGACTTAGTTTGGTCTAGATTAGTCAAATTTAAATTAAATTTATATTTAAAATAAGAATTTTCATTTCGATCAAGTTTGAATGAAGATTGCGTTTGAATAAGATTTAGGATTTTAAGTGTTGGATAAAATTTGAATTAGATTTCAACTTTAAAATAAAATTCGTATTAAATTCGAGATAAATCTGAATCAGAATCATAATTTCTATATAATTCTAAGAGTCTGTGAAGGCGTTATTCCTCGGTTGTTAAAAGTAGAATCGAGACACAATGACTGCTGACGAATTTCGCGTTTCGCAATCAGCTGAGTCATTAGCTGCATCTCGGATAAAACGAGATAGTTGGCGACAGAACTCATCTTCAACAACAGTTTCACTCGGATCCTAAACTCGATCCCACTTATCCTCGTTATTATACAATACCATTTATATTACATTGTATGCATATTTGTCTTATGCCAATTACGATTGAATACGAGATATCTAACGATTCTTGGAAACAATCCCTCTTCTGTCGAATTGTTTGGAATTATTAATAATCATTCACAATAAAAAAAAGAAAAGTTAAAAAGAGGAAATTTTAATTTTTCTACATCGTTAACGTCAAAGCTTAACGGTATGTGTAAAATATACCGTAAAGTTCCAAGTTGCAGTCCAATAAGAGAAAATTAATATCGTGCAAGAAGTTTGCAAGATCATAAGAATTTTGGTGCAGTTCACCGGAGTTAATTATTGCGAGATTTACGACGCAACTTCCAGTGGCGGGTTGCCTATCAATCTCGATGAAATATGCGGCCGACTCGCCATTGAATTTTGGCTGATCGAATTTATCGTCCTGGAAAATTTATGCGCAAAATCCATCCTGTCTGGCGAACCGCTTTGACAATTTTCGATAATAGCTCGCCTCTCTCGTGATACAATTTTCGGGAGAATGAAAAAGAAAGAGAAGAAAAGGGAAGGGAAGGAAGGGAAAGGAAATACGACTTCCTCCAAATCTCACGATTGTCATCAAAGAAAGCACTATTCTTACGTTTACGCGCTTACTCGTGTGTAGTTAAATATAGAGATTCATTATTCACCAGAAACCAGTCTGCCAATAATACTTGGACAATCTTCAATTTCAATTTCCAATGGCACACTCAGCATCCTAATTTTGATGCAATTTCGTGCACTTTGTTGCCGCCGTTATCGAACACCTGGCTTAATTAGTCTAACCATTGTTGGTCGGCCTTTACGATGCAACATTCGCTGCTGCGATTCGGTGTGCTCGCAGAATTAATCGTTTGGTTTAGCGTGTTAAATTTTTAATCCCGCCTGGTGGAATCGCGTTCTATTAAGTAATCCTATTGCGTGTCAAACAGATATTTTCTTCCGTTAGATGTATTAATCTTATTTAATACATTTATATTAAGTTTGATGAAATGAAAAAGAATTAGATGATAAAAAATAATACACTTTTAATACTTTTCGATCAAACGTACCAGTATTAACCGAGCTTCCGTTTCCTTTTCTTCCATTCAATCAAATATTCCGGAAAAAAACGAATCATTCAAAATCTATCTTATTGTTATTATCTCGATTGTGAACAATCGAAAAAATTCTCCATATATGGAACATTATGGAATGAGTATTTGAGAATTGTCAGACATTAGCCTAAAAGCACGATGTAGCAGAGTTAACCTATTTCGTCGACATAACCTCCATCCGTCTGTGACAAAGTTCCCTCCTGCCTCGAACCGATCGATTCCACGATCGAATTTCCACGCGAACAAGAGCCCGTGATCCGAATCTTCTCGCTCGTTAATCGCTCATTAACGCATTCGTTAAACGTGACAAAGCGGATGAGTCGGCCCTTGTCGCACGTGCGACAATTTATTTCGCGGCCGCGGATATTTCGGTGGCCAATAAAGTTTCCTCAATAATGATGATATCTGATAGGGATCCGATAATAGAAAGGTCGGCTAGAAGTTAGGCAGCCGGCCCAGTTTTTCGTGTATCCGTAACACGCACGAGCACGCTCACAGTGACAAATATTTTTCAAGGTAACCCAGTTGAAATATTCCACCACCACTCTCCTCGAGAGCGTAGCCGATTTAATAATTCCCCAGCCCGTTGCCAATCCCGAGAGCCTGCTTGCTTGTTACATTATGCGACATAATGACTCGATCGCGAACGAATTTTCCAAATCTGATCGAAATGAGTGACGAGATGAGAAACAAATTGTTGCTGGAACAATTTTTATTAAGAGAAACATTGGATTGGATTATTTTTAGAGAATGTAAGATGCCGTGGAATTTCTTGGAAATCTTTTACATTGCGGTAATTTGGCTAATAATGATAAAATGATAAATTGACAAGTGATAAATTGTAAATCACATATTTCTGTGTGATAAATAACGAGGAATGAGACAATTAATGCGCTAAAAATTTATTAGAATTTTTAATATTCGGTAGGATTGCTAATATTTATCTTTAGGAATCTAGGGATCCCTAGATTTTTCTTTTTCCCTTTTTGCGTTATTCTGTTAAAAATAAAGTATAAATCATTTTTATATTTTATAAAATTAAGATAAATTTCGAATGTTAAAAATTAATTCGTTTTTATTAATTTTTAATTTTCTCACTAGAAATGACAAATGTTCCTAATTAATTTAATTAATTTTCTAGAAATGTTAACGATATTTCAAATTTCATATTTATTAACATCGTTATTATTCATTAGGAAGAAAAATTAGTTTCGCGAGTTGATTTTCCAAGAAAGAGTATAGTTTAAATTCGAAGAAATTTCGAAAAACAAACCACTCCAAAAATTGGCCCACCGTTTCGACTGGTAAAATATGACATACGAGAAAATCTAGTGTCGTATGCAGTTTCTAAACAGCTCGCAATTGGCAAGAATTATACGTGCGATGTAACATGAGTTCAGAAATAATATACCATAGTTGAAAAATAAATATTACAATTTAACCCTTTATCCAAACATCATAAAGACGTATTAAAAATGCTTTAAAGATACCTCGTTTGTTTGTCTTGTAAACGAGATCTTTTAAACATATTTCTTATTTTAATCAATATCTCTCGGAAAATATCTCTTAAAAATTGTACGAATATCCTGGATAATCATTTTTAAATTATTAAATTAGTAAATTAAATCGTTAAATTATTAGCTAATCAAAAAATTCGAGAAACATTTTCAATCTTTTCCAGCATTGAAAATCAGTAAAATTTTTACTTTTCTATTATCGCACAGATCAAAATTTCTGGTTAAAAATAACCAGATTGCTATCATTGTTTACATTGTTAGCTCACTACAATATTTAAATGACGGCATATACGGCGTAATGCCAATGCCAAGATTTGTAAATTAGGAAATTTGGTGAGAGACGATTTGTCGAAATCTGATACGAAATCACTCAAATTAACTCTCCGTCTTGGAGAAACCGGAGGGAAAGGATTTTAAATTAAAACCTGGTGCCGGATGCTACGACTATGGCTGGCGCCATATCAAAAGGCACACTTGCTCCTCACGCCAAGTATGTAAGAAATGAGAACGACTACCTCGATCATGTCTATTCCTGAGTTTCTACCTGATCAACTTCATTTCATTTCACTTCACATTCACCAAGAGTAAAAGTTACCGAGTATACGAAATCTCATTTCTAGGTTAGTTGGCCATTTTTCATTCAGTAGCCTCTCGTACGCTTCACGTATATTATTTCAAGTATATGGGAATTATACTTGTACGTGATTCCAAGAAAATAAGATGGATTTCAAAGATGAAAGAAATATCACGAAGATGCTGTTTTAATCTGGAAACTGGAATTGTGCCATTTCTTTCTTTTTTTCTTCTTGAATTTTTAATTTCTAAATATTTTTTTTTCTTTAATTAAAGAATTAAATTTTTTATAAAAATATATGAAATCATTTTTTTCTTATTTTTTTATCTGAAAAAAAAGTTTTAAAATTAAAAATTTCTACAAGATTAAAACTTTCTTGATATCGTTTCAAATAATTATATATTTTTATTTTTTATATGAAAAAATATCTTTTACAATTTAGATATCAATATAAATATGGTTCTCGCAGTGCCATCTTCTTGTAATAGCGCATCAACTAAATTATGAAATGATATAATAAAACGCAGATGATAGTTTTGCAGTAATGCTATCCATCTTGTGGTGCCATCTTTTTTTACCTGACTGTGAACATTTTAAAAGATCAAATGATAATAAAGATTGTAATAAGTTCAATTAAAAATATTTATTTTTTTTAAATTAATAACTTAGTTTTATATTATAATTTTTATTATTTTATCGTGTTTGTCAACATTTTACACAAAAAATAATATAATATATTCAAATACATAATATATTTTAAATGTCCATTACCATATTTATCATCATAATTATAATAATTATAATAAAATTTATTTGTACAAAATTTATTTTCAATATCAAAATTAATTTATACAGAAATTAAACAATTTTACAATTTTTTTTTATGTATTATCAATATTAATAATATATTTTAACTATATCCAAAATATATCCAAAAATTGCACGTTAATGATAAAAAGTTAAGTTTCTTCTTGTTGAAGAATCCAAGATGGCTAATTCAATAAAAGAATATATTAATAACGATGGAATACATTTCTCCATCATTTTCTAAAATTATACGGCGTAGATCCACGCATCTGGAAGGAGCTAAAATAAATTTAGATCGACCTGTTACGATGAAGGCCGTGCCAAGCTCTCGAATCTCGTGGCAAATGTGTGTACAACAACGATACACAATGCTAATTACAATATCACTATTTTCGTGCCGCTGTAAACTCGGAAGCCAACACGTCTCGATCCGATTTAATTCATTTCCATCTGTTATTTGTCGTCAAACAAGCAATTTTCGCGATTTTGTTAGTAACAGTGGGTGTTTCATGATTAATTTGAATTATTTCATCTTATAATGTATAATTCGAATAAATATACAAATAAATCGAATTAAATATTTTTCTTTTACTTTTAAGTTAAAGATCTTTGAATCATTTAAATTAAAGATGAATTGTAAAAATTTTTTAATATTAAAAAAATTAATTTTTAAATTAAGTTTAAAAGTTAGGAACTCGAGAAATATTTCATAGAAAATTTCAAATTTTAAAATTTAAAAGTTGAACAATTTTAAATTTTCTCCAAACAATTTTGACAATTAAGATCAACAAAATTTTTTTAAGTTATAAATACAAAAAAATTGTTATATATATATATACATTAGGTAAATAAAACGTCAAACAGTACAATGAATTCATTCTCAGGATCGATGCGGATACACATGAAAGTCATTCAGAAGTTAAATGGCATCAAAGTAGAATTGCATTACGTTAAAATTTATTATAAATTCAATGACTGCATTGTATAAATTCCAACAACGTAATACGAAACTTTTAATAAATTTTCGTGTCTATTTACTAGAAAATCATGCGAGGAAAATTATAACAACATGCAATCTCGTTTATTTTTTTTCTTCAAAAAATAAAAATCTAAATTCTAAATCTTTCTGTAAACCACGATAACCTTCGAAAAGTCATATATTTTTATTCCTTTCGTTCTAATTATATCCTTTACGTCGTTACGATTTGCTAAAATTTTATCGTCTTTCCCAAAATTTTTCTCCCTTAGCTTCTCTCTCTCTCTCTCTCTCTCCTTTCCCTTTTTTTCTATTCTTTTCAACAATGTGACACTTTTTTATCAAATTTAATTCTCAATTAAACGCATCAGTGACAATCTAGAGATTCTTAGAAACAAAGTTGCTATTTTGAAAATTTGGAAATAACGAAAATTTCGAAAATACCTATCAAAATAAATCATACGATAAATTAAGAAAAGTGAGATCTGTATTTAGAGATCAAAAATACTACACGTGATGCTTCTACTAAACAATGTAATAAAATTATTACTAACCATCTGTTTTATTCACCATTTTGTCTCATATTTTTATCTAATCTTCTCGAAGAAACTGAGAAGAAAATTAAAAATATCCGACTTACTGGATTATACCGATGGACCTAATGGGTCAAGGATATCGTTGATTAAACCAATTCATTCTTAAATTATAAATATATGTTATATATATATATATATATTATTTAATTACAAAATACAAAATAAGTACAATATATATATACACGTACATACAAAATATAAATTTTTCTCGGATCTAAACCAGCCAATTAGGATTTACTTTCCTAGAAGAATCTTACGGGTGGCACCAATGCTTTGACCCGATTGGGTAGCACCTTTATTGGAACCGGCTTGTAGACCAATCACGGTTTGCCCAGCACGTAGTTGCTCCTCGGTGAATTCACGTTTGCATTCATCAGCTGGTTTAGGTCCTAGATAGGGTCCTTTCCATTCTGGGTGTTTATACGTCTATGGAAAAAAAGGAGAATTTCACATGAAACGAATGAACTTAGAAAAGTTATTAGTTACAAAAATAATACTAAAGAAATATTATTAGTGATAGTTTAAATTTAATATAAGAAAAAGCTTTCAATTTGAAAAACTAAAATTTGAATTGAAATTTGAAGCAATGCTGAATTTCATTCCATTCATGAAATATATTATTAATCCATTTATGGATTACTTCATTCATGTTAAATATTCAATGCTACTTTCTTATACGTTATACGTCTATTTCATTATATGTAACGACATTAATATCATTATATATCTATTATTCATGATGCTATAACTAATATGCACTGTAATTGATATTGCTCCATTTATATTTAATAATATATATAAATCAACTCTTATTTAACTTACCGTACGACCAAGAGCAAAGAGAGTCGTCACAACCTGTGCGATGTCTTTTTTCTCCCACAAGTCGACTGTTTGGAATACATCAACGTCAGATACGCCATAATCCTTTAAAGCTTTTTGGAACCTAATTCGAAATAGAATTTAAAAATCTTTTCCCAGATAATATAATCCATGAATAAATTTATCATAGCTGCAATATTATATTTTAAATATTTTTTTTTAATTTATACCATTATATTTTTAATTTATCATAAAACAAAATCTTACGCGTTGATGTTTTCCATCATTTTGAATTGGCCACCAGAGCTGTTTATCTTCGAGATCGATCCTGGGGAAATCTTGTTCATCAGATGACACAGCACTTGTCCATCCTTAATAACATCCTCGAACAGTTCACCAGGTGGGAATTTTTTGCCCAAAATAGACTCGATCCATTCTTGGGCTTCTTTTTCCTGTTCTGGATTGCGCTTTGCAGCGATCTATGAGAAAAATTAAAATGAAATAATAATTCTCATGAATAAAGATCATTGGTATATAAAAATTTATACAATTATTATATCATATATATGATATAAATTCTTTCCCTCGTGTAAAACTCGTTTAATACTCGCGTGAAACTTGTGTCCAAAGTTTTCAAATCCAAAAATTTTAAATGTCCAGAAAAAAAAGAAAATCCTCTTTGTAAAAACTTTAATAAATACGATTTTAATTTCAAATTGTCGCCGTAATGCCGTTAATAAAAGTCACAATAATTCACAAAGTGGAATTTGGAAAGCCATTCTGAGCGAGATTAAGTTGCAACGATCCCTGCGAACTGAACGATTCGTCCACGATTACTGATCGACGATGCACAAAGATCCTCGTGTTATCATACCTTGGCGCGCACTTGACGTTCGAGAGCCATCCTTGTATCCTGCGTAGTTTCTTGAAGAGGACTGAAGTGCTTGGTCCGAGGGCTGCTCCCTCTTATAGTCGTGAAAGATGGCGGGAATACGACCCACGCTCCGGAGGAAGGTGTCCAACACGGGTGGAGACCTCGTGTGTTTCGAAAAAGACCACGCTACATCCGTGTCCGTGTACGTGCTTTCCACGCTTTTCGACGATCTAATATTAGCGGCTTATTCACTTGGATAGTAGGATTTCCAAAATCGCGGCTGCCAAACTGCACCTCTACGATAAACACGGGAATCGTTCCACATGCAATGGGAATGGATGTGATCACATAGATTTAAGAAGAAATCCGTGAACAAGAGTGCAAGGGCATATTTAAACTCTAGAGAATTATCCTCAGGGATCATCAGATGTTCACTTTCAACACGGTGTTCACTTTTGCAAAGAATAGTTGTCAAAAGTCAAAAGTTTTACTTTTCGATAATTTTATTCCAAGAAATTTTCTAAGAAAGGATTGAAGAAGTACTCATCGTTAAAAGAAGAGATGTATATATGTGAGAGATATTAATATGATTTTGGAATTGAATGAAAATGAGATGAATCAAGTATCTGTGTGTGTGTGTATATATATATATATGGAAAATGATTATTTTGTACAGTTTATTCTGTACTTTGTTTCACATTTTCAATATGCAATGTGCAATAGTTTGTTTGATCCTTTTTGGTAGAAATATTGGTAATGACTTGAAAGGCTGACTAATTCTAGGCAAATTCTACTTCCGTTTTCTTGATTATACTGATTGTTCACTGACTTATTTCTTTCTTTTACTTTGAACGATCAATCATGTTATTTATTTAAGTATTGACTATGTTGAATTATATTTATAATAATAATAAAATCTAAATTTTGTAAATAAGTTTTAAAAAATTTTTTAAATGAGTTTTTTATCATTTTATCATTTTTAGTATTTTTAAAAAAATGACTAATTTTAAATTTAATTGTAGTAAAATAATATAAATAAAATATTGTATATGATAAGTAAAAAAAAATTTTTACAAATTATTAAAGATTTAAATTTAAAAAATTCTCAATATGATTTATTAGATAATCATATTATTTCTTAGATTCTTCATATACTATAAAATGAGTAAAGTATTTAAAAAGGAAAAAGAAATTTTAATTTACGCAAGATGTTGTGTTTTCTTTAAAACGTTTTTTCTTTAAATAACTAACCGTTATATAGGTCGAGTTATTATTGCGTTGATCTACTTTTTGAATTTATGTAGAGAGCCAACAAAAACCCGCCAAAATATAGATAATTTAAAATTTTTTATCGAAGATGGCGCTTTTATATAAAAATTTTAAAAAATTTTAAATCTAAAAAAAAATTCAATTTTTTTTATGTACAAAATATATATATTCTTGTTTGTAAGTTTGATTATTTATTATAAATTAAAGTAAATAAGAAATATCCGGAATATGATAAACACTTTATAGTTATTATTCATATATTTTAAAATCATTCTTTTCCTTTTAAAATACATATACATATGAAATTTAAATTAGATAATATTGATATTTCTTAATTGTAAAAAATTATGAAGAATCGTTTTTCATAATTAAAATTGAAGATCTTGTTAAAGATGTTAAATAATTTTATCAAAAAACAAAAATGAAGAATTGTGCAATCATAACTTTTATTTCGATGATATGAAAGATTATTCACTGGCGAAATCGTTAGCTAGTGACTCAGATTTAAATATAATCACGACATCCTGCGTATTTTCATTTCCTCTTTTTGCTGTCAATATACTTTTTATCGAATTCAATAATTTTTATTATTTCGAATATTTTTAAATCAAAAACTATAAAAGCTCGTTCATTTAGTAACATTATATATCAATATTATATCTGTTATTAGAAATTTTTGATAAAATATATCTATATAATGTGTATATAATCTATATAATCTGTATAATAATGTAAATATAATGATACGTTTAATACGTTAATCTGTTAAATAGGAAATTATTTTTATCTTTTCTAACGATTCGCAAGAAAAATAGATGAAATTAATTGTCAATATTTAATCTTTATATTTAATTTTGAATTTAAATATTTATACTTTAAATGTGAATCGTACAAAATAAAATCTTTACGCAATTTAGAATTAATTATTATTATATTTTTATGAGAATTCGTATGCGCGTAATATTCAAGGTATTCTATTATTAATATCTATTAATCATTTATTCAATGTTAAAAGGAATTCAAAGTGTTATTATATTATAGTAAAGAATTTTGAAAATTTATATCAATATCTGTGAAATTTATAACATGAATTTTTCAAAAAAACTTTTTATTATTCTATTGAAAAATATAAATAAAAGTTTAATAAATAATATTTAAAATATTTAAAAAAATATATTTTATTACTTTTTTAATGTTATGTTAAAGAAAATAATGTGTTATTAAAATTTCATTATTCGATTTATTAAAACATAATATCTATGTTATGATAAATTTTTATTAAATAATTAAATTTTTTGAATAAGAAATAAAGTGATAAAAATGGTTTTTAAAAATATTAATATAATATAGTTTTATTTTAGATTTATTTTTTCATAAAAATTTATTTCATATACCATTTTCATCGATTATTAATTATACTAAATCGATTCTTTTGTTTGATTAGACTCAATAATTTAAAATTACATTACACACTTCAGTTAACAGAAAAAGAATCCCTTCAAATGCAACAACAATGATGCCCTCTTAAGGATGAAATAGAAAACTTGTTTATCCATAATCTACCGCTTTTCGGCAACTTATATTATTACTTTACGTATCAGAAAGTGGATAGAAGCTTTAAAAACGTAGGTTATTTTTTCATTATTCACAGGATTTATTTTATATTCTTTTTTTCTCTATTTCTTTTTCCATATTTCAACTCACATGAAGCCATAAAATATTGCAGTTTGAAGCGTTCCAAGTAGAACTGTGTTGTGATAGAAAAATGCACTCGATTCTGATGGATGAAATCTGTCGAAAGTTCTAACAGTGTTTAATATTTACTCTCATCTTCTTATCATTTTGTGAATTTTATCATTAATTCATAATGTTATATTACTTATAAAATAACATAAATAATTGTGATCTAAGTAAGGTTATAATTAGGTACGCTTTTAAAGGTTATGTTTTTAATTTATCAAATGATTTGACAGAAAAGTTTCAATGTTTAAAAGATATTAATTTTTATTTCTTTGTAAAAATAAACGATTTTATGTACAATAATAAGATGTAAATAAATTTACTTTTTTAATAAACTATTGTACATTTTGATAGTACTCGTATGATTTTGTTATAATAATAAAATATGAATAATTTAATTTACATTATATTTATTTTGTATAACAATTATACTTATTAATCATAAACAATTTAAGAATACTTGTATATATAAAAAGTTTATTGATTTCAATCAGTAGGATAATCACCAAAGAAACATGGCACAAAGATTTCCTGTACCAAATACAGGGAATAATGGTCCTCCTCCACAAAGATATGCAGCATCATCTGTACCACCAAATCTTCGACAGTATTCTGGTCCAAATTTTCCTGTAAGTATTTAATAAATAAATTAAATTAAATAAAGTAAATTTATAAATCAATTCATTATGCAGATGCAACAGAGATCTGGATTTACTCCTCCTCCACAAATGGCCAATGCAGGACCTGGACCAGCTAGTATAATAAGAGCAAATCAACCTTATTCAAATATGCGTCAAGGACCTATGCCTACTCCACCAGTTGGGAAAAGAAGTGCAGATCAACGTATTCCTATGTCACAACAGAAACCGTAAGTGCATTAATAATGCATGATTTTATTAAATTTTGCATTTGTATTTATATTATTTTGCTCATTAACTCATTGCATTAAATTATTAATAAATGCATTGATTAATCATTTTTATTAAAAAATAATTCTTAATATTTATTATTTCATATTTCAAAAAACAATATGTCAATTGGTTAATTTGATTTTTTAATCATTGGATTATTAATTTTTTTTTGTCATTGAAATTGCAATATTTAAAAAAACCATTCACCAAATTCACCAGGAACTTCACTGCATTTCATAAGCTTCAAAATTGGTTTATTGATTTTTGAATCTATGATTTTTACACAAACTCATATAGGTATTTTTGGAACAGTGATTTTTCACATTCCACATCCAAGAAGAAGAAAAAGTTGGCAGATAAAATATTGCCACAAAAAGTGCGCGATTTAGTACCTGAATCTCAGGCTTACATGGATTTACTCGCATTTGAAAGAAAATTAGACGCGACTATAATGAGAAAACGACTCGATATACAAGAAGCTCTAAAACGTCCAATGAAACAAAAAAGAAAATTACGGATATTTATTTCTAATACATTTTATCCGGCAAAAGAAGCTGGTGAAGGCGAAGAAGGATCAGTTGCATCTTGGGAACTTAGAGTTGAAGGACGTCTTTTAGACGATACAAAAAATGATCCTAATAAGGTGAAAATTATTGTAAAAGAAGAAATAAACGATTGTTAAAAATGCAAAATATTAATATATATTTCAATTTTAGGTGAAAAGAAAGTTTTCTTCCTTTTTTAAAAGTTTAGTTATAGAATTAGATAGAGATCTATATGGGCCTGATAATCACTTAGTTGAATGGCATCGCACATTAACAACACAAGAAACAGATGGTTTTCAAGTAAAAAGACCTGGAGATAAAAATGTTCAATGCACTATTCTTTTACTTCTTGACTACCAACCTTTACAGGTAACTTTCTTTATATTTTTCTTTATATTTTTTTATTCATTCTTTATTTACTTGATTACTACTAATAAAACTTGCATAAAAACTTGAATGTACAAAATCAAAAAATAAATATCTGACCAAATTGAAATATTAAAAAAAACTTCTCAAAATACGAATATCATAATTTTTATAATTTAAAATGAAGATAAAAATTTTTTACATATTTCTAATATAATTAAATAAAATAAAAATGTAAATATGACTAAAATTTAAGAAAAATTTTTTGGTTGCAGTTTAAATTAGATCCTAGATTAGCACGGCTTTTAGGTGTACATACCCAAACGCGACCCGTTATCATATCCGCTCTTTGGCAATATATAAAGACACATAAACTTCAAGACAGCCATGAAAGGGAATTTATAAATTGTGATAAGTATTTAGAGCAAATATTTGCTTGTTCAAGGATGAAATTTGCCGAAATACCACAACGTTTAAATCCATTACTTCATCCGCCAGATCCAATCGTAATTAATCATGTTATCAGTGTTGAAGGTATTTATCAATAATAATTAATACATGCAGATATTTCATATTTTAAGATTTTTGTAATATACTTTTTATTGGGTTTTAAAATAGGTACAGAAACGAAGCAGACTGCGTGTTATGATATAGATGTAGAAGTTGATGATACATTAAAAACGCAAATGAATAACTTTTTACTTTCCACTGCAAGTCAACAGGAAATCCAGAGTCTCGATAATAAAATTCACGAAACGGTTGAAACAATTAACCAATTAAAAACAAATCGAGAATTTTTCTTAAGCTTCGTCAAAGATCCTCAACAATTTATCAATAAATGGATAATTTCGCAAACAAGGGATTTAAAAACTATGATAGATGTTGTTGGAAATCCAGAAGAAGAACGAAGAGCAGAATTTTATTATCAACCATGGGCACAGGAAGCCGTTTGTCGATATTTCTATACAAAAGTTCAACAGAAACGCGCGGAGTTAGAACAAGCGCTCGGTATTAGAAACTCATAGGTATTAGGAATTCGTAAGTATGAGAATTTAAAATATCAAATTCGAAACATCGCTATGTAAAGTATTTATATGAATCTTTTTCTTGTTCCAATTGCGAAACTGATCGATTAATGTGTCTTACGCTTGACTTAGTGTTAGTCTATGACGTTACAGTACGAATGATACCATACAAGTGGCATATTTTTACGAATGTTCAAAATAATGAAAAAAAAATGTATAGTAATAACTAAAGAAATAACTTCACGATTGCAGATTTATTTACACGAATGTATATCGATCTCGTATATGTTTATTCAAGTAATTTTCCCAGATGTTTTTTTCTATGAGAATATGTATTACGATCCGCTATGCGCACTATAATAAATTCTGTATAATATAATGAATAAATCTTTGATATAATTCGCTGAAATTATTTTAAATTAGACCTTATGTTAATTTTAAATAAATATTTTTATTATAATAATTTAATTATTGCATTTAAAATTTAATTTTGATTTTAATTTTCTAATGATTTAATTCAAAAATTAAAAAAAAATTTATTACATTTTTTTTTAAATTTTATAAGTTTTATTTGCCATTATAATACTTACCATGAACCAAAATATATAAAATTTTTATTTATAGAATTTGATTATTGATTAAAATAAAAGAAATACATTTTTTTATTATTCAATTCTTATTTTGTTTGTGCAAGTAAATACAATCTCTTACATAATCAGTACATGTCGATGCAAAATATTGTTTCTTCGTGGAAACGGCAATATCGCCAATTTAAAACGTAAAAAACACGAATTCTAAATATTCATTCTAAATATTTCATCTTTTTCATTTTTTTTCTTTTTTTTTATTTTTTTTATTTATTTTTTTTATTTTTTTACTTTTTTATTTATTTTTTTTATCATACCACGAATGCGGAAGAATTTTTAATTGGTGTAAAAGTGCTTTTCTTTTACTTAAGAGTATTATGAATTTTATGAATTTGATTCCATATTACAACATTAACATTCCAAACATTCACACGATGGGAAATTTCAGTACCATCTTATACGTATTTATTCTTTGCCTTTTTTTCTTTTTTTTTACGAAACATTAAGTATTTTTTATATATTTTTTTTTTTTTTTTTTTTGCCAAACTATTTGCCAAGAAAATAATCCTGAAATCGCATCATTTCAATTACACACAAATTCCTACGCTTTTCTTTTTTTAGATACATGAAGCCGGAACAATACATATGTAAGTATATGTTACGAAACATTTTTCACATGCCGACGAGTATTACACGTAAAGCATTTGATCACGTTTCTATTTTATCGTATAACGTAGAACAAAAAAACAAAAAAGTCGTGATACGACATTTCTTCTGATGATAAAATTTAAAAACTTCATAATCTTTTTTTTCATTTTCCTTTTTTATGTATCGATGTATCGATGCGATGAAGATAATTCTATCGAAGGTCGCATACAATGTTAAATCACAAGTGCACCAATTGATTGTATCGTTTCTAATACAATAAACTTTGATTAAATTTTGACATGTTCGTTCAACATAAAATCCATCGATAATATAGTATATCATATAATTTCTCGACCAAAATGAACGAGCACATCATAATTGCATTGTTACATCAGATCAAGGTTTATTGTATAATTTTACTTTTCTAATCTTAATTACACATTCACATATATTTCATCGTATAAAGTTTTAAATATATATAATTGGATGACAAGATTTTGTTTTCTCCTTCTCTTAAATAGATATTCATCTAAATTGTATGAAAGTTTTAAGGATAGGTAGAGAGATATTCTAAACACATTTTTCTATGATCATGATTTATAAAGATTACACTTTGCCGAACAATGAAATGGCAAATGAATCTTTATATACTCAAATATATTTCATAAAATAATCATGATCATTAGTCCTTGTTTGGATAAAATCATTCTTGTTCATCTTCTATATTTTCTTTTTTTTCTTCTTCTTCTTTAACTGGAGCTTAATAATACTAACGAATATCGTACGCTTCTCTTCGCAATATAAGATAAATATAATCTTCAAATATTTTATTTTTTTGTTTTTTTTTTTTTGAAGATATTTGAAGATATTTGAAGATATATCGTTAATATATTATGTAGGTATTGCTTTTTTTTATCCAATGTAAACACAAAATTCTCTGTTTAATAATTTCTCATTCAACATCCGATATTATGTATTCGATCTTCGATAATATATCCATCTTATCATTCTATGTGCCATTTATAATGATTCTATATGCATCTATATGCATATATATGTAAGAGGAAGGTAAATTTAATTTATGCAGTCTTTTATCTTTCTTTTTTTTATTTTTTTTTTTTTTTGTTTTAAGTAATAATGCAAGATACATCAGTGCAAGAGATCTTTCAAGTTTTCGGAAGTTTATTAAATTTATTAAATTTACTTCCTTCCTCTTTTATAACTATGGATACGTTTTACACAATAGCTCGTATGTTAAATGACCATCAATAAACCGTATAAATGTCACCTATAATTGCACTCTATTGTGACAATGAATTTTATTTTTATAAATTTCAATTTTTTTGTACTATCTATACATAATCACGCGTTTACAAATTATTTTATCCAAACGAGGCAAAATAAAGAATTTGTATTTATATACATCATCTATTTCCTTTTTTTTTCAAGACAATTGATTAAAGATTGATTAAATATTATTTAAACGAGTATAACACCTCTATAAATATAAATTTAAAATCTTGAAATTAATAACATGATTATATAAATAATAAAGTATTTAAAAAGATTATCGATACAATATTAGAATCTAAAAATTTTAATCTTTTTTATTTAGGAATGTTTATATTTTTTTTTAACGACTTAACAAAAACTTCTATCGAATTTTAATCAACTGTTATTCAAAAGGAAAAAAGAATCATAATAAAACTTACAATAGAATAAATTTTTACTTCATAATAATTTTCAATACTGATTCGGTTCTGGAGCAACGATAGGTGTCATTTCCACGTTTTAATTATTACTATGCCAGTGATAATATCATCTGAAACATACACGCTTTTATTATATTATCAAACAGATTTTCTTTTTTTTTTTTTTTTTTAATTAATATAAGCATTCGATGCGAAATTTTGCATATCTAATCTTCTTAAAATATCTTCTAAAATAAATAAAAAGTTGTAATAATTCATTACACTACAATATAAAAAAAATTGATTATTTTAACCTAATCATATTCTCAGTTGGGATAATTCAATAAACATAGGATATGCATAGAAATTATTTGGTATAGTTACAGTTTGGAAATATTTTGTTAGTTAATCATTCTTAATAACATAAATATTACTACGAACAATGGAGTATAGAATGCATACAAAACTAGAATGTAGAAGAATGTTTTCTACTATACATCACATTGGATGGATCGTACAGCAAGGCAGTTCCGTGTACTGTGAGGTTTATTACTTGATATGCGATGCGCACATAAATAACTAACAAAGTTAGCCGTTGTACTGAGATAAGTCAGATACTAATGCTTACGATTTCAATATGAAATAATATACGCTAGAATAAAAATGTGCAAAGTCATTTGATGGATTTTTTCTTTTTTTCTTTTCCTCATTAAATTCGATCCAAGTATAATAAAGTGGCATTTGAGTCGCGAGTTGTGCGCAACTCGTTAAGGCTTGAATATGTCTTTGACTCGTTCCAAATCTGAGCAAATTTATTAATGCTTCAAAAAAGTCCTTGCAAACACGTTAAGTGTTAAGAAGAACACAGAAGTTCTTCAAAGTGTTTTAGCTTTTTCAAGTAAATCATTAATGAATTTCTGAAACATATAAATAAATATATAAACTTTTGTTAGTGACAAGTACAAGTTTATGAGTAAAATTATAATTTTAAAATCATAAAAAATACACTATGATCAAGATTATTAATTCATTAAAAATATATGATGCTATTTTTAGATAGAATTAATGAAAACTAGTCACAAAGTCAATTTTAAGAAAATAATAAAAGTGAAGTATTAGTTTTAAGAAAAATAGTATTATAACAATATTAGTAACAAAGAGATTAAGATAGTTACAAAGTTTATTAAGATAGATTTACTTACATTTATATCATGTGGTGGTTTCTTTGTATCAACTAGTAATTCCTAATAGAAAACAAAATAATAAATAAGCAATTTATATTCTGATAATAATTATTTAACATATATTTACATACTTGCAAAAATCTTCGTCTATGTTCATCACTATCCATATCAAGAAGTTCATCTATATCAATTTCAACTTCTCGATTTTTACCACTTTCATTCTGCAAATTAAAAAAATGGTCATTATAATTATTTTTTAATATTGTGATTTTCAATTACAAGATGCATGAATTTTAACTTACAACTGATTCATATAATTTTTCTAACTCATCAAACAACCACATTTCAACTGCAAGTCTTTTACGAATAAGAGACATCTGATGAGATCCATACTTAGCTGTTAAAAATTTTTCCCTGCGTTCCTTTACTTCTCCTTTTTCAGTAAAAGCTACATGCAAATTTGCACGTGCTGGACTGCGTTCTGCTGTAAGTACTCCACCTCCTTCCATCATAAAACTACCTAATAATTTAAAAAAAAATATAGAAAAAATTATACAATAAAATAAAAAATTGAAAAAATAAAAATAAAAATTTTAAATTAAGAATAAAAAATTGCATATATCTTAATGTATGTATCTTTTTAAAAATTTATTTAAAACAATCCTTAAAAGTTTAATAGCATTCATGTATTTAATAGCATTATAAATATTTAATAAGAAATGTTAGATAGATAGTTAATAAAATAATTACAATATTAGAAGGAAAGGATAAAGGAAAAAGGAAAGTATGAAAGAAATGTATTGAAGTACATAGAGAGTATCTTTATATATGTATGTCCATCTAAATATCTTTATTATTTTGTGGCATATAATGCATATTTTACAAAAAAATAATTACATAAAATAAAACTCGAATACATTTTAATTTTATGAGAACAAAAATTGTATTAAAGAACAGATAAAAAGTAAACACAAATTTTTATATATTTTTTTTTATCTTTTGATTATTTTCTTTCTTTTTCTAATACAAAAAAAATAATTACAATTCACTGTATTAATAAATCGCATAAAAAGAATAAAACTGTTACAATAAAAATTGAATAATAAATGAGTAAAAGTAAAAAAAAATGTGAGAACAAGAAACTTTTTCTTAACGCATTCATATTTGTTCCCATGGAATTAATTATGTGCATGATTTATTTGACAAAAAATAATCGCCTAATCGATTAACAAATTGAATCAAATTAATGAAAACACATAATTATTGCGCATAAATCAATCATAAATATTATTTTTTCACTTAAGGATATGAAAAATCACACACATGCTAACCGTCTTTTGCATGCTACAATAAACAATGGGCTCCTGATTTTATTATCTCAAACGTTATTGAATGTAAATGCAACCTCGATGAAATACGACGCTTTGGCTATACAAATACTTAAGAAATATCGAAATAAAATTATGAATAAATTATTAATAGTCTGATAAAATGTGATACGATAAATTAAAATAAAAAAAAAAATTGTACCGACAATTGTGTAAATAAAGCGATAAGGCTAGATAGATTCGCGTTTGATATTTTAATAAATCAGCAAACTCATGTCAGCATAATATAAACAAAAACCAAACCTATATTATTCCATTATGAATACATGAATTAATAAAAAAATAATATTATTAGCGCATGTTTGTATAATCACTTGATATTACTTACACTCACTTCTTCTATCTCAGAATGTAAACTATTCGAATCGTAATACAGTATCGTAATGTCCGAATCCATACGAATAAACTTTCTTGAAGTTAGTCATAAGTGATATTATTTCTACACTAAGAGTTACCATATATCATACCATATAAAATATCCCTATTATATGACGAATTATAATTCGAATTAACTAGGGACATTTTGACATAGGAAATTTATTATTTAGAAGAATATCATAGAAATATTCCAATCAAAAATATTCCAATATTCCAATTAAAATTGTTTTAATAATTAAATCACATTGCTTTTTCATGTATATATATATATATATATATATATACACATGTGATATACATATATAAATTTAAAATAGCTTTAATTTAACAATGAATTATATCTCATTTTAATGTAAATTTACATTTTGCTTTATTTATAATGAAATTAAGCAATTAATAAACAATGAAAAATTTCTAAAATTATATCGAAATTAAATGGAAAAAAAAAATAAAAAAAATAGTAGTATACAAATAAATTGAGATAAATTATTTATTAATCAAAAATAAATCAATCTTGACTGGCATCAACATTTTCTGTTTGCAAACCCTTAAAGGAAGCAACTGGTATATAAGTAACAAGAGTATACAATTTGTTTGCAGAATCTTCATCATCATTTCTTCTTCTGCTTAATCGTACACGAACTCTAAATGGTACATTCCTAAAATTATAAAATATTATTTAAATTAATCATATTTAACATGTATAATTTAAATATTTAGTTTTAATTTAGAATTAATTAAAATTAATTAGAATTAAATATATAAAATTTACCTAATTCCTTTAGACCAAAGTTGTTTATTAAGTCGTGTATCAATTCTCACATCTGGAGTTCCCATTTGTTTTTCAGCGAATTTGCGAATTTCCTTAATAGCTCGTGGAGCACGCTTTTTAAATCCAACACCATGGAGACGTTTGTGGAGATTCACTGTATATTCACGAGTCACAACCTCGCTCATAGCACTTTTACCTTTTTTTTCCTTAGATTTAGCCATTTTATGCTAAAAACAAATATTTTTCAAACTTAAAATGTCACGATATGACATAACCAATCTCCAATAATAAAAAAAAAAAAAAGAATTTATAAAATAGAATTAAAAAAAAATATAGAATATATATATTATAAAACTAATATATCACAAAATATTAAGTTTTATAATTATTTAAATTATATTAGTATAGGAAAAGTAATAAACAAAATAGCATTGCATTTATATATTCTAATTATAAAATATGTTATATTATTAAGAATAATATTAAACGTGTATTATTATGTAGTAATTATTTGACGTAATTATATCAAAATTTACTTATTATTAAGAATACATAGATAGATGTTTCTTGATTTTATTTTAAATGAAACTGTCAGTACCTTTTCGTTTATACGCTTGAATGTAAAAGAACTATAGATCTTAGCGTTCCTAAACTCATCAGCTTGTGATAAATATTGATAAAATTTACTGAATAAAATATCCTTATAATTAAAACAAATTTGTTTCTTTTTTCTCTCATAATTTGTCATTAATATATTAAATATATAAATATACGTAAATATATAATATAAAAATTATTCATTTAATATTTTATAATCTTTTATATTCATATTTTTTTTTTACATGAAACCACTTAAAATGCATATATTAGCTAATCATGTTACATAAAATATAAATTTAATCTTTATATACAGTAAAAATCAATATTCTATAATTATATTTATATTCTATATATATTATCATAATACATACAACATTTTTATAAATGAAAAATATACAATACTTTATTAATTTTATATAAATAATTTATAAAATTTTTTATTCACATTTATTAATATATTATTAATTAAATATTTCTGTAAATGTACTATATTTTTATTAATAATTGTATTAATAATTAATTACGTAGCAAAAATTTTTAACAATAAAGATCTTATACTAGATATGTAATATGTGGCATAAGAAAGATCGCGCCACGATAGCTTCGAGGACGCTTGCAATGGTGGAAAATGGAGTCTATTAACCTGTGGTGTTGATACAATTGTTTTTAATCATAAAAAGCTTTTCATGGAATTAAAATGGCTGGTAAAGTGTGGAATTCAGAAATATGGAAAGCATGGGATAAACATGGAAAAAACGATTTGTAAGTGGTTAACGCGTTAACGTCCGAAGTGCGTTCGATTAATATTGAATTGATACTGCATACTCTGTGCAATTGATGGTTGCAACTTATCTCTCCTGTTTCTCGCTCTTCTGAAGAGTTAATTGTCAATTAACAACTGTTTGCAGCCTCAAGTTAATCAAGCACAAATTTAAGGAAGGCAACACTGCAGGTAAGGTTCTATGTTTTTCAATCTATTCTAACAGCTTGAGCTGTTTTAAGTCAGATACAACTTTGCGCACATTAAAATTTATTATTTTTACACTTATTTTATTAATGTTTTTTTCTTTTTTATAAAGTAACACATCCATAAGAATTGCTTTAATTTATTATTTCAAAAATATTTTTAAATATTTAATGTTTTTAAAACATGCTTAAATATCAATATTTTTGAATATTTTTTTATTTATATTTTATCATAGAAAATTTATTTCATAAAATAAATATAAATAAATAAATATAATATAAATTTATTTCTATAAAATATAATTTGTAATTTGCTATTTTGAGTTTTAATCATTTGTAATAAAAAAATATAATAAAAATGTAAATTAAAAAAAATCCTTGTTTTTTTATCAATATCTTATATTATTTAGATTTTTTATATGTAAATCAAGAATTATAAAGTATTATTTAATTTCTATAATAAAATGATTATTTTGTAATTTATTACATTATTTTCTAAATTTTTATATGATATTATTTTTATTTTTAGAATGGAGAAGAGGATTGTACGAATTAATATCAAATGGAATCCATGGGAACATAAAAAGGGACAATGTTGTTCAGACATTAGGTGAACTTACGGTAAGATAATCAGAAATAATATTAATTTAAAGTAATTTATATATTTATATTTTTAATTTTTTTTATATATTATTTATGATTCTTTTTTAAATAATAATTTTTAAACAAAAATTTTTATGATTTATAATTTATTTATCTACAGAATATTGATGGAGCAATACCATCTGCAATAGTGGATATATTCACATTAATAGATGCAGAGGCACATAATGAAGAAAGGAATAATTTTTATTATCTTGTAAAAGAATCAGAAAAGGTATCATTTATAAAATAGTAAAAATGATTAAATTACTTGCTACTTATTAAAATATTTTTAATGGCATAATTAATTTATGTCATTACTTTTTATATAGTTTCTCACAGATAGAATATTGAAGGAACGTTTAGAAATTGATACATTGCAAGATGTAGGAACATTAAAAAACAAGAATTTTCAAATTAAATTTATTAAAGTGAAAACGAAATTGTAGTATGTATATTTGTTTAAATATTTAATATATGGATTTGAATGCAAAATCTATATTCAACATTATTTACAGTTATAAACAACGGAAATTTAATTTATTTCGAGAAGAAAGTGAAGGATATTCTAAACTTATAGTGGAGTTGAATCAAGAACGTCCAGAAAGTGAAGTAGCATCAATATTGGAAATTGTTAAGTCTCTTATTGGTAAATTACTATATTTTGATATTCTATTTATGAATTTTATAAATTAATTGCATTAATAGAGACGGATATATATCATTTTTCTAGGATATTTTAATCTTGACCCTAATAGGGTACTTGATATTTTATTAGAAACTTTTGAGAATCGACCTCAAGATGATGCGCTTTTTATTCCTTTAATTCGTTCATACATGAGTGATCAGCAGGTACTCTGCGAAGTTTTAGGATTTAAATATTGTTCAACTGTCAATGCTACTCCATTTTCATTGCAAAAAGTCACTGCACTTATGTTGCAACATGGTGTTATTAAATTAGATGACATATTGCCATGGTTAGTGCCAGATGATAAAACTATTATCAAAGAGCATGAACAAGCAATGAAACAGGCTAAAGAATATGTTCGCAAATTAAGTGTAATTTCTACAAAGGATAAAGAAGACATACCAGAAGAAAAAGAAAATTCACAAGTATCTAAATAAGTGTAATTTTATTTCAATTATTTTTATTATTGATAAAGATTTTACTTATATCATTATTTCTTAAAAGGATAAATATACAAGTAATCAAAAATTCGGATTATGTGAAGCACTTCTAGAAATAGGAGCATGGGAAGTAGCACAAAACTTATTTAATCGATTACCAGAACACAGTCTCACTGATCAACGTCCTATTGCATTAGCACTGTGTAGAATGATTCAATCTCTTATTGAACCTGTTTATCGCAAGTAAATGCCATTTTATGTAATGTTATAAAATTCAAATAAATATAATTTAAGCATACTATTATTAAGTTCTGATACTAATCCATCATATTTCAGATATTGTATAATATCACCAAAATTACAAGGTAGAAGAATTCCACAATTAAAGAGTTTTCTTGCTCCAAAACCTATTGAAAATCTTGAAGAACTTCATGATCAATTATTACCAATGCTTATAGTTTTGGGTCCTAATTTGCATCATGATCCTGTTTTAATGTATAAAATTATGAGATTATGTCACACAGCTATTAAACAATGTGCATTAGATTCGAATAAGCTACCAATTGATAAAAATAATAATTTATATTATGATGTATTGACTATTCTTGATGTGGCATTATTGCCTTCTCTATCTTTTATGGATTGCAACTGTTGCGTTGCGGAAGAATTATGGAACATATTAAAATATTATCCATATCAAAATCGATATTGTTTATATGCCCGATGGAAAAATGATACACCTTTACAGCATGCTGCACTTTTAAGAAAAAGAGCAGATGCACAAAAGAAAATTAAATCTATTATGAAAAGAGTAAGCAAGGAAACCATAAAACCCGTAGGAAGATCAATAGGCAAACTCACACATTCTTCACCTGGTGTATTGTTCGATTATGTTCTTATACAAATCCAGTTGTATGATAATCTTATAGGTAAATAAAAAGTACAAATAATTTTTCATATTTATAGATTTCAAGATTTATTAAATTATTTTACTGTTATAGGACCTGTTGTAGATTCTTTAAAATATTTGACTAATATTTCTTACGATGTACTTGGTTACTGTCTAGTGGAAGCTTTAGCTGGTGCTGATAGAGACAGATTTAAACATGATGGTACCAGCATATCTCTTTGGCTTCAGTCTCTCGCTTCATTTTGTGGAGCCATATTTAAAAAATATAATATCGAACTTACTGGTTTGCTACAGTATGTAGCTAATCAACTTAAAGCACAAAAAAGGTACAATGTATATAAAAAACTAAATTTTTTTTTATTATATATTATTTTATTTTATTATATATATTATAATTATTCTTCATTAATTTTATATAATTTTTAATTTATTTTTATTATATACTTTATTGAATATTATATAATTAAATATATAATGTAAAGAAGTTTAAGAATTCTTAACTTAATGTATAATTTTAAAGCAAAGAAAATAATAATTATCATTTATATGATATTTTTAATTTCTTTCTGCTCGATCTACGTAATTAATTAATTAAAAATAATTATTTATTCTTTAAAAAAAAATTTTTTTCTTTTAATATGCTAAGTAAAAAAAAATAGTATTATATAATTATATTTTTTTATAATTTTAATATAAGTCATTAATTATACAAGTTTTTTCCAATAGTAACAGGAAATTTTTCTCAATGTATATTATATTTTAAAACTTGATATATTTAATATACTTAATTTACTTAAATACATTTATATTATTGTCACTTTTATATTATTTCTTCTTAAAATTTATACATCTAAACAAATAATACATTTTCTTAGCTAGAGATCTTTCATAAATATACTATGAATGTTATTACAATATGTGTGATTAATTAGATACAGTATTTAACACGGTAAAGAAGATATTAAAAAAGAAAATAGTAAAATAAATAATGAGATCCATATTTTGATCCACTGTATTTTTGTAATTTCAAAATAATTTTTACTTATGAATACATGAAAAAAAAATTGAATTATATAACAAATGTACTATGAAGACTTTTTAATTGCAGTGAACATACATACTGCTGTAATACAAGCAATACAAATATTCTGCTGTAATAGCTAAGGAAAACATCTAATATTGAATACATAAAACTTACAAACTTTTCATTGCAAAGGAATTTTGCCAATAATAATTCAAAATGTATGGCAATTATTGATTCTTTTAAATAATATTTTTGATTATAATTATGTTATACTATATTATATTATATTATATTATGTTATGTTATATATATATAAACATTGAATATATTTTTGTTTTTATATATTGAATACTTGAAATTTGATAAAAGTTCAAAGAAGATGAATATAAATTTGGTAACATGGAACAAATTTTATGGATTTTTTTGTGTTTCTGGATTAATGAAATTATTATCATTATTTTTATGAAGTACAAATTTAATATTTTAGGATATCAAGATGTAACTTTTTTTTTTTAAATGATTTCTTATTTGATATATATTTCATTTTACATATAAAAAAAACAGTTGAAATATAAAAAAAAATATAATAAAAATACAAAGCAAAAAGAAACAAGCAGAAATATTTAAATTAATATTAAATATTATTATTTGGAAATAAAAATAAACAAATATCAAATAAAAGAAGTATTATTTGTATTTGAATTATACCCAATAATTGAATTTGAAACTAATAAAAAAGATCTGTAAAGATCTGTATTGTAAAATTATTAATAATTATAAAATACTAACCATATGGAATAGTAATATTTTAAAAAAATATTCAATAAAAAATAATCCAAATAGAAGAAAACAAGAATTAAAAATTAAAATCAGATTTTTAAAAAAATATAATTTTGTAATGGTGAGAAATATTTTCACCAGTGCAGTGAAGGCCTAGAAGGACAAGGTAAATATTGAATATCTATTGAAAAATTTATTCCATTATTTATTTAAAAAATTTTATTATTAGCAAAATATATATTGGAAATATGTTTTAATATTTCTAATTTTTATTTTTCGTTTTAGATATTAAAATGTTTGTAAAAGAAAGAGATTAAAATTTTAATTAATGGACACAAGATTTCGGAAAATAGATTTAAAAGGAAACAGAAAGAAAATAAAAGGTGATAAAGGCTAATCAAATGTATGAATCTCTGCAATAAAAAGTATGAAACAAGAATTCTTTACAATAATTTCAAATAAGGAAACAGTGGAAATGTTTATTACAAAATATAATACTAGATATTTAAAAAAAAGAATAGAAAAAAAAATTAAATTAAACTATAATATTGTATAAATATCACACATTTAAAAAAATAACATTAAATTTGTTAAAGCACAAAAACAAAATTTAGATCTTATTACAATAATTTTAAGAATTTAAAAAAAAAATTATTTAATAATTTTTAGATAAATAAGTTCATTTATTATAATATAATATATTGTATTATATGGAAAACTTATGAAATTGAAATTAGGTGATATGATTTTAATTTTTCATTTTTTATATATTTTATATTAATTTTTGTTTTTAATATTATTTAAAAAGATTATTAGCAATTATTTTCATTTGAAAAGTATTTCCATAAATTTCGTATAATATGTATAAATATTTATAAATATATAGTACAAGTAATAAATTTGAAATAAAAAATTATTTTATTACTTATTTTTATTTTCAGTTTAGATTTATTAATTCTGAAAGAAATAGTACAAAAAATGGCGGGTATAGAAGCTGCTGAAGAGATGACATCAGATCAATTAGATGCTATGGCAGGAGGAGATTTATTAAAAAATGAGGTAATTTTATCTAACATATTTATATATACACATATATAAAGAACAATTATTTTATAAAAAATTTCAGGCTGGTTATTTTAGTCAAGTACGCAATACAAAAAAATCATCGCAACGATTAAAAGAAGCTCTCGCTGAACATGATCTCGCCGTAGCATTATGCCTTTTAATGGCACAGCAAAAACATTGTGTTGTTTATAGAGAAACGGATAAATCTCATCTTAAACTTGTTGGTAAATATTTTATAGTGATTTTTAAAATGTTTTTATTTCGTTAATATTTCAAATAAAAGTTTATTAAAATTTAATTTGATATAAAATCTTAGGAAAATTATATGATCAATGTCAAGATACATTAGTTCAATTCGGTACTTTTTTGGGATCTACTATGACGGTAGACGAATATGTGGAAAGATTACCTTCCATACATTCAATGCTTCAAGACAATCATATACATTCTGATGTAGCATTTTTTCTTGCAAGACCAATGTTTGCACATGCAATTAATGTAAGCATTTCTTTTTTAAATTTTAATTTTGATGAATTCAACTATAATCAATTAACTGCAAAAACAATTGTAATTATAGAATAGATAATTTACAATTAACTTTTTTTGTTATTTTTAGATTAAATATGATATTTTACGTAAAGCTGACCCAAATTATAAAAAAATGTCGACTACTATGAAACAAGCAAAATATGCAGAAGCTGCACAAGCAGTTATGGCACCTGTTGCTCAGTCAGTTAGACCTTTGCATCCACTTAAAGTATGGGAAGATATTTCGCCACAATTCCTTGTAACATTTTGGTCCTTATCTATGTATGATTTATATGTTCCTATCGAGAGTTATCAAAGGGAAATCAATAAATTGAAACAACTTGCAGCGCAAAGTGCTGATTCCAAAGATGTGGTATATTAATATTTTTCATTAGAAAACAATAATTTTTATAAATTGTTGATCCTAATATATTTTTTTTCTTTTTTTTCTTTTTCTTTTTCTTTTTTTTTTTTTTTTTTTTTTTTAAGAATGTTAGTAAGGGAAAGAAAGAACAGGAAAGATACACAACTTTAATTGAAAAACTACAAGATGAAAGGAGAAAGCAGGAAGAACATGTAGAAAAAGTATTTGCATATTTAAGGTAAAATTTGATTAATTCAATATTCATATTTTTTTATACATTTACATAACACTATTTTGTTGTTATCACCAATATATTAGACAAGAAAAAGATACATGGTTTTTATCACGAAGCGCAAAATCAGCAAAAAATGAAACAATAACGCAATTTTTACAATTGTGTCTATTTCCTCGATGTACATTTACAACCGTGGATGCCATGTATTGCGCCAAATTTGTCCACACTATACATTCTTTAAAGACTGCGAATTTTTCAACTCTTCTTTGCTATGACAGAGTAAGTAACAAATAATAAAAAATTGTTATTAAAAATTATGTGTTAAATAATATACTATTTATTATATAATATTTAATCTTACAGCTTTTCTGTGATATAACATATTCAGTTACCTCATGTACCGAAAACGAAGCAAATCGATATGGAAGATTTTTATGCGCCATGCTCGAAACAGTAATGAGATGGCATTCTGAAAAAGCCATATTTGATAAGGTATATTATTTATAATACTGAATAAATTTAGAACATTTTTATATATTTATTTTCATTTTAGGAATGTAGTAATTATCCGGGATTCGTAACAAAATTCCGTGTTAGTAATCAATTTTCTGAAGCAAATGATATGGTAGGGTTTGAAAATTATAGGCATGTGTGTCACAAATGGCATTATAAAATTACAAAGGTAATAATTTTATATTAATTTTTTTTTAAATTTCAAATTGATTTAATATTATAAATGCAATTAATAAAATTAATATATAATTAAAATAATATACAATTTTATAGGCGATTGTGGTTTGTTTGGATTCTAAGGATTATGTACAAATAAGAAATTCTTTGATAATATTAATAAAAATATTGCCACATTTTCCTGTTCTGGCTAAATTATCTCAAATTCTTGAACGAAAAGTAGAGAAAGTGAGAGAAGAAGAACGTGGACAACGTCAGGACTTACATGTACTGGCTACATCGTATAGTGGTCAATTAAAAGCTAAAACTCCAAATATGATTCGTGAAGCAGATTTTCATCATGTGGGAGATAAGGTATATTATTTATATATATTTGTCTTAATGATTTTTTTTTTTTTTTTTTTTTTATACCTGAAAAGCAATTTTTATATTTTACTAATAGACTGGAAAAACACAAGACACTTCAAATAGTGATGCTTCGGAAAAAATTGGGGATGGAATATCGAGTAAAGAAATTACAAATGGCGATACCAGGATAGAAAAAGAAAATAAAGATCAACGAGAAAAACGGAGTGCATCGAATCAGTTGCATCAGTAAGTTGCACATATTTAATTTTTTATTTAATAAATAATCAAAAATTTCTATTAAATTATTATTAAATGTAGTGACAGTTCCGAAAAAATTAGAAAAAAAGAAGAAAGTAAGGAAAATTCAGAAGGAAAAGATAAACATTTGAAAAAAGATGAAATTAAAGAAGACGATACGATAGATAAAAAAGATCGAAAATATTACAAAGTAATTATATATTATATAAATTATTATATATTATTTAGGTATTTAATAAATAAATTGTTATATTATTAATTTAATTTCAGGAAGAACATTATTATGGCAGTGGTGTAGATAATTTAGATCGTGATCTTTCTAGTGTATCAAATAGTAGTGCTAGTTCTGGACCAACACAAGATGGATCAGATAGAGGTTTGCATTAAGAAACTAATTTTTGTGGCATTGTAATTTAATATTCTTATAGTATTTTTTAGAGAAACTAAAATCGTATCAAAGAAACGGCACAGTATTAAAAAAAGATAGAAAGTGCATATATTAAACATATTTATTTTAAATTATAAAATTAATAATCTCTAATTTCAGATGCCAAAAGAAGAAAAGTTGAAAATGTACAAAAGGTAAAAATTATTCAATTTTTAATATATATATATATATACAGAAAATTTTTTTAATATATGTATATATATATAAAATCCAATTTTTAATGTTAATAGGAAGGAAGACGTTCTGAAGGAAGTCTTGATAAGAAGGAGCGTTCCAGTAAAGGCAAAATAAGAGATGAACAAAAAGAATTGCGTAGAGAAAAAAAATTCGCACGAAAAAGGGTATATTTCGAAAATTTAATATATTTTAGCAATTCTTAATATATATGATTTATAAAATTTTTTTCATGTTAACATAGGATAGAACAGATGAATCAGCAGTTACAACAGAACAAAAAAGAAGAAAAGATGACGAAAAAGGTACGAAATTTTTCTAATAATTTAAAGTATATTTTAAATTATTTTTTTTATATAAATAATAAAATTGCTTTCAGCAAAAGGAACACATCAAAATGGTGATATTCCCGAACATAGAGAAAAACACCATTACAACAAGGTTAGTAAATTTAATTGAAATTTTTTTATACATATATTAGGGTATAAAATGTTATATCTTTATTAATATTTTACATACATTAAAATAATTTCGAATATTTTATTCGAATAACATTTAAGTAAATTTTCTAAGGTATTTGTATATTGTTAGAATGGTCGTCTTAAATACAGTCTGGTACATATATTTTAATCATCAGTTATAAAATTAATTCTCATAAATATGTCATTATTTGTCTTTCCCATAAAAAAGATATTCCCGTAAAAAGTAAAAAAAAATCGCGTAATAATCCCATTAATTAATAAATTATTCAACAACACATTTTAAAAAAAAACACACTTTTGTTTCATAAATCCCATAACATTAATTTTACATTTTGTCCCAAACATTCTACCCATAAATTAACTTTTTAATCATTTTTCTAACACTATTCCTTGACCCCTTAGTTGATAAAGACGTCCGCTTCGAGTACATTGAAAAGACGAAATGGGAGACAATAGCAAAGACCAGAAAAACTAGGTGATACTATCAAATACCCAAACGCCAATTGCAGGATAGCATGACATTCAGAAGATTCATATGAGAATATATTTTCAGGAAAAGTCACCCTACACAAAGGAACGTACTCATGAACGAGAGGGGCGCGAAAGCCGGGACAAACAATATCCTTTTATAATACAAAAATTTAAGAAAATATTACAATAATTAACATAATATAATTGTAAATTATTAATAATTTTTATTCTCGATTATTTTAAACATACTATTTATGATCCTTAATTCTGAGTACTAGAAGAAGTTCGGATCCCAAACGAAGATGATGTACAACAATAGACAAAATTTGACTTAACATTTTATATACTACGTTTGGTGTTGCATGTAATTAAGGTAGAATTCAAATAATAAAGAAAAAAAGATAGTGAATAATTTGTATATTATATTAACGTCCAATTTTATAAAATAAACTATGTAACAAAAGCACTTTGGTACATGTTCTATTCAGTCTTAAATTTGTATATATAAAATTAAAATTTTATATAATTTATAATAGGAATTATCAATGATCTCAATAAAAATTCATTAATGCATTTGTTTCATTAATTCCCGATTCATTCGTATAAATTGAGAAAGATTAATACATAATTATTTTTATGTAAAAATATGAACATAAATATTGTATTATAAATTTCAATTGTTTGTTTTATTTTATTTCTATTAGATTATCATAAAATTTATATTATGGTGAATTATTGATAAAATTATAATAATATTGATCCGCTTTTAAACTTTCTTCTTCTAGACGTTTAAGCCTCAACTTTGCATCTTGAAGAATATCTTCTGTTGAACTACTCTCACTAATAATTGTATTTATATTAACAGTTTGTGTTGGAATTTCTATATTAGTTGATCTTAATAAACGTATTCCTTCTATTTGTCGAGACAACTGAAGAGCTCGTTGTGTTATCTGCTCTATTTTTAATTGTTGATCTTGAATAAGGGCATTTAATTCTTCCTTTTCTTTAGTAAGGATCTCAATTTTATGTTCTTGTTGCATATTGTTTACAAAATCCGTTTGTACTTCCATATTTTTTAAAAAATGATTAAATGATTCAATTTGAAGTTCTGTCTGTACTCCTTTTTGTTCGTGCGTTTTTTTCACATTTTGTTCTTTTTTTTTATTATTTTGCTCTTTGTGTAATCTATATAAAAAAATATATATATAATTATTTATAGAATTATTATAAAAACTTAATATAAAATATATGTATACCTATCTGTCTTTTGCAACAATAATCTTTCTTTCAATGCTAATTTCATTTCTCTTTGTAAAATTTGTTTTTCGTTAGTTTGTTTTTTTTCTTTCAATAATTTTTCTTTTAAACTTATATTATGCATGACATTCTATGAAATTAAAAAATTTATTGATTAAAAAAATAAATATTGTTTTATTTTCATTTATTTAATTATGAAATAAAAATTAGTATTACTTGAATTTGATGCAATTTTGTATTCAATGCTTCAAATTGTTGCTCAATAAATAATGTTTGTTGTTTTAATATCATTTCTTTTTCACGTAACTTGTTATTAACCATTTGTTTGTGCACATTTATTTTTTTTTTTAATGCAATTAATTTTTCTATATATAAACTATGAGCTTGCCAAGAGAATTCAGTTTGTGTAGATGCATTACAAAGAGATATTTTTTCTTTTATTGGTATATCATTATGTATATTATAAGAAAACATAGTTATACATTTTAATATGCATAAAAGAAGAGGCATATCATTTTCTATATAATGTGATATAACATATTGCCCTTTAGAATCACAAGGATTAATACCTAATGTTTCCAAAGCATGTAATATATAATCACTTTGTAATTTTTCATTATTATCCTCTTCATTGCCATCAGGTCTTTGAACTGTCTTATTAGAAAAATTAATTAACAGTGGTGCTTCACTAGCAAATACTGATAGAGTATATGCATAATTGTGATTAAATAAATATTCTGCTATTAGTAAATCATAAACGTACTGTTTTGCAGATTTCGGACCTTCACTTTTTAAAAAAATATCTTTATTTTTTAATGCATTTATTAAATTTTGACGAAGATGCGTTCTTACATTTGATATTACACCACATTTTTCAAACCTTGAAATATAAATTTAAATAATTAAAAAATTAATACATATATATTGAATATGATAAACATAAGTTTTAATAACAAAATAATAATAAAATTTTATTTTGAATATAAATACAAATATAAAATATAATTATTTACGAAACATAACCTTTACTTTTTTTATAATTTTACGATTTTATAAAAATATATTTACCATTTATACAATGTAGAATAATATTCTTGATCCATGTTAAATATATACACAATTTGAAGTAATTTTATTAAAAAGTTTTTTTTTAAATGTTTCACCTTTATTATTTGGTAAACAATATTATATATATATATATACATATATTATATATGTTATCAGAAGTAAGCAAAAAATGGCTGTGTAAAGAATTGATGATACATAAGGAGTAATAAAAAGGAAATGTGAAATAATTTTGTTTCATCTAGTATATATTTTATTTATAATAATAAATAAACTTTAATCAACTTTAATCAACATAATTTTCACGTTTGTTTTAACTTTTAAAATTGATTCTTTAAAGATTTCCCATAGATATATTAGCATATATATGGGATATCATGTATATATATATATATATACATATACTTATGTATAGCTTAACGAGACATTATCTTCTTTCTAACTACATTACAATATATTTTTGTATATATATTTTTATATATAGTAAAATTATATAATATCTGCTTTTAAAACTAAAAGTAAAATATGTAAAAATATAATATATAAATATACATTATTAGTAGGATAAAGTATATAAAAACACAATACATGAATATATTGCATATATTATTAATATATATTATAATATATATTATTATAATTATATTATATAATTAAAAAATAATTGCTTATATTCAATAGAAATATCTTGCATAATTTTAATATTAATTGCTAAATAATATATGATCATAATACGATACATATTATAAGAATAAAAAAATAGTATTTGAATAATTCAAATAACATACATTATATATTCTAAAATTCTCTTAATTTAAAAGATTATTTATAACAATAGAAATGTAAATAAATCTTATTCTAAATAATAAGAAATAAATAATAAAATATTTTTTAATAATATTATTAAAAAATTTCTTAGATCCAATATATTAACCTAAATAATACATGATAAATAATTTACTTAATAATAGTATTTTATAAATAATAAATTGTTATTTTTTTCATTTTATTTTTTGAATTTATAAAAAATATTAAACAAAAATATAAAGAAAATCTCAATTTTTTTTTAGTAATTCATTTATAAGTATACATTGTGTGCTACTTATGTAATTTAAATTCATTCAGATTAATATCATTTGTTTAATATCATGTTTAATATTATTTTCATTGAAAAAATTTTTAACAATTCAATTACAATAATTTTCTAATTATAAAATAAAAAATAACAATAAAAATTTTATTTCTTTTATGATAGTGATTTATTGCTAAGATAATACTAAATGAGATGAATACTTATAATAATAATGCTTTATTGTTGATAAAAAATTGATAGAAATAATTAATGAAGTAGAAAATATCACAGTGAGATATTATTTTAATGTTTTTCTATATACTATTTTTAATATTCTATTTATTCTTATTATTTTATTTTTTTTTTTTATTATAGAATATATTATAGAATATTTAAATGATTTTTTTACTCTTCAAGAGAGTATTAATTTTCTTTACGCCTATTTTCTTTTTGTTTTGTCTGTTTATTAGTTATTAATTTTTTTTCTTCTGAAAATTCATATTTTGCTGCTAGTCGTTCTCTTATGAACAAACCTTGAATTAATCTTTTCCAATTTCCATAAACTCGTTTGTCTTTCTTTTCTTTGGTTCGTTTAATTGCTTCAGCTTGTTCAACTTCCCAAGCTTCTCGCAATATATCTTCGTATTCAATGCAAACGATGTAACCTTCCATTGCAGGTGTTGCACCCATAGATCCAAAATTAAAACCTACTACAGCAGGTGCACAATCGATATTAAGTTTTCGAGCGATTCGATATAAACCTGGAACTAAATTATAATATACATTATATATATTATATATATATATGTTATATAATTTTAATTTTATTTAGTTATTTTTAACCTTTACATAAGACATATTAAAAATCATAAATAAGTTATTTTATAGTTTGTAACTATTATTATTATTATATTATATTATACTATTACTATTACTATTATATTAACTATGGTATATTCTATTAGTATATTCAGATATACTATATATTATAATATATATTCTATGAAAAAAAATGATTCTACAAACAAAAAACAAATTGAAAATTGAAAAAAGAATAGAATATCTAATATTTCGTTTTCAAGAAAATAAATTCTAAAGTTTTACATAGCATAATACAATGATTTAGATTTGATTAAATGATCAATTAATCAAAATTTAAAACAATCAATATTGACTATGGCAAATTATTTATAACTTTTATTATGGTTAATAATATAATTTTAAGAACTTACGATTTATATGAACAGTGCCTTTTGGAAGCATGGATGGTTGAAATAAATCTACATTTCCATATTCATTTCGAGGAACAATACCATCCTTAGCTATTGGAGGTTCATATTCCATAGTTTGCCATTTACCAAATAATTCTAATGGTGAGTTTTTAATTTTTGTTCCTGAAAGCTATAATTAAGTAATTTTAAATGTTTTATTTTTTATAAATATTCACAAATGACAATATTAATAAATATTCATAAATGACAATATTAAAATAATTATTACTTTATCATATTTTGGACGAGCTGTAACTATTTTATAAGGTTCTTGATCTGACTTTACAATTCTGCCTTTTCTATACCAAGTTTCTCTTGAATAAAGAGTATGTACACAATGACGAGAATAAATGGCACAACCTGTAGAAGTATATCCTAAAGGTACACAATCAGGAGGATATAATGCTTCAAATTTAAGTAAATGTTTTTGAATGATATACAATGGATGCCCTTTGCATTCACTAATTGTTTTAGGCAATGGTTGTTCTAATTCTCTGTAATATAAATAAAATTTTTCAGGATGAAAATTATAAAAGAATATAATATTTCTAATAAATAAGAATATTTAATTTTGAATACTTTTGTAATAGCATTTCATCTTCAGCTTTAGAAATAGCGGTATCCTTCTCTTTCCAATAAGACAAGGTTTTAAGCCACCATTTTTCATCAACTCGTTGTTTATATGTGACTGTAAGCCAATGTGGACAATAGCGTCTAGACACATCTTTTATTAAATTTTCAGAATTCCATGCAACTACATATAATACAGGCTTTGTTGTTTTTTTCTAAAATAAAATATTATCATTATCATGATATATTTGTAAATATATATATAAGTTAATATCATGTATATATTATTATAGATTATTTACATATATTTCAGTTATGCAATGAATTTTTTCATCCATTATATTTACACAAATCCAACTTTCTTCTGAATCTAAATATATTTCAGCCCAAATATCTTGTCTATTTCTTGTATTATTTATTTCTTCATCTTCACTGTCAGAAGATACTAATTTTTTATTTTTTTTAATATTCAAAGAACTTTGTGATGCTTTTTCCTTATTAGTATTATTTAAACTTTTTCTTGTTATACGTTTTATTTTTGGTTGAAATTCTGTTTCAGAATCTGTGGAACTTTCTTTTATATAATATTTTGATTTTGTGCCATCAGTTTTTGAAATCAAATCTGTAGATTTTATTTCTTTATCTTTTTCATTATCTTTAGAATTAATATGAATTTTACGAGATCTTAATTGTCTTAAATTGGATATATTTTTTTCATTTTCAACTGATTTTAATTCATCTTCCTTTTCTGTGATTTTAGAATTTAATTTTTGAATTAATTTATTTTTAATTTTGGAATCTTGATTAATATCAAATTTAGATTTTTTATTATTTTGCAATTTTGAATGTAAAATCTCAGCTGCCCTTTTTCTAGATTCTGCATTTCTATTTTTTTTTGCTTCTGGACTATTTTGAATTACATTTGTTCTTTCAGAAGATTCCTTTTTTTCCTTTTTTTTCTTTGAATTTTCTTGCTTGATTTTATTAGATATATTTTTTGATTTAATTTCTTCATTTTTTACATCAGATTTAAATAATGGGCTATTACTAAAAATTCGATGGGGAGGACAAAGAGAAATAACTAATCTGCAATTTAAACCTAAAGCTCTTAATGTAGCAATGTATAGTAATACTAATTCTTTATAATTAGAAATTTTCTTTTCCTTCACTATTTTTAATAAAGTTTCTTTATCAATTTTTTTATTAGCATTGCTTTCAACAGATTCAAATATAAATATACGTTTGAACCATTTTGTAAATTTTTCTAAGTATGATAGATCAATTCTATTATTTGGATAATTAGATTCAGAAATTAATGATAATACACCAGTAAGTATTTCAGGTAAATTTATTTGTTGATTCAAATAAAACCCATAAGCTAACCAACAAAGTAATCCTACTTTCTCTATCAATATCTGACTTTCTTTTAATCGTTTTCTCAAAATTGCTTTCAAATCTTGCTTACCTTTCTTTCTTTTGTTTATTATTAAATTAGTACTTGGTAAAGTAATCTTTACACCATCTTTTGGGATGGTATATTCATTAGAAGATTCTGCATCTTCTTCATTTTTTGCTATGTTTTCAATAGTATTTTTACAGGGTAAACTTACATTACTCTCACCTTGAAGCAAAAGTTCATTTATTTCATTTGATGATGTGATTTTTACTTCTTTTACTTTTTGTATCTCTTCATTTTTTTTTGTGAGATAATTTAAATGTGATTGTTCTTGTTCGCTATTTTTATTGTTGAGCTCAAGTTTTTGTGAATTTTCTAAATTTTTTAAAACTTGAGTGAATAGTTCAATATTATCCAAATGAGTGATATTCTCAAGTTCCTCGTTATCAGTACTTTCATTTTCAGTATCATCTTTATTTACAATTATCCCAACATTTGATTTCTTTTTTGTGAAGAAATTGGAATTTAAATTAATTTTATTTGGATCAATCAGATACTCATTACTACTATCAGAGTCATCTTCTGATAATCCATTCATTTCGAAAATTTCTTAAAATTAAAATTATAAATTAATATATAATATATCGATACATTGATGGACAAAACTTACGTCGCAATTTCACTTTATCATGTAGATTTAAATATTATGTATACAAATATATGTATTACAAATATTCTAAAAGTTTTTAAATTATGCTTTTACGATCACACATCATATATATCATATATGATAAATTTTTCTGTTTATTTAATAAACATGTAAGATTATTTAATAAAATAAAAATAAACTTATACATTTCACATTCATAAAACAAAGAGAGAGAGAGAGAGAGAAATATTTGGTATTTTTATTTTTATTTTTAATTAATTAAAATTATATACATTATTTTCAATCATTAAAATAAAAATTTTTTAAAAATCTTTTTATAAATTTTTTATTTATAAATTTTAATAAATATAAAGAATTAATATAGAATTAATAAGAATAAATTATAATTTAAGAATTACACAAAAATATAAAAATAAAATTAATAAAATTATAAAAATATTCTAAAAATTGAAATTTGCATAATTTTTTAATTAATGAATTCCGACAGTAATAACAGTTATATATTCTATTTTTTAAAATTTATAAAAAAATATTTAATTTTGTTATGTTCCAAAGTAAAGTTTAATTAAAAAGTTAATTTTTTAATTACTAGAAAGTATATCAATATTATAATATGATTTTTATCTTATTTAATATATTTTTTAAAAAAATAGATTAGTAAAATAAAGAAATTCATTTTTTAGTTTACAGCAATTCCTATAGAGGACAGGCTCGATGTAACGAATAATGAAAAGTCATTCTTGAATATAAGTAAACCAAGACCGTCTTTTATATAAGGTACATCAAAGGGGAATTATACTTTCATTTTGGGTTTCTACAAAGATAATGGTAAGGTAAGAGTATTTTATGTTTTATGTAATCCACATTCATCATATGCATCATTGAAAATATTTAAAAAAAAAATTTTTTTTATGCAACTGACATTCATATTAGATCATTTATTATTATATTTTTTTTAATTTGCCATTATATTTTCTGAATTTTTGTTTTATGTGATGATACATAAATAGTCTCGTTCGTATGATGTATTTCTTGATTATAACTTAGAAATACAAGTCTGAATTAATGAATTTTATTGATTTTTATTATTTAATTATATCAATTATTCGGAATTTGATTTATTTTTTTTTCTAGAATTAGCTTAAATCGTTAAAGTTAAAAACGTGCTTCGGGTGGCCTCTTGCAGATCAACATTTTATTTCAATTTTTATGGTGAGTATCGTTTTTTTATCATTATTTTCATTGTTTAGTTTGTGTTTAGTTTGTGTTAGGTTTTTTAATTTTCATTCAATATATTCTGTTTAAATTTTTTTTATTTTATTTCATTTATTATTTTCAATTTTTCAAATCTAAAATTCATCCGTATTTTTCATGATGTCATGTTACTGCCCCAGTCTGAATATTATATGAATGATTCAGTTTTCTGATAAAAATTAACAATTTTCTGTATAAATATATTTTATTGATCAATGTGTAAACTATTTATTCATTTCATATTCTAATAGGAAAGAATGGAAATCATAAGGTTTATTGCAGTAAAATCATTTAATAAATCTGGTAAGTTTTTATTGTTTTATAAATTTTTAATTTAGAGTGAAATATAAATTAAATTTCTATTTTTTTTTTTATATATATATTTCTAAATATGATGAATACATTAACTTCCCCAGTCAATCAGAAATATTATGTAGAAAATGTTAATCTGAATAAATTATATTATTTAATTTATAATTTTTAATATATAAATACATAATGATATGTGTGTATATTTCTTTTCAGAAACAAGAAAAGAAAATGGTTAAATAATTTAATTTTGATATAAAAAAAAATGTAAAATATTGAATGAAAAAAAGATATATAATAAATGAAGGAAAATATTTTAAACAGGTAATTTTAAGAATTTTATTTTATAATATATAAAAATATGTTAAAATGTTTTTATGATGAATAATTTAAAAAGTTATCCCTGTCTTACATAAAAACATGGTGATATTTTTTTTCTGATATAATTTTCAATATTATGACAAATTTAATAATATAGTAATGTATTATGTAATTAATTTGAATTATATTTTTTTACAGAAAAAATTAAATATGTTTATAAATAATAACTTTAATGTGGAACCATGAAGCTTTCTTTTTTTTTAAATAAATTGAAAAGTAAATAATTTTTATTATTATTAATTTCATATTTAAATTACAATAATTATTTTATGATGATTAATTTGACAAGCATATGACTGAATAGATTTGATGTCATTTATTTTTCTGATTATATCTTTTATAATTGAAATATAAAATTTATATAATATTTATTTATTAATTTAAAGAATTAATAATATATTTATTTTGTTAGTTTTTCAAAGTCGTGAATTATAACATCATTATTATTTGATGGTAAGTAAGTGTATAAAAATCCAATTTTTTATTAATATTTTAGTAGAAATTATGATGTTACATTATAATATACGCTAATATGAACATTATTAATATGTTTACAACTTGCCCTCACTGATCTTAAATTCTTAATTCAAATTATATAATTGGCATAAATTGATGTAAATAATAAAATTTCATTCTTTTAGATGTATAGATGTTGCATATATACTTTTGGAAATATAAGAAAAACATGTTTATGAGAAACAGGTATATTAAATAAATTTATTAAAAATCAAGTTCAATTATAATTATAATGATGTCTTCAATATACGCTATGAACTTTAATGATATAAATTTTTTCACTGAATTAAAAATGTACATAAGTTTTACATTATTTATTAGTATAAAATTTAATTTATATTAATTTTTATTTCAGAACAAAATATTAGAGGTGATCCCAATAAAAGTTTTTTATTTGGAATCTATACAAATTTATTTTTAAAATTATTGTATGATATGTTCTATATGATTAATTTTAAATATATAATTTTATAACTTAAGAATTTTAATTTTATTTCTATATATTAAATAAATTTTATTATTTTATTTTATTAATAATATATATATAATTATGTATTAAGCTTTTTTTTATTATATTGTATGTTTTTATTTCTTGCAGTATGTAAAAATGATATGATAAAAAGAAATAAATAAAAAGACCTATAAAAAAAACTCAATGAATCGTTATTTTTTGTTTTAAAATGTTAAAAAAAGTTGTATTAAATAAATAAAAAAAAGTTTTTATTAAAAAAAAAATAAAAATTGTAATATATTCAATATTTATATAAATCATATTTTAAGCGAAAATTTATTTTTAAGAATTAAATTTAAATAAAAAATTGTATAATCTTATAAAATAAAACAAAAATAATTTAGACTAGATTGTTTATTATAATATAATTATTAATAAACTGAAATTACATAATGCCAGTATTGTTATAAAATTTGTTACATACTAATAAAGTCATAATAAAAAATAAAAGTGAGAAAGTAGTGAGTAATATATTCAATGATCAGTATCGTAAAATTGGAAACTGTTAGGAATTAGAAGTAAATTTAATTGCATATATAATTATCATACAAATTGATATTGAATTTTTTTTTTGTATTTAACTAATACTAACACGCAATTTTTTCATAAATTCGTAAACAAATAATTATTGTTTAAACAGAATATTATATGAAAAAAAATATAATTAAAATATATGTTTATTAAACTGTTATAGTATTTGAATAAAAAAATATATAAGTAATAAAATAATTGATATATTTTAAAAATGATCTGAATAAAAATTTTTTATTAAATGTCTGAAATTTTTTATTTTAAGGCCGGTTTTTTGGAAACTATTCTTAAAAAAAGATGTTTTTGAAATAATATATAGAAAAATGGATATACCAATATTTAATGCTAATTATTTACAAATTTGTCTTACAAATTTAAAAATTTCTATTTTACACGCATTTTAAAAAACAATAAAATTAATATATAAAAAAATAATATTAATTGTGAATTAAAAATATATTGGTACAATATTGATCATTTTTGTGTTATCTATATTGCAAGTAAAAGTACTATATATATATTTTTAAAACAATTAAAAAATTTATATAATAAAACAATATTATATATTACGTACAATTTTGTTTCAATATCTGTAAAAAATAACACTTATGTAAATGCTTAATATCTTATGGTTTTTTTCAACATTTCAATGGAAAATTCTAATGCATTACAATTATATTCATTATATTAAGACCGCGATATTAATTTAAACTTGAATTCTAAAAAAGATTATTATTTATATTTATTATTTGCATTGATATGGATGTTTCCTTGTTGCATACCAAAGTCTTAGAAACTGCTCTTAATCCTAAAACTTTGGACTATAGTTCGAGGTCGATTTTATTCATTATGCAACAAACTCGAAGAGCACTTATGCACCTCTTATAAATTTTTTAAGGAACGAATTTTAGCATTGGTCTTACGAAGTTCAATAATTTGCTATTTTTTTCTTTTTTTACCAATCCAAAATGGATCAGCAAAATGAATTGATCATAAGAATTCAAAAGCGCTTGTCTAAGCAAGCTATCAGCACCTTTTCAATGTGAATGAGGGCACTTGTGATAATCTCAATATCTGTGCAGATAAGCTAATAATTATAACCATTCTACACAGTTACATTCAGATACTATACATTTATCGTACACTATGCCACATATCACAATTGCAATTGATAATCTGTGAGTGGATCGAAATCCTTTTGGTGGCTAGAATTCGATGCCATAATGTATCCCCATAATTGCATAGCTGGTGCACACACTCTTTGTATCTCATCAACTTCTTCAAAATCAAGATCTGTCCGCCAATGAAAGGGCGCCACTTTAGAATTTCGAAAAGTGCTTGAAACACCGCCGACATCATTTTTTGTATGAGTATCTAAAAATTTTTTTACATTTATATGGAAATCTAAACCATAGAAATTATACAGTTCCTTCACATGTCTGTAGGGATCTACAGATAAGTCTTCGTAACGTACTACCCTGTTAAATAAAAAAATAAATTATTTTAAAATTATTTAAATAATCGAAATTTTTATTTTAATTTTATTTTTATTTTAAAGAAATTTGTTTTTAAAATATGTCACATATTTTTGGAATATTGATTATAAAAGAAAGGCATATACCTGAAAGTATGTGGATACTTTTCTATAAGTTGTACAGCCGTACTAAAATCTGAAACCATATCTGCACATACTAATACAGGATCTGAGCAATCAGGATTAGTAGGACACCATTCTCGATGTTTTCTAGATTGCAAAATTCCTCTCGGGTCACGAACTAATAGAACTAAACGTATTCCTAAACTAAAAAAGATAATTTTTTTTGAAAGATAATTATATTTTAATATTTAATTAAGAAAAATAAACTATTCTTACTCTTCTTGTTGTAACAATTTTTCTGCAGCACGCAATCGTAAACGAACTATTTTCATCGACTGAAAGGGAAATAATTTGCAAAATTTAGAAACGAATCGTGGATCCCAACAAATTTTTTTGTGAATTTGACATTGTTTCCATAAATGCGTGTTATGATTGAAGACCCAAGGATGTGTTTTGCCATAATCTAAATATCGATCTGGAGGAAAAAAATATTAAAAAAAAAAAAAAAAAAAATGAAAAAATCTATTTTATTTGAATTCATATGTTAGAAAATGTACCAACCAAGATTATTAAAATCACACTTTAGTAATGCTTCAAGATTACTAAGTGCTTCATCAGCGAGTGGTGGGCCCCTAATCTGTACAATTCCAAAATCAAGTAGAGGTTCATAATGATAAAAATTTGCTGGATGTGCATTAACTACATCCCCAAGAAATGTACTTCCACTTCGCCAACTTGTTAAAATTACACTTCTCATAGGTCTTCCTCCTTTTTCTAATACTAAATCTTCCAATTTACTATAAGAATTATTGTGTGATTACAAACAAATTTTATATTTATATTAATGTTTTAATTATAAAATTTAATTATGTAACATACCTGACATTAACTCCATATTTTCCATTGGGATATTTATATCCTTCCATTTCTTTTTCGATTGCTTTTCTCTGTTGATCAACAACTTCTTGTATCTCAGAAAGAGTAACATTTTCAATAGATCTAAAGTATGCCTATAAATAGCACATATAATATATATATTTAGATTATATAAGATTCAATTTTATTTGTTTATATTTGATTTAAATATATATAATAAATAAAATATATTTTTATTCTCAATATCAAAATATCAAAATATATATAAATATGTCAATATTAATTTTTGTATTGTGAATGAAAAAATTATTTTTCACAAAAAATATTCACTTACCTATATATCAAATATAATAATTATAAAAAGAAAAGAAAATATTTTAAATTTTATAGTTTCATTTATTATCTTTGAAATCTTTCATTAAATGTTTTTTTAATTTATAGAAATCAGTTTATAATATTTATTGTATTGAATTGAAAATTGAAAATTGATAAAGTATATATAACTTTCATATGCATATTTTTGCTTACCGTTGCTGGATCTTGAATTTTGATGATACGTGGTCTTATTTCCACATCCTAAATTGAAAAAAATATTGATAATTTAATGAAAATATATAATATATTGTGAACATAATAATGCTGCTGATGTAACCAGGATAATATCTTTCTCCCTCTTTCATTATGTAGGTAATAAATTAGTTTTGAAAATATATGATGGTGCAAAATGATATATATTAATATAATATATATATATTATAAAAAATAAAGTAAAATTTATAAATAAAATTTTTTTTAGTAAAGAAAATTTATAAGTAATAATTTATAAGTAATTTTAATAAGTAAAATCAAAAAGAGATATTAAATTGTGCAAAATATATAAAACAAAAATAAACCACAAGAAAAAAGAAGCATTATTAATTACTTAAAATTTGTGTGTATGTTAAATATAATTGTTTTTGCTAATTTTTTATATAAGATTAGTATCAAATTACCCCAGTGATCAATTAAGCAGGATATTTCCAATGATCTTCAATAATTGCTATATCTAATGTTGTTTGAATTAAAGAGAGGATAGGAAAAGGTGAAAACAGGGAGAAAGAAATCTGGTAAGTGTTTGTAATGGTTTGACAGTTCATTGTTAGTGTACAAGTGGAAAAAAGTTAGGTGCAAAAGTTAGACTTTACCATCGGAAAGAGCGTGTTTGGCGTGACTCAATTTAGAGCAATCCCCACCTCCGATTTTTTACTGACCGATATCACCGGCTGAAGTCGATGCTCAAGGTAGCTGCTGTAGCGTTGATTAAATGCTAAGAAGAAGATGCAAAGGGACGCCAGGCCTACTAGACCATAGAAGCTCAGTCGTTTTGACATCTTTGGTCCTATATAATTAATACTAATAATCATAATATTATACTACTTAATAATAATTATTATTTTAATGTTATAATAAACATAAATTAATAATATAATATACATAATATATATCAGTTAAAATTTTCACATTAAAATGTTAGTATTTGTGTTATTATTTAAATATTACACTTGCTTATTAAATATATATATATTTATGTATATATATATTTTTATTTGTAATTAAATAAAATAAAAGAATTAAATTTGTAAATTAAGTAAAATATTTATTAAATAAAAAAAGTAATTATTTTAGCATAAGATTAGCAACAATAACAAAAAATAATAATATTTAAAATATTTTATATTTTTAAATATTTTATCTTTAAAATTAAATATTATTAAAAATTCATTAAAAATTTAATTTATTTGTATAATAAATAGATAATTAATTATCAAAATATTAATAAAATCACAAAATACTGTAATATAATAAAATATTGATTAAAATTTTGATAACAAAGATCAATTATTAAACATTCTTATCATGATATAAACATCCAACGTGGAATATCTCAAATAACAATTCCCGAAAAGAAGCGCCAGACATATTAATGATTTACAGTACAGAAAAGTACAGTATATAAGTGTTGCAAAAATTTTATCAAAACATTGACATTTATCTTACCTTGGGATCATACAATTCGTTGCATTTGGAGTTTTCAATCGTAAATAACGTGATTATCGAAAATCTCACGTTTTTTTTGACATTTTAAAATAGCGATAGAAAACACACAACCATCGCATAGCGCACATCGTGGGCCACTGACGCAGAAAGAATCGTACTGCGGCTAACATAGGATAATCACATGACGCGAGTTCATGTGTATGAGTGAATGAGATTTATCACATACACAATTATAAAGTATGAGCGCGATATACAAGAGATTGAGATATACACTCTACAACTTAACGATTATTACGACTATATTCACATTATAATTATATAGGAGATTATTAACGATCGATCTTAACATGAGTAAATTTAATAATTAAAAATTATTAATTATAAAATTACATTCTTTAGTTGGGTCAAAATATATTAATCATAAACATATTTGCTACATATATATACAGCAAAGTTGTTCATGATTGATTAAATTTATTCTAAGTTTTCATCAAATTAATGTAGCCCTAATAATGAAAATAAATAAAAAAAAATATTTAAAAAATTGGATAGTTCATATATATCTCAATACTGTGTTACTATTAGTTGTAATAATATTCAACTAATAATACATTATATTTTCATAATTAATGTATATGTTATTTATATAAACATTGTTTTTCAATAATTGAAATTCAAAATTCAAAAATTCAAAAAATCATTATATTAATGAACATTATTATATATATAATTTTATATTAAATATTTATTATCATATTTAACTGATTTATTAGAAAATCAATTGATCGATAATATATATTTTAGTGTCATTCTCATTATTCATTTCAAACTGGATCATTAATAATGATTGGAATTTAAAAAAAATGTAAAATTATAAATAAAAAAATAGAATAATATTTTATAGAAAATTTTGCAGATATAATATATAAAATACTACGTTATATATGATTACATTTATATGATAATACTATTATATTACTATTATATTAAGTTTTTGTTTCTTTGTATTCTATATAGTTAAAATTTGGACATATTAACTGAATGTTTTAAAAATATTTTTTATGAGATTACAAATAACAAAAGAATAAATTTGACAAACAAATTTTCGAAACATCATTTTTCAATAGAATATTTTAGAATATTTCAAATTTCATATTTCAAACTCACAATCATATATCAGGATATATTATATTTTGGGATATATTATTTTTATCTAAAAATATTGTAAAGCTTAATATAATTAAAGCTATTGTAAAGCTTAGAATATATTATCTTTTTTTATATTACATATTTTTGTTTTCAAAAAGAAATCATGAAAGTTTAAATGACATTCTATATTTATTACTATTGGCGTTACATGCCAAAAGACAAAGAGAATCTAATGAGAAAAACTAAAAAATCAATTTCAAAATGAACAAAGTATAAATAAGGAAAGCAAATGATAGAAAAATAGAGATAAGAATTGGCTATCAACGCCATCTCTTTAAAAATATTCAAAAGATTTGTATTTATTGTATTTGTTGATATTGTATTTTACTCTTATCTTATGAAGAAATATCTTTGATGCTTAAAAAATGATGTTTAAAAGAATTTATTAATTTATTCTTTTCGTCTATATTTCATATTATTTCATTTGCAGTATTTTAGAAATGGCACTAATTCTTTAATTTTTATCCTATCTTATTCTGTTCTTTTTATTATTTGTTCTTTTTATCTATACTTGCTCTTTAAATTTTATGCGCTTAAAAGAACTTCGATATTTGATTGATAATCAAAAGCGAGAAAAAATGCAAATGAATAACTTTTGGGACTTTCATAGGATTAATAATAAAATTTTTCTATTTTTTATTTTTTAAATCGTCTTTATAAATATAAATCTTCTATATTTGTTTTTATTGTATAAATTCTAATATATACAATTACAATATATAAAATATATACAATATACAATATACTAACAATATGTATAAATAAATTTAATTTTTTAATTTTAAATTTTAAATTTAATTTATATTTAAATCCATTTTTATAAAAGATATAATTTTATTATAAAAAAATATACATTTTATATAAAATTTTTTTATCGACAATCTTTCCTACAATCGATAAAGAAAATCATAATAAAAAAACTAATAACTTTTAATAATAATTTGAGTAAAAAAATAATCATTTTAAAAAATAAAATTACATCATAATTTAAAAAATAAAATTAAATTATTTATAGTTTTTTTATACAATATTATTGATCAATTACACGTTAATAATAATCAATAAATAATAATTTTTACGTATTTTCTTTAATGAAAAAACTATAATTAATTTATTTTATCAATAAATAATTTTCATTAAATATTCTATAAAACATCTTAACTTTTGTCAAAAATTCAGAAAAAAAATAAGAACTATCAGCGTTGATTCGTAGAATCATACCAGGCGTCGCCCCAACTGCATAGGTTGCATGATGTTGATGGGCCCAGCAAAGCAGTCGGATGCTGTTGCTTGAACAGTGCAGTTGTTGTTGGGGGGAGTTATTTCGATCGCACGTTTCTCGTCCCTTTCTCTTTGATCTGATGTCACACTCTTAGCTTAGATATTTTTTGAGTTGGAACGTTTATACCGGCTTCGCCATCGCAACATAACACATATGATTGCCTGTAACTGTTTGTCTCTATATGTTTCTCCCTTACGAAACGACTTAAACACTCTGCAGCATTGTATGACGTATTCTCGAAGTGGAGAGACTTCGTGATTAGCGAGCCGTGTTATCGAGTAAACGTGAATTAACACAAGTTTCGGTATACGAGTATACATCGTCTCCCGGTGAAAGAGACGTGGAAGTCGAGCATCGTGTGTCACAATGCACATCGTCCTGTACTTTTTGTGACTGAACGTGATCGGGATAATTCGTGGTGTAACTGCACACTAGGTTGGACTGCGTCGACAACAGGGCCGAAAAATTGTGCGCGACATTTTTGCTAACAACTCGGCACCGGAGATGTCATACTAAAAAGATTTACGGTGAGTCCGCTCTGCCTTTACGTTCTTCTCAATCTGGAATTTCAGCGGTGCATTGGTCAATACTGGTTTGACTGCTTTTTTTTTTTTTTACTCCGAATAGATGTTTTACTGAAAATCAGTTCGCCAAAAGCTAAATCATATATTTACGATAATTATAAGAGTATCCTATACGTATAGAGTATAATATGTTTATCTGTTTTCAACCTAAATTGTCTTTGTAATTTTAGTTATCTGGAAATTTTAATTACAAAAAGGTTCTGAAAGAATTTTTAAAACCCGTGTGTAAATACAGTTGAGTAACTGTTTCGAAGATTTTATAACTCGAATTTGAATTTATTATATTAACATATAACGAATAAATTAACGGCCTGTGCGAATTGAAATTCAATTTCAAAATTAATGATAAATTGTGATGAAAATTTTGACTATATTTATATTCTATTGAAATAAGAATTATAATTTTAAATTATAATTAAAAAAAAATTATAAAAATTGTAGAAGTTTTTATATTAAAAATTTTTTATATAAAAATTTATTTCTGCAACAATATTTGCAAAATTTTAAAACTCGTTACATTTCTCAAATAAAAGAGGTATAATACAACATAAATTCATACTTCCGCTTGATAGTATGAATGTTCAATTGTTAAGATATAACGGTTACCACGTAATTATTTGAAAGATTTAACACGCGTAAGAACGATTCCAATAACAATTGGCATTCAAAATTCAATTAATATCTAATTTTTTACAACAACAATTACTATTTTCGAAAGAAAAAGAATAAATAAATACATATTTTACAGTTAGGACAATTTTAACTTTGCAATACCATTGAAGTTATTTACAATACAATGCTTTTTTATTACTAATAAAATTTCTTAAGTTTGAGAAAAATATGAAAATAAATTATGAAAAAAATCACTATTTATATATATAATTTTTTTATTGAATTTTATGACAAAGTTTTAAAAAATTAAAAGTCTTTTCATTTTTAAACGAGATCAAAATTGAAAAAAGACTAAAGTTTAAAGTTAATTCTAATTCATAAAACACAGAAATGTAAGAGAAATTAAATTTTAATTTCCTTATACTAATTTAATTTTTCTTCAGTATATGTATGAAATAAAAAATAAAATCTAACAAAACACACGAAAGTACAATACAAAATTTTCCTTTCTATTTTTCTATCTGATTCCTTGATTTTCTTGTCAGAAGATTACTCGTTCGAAATTTAATTGCGTGTCTCCATCTTTTGGCAGTAGTCCAAATGATAAAAACGAAAACTACGGGGCCAGCGAGTGAATCGAGACTCGCAATGTGACGCAGGAGATACGACGTGATAGAAAATTTAATGCCGTAAAATTTCGGAACAATTGTATCAGACAGCGAATAAAACTGAAAACAATTAATAAAGATTTGATCAATCTTGTTTAAAATAGAATTGAAATTAATTTGTTTTGCGTTAAATTATGTTTTATCTGAATTAAGATTTTTTTTTGCAATAATAGTAAACAATTATCAATGACGTTTCTAACAAATATTTAGAGTGTTTTTTTTTCTTTTATCATTAAGTTAAATAAGAATAGAATTTTATGTACATATATAAATTTTTTTTATACGTAATACGTACAAAAGTAATTTAAAAGTGATATGATAAATAAATATATGATATTTGCACTTGATGCCAACAGGCTGCTATACAAAATATTGTACATATAAAATTAAATAGTTTCAATATTAACTTTAGAATTCGTTGATATTAATTAAATTAAATTTAAATTAAATTTGATGTTATTTAGTTTGTTGTTAAAAATTGTTCTATAAATTAAACAAATATAAAATAGTACTTACAGTACGTACAATAGTATTTAATTTTATATATATTGATTTAATTTAATTTTAAGTTAGGTTAAACCGAAGTAAAATTTATTAATTTTAAAATGAATCACTATAATTATAACAAAATTAAAATTTACATGGAATTTATGCAATATTCATCTTTTCAGCGATTTTTAAAATGCTTAAACTAATATAATCTTTGTTTCTAGAAAGGAATTAAACATTGTTATTGTTATTATTGCTACTATGATTATACTAGTGTCAACTTCGGTCATTGGTTAAGCGAAATGAAATTATTATTACTAAATTATTATTACTAGTTATTAATAGCCTATTGTTATACAGACGTAATATACGATCCCAAGAAATAAATTACCAACGAAAATGTCTATATTTGTTCGTTGCGTTGAAAACAAAGTACACGCTACAGGATAAGTTACATCATACTTTTACCGTCTCCTTTGTTCCGTCGGTTTATTCGAGTTGTTTCATTTTTCACGGCGGCGAGTAAGTTTAATAACCGGAATCATAGTAACTTTTACTCGAAATACGCGAGGAATGTTCGTGATTTAGGTAAAGGTAATTGTCCTCGACAGGCAATGCGCACAAAAGTCAGCCTCGTGAGAAGCATCAGTGAATGAACTGTAGAAAAATACTCGGTTGTTAGGCTTGCGTGCCGGCTGGTCGCTTTGTTGAATAAGTTCGGGGAGGCAAATGGGAGTATTATAATCGATAGAGAGCATACTCGTCCGTAATTCATCCACGCAGCGTGTATATTTGCGAAACGACTGTTTGAAAACGAACGCACAGAACTCAAATATACTTTTTATATAAATATGTATATATTTTTATGTCATTTGTTATCAAAAAAAATCAAGTGATTTCTTTTTATTTAATATTATTCACAAAATGGAAAATAAAAAAAATTGAAAGATAAATTTTACAACGCGGGAAAATAAAATTTTCGAGGAATTGCTCGTTATCGATTATTATACGGAAATTTGAATTTATAATGGAACAGAAATGACTAGAATACGGAATATTTTTTATAGGTTCGTCGAGTTACCGTTATTTGTATTTCGTTGATTGGCTTCCCTTGGTTTTTCCCTAGCCGGTTAAAATGACTCACCGTGATACGCAATGCCACAGCTGCTGATCAGTTATTGATATTCGCATCGTTGAATATTAGACTGCAGTAGGGTGAATTTTGCGACGAATTGATTAAGTCTAAAATATTTACGAGACCAATTCGTGATATCAGAATTTTCGTTCTTCAAAAAAAAAAAAAATGCATTCATTGCTTTTAAAGTTTCACTTTTAAAAAATAGAGCAACTATCTATCTATATCTTCATCTATTTCCTCAAACCTTGCAAAATTTTAATTAAGAATATAAAAATATCGCGGATTTCTTCCATCAATGAATGTTAACACGCAAATATGGTCAAGTAAAAAACACTTTAATTAATAATCGACTATATCTACTTCTAGAATTGTATATATAATTCTTGAATTTTCGTTTTAATTTTTTTTCTATCACAAGAAAAAATAATTGAAAAGAACATAATCAAAATTTGAAATAATATTTTTAATTCAATAACTTTTTTTTATAATTATAGCTTATATCTCAATTTTATTCAGAAATATTTGTAAAAATATTCAATAATAGAATATTCGATTCATCAGTTTCATAAATGAAAAAAAGATTCGAAATTAAATTTTTCGTTGCATTTTTGTACATGATGGATAAATACCATTAAAAATATATAGAATATTATGAATTTAACGAAATATTTTAGCTTCTTCGAGGAGACAAATTACTTGCGAGAGCCGCATTGCCAAGAACTATTAACCGATCATCTCCAGAAGCAAATAAAGTGTTGTAAATGTATAACGGAGCATAGTTTACGTAAAATGGCGTCCTCGTAAGAAGATTGTTTCCCGGTTAAAAAAGAGTTAAAATATCGCCGCACGGTGGATAGCTAACACCACGTGTGCGCCATACGGTGTCTGTAATACGACGCCATCGTTGTCTATGATACGTGAAATTGGGGCTAGAGTCGATCAATTACCACAAAAATGGACCGCTTCCAAGCTACTTTTCATAATTCTTTTGAAACGAGAGGAAATTTGAAATTTTATTGGAAAATCGTAATGGAAATGATCATTATATCCATTCCTTATTTATTGGATTTTTACACATTTAAAATCGGCACCAAAAATCGAAAATGATCCAGAATGGTCAATATCGATGCATCACCAAAAATCGAAAATAGTCCACAATGGTGAATATTGATACGATATCAAAAGTGATCTGCAATGTTGAATATTAATGGCACTAAAAATCGAAAATAGTCCACAATGGCGAATATCGATGCACCAAAAATCGAAAATGGTCCACAATGGTGAATATTGATACAATAAATAATTTGCAATACTGAATATTAATGTTATCAAAAATCGAAAATGGTCCCCAGTGATGAATATTGATATGGTATCAAAAATAATGCAATGCTGAATATTAATGGCACCAAAAATCGGAAATGCTCCACAATGATGAATATCGATGCACCACCAAAAATCGAAAATGATTCATAATGATGGATATCAATGCGGAATCAAAAAATTGAAAATGGTCCTCATTACATCGATGCAGCAGCAAATTGAAAACGATTCGTAATGGATATCGTTTTTTGATAAACATTTATAAAAACAACTTGTATAACTTTTCACGTTATAAATTATTCCTTCTTTTAATACGTTCATTTTGAAAAACGTTAATTATCAAATAGCCACAAATATACGTTTAATGAAAAATTTTGCATTACTTTGGTTAGCCAAGAGAATATATTTGATTATATTTGAATATATTTGAAAACAATTCTTAAAGAAAGTGAGAGAGAGAAAATTTGATAGAATTTCCTTGGGAATTCTTCGACAACAAATTTTCAGTAATTGTGAGAGTTTACAACATAACTGCGAATAAATTACTCGAATTTTGGACTAATCCTTGAATTAAAATAACAAGAGAGATTTAACGGAAGATATACAGCTGTTGACCTAATGTGATTGTTGAACATACTTTACATACACTTCAAGAATACTTGGAAATAAAATAGCATTAAAAATAGAAATTAAGGAATTTTTATTTTAATTTTTCTACTGAATCCAATATTTCAATTCTAATTTTTTCTAATAAAAAATTATCAAATAAATAAATTTTTCTCATTTTTCTCATCACACCTTAAAATTAACATTTTTAAATTGTAGATTGTTATTAAATCGAAGATTCCATGATAAAAGAGGACTTAAGCAGTGAGAAACAGTCGACGTGGATACATTTAGGAAAATTATCAGATAAAAATTATTATATATTTATCGTCTACTATAAATTTAAGACATTAAAACGGAAAGGATCGGAAAGATGAGGAAAAATGATAAAGCATTTTATCTTAAGTCCACTTAAGACGTTCAATTTAATAACGTTATATATCAACCGATCTTCTAAATATTAAAACGCAATAAAACGTCATATATAACATGAAAAAAAAACGCATCTGTAAGAAAAGATAACCGAATATTTTTAGTATTTTACGCGTTCGAGCTTCATCACGAATACCTCACAACTACATAATGGACAAATCCTTATTAATTGTCTCTCGATCGGCGCGTGATAAATTTCTGTCGAAAAATTATTACAACTATTGTCCCCCTGATCCACTATGATTCTTCGTCCAACTTGACCGCGAAGTTATTTATTATCCGTGCACGGCGCAAACCACGAGTCACAAAGAATTTCACACATCTTTATTCTCAACGGATTATTAAATATTTACCATAGTCGGTTATATACGCCACTGGTTGGTTAGCAGCGGCATGCATATTCCATCCGGAATGACGCAGAGGTCGACTAACATCCTCGAAACGACCTTGACGTCCAACACGTCGAGGGGGGAAACTAGAAACGGGGACGATCGTAAGGTGAAAGCTCGGCCTTCTATCTTACGTCGGCGCAAAGTTGAGCGCACGATAAACGCTCATTCAGCCTCAATTGTCCGTGGACAGTGTCTGCGGATCACGGTTGAAGAGAAAACAGTATTATCCTCGTGCTCGTAATTTTAACGCATGCGCATCCCCTTCAAGGATCATTAAATCGCCAGGATTTCACTTTTAAATAATAACAACGTAATTACGTAATAAAGTTATTACAGGCGTCGACGGCCGTGTATATATACGTGCAATTAATTTATTACCGTTTCTTTTTCGAATATTTTCTTATAGCTCTTGTTACAGTATTATACTTCTCAAGTTCGTTTCACGTATTATTCGTTCAAACGTATAATTTATGTTCGATCAGAAAGTTTTTATCAAGTTATTCCACTTTTAAATAGGTTGGAAAATAATTACGCCAGAAAATTACACTAATTCTACGACTATCAAAATCTATTTTATATACAATACAGATAAGAAGAATGATTAAGGATGCGTCGTTGAATGCAAAAGGTGTATGTAATATTAAACTTGTATGAATAAATTTTTAAAAAATCACTTTCTATTGCACCTAGGTGCATAAGCATCGATGAAACGATCGATTAACTCGTTTAAAAATCGTTGAAAGGATATATTCTCGTTAACATTCGTTCACGGGTGTTTGATCAAGGACGAGCGAAATACGGTACCCGAGATTCCCTGATTTCCCAATCTTTCTCGAATCACGGATTTCCTTTCCACAAGGATCAAAGAGTTTGCAAATTTTGCTCGCGATCGTACAATATAAATTTTCCAATAGGACGTTGATAATTCCACTTTTGAAATTCAAATCGATCGTATGAAGAAGAAAGTAGAGTAGCGGATGAATTCGATTTCGTTTCACTTCCTCGTCCAATTCGTTGTGTTATATACAGCAAACGAGATATTTGGAAACATCGTCTCGGGACGATGGTTTGTTATCGGGTCACCGAACGAGCGAGGCATCGAACGAGCATGGCATAGTTTCTCTTTGAAGCGCTTTTACTTATTGCTTTACGGTGAAGTGTGTCGCGGCGGGAAAGTGTGCTCAGGAATCCCAGAGAACCGTGAAAATGGGGAAAGTCGAGGAGATCTGAGCACTTTCTTCGACTTTAATGCCGGCCGTTGCATTCTGTTCCAGTAGTCGAAAGTAAAACCGGCCTGGCCTGTGTCAGTAGGTCGCAAGACTACTTACATAATCGTTACATCAGCCGGTGCAACGTACGAACAGATGTATTATGCGTATATTATCTCCTTGGGATCGGGATCACAGACGCATTATCTCGAGCGTCGAACGAGGGGAGGGGGAAAGAAAGGGAGGGAAGAAGGGAAAAAAAAGAGAGCGAAAAAGAGAGAGGGGAAGAGCGAAGAAAAAAAAATGAGTCGTGAAAGTGATCACGCGCCGCGACTTGGGAAACTTGTTGACTCTCCGAGTTCCTTCGAGCGAAGGAAGCGATTATTAAGGTTAAAGAAAAATTAAAAGTCGAGAAGCGTTCGATTTTACGATGTTTTGATAGGTGGACGTAGGCAGTGCTCGTGCCCTTTCCACCCTGAACCGTATCGTTATTAATTATAAGAGACATGGCGCGTTTCAGAGGGCAAGAGGTAGGAGGTGAGCGACCGGTCAAAGAGCCACTCCACGGTTGGGGTACCTAGGAAAGAGCGACACGAAGAGGGAGAGTCACGGCGTATAATCAATAAAGTCGGGAAGGAAAATAAAACGATGGATATTATGAAACGGTTAGCGGTGGATATATGTGACATATCATTTCCTGTTAATATAAATCGATTTGCCAATTTACACGTCACGTTACAAAAAAAAAAAACGTTTTTTTTTACCGTCGACGTACGAATGACGCGTGTACTATCGCTTTAATTAATATTGTACCGCTATTAAACATAATTCGATTCGTCACGTATTTTTATCGATTTTTTTTTTGTTCTCCTCCTCCTTTCTATCCCCCCCCCTTCCCTCTCCTTCGACTTTTCTTTTCAATCCTCGTTTCATCTTGCCTCTCGGTCTTTCTGGGACGTTCAAGTACTCTTTGGCAACTCGAGACGTAGCCTGGATCTCCCTGGATCTCCCTGTCTCTTCTTGTCTCTCCTTGTCTCTCCCTCGTGCTCCTCGCTTGCTCCTGATTCTTTCTCGTGCTAACTTGTCCGGTCTGCCTTGGACTTTCCATCTTTTTCCAATTTTCATTCTAATAGCCTTCTTTGTAGGTCGTGACCCACAGCTTGGAAACCGTTGCCTTATATTAGTTTCTAATCGTACGAATTTTCTTTTACTTAAAAAAAAAAAAAAGAAATCCTAGTTTTTTCTAATTGCTTTTTAAACGCGGATGGCATTAACTTTATCATTAACATCGTATTAAGTGTTAATGATGATAAAAACGAACGTCGAATATGTCGTAAGTTTCCAACGAATTTAGAAAATCAGATTTAATAATCATTTACTTTCATTTACTACGTTTGATGAAATTTTAAACGTTTATGAAACGTCTATAAAAAATTATCTATTTTCCTATCATACTTTGCACTTTCCTCAGAGAATCAATTATATCCACGCTACCTGTTGCACAAGTGCGATATTATAATTTATAACGAATTTATTGTTCGAACCGATGCAGACATTTGTACTTTTATTGCCAGCTTTTACGATAACACTTGAATAGAAATTTTCACATTCTTTTATATTTACAATTTCGCTATAATTATCCATTTACCGAATACAATTAATTTTATCATCAAAAATGAAATGACGTACGATATAAATAAATTCAAATACTTAAACTCGATTCAATAGCTAACCAAGTATAATTTGAAAATTATGGAAAGCCCTATCGAATATATTCTTTTTCTTTTAGCCCCATCGATCGACTTTGCCAAGCTGAAAAAAAAAAATAGCCAAACGTGGTCATGCATGAAAGTCTTTCGGCGTATAAGGTTGCATCCTATGCTCCAGATGACCCAAAGTGCACGCATGAATGCATCACAGTTCCCTGTATCCCGTGACCAGGGCAAGTTCCATCTGGTCCGCCGATTTCCAATAGATCTCTCTCTCTCTCTCTCTCTCTCTTTAATGCACGATTGAAGCCTCTGCGGCGATTTATTAAATTATTCGAGATTATATAAATCAGGCTAATGCCTACTGGCACATCTTCCACAGCTTACATAAGAAACACGTCCAATTGAAATCTGTCAGTGTTTGATCGAGATCCCTTCGAGGTGATTCATACGTGTCTAAATGAATTCGTTCGTCAGAATTGGCAATGGTGGGTAGAAATTTTTAGGAAAGATTACTATATGAAATATAATAGAATTCAAAATAACAACAGTCAGAAGAAAAATATGAAAAATATATATATATATATATGTATGTATATTAATCAATCTTCCATTATTTCTTTGAAAGAGAATAAAAGAAGTATTCTTAACGAAGCGAAATTCTTCTTCTCTTTATCCGAACCGTATTGCAAAGACCTTCGTGACTTCGGTTTTTTAATCTTTTATTTCGTTCACACGTTTGGACGTTTTGTTGGATATGATGTTGTTGGAGTGACGTGTGTTGAAAGAAGAAGAAGGATTGCTTTTTCTTTTTCTTCTTCTTTTTTTTCTTCTTTTTTTTTTAACCCGTGTTTTATTACCTTCTGCTCGACACTTTCAATTCATTGCATAAGAAATCGAAGGAGTATGCGAATAGTAATTCTTTGGCGGGATACGAAAATGCAATATTGAAATCCAAAATGGCTGTGCATATCGATGACGAGGTTCGCTTTCATTCGAACGCTCTTGTACGAAAGGAAAGCTTTAAAATATCTTTCAAACTTTTCTCAGAAGAGTTCGATCGTACGTGTCGATCTCCGATTGAACAGGAAATTAGATTGGCACGTCACCTGCCAATTGTCAATTAATAACACCTGTCAAATTGTTGCCGACTGTTTACACAAGATTAATTCAGTAGTCAAACCTTTCGTCGATTATGATCGAGATTCGTCGATGAATTATTTAAATGGATCGATCAAATGGACGAATTAATTTATATAATTAATAATATTTTTCATTTTCCAACATAAAGAAATGTATTCAGTTGGAAGCTCCATCGAGTCTTTGATCGAGATTTCTTCTCTCGAATTAATCCGTGGATCTAAATGGATCTTTTGTCGAATTAATTCGCTTTTTTTCTTTTTTTCGTAAAATTACCTTCGAGACGGCCTTCGATCGACGATTATTCCTTATAAGTTGAAAATAATTGAAACAGTCAAGGTAACAATAATAGTATTAATTTATGGATGAGATTAAAACGATCGATGAAATAATTGCAGAAGAGAATTTCTGTTGATTTCAATGATGGAATATTACCAACCTGTTCCGCGTGAATTATGCGGTATTTAAATTTGCATTGACAAAAAAAAAAGAAAAAAAACGTCAGGATATTGACTCGTAAAGCGTTTATAACTTCCTCGTGGCATTAAAAACAACTGCAAGAAATCGGCGAGATGTCTTCGAAATCCAAAGCTTCGAGTTTTTTTTTTAAAAAAGAAAAAACAAGTATAAATACCAATGCGTTAACCTCCGCTCAACTTCTCCCCCCTCCCTCTATATAATATAAATCCTCTTCTCAAGCCCGTTCCAAATGATCTGAAATGATACTGCCATGACGAGAACTGCAATAATGACAATCGTATTATCATCCCTTTATGCATTCATCATGCAGGGGATGATGAAGAAGATATTTGAAGATTTTTGAAGATAACAGGGAGGGAAGGAATCCGATTTCGAAAAATTCCTTCTTTATTACCAACCAATTCTTCTCTTATTCAAGCTAAATATCCTGGGAGCAATAATAGAAGAATAAAATTTCGTTCTAATTTCAAGAAAAACCGTGCTAACTGAAAAATACTGTTGGAAACTGTCGCAAGCCTATCGAAGCACCGGTGCATTCAAAGGAGAGTCACAGTTTCGACTTTATCTCTATCATGGTAAAACGAACGCCCGTGAAAGTAGATCCACCGGATCCGGGTTCTAGTTCAGTTTTCGAATTGCTCGATTTTCTCTCTCCCTCCCTCGTTCGACTATAAATTATTCAAGCGGCAGATACAGGCGGATACGTTCTTGCTTTATTAATCCGGGATGGAGTTTTTTCTTTCTTTTTTCTCGCCAATAAATCTTTTTGTTTTTCCAATTTTTTCTTCTTCTTCTCGTTTTTACGTTTTCCTTCGCTTCTCTCTCTCTCTCATCGTGTGTCTTTTCTTTTCTTTTCTTTTTTTTTTTTTTTTTGCCTCGCTTAATTAACGGCCGAAGGAACGCGTATGATCGGAACCGCTGTAAACCACCGCTGCAAAACCGCCTCTCAACTTTCCCCGTCGAGAATTCGCCATAAAAGTGTTGACTTCGAATGCAAATCGAAGGTATGAACCATGAAAAGCATTCATACAGGAGTTTTCTATTTCCCCGTCCGAGTCTCAACAACACATTTAATTATAATTTCCTGCATAATAATATTTTACGACCGAATAAATTACCCGTTTATTCGAATTCCCGCTCTATTTATATCCATTTATATCCATATCTACGAATTTATCGAACGAGTTATTTCTGTTTTTTTCCTTTTTTTTTCTTCTTTTCGCTCTATTTACATCTATGGCAATTATCCATGCTTTATTTATTTTTATTTATTATATATATGTGTATGTGTGTGTCTCGTTTCCATCTCTAATCTCGTTCTTTTGAACGGTTGGCGATTAAAACTTGTCAACGAGCCATTGTCTCCGATGAATTTTGGCGATTTTTAAATAATAGGTTAGAAGGAAGAAAATTTTGAACTGACTTTTTTCTACATGTACGATTAATTGGTTGGTGTTATCAGCTTTTGATATATATATATATTTCCAAAAAATAATTTATTATTATTACGTTGAATTTCATCCTACGTGTTACGTAACACGTATATACGTGATATATTTATCTTATCATAAAAATGGTGACACTCAAAAATGTTATTTCCGTTATTACAATTTGTTTTATATATTTTATTTCCGATATATTCAAATTAAGCCTTCAATAATCGATAATAAACATGGATAAAATATCCAAGCGTAATCAGTAAGAGCAACAACATTTATTCTTTTTTTTAATTACAAAGAATCGTTGAAAAGACTTGAAAAAATTTGTTCCAATTATCCAAAATAAAAATTCAATCCACGCATGTTTACATTGAAGAAAAAAGAAAAAAGAATAGCAACAACATTTATTCTTTTTTTTAATTACAAAGAATCATTGAAAAGACTTGAAAAAACTTGCTCCAATTATCCAAAATAAAAATCCAATCCAATTCACATTGAAGAAAAAAGAACAGCAACAACATTTATTTTTTTTTTTAATTACAAAGAATAATTCCAATGAAAAGACTTGTTTCAATTATCCAAAAAACAAAAATCATAAAAATCCAATTCACACTGAAGAAAAAAGAAAAAAGAACAGCAACAACATTTATTCTTTTTTTTAATTACAAAGAATCATTGAAAAGACTTGAAAAAACTTGTTTCAATTATCCAAAATAAAAATCCAATCCAATTCACATTGAAGAAAAAAGAACAGTAACAACATTTATTCTTTTTTTTAATTACGAAGAATCGTTGAAAAGACTTGAAAGTTGAAAAAACTTGTTCCAATTATCTAAAATAAAAATTCAATCTACGCACGTTCACACTGAAGAAAAAAGAAAAAAGAACAGCAACAACAATTATTCTTTTTTTTAATTACAAATTGAAAAACCTTGTTCCAATTATCAAAAAAAAAAAAAAATCATAAAAATCCAATTCCAGAGAAAAGAAAGAAGAAATTTTTTCACTCGTTCGATATCAACCCTCGATACGAGGATATGTTCGACTGAAAAGTAAGAGATAAACGTGGAATCACATTTTTCCCTTCCAAAACGAAGGGGTTCCGGGGAAGGAACGACGACTTATTATCATCGAAGGGAGCATTGGCCGCGATAAAGTGTCGGAATCCAGCGAGGAAACAGGTATAGGCGAGTGGTAGCGAGCGGTTGGTTGCATGGTACCGCCAGATTTTTCTCGCGTCCGGTTCTTACGACCGCTCGTCAAGCTAAACATCACTTTGTCCGTGGCCACGCATTAAACTTACAACAGGAAACGGGTCTCCTCGGATTATTTATAGCCCGTTCGCATGCGGTGGTTAAGCGTGTTACCCGTTATTTCATCAACTAGCTCGCCGCGTAATGAATAATACGATTTTCAAGGGCCGCTCGATCCTCCCCCCCCTCCCCCGGTTTATCGAGAGCGCTTTATCGATGCCACACCCCGAACTCGACTCGCTCCCCTCCTCTCGTATTCTTGTCCCCGTCTTCCCTCGTAATAAATAACACGTATAGAACGCGCAACCGTGTACACGTGCTTTTTTATAAGGATAAATTGAAATTACTATCGTGGAGGAAGTTGGTGTGGCGTTTCAATAAAGGCGCGGTATTCGTTTGAACCTATCGCCGGGTTCTCTCCTTGTTGTTGTTCTCAAGTTTTGACGATTATTGCGATTACGTAGACGCAGAGGACGCAGCTCGAAACGTTTTAGTTTTTTATCGTGATTGGAATTGTTATAATAAACATTTTGTTACGATGAGAAGTTTCGTGCGAACATCATCGTTTCGATATTTGTGGAGAGTTTTGGTACGTGATTATTATTGTTGGATTGCGTTCTCCCCGTCTCTCTCTGCCTCGGTGGAATTGTTTTCATCTTCCGTCCATGAATGATGCAGAGAGCATAGGGCTACTCGTCGGATAATTGAGATTATTATTGTAATATCGTCTCCGTTGCATTATTCAAACGTTTCACAGGCTTTGGTGTTGTTATTTTGATGAGTAAATATTAATTTTTTAATTTTAATGTCGCTCAGAAGGTGAATCCATTCGGAATTGTTCCTCGTTTCTCGCCTTGTTATATTCAATGTTTATCGTTTAATCAAAATATGATTTTCAAGTTTTTGATGGTTTTTGTATCACGCTTTTGTATCATTTTTTTTAAACATATTGAAAAGTATTTAAAAATATCGTTTGATAATCTTAGCACAGTTTAAAATACCTTGGTTGGAATAATAAATCTTTAAATTGTTATTTATTTTTATTTACGTAGGTTTATTAATTTTAATCGTGTGTATATGTGCGATGTTATTTCAGGGCTTTTTATCCCAAAATAAAACGTTTATTCTAAGATTGCGAGGATCCATTCCCAATTTCCAACCATTCCAAAACGAGATATTCAAAAATAAAACGACGATTAATCCATTCTAAGATCTCGAGGATCCATCCCAAAGTGAAGCATTTAATCTATCCCTAAATTTCATCAATGTTTTCTATTCCAAAAAATGAAATATTTCTTACAAATATTCGAAAATAAAACAATTATTAATTCTCCGTTCTAAGATCCATCCCTAATGAAAATAAAAATAAAACGTTTCGTTTCAAGATGGCGATTGATCCCCAATACTGGGATGGCTTTCCATCCATCAAATATTCGAAAACAAAATAATTATTAATCCTCCATTCTAAGGTCCCTAATGAAAATAAAATATTTCTGGTACATAAATGTTCGAAAAATAAAACGTTTCATTCCAAGATGGCGAGGACCCATCCCCAATACCGGAATGCTTTCCATCCATCAAATATTCGAAAATAAAACGACTATCCTCCACTCTAAGATCCATCCCTGACAAAAATAAAATATTTCTCGTACACAAATATTTAAAAATAAAACATGTCGTGAATCCATCCCCAATTTTCTCTTACACAAATATTTGAAAATAAAACGACTATTAATCCTCCATTCTAAGACCCATCTCTAACAAAAATAAAATATTTCCCGTACACAAATATGTAAAAATAAAACATGTCGTGAATCCATCCTCAATTTTCTCTTTTCTACACAAATATTTGAAAAATAAAACTATTAATCCTCCATTCTAAGACTCATCCCTAACAAAAATAAAATATTTCTCGTACACAAATATCTAAAAGTAAAACAAGTCGTGGACCCATCCCCAATACCGGCATAGCTTTCCATCCGTCAAATATTCGAAAATAAAACAATTATTGATCCTCCATTCTAAGATCCCTAACAAAAATAAAATATAACGTAAAAATAAACCGTTTCGTTCCAAGGGTCCATCCCCACTACCCTCTTTCCTCGCCATCCGTCAAATATTCGAGGACGATTATGAGAATCCCCTTCCTTCTCCCCCTCCCTTTCCGGACTTTTCAAAAAATTTCTCGAAACGATCGGTCGGGGGGTGCAGAAGTTGCACGTGATCGAGAAGTGGCCCCGTGTGGACGGTGGTAACGGGCTCAGGAACCGTGAACTTGCCCATTAGAATTTGTAAAGCTTCCCCACCGCGGTGAAAACGTGGTCTGGCTCGGCTCTCTCGCTTTGCGCGAGACTTCTCTTCAAGGTTGTCGCGGGAGTTTAACCGGTTCTGAAACTGCACTCTCGCGCCTATTCCTTTGCGTCGTTCCACGTATTACAACGGGAATCATTAATGTCTGTCTGCTTGGGGATCTACTCCCTCTTACTTCCTATATAGAGAGCCCACGAGTCGAGAGAGATTTCCATGGAGGAAGAAGGGGAGGAGTGGAATGAAAATTCGAGAAAGCGGAGGAAAAATTAATCGTTAATTAATGAAAATCGAATCGAAGGATTTGGGCGACCTCGAAAAGTTTACTATCGTCTTTTCCAGTCTTTGATTATTATTGCGTTTTCAATTTTGACCAAGGAGGTACAATTAAAAAATCCTCTCCTTTGAGTCAGATCCAATGAAGCCAGACTATTCCAGGATTAGGTAACAGATTCGGCGTGCTTTTTTCCCTTCTTCTTCCTTTTTCTCCGTCATTGATTTATATTATTGATTTCTATTATTCGTATATTTAAAATAAAATTTCTAAATTTCCTCGCATGTCGTTGATAACGAATCGACACAGCTATTTGTATCGAGCTATGCGTCAATAAATGTGTTACGTTACAGATTTTATACAAGTACAAAAATAATCTTTTCTTCTCATCTCTCTGAATTTCGTTTCAAATTCTATCGTTCAAGCAACAAAATGTTCTTTTTTATTTCGATTCGATATATACATATGAATAATAAATAAACTCACCCGATTATCGAAGCACGGAATAATAATACGCGCACAGCGTGTATCACGCTCGAAAACAATTATCTCGAAAACGATCACAGCGTGCTGCTGCTGCTACGTTCTCCTCGCCTAGCAACGTGCGGTTAACAAATGTGGAATACAAACGGCGGGCGCGCGGCTTTGAAAACTCGGAGAGAATCGTATCGATACGAATATGTCTAATCTGGCGAGAGATTTTTTGTAGAAAAAGAGAATTTTCTGACAGTTTTTCAAGAAAAATTGAAAAAATAAAAGAAGAAGACTTTTTCCTTCTGTCTTATCTTATCTTGTTTATTTCCCGAGTTCAGATGCTTTTACAACTCGTGTCGTTTTCTTCCTCGATAGGATCATACATAATCTCTTTTTCTCGAATTTAGTCGTACGTAAGTTTGATAAATAGCTAAACGAATTCTTTCAACGCGATAAATTGGCCTCGCAGTTTGCCTCTCGCAATTTTGCTTTCCAAGTGGTTTCTAAGTTTGTACAAATCGAGTAACGCAATATCGAGTCTTGGATCTGCGGTGAGTTCAATAATTTGATTTCAAGTATGGATTTATGCTGTTGTGCGAGGATGTAATGACTTGGATTTTCTTTTTTCTTTTCTTTCGTTTCAAAGCGCTAAATTATATTTGGATCGTTGTTATTATGAAAATATGACTTGCACGGAGGATGTATTTTCTCCGTGATAAATTTAATAAAAATGTGCAAAAAGAGGTGTAGATTTATTGCAAAGCAGCATCGTTTCGCGTACGAATTCGAATCGATTTCGGATGAAAACGATATTCGGATTAAAAGGGTCAATAATTTTAACAAAGCCTCAAGTAATCGAATGAAAGATGAAGACGAGTTATTCTCGTTGATCTAATCAACTTTTGACCTCTTATGAAGTATCGATACACACTGGAGAAAAGTTTTAATTGCGTTAGAGTCGAGCACAGAGTCAGTTTCAAAGATTAGAAATTTGGATCATCCTTCTTCTCTGTCTTTTACGAATCCCTTCTTCTTTAGATAGAATTCCGAGAACCCTTGAAAGGATTGGACGATTTCAATCTCTTATTTGTCTTTTTTTAAAAGAACAATTATTTCTCAACAGTGTTTTTCTGTTATAATTACCCGTTATACAACACAAGTGGTATCTGACGATTCCTAAAGCAAGAGACGATCCTCTCGAGCTCGATTTAAAGATAATTAACCGCTGATCATTTTGTAACAGTATCAATAAAATCGTGATAATTTATTTTCCTTCTACTTTATCCGTTTAACTCGCTTTTCTCGATTTTTCTTTGATACGTTTTATTAAAAATTCGCCACCCATTTTCCCTTTTCAACACCATGCTTTTATTTATATATAAATATATATGCTGTTCAGGAAATTGAACAACACGCTGGCTTACATTCCCGATAAGTAGAGATAAAAATTTTCTTCTCGATATCAGTGCCAGTTTCCGCCTCGTTATTTATTTCGTGTCGCATTCGTTCATTCCCCCCCTCTCCTTCTTCATTTTAAACTTTGCCAGCGATTTGTGCCTCGTCGATAATTAATACGAATCTTCTTTTCCAGATGTCTCCACCTCTCGAGCCAAATTAATCGAAAGTGACGGGAGAATATTTGATCAAAACCGTTGAAATAAAAAGCGCGTTTAAATCGTCGTTCGATCGAAGCGTTTTATAAGAAATAACGAAACGAAAGAAGAGAAAAGAAGAAATGTGTTAATTTTGAGGAATAGTTTGCATTGGTGTTATTAATCGTATCCTCCAATTGGAAAGTCAAATACTAGCCAGGGTCTAATTGGAAACTCAAACATTTTCGTTTAATAATTGGATTGGAAAGTCGATCCAATGCGCGCTGCTACATTCTGCAAACAATAGAGCGCATAATATTATCGTCTTGAACGAACTTTCAATCGCAATATGGTTTCGGAAGAAGGAATACGTAACGAACGATCCTAAAATAAAATCCGATTGTTGTTCAAATTTATATTCGATCGAGTAATTTTCATCCTCTTTTATCACACGATATATTTTTCATTTTCGAATATTATCGACTGCTTTTATCATTTTCTTTTAATATGTAAAACTATTATACAGGAGGATTCATTATTTAAACTCAAAATTATTTTGTCTCGAAGCTCAAAACTTTATATTAAAATTCCAACTTGACTTAAGAATTGTTGTAATTATTTTATCTCACTCGATTAATTGAATTATCGATAATTTCGAGAACGATGTTAAGGAGAATAGATGGTAAGAAAAAAAACAAGAAAAGACAAAAATGATTCATATTTTCCTCTCCTTACCTTGTCTCTTTACCTAACAATTGAGTTTCACACGTTGCTCACGTATCAACATTTACGTTTATCTCTTCGAGTCGATCTTGCGAACTCGCGAACAGATTTGCATCGTGCGGGATATGTTTATCGTATATACGTCATTGTACATATTTTTTTTTTTGTCATGTCGTTAAACCCATGTACGAGAAACACTCGTTTCGATAATTATCTCCGTTCTTCCCCCTCCAAATATAAATTGACGTTCTGGAAATTGAATTTTCTCCGCGCAAAGATAATCTCTTCTCGAGATCATCGATTCGAATAGGAATTAAAAAACAGGAAATTTTAATACATCGACAAACCTCTATCGATCGAACGTTTAGGAAATGTATACGTGTAAATTGAAAATTTACTTTAATTCGAGTTAAATGTATCGGTTTTCAACGTTCTCGATCATCGTTCGATTGAAATTAATCATTTCTCCCCGCCACGGCGATAGTTGACCCATAGATTTTTCTAATAAAATCCGACGGGCAGGAGTTGTTGATCGACATTTTTTCCATCGATACGTGGCGTTTTTTTCTGGCGCGCATCTGGAAAATGATGTTACACGCGCTTTATTGCTCTTCCAGGAATTCGATATCGGCGTTGTGAAGTACAATGATCGATGGCAACGTTGTCTCTCCACTCGTGCGCTCATTGTCTTTGTTCACCCGCACGGATTACAAACAAATTAATACATCGTCGAAAATTATAAAACCTGGTTTGAAATTTTAAATCGTAGAAAGGAAAAAAGAAGCAATATTGCAATTAATTGTACACTATGTGTATATATATATATATTTTTTTAATTTTAAGCTTAAGATTTTAAGTTTTAAGTAAATTAAATTAATCCATATAAATATATATATACATGTTCAATAATTTGATTTTGAGTTAAATAATGCGATTTTTTAAAGTTGGAGTTCACGCTGTTACTTTTTTCTTTTTTACAAAAGATTTACAAGATACAATGGATAGAGTAGGTTTTTCTAATTCGGTTGAAAGCGTGTTCGAGGGAAATCAATTTATCGGAGTGACAAGAAGAAGAAGAAGTTTTAAGGCGAGGCCAAAGTGATTATCGAAAGATTTACGTTTCGCGGTATCGAGACAAGTAAATTTTCATTACAAAATTAAATAATTGCAGGTAAAGATCATTTTCCCCTCCTTTCTTTCAGAATTCTCACTCACAGCTATTCGTAAACAAAAGCTATTCGTAAATTTTGGATAATGAAATTTTGGAAATGACTTCACCACTCGACGGTCGAGGAAAGAGAGAATGAAAGAAAAGAGTGAGTGGGAGAGCAAGAGAAAGAAAGAGAGAGAGAGAGGAAAGATACGAGCGGCCGAATTGATCGAAAGTCGAGAAACGTTAACACGTTAATACGTGGCATATCAAGCGGACGAATCGATGAATGGAAATGATAAATTCGACAAAGTGTGGCCCGAAACGCGATTTATATTCGCGCGGAGACACTTTTGAGGAACCGACTTAATGATATTTCCCGAAAAGTAGCCCTTTCGGAAGATGTACCTGGCTCTCTCACTCATGATAGGTAGCCGACGAATTGGTTAGATTCTGTTTAAATTGCCACATGACCGCTGAACTACGTGCGTAACTCGTGTTGTTTGCCCATTAATGTCGATCATTTCAAGTATGCGCATCTATGTCACGTATGCCCGGTAGATCCATCCCACCTTTCAATCGTGCCACTTGCTGCTCTGCTCCACGTCCATGAACTCGATTCGCGAATAGTGTACTGCTCCGTGTCCCCCGAGATCTCGTTTGAACGCAACGTAACGTAACTATTTCTACCTACGACTATTTCTCACCTCGAATTATGCATGGTGGTTTCCATGGTGGAAGAAGCTCGTGTGTCGAACGGTAACTGTAGACGATAATTAAACAAGATTTAGATTAAGTCGTTAATCGAGTGCCAGCTGATATGAAATATGTGTAAAGGGATCGGAGAATATGTCCTTTTTGTTAGTATATATATATAGATTTTGGTAGATTTCGTTGGACAGGTGGCTCTAAGATATATATAAAGCATTATTCCTTGAAACAAATATAGATTTCATTGGCTCTAAAATATATATATAAAGCATTATTCATTGAAAGAAATATATATTTCGGTAGATTTCATTGGGCAAGTAGCTCTAAAATGTATATAAAATATTATTTCTCGAAATGAATATATATATAGATTTCGATAGATTTCATTGGACAAGTGGCTCTAAAATGTATATAAAATATAATTTTCAAAATATAGATTTCGATAGATTTCATTGGACAAGTGGCTCTAAAATATATTTTTCGGAACGAATATATATATATAAATTTCGATAGATTTCATTGGGCAAGTAGCTCTAAAATGTATATAAAATATTATTTCTCGAAATGAATATATATATAGATTTCGATAGATTTCATTGGACAAGTGGCTCTAAAATATATATAAAACATTACCTGTCAAAATATAGATTTCGATAGATTTCATTGGACAAATTGCTCTAAAATACATATAAAGTATTATCAAGAAGCTCTAACATGTATATAAAATATTATTTCTCGAAATGAATATATATAAATTTCGAATATATATAAATTTCATTGGATAAGTAGCTCTAAAATATATATAAAACATTACCTGTCAAAATATAGATTTCGATAGATTTCATTGGACAAGTGGCTCTAAAATATATTTCTTGAAAAGAATATATATAGATTTCGATAGATTTTATTGGACTCTAAAATATATATAAAGTATTATTCCTTGAAACAAATATATATTTCGATAGATTTCATTGAACAAATAACTCTAAAATACATATAAAATTTTCTCGATATATATTATAAATACATATAAACATTTCTCGAAACAAATATATATAGGTTTCGGATAGATTGGACAAATGACTCTAAAATATTTATAAAACATTATTACATCAAAATATAGATTTCGATAGATTTCATTGGACAAGTGACTGTAAAATATTTATAAAACATTATTTCTCAAAATATAGATTTCGATAGATTTTATTGGACAAATGACTCTAAAATATTTATAAAACATTATTGCATCAAAATATAGATTTCGATAGATTTCATTGGACAAGTGGCTCTAAAATATATATAAAGCATTATTCCTTGAAACAAATATAGATTTCATTGGACAAGTGGCTCTAAAATATATATGAAGCATTATTCCTCGAAGCGAATATATATATATATATATATATACGTATGTAGATTTCGGTTTCGGATTTTATTGGACAATTGAGCATTGCGGCATCGTCCGGGGTCTTAATTTTCAAAAGAATGGTTTACTATTGAAGGATCATTTTAAAAAAAATTCGAAAGGAGCGGAATGCCTAACAATCTTGTAATCAAGCAATAAAATAGCTTCTGCTACGAGGGACGTTCTGACGTAACCCTTTGCACAATGCTTCCAGTCATCGATGTTCCGAAACACGTATAACCCGACCGATCTTTTTTCTCTTTTCTTCTCTTTTTTATTTCCTCGAGCTTTTCTCAGTTTCGCAATATAATACACGATAATGAAAAATGTATCCTTGGCAAACGATCCATCGACGATGATAACAAGTCCTTCCTTCTTTTTTTTTTTTATATACATTTTACGAAACGACTAGAAACAACGAAATAATTTAACGATCGTTATCCTCGATCGAACGTGCAATTTTTTTCCTCCGTTTATTCCTCCCTTAATGAACTAATTTGCCCGATATATAGCTTGCTGATTGACAGAGATTTATGACCGGATCACGAAAATTGTACGCCATGCCTCCAATTTATCGTCGATGAGAGAGGCATTTGATAAGCGTGGGACTTGTTGCTTATTGGGTTAGATTCGGGTTAGGACTTGTTGCTTTTCCCTTTGTTTACACTTGATGACGTATGAAACGAGATCCATATAGGCGAGAATCGTTGTCTCTCGCCACGATCCTTGCGTATTTTCCAAATTTTCCAAATTTTTCGATTCTATCATATCGCTGTATAATATTAATTTGATCTTTTTTTTTTTTTTATATATATACTTCTTATAATTTTTTCTTCTTATATCTCTTTTTTCTTTTTTCCTTCGTGTTATTGGAAGCACTTATTCATCCATCAAGTTGATTACATCATTTTATGAATATTGTACGAGCGTTACGCAGTATGTTTGTCGCACGATCACTAATGATTATCAAAAATATCGTTGTTCATTCTATATGTGAAGTGAATAATTAAGATATGCACCTCTTAAAATAAACGACAAATTAAACAATTACGCGATAAAGTACGCGAGGTATTTCCTTTTTTTTTTTTTTTTACGAATATTTTTCTTAATGAAAAGAAAACAACGACGACAAGAGAGAAAATTATTCGTATCAATTTTCTATTTTCTTTGCATTCGAATTTAAAATTGCCCATATTTAGATCACCGCTACGTTTAAAGGAAAATTAAAAAAAAAAAAAAAAAGAAGAAGAAGAACAAACAAGACCCATATTGCGATTGCACAACGGTAATTAAAAGAAAATTAAAAAAAAAAAAAAAAAAAACGAAAAACAGTTTCGTTCGAGCAGTTCTCATCCATGTTTATCCGTGATATAATTAATCGGAATTTCCTGCGTAGCCAAAAGCAATTATAAATAATATAAACGGTCTATTTATTATGCTTATAATTAACAAGCCAATTATATCTCTTGGAAAGTAAACTTCGTTATATAAATTATGCCTCGTGTATCGTCTCTCAATTTTGTTCATTTTTCAACTTTGAAAGATTTATACAAAAATTATTTTGTATGATCAAAGCGTTCAGAAATTGTCATCGCGAATTGACGTATCTCGTACAATTATAGTACAAATGCTTGGCCATCGTCCATTTTTCAAGGCGAGCGTCTTTCTTTACTTTTGGAACAATGGAAAAAGAAAAAAAAAAGGAGAGATCATCGAGGAGAAGTAAAGGTAAACGAGGAAAATGTTTTAACGCAGTTTTTTCTTTTCTTTTTTTCTTTTTTTTTTTTAGCAGGTAAAAAGCTCGCTCGAAAGAAAGGCACTCTTCGATGGCATCAAAGAGTAACGCGACGACAGCTTTGAAGGCCATTTCGTAAAATTTCTAAAATTGCACGTGAAGTAAAATTGTATTGTGTGCTGCGACACGACTGCAACTTTATAACTCCTCTCAGAAAGTGTATAATATTAAAAGTTAACATTCACATAAATTATATATTGTACGTGATTAATTAATATTTATATTTTCAAGTTTTTACACGTGTATTTGCACGTTGCCTTAATCGATTTGAAATAAAAACAAAATACGAACGATCGATCCGTTTTCGAGAAAAATTTGAAAAAATGACCGAAGGTAGGAATTTTTGAACAAGCTATTCGTTGCTTCATCATCCCGGATTGAAATTAATATCAATTTCTTGATTGTACGTTGAAAAGGTTTAGTTTCTTGATTTCTCAAGGAAAAGAAACGAATAATAATGCAAACTCAGGATGCAAACAGCATGTACTGTAATTTCTTGGCCGTTGCCTCGATAATGAGTCGGTGAGTCAGTTATTTAACACTAGCTTCATCCTCGGCTTGTTTGTTCGATCTATCTTTAGAGGACGAATTATCCTTGCACAAGTGCATGTTGGAATAATCGAGTAGATGAATTCTTTTTATTATCTCTTGGTTATTAAAATTTTTTTTTTCTTCCGCGAAACTTCAACCATTTGTCACGATTCTTAATTATAACCGAACAAATTCATTTAAATCTATTTCGTGCTAATTTCGTTCTTCCTCTATTGACGAAGTTTAGAGCAGTGGCTCTCAATCTCTCAAGTAACTGTCCAGAAAGAAGCGAAAAGAATCGATCGTAAGACGACGTTGAATATTATTTATTGGCAAAGAGAAAAGAAATTTTTATACAATTTTCTATTCGTAGAAAGAATTTTATATATCTTGATTTTCTACGTTACTTTATTTATTATTAATCGATATTATTAATAATATAATATATTTATAAATCAGTTATTCGATTCGATCTTTCTATAAATTTCAAGCATGCATGATATTTGGATAAAATGGACGATTTTGCTTCATTTTAATTAATCATAAATTCAAAATATCTTCGAATTTTGAATATTTCTTATCTTCCACCTACTAAACAAAAATAAATTTCTCCTCTTCATCCAAGAATAAATTAATACGATTTATTTATTATTCTCCGATTACTTTTTAAAATAATTATTTATTTATTTATCGTCTATACTGATTCATAGCAATCAATTTTATCGATTCGACAAGATCAATGAATTTTTCATAGTTTTTTCACTTGCAGAGCGAAGAATAAATTGCTGTTTTTTTTGAAAATTTTGAATAACAAATAAATTTCAAAAAATTTCAACCAACCTTCGAATTTCGTTCAACACTTTTCTCTCCTCGCTCTCAAAATTTTGTTAAGATTCGAGTCACGGTAAATAATAATCGATCGTTTAACCATCGACTCGTCTAAAACACGTGGCATTACACGAAGACAATGCCGTTTGCGAAATTGCTGGTCACCGTATTCCTGCTCCATAATTCATTTCACCATCATGCAAATGGCATATACATATGTTTTTTCTCTTTTTTTTTCGCGATACATGCACAAAACAAATTGCGCATCGATTCGACGACGATCGAACGAAAACAACTTTAAAAAGGAAACAATCCTCGACAAGTTCGAAACTATTCCATATAAAGCTTTCCATTGTTTTATGAAACGAAATATAAAAGGTTTTGCGATACTTGCACTTTTAAAATAAATATGAATAACTTTCTAAGATCGATCGAAATTTCTTTTAGACGTATATTTTTTTAAATTATTTCCTGAAAATTAATTCGATACTCAAAAATTTTCATGAATTTATTCACAAGATTGTGATACTTGAAACATCTTTTAAAACATCTGAAACACATTTCAAGATCGAAATTTCTTCGGAATTTTAGACGTGTATTTTTTTAAATTAGAAATTATTTTTTCAAAATTAATTCGATACTCAGAAATTTTCATGAATTCATCGACAACACTTGAAATATCTTTTAAAACATCTGAAACACATTTCAAGATCGAAATTTCTTCGGAATTTTAGACGTGTATTTTTTTAAATTAGAAATTATTTTTTCAAAATTAATTCGATACTCAAAGAAGACTATCATCAAAATATAATTTTCATGAATTTGTTGATTTTTATTCACATTGGAACTTTAAACTTCGAGTAGAGTAAACTTTTTAAAATTATTTTCTCAAAATTAACGATAGAAAGACTGCCAAATCAAAATATAATTTTCACGAGTTTACTTGTGGCAATAAAACAAGTTTGCACATCTTAAAATTATTACGACTTTTCGTGATCTTTCTTTAAAATACTCTGCAAAGTTGTGTATCCACCTTTAACCTGGATTTTTCGCGTATATTTAGTTACGATAATAAATGGATGACAGCCTCGACGTCATCCCCCTTTTTCCGTTTTATCGATAAAACTTCCCTAATTCTAGACCGGCTTAGACTATTATTAAAGCCGAGCGGTGGAACTGCGAACAGATCACAGAGTTTTGTGTACGCAAGCCCCTCTGCTTAAAACCAATTCCAAAGACGGATGGAATGGATGACCCGTATTCATTTGCCCCTATCAACTAACCTTGCCTTACGTCGTGCGCGTTGACCATCGCAATTTCCTTAATATCAGTCGAGAAAACGCGCCTCCTTTATCTCGACAACGAGTCCCCTCTCCCCAAGCGTTAAGGAAATCCGTATACGACGATGACACGCCTCTATCGGCCTGCTTTATTAATGTTAACCACATGTTCGAACGATAAGAATGATTTATAATTGTGGGACGATCGAAGAATCTATTTAAAATTGGGAGAGGAAGGAAAAAAGGAAGGTAACTTTAACGATATAATAAATAATATTATCAAGAGATTAAATTTAATATCAATATTGTGTGGGTAAATTGATACGTACACGTTTAATGCTTAGATTATTTGAATAGGCGACCGAAGAATTTGTTTAAAATTGGAAAGGGGAGGAAAGTTAATTTTAACGATATAAATTGGATAAATTTGTACACGTTTAACGCTTAGATTATTCGAACTGTGAATTTGTGGGACGATCGAGGAATTTATTTAAAATTGGAAAGGGAAGAAAAGTTAATTCTAACGATATAATAAATATTATTTCAAGCGATTAAATTTAATATTGTGTATATAGGTGTATAATGCTTAGATTATTCGAATTACGAGTCTAAATGCAGGCAAGGTGTATAATAATGATAGGTCAATAATAATCAATGGAGCATCTTTGAAAGAACGATTATGAAAGGCTGGGAGCGGGGCAGAGATATATATTATCCATTCTGTCTATGAATGGGCTTATCTATAATACGAACTTCAATATTTGCTTTACAAATCAAATCGAGTGAGAACAAATATATTTTTTCTATACTTACTTTTGTATCTGTTTTGACTTCGCGTCGAGTATCGTGCATGATTCAAGTAGTCTAAGCATTGCATATAACCAACCTTTTCAATGAATTAACGCTTCTACCTTTTCTATCGATTCAAAAATGTTTCACGAATATATCAATTCTGTATACGAGACCTATATATATATATACACTCTTATTTCTAGTATAATTTAATTCAATGCTCTAATTCTGATTCATGCGAACCTGATAATGCACGTTATCGGGTATATTCCACGATACGCGTGAAATGCATCGTGTTTAAAAAAAGAAGACATCCAATCCAACATGAACAAATCCTATATGCTTGCACGTTATAATATAACCTGAAACAGTTCTTCCAATTTACACTGGACACACTGATAAATCGCTATAGAAGAAATATATTAATTATAATTATAAATATAAATATTGGAATATTTATCGTTATTAGATTTCTGGTATACCTATGAATCAATTGCTTAGGCCAACGTAGTATACGTCATCGTGTCCTCTAGGAGGTAGGTACACGTCTTTGAGTTCGAATTTAGGTCATCAACCTCTCGGCCCTCGGTCTATCGGCATCCAGTGAATTGGACCATCTGTGATTGCTATTAGCGATCACGGTTAGACAGGCTCTATTCGAACCAGTGTTTCTCTAATTAACGAGACATTCGTATCAATGGATCGTTATGACGAAATCTTGTTCGTGAAGAGAAGAATATATCGTTTCCGTGGACATCTGGCATAGCCAAGACACTCTAAAAAGATAAATTGCAAAGATATGTTGAATTAAATCGAATTAAATTTTATATTTCGTATGAGAATTGAAATTTCTTACTGTTATATATATTGTGTGACAAGAAATGAATGACTCGATCTAAAATCTAACCTGCAATACGTGTAAATGGAACAAACCTAATACTGTATATATATATATATATATCACAGACAAAAATAAATTCAACTCGAAATTTCGTATGGAGATACGAGAATTGAAATTTCTTACTGTTATATATATATATTTTTTAACTGTAATGAATCTAATTCCGTGTGATAAGAAATGAACGACTCGATCTAAACCTAACCTACAATACGAGTAAATGGAACAAACCTAATACTGTATATATATATATATCACAGACAAAAATAAATTCAACTCGAAATTTCGTATGGAGATACGAGAATTGAAATTTCTTACTGTTATATATATATTTTTTTAACTATAAGCGAATGAATCTAATTCCGTGTGACAAGAAATGAACTAATACTGTATATATACATATATCACAGATATAACCTAATACTATATATATATATATCACAGACAAAAATAAATTCAACACGAAATTTCGTATGGAGAGAATTGAAATTTCTTACTATTATATATATATATTTTTTAACTGTAATGAATCTAATTCCGTGTGACAAGAAATGAATTCGACTGACTATCTAAACCTAACCTGCAAAACGAGTAAATGTAAAACGGAACAAATTTAATATATAATATATATATATATCACAGATAAAAATAAATTTGTCAATTCGAAATCTAAATCTCTTTATTCCATTCCATAAAGATGACCAGAAATTCGATTCTGCTTCGAGTGATAAACTCGATAATTATTGATTGACTGATCATCATAATTGATCAACAATCTCGAAAAGTTGCTTTATATTATTTCTCGTGATATAATTCTAATATAATTAGCAGGGAGGAAAGCGGTCTCGTTCGTTTCCTCGAACAAAGTTTCATTGAATTTTCCGTGAAATTCCGTATTTCTCCACCGTCCGCCTGTCTCCGTATTTCGCAACGCGGACAGTATTACTACGGGTGTCTGGTAATAGAGTTATTATCAGGTTGAAAGCTGTCTTGTGCATCGGCCGAGAATTACAAACGTCGTACCTGAATGGGTTTCTTTTCTACGAAAATTGAGAGCTCCCGAATTAAATTTTCATTTCTGATTTATCTCCCCATTTTCATCATCATTTGAAGAGAAATCTTGAACTGAACTCTTATCCGAGGATTAGCTCCGTTGAGCTATTGTTACGTGGTTATTTTTAATCGAGAAAGATTCTCGATTCTCTTTAACAGAGTTTCCAGCCAAATATATAATATAATATATAAATATAAATATTCTTTGATTTTTTAAAATTTCAAAAAAAAATATATTGGACGACGTTTATCGATTAAAAAGAGAAAGGACAAAATAATTGGATGGAAAACTTTCGAAATCCAATTCAATTTAGATAAAAATCTTGTGGATTCCGAAAGATGTAATTATACAAGGCGAGATCCCATTAGAGGAATGGCTCTCTTCGTTCTAATTTTCCTAATGAATTCCCGCTTTCAACGGATCGATCTTGATCGCGATTCGAAACGCCCACGACGTCCGGCCATCCATCCGGTCGTTTCCGGAAGTAGGCGTAGGTGACCGAAATTGATACGAAGGAAATACACCGAATCCACAAGATCTCGCTTACCTCGCTCGTTCGACGCAAAAGGGAGGGGAGGGCGCCACCCGTTTCGAACGCGCCACCAAACAATGTTATCGTTTTTAGTTCGATAGCGATTCCGTCGACTCCTACACGCGTGTCCTCCGACAAGACACGAAATGCGAGCAAGAGAGAGAGAGAGAGAGAAAGGAGAAAATTTTATTTAACGCCCGGGAGAGGAAAAATTCGTTGTCGATTCGAAGGCTCGAAACAATCGCCCAGAACGAGTTTGCTCGTGACGACACATAACGTTGCACGCCTACGTAGGAAATCGTTAGGAGCGATTACGCGAAGTATTACTGGAAACGGAATATTATTGAATTTGAGTAAGAAGAAGAGCCCTTTTCTCTCGTATATTTTCTCGAAACGTGTAAAATATGTTTTACGTGTGAAATATGTACAGCGGTGCTTAGAGAGATTTATTATGATTGATTAAGGAGGATCGAGTTGTTCGGATAATGAAGTAATTATATAGCTAATACATAGAAATTACGATTATTTATCAAATATCGTTGAAATATATAATTACGCGAAATATAATGTAATTTGTACGTCAAGCGACGTATGACGTATCATTATGTGATTCCAAAAAATTATAAAGTTGAGAATAAAATTATTTTTCGATACGAGTAAACTTTTTTTATTGGAAATGGAATATTATTAAATTTGAGCGGTAATTTTGTATAATTAAGATCGTAGAAATATAAATACGAAAAATATACAATTTGTATATCAAGCAACTCCTGTATCGTTATATTGTCGATTCGAAAAAATTATAAGAAGAGTAAAGTTATTTCTATAAATTTATTATTCGAAGCATCGAATAAGCTACGATTAATTGTAGAATGGCTAAGATTACATGATTATTATTTAAATTACTGACATTATTCGATATATTAATCGATCAATTTTTCACCTCAACCGAACCGGTATCAATAATTGACTTTTTCTACCAATACTTTATTAGAGATAAGATAATTCTAAACAGAAGTTAACGAAGCCAATGTTTACAGTAAATAAATAAAGTAGTAGATAAGTAAATTGGATTTGAACTCGAATTTACAATTTCTACTTCGATTTATTTTTTCATTTTTCTTTTTTCCTTTTTGATATTTCAATTACACATACATAGCGATTACCAATTGATCGATGATCGCCGCTGTTCGTTTGTCGCCCCATCGAAATTTTCCAAATGGCCGGTGAATTCACATACAAATTGAAAACGGCGATCTCGTTTCGGTTCCCCACGGTTAATTTGGAAGCCAGACAGTGTCTTCTCTCCCCGATTCTTATCAAACAGAAACGCGCACCCGGTACACTTCGTGTACTTATGGTAATGTATCCTCTGCGGAAGTGCATATTAATGTTGTGCATCAACGTTGCCAACGCGCGACAAGTGAAATTGTTTTTAAACAACGCGTGACTTTATCGCCGGAACGAATCATAATGGGTAACGTGAAACAATTTACGCTTTGCGGAACATTTAGAAACACGTTTTACAAACACATTTACAACGCCTCAGATCGATATTTCAATTCTTCGATAAAAAGTTCACAGTTACTCATTATACTCGTACAAGAATAGCCTTGATACATTTATATATACGAGTTTTTCGTAAATATAAATCCTGGTGTGGTTAGATATTTTTTTGTCGCTTCTTAAAAAATACGCAATTAAAAATTGGATTACATTTCGTTAAATTATGCGTTAAATTAATTTGAAGGGAAAAAAAAGGAGAGATACGTTAATGCATAACGTAAAAATACAGCTACAGATTTCAAATATAATATTCGATATAATGTGATTAATTGATTACTTTTTCTCTTTTTCTTGCATCTCTTGATTTACCAAATCGAAATCCACGAAAATTTATAACAAGATCAGATTTGTTTTTGTTAACTTTTTTTTTTCGATCGAAACGAAATTTTATTTTATTCAGACCCGTATCCATTTTTTCCTTTTTTCCACGAGGCGAAGGGAGATAAAGGCTATTGCCGTGGCGACGATTTCGTTTCGACGTTGCCATCTACGCGAACGATAAACACGTAAAGATCTCTAGCGCGCTACGTTTTGCTACGGTAATCGAGTCTCGATGAATCACTCGTATTAAACAGTTGCATCGATTTTCTTCCCCCCTACCTTGGCGCCACGACAACTTTGCAACACGACAAAGGTTCGTCGACCGTTCATCCCGTATCTTCTCCTCAGGTTTAGAGCGATTAATTATATAGTCTGGCGCAATCGTCTGGCAAGGATCGCGAAACGGTGTCCCATTATTGGGACACTTTCGAAACACTTGAGCAACTATGCAACATTAGATCGTCGAGAGAATAAAAAATAAGTTTATAATGACACGAGCGTAATGTTAAACTTAACCTAAATTTAATCAGAATTCAATTCTTATTATACATCGGATCGTAGCTCGGGTCTAAAAATCCGATTTATATATGATATTCGTGAATGAAATAAACGTAACCAAAAAAGTGGTTCGTATCCAATCTAAATCAAGATGTCTGCTCCCGCCATAATTTAAACGTAACAGGTCAACCGTGGTCGAAATTCAATCAGAATTTAACTTTGCAACGAGCGTAATTTCGTTTCCGTATATATCCAAATAATTCAAATTTGGATGAACATCAAATGATTAAAAAAAATTATTTATACGATAAAAATTTTTAATACGAAAACTTTTGACAAGAATTATCTTCGAGTTATTTCTTGAATATTCGCAAAGGTTGGAAAGTTGTTCAGAAAAAAAAAAAGAAATAACGAAACTAGGGCTGTCTCATTACCATTTGATTCATTACTTCTATATGAAGTGCGTGCCAAGCTGGAAAATGGAGCTCGAGAATATCTTCGACTGGTTAATTTTTTTTTATCGTACGTAAAAACGTTTCGAATAATTAACGTGTAATTAATATTACTCCGATTTTCCATTTTAAATTTTCTAATTAAAATTCGACGGAACGTTGTTGATAATTACGCTCAACCCTTTCTTACGCCTTCTCGCAACTTCCATTAGGATTTCGATCAATCCGTCCTTCGGTTTCGTCCCTATTCGACATAATCGAGTTTCCCCGTTATTACACGCGCATTATTTCGAATAACGCTATATACGTCACGCTCGAGTACGCAACAGTAGAATTTCAGTACTAATAAACTGAAATGTCGAGTGTAAAGGATTACTTGCTTTTTTCTTATTTTTCAATCGACGACTGCTTAAATAATCAATTTAAAATAATTCTTATTTATCTATCCTATAATAATCGAGATATCAATAAAACTCGTTATTTAAAACTTCCGTTTCGAATGTGAATTGTGCGATGCACGGCGGGTTGCTCGACGCCAGGAGCAACCAACTCCGCATCTTCAATTTCTATTTGACGAAAAGAATAAAGTAAACCTATTAACCTAATGTACGTCTCGACAATCTTTTTTTACTTCTTATTAAATTTTCTCTGTTTACGAATTAATCGTTTAAAATATATATTTACGTACAATTTAATTTAAAACGATCGAAAAGCGTTCGATAATTTTGAAAGCGGTCAGACTATGCATCATAATGACGATAAGAATATCTAGTAGGAAGTTTACATCGTTTCCAAGTTTGCATGTATAAAGTAAATCCGTGACGTTCTATTCGTCCTCGGGTAATAATCATCGGAAGCTAATATCGAGTTTCGCGTTATATGCCCTCCCGGCATAATGTTGCCCAACTTCTCCCCCGTTGACGTGCAATCCAACTTCCAGAAACTCCAATTGCCGTCTCTACGTATATCGTATTAAGTCGCGATACAAAGTGCCGTGCCAATTTCGAACGGTTGTTCTCGCCGCTGCTCCCGTTCCTGCTAATAACCGAGCGCCCAAGAATTGTTCGACCAGTGAAACAGGCCTTTGTACGGTCCTCTGGAAATGATATGTATATACATACGTGTATATGTGTGTGTGTATATACGTATAGAAAGCCTCAAAGAGCAGCTTGAGATAATACCAGTTGAGGGAGGGGGGAGAAGAAGTTGGCTCAGATCCAGACTCGGTGTTTTACTTGCGAGTTGCAGTTGTAAACTCTTGGCTTGCGAGCGTGACATTCGATTGTCCACCGTTTCCATCGTGGAATATAATAATTAAACGCAAAGTTTACAAAGATATCTATAATTCCTGTCTAGTTAATATCGATTTTCAAAGTTTCGGATTAATCGTTGAGCAAGTAATTTGAATTTATAATACATGTACGTGAAGGATAAAGTAAAGTACCAGTTGAGTGGGAATAGACATGTATGTAAATATGTATAATGATTTGACTCGATAATTAGATTCTCGGATCTTAAATATTATTCGCGATTTTTATATAATCGTCAATTTCATATTCGTTTAAATTCTTCACATTTACCGGGATAATTTCTATTCACGGTGAATGATATCGGCCCGATCTTTCCGCATTCGCGGGCTAAAATTAACCCGTCCTTATTGATTTTCCGTGGCCAAAGTAGTCCGCCGATTAAGGAATGACCGGCCTGTAACAGATTCAACGATCTCCAATCGAGCCCCCTCGATTTCACCGTACTCTTGCGCAAACGTAATCGCGATCCTCGTTTCGAGACTCGTTGAAAGGATTGTCAGCTAACTTATCCTAGTTACTCTCGATCCCTCGGTGTGATAACGATATATTGATTAGAGTTTCCTTTTTTTCTCTTTTTGCCTCGTTGCATGGATCGAATTAAGAATCGATTAATTAAATCGATAATATCTTTCCTTCTTCTCGTATGCTTATATACGTATTATATTCGTAAAACGTCTTGGCAAATTTTTATCAATACAAAAGTGCAATTTAAATTTGCACCGAGTATTATACAAATATGTACCGAAATATTCCGTTTCGATATTCAATTTCTTTAGAGTCTTTAAAAAAAATCGAAAAGAAAAATCGAAGCATCCAATCCAATCCAATTGATGCATTAATTTTCAGAGGTTGATCGAGAGGGAGGGGTCGAAACTGGGCGGAATGATGCCCAGATCCTGATCGCGGAGCATCACGGGCCCCGTAGGGGTGGGGAGGTGGACGGAAGAAGAAGACGGTAGAAGAACGGCCGGCAGCCGCCGTCGGCCACGACCTCGACGAGACCTGCCCCGTGGTCCTGGAGGGGGTGGTGGTGGAGAATGAGCATGTTGAGCATATTGCGTAGAAATTGGGCACTACGGGTGTCGGTGGTGCTCAATATCTGCGTGTTGCTCTACGTATGCGCCCATTACGGCTCCTCCGGGCCCTGGATCGAGGAGCCGCCGACCAACTGGGCGGCGCCGCTGCAATCGGAGACGTTCGGCGGCGTTGAGCCGGTGAACGGCACCCAGAAGGGCGCCGCCACCTCGTCAGCTGTGCCCACGACCAAGGAGGGCGCGGGCAAGGGCGCCCGTAACGGCAACAAGACCGGCCAGATAAGGGCGAGGCATCTCGTTACGAGGCCGACGACCAACGACGAGGCCAGGCCTGACCCCGTCCACGGAGCTGAATCGCGCAGGCGTAATCAGACGGTGAGTCCATTTCTTTTCTTCGGCGCCTTTTTGAGAGAGAAAAAAAAACCTTTGCGCTCGAGGCCTCTCCCGGACCAACAGCTACACACGATTTCAATCGCACCCGGTCGACGTGTATAAAACTCTTTTTTAATATTTTGTGCGTCTTTATGCGCGAGGAAAGAAAATTTGGATATTAAAGCGTATATTTCGTGCGATTAAATGTCGTTTAACGTCTTTCATCTTTCTTATTTCGTTGAGAGTGCTGTCTATTATTTTTCCATCTTCTTACGTTATATCTCTATCTTCATCGCTATTTTCCCTTTCTCTATCGTCAATTTCTTAATGAATAGAAATAACACTTTCGTCACTACGGGCCATTATAGTCGCTCTACATAAAATTAACCATTGATATGTTATGGACTGTATAAAATGCGAGTTATTGTATATCGAGTTTTGTTTTTATTATTTGTTTCTCGCGAGATTCCTCAATAATAAAAGTCACCAAAAAAAAAATGCCGTAAACGCTGACGATTTTCTCGAGTATTGTGCACATTTTTGGCAGCGGAGAAATTGCTCGTAGCGAAAGGGTTTTGTGCATCTTTATGAAGGAAGAAAATTTGTCGAATATTAAAGTATACGTTGTCGTGCGATATTTTAATAATAAAGTAATTGCTCTCATATTGTCCATTATCTTTCATCTTCTACCACATTTTCCTTGTTTCTGTCGTCAATTTTTTAACGAGTAGAAATAATTATTTAATAACGGAAAATCAAACTCATCCTCGCTCCGACTAATTTCATTTCACTTTATTCCATGCTTACAAAACTCAAAAATATTTTTGAAAATAATGTTACTGTTGTCAAACTCGAACTAACGTAATTCGATTAATTTGAGATTAAAAAATCTAACCATTCGATAGTATATTATTCTATTCGTGAAGCGATATTTTAGAAAAATCCAACATAAATAAATATTCTCGACGTTCAAACCGAGTGGTGCCTGAGAGTCACCATTGCTGAGAGCAGAGTTAAAATGTTCGAATGATTTTTTTTTTCGTAACTATTTTATTATAGTTACGATTATATTTGCGATTTATTGTTACGATTAACAAGTTATCGTAGTAATTTTACACGTAAAATTAAATTTCGATCGATATAATTGTTTGAAATCTGTGATGAAAGATGATACTACGATGTTCTAGATATTGATTGATGTTTATATAAAAAAAAATGGAAGGTCGAGAATGTTTTATGCAAAAAGAGGAAATTATTCAAGCAGCGCGATTTGTTCTTTCTATCGACATTTTCAATTCAATAGACTATTTAAATAGTTAATATTAAAGTAATTGGAAATTATTTCACGATCCATTTAGGCGACATTCTATTGTATGGAGATACGGTTGGACGATCGGGAGATCTAGGTTAGGTTTCTCGCTATATCTGGACGGAGAGAACAAGTTACTATAGTAACTGTATTCAATATTTTTTTGATCATTAATTTTTGTTAATTTTCAATCGATGGAAAATCAAGTTTATATACATCAGATTGGATAAGCGCGCGTGCAATTCAACAAAATTGCAATTGGCAAAATCCGTGTAAAAGAAGGAAACGGCATCGTTAAACTTCAGCCAGAAACAAAAGAAAAAGATACAAGTTGGACGAGTGACGGTAATCGTGGAACGATTAGTCTATCCGAGCGGATCGTTCGATGGAAAAATTCGATGAGACGAGATTTCTCCAATTTTGGATCGAACACGATTTATGCACGCTTTATACCGATTCGATTTATATAGGTGTTGATCGATCGATCCGTGAAATTGATCCGCGATAATTCGAGCTAAATAAATCTGGAATTATCTGTGAATAATTCATATGATCGACGATCAAACAAATCGAATTAATTTTAATTTCAATTTGAACCGATTATTATTCCCCAATTTTTAAATCGAATCGTTCTCCTTTGATCCAATTTTCAAAATGGATATTCCATTTAATGATGTTATTACTGGATGGATTAATTATTTTTCCTTTTCGTTCTCACCCATTTCATTCGTTCAACTATGAAATTTTTACCAACGAATAAAATATATCTTGATGATCTCGCTCTTTTCTCCTCTCTTTTTTTTTTTAACCGCATATTTCAACTGTTTACACTCCGATGACTCTGACCTTATATATCAAATATCTTCCACGTCAACGATCGCGTTCGATGCACACACATTTCTTCGGAACAACTGCACAGATATATATATGTATATTATGCTTCGTACTATTCAAACTTTTCACTGTATTTATTTTATTATTATTCACTGTATTTTAATAGGAATACCACGAACTTTTGTTTAGACAAACACTCTCATCCGTAATATTACAAAAATATTACAAAACGATATAGATCAGTACAGATATATTTGTCGATCTAATTATCGAGTTGAGGTTATGCGTTATTTCTTATACGTCCTTCCTAACCCCGTCGATAAAGTAGGAAAATACTAAAAGGATATAATTTTTCAAAAGCGTGTTCGTCAAACTTCGTTCGTTCGACTTAGAGTTACAAATAATTTGAGGGAAAATCTGTAACGGAAGCAAGTAAAGGAGGTTCTTGGATTACAATGTCCATCGTGTACAATTCTATCTTATCTCGTCAGATTTTATCATGGAAATACGTATTCATCGACGAAACGATCGGCTCTCGTCTGAAATTCACTTGTTCGCCATTGGTTGAAAAGTGGCTCGACCTCGTTTAAAATCCTAATCTTTGAATAAGATCAGTCGGGTCTCGAGAGATCACGTCGGATTCAGAAGTGCTTTTGCATTGTCGTGCATAACGATAACTGTGTTCGTGAATTGTGTTCTGTGATGAATATTAACGATGTTTAACTATTATTTTGCTAATCCATAACCACCTTGACAACAATTGAACGATACATAATAGATCTGGAATAATTAAGTTATCGATTAATTTCTGCGATCGTTTATATTGAAAATTCACATGTCATATTTTTCACGGTAGATAAATTCTTTTTTTTTTTTTTTGTAAATTTATTCGTCTCTTCAGAAAAAAGTGTTCCTTTTTATAGCATCATACCTGTATTGCTTTTAGTCTTTTCTGAAATATTCATTCGACACTTAACTGGATCCACTCTACGTTATTTTCAGTATGCGCACGAACAATGTGCATTATCCGTACACGTCTTCCGTTATCATAAATGCGAAACAGAAAACGTTATTAGCCGGAATAGAATAGTTCAAAACATCGAAACGGTACACGTAACGCAATTTTTCCTACATCTTTTCCTACACCTCTTCTTAAAACTCCTTTCAAATTGGGGCAAAATTTTGGCAAACGAAAAATCGTAATTCGCGTATTAGATTTGATGACACGTGTTAAATTCGAGCCTCGAAGTTCAAAAATCTGAATAATACGTCAGCTGAACGAGAGAGATTAAATTTCTCCTTTTCTTTCTTTTTTTTTTTTTGCAAATCGAGCAATTCGTAGCCAGAGAGAAGTACGGAGAGATTAATTCGCGCCAAATCGAGCTCGAAGGCCGGTTCTAATCGCTGTGCAGTTCGATATTTTAAAGAGGGGAACTTCAAACGTCTCTCTCTCTCTCTCTCTCTCTCGCTCTCTTCTTTCCCATTTCTCCTCGTGTAAAATTGAAAAAAAAGCTTTTACCCGGGCGAACGTATCCAACAATAATAGCAACAGGAAACATTGATGATATCGTAAAATTCAGTATGCCATAAAATATACACGTCAAAATTTATATTTATTCCAATAAATATATATATATATATATATAATCAGACAAATTATTCTCTCTCTCTCTGAGGACTCGTATAACTTTAAGAAAAATTTTTTCCCTTTTCAATTTTCAATCAAACTTTATTTTGTATTTTGTATTTCTGATTTTACGGTGCTTATGGATTTATATGAATGAATCGAATCAAAGAATATAATTAATCGACCGATAAGTGGAATTCCACTTTAATCCTATCCTCATCGATATCTGACCTTCCGGATTTAATCTCATTATTTTCAACCCTCTCCGTAGCATCCCACGATATAAGTTCAGATCAAAATTTCCCTTCGATTCAATCCATACCAACGATTTATGATATTTATCTTCGGCCCAGATATCAATATTGTATCTCGAATTTTGTGTAATTTTCATCTCCACGATGGAAGTTAAATAAACCAATAATTAAACGAAAGAATTGTAAAAAAAAAAGAACTTTTTTCAATAAAAATTGTATCGTATCTCTAATTTCGTGTAATTTTCATTTCCACCAAGTGGAAGTTAAATAAACCAAAAGATAATTGGACGAAAGAATCGTAAAAAAGAATAATTTTCTTGACTTAAAATTACAAGTTCTCATTCTACTACGATTATTAATTTTACCATCAAATTTTTGTATTCTCTTAAACATGTAATCTAAATCTTGTTTCTTTATCTCTCTCTCTTCCTCTATTTATACTATAAAATCATCATACGAGAAGAAAACTTGACCTAAATTGAATCTCTTCCTGCCTCTCCATCTCCAATGTAAATTTCCGTGGAAGAATTTTTCTTCGATCTACTAAATTAAATTAAACGTTCGTTTCCTCGTTAAGGTGAAGAGCGACGCGCCTGTGATTCAGCCAACGATGAGCCTAAAGGAAGCTGTGCCGTGCAACGAAAAGTCGATGGAACCAAGAAGGGCGCAACGGGGTGATTACTGGGTCCTGTACAATTATGTGCCTATGAGCATGGCGGTGAGATGCTGGGAGAGTGTGACGTACACCACGCACGCAGATTACACGTTTCTGGATAATCTGGAACCGTTGCTGGAGCGATGGAGGGCCCCGATATCGATTGCGATGCACGCCCCTGGAACAGACTTTGCGGCGACTCTCGACGCCATCAAGTACTCGAGAAACTGTGGCAGCCCACTGGTCTCCCAGCTGGTCACCTTCCATGTATTCTTCAGTAGCAAACACGTGCCAAAAGTGGTGGGTAAAAGGATATTATTTTTTTTCTTTCTCTCTCTCTCTCTCTCCTTGAAACACTTGTCATTTTTTCCCTTTTCTCTTATGTGTATACTATATGTAAATAGAATTAATAAAGAGACAGGATGGTCTGTTAATTTAGACAGACATTTATGAGGCTGAAGATTTTTCTCTCGATATTTTGATATTTGATATTCTATGATAATTCTGTTTGAAGGTATCAGTTGTGAAAGAAATTATAGTTAAGAGAAGAAGGGATTTTGGAATGTTAAAATTGTTTATTGGTTTCATAATTAAAAACACATGTTTCGTTGTTACATACTTCGTAACGGTACATCATTAATTCATTATTGTTTTAATTACATCGATTTCGCGTGTCATATTTTCAAAATGTTGCTTCTGAGAGAGTTTAAAAGTGGTGCTAGAAGAATCATCCTCAAATAAATATGAAGCTTGAATCGAAGTATTAAATTAAATAAATATTGCTCGATAATTTTGATCTACATTTGTTGGTGACTAGGTCTATCACATGTTATACCGTACTCTCTATATATGAAACAGAGCGTGTTCCTTAATTTCCATCACTTTTGAAGGATGTTCAACCAACAATTTAGACTTCACGGTAGAGATAATGTTCGATTTCCCATACTTCAAGAAAGGATGCTTCAAGTAGGCAGCCATCGTTTCGGGTTCTGAGAGGACGACACTGGAATATTGAGGATTGACAACTTGTTCTGCGAAAACCGGCGTCACGATCTCCTTTTCCACCTCTGAAACGACCACTCTTTCTGGAACATTCTCCACGATTCTCTCCGTACGAGTGACCTTCTCGACTGCTGGTTCTTTAAAAAAAGGTTGGACGATGTTCACGTTGGTTTGAGAGCCAGGATGGGTCTGCTGGAACACTTGCACGATCTTGGACGAACGAGGACCAAACGCGATCACATTGGCGTTGGCCTGATCGCGTGGAATCACATTCAAGATCGGTTGGGATTCTGGCTGAATATTGACAGTTTGAACATTTGAGGGCTGTGGAGCTTTGACGCTCAAAATTTGGACTCTTTGCAAACTTGGCTGGATGCTGAAAGTTTGAACAACCGGTGGAGTTTGAACGCTGAGAGTTTGAACGGATCGTGGACTTTGGACGCTCAAAGTTTGAACTGTCTGAGAAGCTGGCTGGATGTTGACAGTTTGAACGGATTGTGGCCTTTGAATGTTGAGCGTTTGAACCGCTGGTTGGATGTTGATTTGAGCGGACTGCCGTTCTTGGATGTTAACAGTTTGAACAGGTTGCGGAAGTTGAATATTGGTAGACTTTATATCCGGCTGTATGTTGAGGGTTTGAACGTTATTCGAAACTCTCTGAACGTGTTGCACCCCTGTTATCTTGTGAGGAAATATCGACTTCTTAGACCTGTCCACGTCTTCGCCAGTCTGCTCGATCTTCGGCTCCTCCTCTTTCAATCCTTCTTCCGCGGATTCTTCTCTCTTCTCAGTTGGAACCTGAGCTATTGCCAGACCCAGCAACAGAAACGTGAAACAAGCGCTCAGATACATTTCTTTTTTCATTTTCGCGATCCTTCTCTGTGAAAACTGTGAACATCTCAATGGCGAGGCTGGTTTTTAAAGGTATCCACCAGATTCACCCGGCACGTTTGATGTGTAAATCACTCACGTATCGAAAACACAAGACGTTGCTGACCGCGCACAATTTCGATACTATCGTGTCACTTGTTGACGCTGCCAGTACATGGGATGCGCCGTGTTTTAGTCTCGTTCGTGTTTCCATTGCGTGACATTAGTTATTCTTCCGCACTTTTTATTTATTTATTGCATTATATTATTTATTGTATCTACATGTATACAATACTCGTGAAAGGATTGGTCCAGGAAATGAAAAATCTTCTCAGTCAGAAATGAAAATGAGGTTGAAATTAAATTTTACGCAGAGATAATCGCAGAGAGTTCAATTTTCGTTAAAAAGTTATCGGATTTATTCGTGGAAATTTTCGATTCGAAAGAAAAATTTCCTTTCTCGTAAATCTTTTGAATAATTTAAAAAAATTTTTTTTTCTTAATTTGTTCAAAACTTCTTTAAATCGTTCTTCTTTTATTTCCCATTCTCTTTTCTAATTTTCTAAGTTTTTTTTAATCCATTTGTATTTACATTTTTCTATCTTGAATTTAATATTATTTTATATTTTAGATTCCTATTGTGCACATATCATGGCAATAAAAATCTCTCTGAAATTTAAAAAAAAAACGAACAGAAAGAATTTAATTAAACGTTTTTTTCATAATTCTTCGATAAAAAAGAAAATTTCTAATTAGAAAATTTATTTAGAAAGTTGGCTTAATCCTCCTTTCTATCTTTTCTCTCGAACGTCATTTCAGAGCGAAGAAATCTTTCAAGAAAGATGAGATCGATATTAGATTCTCAGTTAGGAAAGACGATTCTTCTGATATATTTATATAAAAAAAGAATAAAAAGCGGGTCGAGATGGAAGATCGAGAAAGTGGTTAAATTAAACGATAGAATCAATCGGCAAAACGGATGGGAAGGAATGACTGGTTATTTCTTTCCGCTCTGCATATATAATCTGACAGATATTATATAGCCTGAAAGTAGGACCTTCGCACAGTGTAATCGTTATGTGCATTCTGAAACGAGTCGCAATCATAGTCTTCTGTTCTAATTAATTTCGTGCATGTGTATCGACGTTACATTGTGACGCAGAAGAAATTAATAACAGAGTTTCGCCACACAGAAAAGAACGGAGGAGCGCAGGAAGTATTTCTCCTAGAAATTTGTTTCTCATGCTGCGTGTCTACAAGTTTCGTTTCACTTTTGTTAAATACCACATTCACTACCACTTGCTTAATTCGTTCCTTTTTATATCTATTCCATCCGATTACCGATAATTTAATATCTTATTCTAAGCGATGAAATGTCATTGATGAAATATATTAGGATTTTGCAGAGAAGCATTTGATCGTGGGGAAAAAATTATCTTTTTTTTCTTTTCGGAATACTATTATATCTATTATCATTATTATTATTATATTTCTAGTATCGATTAAAATAACACTGAAATTAGAAATAAGATTATGATATTATGTAAGTCTAAGTCAGTTAAGACTGGAAATATTGTGGGTAGAAATAATTTAATAGGGAAAGACAAGTTGAATTGATTAATACGTTAAAAAAGTACAAAAAAAGCTCTGTATAAAAAAAAAAATTATTTCAATGTTCATTATTGTCTCTACATTAACCTATAAAAAAGAGAATCGATTATGTGAAATTATGATCCTTTTATGATGTTATTAATTTTCATTCAAAACAATTTTAATCGATATAATGAATCATTTTGAATTATAATTGATTTTCCAGACTTAGATGGCTTATTCTGTAAAGTATCCAGTTTCCAAAGTATTATTATTACATGCTACAATCTGGTTCTAAAATAGGTACCCCCAACCGAGAAAGTTATATCCGACACGTATAACTGCACGCTTGGACCACCATGGATAAACGTTACGCTTTCGAAGATGTATAAAAACGAGAAGAAATTGCTATACCCTGTGAACGTAGGCCGTAATATAGCGCGTGAATCGGCGCCGACGTTCTATGTGTTCGCCAGCGATATCGAGCTTTATCCGAATCCAGATTTGCCGGCAAAGTTCCTCGAGATGATCAGAAGGAGAGACCAGCCCGCCCTCTATAAGCCTAATCCCAAAGTTTTTGTACTATCCATCTTTGAGGTGGACGAGAAGAGTCAACCGCCTAACAATAAAACACATTTGGTAAGTTGAGATATCAATTGTTTGCTAATGCACTTAATAATAATAATTTCTCGATATAAATTTCTAAGTTGTTCCAAATAAGTAAATCTAATAAGTATAATAAGCTAATTTCATATCATAATTGTAATCCAACCTTACTTATTTGTGCATCTCTAATTTATTATTTTATGAAATAAAAACAATTTTCAATAATCAAATGATAATTCAATTATTAGTTAATGTTAGTAATATCATTTGAAAAAAATATTAGAAAGAAAATTAATAGATGTTTGTTCTGTTTAATCTTCGTATGGAATCGTACTCTTTTCTCTACTATCCATTTTTATTTTGTGTTAACCTTTACGCCGTGATATTCATAGTTTGAACACCGCTGCATACAATGAGGAATTCGATTTCAATCCATGTACTGTAATACTCGACAATGAATAAAGAAAAATTAAACAAAGAAAAATATCGATTAAAGATTTTTTCCTTTTGAAACAGGCATATGAAGAAATTATATAACGAAACATTTTTTTAATTATCAATGAAACAATCTTCGTATTATTTAGATTAGAAATCACAAATTGCATTCCCATTTGACATTTAAGTTGAAAACTGAACTTGAAGGTAATTAAACACATACGAAAGAGCGCAATGACGGCTGCATAATATCCGACAATGCGTTAAATGGTATGAATGCGAGGGTCGTTTAATCAGTGGCGCTTCCTTTGACCGTGGACCTTGATACGTATAATTAGTGGCATCACTGTGAAATGCAGCTGGCCGCTAGCCGCACTTCTATAAAATATTCAATTCAGTTCCGCCATTTCTATGAACTGTTCAATTTCATTTCATTTTTCGAAAACTAACCTTATTTTATTATCATGGCATACTCACGTATATATATGCTCTTGTATATATATATATATACTTTTTTCTCATATCACACAGAGTACTGTATTTCAATTCCAATAGTGGAATGTTGAAAAATTTTTTTTTAATCAATTATGCGAAGATCAAATTCATTTTTAAAATTCTTGAAATCGTTTATATGCTGATTTTCGTATAGATATTTCATATATTTTATCAAGATTAATAATTGATAATTTTACAGGTTCAGATGTTGAAGGCTGGTACGGCTATCCCTTTCCATAAAAAATTGTGTTCTGGTTGTCACAACGTTCCTCGAAGTAAAGAGTGGCAAGAAGCACCGGAAACCGAGGATCTTCACGTGTTTCATGTCGGCAAAAGGACTGGCAGTTTCGTTCACTGGGAGCCGATTTTCATCGGGACCAATAATGATCCTCTGTACGATGAGAGGCTTAGCTGGGAGGGGAAAAGCGACAAAATGACACAGGTGCAGATGATTTCCGGCTTTGAAATAATCGCAACCTAGTTTCATTTTGTCACAAATTTTCAATGTTCGAATTGAAATGTTTGATCGAAAATTTTCAAAATCGATAATGTGATGCAAAAAATAATATAAAACGCTTAAATCCAACATATATGAATTAATCTTGAAAATTACAAAAATTAATAGCAAAAAAAAAATGATAATAATAATATAATAGTCATTGTCATCCATAATTTTTAAATAATTATTATTAATAGTGATTATTAATAATGATAATAATTAATGAGAGTAAAGATTAATGTGAAAATTCATGATTTAAAAAATGAAAAAATAATAAACATTTAAAAATAAAAATAAAATAAAAGTATAATCTTTTTAAACAAGTGATTTTTGTGACTTGTTTTATATAAAATGAAAAAAAGAAAAAGAACCAAAAAAAAGTTCATGCAATATTCATAAAACATTCTCTTTAATACGATTTCTCTGAAGAAAGCATCATTAACCCAGTTTAACTTTCGTTTCAGGGTTACGCGTTGTGCGTTCTCGATTATGATTTTCTCATCTTGGACAATGCATTCCTGGTCCATCGGCCGGGCATTAAAATCTTCAAGAAGGACCCTCACCGTGAAATGTTGACAGTTAAGACAAACGCATTGATAAGAAAGATCATCGTTCCAGAATTGAAGATCCTTTATGGGATACGAAAAGGTTGTGCCGTGTAGCCCGTAGTGAAACGAGCACAACGTGTGCTCCACAGGTGTATTCCGATCAAGTGGCAGCACCTGAAATCATTTTTGACACCTGAAATATCTGAAGCTCGGCGTAAGATCAATGGCGCTCGCAATGCCCAAAAATTTGGTTTAATCGCACATGGAGATCATGTTCATCCGCCATTTCTGAGCATTTTCGGTGTCGAGACTAACCTAAAGAACGTTCATTGCGATTAAAAAATGTCGACGGTTAAAAATGATGCCAATTGAATGGTGCCGAAAATAATAGTTTGTTGGTTAGGTTCTAAAGGATAACCTTGCAAAAGTTTCAGCAAACTTCTCCTATGATCGTTAGTTCCTGTAATTCCTCTTCATTTCTCATCAAGCTGACTTCTTCATCTTCTTTGCAGTACAAAAGTGTGATGGCAGCATAAAAAGAAAAGAAAGGGAATACTGACATAAAATGGGAATCAATTTATTGAGAGATTCAAAATCGGTAGTATAGAAAATGCTTTTCGTGATAATCATACGTAGTTGTTTTCATTCTAAAAGAATCATGTTGCGTATATTTTTCACCTGAGAATGTTAGGATGAACAATTGTACATATTAGCGTTTTAAAACGGTGCCTCGTATATACTTGTACATTTACAAGAATGCTGAATGGTTTGTCGATGAACACGTGCATTTTTGTCTCATTCTACAACTTCCCCGAAGAGGAAACAATAATGTATCTAACGCGAACGACTGTGGTCATAGAAATATGCCAAAAAGGTACACTGCTCAAGTTAATTAAGGGAATATAGTGTTTGGAAAATAAAAAAAAAAGTTCTTCATTTTTTTTATTATTATTTAAAGCAGTGCACATATATTAATAAATCAAAACTCTGTAACTCACAAATTTGGATTAAAACTAGTCTCGAACATTTTTTGGTTCCTATAACTATCCAAAAAATTTATAATAAAAAAAATGTATTTATGAAAATTATTTATTGCCTCAACAGAGTTTTGTAGAATTTATTGCAAACCAAACGACTGAAGTCGATGTTTTTCGACTTTTAAGTTTTAATGTAATGCATTTATGTGCATATATATATGAGCATAATTAAGGCATAATTTCATGCTTTGAGGTTAAATGTCTTATTAAAAGAAAAAAGATACAAAACCATTTGGAAAAGATACAAAAAATTTGGAAAAGAAAAAGAATAATGAATTATATACTTGAGCAACATATAAAATGCCCGAGTAATAAATAATTTAACAATTTAATTTCGTTCTCGAACGAATGCCGTGGTAAAAGAATCAAACAGGACTACTCGCGAATCAAGGAACATTTTACTCTCCCAAGACTGAAAAACATTTGATAACAGTTTACTAGGCAATTTTTGTCATAAAGATCTTCGAATGTCAAGTCATTAGTTATTTAATGATTCTTTTATTATAGTGTAACCAATTAAGGTAAATATATTAATCTTTCTTTGTATATCTTTCTTCTATTGAAAAATGAATTGGTGCTTCCAATATCAAATATTAATTACAGCAATCATAACGAAACATTACATTCTTGTTTGTCACTAAAATAAAAACACAATGTATTATGTACTATATAGATAGGATGTTTTACAATAAGCATTAAAAATCATATAATTATACATGTAAAAACGAATCGAAAATATAGAATACAATTTTTTTTATATCAATTTCTATTTTTCTTAAAAAAATTGAATTTATAAATATAGAATATTATCGTGCAAATTTTCATTTTATTTTCAACATATTCTTTCATTATATTTTTAATTGCAGAAAATGATAAAAATAAAAATGTACAGATAATAGTAATTAATAATAATTAATCATTTTTAATATGAGTAAAAAAAATACAAATAATAAAATATTGCTCAATTCAAGAATTTTTAATTTCACTTAAATGAGCATTGCTATTCTTTATTTTTTATTCGATTTCGCATGTAAAATCAGCTTATCTAGGATTTATTATTAGACATTCTTTATATCATGGCTAAAAATGAAAAAGGTAAAAATAAGTTTCGTATTAGATTTCATTTATACAGGTAATAATTTCATGTTATTTTCCACGAAATCGTGCAAAATCTATTTCATAATTATACATTATGTGCTAATACTTTTACTGGATAATTACTGGAGAGAATTATGCATGTGGAATATGTTAAAAAAGAAAGGCAAAGTATGCGAGAATTCTTATGCAATTGCTATTTCATGTGTCATTATTCGAGATCAATTTAAAACCTCTTCTTTATAAATGTCTTAAATTGTGTATAAAAGGAAAATGTAAATATCTATATATGTTTAAGTGTAAGTACATAAGTATAATGTAACTCATACTACTTTTACACCATTAAAATTAGTCATTAAATGGGAATTTAAAATTCTAAAATAAGAGGCGTATGAGATGTTTGACGCGTCCAAATTTATGTATATTTTTAATATTTTATTTTTCAAACTTTATAGACAATGATAATAAATTATAATATTTTGTGAATTACATAAAAATATATCTATATTTAATTCTACTATTTTCGATAATCAAAAAATTTGAGAAAATACTTTAATTACTTATTTATATTAAACAAAGTAGTATTTCAATTTTCTATTTTATTTAAGCATCATGCAAAGCCAGCAAAGAAAAATGCCATTGCTTAATATAATATTTCTATTTAGCCATTTAAATGTTATGTATAACATAAAAAGAATATTTTCTTTAAATGAATAATAAAAAAATAATTAGGAATGCAAATTTTAATCAGATTGTGCAATGAATTTTTGTTGTAATTATGTCAAAAACAATTGACAGACTATGATAGTGAATGAGTGAGATATTAATATTCAACGTCGTTAAGAGTATTTTCATTAATTAATAAATTAAGTCTTTTTAAATAAGTGTAAATAAAATTTACAGATTTTCCATCATAATAACTTGTTCTTTAAAAAAATAAATAATTTTTTAATGTGAATACGCTTAATGGCGTGTGACACATACACAATGCACACACATATTATACTGTTACCAGGTATATATATTGCAATACTTTTTTTATTATCGCCCCGAATAATCTGAAAAAGGCTAAATGTATATATATATATATATATATATTGTTTTTCATATAATAATAAAATTCAAAAAATAAATGAATGTAATAACAAATATTTCAAATAGATTTGAGATGAATTATTAGGAAAAATGAGAGACTGGTATTTTTTTATGATAATCTTAGAATATAAATTAAATTACTATTTTTAATAATTATGTTTCAATAATTGAAATAACTATATTTAAATCTTTCACACTAGAAAATTAATCAATTTTATTTATTAATTTAATTTTCATGCCTTTTTTTTATTTATCGGGGCTATGCAATCACATATAATGATTGTTCACATATAATAATAATATGTATTCTGTGCCTTATCGTATTTGTCTTTTAATATGTATGCGTGTGCGTGTGTTTGAACTGAAGCACGCTAAAATACCGATTCAATTATTGTAAATAATCGTAATATATACGAATTTCACAGTATAATAAATCTTTGAAAAATTTATTGCTATAAGAAAGAAAGAAATGAATTACACTCTTCATAAATATTTTTTCTAGATACTACGAATATTATAATAATGTATTAAAATATTATAATGTTAAATATATCAAACATATTTATAATTATATCTTATGGTAATTAATATTTTAATATTTTTTAATTATTAATTTGTAAAGAATCGAAAAAGAGAAATTAAAATACACTTTTATATTTTTTAAAATTTTAAGTGTAATTCATTTCCTTTTTTCTTTAGTAAAATATTTTTAAATGATTTATAATGCTTTGAAATTTATTTTATTATTATGAGTAACAGATTAATGAATCCATTAAATAAATCAAATTTATAATATGCTTTTTAAAAAAGAATTTTAAAAAAAAAAAACATTAAGGTAAATATTTTTTCTTTTTTTGAATGTTTTGCTTGTTATTTCAATTTTTGAAAAGTTGATTATTATACATTAAATTGATATTTTTCAAATAAATACTTTAATACAAAAGAATGACTGGCTGCAAAAATGTTATAATGATAAAAAAATAAAATTGCACATATTACAAATATTAAGATAAAAGATAAAAATTTTCTGTGTTATTACAGTGTTATACATAAAATGATGTATTATTCTGAATTAAAATTTCATTTAATTTGATAAAAAATTTCATTAATCATGTCAATTTTTATTAAGTGTTTAAAAAATTTTAAATTGAAATAACTATTAAATAAAATAAACAATGTTTTTATTATTATTAAAAATTTGTTTTCACATTTTGGTATTACTACAATTCAAAATTATTATTTGTAATTAAATAATTATTATCGTAAAAAAAATTAAAATAATCGAAATTTGATATTGAAAAAAAAATAATATGTAATAATATAAATTTTAGATTTACAATTTTCAGTATTATCTCGTATAATTACAGATATAAATTTTATAAATTTTGAATATTTTATTCTATCTATGAGTTTAATAACAAAAAAAAAAAAAAAAGAAAAACAAAAAAAAAGAAAAATAAGATAAAAATGCGTAACTTAATAAAACATTTTGTGTTAAAAATTAAACTACACAAGCATGTATGATAATTCTTCTAACAAATTATATTCTGTCAGATATTCTATTCTATTTACATTGTCTATCACTTTATTCGAAATTTATCTAATATTTGTAAAAGTGATGGTTTAAAAGAAAAAGAAAGTATTTATTATTGGTATATAAGTTAAATTAATATTTAGCATGTACATTATTATGTATGATATATACATTAGTATTATATCTTTAAAAGTACGTATATGTGAGCTAATTATATTTGTGCAAATGCCTATAAATTATACATATGAAATGAGATAAAAAAGAAAAATTCAACTTAACTGTCGCTGTATATATGTAAAATTGTATTTTTTCAAATAACAGCATAGAAATATATAATCGTTTAAATGATTTTTGTGATATATCCGATTTGCATCTCAGTTCCAGTTTTTAAATTTTATTTTATTCAATAATGCTCATTATTTGAAAGTCAAAATATCTATAACAAAATAAAAATAGTGAATTAATTTAATTTTTAATATGATAGAATTGCATATTTTTAAAATATTTCCTTAGATAATACATTTTTTTCATACAATTTGATAATTATTGCGATTAAGTTTTTAGGCACTGCACAATAAGAGCTTATGCTGGTATTCGTAAAGAAAACATTTGCTAAAAACATTTGTATATTTCAGTTTATTTAATTAAAATATACAGATTTGAAACGTGATCACACATTTGTTCGAGTTCGCCTCCTTCAACCTATACTTAACCTGAGATAAACCAGCTATAAATTTTCGTTCACTATACATTTCCATTACCCTATTGAATCTTATTTCTGTTTCCATTTATTTGAACTCTCAGAAAATACTTAGATTTTTTTTTTTTTAATTTATGTTCTATATAACGAATGTTAAATCTACAAGCGCAACCAGACGGACTTCTTTTCCAAGTCCTTTTCTTTATTTTGTATTTTTTGTATATTATAATTCTTTATGTATATAAATAAACACTAGCAAAAATGTTTTTTTTCTTTTCTATGAGCACAATCATCTATATCTTTTTTATTTTTAATTATATCTACACGTACGTAGATGACTTTCAAATATACGTGTTTTTATTTTACATATGTATGTATATATATGCGTCTTTATATATATTTACATACATAGTTATATATATTTATATGTATACACAGTGCTACTTGTATTGCATGTACCAAGAAGAGATAATTCAAGATCAATTTATATATATACATATACATATATATATTTACATATATATACATATATATATATATATACCTTTTATTTGGTACTTGTATTTCCAATAAATCAATGAAAAATTATTTTCTTCTTGATCCATGATATATATGAATACACTTTATACATATATATATACATTTAAATGGTAACTATTGTAGGCACGTGTCATTATTTTCTTTTCTTTATCATATTCTTCTCTTTGATATAATTATGTTTCTCTGCACTGTCTATAATGAAACATAAAAATATAAAAATATTGATAAATTTATATAAACATAAACTTTTCCAACATATAATCAGGCTTTTCTTTTTCCTCTATTTTTATCTTGCTAAATAATTTTTACATAGATAATTTGGACACAGTAAATTCTCTTATTACAATATTATTTATATAGGGAAAAAAATCCAACTATAAAAGTTGATTAAAAATTATCCTAAAAATAACTTGATTATAATTTTAAATATTTCTTAACAAAAAATCGTCAACAATTATCGTATTTAAATACATGAAATAAGATTGTAATACATAGACGAGAATTTACTTGTCTCGTTCTAATCATTTATAATTATTTTTTATATTCACATACTCAACTAAACTTTCAAACTAAATTTCTAAAGTACGCTTCGTTGACTATCCACAAATTTCAAATTACCTTAAAATAGTACCACAAAATTCAAAATTACATTCTCAACAAATACACAAAAACAAAACTTTTAATAGAATATGTTCCTATTTAAGAATTTATGCACAAAATTATATGGAACATTTGTATTAAGTTTACTGCTTCAATGATTTACATTATTGAACATCTATAAACAAATGAAATTTACTTCATTCGCTCATTAAATCACTTCTTTTCTTAAATTACTCTAAATATAATCTAAATTTTGTATCGCATAATAGACAGTCATTTTCAATATCACTTCATGCCAAAATGGTTGCTATTCAAAATTCTATCGTGTTTGAACACTTACAATAGTGAATAAAATTGCATTGAAATATTTGTGAATCTTTTATGTATCAAAAGACTTTCTTACGACTTTGTGCTATCATTGTATAAAGTTAAATATCAAAATTTAACGACTACGTTCATTCTTTTTTAATATCGAACGAATTTTGAACAGCTACTCACTCGGCCAAAGTAGATGATTACGTACCTACGTACTAGATATTTTAATTTTTCAATTCTAACAAGTCATATTTTCTCTTTAATGACTTGTTAATCCGTTTAAAAATCATTCCTTCTTAGAAGACTGTAATATTTACAACTCGTTCAAATGATGCAGTTTTTTAAACTGATTTAGTGACACTACTAAATCGATTAAAAAATCGCATCACCTGAACAAGTTGAGGAATTGTTCGAAATAATTTCTATAAATCACATACACACTCTGTCGGTACAGTCATTCTCTGTTTTTTTTTTACGCTTTTCATGCTCACATATTTTATACATATGTTCACGTACTTTTTTTAAATTTTAAACTTCTTCTCTTATAATTAACGCTTCAATAAGCTAGTCAGATATTAGAAAGCATAAAAAATAAAAGAAGTCTTTCAATATTACTTATACATATAGTCAAACTGACTTTTAAGAAAGTGAAAAGTGATAAAAATGTATTTAGTTTTCTGATGACAAAATTCAAATGAAACAACGATAAAATTAATATTGTGATCTGTTATTTGAGAAAAAGAAATCATACTTGAAAAACGAAATAAATAATATTAATTTTTCGAAATCAAAAAATATACGTTATACGATAATAAAAGGATACTGTTACATTCGGGAAATTATACACATGAATAACAATAAAAATCATCACGATTTTCAATTATATCTACAGTCGGAAAATAAGCATGCAATTTTATTTGTTATATTTCTTTCTCTTCGGAAACGAAACACGAAAAAACACGTTATTATATTATTTAATGAATATTGAATATCTACATTATTGATATTTTTCAATGCGTGAAAATATGCAAATATGAAAAATATGATCGACTTTTCACCCGTAGTGTGCCGTGGAAGTTAAAGATACTACTTTATTGATAACAAACTATTGCTTTATTTACAATAGTATCTTCGTATAGTACGTGATTATTTATTACTTACTAGCAAGAAAATTGTAAGAAGAAGTTAGAACTAAAATAGGAAACAACGGAAATTGATAATTTTTTGTTACGTAAATTGATTGGTCCATAAAATGCAAATCTAATCCCGACAAGATGTTTGGAAAATTGAGTCAAGAGCTTATCTACATTATCTTTAAGCTTCAAGATAAAATGCAATAGTATGAGAATAGCTTTTCTTTCAACTAGTATCTTTTCATGAATATGAAAAGCAAAGTAAATAAAAATTTGATCAGGGTAAAAAATACCCTGTTTAATGTAACAAGTAATATAATTAATATACATTACCCTATCTCATTTTCCAAGGCGTTTAATGCGAGATCGCGTACTTAATGATCTAGCACTCGGGTTATATGGTGACTTAACTCTTTTAGCCATTCCGGAACTAGAGTTACATCCCGTGTTGGTAGGATTAATCGTAGAGCAAGCTCCATTCCCATTATTACTGTTAGTTTGTTTTATACTAGATGTTAAAGAAGAAGACCTTACTCTACTCGATTGTAGAAATCCATTATTATTGGACTGTTTCAATTTACTCGGCAAAGAAAGTCGACTTTGCTTTACTATGCCATACTGATGTACTAATTGTGCAGATATCGTGTGACCAGTTATATCTACATTACGTGAGCGTAGTGTTTTTACAGGTGTCGCCGCAATAGTATCCGACCTGAAAATAAAAAAGAAGAAAACATAATCAATTAATCAAATAAGAAGTTGCGAAAATACCACGTGTAAATATGAACTTGTTACATGTGATAAAAAAATTAAACGATAAGAAAACCAACCTGAGCCAACGTTGCGGTACGGTGGTACTATCCGAAGAACCTATAATAGACATAGTTCGATTTATCCTCCGCTCGTTACAATTATTTGATCGATTACTTCTCCCCTGATCCCATTCTCTTGCACTGAGACTAGCAGCCCACAACTGTTTTAACAGACCTTTAATAGATGGTCTTCTAATAGTCTTCACCGGTGTAGCTTTCTTTCCCAAATTTCTTTGGAAGTTATTTAGCGAAGACAGTCTTTCCTGTACAGGTACAGTGGTAGCACCAGCTGTAGAACGAGTAATATTGGATTCTGTGGTAGTCCAACTTAAATTACCACTCGCATCTTTCGTGGCTTGATTTGCTGGATCATTCTCATCGACCGGATTTGGACGATCCTCTGAACGCGTTCTCCTTTTAACGCATGGTTCTTGTAATATACATGATTCTTCGACCGTGTTAATTACACTCTGAGATATTGCACTATGTCTTCGTTTACCAATAGCACTACTGCTCGTTTTATTTGTCGAGTTTTTCACACCTTCCTCTACCATGTTATTTGTCACAGACACTTTTGTACTACGCGATTTAAGTCTAGAATTTACATATGTTTTTGTTTCTAGAGAACCCGTATCCATGAGAGTGTTACGCGAATGTGTATTTAAGCTGTGCCTTCTTCTTCTGTTTCGGACTTCTTTTCTTGACGTAGAAAACACTGTTGACTGTTTATGACGTGATCCATTTAATATGTTAGTTTTTATTTCATTTTCTCTACAAGCAGTATTTTCCGAAATAGTTTCATTATTTTCTGTGTTAATAACTGCAGAAGAATGTGTACCATTACAATCATTAGAAAATGCACTTTGGTGAATCACATTTGAAACGTTAGGATCGTTTTTATTTTCTATTTCAGACGAATTTTGTGAAATTAATAGATCATGAATTGGCATATGTTCCTGCTTTGTTGTTTTTGCTTGTTCTTCGATATTTTCAATTTTTTCTACTGGAATTGTTTCAGATTCAAGATTATTTACTTCTATACTTCTTTCTAATACTTTATTGGATGATGTTTCTATAGCTTGAATATTTTCATCAACAAAATTTTCCTGAATAGACATGTGCGTTTCATCTACTTGATTTTGATTTTCTTCTACTTTTTCTACAAGTAAAATATTTTCTACATTCGATTCCTTTGTATTTTCTTGAATTTGATTTGAGAAATCTGATTCTTTAAGATCATTGTGATTTATTATAGGAGGTCTTGGTATACTTAAAAAGACTGGATTATAATTCAATCTTTCTGGAGTTTCAACAGGTACAGGTGTAGGTGTATGAATCGTATGATGCATCACAAGACATTCTTTCTGACTTAATAGAACCTTCAAAAAAAACGGAAGATTTAAATTTCTTTGATTAATATTATGACAAAAGCAATTTTCTTGCAATTTTTTTTTATAACGATTTATATGAAAAATGGAAATATTTTTAATTATTAAAAACAATACATACCTCACTACGAGATGGACCTGGTGGATCCAACATCAATGTAACTACACTTGTATTATCTGCACGTAATCTTTTTGATGACCATTTTTCTAATGCTCTATCTACTAAACTTTTTGAAGGATTTATCCATAGTTGAACATTATCAGCTTGCTGTTATAAAATAGTAATTACGAATATATATATTTTTTACATTTATATGCAATATTTAATATAAATTAATTTAAACATACCCCATTACACGTTTGTTGAGAAGCTATTAGGTGTTTTTCATTATGTCTATCTGCAGCTTGAACTATAGCTACTGCAGTTTGAGGTGTTAACATATTCCATAAACCATCTGTTCCAAAAATAAGGCAACGATGTGATTCAACATCAATTGCAACTACTTTAACATCTGGTTCTGGAGATACAACAAATGTGTTTAATTCAGAATTATAACTCCAAAGATCACCTAAAGAATATAAGATCGATAATTATATAATACTTTGCATATTAATATGAATTTTTTCTTAATATTTCAATAAAAATATACCTAATGATCTAGCAACAGCAAGAAAAGGAATTTCATCTATATGAGTTGATCTTCGAACTGGTCCTTTGTGTCCTATACGAGGCCTATTCCATACAACTCTTGGAACTCCAGATTTACTAACAACTTTACCACCAGATTCACGTATTCTCATCATTTCTGGTCCACTTTCTGGCTTATGATCCTTGGTTAAAGCTTCTGCTCGCCATTGAGGATCACCATCTACTTGGTATCCTAATATTATGGCAGAATCTCCTACATGACCTAAATAAATCTTCCCTTTACGAATAAAAGCTATGCTAGCCGTAGTCCCAGCCGTAGATGGTAGTCCGGATGCGGTTCTTGGCCATTTATCTGTCACAAAAATATAAATTAACATTAACATATATATTCAAAAATTTTGTAATAAATCACATTTTACAATTCGTTGTTTCATAATAAACAAATTAATAATAGAAATACCAAATGAATTGAATATTTTCTTTCAACTACTTTTTCTTCGAGTTCAAATTTTCAGGTTAGCTCAGATTACATAACCTAAATTCTAACCTAATCAGGCACAGGTGGTGGGGGAAATACGCGGGACAATGAGAGAAGTTATTAAAAAAATACTAAATATACTGAGTTTTTGGATGAATACATTCAGAATGTATCTAAATTTTATTAGAAACAAATAAAATAATAAAAATAATGAAATAGACAAGAAAATAAGATTTTTACCAAGCTCCCGCCACATCGCATAGTGCGTGTTCACATATCCGTCTTTGATGGCTCGAAGTACATCCTCATCACGATCACTCCAAAAATTCTTCTGTTTTACAATAACATTCATTAGATGTTCTTTGGCAAAAGTAGCTGCTTCGCCGCCACCATGGCCATCGAATATTCCGAAGAAGGCATATTCTAAATCTTTGTCATCCGGTGTCGATTGAAAAGCCACGCTGAACATGTCCTCCATGTACTTACGACCGCCCTGATTACAGTGTCCGGTCACTCTTAAGTTAACCCCAATACTCAACGGCATGATGGACACGCCGGTGATCCAGGATGCCGATGAGACAAGACTTTTCTTCCTTTACTACGCACTCTTTCGACACGCACAGAGAACGGAAACCTCGTATTTACTGGGCAGGTCTGCGCGTAGCTCGAGGGACGCACACACACTCCAACAATCATGGCCCCACACAGCACAATGACGTTGCGCACAGCGGAGTAGGGCAAGAGGGGTCGTCCCCTCTACGATTTCACCGTCACCAATACGCCGCACTATGTCCGACGTTTCTCAAGAATCTTTAAACTAAAAATTTTCAAACAATACAATTCATGTATATGTATATCTTTTTTTAACCGTTAAAGATATTTTTTTAATCTATTATTAGATTATATAAAAATTAACTATTCGATCAAATTATTGTTATATTATATAATAATTATATTGTATAATAAATATTTGAACATTTTATATTGTGAAATTCAAAATGGAATTTAAATTGATTCGCGCGCAGAATGTCCACGTGAAAGCATTGACGATGTTATTATCTACAAGTTCGATAATTTACAAAATGTTTCATATGTGTATATGTATTTCCAACATAGTTGTTCTCATTAGTTCGATTTTCATGAAGCATATGTTAGTCAATGTATAGCTAACGTGTAATAGTTCGATTATTATGATTGGACAATTTGATTTGCCGCGCTTCAAATTTAACCGGGAAACTAGATGTGCTTATGAAATTTCCAAAAACTCTCCGTAAACAGCAACTGGGTAACATTACCTCGGTTATATTACTCTCACCGACGACTACCACATGCAGAATGTATCGCATCCCCCTTCCGTTTCATCGTTTCCTGTCTATCCCTACCATCGTGGAAACTTTTACCCTATTCCTTTCCCCTCCAGCCGTCGACAACGGGTCGGCCCATCAACGTCGGTGCTATTCATGCCGCGCATCTCGGCTCACGCAGTTGCTACGTTGCCACATCTTCTCCATCGAACCTGAACTTTCTTGTCCAGCTGGAGATTTGGGCATGGCTTTGAAAAATTCTTTTCAAAATAAGAAATTATAATTTTATATAAATTATATTTGTAATATAAATGTTTTTTAAATTATCTTATTATTAGAATTTTTATATAAATAAACTAAATTGGAGTGAAATTAAGTATATATAAGAAACTTATTGGAGCATGTAATATTTTGTTCTCAGATTTAAGTTTCCCTCTTCGTTTGAATATTCGTATGTTTTAATGTTTGAATAGTGTGACATGTGTTTGTAAAATATAATCGAAAGTATATGAAGTTGATTGTTAAATAGTGACAAATTTCCATTTCAAATTTGTATTTTTTTATTAAGATAAGCGAAAAACTTTACATTGAATGAAGTGAAAAGCAAACATTCTGTTTTGTCAGGTAACGCAGTTATCTCTTTCCAAGAGCAAAACACGGGGCACGTGTTTGAACTTACTTGCCTCGCGATTTGGCAACACTGTATTTCGTTCAAAATAGCACTCCCAGCTGGCGGCTTTCGCTTAACATCCGATAGGCTATAGTCCGATGGGAACTGTTTCGACAGTTTTGACTTATTGTAAAAGTAGAACTGATTTTGATGACATTTCATCTTGCAATTTGATTTTTTTCTAAAAATAGCGGTAAATAATTTTATGATTTAAAAAATGATTAGTAATATGCTTGATGTGTCATTGATTGCATCATCTTTTCAAAAAAATGGCTGTTCTTAGAAACAGTTATATGGAAATACATCAATTAGCAATTGAACTATTTCATTCTAATATATTATTAATATTATAAATTTATTTAATTGTTAAAATTTTAAGGAAAAATTATTGAATTAGCTTCATTTTAGCAATCTTGATTATTCATTTAACAATAAAATTAATAAAAATAAGATTTTTAAAAGTAAATATTGTTTGGAACTGTCAAATGCAATTGCGCTACCATCTATCGACGATTAGTAGAATTACTAAAAGATACGAATAATAAAAAAAATATAAAAATAAATCTATAATAAAATAATTAAATTTTATTGCAATTTTGCAATTTATAATTGAAATATTATTAATTTAAAATTTTAAATGTAATGTATATTATAATTATAATTTTAAAGAAAATTTTATAAATATCTAATTATTATATAAAAATATTGTAAAATTTTACAATGCAATATTTACATATTGTAATTAGTAATAATACACATAATTATAACAATAATTATAACTATAAATATTTATATAAAAATAATTTAATATAATTTAATTTTATTTTATTTTGTATTATATTTATACATAATAATTTATTTATATTTGTTATTTATTTAATTTTATTTACATTATGAAAGATAATATTATTTATTATAATATCATAATTTAAATATATGAGAATTCTATTGAAAAGTATTTATAAAATTCATATTTTAAAAATTGAAAATTATTAATATTTTATACGATAAATTAATAATAAATAATATTGTTTATTGATATTTTGAAATTTCGCAGTTTGTTTTTCGCGGAAAAAATATAAGAGTATTAAATCTGTTTCCAATGCGTCTGGTCGAATGATTCAGAATTCTGCTCCGAAACAAGTCGGTGCAGGTTCAGTCTTGTCGAACCGGACATACCTGGCGCATCTTCAAAGTATCTACTGACGTGTTGCTAAGTCGAATGTATCGTTTGTGTTACAGAAGATTGTCTGATGACGTTAGTTTCGTGATATACATATAGCGGTCTTTAATTTCAAATGTATCATTCAATTTGCTGCTGTGCCTTGATGTATGTATTGTATGTATATATGTACATATGGATGATGTGTTTTGATTTCGAAATTTATTTCTCATAAGTATTAATTCTAACCTCCTTATTTTTATATCAATATAAAATAGATATTCTATTTTATCTTTTACTTTTTTTGTTTTACTTTTTTTACAAAAGAAAAAGTATTTATTTATTTGTAAAAAAACATCAATAATATTAAAAATTAAAAAAAAAATGATCTTAAAAAATATTCTGTATAACATATTGGTCTCTGATATTCAAATTATGTAATATATTCTTTATATCTTGCATAAAATATTTTTCATATCAGAAATGGAAGAATGTATTTGTTTAAACGGATTATTCTATATTATGCACACATTTAAGTTTCATAAATATCTTCTTTTGGCAAAATTAATTAGGAAGATATTTTAATACGAATTTAATTGAATAAATCGATCCATTATTAATTCCATCCTTTTATAGATGTCACTACTATGTCTGTGACTTCATTATTAGCATACTGTTCAAATTATAATTTCTATTTTTATTGCTATTTTATTTTTTAAGTAATTTTAATTAATTTTAATTATAATGAGAAATATTATAGCTAATATAATAATAGTTTTGAAACTTATTAGCTATATTATAAGCTGTAATAATCAGTATCTATTATTTATCATATAATAAGTATTGGAAATGAAGTGGTTCCACTGTATATTATTATAAAAATCTAAAAATTATAAAAATTTTTTAATGACTGCTTAATGAATTCTCATGAATTTTTGTCATTTTTGTATTTTTTTAATGTTTAATTTTTTATTTTTAATGATTATTTTATTAATATTCATAAGAAAATATAATATACATATATATATCAAATATTAGAATAATATAATACTTTTTCTTCTATGATTTTTTTAATTATATATACATATAATTTTCTTGAATGTTTTCTATATGCACGTAATTATTGTGTATATTTTTATATTTTGAATATAATTATATTTTATCAAACATATGTTCGTATTTTTTATGTTAGCGACCTTATATAATTAACGCATGTATATAAGATTAATATAATGTATAGATCAAATCTTTCTTTTTAATATTTATTTTTTCTTTATTTCTTAATGTAAATGTTTTTATTAAAAATTTAATTAATATAAAAAATTTTAAATTAAAAAAAAATAGATATAAAATTAATTACTAAAATAATAAATGTTATAATTCTTATTCGTAAGAATATATATACATATATGTATATATATGTAAATTAAATATCATATTTGATTTTAAGATACGTTATTATTAATTTAAAACATACGAATCAGCGTTATGTGCAAGGAATGTACGAATCAGCGTCACATATTAAAATAATATTACGAACTATATATAAAATTTTATATATATATTAGCAGTATATTATAAAAATTTTTAAATCGTAAATAAAATCTATACTTTAAAATATATATATTGTAATTTAAACAGTTTTTTTTTATTTCTTTTACCAGTATTGACTTTTATTCGTTATTCATCGAAAAATTACAGTTTAAGTTTCAAATTTTTTAACTATCAAAACATAACAATATACACAAAAAGAAGACAAAAAAGTTCAAATCAGAAGCAAGATTATGATAATTTTTAACTTACAATATAGTCTTCTTTAAATGTATCCATGATGATCTATTGCTCGTATATTACATATTTTGTACTAAAAATGTATTTATCAAAAAATAAAAAGAAGTAATTATCTCTTATTTTTTAATTTTTCAAAAATGAGAATTAATATATAAAATTAAATGAATATATCAATTAACTCGATATATTTATTAAATTTCACTTGTATTTTAGACAAAATAATTGATGATAAAAAATGATTTATACATCAAGTGTTTTGAATTTTTCAATATCAAAAATTATTTAATTGAGGATTATCAAAAAATAATTGAAATTCAAGTTTGTAGGCAGATAATAAAATAAATTTTATTATTTATACAAACTTATTTTATTTATACGTACATATAATGTACTTTTTTATTATGTTATACTTTTCTTTTTCTTGCCAGTCTAGTAAAAAAAAATATTGTAGTTTCTTATTAAAATTGTTATACATAAATTATGTAAGTCTTATCCATAAGAACATCCTAAAGTCTGCATAAAAGTCCGTTTTATTAAAAAAATCCAAGTATATCAAAATTGTCAATGTTTGTCATTTTCCACGTCCTGTACAAGAAAATAGATAATTATTTGATTTATATTTTTAATAAAACTTAAATATATTCAAATAATAAAAATAATTGATGAATTTTTACCTTTTCCCAAAGGTGATTTAATATCTGTAGTTCTTCTTTTATAGTTTATGCCTCTTCCTCCTATAATAAAAAATAAAAAATAATAAAAAAAAGATTAAAAATCTAATCACTTTATAAATTCTTTACAATCTCCACAATCAAAAATATAAAAAAAAATTGAAAATGTAATTATTGTATAAATAATGTCATGAAATTTTTAAAATAAAAAATATTAAACAATATTTATTTAAAATGTCAATAAAATTCAACTAAAATTATTTTTTTATTTAATTATTCTTTTTTAATACTTTAAAATATATTTAAAAATTAATTTTTAGAAATGACTCACTAATTGGCGGGAAATCATTAGGATTTAATGCATCGCTTTCTTGTGATCCAAGAAGAGCATGAGCTGAAATATTACAAAATATTTATTTATATTAATTATATAATTTATTGAATTATTTTATATAAATATACGTAATACTTACGCATCGTTCTTGGTGTACGTAATGGACGTGTTGGAATATTTAGCTAAAAGTTTATTTTTATATTATTTTGAGATTAATTTAAATAATTATAGTAATATTATAATAATATAAATACTTACTGCTGAATTATCAAAACTAGATGTACTGGCTTTACTATGATCAATTATGTCCAATGGTTTACACTCATTACGTCGTCGTTGTTCAATACCATAACTTCGTTCAGATACAATACTCCTGTGATCACCAGATACCTAAAATTGTAATTAAAAAATATTTAACAAAACGTGAATATTTGTTAAATAATTTTATATAAATAATAAAAATTAATAATTTATAGCTTACTCCATTCATTTCAAGAACTTTCAGCCTGTCACTAATACTCATTTTTTTGATACGTTTATCAATACCACTAGCTTCTTTTCCACTTTTTTTGTCTTGATCACTAGATTGCAGAAATGGGGTTTCTTTTGGACGATGCACACCTTCAATCAATTTTATATTTAAATATTCACAACAATAGTCACATATTGTGAAACCCCATCTTTTTACTATAGATTTGCTACAGTATTGAGACATATCTATAATTTTATGAAACTATAAACAAACATAAAAAAAATTATTATTACTAAACAAATAGATAAATAAATATAATTTATAAAAATATTTGTTATTCTTACATCACATTCGAAACCACGTGTATTGCATAAAAAGTCTTTCGAAAATTCATTTTCTGCAACAATAAGAGGAATACTACGATCATCTACCTTTAGCACAGCAGCATTTCGCAATGCTCCAAATAGAGCTTCTATCGAATAAATTATAAAATCATCAATCGATCCATCTGAAATATAATTGTATTAGAAATATTATTTTTTATAACATTTAATAGTATAATATTGATTTTTGTTCTTACTGCTGGCATCAATCATTTTTATTAGCAGTGATTCCACAACAGGAGTCAAATCTTTTGCAGTGAATAATGGAGGAAATTTATTTCCAGTCTTGTTTGATTCTAAAAATTTGGTCAACTCATTAAACATATATGAAAAGTCACTTTGTCCATCTTCTAATTCTATGGGGATTTGGTGCGTTTGTTGACTAGTTTCAATTGCATCTCTTTTCCATCCTAATGGTATTTTCATCTTCAGCACTTCATGATATATATTCTCAACACCATTTTCAAGGCTAAATTGAGCAACTGCAAATTCTGCTGGACAAAACTCACATTTATTAATTCCTATTTCCCTTTTGTAGAACCAGTTTACATGTATAAATATAAATTTTAATTTTTGTAAATCTGTAACAAATGTTATTAAGTAATTAATGAATATTTAAAAAAAAAAGATTTAAAAAATTTAATATGGAATACATACTGTTATGTAATAAACCCATAGAAACAACAGAATCTATGTATTGTAGCATTTTTTGTTGGAACTCTTGTTCTTTTTTTGCATTTAATTCTACTTCACTCAAATCTTCTCCAATTGTAGTCTTCTTACTCATACTTCCTTGAGCTTTAATTTTGCTATCTTTTGCTTTGGCAATATAAATTCCTTTTTCTTGTGGTGAAATATTCTATATATGAGATTATAAAAACAATTATAATTTAATTAAATTGTTATTAAAAATTATAAATTCATCATAATTTTTTAATGTTATTTTAAATTTTATATTTAATAAAACAAAATCTTATTTTATTATCTTATTACAGTTAAAATGACCTTATTGTATGTTTACATTCAAAATGAATATTTCCTTGTGAAATGAAAATATTGATATGTTGACATAGTATTCAAAACGAACGAAATATTTTAATAATGAAATGTACGTAATCTTTTAGAATAATTCATTATTTTAAATAAGTAATCGAGTTCAATTTTTAAAAATTGTCTAAAATTATATTATAAAAAAATTATATAAATTCTTACCTTCCATTCTTCACTGCATCTTGGATCCGCTGCAACATCTTTTAAACTGTTAAAAGTTTCACCACGTCGTTGTTGTCGTCTTTGCCAATCAAGCATAAAGAAATAAAATGCGTTTTTTGACATATTGTACAAATTGTTGCAGACAGGTGTTGACCATGTGACTCGACAAGACTGTTCGTTTGTTTGAACTTACAATCGAATTTTATAGTATCCATAATCAGTTGACATTTGTTAGTAGTGCCACCTTCAATTCAAAAGAACTAATATTTTCGAATTCGAATTTTAAATTATTATCGTTTAATTTTTTAACTTTGAAATATACAAATAACAAGATTAGACTTTTATATGTATTATTATGAATGAAATAAACAGTTTTGCATAATTTTCAAGTATAAATTAAAAAAATAAAATATAAGAATGATTTTAATATATAATATTATGTAAAATTAAAAAAATTGAAATATAATTAGATAGCCATAGAAAAGAAATGTGTGAAAAGAATGTATTCTTTTCTTGTTCTATAGATATATAATGTAACGTCTTATTTGAAAATGAAACTTAATGAAATTTATCAAATCCGCATTTCTTTGTTAATCAATTTTTGCATTATGAATGATTTAAAGAAATGAAATAATCAATAAAAAAAAATTACATATTTTATTTTTTTTAGGTATACTTTTAATTTAATTAATTAGATTAAAACAAAAAAAAATAATTTTCTATAATTTTTATGAATTTTATTATATTATATATATATATATATATATATAAAATATTGATTCACGTACAATTTTTATATGAAGTATATTTACAAAAAATATTTTTTTTTTTTAAATTGATCACAAATGATTTTTATGAATAATGTTACTTTGAATTATTGTAATGCTTTAAATCATTTCACTAAATAATTTTTATAATTTATATTTTTCAATATATATTTTTTTGCATTTTTTTTCTATTCTACTTTTGATAACTTTTTTTAATTAATATTATAATAATTTTCTAAAAATATTTTCTCTATTAAAAATAATTTTTTAAGTAATATTATAATTTTATGTGTCATGATATTTTAGATAATATAGGATATTGAATAGTATAAATTAATTATTTAATAAATTAACAAATTTTAATTATTAACAAATCTATAAGGAAATATGAATAAGAAAATTATAATTGGAGAAAATTTGACTAAAATGGAAATTCAAAAAGAGAGCAAAAGTAGCAACAAAAAATACTATTTAGTATATAGATTCTATTATATCTATGTTTATTACATAATATTATTATATTATATTATATATTATATTATATATTTTATATTAAATTATTTTGTTGAAAAGAATTGATTAATTAATAGCATTTTTCTATTTATTACAACTATTTATTATAAATATATAAAAATTAAAATTAATACATGTGTGTAAATTCGTTATAAAAAAAGATTGCAAAAAAAAAATAAGAATTAACAAATATAAATTTTGCCTTGCAAAATTTGCAATTTAAAATTCAATTTAATCTTGTAAATGATATTGAGACTATAAGATATTCAAAAATATATTATGAAATGTATTATTAGGATGAAACTACTTAACAAATGCAATTAAATTTCCATATAATTAATAAAAGGGATAAATTGATTTTATATATTTTTTATATATTTAATAATTTGAGAAATTTTTAGAATTAAATCAATTCTTAAAATTAAAAATATTGCAAATAGTAAATATATAAATATACAATTTCACAAGATCTTTGAAAATTATTAATAAGTTATGGCATAATCATAATTTTAGATAATAAAGAGAGTTTTAATATCCTTGTTGTTTATTTCATTGATCAATATTTAAAAAATTTATTTAAAAAAAATATATAAGTATATATTTACATTACAAAATTTTTTTTATATACTAAAAAAAAAAATTTTTACAGAAAAAATTTTTTCGTCTGAAAGAAGACAATTTTTATATATATAATTTTTAATATCAAATTAATAAATAAATAATAATGTAAATTATTAGGGAAAATTATATATAAAATTAATAAATGAATAAATAAATTAGGAAAGTTTTGGTATTCATTTATCCAACGTTGCAAATTCCTGCAATTATTTTGTACAATAATTATAGTAAAATAAAAAATTTAATAATTAATTATAAATTAAAATTTCATCAAATTACGTGAAAATTTTGGATCTTTATAATTTCTATAAATATCTTCTAGAAATATGCTTATGGATACGTTAAATATATAAATGAATTAAATTTAATGTAAAAGTTAAATTATTCTTTATACGTAAGTGTTATAGTAAATTTTTTAGTTTTGATGATTCATTTTTTTAATAATAATAGATGAACAAATATATTTCTTTTAACTTCTCAATGATGGTAACTGTATCCCAATATTTTGTCACGAACAGCGGCAGCGGCCTTCTATATTTTTTCTTTTCTATATTTTCTACAAAAACAAAAATTACGTTTCATTAATCTGTTCATACAAATAGTGGTGTGTGTATTTTTCATATAGACATTCTTCAGAGAATGCCCATAGCAATTTTACATAAATTTCTTGAGGTACTTACGGATCTAAGGTATAGCTTACTAATTAATTATAATCTGACTGTAATTTGATCACAGATTTAAATAGATCTACCTGATAATGCAATTCTATTTGAATGTGTTGTTTAACAACTCGTTGCAGTATTATTGAAATTAGTCTAGAAATACGTTCGTTAAAGAAATGCCAATCAAAAAATGAGCGGGAATAATGTTTTGAAAGATTTGAAATGAAATTGGATGATAGAAAAATAAATAGACAGAAATTTAATATTTTCAATTTTGATCGTAAATTGAACTATTAATTATTCGTGAACAATTTTTTTTTCACTCAATGAAATGTATTTAAATGATTTAATGATTGTTTTCCATTATTCTTTGCCTGATGAGAAAATGTTCTCGAGATTTACTTTTCGAATGCAATTTTTAAATCAAATCAGTTGAATCGATAAATTAATTTAATATATTAGCATGCTGCTTTTGTGCATCTGTTTTTATCTATATTTCGGATTCATCATAAATGTTTTTAATATGCATAATTTCTTATTTAGTGAAAAATATTATGGAATTGATAAAAAATTTTACGATATTAAAATAGAGTATATTACTTTCTCGAATAGTGAAAAACAATTCTACATAATTCTATTGGCGCAAGGTTAATGACCTTTAACGCACTATAAGATTTCGTACATGATAATTTAATTTTTATACAAATATTCTTAGTCCATTGAAGAATAGAGAATAGTCAATGAAAACAGCACAAAATCGATCAACATCTACCTTTACCGATGGAATTATAGATCTGTGAGTTTAATATTTATCGATGAAATTCAAGTTTGAATAAGTATTTTCCACGACATTGACATATATGGAAATGATGGGTGATGTTGATATTTTTTACAAAACATTTATGACCTATATTTGTTTATGCGATGTCTTTATGTAAAAGCAATTGTTTTAAAGTTGGAGTCGATGTTGACGGAATTGCTTGTGATATGAGATGACATGTAATTTTTCAACCTGTTGTGCAAAAATAAATCTTTAATCTTCAATATCTTCGTATTCGACAAGATATTCCTATGATTTTCTCATATTAATTCACATTTTCGAAATAAAGATATTCATTAGAAAATCGTTGACGATATCATCTAATGATCGAATTTGTAATTGTTTATAATTTGTTATTGACTCCGTCAAATTGTCCTGTATCGCTGAATATAAAAAAGAGATAAAAAAGTGGCATAGCGTAGTATGACCGTGCATTTATTATATTTTTTTTAAATGGTTCATATAGCTTCATAATTATCTTCCTGATGAATATCCTGATTTTGATTTTTCTAAATAATGGTATAATAATATAATTTTTAATTTGGCAATAATATAGAATTTTTAAATTGGCAAATTGTTATTCATAGATAAAAACTATGTATTTGCTTTTAATTGTTTAATTAATTATTGATGTCATCGTAGAATTCTGGTTGTCTTCATTTCCTCATAATTTTATAATTTGTAAATTAATGTAATCTTTTAATGTAATCCTGCAATTTAATGCATTTTTTCAATCTATATAAATTCTTATCAAATTTTCGTTTAAATTTTAAATCATAAATATGCACGAATTTGCAATTATGCTTATGTTTATTTTTTCTTTTTTTTATTTTTCAACCTTTTTATCAACACAAATTAAAATAAAAAGAAAAAAAAAGAGAAAGTTTCTTTGTAAAGATTGATTAGTACTTCGTAAATAATAAATTTACCTTTGATTGAATTTCACCGTTATCGATAATTACCATCTGTTGTCCTTAGAGATGACTGTTGACTTGTGTATTCTGGATTTTGTGATTTTATCTGGCATTCGATTACTTTGGTTATACAAAAATGAAATCTTGTACACATAGAACTATAGTTCATTCACGCACTACACTCCATAGACAATGTTAATGGAGAAAGTAAAATCTTATTTTTATTTAGCATAAATTGTATCTTTCGTTTTTATATAGATACGCATATAGTAATAATATTGTAACACTGATAGTAACAAATGAAATTCAACTTGAAAACAATCTTTTTAAAAAAAAGTATCTTGATTTTAATCAAATTCATCAACAATATAGAAAAATTTTAAAAACAAATTAATAAATCAATTAATTTTTGGCAGAATAAAAATGAAATAATAATGAACGAATAAAAATATTTTTATGGATATAATTCTGTTCACGATTTGTTAATAAAAAAAAAATTAAATCATCTCTACTATTTTAATACTAAACAAAAATTTAACTTATCTTAAGTAGATAACATCATTTATCGATAATATCATAGTTTTCTTCTGTCCATCGTAACAATGAAATGTAGATACCGACATTTTTGCGAATGAAACGCGCGAAATTGTCATACTTTGAATAAACATATGTGCTTAGAATATTTGCAAATAATATGTATACATTTAAAACATTGATAATAAAACATATGTATTTCAAATAACATATTCGTGCATAAATACAATCAAACACATATCTAACTTCGACGCATTTATATTATTCAATATATCAATTAAACTGATAACCAGTACGATTGACAAAGTTATATTGTCAATTGATGAACAATCGACAATGGCATAGGTAAAGTAAATATTATGATGTTGTTTATGATGTCATTTTTGAGATAAATATATTTTTTGTTCTTTTAATAAATCACGAAAAATATTAGAAATATTTTTTATGATGATTTTATATTTTATATATTTTATATATATATATATATATATATATATACACATCATATATTATATATATATTTATTATTTTATCAACAAATATAATAAAATATATTCACAAATACAATGTTAATTTAAATTATTCGAAATTCACTTTTAAATTCACTTTAAATTCACCAATATAATTTTTTCACTCTTTTCACGCTGGAATTTTTTTTTACGATGCATTTTAGTTATTTCTCAAATGGTTTCTTTCTGATAGGATTTTTTGTACGATTGTTATGAAAAAATATTACACGCATAGTATCTAATTTTATATTGAGTATAATGAAGAAACAAAATTGAAAACTATTGAATTTATATATCATATATTTATATTTTCTTTAGTTCTCTACTAGTAAATTCCAATATGAAATGGCAATACGTAGAGAGGGAATCATTGAGATTGGTGGGGAGTGCATTATTTGACATGATGCGATACCGATGCTGCCATCTATTGATATTTCATGATACTACACAGTATGAATAACCTCGATGATGACGCGTACCACGGAAAATTTTCTGACAACTCTGATTTCTTTATTTTTTTGTCAATTGATTGTTTCGAGTTATTTTAAATTATTGTTTTAAATATTCTTGAGAAATTGACGGCATAGCAACCGAAATTTTGTTTGTTATGAAATATAATTCAGTTTGCATTTTACATTAATTTATTCATACAAATTTCAAAATATATTATGTTATATTAAATATATAATGAATGTTGCTTCTGTTGCAAAATTGACGATTTAAATATGTCTCAAAATCCTCGTAATTCAAGTGCTAATTATATAAAAGAAAAAGTTATATTAGAGCCCGAAGTAAGCTGCGAGAAAGACGTAGTGAAACGATCGCAAGCCGGACAACAAATCGAGGAAGCGAAGCTTAAGCAAATCTCGACGTAAAATTCATTTCCATTATTTAATGACAAATTTTTAAATTATATTTCCTTAAAAATATCCCACTTCAGCTTGAGAAAATATCAAAACATAAATGGTACTTCGAGAATATTAAAAAACAAGGATATACATAGACTAAAAACGCAAAATCTAAAAGTGCCAAAAATCCCAAAGAAAATCGTCAATATCGTCAACATTTTGCAGCACAAAAATTTTCTGGATATGGTTGATCGATTTTTTAAACCAAGTATTAATAAATATCTGCGAAAGAAAAATTTTCGATTGAAAAAATCCAATATGAGCAAAAATCATGAGGTTAAGATTCTTTTCTCGAATTTTGGCAATTAAATTTTTTAATTTATCGAGCGAATAAAAGATCATTGTTGTTTAATTTTTTGCTTCATGTTTTCTTTTCTATATAAATATTTATCTCATAATAAATGATAAGTCTTACTTGAAAATATTCTTAAAATAAATTGTATTTTATTATATGTGTCCGTTTAAAGTTAATTATGTGAACACATTCTTGTCAAATGATTTATATCGCAATATCAAAAATATTTACGAACATTTCACAATTCACTGTCTTTTATGCGGTTAAAATGTGCGCATTTAACGTATCTTCTCTTACAAGCTATTTTTATAGATCTCATAGAGTTCATAAAAATTAAAACTAAATTTATTTATACTAAACAAGGAACTTCCGATAAAAACGTTACACATATCTATCAATGGTGGGAATAAAACTTTTGAATTCGTTTAAAGATAGAGATTTTACAATCTCTATTCTTCTTTTAAAATTTAAAGTTTGCTTTCAATATCGTCATATATTACAGCTGGGTTTGCAGCAGCCCATTTTTCCTTGAATGCCAATTTTTCTTTCTTGGGCTTAGTCTTCAAACTTTGGATACCGGCATAATGCTCTTCGATCTCTTTCAGAGATCTTCCTTCCGTTTCTGGCAATATGAAGTAGAGTAGAATACCACCGACGAAATTGATCAAAGCGTAAAAGAAAAACGTTCCAGGTAAGGACATTCCATTGACCATGTAGAGAAATATTTTATTTGAGACAGAATTGAAGATGTAGCCTATAGAACCGGAAATTCCTGTCGCGCTACTTCGTACCTGGAATAAAATAAAAAATTAGTTTCAAAAAATACAACCGTATTGTTTCAATTGCGATCTTTATATCAAAATCGTTACTTTAATTAAATAAATATTTTTGAAATTGATAATTGAAATTCAGCCTGGATATATATTTGCAAAGAATTTATACATTGCAATTTATAATCATTTAATCAGCTGATCATTTCTTTTCTTCTTTCAACAATAGAATTGTCGGAAATACAACAAGAAAAAGGAAAATTAGGAACTTTCGTGAAAAAACATTGACTTTGTGTGAAGTATTTCGATATTTTGCTATCTTATTTCTGTGCATGTTTACTTACATTTTTATAAATTTTTTTAAAGGGTATATGTGATAAAAACAAAATATTTAAATTATGAAATATTCAAAATTTGATTTTGCATAAATATTCGCAATCTAATTATATATTTTTGCTTTTGGATTAAATTTAATTCTTATGTCAATATCATTTTATTTAATATAAAACTAAAACTTTATTTTCCCTTCAACAGAGAATTGAGACTTTGAAATCCACCTAAATTGTTTTCACTTTTCATTTAATTAAGCTTGGATTTGATTATTAAAAAATTACTAAAATTAGAAATTTAACAGTCTACAATTTTGATTATTGGGATAACAATTAAATTTGGATTTGAATTTAACAAACTCACGTTCACAGGAAAAACCTCTCCTGCCAGAACCCAAGGGAGTAACCTGATCCCTCCATGAGATAAGAAAGCAGCACCGATCAACAGTGTAGTGGGAAACCATGTGAGATTTTCAGAGTTAATGATGCGACTATCATCCAAGTATCCATAAATTGCCGCTAAACAAAAACAAAGGCCCGTTCCACCAACGGACAGAAAAGATAATAATCGTTTACCAGCAAAATGAATAACAAACACGCAAATCATCGTGCCTATTAATTCAGCTAGACCGAGGAATACAGCAGCCGTATATTTTTCGATTGGCGTGTGCAGTTTCATGAAAATCATCACAGCGTAAGTTTGAAGGGTGTTGGTGCCACCGAAATTGCCTATGAAGAAGGCACTGGTCACCAAAAGAAAGGGTGTGTAGAAGGTTTTCTTGCTGTAGGATTTCCATATTTTCTCCTGAGATGCTGCAGGTTTGTTCACGTCCTCACAAATAATTTGCAACTCTGATTTCACCTGAGCTGGACTGACCCAACCTCGAAGCCAGCAGAGAGCTTGTTCTGCCTCTTTCTGTCTTCCTTTTGCTAAAAAGATGTTTTTTTTTAATATCTCAATTGCAATTTATCTGATACTTGAGTATCAGATATTTTGGGTATAGACTTCTTTTTTTTAATGTAAATATTTGAAGATTATATTAAGAGCGACAATAGATTAGAATTGAGAAAATTGTGAAAACTTTTTTAAATAGAAGGTTTATAATTGCTATTTACTTCTATTTATTCTGATCCATTTCTTGGATATATAATAATCTGATCTTTAGTTATCGCATAATAAATTTCATTTTTGATAACGTACTTAAGAAAATATTTATATATAGAAAGATTTTTCGATTAAAACGAATCTAAACACGATCTGTTTATTTTATTCATTTTCAAAAATATCAATATATAATTATATATTAATAATATTTTCATAAATGTATAATGAAAGATAAAAAAAAATTTGTTTTCATTGATTATCTTTACGCTTGCTTGTATCAAAGATCTTAAAAAAAAAATAGTTACATAATGAATCATTATTTAACATCATTTATAAATTTAATTATTTGTTAAATTGTGTGCATCATTAACAACACTTTAAAATTGCACGAACATAATACATATATATATATATATATAATAATAACAGACGTCTCTTAATTAACAATAACTTAATAAGGATGGTGTAATGAGGCGTTGAAAGAACATTAAATAAGAAAATTTACCAGCAAGCCAATAAGGACTTTCGGGCACGGCACAGAGAGCAAGAAAGCATATTAGCGGATAGATCAAATTGACAAGTGTCACAGTCCTCCAGTTACCCAATTTGCCACCTAACATCTGAGTGAAAATGCCTAAAATAATGGACATGGTGGAGGTGGCGGATAACATGCCACGTAAGTGGGGCTGCGTAACTTCCGCCACGTAGGTCATCACAGGTGCCTCAAGGAGGCCTCCTGTTAGGCCCGTCATGGCCAATGCTACGAATAACATTCCAGCTGTTGTAGCGTAATAATAAATAACCCAGGCTGCCACGAATGGAAGTGTGGTAAGCATCATGCTCCTTTTTCGTCCTATGAATTGCGACACTGGCCCGCTGGCAAAGCAACCGATCGGGACCAGGAACAAGTTCAGACTACCTATATTGGTAAAAAGAAAATTCATTGTTTAAACGATTTAGGTTCCCTTTTGAACTTTTTTTTTATTTATATAGGAAAATTGTGGAACAAAATGAACTTCGAGATAATTTTTGCAATGATTGAAATTAATATTCACAATCTTTTTGATAGAAGGTTTATTAGAACATAAAATTTCATTAAAACTGCACATTTCATTTTGAAAATTAAGCCTATTTTTTTCCTTTAATTTATTATATTCCGTATTAAAATTGCTTGAAAAGAAAAATCCGCCTTAAGTTTTGAGCTCTTATATCCTCATTTATATCTTTACTACCGTGTACTATTATAAAAATTGCAATTATTACTAAAAGGAAAATTCCTGTGAAAAGAATCAAGTTAGCTTTATTATTTTGCTACATTCTCGCTTATAATATTATTATCTACACATGATTTAAATATAATAATCGCAAAACAGAATAATATCGACGACTCTTAAATTATTTTGTCTTTATCACACATGGGATAAAAATTATATAATATGTGTAATATAAGTAGTTCTGTTAAAAAAAAATTGTTTACAATTTGAATACGAAATTCTATTGTTTGAATGAAATATCGTTCGGGGAAACAAGGTAGTATTCACGTTCGGCAATTTTGTTTTGTTTCGTAAGAAGCAAGGTAAACGAGATGCTCACTGATCCACGTCAATTCCTCTATGGAAACTGGAATCTCGGCGTTGTCCTTCTGCAACTCGGGGATAAGGATGGTGGAAAATCCCAAAGTGGATCCAAATGTGATCATCAACAGATTTTTCGCACTGACTGCGCAGAATTGTGGAAATGCTTGGCGAAGTTTCGATATTGGATGATTCTCAGAGGTGCCATTTAAATCAGCTTGTGACATCTTTTCATCGTTCCTGAAACGTGAACCAAAATGATTACAAAAATACGTTACAAAAATAAGCGTCGAGTTTATGTGATTTCAGAGAGATCAAATTAATTCAACTTTCTATCGAGATCGCTGATCGAAGAATATCTGACCTTTTAAGAATCGTATTTTCTGAAAAAAAAAAAATTAAAAATTTCCAATTGTGGAATATTTGATAGAATACAAAAGAAGTTATTGCTGCTTGCACTCTTTCCTAGTGGGATCTTATAAGTGAAGTTATAATTTGACATTCGTTAAAATTATCGTTTCTTTTAAAATTACAATTTTTTACTCGTATCATTTTCATTAGCATATTCTACAGAAATATCAGATCTTTTTGCAGTTCTCAACACATTCAATGCGAATGATACGAACGTATAATACATAATTTTTTATTCTATCGGCGGATGACGCGAACATATCCGTCACGAAGATTTTCTATCCAGCGGATGACGCTGGATACGATGGCGTCATAAGTTTTCTTCCAAAGAGTTTTCCAATATCTGTATTGATGTGCTGAAGCAGACAATAAAAATTGGGAAAAATCCAAGGAAAAATTCTAATATCCAACATTATATCCTATTCGTACATCCTATAAAGACTTTAAAAAAATATCAAAATGTATAAAAAAGATCATCGATTTTTAGATGTTGTTAGATTGAATGTGTTAACTCGAAGTAATATTGTTATTTATTTATTTATATCGGCTCTTAGATCTTTTTAAAATTTTATTTACATTCTCGATCGAATTTATCGACCAAAACATAATCATTCGTGCAATGTAACTGAGAGTTAACGATTAAATAAATTTAATCTGTATTTTATTCATTTGATCGAGATAGTAAAATTCCAAAATTTTTTTCAATTTAGAATTGAGTTAATAGCACTCAGGTTGATGATTATTTAATTATGCTTTATCGTGCTGTAATTTAAAACGTGTCCTCCATCCAATTCTAATCCGTTCTCTATGCGCTTATGCTTAACAGATTATCAAGGTTGCAAATCGAAGCGAATCTTCTGCGATCTGTCGATTAAAATTTGTTTTATTAACGAATAATTAATAAAGACTTTATTTCCTTTTTCATCGAGTTTTCTCCAAATTTTTTTTTTTAAATTTAGACATTTTTTTTTCTTTGTCTATCTAAATCGTTTTTATTCATCTTTCGACGCGGAAAAGTATTACAATTTTTTAAAGGAAAAGAAGAAAGAGAAAAAGATTCCTCGCTTTCTTTCAATTCCAACAATTTCTTTTACATGTTGTTAGACTTGGCGTCATTGACATAGATTTTCTTCAGCGTGAAAGGTTCAGAGTTACATAAGATTTGTTGCACGTTTTTTGCACGTTTTGCGTAATTTTAAAGGGAAATTGGCTTTGGAATTCGATTTGCGATCCGATCCGAAACGATTTGTATAACTTATATCTCGTTTTACATCTGCGTTCGTTCCATTCGTCAATTTTGTGGGAAAAAAAGTTTTCCATACGAAAAAATTTCCAAAGAAAGATTGTGTTATTTAGATAAAATCGAAAAATTTATCGATGAATTGCAAATAAGCGAGAAGAACAAAGTTCGAAGATAACATCATTTTTAATTTTGAAAAATGATCGTCTTTCGCTATATCTATTTTAAAATATTTATATTTATTATCATTGTTTAATAATTTGTTAATTGATGTATATAGAGTGTTAATGTATTTGCATAACGTCTTTGGAAAATCCGAGTTGAAGTAACGTTCTCTGTCACATCGTCATCTCTATTTTCATGTTGGTTTATTTAATGCAAACTTCGATTGTTTGTAACTTGATAAATAATATTTTTTGTACACTTTTGCTTTTGTTTTCGTCCCTAGAATAGATTCTTTAAATACATATATATATATGCTTTAGCATCTGTAAATATAGAGTATTTGTGAATGATCATCGATAGATAGATTGATATTAAACAAACAAATATAAAATTTGATACGAAAAATTTCGTTTGATATATTCTTCATTAAGTTATAAACAGTTTAATTTAAATTAAAACGAAAGTTGAAACAAAATGTGAATTTAAAATCTAATATTCAATTTTATTCAATTCAAAATTAAATTATTTTTATATTTGTTTAAAATTGATTTTTCAAAGATCGATCGTGATTTATTTATTACACGAAAATATATAAAAATAAATAAAAAGAAAAAAAAATTATGTTTAAAATTTGTCACGCTATAATAATCGTAATGATTATTGCAATTTTCGAGAATAAATAAAATTTGATAATATAATATCAATACAATTAGCATAAGTGCTATCATCGTTCTCTCTCTCCAATTGTCTATTCTCGACTACTGAGTCGTTGCCCTTGCCAATGTACATACGCGATCGATGGCGCTCGTATAAATATAGCGCGCGTATATATGCGACGAATTTATTTAAATTCTGAATTTCATCAATTAAGATCGATCGATATATTTTGACACATTTTTCAAATACATCTTCACATATTTTTCTAAAGAAACAAACTTTTTCCTGATCTCATATCGATTGAACATTCTTGTAACAAGAAAATTGTGATACATGCGTGGAATCGAGCGATGGATCCAACCATGCAAAACTAAAAGCGATATAACATGTTCCAGTGTATAGTTGCCGGACGACCATAGCATATCATCCTTTCTACCACTAAAAGTAGCTCAATTGCGACGAATTTCCACAGGAGGATAATACGTGACATTATCCCCACTGCCATTGCTAGATACAAGTCACGTGATCAGACATCCGCCAAAACCAAGCAACGTGTCACATGACATGCCTCTGCCTAATGTACCAATGACAATGAGGATAATGTGACGTCATGTGATCAGATACCCGTCCAAACCAAGCACCGTGTCGTACGATTTGCCTCCGTCAACGTATCAATGATAGTGAGGATAATTTGACGTCACGTATTTTTTTTTAATGAAAATTAAGCAGATACACGTACGTCAAAACCAAGCAATGTGTCATATGACGTGCCTCTGCTTAATGTATCAATGACAGTAAGGATAATGTGACGTCAGGTGATCAAATACCCCTTCAAATCAAGTAACGTATCGTATATCGTGCCTCTGTCTAATGTATCAATGACAGTGAGAATAATGTAATATCACGTATTATTTTCTAGTGGAAATTAAAGCAAATCTAGTGGAATCTAAAGCAAATACACATATGTGATCAAACACTTGTCCAAATAAGTGTCGTACAACGTGCCAATTATAGTAAGGTTATGTAATCTTTTTTTATAAATTAAATAAAAGCATCACATAATTATGCATCCATCAAAAGCAAGTAACGTGTCTCACGACATGCCTAAGGTATCAATGAGAATAATGTGATATCACTTAATTTTTTCTAAAGGACATAAGGCAGAGAAGAGATGATGTGATGCTTGATTTTGATCATGTGACGTATTTCTTACGTGACTGGCTAACGTGTAATGACAGTAAGTATAATACGACATTACATATTCTTATTCTTGGTGGAAATTTGCCGTATTTGAGCCATTTTTAGAGAGAGCAATTATGTTTCATATGTTTCGTGATGATAAAATGTCATGAAATTTAAAGTTCTTATTTTTTTTTTTTCTTCACTAACTTTCATTCCCTTTTTTCATGTTCTTATCGCTTTCCAAAAAATTTTTTCCAATATGATAAATCGACGGTGATAAATTGAACGATTTTATCGATCAAATTGAATCACAACTCATCGAACAAAATTTAAAACACGTATACTTACTGACAAAAATTAAGAAACAAATTAATCATTTCTTTATTTTTTTTCTATGTTTTTTTTATGTCTACTTTAGTCTTTATATAAGCATAATATATAGATAAAAAAAAATTTGAAAAAAATTCATTGCTCGTAGATGTATGGATTTTTATCTTTTCCCAGATTATTTTTAGTTATTTCAAATCATATCATTCATCTCGGACGATGAGAAATAATAAATGTATCTTATATGTAGATTAGTTTGTTTCTTACCTTACTTAAACAATTCAACAAATCAAGTTTCAAATCACATTCCCATCTTGAAAATCATCCACGACATTGATTTATCGAGATGGAAAAATTCGACTAATCGTATTTAACAAAAACAAAATTGCGATCAAAAAAAAAGCAATTCGTGTAGTAATTAATCAATTAATCATTTTATATTTTACATATCATTTTATATTTTATATTTTATATTTTTTACATCCCAATATTAATAAGTAATATTAGAATATGGCGATATGTTCTTTCTTTTTTTTGTAAAGAAGGAAATGTAATGTTCCATAAAGATAATAATATTTGAATAAATAATACCAGGCAAATATAATAATACGATAAATCATAATAAAGATACCGATTGAAGAATATTTTAATACTGAGAATAAGAGATAACAATAAAAGAAGCATTATCCGTTTGTTTATTTTCTTCATCCGTTATATCCGTGTTGCAATTTCATTTTTAAAAGTTGTAGTTTATTTGTACAGATGAAAGTATTTTATAAAAAAAAAAAAAAAAATGAAATTGAAAACGTGTTTCATATATTTTTCTATATTCTATCTTCTTTAATCTTTCCAATATTTTTGTATTTTTATATTTTTTTCAATTTTTTTTTATCTATTGGAAAGAATCTAAGTATCTAATCTAGGAAGTATTAAGGGATTAATAATTATCTTCGAAAAATATTAAAAATTAATGTGATTTCTGTCACTTTCTTTTCCTTCTTTTGATTTTTAAATGATCAATTATCATCAAGAATCATCGACAAATAATCGAGCATTATTAAGAATAGTCTTAAATCTATGATTTTATCAAAATATAATTTTCGATTATCTCTTTTGATCTTTTGAAACTATAATCAGTATAATTCTTAAATGACATCATGTAACAACCTTCATGGTGGCTAGTTTCAATTATAAATGCGTCATCATCAAGAAAAATCTTTAATGATCCGAATTTCATGAAAGATTCATGGTTTTGAATAAATTAATGGGAAGAATTAAAGAAACAATTATGAAAAAAGAAGAAAGAAAAAAATGAAAAATTTAATAAAAATAAAAAGAAGTTAAAAATTATTTATATCCAAGTACAAAATATTTTGTTATAAATATAAAGAAATTGAAAAGAAAGAAAACGACACGTGAAAATAATTCATACACTCTATTTTTATAAACTAATCTCTTAAAAAATAAAAAGGAAAAAAAAAAGAAATATTTGAATTAGAATTATACTTTTTCTTTTAAATCTAACTTTCCTTTAGATAGATAATTGTTGAAAAGAAAATAAATATTGTTGAAACGAATGATCGTTGTCTCTTATCATTCATATTTATGATTCAACTGTGACAATTTATGACAGATTTATTTATTTATTGACAAGCTTATAATAATCCTTCATAGAAAGATATTCTATTCAATTTATATAATAATTACGCAAAATTTTGTTCTTAATTTTTTGTCCACGTGCCTCAAGATTTCTTCAAATTATTGCGCGATCGAATATTGAAAATTTGAGAAAGTGGAATTTTTTTTTCTTTCTCTTTGGCTATTCATATCTACCCAAAGTAGGACTGTTATTTTTAACCATGTTGATTAAGTCGTGTCTAGAATTTATAATTTCATTCTTATCCATATGTCTTATCCTTAATAACGTTAAGGAAATAATCACATAATTACGCGACCAAGGACGAACTAGCATATTTTTGTTTCGTTTTTTATGAAACGATATTTCACGCAGTAATTTATTGCTGAAATAATCGATTTGAAATTTAATTCGATGCACTTTTGAATTCTACGAATTCCTCGTTTTTTTATGACATGTTTTTTTCATGCTAAATTTATCCTTTCAAGTCTGGATTTTTTTCTTGGCCTGTAAAAATATCTTCTCAGAGTTAAGTATGTAAAAAGAAAAAAGAAAAAAAAAAAAGTAGGTCGAAACTTTTAAATTCGAATTCAAAACTTTTGAAACGTACGAAATCCAAGAAAATTTAGTTATAATTTGTAAAATTTTTTGAATTTGAATTTGCAAGAAATCATTGATGTATAAATTGAATTTAAAATAGATGAACTATGTTCTATCGAGGTAATAATTAATAATATAATCATATTATGTTGTTGACAGTGTAATAAAAAAAAAAATATAATGATCTTCTGAGAAAATTTTTTCTGCTTCTTTGTTAATTATTTAAATTGAAATATTAAATAATTGGTTTTTCCAGTTGACATTGAAATATATAACGAGCATTGCGAATAAAGAAATTTGAAATTTATTAGTCATTCACATGATAAAAATAAACTTAACAAAGAATACAATACTTTTTATATGTAATATAATTAATTATTTAATTATTACAATTCTTGAATAATCTGATATAATTTTTCATTTTTCACATTAAATTTCCATATCAAGATTTTATATTATTCACACTTGATTAACGATTTGGATGTAGCTTTCAAATATTTTTTTCTAAAATAAAAAATACTATCGAATATTATTAAATAATAATAATCTATAAATAAAGAAAGTAAAGTGTGCTTCTAAGAAAAAATTTTTTTTTCTATAAAATACTATCGAATATTATTAAATAATAATATTCTATAAATAAAAGAAATAAGTGTGCTTCTAAGAAAATTTGTAGATATTATATATTATATATAAAAAATAAATAACAATACTTTTTATAATAAAAAAGATTTCATTTAAGTTTTAAATTTCAACTTAAATTTTTCTATAAAATACTATCGAATATTATTAAATAATAATATTCTATAAATAAAAGAAATAAGTGTGCTTCTAAGAAAATTTGTAGATATTATATATTATTACATATAAAAAATAAATAACAACACTTTTTATAATAAAAAAGATTTCATTTAAGTTTTAAACTTTAACTTTCTTGTTCAAATCAAATGATGTACAAATAATGTATGAGAGACTATAATGACTAGGATCAATTAACATAGATATAACTATTTCTTTGTAAAAATTTTACTTTTAGGTGTAAAAAATAAATTGAAACAAATTTGTTAATTGAACGTTCCTCGATACATGTCCATTGACTATTCATCGAGCACCTTGATTAAATATAATTGGGCAGAGGAATGAATAACAAAAGAACTATAAGAAACATCGTTATTGAATTTGCTACAACCATAAGCTAATATGTCACATGATGACATGAAAAGAATTGCGCAAAGCCCAACAGCATGACATTCACTGAAAGAAATCGATATCGCATTATTATACATCGATCTCTGTGTATTTTTGTGAAAGTGTGATTTGTTATTAACAATTCGAATTATTCTCAGAATTTCATCTTTATGAATCGTTCAAATTTATTTTCGAAAATTAGATTCATTTAAAGATTTAAAATTTTCAAGTATTTTTTACTTCTGAGAATCTGAATTTTTTTCATGCCATATATATTTTGATTTTCTGAAATTTTTAATGTTAATTTAAATTTATTATTTGCAATTCCAAGATCTTGAATATTTATTTAAATTTTTGGAATTATTAAATGAAATGAATATTTAAATGTATGACGAAATTTTCAGTATTTCAATTTTTAAAATATTGAATATTAAAATATTTATATCAACATTTCATTCTTGTTCAACAATTTAATTTTACTTTTATCGATACGGAATAATTTCCAGATAATTAATAGTAAGAATAAAAAACCGTGGCTATAAATATGAAACAATATCGCATTACATAACATGCAACAAACTATTGTTGGTGGTCTGAGAAACAAAAAATATAAAGTAGTAAAGGTAAGTAGACTTTTTTCTACGATGAAAATTTTATCATTCTAATTATTATAATTCGTTTCGCTAAAGCAATCAATCCAAAGAAGAAAAAAATAAGAAACGAAGTTATAATCTCGATCGAAAAAGAATTAATAAATCATTTGTCATACATTTTACAATTTACAATTAAAAAAAAATTTTATGTTCAATTTAATATTTTATCTACTATTTTCATTTCGAATAGCATTAGTACACCATTTGCAGTAAAAAGATGAATAATTACAATAGTTTAAGATAAGAATGATATTAATTATCAGGCAGTATTTAGCGATTAAAAACTAAAAATTTTATTTACACAAATTTTGCTAATTCTTTGAAAGCCAAAAACGAAAAATTCATTGTTTAATCTTTTCGAGACATATTTTTTTTTAAAAATAAATATATAAAACTATAATAAAATAAAGATAAAAAATTTCAATAAGATTCGTGTTAGAAATATTTTTAATCCCTGTAAAGTTACTTAAGATCTTAATAATCTCGAAAAAATTAAATTAACATTAAGTAATGAAAAATTAATTATAAATTAAAATTTTTATTATTGTAAAATTTTGATAATTTTAAAATATTATAAAAAAGAAAATTATAAAATATTTTAAAAATATTCAGTACTTCAGTAATATTTAATAAGAATTTTATTTAATTATATAACAAAAAAATTTGTTTTATTATATATTTAAAATTAGAATATTTATGTAATTATATGTTCTTAAATTCTAACATGGGAACTTTCCTCTATATTTTTTCTCAATAATAAACACATTTAAAAAATTATTATATACTATATTATATCCAATTATATATTAAATAAAATAATTGTATACTTGTCCACTTATTTTTTTTTTATTTAAATATTGCAATTGATAATAATTAAGTTAAATAAAATATCAATAATTTAGTAAAAATTAATAATTCTTTAATTATTAATCTAATAAAAAATTATTAGATTAATAATTATTAGAAAAAAAAGAAAAAAAAGAAAAAATATACAAATAAAATAATTATTCGTTTGTAATGATTTTTTTATATAATAATTATTTTATATTTTTTTTATATTATAAAGAAATAAAAAATTTTAAGTAATTACATACCTGGTGCTATCGTTGTTTTTTGACTCTGTCATTTTTGATCGATATATTGTTGGTTACACGCAGTTTTCGATTTGCTATGGAAATTATTTTCGCATTCCTTATTTGACACGTTTTCTACAAATATTTATATTTTTCCGTATAAAATTTTTTATACGCCTGTCTAACAAAAAAACTCAAAACTGGAATAATAACATCAATGAATATGTTTTTAACGTTTTCACAAAAAGTTAATTAATATTCTTCTTCTTCTTAAAATAAAAAAAAAGATGATATTGAAATTAAATGTAAAAATGATCTCAAGTGACTAGTTTTTTAACAAAAGTACTAAATAATTATATTATTTTTTTTCTTTTCTTTAAATCTTTCACATTTTTCCGTAATTTTTTCTTCAAATTTTCTTTTCCAAATGTTTTTATCCATTAAACCTTTCACTTTATTTTCATCACAGCCATAGGTGTATAAAGCAGTATCAATTCTCTTTACTTTCTCTTATCTAGTTCACCTTCACGAATCCAGTTTTTTTACCTCCAAAGTCCATTAATTTATCACGAAGAATTCAAATTAATCAAAAATTTAGCCACTATTTATGCATTTGATGACTTCAAGATTTAATAAGTGGTTCACAGATCACTCACCCACCGATTTTCATCCATAATTTTTATATTGAAAAAACTGCAGTTGTAAACATCATTCGTGATACTTTTCTCTTCTCCAATCAATTCCAATTAGAAAACTGTTCAAAAATGTCGATTATGTCGAACAATATAGAAATATCAATAATATGAAAACACCAGATTTAACTATCCTATCTTGTACTTCATTTTATTAATTTCTTGCGCTGGAACTGATCATCTGATCTTTGACTAAGTTCAAATAAATAAGGAAAGACTAGGTGAACCAAACACGATGACTTCCGTTCGGAAGTCAAGATGACAACAGCCTAATCCTCCGCTAGACTGTTGTCAGTCACACTAAATGACCAACGAAAGTGAGCAACTCATGTGTATATATGATTCCTCCTCCACTAAATGCGCGTTTACACAATAGCTTTCATAAACGAATACACGTGGTTTGCCCCTCTCTACGAATATTCCTTACATCTAACTTTACTATTAGTCTTTGTTTAGTTATAGACGGGGCAAGAACCGATGTTAATCTTCTTTGCAAATTGATCACCATGATCTGGTAACTGAATAACGATGATGAAAAAAAGTGTTAATGGTAGTGATGCGGAAATGAACATACTTGAATGGAAAATTGGATAGAATTGATGATTCTGTTGCAATAACAGGTAACAGGTAGTTATTACTATCAGGTTGCTTAAATTGGATATATAGTATGCAGGATATTATAAATTTATTTTTGAAAGTTTATTAAAGGAAGAATTCTTTCTAATTTTTAGAATTTAATTGAATCAAATAATGTTTCGTAATAACATTGAATATTTGTTTATTATAAATATTTCAAAATTTTGTAAAATGTTAGAAATTATTTAAAAAATAATAATTTTTTATGGCCTTGAAGTTCAAAGTTATTATACATTAATACATGTTATATACATTATTTATTATATACATGTTATTTTACATTAAATATTTATCAAATATCATTATATCAAGTAATTATTTCAAAAATTAAAAATTATACTTCATTGAATTATTAATTAACATAAAATATGAATGATCTGTTTATTATTTAATAGTCAGATTTAATTGAATACTCTGCAATTACAATTAGATTGCATTAAATGGATAATAACTAATTAATTAAAAAAAAAATCAATTCATTAACTTATTATTACCAATATTATTTGTTCTAGCAACAATATGATGTTCTTAACATTTGTTGTTTATTCTCATTCCATCAAAATATGGAAATACTTTGATGGAACTTAATTTTATTTTTACCTATCTAAATTAATTTTACAAAACTAAATAATTTATATATAAAAATAATATAAAAATAAAAGTTTGATTAAAAAATTCAATTATATTCATATCTATAAAATCGAGTTTTCTTATCATTTTTTTAAAAGCTACTTATATATACTTGTCTGTCTTGAGATGATCAATTACTTTTGAGTGATGGTGTTTATCAATTGCAATTAATTTTATGTGCATGACCTCAATATATTAAAACTATTGTAAAATTAAAAATGAAATGAAATTATAAGATAATAAAGATATAATTCTAAAAAAAATTATATCTTTGATAATTAATGTTTGGTAGGAATACACATTATTTTCTTTTGAATATGTATGAAAATATCTTGATACATTCTAATACCAATAAAACCAGTTTATTATTTATAATTTAATTTTATTTTAATCTTATACTTATATGTTCTAATTTCAAAAATATTAATTAGAAAATATGGCACTATGTATAATATTAAATATATACATATCAGAAGATTATATGTTACTGAACATTTATATGATATTATTCAGTACAAAAAATGATTAATATGCATCTGATATTATGCATGGAATTAATCACTTATTACTTATATGTCAGATCAATACAATCCTTATCTCTTATAAAGGAAAGTTCCACCATATGCAGATTACTATTAACACTATAATTCCCCATTATATTATTATATTTATTGAGTATAACTTTTTTAAAATAAACTTATTAATATAATATCATTATTTTTTAAATATATTTTATAATATATATATACATACATACATATATATATATTTTTAGGAAAAATACTTTTACTTTTATCTTTTAGAAAAATATGTTTTAATAAGCTGTATTAATTTTATTTATTTTGTGGATAAAAAGATTTATCAATCATACATTAAATTCATTCTGAAATATTATAACAACAGTGAAAGATGAAAATAGATCGAGATCTAATAAATGTGAAAATTTATTAAGAACAATATATCTTTTGTAAGACATATCTGCATATATTAAATTAAATAAATATAAAAATTACGTAAAGTTCTAAATATTAGCCAACTTTTGCGCTGTTAGAAGCATTTTTTTTCTTTTTTAATCATTTTGTCTTATTTATTCAATATCTTTCAATTAATAAATCGAATATGAACATGTCATGATCTGATATGATTTAGAACTTTGGTTGAGAAAAATATATTTCTATTTTATAGATCAATGATTAAACTAATTATCTTAAATATATCAGAAAATAAAAGAGACTTTTATATGTCAATATTAATCATTATACAATTCAGTCTAAAGATATATAGATTACTATTTTTAACATTCATTTCATAACACACATGCCAAACTTCAAAATCAAGTAAAGAATTTCATGACAATCAACTGGATATACATATTTATGCAAAAATTTCAAAGTTGTTTATCTATGACAAGTATTATTTTTATTTTTTAAAATCTTATATTTTTTATTATTAAGAATAATCGCTATATAAATAGAAGCTAGAAACATAATCATTAGCATATAAGAAGATATTTTCAAGCTTAATATTATATAATCAAATTTGTGAAATTTTTTTAAATGTACACCAGCTAATTGTTAAGAACTCTTTCTGCAACATTAAACACTTTCTTCAACAATAATTTTATATTATATAGCTTCACACTATTCAAATGGAACGCTTTTGTACACAATTTTCTTTTAGATGAATATTTATTATTCATCCAAAAGAAAAATACGACGTTGGCTCGATATGCACATTTTGTATCATACATAAGTGCATCCTAAATATGTCACAAATGTACATATATTTTTTTTTTTAATTATAATTAATCATGAAGTAGAAAGATAGTTTAAACTTTTGTCAAATTTTTTATAGTTACATTATATTACATTATATATTTATGTGTAAAGTAGGACCCATTTAGTTCGTTTGAGAATAATTAATTCTCTTTACAAAAATAGATAAATTAAACAGGATTATATATTTTGATACATAGGATATTAAATTTTCCTAAAAGTTTCATTTGAAAAGTTCAACTCAATAGTTATAAGGAACTTTTAGCTAATAAAATTAAATTATTATTTTATCAGTGTTTTAAATGAATTAATATTTAATAATATATATTTACATTTTTATATAATTGTAAGTTTGAAAATTTTTCTTGATGTTATAAAGAGGCTTTATTCATAATTATTTTATTTGTGATTTCCATAGTCCTTTACTACAATATTTTTTTATTTAGTTGGACTAAATATAAAAAGGAATAAAGGCACTCTTAGACCGTGGTGCGTGTAATAAAATTGCATAGAAACAAAAATAGATCTCTCTATATATTAAATACTTAATACTTGATATAAATTCTTTGTTTAATATTAATAAAAATTTAAAATCTTTACTTTGATGAATCAATATACATATTATTTATGTGATGATCTCACAATTAATTAACATTTCTATTATGTATTTGTTTTTCTAACACAGAAGTGATATCTAGCTCATATCTGTGATGGAACTTAACAATTCCAGTTTAACAAATGCAACTTCTTCATACATCGAATCTGTTTTAAAAAACCATAAATAGAAAAAAAGATAACAATCATCGTCTATTTGAAAATGCTTCTAAATCACGCTGTGAAACAGAACGGATACTTCGAAATATAGCACAGCCATTTTTTTTTTTTGACAATTAACAGAGATATCAAAAGCTTTTCTAGTTTAATTATTTAAAAATATGATTTACTTTAACTTTTTTTTCATTTTTGTATCATTGCTTTTAACTATACATTCTTCGCATTTTATACTACTTCCGATTTAAATGTATACATGTATACATAAATGATTCCGAAAATTGATTAAAATTTTCTATAATACTTCATCTACATATACTAGTGACAAGAGATAAATATATTGTGTATATCTCTTAAACTGTCACGATAGAGTAGAATACTTATTATATAAGATTATGATGTCAGTAATATAAAAAAATTCATATTAAAAGTGCGTGTATGATAGTTTTTAAATATAAAATGTACATCATGTAAAAATCTATATCCCCATAAATGGTAGGATTTTTTTCAAATATTAAAATTAAATACGAAACGAAATAGCTATATACAATGGTGCATATACAGATAGATCTTAATCTAATTTATCGGAAACCAACGGGAACCTGACTATTCGCAATTGTCGACCAAAATCACATACTACACTATCCCTTAACACTAACATTTGCTTTACAAAAATACAACTATCTTTATGACCCAATCTTACTTCACGCACTGGCTCCCCAGTTCGGACGTCCCAAACTACTAGTGATCCCTGAAATCGTTAAAGTTAGAAGCATTTTTTTTTTGTATTTTTAAAAGAGTTGAATGGTATCTAGAACAAAAGTTACTACTAAAAGTTATTACTACTAAGTATCAGGAAAAACAGAAAAAACAAAAAAACATAAATACATACCTGATTGCTGGTTATGAGTAGATGATGTGTCAACATGACTAACTGCAAACTATAAGCAAATCTATGTGCTGGAAGAGTATGTAGCAAATGTCCCTGAAATCTTTCCCATACACACAATCTCTCATCAGTACCAATGCTTATTACATATGATACAGAACATGCCATAGCTGCCACAGCACCATCATGAGCTTGTATACTGTACATACATGTTCCTACAAATAAAAATAAAAAATATAAATTTTTTGTAAAAAATTATATTTTATTTAAAATATAAAATAGATACCAGTTAGAAGATCCCAGACACATAAAAGACCATCTTGAGATCCACTACCAGAAGTCATAGGGCTCATTCTATCGATAAATAAACAAGATATAGGACCACAATGACCATGGAGAGTATATAATGGTAATTGATCCTCCAATCTGAAATTTAATTTAATATAAAAGAAAGGTATCTAGTGAAATTTTTATAAAAAATGAAATTTTTATAAAATTTATACCTATATACTTTTAGAGTATGATCTTGACTACCAGTTAAAACCCGACCACCCTCACTATCGAGTACAGTTATTGCCTGCTGATGTGCTTTATGAGAACCAATTTTCATACAACGAAGATCTTCTTCAGATTGCATAATGTTATTTATATCCATGGGTGAACCAGCACTTCCTGTTCTAACATGCGCTAAAGAAAAAGAAGATAACATAAAAATTTATATCTAAATAATTGTATATGCGAAATTGTTGAAAATAAATTTACTTCTTCTATAGGAAGTGAAGCCCCAATGAATTTGTTGACCTTCGCTATATCTTTCCAGTTGTAGGAAGTCAATACAGCCATTTAATTTAGCTGCTACTACTCTACTACCTATGAATTTCACAGCAGATATTCCAAGTCCTGATCCATCATCAAATAAACACTGAAATATTAAAATTTTTTTAAAATATTAATATTTATATTGATATTAATTTTTTTATATTTACCTTAAATTTACCCGTAGTACCTTCCCAAAATTCTAAACTTCCATTTGCACATCCTACAACTATAAGATTCTCTTGATAGTCCATGCACCAAATAGGAGATACTATATGTGCAATTTGCATATTTTTATCTGTATTCAACATAGATATATTATCTACTAAGCCAGATGAATTTAATTTTCCATTAGCATTACATAAATGTTCTAAACTTTCTGAATTTCGCAGTTCATCCATAGACTTATTGTGTTCTTCAAAGAGATGTTTATATTGATCACCAAAATCGAATCCTTGTTCACAATTTTGTTGTACTGGAGATTGTTTCATGGATGAAAATTTAATATTTATTGCTGATTTTAAATCTGGAAGATCATAGACATTATCTAAATTTTTACGTGCGCTTTTCTTTCTTTCCAAGTTAAATTCATTAATTTGATAATCATAGTCTAGTGTGTTTCCCATTGAGTTTCTTTTGCTAATATAATTCTGCCCTTTATGCATATTATATAATCCAGGAGAAGATTTTCTATAATGAATAGTCGACGCTGCCGAATACAATCCAAATGAATTAGTATTTTCCATTTCCCCTCTTGAGGGTGGTGAACCACTTTCGTAATCTGACATTAACTCATCTACATCTGGCGTTTTATGACTTAAACTTTTATAGGGATTACTAAAGAACTGTTTTCTGTCTACGTGCACTAACTGTTCGCCTGACGTTGCATCCCATACTCTAATATGACCAGCTAAACATGTGCTGGCTATAGTATTGCCATCTGTAGCAATACATTCCACTTCTTGAATATGACCTTCAAGAACTATAGGCAATGCTTCTAGAACTAATTGCGTTGTTGAATCAGGAGCTTTCTCTGGTTGATACCAACTAGCTCGCCATTCAGCATAGTTTCTTGAACAAACACATCTATAAAGAACAACCATTGTATAAGCAACAACAATGATACTAATGAGACACAACACTGTTGCTAAGAATATTTCCATTGGACTAGAGGGAATAAAAGGAGTATCCGCATTAAAACCTCGACTTTCAGATCTAGTTGGTAATTCCACATCTGAAATAAATTTGTAAGTGGCTGATTAAATGATTAATTTTAATTAATAATTATGTTATAATATAACTATGTTATAATTACATACCTAAAAAATCTAATGGATCAAGAGCAGCAGTTGCAAAACTTTGCCATTGAAAATGTTGTACATCATTTGGATTACTGATTTGTTTCACTAATTGTGTACTGATTGCATGAGATAATTTTACAGCAGGCAATATAATTATACGTCCTCCAGCGGCAGAGATATTATACATTGAAAGAATTGAAGACCAATGATAAAGAGATAAACGATTCCAAGGTGGAAATTCCATTGGTTTTAATTTATTTAATTCATCAGTAATATTATTTGTTAGGTCATCCTAATATATAACAAAATGTAGTAAATTAAAATTTATGTTCTGAAAATTCCACACAATTAGGACTTAAATAACATAATAAATAAATGATTTTTAAATTACCTGTTTATTTAAATGATCTGAAGTAATTATTGTTGAAGGTATTGATACTGGTTTTATACTATTTAATTCAATATAGTTATTTAAGGACTGAGATCTTTCTACTGTGTATCCTTCAATATCTGATTCTGATTTTAATGTTTCGCTTAAGTGTATAAGATGTTCAACAATACCAGAATTGTAAACAATCATGCTAATCCAAACAACCATCCATACCATAAATGCACGCTGAAATATTCGAGTTCTTGCCCAGAAATGTACTAGGCGTAATCGCTTTGGAATTTTAGCTAATGTATGAGTGTTCTGTGTATTTGGAGCTATGACAGTTGTCGGACCATTAGACAAACCATTTAATCTTGGATGAGATTTTGATCGAAAAATATTCGGTTTTCTATTTGTTATTGTTGTTGTAAATTGCTGTTTACGTGTGGTTGGTATATTTGGAAAATGAAATTTAGATGTTTCACTAGAAAGCTCAGTTCGTTTGATATCAATAGCAAGAATTGTGGAAAAAAAAACCATTTGAAGAAAAAAATCATTGACCAGTCCCACAATAGCAAATATACAAAACTCTTGTATGGCTGGCACAAAAGTGAACAATCCTATTGTTAAGATTGTTACTTCTGTAAGTAGATTTTTGGTGATGGACCAACCTTCTTTGGACAAAGCTTGAGCAACACGTATTTTTACATCCAAATGTGCTGGAGTACTCACTACACTTTTGGTTAACACCAATACATTTTCTAATCCTACGATAATCACTAAATAGGGAAACACTTCTTTTCCACTCAGACTTAAAGTTAAGCCAAAAAAAAAGCATACACCCACAGTCATAGACAGTGAACCTATCACTGTTACAGTTGCACCAAATGCTATTCCAACTTTGGATTTCACTAATTCTATTTTTCGCACAGAGAAATAAATATAAAAAAACAAAGCAAAAAATGTCATCATCAATGGAAAAAAATCACTGTAATTAAATTCACCAGGATAAAAGATATGTAATGTTTCATCTGTTGAAATATTGGTAGTATTTTCATTTTCTACTTGATGAAGATGATAATAATTTTTTAATCTATATTGTAATCCTTTTATAAATCTAAAAATTAAATTAATTATATAATCAATAAATATAATAAATAAATAATTTTTATTATCAATTAAGTACTTACTCAGGATCATAGTTTTTTAAATAAATAGTTACTGCATATTGTAAAATTCTTTGTCTAATTCGCATTGGATATCTTTTTATTCCTGTTTCTTTAAGATTCATACCAAACATTATCTCTGCTAAACTAATTTTACCTTTTTGTAGATTCTATAATATATAATTGTAATAGATTATTTTTTGAACAATTTATTATTTTTAGATTATATTTAAAATTATATATATAAAATTTCTCTAAATTATTTTAAAAAAAATCTTGTTCATACCTGATAGGAATATATAGTATTTATAAGATTTGTATCTTGTGCATAAAGTTCAATACTTCGTTGCCATAAATTTGCAGGAGAAAGAACAAGACAGTTATATTCTGGCAAAACTTCTGACTTTTTTCCATTTCTTTTTTTAACTGCTTCAATATGTAAACATACTTGATCAAGTGTTTTTAATCTAAAAATATAATAATAAGGATAAATATTTAAATCAAGATTCTATGAAACACAAATAACTTACGTTTTTGGATGTTGATAATTCTGTATAATCTCTAAAAGATTAAAAACTTCATAAAGTGGACCTCTAAAAGCATCCATCAATGTTAACTCCTCTGTCCATGGTACAACTCCAACTCTTAATATCACTTGTTGTACATAAAACACAGAATTTTCTGTATTGTTTTCAGGTACAATGGTATGATTGATTATAGTTCGTGGTGTATTGCCAGGCATTGGTAAATTAACCAAAGGATAGCTACAAAAAAAATAGTAATCAAAATAACATTACTTGTTTTTAATTGCTATTTACCCACTGAGTTATGAATGAATATAAAATTTAAAAAAGGAAATACTAACCAGCATAGCAATATAATTGAAACTGCCAATGAAATGACTGCAATAGGATGAGATGAGCAAAACAGGCCATGGGCATAATATAGCCCTGCCACTCTATCTGGTAAACTACGAAACATTTCGAGACTGTTTCACTAACATGTCTTAAATCATATATATTTTGGTAACATTTAACCTGAAAAAATTGAAGAAAAGATGCACAATAAATAACAGATGAATATAATGCATTATAAAGTATTGAAGCACAATTACAAATAACTTCTATAATTATCATTATTAAAATAAATATTTATATATAATTTAATAAATATATGTAATTAAATTAATATCTATATAATTTATAATATTTTGTATAATATCTAATAGATATTTATATATACGAATATTTATAGCTAAGATTTCGGAAAAAAAATATTTACGCGTACATATTTTTACGCATTATCAATAACATTACGCAATTGTTAGATCGTTTAATTAATATTTTCACAAGAACATGAAAGAATCAATGATGCGCAAAGATTATGATAAATAAATGCATTTTCTTTCGAATAAATTCATGACGCAATAACGAGCAAATAAAACGATTATACACGATGATTGGATACGATGAGAATACACGTCGACGCATCACAGACTTATATTACTTACGTATGCCTACCATACTAATTATATCATTTCTTTCAGATCTATTTTCTTCTCACTTTGCATTCTGGGATTAATGAACAACATAGCAACAAGTGAACCAATTCTTTTTGTCACAATCACTGTTAAATAAACATTGTCAAGATTTTTTTAAAATTATTAACATCGTCATAAATGAGGTTTCAAAAAATGCACTCAAAAATAATTTACATACAATAAAAAACACATTGATACTGTATAATCTAAGATATATTTCAGCACGTTAATTTTGAATAAAATAAAAAGAATTATACACCCCTAAGTATAATCCTAAGTGAAGAAATAAATGAGTCCGTTCGACTTTGAGGTTAAGTTCGATCTATCGTCTGCACGTTTATGCGTAGATAATACAGCAATTGATTTTGTAATACAGCATAAAATACACGAATCGGTCACACGTGCTTCGAATCGCGCGTCATTCCTTGAATAAACGAGCACGGATATGAGCACAAGCGTTAGTGGTCAAGAAACGACTTCAAACGACACGAGTATGTAACCCGAACGACCGGCGTAAATTTCTCGAGTGCACTGGCCGGTTTCAATTTAACCCGCACGATACTGCACTGAGTGCTAATTTATTTTTAAATGATTTAGTCGAGCCTCCAACTTGCGACCAATCGCAGGTGTATTAATATTATGCAGCCAGTCGTCGCTCTCCTGTCTTTGCTACGCACGTGCTAAAAAATTTGATAAATCCATTAAAATTAAATCAATTAGATTCGCCAATTTAATGAATGATTCAAATATGTATGACATATTGAATATATATGTATATATTGAATTGTATATAATAAAATTATTAAATATATATTTTTTATTTTATTACATTCTTTATTTATTATTATAATCGAATTTTTGTTTGTTAACAAACAACATAAATTCATTATATAAATATTAAAATATATGTACTAAAAAATTCCTTTTAATATTTCGATTTTATGTTTTTTTTTTACATCAAAAAATTCATCTTAGTTCCGTGAAAACAAATTGTTTTGCGCGAATTTAAATTGGTTTGCGAATAAATGTAATTTATTGTTTTTTATTGTTTTTTTAAATGTTTTTTTTATTGTTTTTTTTTAAACCTGAAAAATTTAAATAATATATTTTATTTTAAATAATTTGATATTCATTCTTGTTTTTTGAAATAATTTTTTTTCAAATAACAAAAAAATAATAATTTATTGAATTTATAATTTTGAATTTTTGTTTTATTATATTATATTAATTTTTTATTGCATTTTATTACATTAATTTATTATATTAATTTTATTATATTAATTTTATATAAAAAGATGAAATAAAATAGTATAAATGTTTTGAAAATTTATATTTAAATTTTATTTTAGAAGCAGAAAGCAGAGGGCGTTATTATTAGTATTTCAGATTTACATCAATCATATATTGTTGTGATCAGTTTCAATTCACATTTTAATTGCAAATATTACGTGGAAAAGTGATTTTTATTATCATGAATATTTTTCAATTCAAAATTTAAATATATATTATTTCATAAAATGTTTTAGTTTCATAGATGTTTAAATAATTTTTTTATTTTAAAAAATTCTTGTTTTGTATTGAAAGAATATTTTTGTGTCAATTATTAGGATAATGTAATATATTAATAAATCTAAATGGCCTGATATGAGAAAGAAATAAAAAAAGTAAAGGAAAAGAAAATCATTTTTGTGGAATCTACATTCTTGGTAAGTTTAAATTAAATTATATAAATGTATAGAAATGCATATATATAATAGATTACTGTATTATTATTAAATTAATATAGAAAAATACAAACATATTTTTGTATCATTCAATGTACTTTTTCAATATTTGACATGAAATTTTTTTTAAAAATTGTTATTAACCTTTAATTAAAAATGTTATTAACCTTAAGGAATGATAACCTTTCCTACAAATTGCGTTAAATTTTTTTTATAGTATTTTTAAACAATAAATAAAATTAAAAAATAAAGACTGTAGAAATAATTTATACAGTCGTGTAAATTAACAGAAAATCTCTCATTATATATGCATTTATTTATTATTCTATTGCTTTTATTTATTATTATGTTAAAAAAATAATATAAAAATACGTGAGAAAAATGTTGTATTAAATTTTCAAGGAACAATCTGCGAAATCTTAAGAATATTTATTTATAAAAAAACTGCTTATTTATCTTCTTATTAAATTTTTTTGCATGTTTAACTATTGTTAATCATGCTGTATTGTTTATGAATTCATTATATAAAGCGCGCGTTATTTGAATTGCTGATTCGAACATGAATGTAAATTAAATCATTTATCAAAGTTTCGTAAAAAAATTCGCATATATGGATTATATGTGGATTTTTTAATCTGAATTTAGATTTATATTAAAGAATTTAGATTTATATTAAAACTGAAATTTGAATATGAATATAGATATAAATTTTAATATTAAATTTAAATATCAATTTATATTAATCTAAAAATGTCGATACAATAATAGATGCAATATATTTGATTTTATTTATGAACTTAAATTATTTTGATAAATAAATTAATTTCATAAAAAAATTTTTAATTAATTCCATTGAATTAATTCTTTTTGGTTATATTAATGATATTAGTAATTTATTTCAAATTTTAAGTTTAAAATAAATTTCAGGAATACAACATATGAAATGCGAATCTTTTAATAATGACATTTAATCCAAGATAAAATAATTGATCTATACATAAAATTCTCTGATAGTAAATTTTATTATATTTGTGAAAATCTAAACGTTTTGTTAGTTTTATTTTTTTTTTTTTAAATAAAGTAACAAAATGAAGAAAACGCTTAAAAGAGATATTTATTATGAATAGTTCTTTTATGGTTATTGATTTTGAATAAAATCTAAAACTATTATTTCAACTATTGATAAAACTATTGTTTTTTTTCTTAATAAATATATAAAATTTTTAATTGTTTAATTGAATTTTTTATATATTCGAGAGAAAATCGAATTAAAAATTTCAAGATATGATTCTCAAATAATGTCGAAATCGAAATTATTTTTAAATTTAATTCTAGAAAACATAAAAATAATAATATTTCTTGGGATCTTTATTTTTTTTATTTTTTATCAATCGAATCAGCGGTTAAACAAGAAGTCGTGACAAAACAGGTATAGAAATCGTATATACAAATTTTTTTCTTCCTGTTGTATGCTATTTGTGAATGTGATGTTTTTTATATTGATTCGACCCTGAATGATATTACTGTAATCGAATCAAATCGATTCCGAGCCAAACACCTTGTTCTAAGCAGCTCTGAAATTTTTAGACGGCCTTTCGTCTAATTTCGTCTAATCATTTTAGTTATTTTTAAAAGCACTCCCACTCAATATATATACTATCTTAAAACAGAAATGCAACAAGTTACACATTCTTTTATTCTGTCAGAATTTTACGGAAGAAAGATTGATACTTATAGATAATCCTTTATTTTTTTTTAATTATTTAAATTTTCTATAATTTCAAGATAATAAGATGAAAATAATTATCACCAATTAAATATTTAACATTAATTTATGAGTTTAATAAGATGATCTCTTAATGTTAGTAAAATCTCGAATTTTATATTTTTTATAATTAATGGAAAATTTTTGATTACGAGAAGATTTCATGGAAACCGGGTTTAAACGACCAATTTTCAAATGTGGAGGTTATCTTTTATTTTGTATGGCAATAGATATGAATTTCATATGTCACGCGTGTACTTCATGACCCGTAACCATACACAGTTATTTTGTATTAGTGGGCACAGATTTTTCTGTCACTGATTCTCTAATTTCTGGAACAAAACTCTGTTCCTAGTTGGATTATTGGAATATTCCATCTTAGGAAATTTTATGTGCTATAATAATAATGAAAATAAAGAAGCCATTGAGTACTAAGAATAGTTCTTCTTTATCACAATAGTTATAATACTCTCTGAAACAATAATTGTATCGATTGTAAAATAATTATAAATTTTTACGTTATATATTTTTATTATTGTATTCATGTATATAATTTTATTTTAATTTTGAAAATAATGAATTGTTTACATTTTGATTTATTCTTCATGTTTATATATTGCATAATACTAATAATATTTGCATACAAAATTAACATATTCTATTTTATTTTTTTTTTTAGAATATGAATTTTTAGTTTAGATTGGATATGTTTAAATCCAATTTATTGATTTAATTCTATCCAATTGATATATTGAATTAAATTGAATTAGAATTTCATTTATATTTATTTGTCAAACTTATTTGCTAATTTATATAATGTTATCTGTGACATTTCAAAAATAAAATGGATCAATATTATAATTCAATCTTCATTATAGAATAATGTTCGAGTTAAAAAAGATACATAAATTAAAATACAGAATATAGAAAGTTAAATACATTGTGTACAAACAAAGTTAAATGCATTTTATACAAACAGATATAAATAGATGTAATTCTATTTTATTAATTCTTTCAAAATATTAACAATATCTTAGTTTTATCTAATATCTTTTTAATATAGAATAAAAAATTGAGTTTTCGTAAGAGTTATCCTTGAGAACATACGTAAACACGTCTATACTATTTGAACTCGAGTCTATTTCTCAGAGTTCCACGAGTGGTATTTTCTGGTTTTCAACGTTTACATTGACGTACATCTATGCAGCATAAGTCATGAATATTTATTATAAACGATTGATTATGCAAAGTGGTGGATTTTCCTTTTCACTTGCTCTCTACTTTTCATGAATTATAATCGACTGTTAAATTATTTTATCATATTGTATTTTAATGTCTGATTTTATATATGAAACTCTCGTTTTTTAATTCTGCTAGTTTTTCTTTTTGTTAGATTTGAATATTTTTAATTTTTAATGAATATTTGCACTGCTAAGAAACGAGTTTGTTGAAAAATTGTTAAAGTAAAAAAATATTTCGACAAAAAATTATATATTAAATTTTATGAGTTTTTTATCAGATTTTTTTTTACTAATATTTTACGTCTTATTTCGAAAATTACTTTATTTTATTTAAAATTTTTCATCGTAAAATTGATGACATATTATGATTGGTTATTCTTATTATGTAATTTTGGAAATAGATTTTTTTTAAGTTAGTTAAGTAAGTTTTCGATTTCTAAATATTTTAAAAATATCTTTTCTTTTAATATCGAGTTTATTATACTTTTTTAATAGATTCATATTATATTTAACAATTTTTAAAATGCATTCTATAGGCTATTTATAATAATAAAAATTCAAATTTCGTGAATCTAAAATACAGTATTATCAATATATATGATTTTATAATTATATTGTATAAGATGTGACGAAATTGTCAATCTTGAATTTTAATATCGCCGAGGTCAGGCTTGTTAATTATTATTTATGTAATACCTTCTTGTCGCTCTGGGCAAATGCTTGGAACCAAAGCGAAAATATGATAAAGTAACGTTTCATTTATATATGAATTATCATTGATACGATTATCGAATAATAATTTTGTATAGATTAGAAATATGCTATTAATGATCTCTTTCTTATAATCGCGTTTTTATTCATCTTTTATTCATAGAAGATTTTAGTATTTATATATATGTAAATATATTTAAATAATTTTTATAAATATCAAAAATTTCAATTCGTTTTTCTTAATGATGATCAATATTTTAATCAACAAATGAGAATTTAAATTTCGAAAAGAGAGATAAATGTCTTTCTTATCTTTGAATGATAAGCGACAATAAAGCTTGGAAAAGTCATAGAGTCATTTAATTTCGTACAATACGAAATTTTTGAATATCAAAAAAAAAAAAAAAAAAAAGAAAAAAAAGAACGAGATAGGAAAATTCAAAATCTGTCTTTGAATCGCTTCGAAAACGCAAGAATCGTTTGGAATAATTACAGAATCATTTAATCTTGCATAATACAAAATTTTCGGACACCTGGTATAACCGAGTCTATTCAACGAAAAGATGAGGAGCATGTTTTCATCCGTACCGGGCGTTTGAAGTCGTATTAACTCAGCATTGTTAGCTGGTGTCCACCTCTACTATCCCATTATCCCGCTGATTGACGTACATAATTGTATCAATTGCGCAACAAATGGAAATTAGGCTCCTGTGAAATGGTCAATGCCGTGGCTAGAGTCAATCGTCTGCGCAAATACACACGGCGCGGAAATGCGCTTCAAAAACACTTTCTTCAGTCATTTTCGGAAGGGTTTATATTACCGATTCGGTTACTCTGTCGATCAACTTGGTAAATTACGACAAATAACATAACCTAATACAGTGGCGTTGACCCTTGACTAAGCTGGACGAATTATGAAGGATCATAAGAGAAAAATAATCGAAAATGAAATCGAAGATCGAGCATTTCTGATAGAAATTAAACGTTAATTAATCGATATGTGGTGTATAAAATGGTTAATATTAATATTAATAATAAAAAATTTGATATTTAAATAAAAATGATATTTAAAAAAATTAAAATTTTGGAACAGATAATTCGGATTTAAAAAATTTCTTATGATAATTTATTAACCTATTAAAGAGGAATATTATTAATAAAATGTAAATCGTTTAATTTATTGTTAAACATCACATATAATATATAATATATTAAATATATTTGAATAATCGATATATTGCACAACTTTGTTTTTTACATAAATCATCAATATACGAAAAAAAAAGTCTTGTACAAATCTTAAAACTTTATTTTACAAATATTAACCCGATGAGTTAGTTTAATAATTTGACAATTATTATATAATTTAAAGGAATTTTTTTTATTTGTAACAATTTGAAATTTTTTTTTTTATGTTTTAATTATTGAAATAATGATTTCATTATTCTTTTGATAACAATTAATTATTAAATTTATAATAATTGGATGTTTCTCTTGTTTAATTGGAATTCGAGAATAAATATAATCCAAATTCGATTATTCAATTTCGATTGATGATGTAATAGTTTGTATATATTTAGTTTTCAAAAAACGCATATCAAGAATCGAACAGTCATCATCTACGTCAAATGAATTGTTGATTTTAATTTTTATAAAAGTGAATTGTCGATTCGATTCTAATTAAATCGATTATTATTAAGTCGTTATTTGATTCGATAAAAATAAAATCAAAATTAAAGTTATACATAGTTATGAGATTTTTTCGATTTTTTTTTTTTTGATGAAACAATAACAAGCATCAAATGTACAATAACAATTTAAAAATTAATCTATTGTATATAATTTTCGAGGAATGTTATCTTTCTTTTATTTATTTACACATATGGGATTGGCAAATCGAAATTTCGATAATTTGTGAATTATTGTTTGATTATCGATTTTTCACTCATTAATGTTCAAAGTTTAACAGTCGTGCGTCATATTTCAATATCCTAGAGATATAAATCGTTGTGTAAACAATTTTCGCAAATAACTCCTCTGAGTTTTGCCTCGAGGAGGAGTGGTAACTAGAAATATTAAATACCGAAATATTAAAAGAGATTAAAATACAATTTTTTTCCGTTTTCATTTCATAATTGATAGCCTTTTCATCTAGCCTAATCGTTATAATTTATTGACGTACATGGATTTTTTTCTTATTTTTTATTTATTTCCTATGATTAATGATTTTCAAATATCAGTTGATAATGCAGTAATCGTATTTGCTATCAATAAACCTAGGTTTCATCAAGAGATGTTAGTTATCAACATTCGATTATACCAAAAATATTACTTACAATTTTATAATTTCCGTCAAGAGAAAAAAAATGAGAATTATATACGTAGAATAAATCTTTAAAAAAATGGATCGTTCTTACTTTTGATTTTGTACGAATTATAGAGTATTTACTTATATTTCATTGAATTCGGAAAGAATTTTTAGGCTATAAGTTTTTAATAATATATTATAATATAGAATATTTTATTATAAATAATCAAAAATTTTAAAAATTAGTTATTTATACTTTTTTAAACCAAAGTAAGCTAAGAATAAAAAAATATATTTTATTTTATTTTTTAATAACAATAAATTTATAATTTAGTTTACAATAAAATTTATTATTTATAAAAATTTTTCATTAATCTTAAAGTATAATGTTAAAATACTACGGTTGATATTAAATTCAACAAATTAAAAAAACAAATATCTCAATAGCAAGCGTTTTTTTATTAAATTTCATGCTTCAATTTTAAAAACAAAAATTACAAGTATATCACAAATTTTAAATTTAATCATCGTTAATAAAAATTTTTACATCTTAAATACTCGTATTTCTTGATCTTTATGTCCATTATGTTGAGTCGGTAAATTCGATTCGTCGATATGAGAAGATTCATGAAGATAACAGATGGCGGTCTAAGGCCTTTTACGATTTACGATGACGCATTAGTTCTGAAATGTTATTATTATATAATTTCTAAAATTAAATACCAATTAAACAATAATTTAACTTAATTACTACTTAAATTTATATGATAAGACTGACTTGTAGAAAATATTATATTCGAATATGATAGATTAAACTCATTTATATTATAGCAATTATTAATTCATTATATTTGATTGACACTACGATAATTAATTTAAACACGAAATTAAGCACGATTCACAAATTGGTAAAACGAAATACTCCTGTCACGTTTATTAATATTTATAAAGAGCTTAGATGTCGGTCTGATGCAAATTCTACCATATAAATGATTAACATATTTCCTGAAATCGTTGAAACGTTTTCGATAAATGGCACAGAAAACATTAAATATTAAATCGAATGGATAACACACGAGACACAAGTCGGATTACATGCTAAATCGACTGATGACACACGTAACATCACATGCTAAGTCAATGGACGATACATTGGACATCGCATGTTAGATTAACGATGGCACAAACAACATCACGTATTAAGTTGACAATAGGACATAGGGCATCACATGCTAACTTGATAATGGCACATGGAACATCACATGTCAAAGTTGATGGCTGAACATCACATACAAAATTGATAATAAGACATAAAACATCATATGCAAATTGACAATGGCACATGGAACATCACATGTCAAAGTTGATGGCTGGACATCACATACAAAATTGACAATAGGACATAAAACATCATATGCAAATTGACAATGGCACATGTTAAGATTAATGGATGGCACACTGAACATTACATACTAAGTTGACAATAAAACAGAGATTCACATGCTAACTTGATAATGGCACAACGAATGTCACAAATTAAGTTGACAATTGCACATGGAGGAACATCATTTAACATCACATGTTAAAGTTGATGGATGGCACACTGAACACTATATGCTAAGTTAACAATAAAACATAGGGAATCATATGCTAACTTGATAATGGCACAATGGACGTCACAAATTAAGTTGACAATGCCACATGGAACATCACATGTTAAAGTTGATGGATGACACACTGAACATTACATACTAAATTGACAATAAAACATAGGGAACCACAATGCTAACTTGATAATGACACAAGGGACGTCACAAATTAAGTTGACAATGGCACATTACATGCTAAGTTAACAATGGAACACATGCTAAATTAATGGATGACATACAAAATATCACATATCGATGATGTTTCGATAAATTGTGTTAAAATCCCCATCATAATATGCTTTTCAGTTAGATATTTTAGTTTCTTGCAAATATGCAACTTTGAAAATGATTGCAACTCACTAATGGTACTGTCTCACGACATAAATTATCTTTTGGGCTTCTTATATATCCAAATTTGCATGGTACTTGTATTATGCTCATAGGAATAGAAATTGAACTTGAAATATTTTCGTTTTTCGGTGGTAATTTCACTTGTGGACTTCGAATGTTTATCGATGATACATAGATTGGTATCGCCATTAAAGATAGCAGTAATAACAAGTGTTTGAAAAAATTCTTCATTATTTATAACGAAATATGCAATATGATTTGAATTGAAATAATTTATTTAAATTACTGTTATTACTGTAGATCGTACACATAGATTATACTTGTTAAATTTTTTTTTAAAAATACCGGCCACGAATGCGGCCAGATGCGTTGGATTATTTATGTAATGGCAGATACCTCAAGCTTCTTTTATATCGATCTTGAAGGACGCCATCTTCTATGAATCACGCCCACACAACGATTTATGCAACGATAAAATCTAATTGCGATCAATCAAGAAAAATTCTTCCAAGAAAAAAGATTATTGTAATTTTTATTATGATTTTTCATTTTGATTATATAAATACGAAATAATCGGTATAAATATATTTCTAAGATTACACAATGCTGCGATATAATGTTAAAATAACATTATCAGGAGATGATCAAGAAATGAAGATTATAATTATAAAAGATACTTGCAAACATGAACTGAATGTAAAGATAAACTTTGCATTTTAAAATGATTGAAAAGATTGAAAAATGATTGAATATAATATATTTATTTTAAAACGAAGCTCACGATAAAAAAATGAGATGAATAAAATATACCTGAAGATTATTATGAGAAATGATTCTCTAAATGAAATTTATTAAAGTAAAAAAGTAAACAAAATATTACATATTTTAAAATAATCGGGCTCCTTAGATATATATCTCATATCATATATAATCCAATTCCTTTCCCATTATTGTACCAACCATGTGCATATACATATATATACATACTTAAGTTTTCAAAATGGGGCTTATGATAATGATTATGTGTGGGTCAGAAAATAGGTTACGTTCCCACCAATTTTATATACGATCTCGTTGTATCGTAATCGTAGCTGTTATCTTACGATAATGTCTGTTCGGCAGTCTTTTAAAGAAACGCTCGATCACTATCGCCATCAGGGAACACGAGCAGCAACAAGTGTCTGAAGAAGCCCCTCCTCGTTGCCTGCAGGGAGAACGGCTCGGTCAGATCACATTAGAATTACTTCAATCGGCCTATCGTCTCGCTGTGTAAATTGATTTTATCGATCGAGTTTCTTCTCGAATTAATCTTGCCGAAAGCAGATTTTTCGCTCGATAAATGATGGAGCGCTTATCTCTGCCGACATCTTGGGTATATTATTTTATCAATCTTTCTCAGTGTCGGGCGAAATATCTCTAGTTTTATTCGTTGTTTCACATTATTTCCTTTTTAATTTTTTTTTTAATACCGTTACTGATAATATCATTGATAAGTTAATTATTACAAGATACAAAATAAGACACAGGATTTTAATACAACGAATATAATTTTAGATTTTACGTTACGAAACATTGGAAGACGATTAAAGATAGTTAACAGATTCTAAACAGTTTCTTAGGAATAATAAATTATGTATTCAAATTGTCGTCAATTCGCTCGTATCCTCGTCATTTTTTTCAATCAGTTGATGAAAATTGTATGATTCTTGCTACCTCAAAACCACATAAACGTAAAGATCAAAGATACACGAGGTACCGATAAAATCTTAGTTTTTCTTAATTGTTTTTTAAAATCTTTTCTCTCCTCCTTGTTTATTCCTTGTTCTTTCCATAATACATTCCCTGGCAATAAATATTTTATTCTGTCCGAATAAATAGATAGATGAGCAATTTATTTCTTGATTGTGCATAATAGCTTAATTAACATAATGCAATAATAAAATACTTCATTAAGTAACGTCAACATTTGGAATGTTGTTAGTTTTAAACGAAAGAAAATGTAAATTTCTAGAAAAACTTAAGTATCTTTTTCTCACATTCGTTCACGAGTGAGATATTCAATACGAGCATTATTAATAAATAAGAGATCAATAAAGAATTTGTTTTCCAATTTTTAGAATTTTTTTACAATATAAAATAAAAATTACACTCACTCTCGAGAGAATTTTACTCTCAAATGTTGTCATCTTCGTACCTTTGCACTTACTATCTTGGAAAATTTTCTTTTTATATTCTTAGCAATAAGAATACATCTCACACGATACTCGCAGGTGTGAATTTTTACAATTTCTACGTCAGTTTTCGCGATACTTGACGCTTTACAAATAGAAGTCAATTAACTCGTGTACAAACATCGATCTACCATTTTCAACCTGCATTTGAATTTTACAGATCATTTTAACGATTGAAGTTTGCGTTAGAAATGAAAGGATTAAGAGATAGTTTCAACATTGTTTGTTAAAAACAGTTCGACTATTCTATCTCTATCTATCTCTCTCTCTCTCTTTTTTTCAAATTTTCACGTACAAATTCGAAATTAGAAATTCAAATTTGGTTATATTTTAAATGCATCAATAAATTGTATGGGAATGGAATGCATGGTGAAATGGTGATTTATTCAATGAGCGCGAAAGAAAAATAGCTGCGTGTTCATTTTATATTCAAAGGCGAGCATTTGTTTCCACGATGTGCCATAACATTTTTCTCCGGTTCAGGAAACTTTGCGTTGCCACGCATTTTCCACTGTGTTACCTATCGAACCGTTATTTGCAAAATGTCTACATTTTGTATAATAAATTGTCATCGATATTCCATAACAAACGATTATTTTCCTCTAAATATAACATTTCATTCGTTTCCGTTTAAATATACATTTCATCAGGTATAATAATTTGTCCCAGTTTTTTTTTTATTAGCATATTATTAAAATAATACGACGTTTAATTAAAGATGATATACTTATAAAGTATATAAGTTGATATAAATTGCACAAAATTGTACAAATTCTAAATTTTCTAAATTTTTTTAATTATTCGTGTAAAAATAAAAATAGGAACAATTATTCCATAGAATTAATTCATAGAATTGGGGTTCAATTAGGGAAAAATAAATAAAAATATAAAATAATTTTATTATTATTATTATTATTTATCGAAATAACGAATTGTATAAGATTCTATATCTTTTCAAGATCGATTATTTTCAATAGAAAAAAAAAAGAATATAAATAGGAAAACAATCCTTATGCATTTTGCACGTGCATTTATTCCATATAAAGAAGCGAAGGCAAACTTTTTTTTACGATTGCTAGAATTAGTTCAATTAGAGAAAACTAAAAACAAGTTACATTTTTTTTTTTTGAATCAACAAGACAAAACGATTCATGCAACGTCGACGAGTCTAAAAAAAATTAAAAAAAAGAAAACAAAAATGAAAGACATCTCAAGCAACAATATTCGTTTCATCGTCTGTACACATGTATAATGTAAACAAAATTAACCTAGATCGAATACTTTTATATAACCTATTCGAAACATTATATTTTTTAATATAAAAAAATTCTAACTTATGTACAATATAAACAAAATTATTCGAAACACTATATTTTTTAATATAAAAATTCTAATTTATGTACAATATAAACAAAATTATTCGAAATATTATATTTTCTAACACAAAAAAATTCTAACTTATGTACAATATAAACAAAATTATTCGAAACACTATATTTTTTAACATAAAAATTCTAATTTATGTATAACAAAATTAACCTAGATCGAATACTTTTATATAACCTATTCGAAACATTATATTTTTTAATATAAAAAAAATTCTAACGCAACAATTAACATAAATACGTCGATCCTCATCGAAGGAATCGAAGGAGACAACGAACGAACGAAACGGTTGATTCTCCGATATAAAACACGCGCACGCGCGTTGTACACGGAGCGTCGTCCGTCACGGGGGTTGGCGAGTTTCAACCCTCAGTCTGGCGCCGCGTGCGAGCGCGATTGGATCTCAGCGTTCCTCTTGCTCGAACGCTCTCCAAACTGGTCTCCGCGATCCAAGAAAAAGAAAAAGAGAAAGAAACGATGATCCGCGAGACGACCGACGCCCGTCGCTCGAGATCCGACGATCCCACCTGAATCACCCGCGATCCCAACTCGTCAAACCCTTCTCAAAAAGAAAGAAGAAAACAACCATGAGAAACACTTTTACCGAAGAGATTCGCGTCTCGATTCTCGTCCCTCGTGCCTCGTCCTTCGTACGGTGAAAAATACAGGAAGAGAAATGAAATACACAGAGAGAGATCGTGTTTTCGGGAGAAACGGCCGAGCCTATAATTTTCCTACGGTTTCGTCGTAGTGCAAGAAGAGGAAGAGGAAGAGGAAGAAGAAATGAATTTGAATCGCAACTTGGAATTGCTGGCTCGAGCCGCGCAGTCCCAGAGAGCTTCGTGATCGAAAACCTCCGTATACCCCGCGTCGCCAGAAGATGAGCGCCCCGTGCCTCTGTTACGCCCTCCTTCTGCTCACGTGGTGCACGCTCTGGCCGGCGGCCGGTGACCAGGAGGCGCAGATCGAGCGGCCCGCCAGAGATCCCCTCCGCCATCGTCAACAGAGCCATCAACGGCCCTCGTTCATCGAGCGCAGGCTGATGGACAGGCTCGAGTCCGCCACCGATCTTCCTTCCAGCCCCCTCGAAGCCAACCCCCCCCTCGAGACGAGCATCGAGAGGCCGGCCACCCAGATCAGGCACGGCCGGTCGAGGAGTCACTTCGTCAGACAGGCGAAACCCGACGACCCCTCGAGAGGAAGACGAATGGACGGCAACGAGTCCTCCTCGGACGTCTACGATCAAACGGAATCGTACGAAGCCGGGAATCTCGAGGAGTCGAGGTGGCCGACCATCGACGAACGATCGACCGTCGACCTCGACAAACTGCTCACCAGACTGTCCGAGGCTGGGCGGAAGGAGGGGAGGAGGAAGGGGGGCGAGTCTCTGGAGAAGCTGAGGAAAGCGATGGGGGGCAGGAACAGGTCCTCCTCGTCGTATCGCCACGGGGGACTTGGAAATCGGACTTGGGGGGACTTGGTGCGGGGCAACTGGAGCGGCACGGGCGTTTACGGCCACGTGGTGCACGGCTGGCCGCGGCCCGACGAGGGGAGCGGCGACCTGGACGATGACGACGCGGGGATCGCGGTCCTCGACGAGTACGACGCGTACGACGACGACGAGGAGAGCGGCGAGAACGGCGGGTGGTACAGGAACGGGTCCGGGTTCGAGGAGGGGTACGGGCGGGACGCGGGGGGCGGGGAGGGGCGGAGGAGGGCGAAGGAACCGGTACACGTGGACATCGTGACGAGGTTCCTGCGGATAATAGAGAACCAGCACCTTCTGGGCGAGAACTGCACCGCAGGGACCGACTTGAACCTGGGCGAGGGGATCGTGGACAGGTACGCCCAGGAGAGGTTCCGTTTAGAGGCGAATCTCGCGGTGAACAGGGCCAACATGCTCACCAGATTGTGGAAATACGCGCCCGACGTGATGCTCTCCTCCGAGTACCTCCTTCACGCCAGTATACTTTCCATGGTCGAGTTCGACGAGGACATATTCGCGGCAGGGAACTGCTACGATAAATTGCAGTACAAGGACCGATGGCTCTACTGCCCGTTCGCCCACCGGCTGCAGGACCAGGACGGCATACTCGTCAAGGATCTGGCGATCGAGTACAAGTACCTGAGCAACAGCAGCGAGTGGTTTTACATCGCCAGGAAGAACGCGGAGCGGGTAATCGCGAATAACGATCAGTTCAGTCGCGGTGAGTGGTTTCGAGTTGTTTCTTCTTCGAGGGAGGCTCTTTTCCTTTCCCTCGAGCGTATATGCTCGAGATATTTTCCATCGTGTCGTTGTAGGGACAGTATTCCATTTTCTTCTCGCAGGGATGGAATCGAAGGAATGAAATGGAGCAGAGGGGGATAACACGTCGAGTTTCTTATTAAAATGAACTCTTGAAAAAGTTGCATAGGTCATCATTGCTTGTGTATATATTATACGAAACGGTTTTAATCTCGAAGGGATGAATTTTCAACAATTTCTTTCCCCCCCTCTCTCTTTCTTTCTTCTCCCCCCCCCGCAACTTAATTTCGCGTCTAGGAAATCATTTCCTATCGCGGATATTGGAAACGTTTCCCCCTGGACGAAGCAAAAGATCGTTTCAGATTTTAATGGAGGGCCGGCCCTTAGATTACTTCCGTTTCCCGTATGGCGTTGTCTGTCCGGGATCGAATGATCGAGCACCGGAACAAAAGAAATATAGGACTCGTTTCGATCAAAATTCTTTCACGTCGATTCCCTTATCTCTTTTTCAAAAACCTGCGAGATTCGTTCTTATCGACTCTCTCTAAAGTATCGTATCGATACTTTAGAACTGGAAAAAAACAAAAAAAAAGAAAAATACGCGATAAACATCTTAAAGAGTGAAGTGAATTTCGCACGTGTAAAAAGATGTGTAAAAAGATTTATCATTTTTGAGGTATATTCGTGTTATAAATTTTAGATATTTTGGATCTAAGGATGTTGAGTTCCTTAAGGATAAGCGAAGCGTAAAATGACGCGTATTCCAGCACGGCTGTTGAAGTCGAGACTCGTTACGTGGCCCGACAAATTAACAGCTTAAAACGTTTAATCGTCAGGTGACTATTGCGTCCAAATATATATATATATATAAATGAATTGCAACCATTAAAGGATTATTAAAAAAATATCTCAGCACCTTTAACATAAAAATGCAAAGATAATAAAATATTAGCTACAAAATTTTGAAAAATACACGTTTGAGGGAAAAATTAAAATAATCTCTCTAATCTGGCTTCATCTAAACCCAAACCTATAAGCTTTCGTATAATCGATATTTTCAATCTTATCGAGTTTTTTTTCTTATCCACTTCGAAATCACGTTCTCTGTTATACATCATTTAATAATAACGGATATAAATTAGAATCGGAAATCGATAAGAGTATCAACGCCAAGTATTCACGAGTATATCTCGAATCATCGAATCGAAGTATGAAGATACTACTGTCCACTAGTGTATTCTATTGTTTATCCAGGTTAAGTGTCTACTAGAGAGCAAGAGGATTGACGGGCTAACCTCCACTCCCCTTCCTTTTTTCTTTCTTTCTTTCTTTCTTTCCTTCAACAATAATCTTAACAAAAATCCTCCAGGACGACCTCGAGGACCACCACGCGAGCCAGTGGCTCGATCACTTTCACTTTCAAAATTCTTTCCACTGTCCACCAGATTCGAACCACTTACTTCCGTGGATGTAATCTCTGTCGGATCGATGGACAGAGAGATAATGCTTTAAGGATTTCTTAGGACACCCTAAGGGCGGATGAAACTTTTGGAAAAAGTTTTTCGCGTTTCTAGGAGTGGTTTTTTGTTCCAAGGAAGTGCAGAGTTCTGGAAGTAGCAGGGATCGTCGAAAGTGGCGATAAAAGAAATTCCTGTTATCCCGATATCTCGTTCTAAAGGTGCACCAAAATTTAACATTTGAATTTCGCGCCGTTCGTGCGGCGAAGTGTTGCCAACTAAGAAGAAAGGAAAAGGCGGAATTGGCATTATTAAAAATGGAGCAATATTTTAAGAATGACGAAGTCATCTTTTCATTTTCATCTCGATGGATCGGTTAATCGATAAAATTATTACATTTGGGAAAATCCACGAGTTGAGAAACAAGTGCATCCACAAAGTGTCACTGTTTGGGGATTTTGGACTGGAGGCGCGATCGGATTATTCTTCTTGGAAAATGCTGGTCGGGCAATCGACGATGTTCGCTATCGCGACGTGATAATCTAGTTTTTTTCTCTAAATTGCAAGATACGGACGACACGTGGTTTCAACGAGATGACGCCACAAACGATTCAATTACTGCACGAGTGCGTTTCGTGTAATTTCGGTGAATTGGATTTTTTTCTTTGGGGTTTTTCCAAATTCACCCACATTTATGCAAAAATGGAAAATACACGATACTTTATGAATCGATACGAAATTAACAATTTTTAATTATAAACCCGTGTTTTCTAAAATTACTTCGTGTGTTATCGCAACGTTTCGTAGCGATGTTTGCATACGATACATCTGAATTGTACAAGGTAAATACAAACGTATTTAGTACGTTTAATTAAAGACGGTGCAAGTGAAATTAGGTGATGGTTCGAGTAATTCCACGCAGCTGTTTACAATAAAATATTCATGTTTATATTTTGTTCATTTCTACTCGAATAAATGAAGTTTAATCCAAAAGCATTTTTATCTCCCTTATTCGAATTATTCTCTGCTGTCATTGTTTGATAGAAGCAATAGACAACAACGAAGAGATCTCGTAAAATATTTAAAGCGGATTCGAAGCGAGAAACTCCAAATTCCTCTTCCTTCATCCCCTTTTTTTCGAAACTTGACACATACGTCACGAGATATATTTCAATGCTTTCTCCACTCGATCGAGGCAGTTGAAAACACTTGAAGCGATAATAGGAAGAGGCGAGAAGAAATTCCCGAATGCGAAGAAATGCAAAGAGACAAACTATGCCGAATATAATTGCATAAAGAAGAATCTGCTTCCCTCTCGAGCGTCAATTTTGCAAAGTAAATAATAATTAATCGATTTAATTTCATTAAAATACAATTAAATATAATTAAATACAATAAATAACTTATAAATTAAGATATAAATATAAGAATAATAGATAAAATATAATCCACGCAAGTGAACAGACGTGCAAGAAACGTTAAAACTATACTTTCTTCAGGGCGCTCGAAAATATTTTTGAAATCCCTGGAAAAGCGAGCAGAGTTGCAAAATGCGTCGATCCAGGCAATTAGATGGACAATCTCCACGGGGCAAACGTCGAACAATTTTCGATTTCAATTACTTTCGTCGAGAATGCGTGCCAGGTGCTACGCTGGCTATATTCGAATTGCACTACTGTTGTGCGATCCTGAAGCGTAGTTTGGCTCGAAATACCTGTATACATAATTAAACCGGCGAATCAATATCTGATCTGTCGCTGGAAACGTCGTCAACTCCTTTTTTACAACCAGAGCCTCATTTCGTTTCGTCTTGCAAATTCTTCCTCTCCCCTTTTCTTTGCCCCGAGAATAATCGATCCCAACTCCCTCTCGAATTGAACGTGATGTTTATGATTTACAGCAGGCGACACGTTAGGTTTCCACGTTTCCGTGCTGCCACCTTTCCCCCATTTAACGTATTTCATTACCGAATGGCCTCGCTTTCCGGAAGACTGCACAGTCCCGACTTACACGAGGCGAGGAGGCGGAGGGGGTCGAAAAAAGTCCGAGTCGTTATATCCTAGGAAATGGAATACATTTGTAACGCGAAGACGGGGATCACGTTTCCTCCTGAAATATTTTTTTTTTTTTTTTTCAAATATTTTATCAAGTTTCCTAGCATTTCTTCTCCCTCAAATTCTTCTTTGTACTTCGTTCGAGTTTGAGTTATTTCAGTTATTTATACATTTCTCTTTCTTTTATTGAGAGGCTTCCACAGGAATATCCTCCTCTTTTCGAACCTTCGCGTAGACGAAATTTCACCAAGTTGAAGAAGGGTGGATCGTCGTGAAGATTTATCGGTTTGATACTATGGTTCGAGATTTTATTTTTGATAAAATTTTGTGTGTGTATATATATATATATAGGCGTGGTTTCGATATTCGAATCACATCTGGCTAGATTTAAATTGGTTTCTCTTATTACGTTGGATTTGGATTGGGTTTCTTATTCAACCAAGATCTCAACCGAGACTATCGGCTTTCGATTAGTCTTGGATTAGACTTGACCGAAATTAAATCTGTTAAACCAGATTATGTTTCCCCTACACGTGTCGGAATCTCGTGGAGCATCCATGTTTTCCCCTTCAAGTAATCTTAAATCTTAATCTTAATCCGTACTTGATTTGCCTTTTATCTGGCTGTTTAGATTAGATAATCTCGTCGGTAACGGATCGTATTCTCGTTATCTATACAGAAGGAAGCCTAGAAATTTATGCAATTTCAGAATTGGTTAGATTTCATCGTGAGATGAGCGATGGAAATCGATGAGAGAAACGTAGTGATTCTGTAACAGAAATACAGTTTACGTAAGAGTATACCGATAAAATATGATCTGACCATCTATGATATTTCGTTCGATGAATTTTTTACAACTAAAATGATTTTACGCACAAATTAACGTACGTTTTAAAGCAGAAAATTTGTTGAACATTATATTATAATTGAAATTATAAAATTTCAATCGTTTAAAAAATTTGCAAAAAATTTGATTTTGAAAAATTTGGAAGATTTCATCGCGTTATGGAGAATCGAAACGCGTAGATTCAATTTTTAATCTCGATTTTAATTTTCATCCAATTATTCTTTAAGCATTATTTGAAATTCTTTGAAATGAAATTTTCATACGTATGAAATACTCGTGAAAAATATGTTAAAATATCTTTTGTCAAACATTCTTTTTAAATTCTTTCTATTTCTTATTCCCAATAAATCCAATTTTTTCCACTCGTTTCTCTGAAGTCGATCTTCAAAAATATCTTACCAAATATAAAATATTCTATAGAAAAACCAATAAAAACAAAATTTCATCCATCTCCATTCTATATCCCTTTACGCTTCGGGCCTTTTTCGAACCAACAACTCCACACGATTTCGCGCACTGGTTCGGTGAATTTTTTACAGCTAATTTAAAATGATTTCACGCACAAATTAACGTACGAAACGTTTATAATATTTTAACATTCTATACATATTTACGTATAAAGGAAGAAAATCGAACATTAAAGTCTATATCGTCGTTTCGTGCGATATTTTAATAATAAAACAATTGTCGAGATGCAAATCTTACGATCCCAATAACGTGCTCTCGTTCACATTCACACATTTATTATTTTTATTTTTCACCTTCTCTCTATTTTCATCGCTTTCCTTCCCTCTATCGTCAATTTCTGTAACGAATGAAAGCGATTTCGTTCCTCAATAATTCAAAAATCAAAACTCATCTTCGCTCGAGCTAATCTCATTATTACATCCTTACAAAACTGGACGGTATATCATTCTACTTACTTCATAAGATTATACGCGAAGAGCTTGGAAATCTATTCGCGAAGCGATATTTTAAAGAAATCAAACGCAAATAAGTATTGTCGCCGTTCGAAATTGCCGCCTCGAACCGAGTTATGGCGGAGTGTCGCCATTGGAGCGCAAAGGGATATGCGCATGGATAACGATATTCGAACGCTTATAATTACGAACGAAATATAGTATATTTTAAAGAAACTTGTTTAAGACAATCTGAAGATTATGTCAGCAAAATTTGAAATGAAATAGTTCTAATATATTTATTATATACACGCGCTATTAATAAGGAAATCGATGAGAGAAACGTAGATATAGTAGTGATTTTGTAACAGAAACACAGGGACGTAAGAGAATACTGATAAAATATGATTTGACGATCTATGACAGTCCACTTCGCTTGCGATCATTAACAAGAATACTTTTCCATCCATTGAGGAAACAATATCCTCTTGTTTTCATTTTTCAATTTCTATTCCACGTTTGTTCAATAATATTGCATATTTTCTGGGAACTCTGAGTTTTGAAATTAATCAAACGAAATGATCATTATTGAAGTTTATTCGGATATAATTTGTCCGATATGTCTTTAATTTCTTCTTTCATTCACCTAATTTTTAACTCGAACTTTTTCCAGAATTTCTCTTTTTTCAAATCATACGTAAACACGTTCGTTGCAAAATCTATCATCTAGCACGAAATAAACCAAAATCATTTCATCACTCTTCTATATTTAATTTCTTCTACCATTCATCTAACTCGAAACTTCTAATTTAAGTTTCTTCCACGTAAAAACACATATATATAGGATTTTTCTTTTTCGTACCATATATAAAGCACAAAATAAACCAACATTATCACTCTTCTACATTTAATTTCTTCTTCCATTCACCTAACTTCTAACTTGAACTTTTTCCATTTAAAAATATATATTTTTCAAATACATAAAAAAATTTATATCAAATATATAAAGACATCATCATATCTCTATTTAATTTCTGCTAACTTGAATATTTTCCATGTAAAAACATATATAGAATTTCTCTTTTTCATAACAAATACGTGAAAACACTCGTTGCAAAATCTATCATCTAAGCACAAAATAAACCAAAATTATCGCTCTTCTACGTTTAATTTCTTCTTTCATTCACCTAATTTTTAACTTGAACTTTTTCCAGAATTTCTCTTTTTTCAAATCATACATAAAGATACTCATTCCAAAATCTATCATCTGGCACGAAATAAACCAAAATCATTGCATCACTCTTTTATATTTAATTTCTCCTCCCATTCATATCCCAACTCGAAACTTCTAATTTAAATTTCTTCCATGTAAAAACATATATATAGAATTTCTCTTTTTCGTACCAAATACATAAAGACACTCGTCGCAAAATCTATCATCTAGCACGAAGTAAACCGAAGTAAGCCATCGCCATCCTCTTTATATTTCTTCTTTCTCTCTCTCTCTCTCTCTCTCAAATTCGATTTGACAATTGGTGGACGGCGAAAGAGAGGGAGGGAATAGACGTTTCCCCTCCCAGAAAAGGGAACAGACGTGATTCAGACAAGTACACTTTTTTCTTGGAGAAAAAACAATGAAGTCGATTCTCGTTGACCCAAGACTCGAGCGAACGCTTCTTCAAGCTAAATCGAATTCCTGAAATACGAGAAAAGAAAGAGAAAAAGGAAAAGAAAAAAAAGGAAAGGAAAGGAAAAACGTCGTCCTCTTCCTTCCGGGGGACGTTTCACCTTCGTGCAACTTGGTCCAACGTAATATCAATCTAAAGTTCGAACGATGCCCTGCAACGGGACTCCATGGCGAAACAAGTTCGAGGGTGTGGACAAACGTCGTCGAGGCAACGACGACAAATACGGGGCAACAAACACGAATTCGTTCTTCTTCGATGAAATTTTCAACAATGGGGCGATAGAGAGGGAGAGAGAGAGGGAGAAGGAACCTTGAATCTGTAAGGAAATGAGAGGAGGGAGGAAACAAAGGGTGGCTGACAAACGAGGCAACCACAGTTGGCCTGGTCTGTTTGATTTACAAACGTGACGTCGCAAGAGGATAACGTTCCTGTCGGAATTGTCCAGAAAGAATTCAATTTAACACATTCTCCATCACGTACCTCGAACACGTGGTCCACGTTTCGTGTTCGATTTCTTCTACTCCCAGATCAGTTTTTTTCTCCACTTGGATTTTCATGTAAAATCATTTTATGAAAGAAGATCGGGGATATTTTGTGTCTTCTTGGGATGATTGTGTTATTGTAAATAAATTCTTGTAAGTAGAAGCTTATGATCAATTTAAGTAATTTCGATAGAAAAATGATTCTTTATGATCGAGACTCTCTTTGGTTATTTCATATTTCTCAAAATTTGTTTAATTTGCAATAATTTTTGTGTTATATTTAAAATTGTTTTACAGTCAGAATTTTTTAAGAACGATCGTTCATTTTTTCCATAAATTATAGTTACCAATAATTTGCAACTGAAAGACAAATTTCTCAATTATGGAATTAAATATAAATGATAGTTCTGAATTAAAAGATTTTAATTATAATCGTAATTATTTTTTTAATTTTATTATAAGAATTGTTAAACCCAGTTATCATTTTTAGTTATCTAGTTTGTTCGTTGATAGTTTAATTTAGATGGTCGATGATCAACCGAGGACAACGACCATGTTTGACATTGATATTGCCTGAAAAGAGCGTTTCACAGATGATGACCAAAGTTGGCGTCAGGAAAGGGTTAATTACGTCGTTATCATCGATCCCTGTGCTTGTGTATCCGATATCACGGCTGTCATTTCCGTCTCCATAAAGTCGTAAAATTTCATATCGAAATTTCGACTCGGCGCGAAACTAATCTAATAAACTAACCTAACCTCCATAACTTTGCTTTTTGCGCACACGATATAAACGGAGTCGGAGAGATTTTAGTTAGCTCGCAGTGAATTTTATTAAAGTGAATTTTATTAATTCTTGACTGTACACGTTTATAATAAATATAACGAAAAAAAATATACATATATTATATGAATAATTAAAAGTAGATCGTAGAAGAATTTTTTCACCAGGCGTTAAAAAAAGTTTCTTTTTCTTTTTTTTACAACGTTTACTTATTTTTATATATACGAAATAACTTCTTACCGATTATTTCGACATATCTAATCAGAAATTGAAAAAGAAAGTGAAGTTGAGAACGACGCAGGTCAAATTTAGGTTAGATGCAATATAATGCAATTTCTTTGATAAACATAACCTAGTTTCTTTATGCGTGTATCTAGTATCGAGTTACTCAAGTTTAATAATTCATGGATGATGACAAAGATCCGATGTCTTGAGATTTTCTCAGAGAGATCGGAATAAAATATATCAATTAGAGAGAATTCTTCTTTTCCAGTTCATAATCTCACGTTTCTCGAATATCAAATATCAAACGGGAAGCAATTATTCATCGAATGAATTCCTCGATTCTGTTTTCCGTATTTCCTCCCCCCTCTTGGAATATTATTCCAATTCGGGATAAGAAAATAGCGGGAGGGAGGGGGTTAAACTTTCGGAAGGATGTTTCAATGAATGTGTTAACAATTAGTCTAGGGTAAAGTAGTGGGAGAGGGTGTAATGTCGAGTTTAGAAAGGGTTAGAGGTGTCGAAAGCGGAGCAGCTGAAGTGGATCGAGGCGCTGAAGAGTTTAAATCCAGCATTGTGCCTTGATTTGAACGCCTGTTCAAACCTGTTTTAAATACGCCCGATCGATTTCAAGCATTGCATTATTCTCTCTCGTAAAGTACAAATTGTGCAAAATTAAATCGTTGTTATGTAAATGTTGGAGTGGATATATATATATATAAAATTATCGAGGATATTTCTCGATATTTCGATAAAAAATGACGATTTAGGATTTATGAATTTATTATCGATGCAATTAATGAAAATGTTCGTATAAAACGTGAATCGAAATTATAATTTTATAATAGATGTTAAAAATGATTATTGGAAATTAATATTTTATCTGTTTAAACTCGCACTGATTATTTTTTGATAATGAAATTGGATGATACGCGTGAGAGTATTTATTCATAAGTTTGATATATTTGTATATAAAGGAAAAAATTATGAAATCGTGCAAATAAAAATAGTTTTAGAAAAATATGTTTGCATACGTTTACACGTTAAAATACGAAACACTTTATTACACGTTAAATAGTTATTTCGCTAGAAAACATATTTAAATATATAGTTATATTTTACGTTACTTTCAACGTAGTATCGTATTTATTTATTCGTGTAATAATTCTGCCAATTCTGTTACATAATCCACATATCACATCATAGTGGTTGATTCGATAAAAGAAAAGCTTTTTATCGTTACCATTTTTATTGTTACCGTTTTAAAACAACACTCTTGAATAAATAATAAAAAAAAAAAAGAAAACATCTGAGAAAATTGAGCAAGATTTTTCTACCGATAATATCTATCAGTTATGTTATCGGTTGTTTTATTGTTTTGTTGTTTTACGTCTCTTCTCGACGTTAAATAAAATCAATATAGTGTAAAAAGATGCGAAAGTTTCGATCGTCAAATTTTTTCGTCGAAAATAGTCGGACACACTTTTGGCCTATTCGACCATCGAATTTTTTGCGCGTTCGCATTTTCATAAATGCGAGGAAAAAACTTATTTCGTTGCCTTTTTCGATGCACCATTTCGTTTGCAAAAAGTTAGAATTATATATAAATCATTAACTCCGATTCATTTTGCATTTTCCCTGAAAATATTTATTTATTTAAATATTATTCGTATTTTATTCTCGCTTGAAATAAAAAAAATATATATATTTTATTACATTTCGTTATATATGTATAAAAATGAAAAATCATCGGATACATACGTAGGTACAAATTACAGAATAGAGTTCCAATCGTACAATTCTCCTTACAGTAATAAAGTGTCGGATAAATTCAGTACGAGCCAAGTTTGCCAAGATTGCGTTTTCTTTTTCCATTTTCACCGACTTTTCACAGTGCTTTAATTCTCGAACCAGTCTTGTTCCACTTGCCAGGATCGATGTGATCGCTTTGTGAAACCGACCACGATTCATCACCGAGTCCCTATGAACGTTACTCATCCCCTCGTCGAAAGGTACCCAAGGGACACGTGCACCGATGTGCGCGCATTATTTATTTCGAGCCACCATTGCTTGTTACTCGGCTAGGAACTTTTTAGTTGACAGCGACAGTAGTGCCATCTTCGTCAATCCTCTCTAGTGGCCTAGAGGGAGTTGAAATCTGTCTCGTCGGTTTCTCCAGACTGGAAAATTTTAGCATTAAAATTAAAATGTTCTCTTTAAACGAACACTCATGTGACATTATTTTTTTTTTTTTTTTTTTTTTTTTTTTGGTATTAAGTTTTATTCGAATGAAAATGGCGAGAAAAATTTTTATGCGAGTTTATATCATAAAAGGAAGAAATAGAAAGAGAAAATTTTTTTGAATAAAATTGTTAATATATAAATGGCATACTTTTGGATGGTCGATTTTGGAGAATAAGAGAAATACAAAAGTATATGAAAATAAAAATTTATTAAAGTTGAAATTTATGTAAAATTTAAATGTAGGAAGATCCATTATGATCCAGTAAAAGAATTATAAAATATTTAAGATATAATACGAATTATAATATTTGAAGAACGAAGAAAGTGTTCGTTTAAGCTTTGTTTTATTCATAGTTTTGTTTACAAAAATTTTATTTTGTATGAGTGATCTAGTAAGAAATTTAAGATGAAGCGAGAGAGAGATAAAAGTATGCAGTCTAATGAAGATAGAATATCTCGCTTTGTTTAAAATTCAATTACTCATAATTTAATAAATAAGGTTCAATCGAAATTATTATATATCAATTCTTGTTTTATATTGACTTTTAGAATCGATCCTTCACAAATATAATAATATATTTAACCAGTTACGTAAAATCAATTTTTGTGATGAAATACACAACAATTTAATTTTTCTCTGTATCTTTTCTATTTTAATTAAATTCGAAATACATATTCCATTCGAATAATTCGTTCAAATTGAGTGGCTCACTTACAGTACGATGTTATTCATATGTTGATTAAGTGAAAGTAGTACTTTGTGGTACTTTACAAGTTTGAATTGCTCTTGAGAAAAGTTTCGTTGAGCTCTTTTGGAGAGTGGTTTTGTTTCCTTGTCGTTGTACCGTGATTGATATGATACGAGTTTCACCACTGCCAGAATCTCATTATTAATCATAAGACAAGTTGAATTTTTTTTTTTTAAATCACTTTGATCATTTAAATATGAATTCAAATATATTACGTTGTATAATTTAATTTAAGAAAATTTATAAATTGTTGGCTGATAAATTTTCCATTGAAAAGATAAAGTAAATTTCATAAATTAATTAATTATTGAATTTACGAAAATTTTTGAATTTCGATTATTCATACAATTTATAATATATATCGAATTTATATTTAACTTACATTAGTACTCTTGAAATTATATCGTTTAAAAAATTTGCAAAAAATTTGATTTTGGAAAATTTGGAAGATTTCATCGCGTTATGAAGAATCGAAACGCGTAGATTCAATTTTTAATCTCGATTTTAATTTTCATCCAACTATTCTCTAAGCATTATTTGAAGTTCTTTGAAATGAAATTTTCATACGTATGAAATACACGTGAAAAATATGTTAAAATATCTTTTGTCAAACATTCTTTTTAAATTCTTTCTATTTCTTATTCCCGATAAATCCAATTTTTTCCACTCGTTTCTCTGAAGTCGATCTTCAAAAATATCTTACCAAATATAAAATATTCTATAGAAAAACCAATAAAAATAAAATTTAATCCATCTCCATTCTATATCCCTTTACGCTTCGGGCCTTTTTCGAACCAACAACTCCACACGATTTCGCGCACTGGTTCGGTGAATTTTTTACAGCTAATTTAAAATGATTTCACGCACATTAACGTACGAAACGTTTATAATATTTTAACATTCTATACATATTTACGTATAAAGGAAGAAAATCGAACATTAAAGTCTATATCGTCGTTTCGTGCGATATTTTAATAATAAAACAATTGTCGAGATGCAAATCTTACGATCCCAATAACGTGCTCTCGATCACATTCACACATTTATTATTTTTATTTTTCATCTTCTCTCTATTTTCATCGCTTTACTTTCCTTCCCTCTATCGTCAATTTCTCTAACGAATGAAAGCGATTTCGTTCCTCAATAATTCAAAAATCAAAACTCATCTTCGCTCGAGCTAATCTCATTATTACATCCTTACAAAACTGGACGGTATATCATTCTACTTACTTCATAAGATTATACGCGAAGAGCTTAGAAATCTATTCGCGAAGCGATATTTTAAAGAAATCAAACGCAAATAAGTATTGTCGCCGTTCGAAATTGCCGCCTCGAACCGAATTGTGGCGAAGCGCAAAGGGATATGCGCAGTGGATAACGATATTCGAACGCTTACAATTTTTGACGAACGAAATATAATATATTTTAAAGAAACTTGTTTAAGACAATCTGAAGATTATGTTAGCAAAATTTGAAATGAAATAGTTGTAATATATTTATTATATACACGCGCTATTAATAAGGTTAGAAAAGTATTGGAACGCTTCGTATATGCGGTATTATTTAAGATTAATATTTTATCTCGATCGAATTCCATATTTCTATAATTTTTTCTTTAAGCATCTGCTTGGAAATTTATTTAATTTTGCCCATTTCAGTCTATTATAAATTTTTATAATATATAGAGGAAAATATATATTCTCGCTAATTAATTTATTCAGTTCGACGAAGCGATAAAAAGAATTTGAGTAAATCGAGCGCATGCGTGCAGTTTTTAAGGGGAAATTATAGGAAAATATAACTGGAGTTGGAGGAAGGCAGATAATCGAATTCTCCGCTTGAACAACTAGTTTCTAGTTTGCCAGAAACCCGGCATATCGAAATTAGCTGACGTTGGCATGCAGCTTGGTTATACTTGGCCATCAAAAATTATCGAAATTGATTACCTTGACACGTTAATGAGTCGAAGAAAGTGGATATTTACTTTGAAGGTCGTTCGACCCGAAAGTAAAAACGTGACTCATTGAATGCCAAGTATATCTATTTATAACAATAGTCTTGGCTTATCTCCGTTAAACGATCGAGGTGTCGAGCGATGAAAGACTCGATTTCGTTCCCTTTTTTTCCTTCTTCTTCGAATTTTGACGCGCTCGATGATGATATTTCGAATCATCACGTTTTCATCAAAAATTTCATTCACGTCTTCTCGGTGGAAAAGATTTTCAAAGATTCTTTTTTTTCTTCCTTTTTTTTTTTTTTTTTCTTAATCCAAATCGTTGGAAAGACGTTGGAGAGTCACGTTTTTTTTTCTTTTTTTTTTTTTTTCAACACTTGGATAATTTTCTGAAAAGTTGGCCGATTAAAAATTTGCTCGCATTAAACACGAACGAGATTTCTCTCGCGGGCGCGAAACTTTCCCCGCTCCTTGGCTTCTTGAAATTCTTTCCCATCTCGGAAGAGATTAAGAGCGAGAAGGGAGGAAAAGAGAAGAAAAGGAAAGAAGGAAAAAAAAGATAGGAAGGTGATCGAGGCGCGGTCGTAAAAGGGTATTTATCGTTTTACAAATTCTCCTCGCTAACTTTCACCATTAATATTAGATGTCTATCATCTGTTCAACGTCTCTCTCGCTCTCTCTCTCTCTCTTTCTTATCTTAAACGTTGCTACTTTTCACTACTTCGCTTGGCCAATTATGTGTAATTTATGGGCCGTTTGATCCAAGAAAAAAAACTTGTAAAAAAGTTGCGGGAAAATTAAAAGGATCGAGGAAAGTTTGAATAAAGTTTGGGATAAAGATAAATTTGTATCGGCGAAAACATAAAAATGAGAGAATTCATTCAGGAAATGTTATTCTCTATTAATTGCGTATGAAAAACAGACGAAATGGCGAACGATTGATATTTTTATCATATTGGTATAAACGTATTGTATCTTAAAATTAAAACAAACGTATTGTTAACAATTAAAAAAATACATTTGTATAATATTTTATATAAATTATTCGTTGCCAAAATTATTCATCCATAAATAAAGTGCCTCGAATACGATACCATTGAATAAAGGAATTTTTTTTAACAAAATTAAATATAAATTTAAATTTATCGTTTCTATTAAAATAAATAGAAATTAATATCTATAGCAATCGATTCAACAAATGTAATATAAAGTGTATGAAATTGGTAAGAAAGAAGAACTATTGTACAAAATGTTAGACAAACTTCAATGATCGATTTTCTATTATATACGAAAAATTAATAATAATTCATGTATCAAATCACTTTAAATTTTAAAACGAGAGAAATATAGGAAACGAGTTTCGAAAGATTGGAACCATTGGATATAAATTTCCATTAAAAGATCGAAAGCAAGACCAAAGAGGTGACGAATATAGTTGTTTAACGATTCGCCAATCACGCTTTTTCCAATCTTTCTTTTCGAATTCTTTTCTTTCCATTTGGCGAAACTTATCAGCTCAATAATGGCCTTTCACCTTGGTCACATCCTTTGCAAAAAGCGTCGGGATATCGGTTAAAAACCGTTTTTATTTTAACTTCCGGAAATGCACAGAGGAAAAAAAAAAAAAGAAAAGGAAAAAAGTAGCAGGGACGTTGAAAGGCAAAAAACGTAGCTTAAAAAGAACGATGCAACGATGGTTGTGATTTCGACATGTGCAACTACTATAAAAGATCTCTCTAAATCTTACAAAACAACACTGTTTCGCTGTTTATTCATCATTATTGAATTGATATTTCATCCCATTTGCATCATTAAGCCATACTTTTGCTGGCCAATATTACTTTTCCTTGGAAAAATGAAACGAAATCCGAGTTTAGAGAAATCAGAAAAACGATCGTAGAGTACAAAATACAGCAGTGGACGAACGATAATAATTCTTCATTCGTTGTTAAATTCGAAATTGTGTATCTTTCGTTTTTTTCACGATTTGTATTACGAGACAAAATTAGAATTTAAAAAAATTAAAAAGACAGATAGATAGTTCGAATAGTAATTCTTAATTCATAAAATTGTAGATCTGGCCGATTGCAGATCTCCTCTGAAATGCAGGCAAATGTATGGTGAGGGGAAAAATCGCGTGAAAACTCGAAAAGACAAAGACAAAGAAAGATTAGTCTCGAGTTCAGAAGCCTGAGGAAATATTTTTCCTCGTTTTTTTCTCTTCATCGATTTCCCCCTCCCCCCCCCCTCGTTTAATCGAATCGTATTTCGAATAAAGAAACTTGGAACAATACTTGCTCCTTCAGGTGGATATTATCCCATCACTTGACCCGAATGAGCGTGATATTGGTCGAATGGATTGCATTGTAAATTGGAATCAAGAGAAACAGGGTCGTTTCTTGATACAATGATAATGGAGTAGTAGATACAGTTCATACTCTGGATAATGGAAGTTAGCGACTGTCCCATGATTAACGAGCTTTTTGAACAGTTGTAAATCCTCTTGTAATTCCAATTCTTCAAATAACACGCTTTATTTCCTTTGATCTTTCGCTGGATTCGCATAACATAACTTTTCGCAGCTACCTTTTACTCGACGATATTTTTATCTATTTTCATCTTACTTGTTTCTTTCTTAGATTAATAAAACGAAGATCGAGATTAAGGAAACGACGTACGAACAAAACGGAGTATGAAATTCTACATCTCAAATTTGGAAATTTATGTTTCAGTTTGGGTTAAATAGTTGTCGATGTATTGAAACAAGAGCACAAGATTAACGTATTACCGAACGTAGACCGAACAATGTTGCAATTAATTTACACATCTTGTTGTTGCTTGCTTTCGCAATCTTTGCTCGATTCTGTTCAAGTAATTTCATCTTAACGCAAATTCAACCGCAACGTTGTAACGTAATAACACGGATTAACCGAAGTTTGAACCGAATCTAAGCTCAATTTAGATTCCATTTAATACGAGGTATAACTTAAAATCGGAATATTTAAATTATTGAAAAAAAAAAAAAAATAATCGAGCGTTAAAAAATCTCATTATCAATAAGCAAGATAGAGATAAGATAGTCATCGCTGCCATAATGCAAATTTGAAGAATTATTTATGATTTTATCTAAGGCGCGAAGAAAATCTTCTTACCGTCCGAGATGAAATACGGAGTTACGATGATCTATGAGACGATCTTCTGTATTCACTGTGATTCCATTATAAGCGCCACCTTCGATTCAACTTGAAGGAATCCAGCTTCTTAGTTCCGGCTTAGCCACCTTTTGTCCAATGCTGATCAGATAAGCTTAAACCCATAGAAAGTTAGGTTAAACTGTCCCTAATCCTTGGAAACATTTCTGAAGTAGAATGGTCTCGTTGTCAGCCTGGCTAAGCTTCGATATCAACCATTTTTTTATTCATCTTTATATATTATTCATTAAACGATCTGATTAATATGCATAACGTTACATTTAAGTTCTCCAAACTTGAAATAATTGTATTTCTTAAATAAACATTTTATGAGTACATACAATTTATATAATATTAGGTTTAACATTAGGTTTTTCAAACCTGAAATAATTCTATTTATTAAATACTCTCAAAAGATAATTTGTGACTGGTACAATTTAACATGACAGTATCATATTTTTATGAACTGCATTATATTTAGGTTTTCCAAACTTGAAATAATTCTACTTATTAAATAAGATAATTTGTGAATGGTACAATTTAATATGACAGTATCATGAACTGTACATTAGGTTTTCCAAACCTGAAATAATTCTATTTATTAAATAAAATAATTTATTTTTATGAACTGCATTATATTTAGGTTTTCCAAACTTGAAATAATTCTATTTATTAAATAAAATAATTTGTGAATGGTACAATTTAATATGACAGTATCATGAACTGTACATTAGGTTTTCCAAATAATTCTATTTATTAAATACTCTCAGAAGATAATTTGTGACTGGTACAATTTAACATGACAGTATCATATTTTTATGAACTGCATTATATTTAGGTTTTCCAAACTTGAAATAATTCTATTTATTAAATAAAATATTTTGTGTATTAAGTTTTCCAAACTTGAAATAATTCTATTTATTGACTAATCAGAAGATAATTTGTGAATTCTAATTTTAACATGACAGTATGTTCTTATGCATTATATTTAGGTTTTCCAAACTTGAAATAATTCTATTTATTAAATAAAATAATTTGTGAATGGTACAATTTAATATGACAGTATCATATTTTTATAAACTGCATTATATTTAGGTTTTCCAAACTTGAAATAATTCTATTTATTAAATAAGATATTTTGTGTATTAAATTTTCTAAACCTGAAATAATTCTATTTATTGACTAATCAGAAGATAATTTGTGAATTCTAATTTTAACATGACAGTATGTTCTTATGAACTGTGCATTATATTTAAGTTTTCCAAACTTGAAATCAATAATTCTATTTATTGAATACTATCAGAAGATGTTTTCTGAGTGGCTATAACATAAATACAATCATCTCACTTCATCCAACTATTGATAACTTAATAAATAAGACATTTCTACAAATCTTTATCTTAAAACCTTCTAAAAATCGTTTTATAAATTTACTTAATACTCCATAGAAAATCGCGTGGCGAGTTTGGAAAATCAAAATTCATCGAATTTTGACGATCGAACACACACACACACACATACACACATAGGCATATTATTGGAGTATAAAGATCGTTTATTGGTATCGTGCATCAATCCAGACAGTCATTGATGGGCAACGATAACTTGAATCGCGACCGAAAATGCCAGAAGCTATTGGATACATATTGGCGAAATATTGACCGACCAACCGGTCGAAACAGTTACCAAAATGGTGAATGTTGCGAGCGTTTAACGGGGAAGGCAAATTTGTTCAACAACGCGTTCGATCGTCATCGATAAATGTTTCCCCTATCCTCCTCCCCTTGTTTTATCGCGTCCAGAGACAGATCCAGATCCAAATATTGTTTACCCTCCCCTCCCTCTGCCATTGTTCGTCCAATTTCGTGGGCAGACCAGATAGACAGAGGTCTGTTCTCGTTTTCCGATTCTGACAAGATTCCTCATTCCTGTCCAATGTTTCTCCCTCTTTCTTGGATTTCACGTAAGGCAAAGGTTTCCAAATGCACAGGTTTTAAATGAAGTATCGAATTCTGACCCTGTCTTTTCTCTTTAAACTCGAGAAAGTTTCCATGTGTCTCGCGAATTAATAAAGAACTCCTCTATTCGTTTATAGAGACTCTATTTATAGAGATAATTGTGATCGAAAGGGTCGATTCGACGTGAAATCGATTTGAAGTGAAATTTCACGGTTATTGACTCGAATCGACAGCGATAATTCCCTTTTAATCGCGCAATCGTGTTCGAATTATCATATTTTGTATATTTATATATGCGTGTCCGCGCGTTCTTCTCATTCCTTTTCCTTTTTTTCTTTTCATTTTAATTTTCCCATTAATTTTAATACGCGTGCTTGGGTTAATTAAAATCATTGATTAAAAAACGGTAAAGCAAAGCAAAGGTAGGTAGCTCGTTCGTAATTCGCTCAACGTCGAGAATGAAAAAAGAAAAAAAAAATTGATGAACGTTGAACCAAAAAACCGAAGAATTCTATTCATTCGCGAAAAAAGGAAAAAAAAAAAAAAGAAGAAGTCGTTTTCGAGTTCAGAGAAAATTCAGCGAAATTTATCGTATTTGGGGAGAAATATTATTATTATTCGAGGAAGGATTATTTTTCACGGATTTATATTTGTCGAGTAAAGGGTTGCATAAATTTAAACGAAAAGAAAGCGTGTAGTGGTCAAGGAATCGGTACATTTCTCCAGTTTTGGTCAACCATTTCGCGTGCACTCTCAGAATCGTCGATATAATACCTCGAGGCATCGATAAACGCGACTGGTGTGTTTCCAATTCTGTTTGCTTTTAATCCGAGTGAAAAATAACGTAGAAACAAATTTAACAGGCGTGTAATTCTTTGCCTTTTTTGTCCATTAAAGGTATTTTGAAACATACATATATATATATATATATATATAGAATAAGAATGCGAATTATTTCTGTTTTAATACGAGAAATTATCATTTCAGTTTCGCTTATAATCTGAAACGAGTAAATATATATACATATAAAATGAGTGTACGAGTTATCTCTAATTTTGAACGTATAAAGTTTTTCACTCTCCTAACCTTCTCTAATATTCCACTTTCCACTCGAGTCGATCTTTACATTTTGATAATGTGCATTGATATCATAAATACGATAAAAGTATATTAAACTTATTATATCCGTGTTGGAAAGTTTATTTGGATAAATATTCGGAGATAACGTTGCAACAAATTAACATTGAAATTCATTCAAAGTGTATTATCAAAGTGTATCAGGAAATATTTTTTTTCTCTTTCCAACTCTGGGCTTATAAATAAATTCTTCCAAGGGTTTCGATTTCCTTTGTTTTGAAATTCGAGATGAACCATTACGAATGTACATTTGTATTTATACTTTCGAGTATAAATTGTTTTTACAATGTTATTATATCTTAGATTGCATAGACTATAAATATTAATGACAAATTTTCTTTTCTCATGAATGACAAGTGACGTTTCCATCTCCACCAATCTCTATTTTCATATTCCATTATCCATCGTTCCCTTTTAATTGATTAAGAAAAATGGATCATTATTTATCGTTATATGATATCAGTTTGCATTTTTCATGCTTTATTTTCTTTTTTTATATATATATATATGTTTTAATATACATTTTATATGATTTTTATTTATAAAAAGAGATTTAAAAGGATAATATTTTTTCATATTTTATATTTACTGCCAAGTTTTTTTTCCTTTGCATCGATATCACGTTTTTTTCTTTTTTTCTTTTTTTTTTTTTTAATTTTAAAGGATTAATTTTTTTTTCTGCAACATGATCACAGTTCAATTCCCTACAATGTGCAAGTATTTTATATTTTTTTTTTGGTTTTACGAACTCTCTGGCTATTGCGCGATTTTCATTTCGAAATATTAATCCTTTTGTTTGCAATCATAGCGATCCTGTATTTTTTTAAACAAAAAAGGCACAATTTTTTTTATATTTTGGATATTTTTTTTTTTTCATAATTCAATGAATTTGAAAATAAGATAAACATTTTTTTTAATAAAAATCAAACGTCCCTCTTCGACATTTTATTTCCTTTCTTGATCTATCGAGGATCTATCAAGTGGATCTCTCTCTCTCTCTCTCTCTTTCTCTCTCTAGTTCAAGTATCGACATCGTATATTTTGAAATATAACCACTTTGACCGTTACATTACTTACTGGTTTAAGAATAAAAGCAGTGAATCAAGATCTGGGAAGAGAATCATAAATATGGAACAAGGGGAACGAGGAATGGTCAACAGAAGTATCATCCACGTGAACACATTCCCTGTCAAGGCCAGAATCTTCTGATCCATCGATGCTTCTCGCGAGAGGGGGCCGTTCTTCGATTAACCTTTATCGGGAGGGATACAAATATCAAGGGATTTTTTCTTTTCACCTAAAAAAAAAAAAGATGTTTGGATAACAGAGAAGCCTCTTCGAAGTAATAATTCATGTTTCTCCGTATCGTGTTCACAAGTATGGCAGCCATTAATCGTGACTAATTGGAAAAGAAGAAAACGTGGTTACTTTTGGAAAAATGAAGGGGATAATATGGATGATTGCAATGTTATGAATGTTGGAATAACAAGTTTGATCGGTTTGGGTATTTTTGTCGTTTTGTCGGAAACGTGGATAGACTGGGTTATTCTGATCCATATTGTGGAATCCATATTGCGATGTAGCAATAATTTTTTCTTTGTAAATAGAAAATCTTTTGGAAATTTACGATATACTTTTTATTTCTAATGGATAATTCAACGAGTTCTATGGAATAATAGGTAAATCCGATTGGATTGTTTAATTTTTACTGGATTGGTAAAATTAGAGGCATCTGGTGGTCAAATTGTAGGTATATTTTTCTTCTTTCATAGAATATACGCAATGACTCCATTTATGTTACAAATATTACACTTTGGACTGTTATATTATTCAAGAAATTATTATTATACGACGAGGAGATTAATACAATATTATTCGAATAATCATCTTTCTGTTAATTTATAATTGTAATATTGATATCCAACTTTGAAACGATTCAATTCCTGCAACTGATCCCGAGATTTCGACCAATTAAATCTGTCGTTTCCCAACCTCTAGAAAACCAATAAGAAACCAGAAGATTTTCCAAATCAATGGAACCAATCGGACGATTCGATTTCTCCGCATAAACTTCGAAGTTAGATCTTGAAATTTTGTGGAATGTTCGCTCCACAAAGGCGACTAAAATCATATATTTTAATTCTGGAAACTTGAACGAATTTATTATCGCAAGTTTCTTGTTCGAAGGAAGTGGCTTGTAATTGATTTAATTAAAAGCAATTAAATAATTAAATAATCGATGATTTCGATTAAGATTAATCAAGTCTTTTTTGATCGCCGTGTCAGATCGAATGAAGTCACATTGCCTGTTAATTTCCTATACAAATTGTTATTGTTATTATTTTTCACTTCTCATCATCAGTTCTGATTTTTGAAAATTTTGAAAAATTGGATTTTGCAGATATTAATTTTCCAATTCTATGAAAAGTGGAGTATGGATCGCCATTCATTTATCTTTATTATAATAAATTGGAACATTTTTGTTACTATTATCCACCATTTCGAAAATATTATGATTTATTAGAAATTCGAAAAATTGAATTTTGTGAAATTCCGTGAAAAGTGAGCAGAGTGGACTGACACTCAATTATCTTCATTACAGCGAATTGAAAATTTTTGTTATTATCCACGGTTTCGAAAATATTACGATTAGAAAGTTTGAAAAATTTTCCAATTCTTTGAAAAGTGAAGTAAAAATTCATTTATCTTTATTATAATAAACTGGAAAATTTTTGTTACTATTATCCACGATTTCGAAAATATTACGATTTTGAAAAATTTTCCAGATATATTAATTTTTAGAAAGGCTTTTCCATTATTAAATTATCGATTGTATAATATTTTGTAGCATAGGTGTTGTTCGTATCATTTTGATTCATTTTATCCCTTTCGAATCTTTCATAAACTCTCGAGGATCTTCAAAATTTAATATCTCCCTTGCAAAATCTCTGGATATCACGTCTTACACGTGCGATATTGTCATCAAGAGTTATTACTCTTTGTTATTGCTTTAATTCACGACCGAGTTATATCGCAAACAAAATGATAAACGTGACGAGAGAGGTGGGTTTTAAAATTTAAATTATCGACGGCGTTGACACGCTAAGAAGCCGTAAAATATCTCAATCTGAAATGCTTCTACACACTGTTTAACATAAAGGCGGAAAATTCATTCGTACATCGGATAGAAGATAAACATCTTGCACGCTTGTTCGTCATTTATTTCATTCATTTATTTACACGACGACATTTTGCATGAGAAAAATTATTACAATCAATTTCTGTTGATTACACAAAATTTTGCAAATCCGTTAAAAAATAAATTTAAAAAGAGTATAATTACAGTTTCAAAATTTAAAACATGAATTAAGTATGAAAAATTAGAGTTGATTGAAATAATTATAAAAAAATAATAATTCATAATTCCTCTTCAAATTTATCGAGTCAAACTTTGTTCAACTATTATACTTTCAATAAAAAGCATATCTTGCATTGAAAATCATCTGCAACAAATCTAACGAAACAAAACGTGTAAGAAAAGTTAAATAAAAATTTCCAAATCCATGAAAACTCTGAAATAATCGTCGATAATAGATCTCCTCTCACGATCTCACGAAGAAAGCTTTGGAATCTTGAAAATTCAAATTCGAATCGCAGCTGATAGATGAACATTCAGATTGGGGCTGCGAGTATTCCAGATCGCCGAGTTTTCCCTACAAAATCTCGCGTGCCTCCATTTATCTGCACGAGAGCCTGAACACTCATCTTCCATTCATCGGAAGCTATCTTTTTCTCCCTCGCTCTCCCTTCCCTCCCGCTCTCTCTCTCTCTCTTTCCTAGCTATTCACCCGCCTGCACGTATGCAACCACCATTGACCGAATCGTTTCAAGGCAAAACGGTAACAGATTTTTTTCCAGAATGTCAGAGACGTCGAAATACACCGTTGTCGATTGAATACCACGTACGTACGTACGTATTTACGTCTAACATTAATGTTCACATTTTTCTTTTTCTTTCTTTCTTTTTTTTTGTTTTTTTTTTAGTGGATGCGGATGACGCGAACGTACGCGTCATCTCCAACTCTCTATGACGGCTGACGTGCACCGTCACGTCATGAACTTTTTTTTTGCAAGAGATGTGAAAGGTGAAAAAGAATTTTCCACCTTTTACTCGGCTCTTCCTTTTTGCATGTGTATTTTCCTTGTCACGCAACCATTTGGATTTCTTTCTTTATATATCGTTTTTGTATATATTTATTTATCAATTGCATAAATGGAGATTTAATAATAATTGATCTATTTTTGCTTTTTGGATAATGTCAGTGTTTTAGACAATGGATTGATGATCTTTTTATAGTATTTGGGTTTTGTCTTGTATAATTATTAATTATATCGTAAATGGAAATTAAATTGATATATTCTTGCTTTTTGGATAGTATATTAATGATCTTTAATGATCTAATATTCACTTATTATCATAAATGGAAATTAAATTGATCTTGCTTTTTGGATAATGTCAACAGTACATTAATAATCTTTTCCTAGTATTCACTTATTATCATAAAATTAAATTGATCTTGCTTTTTGGATAATGACAATAATAATGATCTTTTCGTAGTATTCACTTATTAATTACATCATAAATGGAAACTAAATTGATTTGTTCTTGCTTTTTGGATAATATCAACATAATACATTAATGATATTTTCATTTATTAATTATATAATAAAAGGAAGTTAAATTGATTTATTCTTGCTTTTTGGATAATGATAACAGTACATTAATGATCTTTTCCTAGTATTCACTTATTATCATAAATGGAAATTAAATTGATCTTGTTTTTTGAATAATGTCAAAAGTACATCAATGATCTTTTCGTAGTATTCACTTATTATCATAAAATTAAATTGATCTTGCTTTTTGGATAATGACAACAGTACATTAATGATCTTTTCCTAGTATTCATTTATTATCATAAAATTAAATTGATCTTGTTTTTTGGATAATGACAACAGTACATCAATGATCTTTTCCTAGTATTCATTTATTATCATAAAATTAAATTGATCTTGTTTTTTTGAATAATGACAACAGTACATTAATGATCTTTTCCTAGTATTCACTTATCATCATAAATGGAAATTAAATTGATCTTGTTTTTTGGATAATGTCAATAGTACATTAATGATCTTTTCGTAGTATTCACTTATTAATTACATCACAAGTGAAAATCAGATTGATCTATTCTTGCTTCGTGGATAATGTCAGCGTGAGAGGTTTAGCACTACATTAATGATCTTTTAGTAGTTGGTCTTTGTTTCGTGTAATTACTCGTGTATCCTTGTCAACGGATATCACGTAATACGAGTTTCAAGCAAATATCATCCTAACAATTTCATCGTATTATTCGAAATTATCCAAAGATTGAATTTGACAATTCCCACGATTTTGATTATGAGGCAAATATATTTTCTATTTATTATAAGAATGGAATAAGAAACAAATGCAGATATTAAAAAAAATCAATATTCTTGAAAAAAGTAAGAAATTTGAGAAAAAATTCTCAAAAACGAATATTTGTTCTTTCAAGTCTCATCTTGTATTAACTTCCCGATCAAACTTTGAAATTAGAATCGATGTTTCAAATTGGATAAACGTACGAATCGTTTCTAACACGTATATGGAAATAAGAGAATCTTTGATTACGAAAATCGCTTTAATTTCAACGTTTAAAGATAATTTTGGATCCGATGGATAACGTCAGGATTATTTATAAATTGATATATTTAAAAGTGACTTTTTTTCTTCTTCGATGGAAAAATAAAAATTGATAAAGTCGAATCTATTCCTGGTTCAACAATAATAAAAATAGCGATAGATCCCAAGATTCTAAAATTGAGATTCTCGTCCAATCTCAACAATCTCCCCCGATTGGGATTTTCTTTATTCTAAAACGAGAGACGAGAGAGGAATTAGGAATTTATAAAAGATAGGATTCGAAATTTCAGCTGTCAGAATTGATCTAGATTTCTCGCCTCTGAGTTAAAAATTGTTGGTAAAATAACGAGAGCGGGTTTAAACTCCCGTCAAAAAGTGTCATTCACCCGTAAAAATATTTTCATTCAAAAAAATGTTCAATTTATCGGGATCTAACCCTGGAAGAAGAATAATCAGAGAAATGTGAAGGATCGTTAATGCCTCGGAACATTAATTGCAATTCCGTCGAATATAAATAAAATAATAAAATAACGATCGACAAATGTTCCATACCGATCCACATCGTCACAATAATTTTATATCCGATTATACGAGTAATGTATCGAAATTTTCGCGAAAATACTCTATTCTCCGCCATATTCCAGATTTGAATTTCACTTCGTTAATTTCCAATGCGAAATAATTTCGTCGGAATAATCAGATCCATTCTCTCCACTTTTCTGGGGAAATCGGTTCTGAAAACCCGACTCGAATTAAGATCGGTGGAATTCGATATTGTAAACTCAAAATTATCGAAGAATTGTCGAGATCTGTTGACAAACAGATGCTTATTTTCGAGGAGAAAAAACATAGCCAGACGTGGATCTATCTCGTCTAACTGTTTCTATCGCCGAGGGTTTAAAATTCTGGACTCGAGTTGGAGATAAAAGAGGGGAGGTTGGCCTCGATCGGAAAGTTGACGCGAAGCTGGATGATTTCCACGCGGGTCGAGATAAAACAAGATGAATAGATCGGGCTGAATAGTAGAAATTTCGATTCTATCGCAAGAGACTTTCGGTATTGAATTCGAGGATAGATGCTAATGATGGCAATGCGAATTGCTGTGTGATTGGCGTGCATACCGCAACAGCATAGTTTTGGAAAAGAGAGCCCAGTTTCCAGAAAATGCAAAATATTTTCAAGCTTGTTTAACGATTACTCGAGGAAGAATCTTGGAATGGAAAAAAAGGTTCTCGTCGAAGATTTCAATTTCAGAAATGGAAAATATTTTCAAAGTATGTATATATATATATATGTGCACAGGAGGAACGTGAAGCGATTAGATCAATTTCTAAAGCGATTAAAAAAAAGAGGCCTCCGTCAGCAGCAGCAGTAGCAGCCCTTGGGGCCAGCATTCATTTAATTATCCTCGGCTGTAACGTTAAACTGACCGGTGAACGACAGACTGTCCGTGGCGGAAAATATGTTTAACCCCGTTTTCCGATATCGGTGTCTAGTCTGATGATCCAGGCCAAGCTGAATCGAATCGCACGGGTCTTGAAGGAGGGTGAAATCTGACGAGGAAACTTGGATAGTTGGCGCGAAAGGTCAGTGTAGCCTGATTATAAAAATAAGCTGGCCTTGCGGCTGATCGATGCAACTTGTGTATTGACCGATGCCCGGATCGATCCATAGTCGTCTCGTAGAATACTCTTTTACGTTTCTTCGAATTAATATTTAGCCTGTTTCTTCGTTATATAGTGTATATATATATGCATTCGATTAAAAGGTTGCATTTGTTTCTAGGTAAATTTTTAGTAGATGAATTTTTATCAATGCCAATTTGTATCGATCGAATCGATCCATGGCCGTGCTTGTCTCATAGAATATTCTGCTATCCTGTTGTGTTTCTTGGAATTAATATTTAACCTATTTCTTCGTGTTATATACTACATATATACGTTCCATTAAAAGGTTCCATTTTTTAGATTGTACATTTTTGAGAATATCTGAATGATCCATGGCTGTATTTGTTTAATAGAATATTCTGCTATTTTTGGAATTAATATTTAACCTATTTCTTCGTGTTATATATTACATATACGTTCCATTAAAAGGTTCCATTTTTTAGATTGTACACTTTTAGTAGATAAATTTGAGGATATTTGAATGATCCATTTATTAATAGAATATTCTATTTTTCTGTTGTGTTTCTTGGAATTAATATTTAACCTATTTCTTCGTGTTATATACTACATATATTCGATTAAAAGGTTCCATTTATTTTTTAGATTGTACATTTTTGAGAATATCTGAATGATCCATGGCTATATTTGTCTAATAGAATATTCTGCTATTTTTGGAATTAATATTTAACCTATTTCTTCGTGTTATATACTACATATACGTTCCATTAAAAGGTTCCATTTTTTAGATTGTACATTTTTGAGAATATCTGAATGATCCATGGCTATATTTGTCTAATAGAATATTCTGACATTCATGGAATTAATATTTAACCTATTTCTTCGTGTTATATACTACATGTACGTTCTATTAAAAGGTTCCATTTTTTAGATTGTACATTTTTGAGAATATCTGAAAGATCGATGGCTATATTTGTCTAATAGAATATTCTCACATTCTTGGAATTAATATTTAACCTATTTCTTCGTGTTATATATTACATATATTCGATTAAAAGGTTCCATTTATTTTTTAGATTGTACATTTTTGAGAATATCTGAATGATCCATGGCTATATTTGTCTAATAGAATATTCTGACATTCATGGAATTAATATTTAACCTATTTCTTCGTGTTATATACTATACATATATTAGATTAAAAGATTCCATTTATTTTTTAGATTATAAATTTTTGAAAATATCTGAATGATCCGTGGCTATATTTACCTAATGGAATATTCTGTTATTCTGTTGTGTTTTTTTGAATTAATATTTAGCCTGTTTCTTCGTTATATAGTGTATGTATATATATGCATTCGATTAAAAGATTCCATTTGTTTCTCGGTAAATTTTTAGTAGATGAATTTTTATCGATGCCAATTTCTATTGATCAGTGGTCGAATCGATCCATGGTCGTACTTGTTACTCATAGAATATTCTGCTATTCTGTTTCTTGGAACTAATATTTAACCTATTTCTTCGTGTTATGTACTATATGTACATTCGATTAAAAAGTTTCATTTATTTTTTAAATTTATTTCGTAAATTTTTAATAGATGAATTTCAGGATGATATCTGAATGATTCATAGCCATGCTTGTCTCATAGAATATTCTTGGAATTAATATTTAACCTATTTCTTCACGTTATATGAATATATAAATTATAGTTAATTAATTCGTTACATTTATTTTTCGAATAAATTTTTAGTAGATGAATTTAAAAATAATATCTGAACGATCTATCACCATACTTGTCTCATAGAATATTCTGCTACTCTGTTACGTTTTTTGGAATTAACATTTAACCTATTTCCATTTATTTGTCTACTAAATTTTTAGCAGATGAATTTTTATCAATGTCAGTTTGTATTGATCGGTGGTCGAATCGATCCATGACTATACTTGTCTCATAGAATATTCTGCTACTTTATTACGCTTCTTAGAATTAATATTTAACCTATTTCCATTTATACGTCAGACTGTAAATTTTTAGTAAACGAATTTTCTATTTATTTGTCAGACTGTAAATTTTTAGTGGATGAATTTGAGGATTATATCTCAATCCATGATACTTGTCTCATGGAATATTCTGTTATTCGGTTATATTTTTTGGAATTAATATTTAATTTATTTCTTTATTCATTCGATTAAAAGATTCCATTTATTTTTCAGACTGTAAATTTTTAGTAGATGAATTTTCTATTTATTTGTCAGGCTGTAAATTTTTAGTAGATGAATTTTCTATTTATTTGTCAGGCTGTAACTTTTTAGTGGATGAATTTGAGGATTATATTTCCATGATACTTGTCTCATGGAATATTCTGTTATTCAGTTATATTTTTTGGAATTAATATTTAGTTTATTTCTTTATTCATTCGATTAAAAGATTCCATTTATTTTTCAGACTGTAAATTTTTAATAGATGAATTTTTATATATCATCGTATCAATGGCAATTTGATATTGATCGGTGGTCGAATCGATTCATGACCAGACTTGTTTTGTGGAATCCGCCACTTTGTTATGTTTCTTGGAATATTTAGACTATTTCCTGACGTCGTAGTCTAAGTTAACCGGTAGTTCTTCGATCTTTACTTAAAAAGGTTCCATCTAATTCGAGTAGACGAGTACTTATTGGATTATCGATATTGTAAAATTATATTGTAAAATGAGTCAAAATCCCCTTTTTATTAATATTTCTATCAATATGGTCGATACCCCCAAAATTCTAAGAATACAAACTGTTTTCCAAAATTATCCAATACGAAATCGACGTCATCAAAAATATTTTTCTCGATAAATGTGTCGCCATCCGTCTGTCACCAAGAATAAAGATTTTCTTTCCTTTTTTCGAATCTGATTAATAATCCAATCCGATTCTGTTCTCCAAATAATTGTACTTCGATTTATATTTCGTATCTATTTGCCTTTTTAAAAATCCCATCCCACGTATTTTTCCAAATTTTAAAATGATCCAAAACCATATCGAAATTGAATTTATCAAAGGCAGAGATCCAAACATCACTATTTTTATTCACTTAAATTACACAACTTCGTACATTTTTCCCTAAACCCTAAGATTAAAATACTTCAGAACACGATTTAAATATTTACCCCTGAAAAATAATCCTGAAGATCAACAAGAAACGATCTTTTATCGCCCCTTGTCTCCAATCTCTCTATTATTACGAAACCAACTCGATAATCTGCTCGTCTCTCCCTCGATGTAATCCCCTCCACGAGCCTCGACAACCTGTTCCAGAAGCAACGCATAAACACGAGGAAGGCGAGAATATAAGGCGAGGAAAAAAAGTTAAAAGCACTTTAAATTCGTCGAATACTTTCTTGAGCCCGGTTTCAAGCACGGAATTCGAAGGCAAGGGCGGTAATCCAGACACGTCCCCCCTCTCTTTTAATTAATTCACATTACCCGTGATGCTGATGCTCCAGCACACGGTATTTGATAATGAAAGCTGGCTTGCGAAATGAGGGGCGCATTCCCGATCACGAGGGGGAGGGGGGCAAATCCTGCTTAAGCTGGATACACGCTTGTGCTAATATCGTTTCGTTATCGGCCGCGAGTGACGTCGTCGTCTGACGATATATCCAGATTTCAAACCAATATGCCGAGAACGTTTGCGGATACGGTAGCAATGAACCACATTTTCTCTTGCGATAATAGTGATCCACGTGTGTGGATAAGAAAATCCCCTCAGGAATCCCGACCATAATTCGACTCGGAATGGATATTTGGGGAAAAAGAAAAAAGCGATCTCGTCAGTGTTGTGCCAAGTTGTGAAGTTATTTTGAAGAATTTTTTCCTTTTCCTTTTCTGTTTTTTTTTAATGGATATTAATAAGCGTTGGGAATCGTCGTTTGCTCGTGCGAAGGTTTTGGATAATTATTCAACGATTTGGGAATTTGTACAATTGTTGGGGATAAGAATGGATGAAGCGAGGACGAGTTAAGAGCGTGATTTTGTTATATATATTTGTAGAAGATTCGTTATATAGATTTGGTTATCGGTGAATCATTATTTGAGCCGATAGGATTTGCATTACGTAGTTAGATAACGAAATAGATTGTGATGCGTGTTGTGATTTTATTCGTATCTTATCTTGTGTTAATAAGAGTCAGAGTTATAAGTATAAATTTTAATATATATATATAAAGCGTCCACTTAAGATTTTAAATTCTGATATATTTTATTTGTACCAGATTTTATCAAATTGTGCCAATAGGGACGATTCTATAAACGTGTTTATATTTCAAACAAGTCGAAAGAGTATTGATGATGATAAAATGATCGAAACACCGTTAAGAACCTGTATAAACAAAGTCCACTTTACTTCCACTTCGAAATCTTTTGTATTATTGCTAAATATTCGATTGGAAAGTTGTTCGATAACTTCGCTTCATTTTCGCGTTACAATCGATCCGTGCCGAATTCAGCGGAAAAGTTTCTGTTTGCAAACTTTAAAAAGACTTTTTTCCAATTAAAAAAAGATCCTGGAATCGAGTCTTGGAGAAGAAGGAAAGAATCAGAATCAACATTCGATGTTCGGAGTGTTAGTGTGTGTATTATAAATTGTGGGTCATTGGATTTTTTTGCTTTTCCTTGAAGATCTTCGAATTTGCTTCGAAAAATTAAAAAAAAAGTTAATAATAGATTTTATTGGTACGAAAAATTGTAGCTGTGAGAAAATAGAGAGAATAAATTATTTGTATTCAATAAATAATTAATAATTGTTATATCGTATTTCATAAAAATTCAATAAGATTTCCTTTTACTAAAAAAAATTTAAATAAAAATATCTGAGAGATTGATTAAATAAGATTAGTAAATTAGATCATGTTATATATATATATATATATATGTATCTTAATCGAATAAAAAGTTCAATTTGTAATACGCACGAACAATCGAATTGATTACGAGTTAGTCAAGTATATTATTTAGTCTCATTTTACTCGAGTTCTATGTTAACCAATCTATTATTAAATAAATTTAGTCTCAATCAATTTAGGGAATTTCTTTTTCTTATTATATAACATCATGTGACAGTGTCAGATGGAAGGAATAAAGAAAAATTATTTGTTTATTGACAACACTGTTATATAATTTCTTTTATATGATTAAGTGATAGTTAATGATTAAGGATCGAATAATCCTATCAAATCTAACAATTTTTTTATTAATTTATTAAATAAAATATTAAAAGTCATTCAAAACTTAACCTTAATCTTACATCAGTTATATAATATATCTTCTAATAGAAAATTATATATTCCATTATTTCTTACATACTATGTGATCAAGCAATTATGCTGAAGGCATAAAAATTATATATATAAGGACGATAAGGTTAATTGGTAAATCTTGCCAAGTTATGTTACGATCTATGCTGAAATTAATAATTCAATGCAGAAAGAGTATTAATATAATTTTCTTAAATAAATAAATATATATATATATATATATATATTTGATAATAATGAATTGATAAAAATAAGGAAGAGGAGAAATTGATAGAAATAAGAAAAAGGAGAAATTGATAGAAATAATGAAGAGGAGGAATTGATAGAAATAAGAAAGAAGAGGAATTGATCGAAATAAAAAAAAAGGAGAAATTGACAGAATTAAAGAAGATGAGGAATTGATAAAAATAAGGAAGAGGAGGAACTGACAAAAGTAAAGAAGAGGAGGAATTGATAGACATAAGGAAGAGGAGGAATTCATAGAAATAAGAAAGAGCAGAAATTGATAGAAATAAAGAAGAGAAGGAATTGATAAAAATAAGAAAGAGGAGGAACTGATAGAAATAAGAAGAGGAAAGAAGAAGGAGCAATTGATAGAAGTGAGAAGGAGATGGAATTAATAAAAATAAAGAAGAAGAGGAACTGATAGAAATAAGGAAGAGAAGGAATTGATAGAAATGAGGAAGAGAAAGAATTGATACAAAATAAGAAGGAGGAGGAACAGACAGAAATAAGAAAGAAGAGGAATTGATAGAAAAAAGGAAGAGGAGGAATTGAAAGAAATAAGAAAGAGAAGCAATTGATAGAAATAAGAAACAGAAGGAATTGATAGAAATAAGGAAGAGGAGGAACTAACAAAAGTAAAGAAGAAGTGGAATTGATAAAAATAAGGAAGAGGAGGAATAGATAGAAATAAGAAAGAACAGAAATTGATAGAAAAAGGAAGAGAAGGAATTGATAGAAATAAGCAAGAGGAGGAACTGACAGAAATAAGAAAGAGGAGGAATTGAAAGAAATGAATAGAAAAAGGAATTGATAGAAATAAGAAACAGAAGGAATTGATAGAAATAAGGAAGAGGAGGAATTGATAGAAATAAGGAAGAAGGAGGAATTGATAGAAGAGAGGAGGAGATGGAATTGATAGAAATAAGAAAGAGGAGGAATTGTTAGAAATAAGAAAGAGGAAGAACTGATAGAAATAAGGAAGAAGGACGAATTGATAGAAATAAGGAAGAGCAGAAATTGACAAAAGCAAAGAAGAGGAAGAATTGATAGAAATAAAAAATAGGAGGAATTGAAAGAAATAAGGAAGAGGAGGAATTGATTGAAATAAGGAAGAGAAAGAATTGATAGAAATAAGAAACAGAAGGAATTGATAGAAATAAGGAAGAGGAGGAATTGAAAGAAATAAGGAAGAGGAGGAACTGACAGAAATAAGAAAGAGGAGGAATTGAAAGAAATAAGGAAGAGGAGGAATTGATAGAAGAGAGGAGGAGATGGAATTGATAGAAATAAGAAAGAAGAGGAATTGATAGAAATAAGAAAGAGGAAGAACTGATAGAAATAAGGAAGAAGGACGAATTAATAGAAATAAGGAAGACGAGAAACAAAAGCAAAGAAGAGAAAGAATTGATAGAAATAAGAAAGAGGAGGAATTGTTAGAAATAAGAAAGAGGAAGAACTGATAGAAATAAGGAAGAAGGACGAATTGATAGAAATAAGGAAGAGCAGAAATTGATAGAAATAAAGAAGAAGGAGCAATTGATAGATGTTAGAAGAAAATGGAATTGATAGAAATAAAGAAGAAGAGGAACTGATAGAAATAAGGAAGACAGGAATTGATAGAAATGAGGAAGAGAAAGAATTGATAGAAATAAGAGGGAGGAGGAACAGACAGAAATAAGAAAGAGGAGGAATTGATAGAAATAAGAAAGAGGAGGAACTGACAGAAATGAGGAAGTGGAGAAATTGATAGAAATTAGAAAGTGGAGCAATTGATCGAAATAAAAAATAGAAGGAATTCATAAAAGTAACGAAGAGGAGGAATTTAGAAATAAGGAAGAAGGGAATTAGTAAGGAATAAGGAAGAGGTGGAAGTAATAGTAAGAAGTAAGAAAGAGAAGGAATTGATAAAAATAAGGAGGAGAAGGAATTGATAAATTTGGGGAAGAGGAGGAATTGATAAATTTGAGGAGGAGGAGGAATTGATAAAAATAAGGAGGAGGAGGAATTGATAAAAATAAGAAGGAGGAGGAATTGATAAAAATAAGGAGGAGGAGGAATTGATAAAAATAAGGAGGAGGAGGAATTGATAAAAATAAGGAGGAGGAGGAATTGATAAAAATAAGGAAGAGAAGGAATTGATAAAAATAAGGAAGAGGAGGAATTGATAAATTTGAGGAGGAGGAGGAATTGATAAAAATAAGGAAGAGGAGGAATTGATAAAAATAAGGAGGAGGAGGAATTGATAAAAATAAGGAAGAGGAGGAATTGATAAAAATAAGGAGGAGGAGGAATTGATAAAAATAAGGAGGAGGAGGAATTGATAAATTTGAGGAAGAGGAGGAATTGATAAAAATAAGGAAGAGGAGGAATTGATAAAAATAAGGAGGAGGAGGAATTGATAAAAATAAGGAGGAGGAGGAATTGATAAAAATAAGGAAGAGGAGGAATTGATAAAAATAAGGAGGAGGAGGAATTGATAAAAATAAGGAAGAGGAGGAATTGATAAAAATAAGGAGGAGGAGGAATTGATAAAAATAAGGAGGAGGAGGAATTGATAAAAATAAGGAGGAGGAGGAATTGATAAAAATAAGGAGGAGGAGGAATTGATAAAAATAAGGAAGAGGAGGAATTGATAAATTTGAGGAGGAGGAGGAATTGATAAATTTGAGGAGGAGGAGGAATTGATAAAAATAAGGAAGAGGAGGAATTGATAAAAATAAGGAGGAGGAGGAATTGATAAAAATAAGGAGGAGGAGGAATTGATAAAAATAAGGAAGAGGAGGAATTGATAAAAATAAGGAGGAGGAGGAATTGATAAAAATAAGGAGGAGGAGGAATTGATAAATTTGAGGAGGAGGAGGAATTGATAAAAATAAGGAGGAGGAGGAATTGATAAAAATAAGGAGGAGGAGGAATTGATAAAAATAAGGAAGAGGAGGAATTGATAAAAATAAGGAAGAGGAGGAATTGATAGAAATAAGAAAGAGAAGGAATTGATAGAAATTAGGAAGAAGAGGAACTGACAGAAATAAGAAAGAGGAGGAATTGAAAGAAGTAAAGAAGGGGAGGAATAGATCGAAATAAAAAGCGGAGGAATTGATAAAAATAAGGAAGAGGAGGAATAGATAGAAATAAGAAAGAGGTGGAATTAATAGAAATAAAGAAGAGGAGGAATTGATAGAAATAAGAAAGAGGAGGAATTGAAAGAAATGAATAGAAAAAGGAATTGATAGAAATAAGAAAGAGGAGGAACTGACAGAAATGAGGAAGTGGAGAAATTGATAGAAATTAGGAAGAGAAATAATTAATAGAAATAAAGAAGAGGAGGAATTGATAGAAATAAGAAAGAGGTGGAATTGGTAGAAATAAAGAAGAGGAGAAATAGATCGAAATAAAAGGCGGCGGAATTGACAGAAATGAGAAAAAGGAGGAATAGATAGAAATTAGAAAGACGTGGATTTGATAGAAATGAGGAAGTGGAGGAATTGACAGAAATAAGAAAGAGGAGGAATTGATAAAAATAAGGAGAACGAGGAATTGATAAATTTGAAGAGGAGGAGGAATTGATAATAACAAGGAAGAGGTGGAATTGATAAAAATAAGAAAGAGGAGGAACTGACAGAAATAAAGAAGAGCAGGAACTGATAGAAATAAGAAAGAGAAGGAATTGATAGAAATAAGGAAGAGGAGGAATTGATAGAAATGAGGAAGTGGAGGAATTGACAGAAATAAGAAAGAGGAGGAATTGACAGAAGTAAGGATAAGATAGAATTGATAGAAATAAAAAAGCGGAGGAATTGATAGAAATAAGGAAGAGGAGGAATTGTAAGAAATAAGAAACAGTGTAAGAAAGAGAATTGTAAGATAATTGTGAGAATTGTAAGAAATAGAAATGAGGAAGTGGAGAAATTGATGGAAATAAGAAAAAGGAGGAATTGATAAAAATAAGGAAGAGGTGGAATTGATAAATTTGGGGAAGAAGAGGAATTGATAAAAATAAGGAAGAGGAGGAATTGATAAATATAAGGAGGTAGAGGAACTGATAGAAATAAGGAAGAAGGAGGAATTGATAGAAGAGAGGAGGAGATGGAATTGATAGAAATAAGGAAGAAGGACGAATTGATACAAATAAGGGAGAGGAAAAACTGACAAAAGCAAAGAAGAGGAAGAATTGATAAAAATAAGGAGAAGGAAGAATTGATAAAAATAAGGAAGAGGAGGAATTTATGTACACTATACATACACACACACTGTGTACTGTGCCGTTATGAATATGTTCAAATCATTAGTAATTTGCGTCTCGAAGATACAACTCTCTCTCCGAACAATATTATACCGTGGCATTCTCTGTTGTGTATCCCTAGAGGAATTTTTAGGTCAACGTATATTTTCAATGGTTATAGTTCTGTTTTAACGCTCCCAAGGTATTTTGGTGTTCTCGAAAATTTGCAATTTAACGACAACCCGCAGCATCTGGATATACTATATGCTTTATGAATAACTGGTTCGTATCGAATTGCCGTGTATAAAGTTCTTCATCGGGATACCGGCGTGTTTAGAGTTACGTTAACGTTGATCCAATTTTTGTTTCGTTAAATACGTGTGTTCAATCGATTTAGATTTTTCTCAATCTAAAATGAAACAACGCGTGGCGGCTCGAGATGTTCTCGGAACGGATTATTTGTTTATTTCGCAGGTTATTTCGCTCGGACGTTTCGATATAAAGAAAGCTTTGCTTCTTTCGTTGCTTCATCGTCAGTTGAATAATTATGAGGTACGATATTTATTTTCCAACAAGAAGAAATATTAACAAGTATTATAGAACGAGCTAAATATTTTCGACGAAGGAATTAATTAACAGTTCTGAGCTGTCTCTCGGATTTCTCCGAGATGGGAAACAATGGGGCGGCTCGTCGTGCTCGTTTTTCCTTTTCAGTCGGATGATGATAACTCGTATAGGAAGATTCCGATAAAAAATAATGCGCCAGTTCCTTCTCACGAAATATTTATATCGTAATACGTAATATATATAAATATTTATATATTAATATGACATAAATATTAAGAATAATATTATTTTTATGATAATATTACGAAATCGATAATTAAATTGAAATATATATATATATATATATATTTACTTGATCTTTGTTTAGCGTGCGACTAGATATTGATTACACATTTATGTATTAATAATTGTAAAATAATTAGTAATATCATTTAAGATAAATTCAATTGATCTTTGATTACGTATTTAAAATTCTTATCTTTTAATATTTTTCAAATACTAGAAATGTTTAGATAAATTACAATTAAAATGATTATTATTTAGTAAAGTCACAATTCCATGAAAAAGAACTTACTTCAAATTTTTCTTAAAATTTTACCCAAAAAGAAATAAATAATTATCTCCAAAAAAAAAAGTAATAAAATATCTCAAACAAAAACTTAAATAATTACATCTTGCTCCGAACGTTCGAACCAACAATTATTAAATACGATCGTGATCGACGTCGATAAGGAAAGAAAAAAAAAAAGGGAAAGTCGTAAGAGGTGATCAAAAAAAGGAAACGAAGGGTGGATGACGGAAATAAGGTTAGCTGAGGCCGTTGTTTCCTTAGCTGCTTTCGTTTCCTCCTCTGTCCACCCGATAACGTTCTTATTTGCCGTGGGCTTCCGTCCCAGAAGAAATTGCCCTGGCTTTATCGGGTTCACCCCATATCCGAGAATGCGAGAAACGTTATTTGCACCGGTACATCGACGGAACTGTCTCCATTCGTTCGGCCCGTTTTACTCCGCCGATAACTTCACATCCTAACCTATCCTCGTTCCCCACTCCTATGGGCTAACTATGATCACTGCGCTTTATTGCAGCTTCCCTATATCCGCTCGACTCCTGCGCCCTCATTTCTCTTCGCGAGCGAGGATGTAACTTGGCCTCTCTTGCTTCTTCGCCGACTTTAACCTTTATTGAGTAACAATTTACTGTCAGTTGGCCTTATGGTAGTGGAGAAAGATGTCTTATAGACTCTCGGTGTAATTTGGTTCTTTGGTTCGAAGAATAAGTGCTCGATAATGAAGTATAGTAGATATTAATATAATACGACTTAAATCTTTCTTTTTTTAATATTGTTAGAATATCGGGAATGTTCAAGGTGGAAAAATGGATTCAAGAACGTTCTATTTTGTTTTTGTTATTAATATTTCAGAGTATTCGATAATTTTGAATTTCTCTTTGAATATTATCAAGTTGAATGAATATCAGAGGTGAGTGAAATAAAGGATGCAAGGATGCTCTATTATTATTAAGGATGCTGATTATTATTGAAGAGATTTTCTTTAACCTTTCAAATGATATTTGGTAACTATGAATTTCTCTTTGAGCATTGTTAGATGTCAAAATAGATTTCTAGAGAAAGAATCTTTTTTAAAAGAAATATTTATTTGTTAAAAGAATTTGAATCGTTAAAATATTGAAATGTTATTTGCTAATTCTAAATTTCTTTGAACATTGTTAGAATATTGAAAAAATTTGAAATGAATAAAATTATAAGGGCTTAAGGAATTGTGATATTAATATAAATAATAAAATTAATATAAATTATTGTAATATATATTCTCGTTAGACAAGATTTCTTAAAGTTTAAAACTTAGTTATAAAATGGATATTTAAGACATCATGGCTATATATTGATAATAGTCTTCCTTAATGTTTACTATCTATATTGTTTACTATCTATACAATATAAATATATTTATATTGTATTAACTATGAAATTACTTGTATATACATTATTATCTATGTGTCTATATCTACATTATATCTTATCTATAATCATCAATCATCAATATTAGTACAATATTACTAAAATATTAACACTTGTTGTACAAATATCAAATATTTGTTTTTAGATATTACATATTGATAAATGTATGTGTCATTTATAAAAACAAGAGCTATTCTTAATTATCTCTTGAATTTTTAAAAGTTTGTTATTCTATTATTTTGTGTTAAATATTAAATTCTATAATAACATAATTCCACCGTCAACTATATTTCTCACTAGAATTATAAATTCAAAAGAATATATCATTCACAAAGTATCGCCGGATTATTTCCTCTTAATATGATGAATCGTTCTTGTTTAATTATCTTAAAACTCTTGAAACTTTCTTATTATAACCGAGCTTGTAAATCATCAATAAAGAATAGTTTGAAACAGATTTTAATTACAGAAATTAAACCATTATCGTTACAGAAAAAAAAAACTCAACGATTTACTGTTAATAAAAATTGATTTGATAAAATTCCATCTGATCGAATCTTGTCAAATGGAAACGGATACTGCGACAAAAAATCTTTCCTTTAATTCTCAGCGAAATGATATTTTTCGAATATCTGCAACGTTCATCTGGAACTATTTTTTGCTTTTTCTCGCGAGAGAATCGATAAAAGGATGGCATAGAGCAGACTTTAAATCAGATCGCAATCGTTATAGTTGATTTAATAAAATTCCTCGTCGATCGAATGCTTTCATACGGAAACGACATCGCGACGGAAAGTCTCTTTCTTAAATTTCTATGAAATGATTTCCACTTCGAATGCCCCGTTCATCCTATTATTCCTTCCACTCGCGAGAGAATCATCGATAAAAAGACGCTTTAGAGCAGATTTTAAATCAAATCGCTATCATTCACAGAAAGAATCTCGATCCTTGCAATCGATCGAATAAAATTTCAAACATCCTCTCGCACGCGATGCAATATTTTCAAATTTTCGCTTGTTCTCACGAATGATCAGGATAAAGGATGCGATCCGAACCAGACTTTAAATCAAATCGCTATCATTGGAAATGAAGAGATAGTCTTTCTTCGTAACATCTCCGCGCTTAAAAGGTGGTTTCGAGCGGATCTTAAATCAAGTAATTCACAGAAAGAGTAAAATTTCACGTGCAAGAAAACCTTCGTCCTTTGGTAGAAAATTTTGCCCCCTTAAATCCATCGTGCGATAACTAAAAATTCAATTAAAATTAAGAATCTTAAAAAATTAACATTATAATACGATAAAAAAATAAAAAATAATAAAATTATAATAAATATTAATTTAATAAATTTTAATATTAAAATTTAAAAGCTAGATAGTTTAATAAAAACATTAATTTTGTAAATTAAAAATATAAATATATTTATTTTAGCTAAATTTATTTAAAATTTCAAAAAAATTTATAAATATAAATATATAAATATCGATAATTAAACTATTTTTTGAAAATAATATTTCAATTTTTTAAATAAATTAATCATAACACTAATTTTACTTTTATCAAAAACAATAATATCAATAATCATTTCTTTTTAGTTATAGCTGTATACATTAATTTAATATATAAAAATCCTACAATTTTATTAATTTATTTAATTTTTTATTCAATTTATATCTCTATTATTTTATTTATGGTGATATTTTCGAACGTTCTCGCATTCGTCGCAGAGGATACATCGCGCGGAGCAAGATTTAAACGGGAAATTCCGGTGGAAACAGGCTCGGGCCGAGTATAAAGAGGCGATGATGGAGGACGTGGCGGAATAAATAACGCTCGCGGGAGATAGAATCGAGAAGGTTTCGAACGGATAGAATGGAAGAAGAATCTTTCCCGATTCACAAGGATTTTTATTCCTACGAAACGCAATTTTCCAAGACAAATTCCCGATACGTTCCCTCCTTGTCGAATAACATACATAGAGTGGCTCGAAAGTAGATAGTGTCCTTCGTAACCCGAGGGACTCGCATCCGTTTCCCATCCAATTTCGCCCTGTTTTTATACACTTTACACCGTGTTTGCGCCCCACGTGTATCTCCCTTCGATTCTTCCTATAATCCTCCCTGTAAAAAGCACAATTTTATTATGAATCGGATAAAAGCGTCGTAGCCTGGAATAATAGAAATATCACCCACGCGTGTAATCGTGATATTTAACTAGTTTGCTGACTTGTATGTGACTATTATAATTGGTTAGTCGATATGATGTACAGTTTTAACAGAAAAGCTAAAAATATTGTTGTTGACAAGTAGTTGGGATTATAATTGAAAAGGGTGATTCTTTTTTTCGCAGGTTTTCACACGTACACGTTGAACGAAACGATGCACACGGAACGGGAGGAGGACGAGATATTGACAGTGAGATACGAGGATGGCAGATGGTCGAAACCTTATTACGATTGCGGGGGTGGAAATATTTGGATGTTGACCTACACCGTCCCCTTCTTCGGCTACGTCAACGATACTTACTTCTTCAAGTGAGTCAAATTTTTTAATAAATTGTTTAATATCATCGATATCGTTCACCGCTTGAATCTCCATTTTCTTTTTCTTTAAATCGAATTTTAATAATCGATGATAAAATTTTCCAATTAATTTCTTTCGAGATTTTCGATGAAATAAATGGAGAATTATTTTTCATTGCTCGTCTTCACTCGTTAAATCGCTATTTTTTCCCCCGAATATTTCTCGATTGGAAAATAATCCAGAATATTCGTTCCAAGCTTTTATAAACGCACATCCGGCTTTTCAAATTGTTTGAAAAACGAAGCGGCTTATACGCGTATACGTATCTTCTTTTTCTTTCTTTCTTTCTTGCTTTTTTTTTTATTATAATTTCTAATAATTTTAAATAATTTATCGACAATTTGTTGCTAATCTCGAGTCGTAATTCTCGTAAATGTTGACCGCGCGTGTTTGTAAATATACTTTTCATTTCAGATATTTTTTATCCTTTTTGCAATAATTGTTTACTTTGCAAAAATGTGGAAAATAGCGATGCCCCCTTTTGATTCATTTTTTTTCTTTTTTTTTTCAAATCGAAATAGAGAATGCATAGAGAAATTTAATTTTTCGATTCTCAAATATCGAGCAGTTATTTGCCAAAGGGTTGCGCACATATAAAAAAATTTTTATCATTTCGAGGAATTTTGACGCGAGATCGAAAAGAGACATTTGTTAAAAAAAAAAAATTCATCATGTTAGAAATTATCGAGAAATTAAAGATATCATATCTCTTTTCATTGTAAAACGATAAAATTTATTATGCGCGTGTGAAGTAAGTATTTACCGGACAAATATTGAAAAACACGTGGATGTATTTTTCCAACCCCATCTTTTCAATTTTTTTTAAATATTTTTCTTTCGCACGATCCATTTATCCAAATATTCAGATAAATTATTCTTAATATATTTCGTATGAAAGTAATACATTTATTTGCAACGAAAATTGAAAGAATTCTATCTTTCTTTTTTTTTTTTAATTAAATCCTAATACCCTAAGAGTGCGGATCAATCGAAAAGTTTTCAAATTTTCATTTTATCGAACAATGCATAGAGAGGAGGAGTTCGATACGAACTTTCAACAACTCTCAAATATACATTCTTAAAACGAATAGAAATAATAGATTCTCTCATTTTTGTATATATATATATCTTTTGTTTAATTATATTAACTACAAATTTTTAACTATCGAAAAGTACAATTGCTTCGCTGAATTTCGATATCAAATTGAAAATTAAAAATCTTTATTACCAAAATAATCTTATTAGAAGGAATCGAGATAAATTTTCTCTTTAAAATCGACACAATTCGTTTCACGAATCTTTCAAATATTAAAAGAAAACTGTGCTATTCAATTTTGATCCTATAATAATTACCATCATCCTTGTACCAAAAATAATCTTTGCCTTGAGGGTACCATAACGAAAGGAGTTGAGAACAATTTCCTGCTTCCCCTCTCCCTCTTGTATGGGCTAATTTATGGTTTATGTGTGGTCAGGCGTGAAAGTAATAGTCCATTATTTACCTGATCCCATCTTGAAATCAATGAGCTCGACGTGCCAGGGTCACGTGAATCTGGCGAATTCTAATCTGCCAATTGTTTTTGGTTTATTGCACAAGTGCACGCGAGTCGGTGATGGCCGATGTGCAGTGATTTAACTCGATCGTTTTTTTTTTTTAATAACGATAATAACCAAATATGCAAAATAATTGTGCGAACGTTTTCGTTTATTCCTCTTTATCTCGTTTTTTTTCTTTTCGTTTCGTGCATTTTGTCGTGTTCTTTTTTTCCTCCATGTCCAGGGTTGGATAAAAATTGATAGTTGGAATAGTTGATAGAGGAAAATTGGTGGTTGATGGAGTCATTTAAATATTGCTTTTTTTTTTCATGGATTGGCAATTATTTAAAGTTTACGGTTGTTGCCATTTCGAAATGTTATTCATTCTTTTATCAAACCGTGTGGAAATTTAATGCGAAAAAATGAACAGGATGGAACTGGTGGTAAAAATAAAAAAAGATATGTAAAATATGTCGTTATAATAGATATTTAACGCGTGAAATATTAATTTTCATCGATAATAATACGCGAATAAATATTATAATATATAAAATATTGGAAATGAAATGTTCATTGCGATATTCAGCAGCTCATTTAGTAATGTTAATAATACAGTTGTATTAAAATCTAGGAGTAAAAGAACTAAATTTACTAACAAAAGCCTTCAAACAATAGAAATATATATATATATAAAATTATATAATAATATTTTGTTACCAATCGTCGATTAAAATATTTATTTCGATATTCGATAGCTGATTAAATTTAGTAACAAAAACCCTTAAAGGATAGAAATATACATCAAAGCGTATATTATATAGTAATATTTTGTTACCAACCATCGATTAAAATATTTATTTCGATATTCAAATAGCTGACTAAATTTAGTAATAAAAACTCTTAGAGGTTAGAAATATATCAAAGCGTATATTATATAGCAATATTTTATTACCATCGTTAAAATATTTATTTCGATATTCAGTAGCTGATTAAATTTAGTAACAAAAATCTTTAAAGGATAGAAATGTACAAAATATAATTATATAGTAATATTTTGTTACCAACCATCGGTTAAAATATTTATTTCGATATTCGATAGCTGACTAAATTTAGCAACAAAAATCTTTAAAGGATAGAAATATACATGAAAACAAAATATAATTATATAGTAATATTTTGTTACCAACCATCGGTTAAAATATTTATTTCGATATTCGATAGCTAGACTAAATAAAATCTTTATTGCAACAATATAACATTAAAATATTTATCGCGATATTTCTTGAATGGTGTTAACGATATATTAAAATCCGATAAAAAGAAACTATCAGAAACTGCCACTAAATAACAAATTCCAATAATAATTTTTAAATCATAAGGATAGAGATCGTATCGTATCGGTGTATCGATTCGAGTGTTCGCCATATTGCAAACTCGATTACGATTATCACTTATAAATTATAAATTCGTGGAAAAGTGTATCTCACACAGAGAGAATCGTCATTTGCCGAATCATCGATTCGGAATATCCGTCACAATTTTATTATTCGAAGGGACAAGGATTTATCGATATCGTGATCTATTCCATTGCGAATGTTTGGATGTGTATTATCCGCATATTATTCATCAATCGAAAATTTCAAATTGCTTCCTCCTCGACCCTTTCCTGTATTCCTGTAGGCCAGGAAATGATTCGCATAATCGAAATGGAAAGAGATATATTGTAATGCATATATCGTATAAAATGAACTTAATATCTGTAGTTATATATTGTTATGACTGGATTGGATATTTGTGCGGTGTAATTGAAATTTTTATAGAATACCAGGGAAATGGAAGATTCTCTCGTTCTTCAAAAATATCTAAATATCGTTATATTTGGTTTGGATAAATTTGTTCCCTTGTTTTTTATTATTCGACATAATTTCCTCGAAATTAACCTTACATTACATGCCTAAGATAAAGATTGTCGTATAAATATATAATCTTTTTTAATTTATCTTTCTCACTTTTTTTTTTCTCTCCATATTATCTTATCCGATTATTGCAAACAAAATAAATTATTTGTCTAACGTTATTTACTTTTTGTAAATATTATTTTAAAAGAACGTGTAATAAATGTAATAAATAGATATAAATATATACAGATTCACAATAAAAATAACTCGATGCAAAATTAAATTAACTCGAAAGGGTAAGTTTTAACAAACTTATTTTCTATATTTTTGTTTTAATCATCCCTTAAATCTTCCATCTATCTTACCTGATAACTTTTTGTTACTCTCTAAAAACATAAAATCATATATATATACAGAATATCCTTGGATTAAACGCTTTGAAAAGAATGTTTATGCTTAGCTTGACTTAGAGAAACTAAATTTATCGTTCAGTTTATCAGATTTTATTAGTTCTGTCCAATGTGTTGGCCAATATCTCGTGATGCATTTACGTTACTCTACGAGAATATTTTGTTTTATTAAAATTTTTAGTAATAGATAAATTACGAAATAATAATCCATTCCCCCAAAAATATAGTTACTATATACTTGTTATACCGTGGAACGAATTCGTTCGGGTATATGGGACGGATGCAGTCACTTGGAGTTATGAAAAACGGGCAATATTTTCATATTTCATCACGTCTGCTGGCTATTCGACAGTTTTATCGGTTTCCATCCTATCGGAATATAAATAATCTCGCACTCACTCGAGTGCGCTTATATCCTCGAATTTTCGAACGAGAAACCAAATCTTCGGCTCGATTCGGCGCGCGATTTGTTTCTTTTTTTTCACGATCGAAACGATAAATAAAATTTAATAAAGAAAAAGAACACAGGCGCAACGATTTTTTACGGTATTTTTTTTTTATTTTATTTCATTCTCCGATAAATTTCTTCGTGAAAGTTTAAATTTCTAATTTCGCAACGATATACAGTCGTTTCTTTTTCTCTATCAACTTGAATATATATATATATATAAAATTTTATTTGTTTATCTATCTGTCGGATAAATTCGTAATGCATTTAGATTTGTTAATTGAAATAAATAGCGCGGATGTGACAGGTGGTTTACAACTGCGAAACATATCAATTCAGTTTTCGAAAAGTTTTTTCCGATAAATGAAATGGAGCCGTATAAATTTTTAAAAATATTCTCTCCGCGTCATAAACTTAGGAAAAGCGTAAGCTGGAAGTGCGGAAAATAAATAAATAAATAAAAAAGGAAAAGAAAGATGCGAAAACTAGAAATAAATAAAAAAGAAAAAAAAGAACGTAGGCGCGGAAAAATATAGAGATAAAAAGGGAACGTGAGAAATAAATGATGATGAAAAACGACTGAATCGTAACTCTTAAATTGATTCGTATATAAACAATTAAATAAATCAAATATTTTGTTTTTCGGCGGAAAAAAAGAAAGCAACGACTGTCGATGTGATAAAAATTTCTTCGTGAATCAACATTAGATCAAGTTATTCCAATTGGAACATTCGATTACTCTCGATCGATATCGAATGATATGAATTTAGAGAAAAAAAGGAAAAAATTAATATCGAAAAAGGATCGATCGAATTTTAATTAATAATCGTTAAATAACATCACTCTGATTAATATCATTTTCTTTCAAAGATGAACTAGTCTCTTCCATTTATTTATAAAAAAAATTGAATTCATTATTGAAAAAGATTCATTTATAAAGTATTAACGTCGTTAAAGTATGGATTAAGATAACGGTTTTATCGTAGAATAATATTAATTGGATTAAATTTATGTTCAGATTTTCTTTTTTTTTTTTTTGTTTTGCTTACGTTCGATTCTCGTGAATGGTTACAAAACAGTTGACGATATATACGATATATACGCTGATAAAGCACTCGTTATTTTTTTGTGCTGATAAATCATCGTGTCATTAGATCGTGTTATTTCAATTGGACGACATGCGATTAATTATTTTCAATTGGTATCAAGTGAATTGTTATCAAATGAATTTAAAAAGAAATAGAAAAAAAAATATATATATATAGATATAGATATAATATTGAAATCTTGGATTTTATTAATATTCGATGATGACACTGATTAATATCACATTTTTATCAAAGATAAATCATGATGGATCTTTCGTTCATTTATAAAAAAAATTGGACACAGTTTTTGAAGTGTGGTTTAAAGTGGATTAAAGTGATAACGATTGAATATTTTATCAATTAAATCAATTATGGATTAACCGGATTAAATTTATGTTCAGATTTTTAATAACACGAAGCTTAGAGAATTGCGTGTATTAATAACCTTCTTAATTCGATTTTTATCGACTCCAACTTTTAAAGCTTATTACAAATTACAGTTGAAAACTTGGCTTATGGAAAATTTTTAATGTAATATAAAAGTGAAAAATAATTTTGTGAAAATTCAATGTCTGTTAAAGATACATTTCTATATTATTCGATCGTTATTTGAACGATCATTATTCCAGCAACAACCACCGATGTTTTCATCTAAAATCGATTGACAGCCTCTATCCCGAATATTGGTATGATATTCGCATTTCAGATTGATAATACGATACGAAAGAATAGACTCATCAAAGTCGAATCTGTCTATTTTTGAAACCGATTCGCATTACAAATATTAATCTCATAATATCAAACGTCACCAGTGTACTTTTATAAGTCATTCTTTTCGGATTAAATTGATTTTAATTACGAATCACAGCTTCGATTCACAATCCCTTCCTACTTTCAGTGACCACAAGTCAGATCAATCGTAAAGAGGATGAGAAATTGAATCGAAAAAAGTACGCAAAAAGTAAAGAAACACTGTGTATTAAAATATTAATTTATTTTACAAAATACAGAATAGACATTTGAACTGCAAAATCTTTCTTCTTTTTCAAAATGGAACAACAGGAAAAATAATTTTAACCTTCGATTCGCATAATCCTTCCTTCCTTCACCACAAGTGAGATCATAAGTACAAGTAAAGGAACATTATATATAAAAATATTAATTTATTTTACGAAATACATAGATATTTCAAGTACAAAATCTCTTGGTCACCTCTTTTTCAAAATAGAACGTATCCCTGTTACTTTCAACGACCACAAATCAAATCGATCTTAAAGAGAAACTGAATCAAAAAAAGTCTATCTATCTCAGTATTAAAATCTTACTTTGTATTAAAATATTAATTTGTCAAATTTTGACAAAGTACAGAATACATATTTGAACTGCAAAATCTCTCCTCGTCACCTCTTTCAAAATGGAACGCATCCTTTTCAACGACCACAAATCAGATCAATCTTAAAAAGAATGAGAAACTGCATCAGAAAAGGAGTACACGAGTCTATCTATCTCTGAAATACACTCTCATATCTCCTCGCCTCTTTTTCAAAATCGAATACAATCGCGGTGAATAGATTCTAACTAGATCGCAGTATATTTTAACCGGAAATCGATGCCTCGATTTAGCAACCACCTCTCCTCCTCCCCGCATATCCGGAGGTGCAGGTTGATCGGCCATAAATATACGGAGGGGGTGGAGGCTGAGGAAAGCAGAGTCTCGGGGAAAATGAAGGAGGATCGTTGTACCAGAGACAGAGGGAATTCGGTCTACCCGCTCCACCGCCGCTTGGAACGCCGGTTGCCGCTGGTATTTCAACGTCGCGTGACTTCCGGGCTTGAGGGGGCTTGATTGAAACGCGAGTTGTGTCGGCTGCGGTTGCGTTCCACGTGCGCCATATCATTCTCTCTCTCTCTCTCTCTCTCTCTTTCGTTCCCCCTCTGCGGATCTCCTCGACTCGTCCGCATCTACAAGAATATTCTGAATAACGTAGAAGATATATACGTGTTTCTTCGAATCCTTTCATCGACTTTCATAAATGATCGATCATCTCATTTAAATATTTTAACTTAAGATTTTTATAGTTAGTTAACACGTTTATAATGACAGTAAGTGTGTTTAATTAAAATTAATTACTCTGCATCTTCAAGAATATTTTAAATAATATAGAAGATATATTCGAATCTGGAAAGATCGATCATCTCATTTAAATGTTTTAACTTAAATGTTTTGATTTTTATAGTTAGTTAACACGTTTGTAATGACAGTAAGTGTGTTTAATTAAAATTAATTACTCGCATCTTCAAGAATATTTTAAATAATATAGAAGATATATTCGAATCTGGAAAGATTGATCATCTCATTTAAATGTTTTAACTTAAATGTTTTGATTTTTATAGTTAGTTAACACGTTTGTAATGACAGTAAGTGTGTTTAATTAAAATTAATTACTCTGCATCTATAAGAATATTTTAAATAATATAGAAGATATATACGTGTTCCTTCGAATCTGGAAAGATTGATCATCTCATTTAAATGTTTTAACTTAAATGTTTTGATTTTTATAGTTAATTAACACGTTTGTAATGACAATAAGTGTATTTAATTAAAATTAATTACTCGCATCTTCAAGAATATTTTAAATAATATAGAAGATATATTCGAATCTGGAAAGATCGATCATCTCACTTAAATGTTTTAACGCTTGATTTTTATAGTTAGTTAACACGTTTGTAATGACAGTAAGTGTGTTTAATTAAAATTAATTACTCGCATCTTCAAGAATATTTTAAATAATATAGAAGATATATACGTGTTCCTTCGAATCTGGAAAGATTGATCATCTCATTTAAATGTTTTAACTTAAATGTTTTGATTTTTATAGTTAGTTAACACGTTTGTAATGACAGTAAGTGTGTTTAATTAAAATTAATTACTCTGCATCTTCAAGAATATTTTAATTAATATAGAAGATATATTCGAATCTGGAAAGATCGATCATTTCACTTAAATGTTTTAACGCTTGATTTTTATAGTTAGTTAACACGTTTGTAATAACAATAAGTGTATTTAATTAAAATTAATTAGTTGTATCCATTGTGTTTGGGTCAGGTTGGTAATTAATTAATGGGATTTATAGATTTAACTGGCAATCATATCGGTTCTGGCTCGATTGCTTGATGAATTGGAATAATTGGATTGCTAGTTCGATGGAATGCATATGTATTTTTTATATATATATATATATACACAAATCGACGTTGTTTTTCGTTGCCGAAAAAAGTAAATAAGGATATTCAAATTTCAAAAGCCGATTAATCCGCGATTTAAAATGTAATTTGAATTTGAAATTTTAATAAATCGGTACGGATATGGAAGCACGTGTTCGCGCTCCTGATAAATTTTTTTTTTCTTCCAGAAAAACGAAATTTCATATGCAAAAGGTTTTGCTCTACCTTTTCATTCATTCATTCTTTTATATACTAAATTTCGTTAAAAACGTAAGTTCGTTTTTCACAGCACGGATCGTTCACAGCAAGATGCAAAATTTTTCTAGATTCCTTGTTGTATTAAAATATAAATCCATTTACGATATTTTCCCTCCCTTTTTTTCTTTGCAACACCCCACGTAGAAATAAATAAGCCCTGATCGACCTCGAAATCACACGCTATATATTATATATTTTTTCCCCTCTGGTTTTTCTCTCTCTCTGTTCTGCGAACCCATTTTAAAGAAACTCACGTTTCCAGCGATTATTTACGTGTATACGTAACGACAAAAAGATAAATGGTTATGCAAATGATTTAATTTAATTGGGAGACGTGCAATTATCGAGGGACGGTGTAACGAGGTGGAAAATTAAAACAGTAATAATAACAATAACAATAACAACAACAACAATAATAATAGTAATTATAAAAATAATAGAGATAACGTACCGTTGAATTTACCAAATTTCATTCACCGTGAAACCCAGTGTTCCGTTGGCATTTCTAATTAAACCGTTTTAATAATTTCTACAAGTTACTACGAACCCCCTAATGAAAATTTGTTATCGAAATTTTGGCTGCATCGCGCAAATGTCACATGTGTTAATTTCATCAACTGTTTTGTTATATATTGTCGTTGCAATGTTCATTACGGAATATCTTTAATTATCGGAATATCGTTAATTTATTTACGTTCGATTATCGCGACTTAATAATTAAAAAAAAAAATTGTAACGATCAAATTCTTTTTAATCTCTCCCTCTTTCTCTCTCTCCCCCCCTTAGAATTAATTTATAGAATGTTGGAAGTTCAGATTTTTATCGTATCGATAGAGATAACAAAACGTAAGATATTGTACGTTTAATTGCACGCGTGTAATCACGATGTGTAAGTTTAATCCACGTTGAAAAATGTTTTGACGAATGGAAAGTGAAAAGTTTTCATTTTAAACGAACGAATCTGTCGACGAAAGATGGAAATTTTTGTTTCTTTTCTATTCTTTTCGATGCAGCTTTGCTCCGCTCAGATTGGGGGATCGAGATTGTCTGAGAAATCCATTTACGATCCTAAAAGAAACGGGATTAAAAACTAAGCTGAAGGATTTTAGACGGTTATATTCTTTCTCGCTTTATGGCTGACAAGTCGTCCGCTACTCGATTAATTATTCCATCCAATTTTGTATTCCAGGTGAAATTAAGCGTCGATTATTCCAAGTGAATAAAGATCGCTTGGCCTTCGCAGATCGAAATAATCGTAATATGAAATATGTATATATCGTTTCGAAAAATACGAATATATAAATATTCTCGAGAATCGTTTCCAAAATTTATCCAACAATTTCTCAATTTCGGTCCCTCCTTGAACGCGTAACGCACAATGTGACGCGTTAATAATCGAATAATTTCGGGCAAATAAATCCGCTGTGTAAATCGGTAATTCTCCAAGCCAAGGATTCGGTAATAGATTCTAGCGTATGTACCAACGATGCTACATTCATGGCGCTGTGCACGGCCAGAGAGAATCGGAATGTTGGCTCGTGGCCAAGTCTCGTTGCTTCTTCCAACAACTGTCGCCTACACTTATCGTTTCTTAGCTTTCTGACCGGCCGCAAAAACCGAGTCGGGAAACGATGCGTTAATCTTCGATTCAGATGATCGATTTCAAAGGAGTTCATTTACAACGATACCGTGTCAATTCGTGCTTAGATTAAAAAGAAAAGGAAAATGTTGCGGAATTGCTCGAATTTTTTTTTTTCTTTTGGTTTATCCAATCGATCGATTTGACATGTTTATAAAATAAAATAGCGATGTTTATATTCTGGGATATCCATCGATAATTTGTATTTTGTATGATTTATGTTAGAATAATAAGCGTTAATATCTTATTGTAATGATGAAACGCGATAAATTAATTTTTAATGTCTTTCTTTTTTTGTTTTTTTTTCTGGAATAAAATTTATCGAGTCGCGAGTTGTTGAAGTGGGGGAAAAAAAAATATAAGAAATTTTATTTTTTGAAATAAAAATTTATTTTTTTTTTTATTTAAGTAAAAAATTTTTTCATATTAATTATCTTTTTAAGTACTTTTTAACTTCGTTACCTTTATGATCAATACCATAATTATCATATTCTGACATATCATTACCGATGATTATTGCTCTTTCTACTATGTTATGTTCTTCATTATTTATTTTATTTTCTTCATTATTTTCGTCATTTTCATTGTTACTTTTATTATTTTCGGCGACATCCTTATATACACTGTTTTCAGATGTGTCCGACATTGTCTGTAACAATTTATAATTAGACATCTAATATTTTATCAGAATTACGTCACGAATCTTACTTATAATTATAATATAATACTTATTATATTATATAATACTAATTATATAATATAATATTTTATGCTTCAATTTTAACAATCTATTTACCACTATGTATTAATTAATTTATTATTATAATTACAAAATATTTAAATAATTAATATTTAAATAATATATTATTTAAATTGAACGAAACATACGTACCAGAGGTGATGAAAATCACTGTAAAAAATTCACAAATAATAATTAAAAATGAATTTTTATAAGATTTATTCTTGGTCTTTCTCGTTCAATTTTTAACTAACTAATGCAGTTCGCTTCGTAATGCTTCTCTCTTTTATTCTACCATTTCTCATTATCTTTTATCCTGTATTTTTTCCTCTATTATCTCTGTTTCTCTCTGTCTCTCTGTCTGTCTCTTTCTCTCTCTCTGTCCCTTTTTTCTTATCACTTTATTTTTATATCTCTCTTATCTGGAAATCTGTCTTATCTGATCAATTGAAGTATTTATGATATATTATATATATTCATTCATTATATATTATTCATTCATTCATTCATTTACTAATTCATTCGTTCGTCCCTTCTACGTTTTTTCGAGTAAATTAACTTATTATCAAATATTCAAAAATTCTTAAATATTGTTAAACGATGATGCAATGCTTTTTTTCCCCCTTTATGCTTTATATTTATTTTAAAATTCGATAGAGTATATTTATTTATGTATAATAGATTCACGTATAATCTTTGTGATTTATTCTGATATTGATATTAATTAACATTTCGCGTAAATATTTGATTAATATTATTTATCGAGAGTAATATAATAATACGTTACGATTATATATATTACGTATATTAATTACGTTGATTATATAAATTTTGAATTTAAATTTTAAATTATTAGATAGAAGATCATAAAATAATATTTTTTAAATAAATTATTAAATGAAATTATTATAATTGTTGTTCCTTCGATTCGTTTCATCATATTTATATTTATTTTCATCCTTATATCGAATATCTTTAATATCTTCAATTAAATTTTTTTATATATATATTTTTTCAAGTATACATATATGTATGTTTAAATAATGATAAAATATGTCATGACATATATACTCAACATGTCCAATAGATTCTTCAATGATTTTTTTCAATATTATCTATTTGTTATTCGTTTCACCGATTATATATATATATATAAATATTATATAAATATGATTTTATATATAAAGATATCGCAAAAATCATTAATATGAAATGAAATAAACGTAAAAAAAAATTTGTACGAAAATGACTCAAAGAATTGTCATTTATTAAATTTTTATACGAAGAAATGTATATAATATTAAGCAATACAAAAAAAAAAATACAATACAACATATATATATATATTTTTTAGAAATGCATTTATAAATATACTCGTGTTTCAAGGATGACAAGTGTGTTCTCTTTCTTGAAAATGACAAATTAACAAAGTGTTTAACAAATAAATCATTTAATTTATTATCATTCGTGAAACATCGTATCGTATTTTCATGATGAATTGTTTTTCAACGATCGTTTCTATTAGATAGTCTTAATGATCGTGGAACGGAATTTTAAAAACTCTGTTTTCAACATCAATCGAATTGGTCGACTTACTTTTAATTTTCCTAATTCTTCTATTTTCATTCTTTGTTCGTCTTCGATATTTTTTCCCCTTTTAATCATTTAACTCTTCGCACTCCAGACGATTCGAAACCGCGCATTCGATGGATTTTCTTACACTTAATTTATGATTTCGCATTAACGCACAAAGTTTTGTATTTTAATATTTTGTATATCTTTGTAAAGAAAAAAAAATTATCGAATATTAAAGTCTGTATCGTTGTTCTGTGCGATAATATATATATATAATAGTACCTAACCTAACTAACCTAACTTTCCTTCTAACTTTTTTCTCGCGTAATTATTCGTTTCGCGCACTATTTCATTAGTAAGTTCATCAGTGAGGAATAGTTTAAAAAAATCTAATGGCTGATTTATATTCGAAGATGTACTTGTTCCTGCAAATTTTTCATCAGGACAAATTGTATTCCTCGAGGTATATTTTTCGATTCTGTGCATATTATATTATTTGGAATTTTCTTCTTCGCTTCAACTGTTTTCACATTCACCATCTATTATTCTTATTTTTCGCCTTTTTCTTCCTCATTTTATCGTGATTTTTTCTAATTTCTTCATCCTTCGATTCATTTATTTATATATTTATCTTGTCGTCAAATTATAATATCGTAAAACGAATAATGCAAAATTCTTAAAATTTCGTATAAAAATTTATAAATAGATCAAAGGATTGGAAACGTATATATTATATACTACTGGGATTCCTTTAACTATTCAAATTATTCAAAAATTTTTTAAGTGGCGATTCTTTGATTTAAATGGTTCGTTTACGAACAATGTTCGAAATAATACTGTATTTTTATTTTTTATTTTATCTGTTCGATGCATCGTATCAAATTTGAACTGTAAAAATATTTTTGCGATTAATATTAATGTTCATATAAATTTATTCGTTGAAAAACTGTGAATACACAAATTAATTATAAACTAATTTACGAAGAAGAGAATAAATTGTTTATAAATTATTCATGATGTTGATCTTACATTGTTTTCTTCGATTCTCTTTTTTGATTAATTTACATATATCCTGATTCATTATAGTTTTCTTTTTTTTTCATAAATTTATAAAAAAATAATTATTCGTTTCATTTCTCTTTCTATCATCATCGCGTGTAACATTTTACAAAGAAGTTCGAAAATGGATAAAAAATTGGAAATTTTTGAAAATTTTGTTAAAAATTTTATTCGTGAAAATATACGTGAGCGTGGAATGTGCAAGTGTTGAGTAAATAGATCAAAGGATTGGAATTATTAATTCCAAAAATCAAAATATATTTCGTTACGAATTTTTTGGATATTGGATCAGAGTCGATGATGTTTTTTCTTAAAAAAAAAAAATCCATTTTTCCACGCGTTCGTGACTTTTTTTTGCTTTTGCATATAATCCAAAATATGATCGATGGAAACGCTTCCATGGACGCGAGCTTTCTCTCCCCGATTAATGGCAAATCCGAAGTCGACAATCGTGAGAAACGAAATATTTTGCGTTTTAATACTTGTTTAATACTGATTACTTTGTCAAATTCGTACAAGATTTATATTTATTTCCGTGACAGGGAGAGAGGATTTATTGGCGGAATGAACGAGTCGAGGCAATTTTCAATCTGTCAAAATCGAAAAATTATGAAAAATAATGCCAATTCCTAGGTGAAATTGCGATCGAGAAGAATAATCGTGAATGAAGAAGGAAATTTTAAGAATTTTACATATTCATATTTTATGATATTATAATTTGGCGACAAAGTAAATACATAAAGTGATAGTGACAATAACTTGCAATCGAAGTGATATGGCATATAACAAGATGTAATTCGAAGGATTTTATATCATCTTTTTTTGTTACTTGATGGTACCTTCTTTATAATTTGATTAATTTCTATATTTCCTTTGTAGAGAGAAAGAATGCAAATCAAAGAATATAACTTTGAAAATTTTCTCTTCTCTTCTCTATTTGTTCTCTTTTCCTTCATTTCTCTATCTTGCTTTTTTTTTCTCTTTCATTTTACTTTGTCCCCTCCTCCATTATTGTTTCCTCTTTTTCTTTCTCTTTTTCTTTTTTATTTCTGTTTTCTTCATTCCTCGAAAAAAAATATACATCGCAAATTTCATTTTTTTTCAACCTCCTTTTTATTTCTTTCTGTTCTTTTCCAAAATATCAAATATCATTTTTTCAATGAAATCACAAATCTCATTTCTTTCTTTTTTTAACAAGTTCTCTTCTTAATCAATAATCATAGTCACTTCTTTTTTATTTTTTAACAGATTCTCTTCTTGATCAATCATAGTCACTTCTTTTTTATTTTTTAACAAATTTTGTTCTTAGTCAATAATTCTTTTCATTTCCATTTCTTCTTTTCCAAAATATCAAGTGTCACTTCAAAGAAAACGTACAAATTTCTATTTTTCCTCACGTTTCAACAAATTCTGTCCTTAGTCAACAATCATGATCACTTCTTTTTTATTTTTAAACAAATTCTTGCCTTAGTCAATAATTCATAATTACTTCTTTTTCATTTCCATTTCTTCTTTTCCAAAATATCAAGTATCATTTTTTCAATGAAATATACATCACAAATCTCTTTTTTTTTTCATGTTTCAACAGATTCTCTTCTTAATCAATAATAATTCAATAATTCAATAATTCTCTTCATAGTCATTTCCTTTCCATTTCTTCTTTTCAAAAATATCAAGTATCATTTTTTCAGTGAAATATACATCAAAAATCTCATTTTTTTCAACACATTCTCTCCTTAGTCAATAATCATGGTCTCTTATTTTTCAACAGATTCTCTCCTCGGTCAATAATCCTTTTCATTTCCATTCCTTCTTTTTCAAAATATCAAGCGTCCTTCAAGAAAACGTACAAATTTCTATTTTTTCCTCACGTTTCAACAGATTCTCGCCTCAGTCAATAATCGCTTCCTTTTCATTTTCCATTCCTTCTTTTCCAAAATATCAAGTGCCACTCCTTCGACGGAATCTCAAACGCGCATCTCATTTCTTCCCCCTTCTTCTTCAACTTTCAAACAGTTTCGACGAATTCTCGCCTCGACCATTCCTGATCTCATAGCCCCACGAATTTATCGAATCCACTCAAACATTTCGCTCGAACATTGCTCAACGAAGCTCGGTGCAAAGAGAACCCCCGGCTGGTCGCATCGCAAATCGAATCCGGACTTCGATAACTCGTTTTAACCACGTTTTCCACGATTCTTCTTCCTCGAAACGCTGGAGCGTGTTTGGAGTCGCGTAACTGGATTTTTCAATCATTCTTAATGCGCTATCATCCCGCGAGGATTAAGTAACTCTCCGCGAATTCATCCCCTAGCATTTCCTTGATACTTTTCTTTTTCCTATCAACTCCTCGCGTGAAAAAATCGTGTTTCTTTTTTACGATTTGTATATTTTTTATAATTTGTATATTTTTTGTATAAAAAATATTTTTGTATATTCTTTACAATTCGTATATTTGTATATTTTCGAAAACTTAGACCATTCTGATGGAACTTGAACATCGTTTTAATTTAATTTGCAATATTTTTTTTTTTTTTTACGATCCTTAAAAGAGGAAATTCTCGAACGAATATTTCGTATTTCACTTACTCATAACAATAAATTTCCCATTATCTTGGCGATAATTTTTGAACGAGTCGATTTTTTGGGATCGAGGCTCTTTCGAATATTCCATCTTCAGGGAAAAATTGAAATATTCACTCGTCAATTTCGACGAATCAATTATTATTAACAACAATTTGATACTATAATTCGAATCACGCATTGAAAAATGTTAATTTTATACACGTTTTTGCTTTTGGCAAATTCGATGCTGTTGCGTTTCTCAAATTGCAAAATGGCAAAAATGCATGCAGGGTGTTGGCCGGAATTCGAGTTCGTTTAATTTCAGTGCAGCTTTAATTTTACACCAGACACGATAAAAGCCTCGAGCCATCCAATAAACCCGGTTGATAGAATGATTACTTTCGAGAGTCTGAATTCCTTCGTATAATACCGGTATAATACCGGTTACTCGTTCATTATGCGCGTATAATATCACGAATACACCGTGTTATCTCTTGTTTACGAAGCTTCAATGTTAATAAATCCTCTCGAGAACCCAACCGAAGGTAATTCGTGCGGATATTTATTAAGAAAAATAAAAAAAAGTAGATGATGTAAAGATGATGTGGTTACCTTTAAAGTAATTCCTTGGAAAGCAATTCACTTTGGAAAATGCAAAGAAATTTTTATTATATCTGAATGTCGTTGAAGCAGCTTCATGTAATTCAATAGTTTCTTTGAAAGGGGTTCAGTGATCAGAAAGGAAATTTTCAATACTTGTAAGATTACTTGGAGAAAGGTATTTTAGAAGAATTACAAATTAAATCAAGAGCGTTATACAACTAGCGTTATACAACTATATTCAACAATAAATAACAATATATAATTCCAGCTATACAAAGCATTGAATTACTTTCTTGGGTTAAAAAAAAAATTGAGCACTGGAGAAAAGTTGGGCGAATAATAGATGGAAATAAATGTTGCAGAGATACTGAAGCAAATATCTTGTAGTTGAGAATTAATTTCATTAAAAGGAAACGACAGAGAGTATAAAGATAAAAACGTTATTGCTATTAGTGGTCGTAGTGGAGGGGTGTGATTTCACATTGTAAAACATCTTTTCCTTAAGTACCAGTTTAGAATTTTATTAAAATGAAACTATTACTTTTACTATTACACCAATTTGAGGTTTCTACTGCTTGTACCGGGGCGCAAGGTAATAAAAAGTTATGGGAATTTTTTCCGTTTGGCCTAATGGAATACCTTGAATTCAGGTTAATTGAACGAGTTTTGCCAACCAGAATTGATAAGCATCGTAGATCTTGGTGCAATAGAATAAGATCGTGGAAGACTTAGCTTCTGTTATTAAATTGGTAAAGCTTGTCATGTCACTGGTTAATCAGCCAAATAGTTGAAAAGTAATAACGCTTGTTGGGTTGGATAAGATATAGAAATTATTGGAAGTATCATTTGTTAAGTCATAAGATAAGAGAAATACCATTGGACAAACAATCTTTCCTTTCCATCATCAAAACAAGTGAGATTTTCAATCAACCAACTTTCGACTGACAAACAAGTCAGCTTAAGAATTGTTTTCGTTACAAAAAGTGACGAAGGGAGCATTGATAAAGCAAATACTACCAGAAATGACCCCCATTGCCAGTTATTGATATGTTGGGAACAATGGGTTTATGATGAAAACAAACGGATTAAGTAAAGTTTTCAAGTAAAACAGAACTGTCTCTTGAGAAAAAGAAAACATTCAAAAAGAAAAAAGAAAAAACGTGATGAACCCAAAAAATCAAACGATCGATTTTAAGAATAGAGTTTTTGATTACACAACTGGAATGGAACAATTCCTTGTCGGACAAGTGAAATAGAAACGGTTAGGCAAGTAGATTAAAGGAACAAACATGGTTGGACAACTGGAACATGAATCACACTTGGTTAGACAAGTGGAGTAACATATATAGAGTTAGACAAATGAAACAGCATTTCTACGTTGAATCAAATGATATCCAGTTTGCATAAGTAATATGGATCAATTATAGAGAAGCAAGTGGAGCATTTCAAGCTTTATCTTGCAAGTAAAGTGAAAGAGGTTTTGGCTTTATTAATAGCACGTAGTAGAAAGGGCAAAGAAGACAAAACGTAATCTCCTAAGAGGAAATTGGATCTTTATAAGAGAGATAAATACAAATTGCAAACTTTTAACATTTCCATAAAAAAAAAAAAAATGAAAAAAGAAACTCGTGCAAATTTATTGAATAATAAATACACGTTTTCGATTAATTTTCCACCCCCTCGAAAGAATATTCTTTTCAACGATATATTTCTTTCAAAGTGGAATTTCATTTTGCCTGATTAAAGTTCTTTAAAACACTGATTTCTTCATCCCCTTTAGGTTGGGTTTACCTCTTAACCTTAAATTTATCAAGCAACCCTCAGTTTATTTATTTCTCGCGGAGAAAGGATTGAATCAAGTTTAAAGTTGAATCAAGATTAGGTTAAGGTTTCAAATTATCCAGAAGCTTTTCTCTAAATTTTGGACACCCACTTGGAACAAAATCAAACGGAAATATCTTACTTATTTTTTTACTTCCAAATTTTTTTTTACGCACAAATCGTTCGCAACATACGATTACATTTGATTAGATCGTATACTTGAGATTTGGTAGATTTTCAGATTAAATTCTAAAAATCCAATTCGAGACCAGACTTCTCTCCGCATCTAATTACATTTATTCATCGATTACGTGAATTAAAGTCGGATCGAGTTTTGTTTCACGTCGATAAAAAAGGTTTAGCCAAGTTTTATATTCAGGTTAGGTTTCTTTCCAATGTTCCCAACATCGCTAACGTCCCACTTTTCTACATTTACCGACCGAGTTATTAAAAGTTAAATTTGCATTATATACAGGCGATAAAATATTAAATCTTTCCCTTTCCATCTTCGTTCGTCCATCACCGAACACAGAAAGAGAGAGAGAGAAAGAGAGAGAGGGGAGAAAGAGTGAAACGGTCGATTAATAAATGAAATCATATCTGGCTGCGAACTTTTAATTAAACGTTGAGGAGGAGAGGTGAAATTTCGAAGGAGCAGTAAGGCAACTCTCACGTGCAACACGCGATTACTTTTTTCTTTTGTTCTCTCTTTTCGAGTCACGGATATATGCAAACTTATTATCGAGCAACTTGTAATCGTCACTTATGACCTCACTTGCGATTCCACGCGAGTACAATATCCTCGAGATCTCCGGTCTAAGTTGTTCCATTTGCATGACGATCTCATTTTCGAGTTTATACTCTCAAGATTTCTCTTCCCTCTTTTATCTCTCTCTCTCTGTCGCTGTCTCTGTCTCTCTTCGCTCTTGGAGAGGAAGAGAAGGAACGGTTGCTTTGATACTTGTTTTTCCCCGAAGATTTCCGCGCGTGTATTCGAGTGGAGTTGAGAAACAAAAGTTAGAAGCATGCCCCTAAAATTAGAACCGATTTCAAGAACGAAATGTTTGCCAATAATTTATTACTTAATATACTTGTTGATAAAGAAGGCTTTGAAATAAAAAAGATATTTTTGTAGGAGAGATAGGTGATGAACTGTTACGATTCTATTTATAAGAAACAAATGAACCATTGCGAAAATGAATGACGTTATTACACGTTTTCAATTTTTGAATTGGAAAAGATTGCCTCCTGCTTCTTTGAGTATTGTCACTCGATTATTAAAAAAAAAGAGAGAAAATAATACAGAATCCTCAACTGCTTAAAGTGAGAATATTTCTGAACAAAGTGAAACAAAGGTATTGCTAATTATTTCTTGGGATATGGAAATTGGAATTTTCGAGTTGAACGAATAGGGAACTCGTTCGGGGCAGGGGCCGTCCCCGAAGGCTAGCCAGGCGAAAAATCCGAGATTTCGCGACAAGGGGAGAGGATTCACGACAGATTTACGGCGATTTTCGACGATTCTCTCTCCCCCCTTCCCTTCCCTCTTATCGGGGAATAAGAGCACCTTAGTTGGCTTACACGATTCCGGGAAAAGCCGTGGGAAAATCGGCAACTGGCGCTACGTAATCGGGCTCGTGAAATCGATACTGGCAGACCTCGCTCTGCTCCCTTGTCTTTCGCCTCTGATTCTTTATTATTGAATACGTTGATCTCTGGAGAAAATGGATATTCGAATCTGTTCTTTTTCCCCTCCCCTTGCAGTGTCAGTGTGACTTTTGTCGTTCTTTTAAAATCAATTTATTTGAATTAATTAGGCTCGAATGGAAGGATCAAGTGGGGGACGAATTGGTCGGTAAGGATAGAAAGGTTTGTTAGAACGAAGGTACGTGCTATTCCATGTATTGGTGATACAATTGTTTTATGAGTTTGAGGAGGATTTTTAATTAATAATGCAACATTAAATCGATTTTTTTCACTTCATTTTATTCTTTTCCTTTAGTAATTTTATTCATAGTTATTCTTCATTTATTTGCATTACATTTAACTGGATCTTCAAATCTATTATTAAGATCAAATTATAATAATTATAAAATTTCATTTCATCCATATTTTTCAATTAAAGATTTATCAGGATTTTGTGTTATTTTATTTATTTTTATAATAATTAATTTTCAATATCCATACTATTTAGGAGATCCAGATAATTTTAAAATTGCTAATCCAACAAATACACCAACTCATATCAAACCGACGTGTGACTTTTATTTCCAAGGGATCTTAATTTATTTAGATTTGATTAAGCTCGAATGGAAGAATTGTGGAGCAACTGGTCATAAAAAAAATTTGTTAAAAGTTGATTTTCAAATATTTATTACATCAGCAGTGTTGGTATTTAATAAAGGAAATGGGAATAAATCGTGTCCCACTACTCTGACCTCGCTAAAAAAGGGGCACAGACAAAACAGAATCGAAACAGCGATCGCGTGACGCGTAATATTTCACGTATAAGCTACGAATCGCAGTGTATATATATATATTAAAAAATATATTATCGTATTAAATATTGTTAGACGCATTAATTTAAATTTTTTGATTCCAACAATATAAAACAATTTTCCATCCATTATATATATATATACATATTCAAATTTCTCATGAATATAGAATAATTTACCATATTCACGAAGATTCCTCATCATGATTTTCAACAAATCATTCATCTATCTGTTTAGCAAACACCTTCCTCCCTTCGAAACTTCCACGCCGAAAACGAGCGTTCGAATTTCCGTTCCATTCAATTCCAAAATTCTATCCCGTTAAATGCTCGAATTCCGCGCGAAATTATGCGAGAATATTACAAAGAACGCCGCCACATGGGGATTCCCCTTCCTCCCCTTCCGTTCCCACGTGAAAACAATCGAAACGGCCGATCACGAGGAGGAGGTAGCATCGATCACGCCTCGCTTCCCCCTAATAATTTCCATAACAATTTCTCTCTTCCTTAGTAATAAAAAACATATCGCCACGAGATCTTTTGGAAAACTTTGGAAAAATCGAGCGTGAAAAAGTGAAGCGAAGAAGAGAAATAGGAGGGGAAGGATTTGGGCTTTTAACGAACGAGAAAGAAAAGGCTTATCCGTTTTAAACCGTTCCGAATCCGTGTCGTATGCAAACGACGTTTGTTGTAGTTGTGCGGCTGGAAAAAGGGGGGGAGAGAGTTTAATTTCTTCCCCTCTCCCCTTCTTCTCCTTCTCTCGACCTCCGTGCTAATTTATACGCGGCCTCGATCGCGAAATAATTGCGATAATTCTGCTCTTTCTCCAACTCTTTTCCGGAATGGAGGATTTAGGAGACGAGAAAGAAAGAATTGGAGGAGTTATCCGGCGGGGGAAGAATCGTGGAATGTTGGAACGTGTCTCGATAAGGATAGTTGTTTGAAAAGGATCTTGAAAGAGAGAGAGAGAAATTATGGTAAAATTATAGGTAGTAGAATATATAGATGGCGAAACTACGCCCGAGTCAAATGAAAGAAGTGGAACGAGCTTTTTTTAAAGGCCAATAAGAATAAGAAGTATTATTGTCATAGGGCGGGTGAAGTCGGTCGTAAGTCGATCTAATTAAAGGAATTCGAGTTAAACGATCTTCCCGATTTCGAAATAATATTTCTATCGGTCGGTAAGTAGAATAGTTTACATTATCGATGGATCCGTTCATAACCTCTCCTTAAAGCGATACGATCTCGTTTCGATAGAATCACGTTTTAATTTCAAAAAAAAAAAAGAAACGAGTACGAATTTATCACTGCGCTTTTACCATTGCGACGATAATCCAAATCTATTTCACGTAGGATTAAACAAACTGCGAATCTGTGAAAAAAAAGTTGAAACGTGACGCATCGCTCGTTCTCTCTTTCTCTCTCTCTCTATATACATGTACATATATTTATCCTCGGCCAGCAAACACGAGTGTCGAAATTTCGTAATAAAATATTGGTGTAATAAAATTATGCGTACGCACGAATCGAACTTTCGCCAACTATTTGTCAATCGATCGAGGCCTGGAGAGCGAAGCAAATTCAAATTTCTGTTTCGCGTAAGTGGCTGCGAGGCCCATTATCGGGTAGAAGTTTAACGGTTCGTACACCGATTGGCGGTTTCCCTGGACGATGCGAATTAATATACAACGTACTCGATGCCCGGCTTCCCGTAACCCTTGGTGTGTATATCTCTGTGTGAGTGCGAGTGCGGTTCCAATCGATCTCTCGTTCGCGGGAATTACGAACATCGTCCGATTTAACCCGACGATTTTCCGCAACTAATACTCGAAATACGATACCAAGCATCTCGAGGGGGGTATATACGACATGTGTTGTTTGTAACAAGAGATGGGGGGTGAAAAAAAAGGAATTCGTTTTATCGTAAAATTTTACGAATAAAAAGATGTAGGAAGGCGAAACGTAAGATGGATTTTTTTTTTGAAAGCAAAGGTGTCGAGATTGTTGAGATTGTTAATGATATGATGATAGTTTTTCTTTTTTTTTAATTCTTAGGTTAATTAACTTTTCTTTCGAGAATTTAATTTCGAGAATGATATTTTGGAGTTGATTAATAGATTGAATGAATGAAATATTTGTTGTCTTTGATTATACGTTATCAATTGAAAATATTGAAAAGTTATATTTCACGTTGGTCGAAATAGTTTGTATTGTTTTTTTTTTTTTTTTTTGAGAAAATTTAAACATTTTGTTCCAGAAGATTTTTTTTTGATCAACGATTAACAATTAAAAGAAAAAAAATCTTTTTATCTCTATCGACAATGGTTATTTCTAATCAAAAAGAATTTTTATTTCCATTGATTCCCGATCAAATACATTCATCATCTTCGATAATGGTTATTCTTAAAAAAGAATTCTTTTACCTATAATTATTATCCATAATAAGAGAGATAATAATTTTTCAACTTGTAATTAAAATATTTGGAAATTGATATCTCGTCGTTTCTTTTTTATTCAAGATTTAAGGAATTAATTGGTATATTTTTAAACTTTTAATGATATCTTTGTAGAATAAAATATATAAATATAAATTCGTGTAAAAGATTACAATTTTACGGTGGAGAAAATATATCTTCGACGAATTTACTTTTATCGTCGCTAGATGTCTCCTTCCTTGCCGTCTTTCCCGCAAGTGAGATATACTCCCCGTTCCTTTAAAGTTCCAAACCTGCATTGCCCAATGTCATAACTTTCATCTTTATTCTCCACTTTCGCGTATCTTTACAGCTTTTCCAGTTGCTCCATACATTCACCATTGAGGCTGAACCAACAACCGGCAAACGATCGCTTTTAAACGAGCCGATAAAATTCATACATTCTCTTGGAAAAGATCAATCGGGTATGCGCATCGATAATAATATCATATCCGATGTATGTATAACAGTGTCGATCTCGCATCGAATTTTTCCTTCACCTTTTCCTAAAAAGAAATTTTTCTCTGTATTATATTCGAAATGGGTGAATAGGGAGGGGAATGATGTAAGAGGGAACAGCAGCATTCTTCCGTGCAGCATAATTCTATCGAGAAAAAGCATGCATGAGTCGGTTAATGCGACGTTAACGACTTTTCATCGCGCACACACGATTTAGACTTGCTTCTCGCATCCTTCGGACCTGAAGTCAAAAGGTAAAATTGGAGGGGAGGGGGGAGGTTGATGTTTACGACGGTGAGAGATCGTAAATCTTCCACGTTTGATTTATATTGTCATGGAAATGGGAGACGAACTGGATGTCCTCGATGGTACGAGTCCGATTTACGGTCCCACCATTACGGTTTTCATTGTTACGGTTAAAATATTGCTAATCGAACACGCGAGAGTGTCGCGAGCACGGTTTTCAATTTGTAATTCGTGTTTGGAAAGTTCAGGGTTGTCGAAATGCAAGCTATTTTGTGGCCATATTTTTGTTGCGCTTGTAAATAATGATGAAAGTTTCAATTTTAACATAATCTCTTTCTTTTTTTTTGATATATCGCGACTCGAAAAATCTAATTTTTATATAAACAACTCGTTATCTCTGAAATAGAAAATTAAAAATCTTATAGCAAAAGTAATATGATATAAAAATCGATAAATATACACATACGTTATCGAGAATAAAATTATTTAGAAAGTATATTAAAAATTTCTAAACTAAATTCGATATTCCTTACTATAAACTTTTCCTTGTTAAAAATTTACTTTTTGCCGAAAGAGTGCCATCTCGATTTCCAACTTTAGTCGTTTAAAGTTAATTCGAACGTTCTGTATACATTTTAAATGTATACAGCAGATAGAGCCAAGTGTTAGGATAGGTCGATTATTGGACGGACAAGTAGTATAAATCAACCGCTAGTCAGTCAAGGTAAATAGGGAGGTTACTGATTGGACAGATGACACGGGCAATCGGTCACTGGCAGATAAGGAGTATAAGTAAATTATTGGTCGAAACGGGTCATCAGACCAGAGAAATAGGTCGGTTATTAATCAAATAAAGTGACTGTATCGGTTATTTATCGGTCAAGGAGAGTGAGTAAATTATTGGCGAGGCAGAGGTAACTAATGAAACAAAGTAAATAAATAAATAATTGGCCAATCAGACTAATGAAATAACATAGTTGTTACAACTTCTGATCCTGTTTTGTAAAATTTCCTCGATATATATAAACTTATTATTGGTATTATCGGTATATTGAATTCAAAAGTTGGGCATTAAAAACTGTTAAGAAGTAACTAATTAAAAATTTCGATAAGTTGATTTAAGTAATTATTTATTTACTTGAATAACGTTTAATCGTTATTTGTATACCATTTTCAACATTATATACCAATGGCAATAATGGCATTTAATACCAGTTTCATCTTTAATCCATTCATCAAGTTTAATTATAGCTGGAATTTATTTATTGATAAGTAAAATATTCTATAATTATTATTAATTGAATTAGATATATAAATTCAAGAGAATTATTAATAAACCGATCTTTTTATTTAATAATTTTATTCTTAATCTCTTTCTCCACGTTTATATCGATTTTAAGAGCTAATATATTATGGGTTGGAATTAATTTCTTATGTAATAATATGTTATATGACATATTGTTTTGAAATTTAATTTTTTATAAAATAAATAAATTCATAATATTTTTTTTTTTATCAATAATAATAACTTTTACTCGTTCGCCGTTACAATTATTTTATTTTCGACCGATAAATTATCGAAATAACTCCAACTAACTATTACATTTTCCCCATCGCTCATAAGTTGAATTTTTTCTTTCCTTAACAACACGTTTTGCAGGAAAAATTCTTCGTAAATAATTAAATGCAGCGTGCGATACCGGTCCAACTGCTTTAATAATGGCTCTGTCCGAGCCAGTTTCTTCTCTCTCTCTCTTTCTCTCTCTGAAACAAAACAATTTGCATCATTCTTTATTATTTTTCTGCGATTCTGAGCTGGAGGTGGTCCACGGTGGTCCGAAACAGGATCGTGCATCTTCACTCAGTTACTCGCGTTTTTTTTTTTTTTATTGCGCCTTTTTCTCCTCGCCAAAAGAATATTTATACCGCCAGACGCGCGTGGCAAACAATCCTCTTTTGTTATTCTCCTCTTCCTCTGGAAACGTTCCGCCAACACGGTGAATTTAACTTCACAAACTCGAGCTCCAAGGATTAGAAGACGCTCCCGTTGAACGAAACGGTTGATTAATCGTTAATTGCAGCTTATCTTTTTGTTATTTGAAAAACAAATTATTTCACCTTCTTGACGGAATTACGCGAATTAAACGTGATCTGTAGTCGATGGAAAATTTTTCATTAATTTTACAAATAATAATAATTCCTCTTCGATTCTTTCGATATATTTGACACAAAGTTAGATAAAGTTTTGCCTTCGTGTATTTCTCCAGGATTAATAATTATTATAATGTTCTTAATAAGCTGTAATTATCGCAAGTACCACGGGTCTTCGAACTTAGTTAGTTAGAGCTAGAGGAATCTAATTAATTTTGTTTAATTATTCAAATCGAGAAATATAATTTCCATTTTCTTTTTTATCTCCATCGCTCTCGAAATTGGAATTTCCACGGAGCACAAAAGGCCAATTTTCCCTTGGCATTCGTTCGATGTCTCAAAGAGTTTCGAGAAACTCTTTCTTTTCGATCGAATAATTTTTGATATTATCAGGCAATTTTTCAAAAAGTAGCTTTCTTCCCTTCTTCGTCGTTCTCATCGATATCTCTGCTTCTTCGTTTCTTAATTAATTTTTTCTTCCTCGATAACAATTTCGAATATTTTCCAAAAAGCAATATTTTTTCTTTCTTCATTATTATCATCGACATCTCTGCTTCTTCGTTTCTTAATTAATTTTTTCTTCCTCGATAGCAATTTCGAATATTTTCCAAAAACTAGTATTTTTTCTTTCTGCATTATTATCATCGATACCTCTGCTTCTACATTTTTTAATTAATTTTTTCTTCCCCTCAATATCAATTTCGAATATTTTCCAAAAAACAATATTTTTTTCTTTCTTTATCATTATTATCGATATCTTTGCTTCCTCGTTTTTTCTTCCTCGATAGCAATTTCGAATATTTTCCAAAAAGCAATATTTTTTCTTTCTTCATTATTATCATCGACATCTCTGCTTTGTTTTTTCTTCCTCGATGGCAATTTCGAATATTTTCCAAAAAGCAATATTTTTTCTTTCTTCATTATTATCATCGACATCTCTGCTTCTTCGTTTCTTAATTAATTTTTTCTTCCTCGATAGCAATTTCGAATATTTTCCAAAAACTAGTATTTTTTCTTTCTGCATTATTATCATCGATACCTCTGCTTCTACATTTTTTAATTAATTTTTTCTTCCCCTCAATATCAATTTCGAATATTTTCCAAAAAACAATATTTTTTTCTTTCTTTATCATTATTATCGATATCTTTGCTTCTTCGTTTTTTCTTCCTCGATGGCAATTTCGAATATTTTCCAAAAAACAATATTTTTTTCTTTCTTTATCATTATTATCGATATCTTTGCTTCCTCGTTTTTTCTTCCTCGATAGCAATTTCGAATATTTTCCAAAAAGCAATATTTTTTCTTTCTTCATTATTATCATCGACATCTCTGCTTTGTTTTTTCTTCCTCGATGGCAATTTCGAATATTTTCCAAAAAGCAATATTTTTTCTCTCTTCATTATTATCATCGACTCTCTGTTTCTTCGTTTTTTATCTAATTTTTCCCCCTCTTCCTCGATAACAATTTCTAAATATATTTGGAATATTCGTCGATATCTCGATATGTTCCCCCCAAAATTCATTATCTTCTTCTGTTCTCTGGATCCGTTATTAATTCCTCTATTTCCATCTTTCTCCACTGCTAATCGGATAATCGAATTTCACGTATACAATTACGTATACATGTTCCACCGATATCGTAGTTAATCGACTCGAGTTCTTTGCCTATATTCACCATCAAGCACGAATATATATATATGGTATTTAAAGTGTTGCGGTAAGATAGTTGGATATCTAGAATTACCTCGAATAAATCGCATATCTAATCGAGATTGAGTATATTGTTTGCGCAGAGGAAGAGGGATATTATTGTATTATTATTTGTTCCTTTTCTTCGAATGAAAAAAATTAATTGCAATCAAAATTTGTGATTCTGTTAATTCCCATTTGTATAGGACAGAGAAGTTTATAATAAACTTATTAAAGTTAATTATTTATTTCCATTGTGAATCCACGAAGCGTGAAACGTATTAAATTATCCTCGTTCATTGAATCCTCATTACTCTATAAATACTTTAAAAAGGAAATTTTAAACAATTTTAAATATAGATATCTTTTGCTCGTCGTTCGTTGAATAATAATCTTTTGATAAAATAAACAAAGTAATCGAGTAATTAAATATATATTATTGCACGACAAGTGATAATATATTAAAAAAATATCATTAAATTGTTTTTAAAAATTATTATTTTTAAGATAAGTTCAAAAGTAGCGTTTAAAAGTAAATTTTGAAATTATGTTCGTTCATTGAATTATTATTATTCTATAAATACTTTAAAAAGAAAATTTTAAACAATTTTAAATATAGATATTATTTTTTGCTCATCGTTCGTTGAATAATAATCTTTTGATAAAACAAGCAAAGTAATCAAATAATTAAGTATTAAATATATATTAATATAAAATAATTAATATATAAATAATAATTAAATATATATTATTGCACGACAAGTGATAATATATTAAAAAAAATATCATTAAATTCTTTTAAAATTATTATTTTTAATTTTGAAATTATGTTCGTTCATTGAATTATTATTATTCTATAAATACTTTAAAAAGAAAATTTTAAACAATTTTAAATATAGATATTATCTTTTGGTCATCGTTCGTTGAATAATAATCTTTTGATAAAGAGTAATCAAGTAATTAAATATATATTATTACACGACAAGTGATAATATATTAAAAAAAATATCATCAAATTCTTTTAAAATTATTATTTTTAAGATAAGTTCAAAAGTAAATTTTGCAAATAATTGCAAAGATTCTGTATAACAATTGTGAAGACACTCTTGTTGGTATTAAAATAAAATATCTGATACCAATATCGTAGCACGAAACATGCATCAATTTACTTCCTTCTGCAAAGTACTTGTTCTGTAGCGGCACGCTAATGACAAGACGCAAGTTGCTGTATGGAGCAAGCAATATTCATTACAGCTGCGACAGAGATAGAGTCTCGCCACTTTGACGAAACTATTATTAGTCGACGTGAAAGCGCACAAGAGACAACCGACTCCCTATACAAGGTGGCCGACTTATCAGGAAGCGATTGTATCCTAAACTCAATTAGAAATAATAAAGATATAAATTCATTTCTATCTTGTTTTTTCCAAACAATAGATTCTTATACATGTATATGATATATGATAGAAATGTCCGATAGAAATTTTGTAATAAAACCAGCTTGATTCCTTGAAATTACATTATAAAAATTGAATGTAAAATTACCATTCATTATATATATATTGCTTATATATATTGTTTATTGTTTTATCAAAAAAAAAAAAATGATATAATATTTTAATATATAATATTACATTATTTGATAGAAATTTTGAAATAAAATGTGATTGAAAGCAATTTGATTCCTTGAAATTATAATTATATATATATTGTTTTATCAAAAAAAAAAATGATATAATATTTTAATATATAATATTATATTATTTGAAGAAATTTTGAAATAAAATGTGATTGAAACAAGTTTGATTTCTTAAAATTACATTACAAAAATTGACAAAAAAATATACTGTAAAATTACCATTCATTACAGATATATTGCTTATTGTTTTATCAAAAGAGAAAATGATATATCTATTCTAATATTATGTTATTTGATAGAAATTTTGAAGTAAAATGTGATTGAAACGAGCTTGAAATTACATTACAAAAATTGGAAAAAAATTTACTGTAAAATTATTCATTACAGACATACATATATTGCTTATTGTTTTATCAAAAAAAAAAATGATATAATATCTATTCTAATATATAATATTATGTTATTTGAAAAAATTTTGAAATAAAATGTGATTGAAACAAGTTTGATTTCTTAAAATTACCATTCATTATAGACATATTTCTTATTGTTTTATCAAAAGAGAAAATGATATAATATCTATTCTAATATATAATATTATGTTATTTGATAGAAATTTTGAAGTAAAATGTGATTGAAATTACATTACAAAAATTGGAAGAAAATTTACTGTAAAATTATTCATTACAGACATATGTATATAAAACTACTTGATTACTTTGCTGATCAAAAAAGCAAATGACAATATCTTTTAGAATTGTTTAAAATTTTATTTTTAAAGTATTTTTAGGTTAGTTCGATAATTTAATATGCTCCATGTTTCACGACTTTGTTGACGATCAAAAAATAAATAATAAGTTTATTGATCTTTCCTATCCTATGCAAATGATATATATTTGTCTGTAATCAATATTTTTGAAACGAATGATAATTTCACAGTTTCCAGAATTTTCAATTTTTATATATAGATTAAATTAATTTTTACCTCACATGTAATCTTTTCCATATTACGATCGAATACGAATTTTCTCCGTTCAAGCCATTTCGTTCAAATTATTGACCAAAGTTAGAGACGTTGTCGCTTTGCTTCAAAGTAGACTTCGATTCATCGCGTAACAAATTGACAGAAGGATCGATAGGTTTACGCGGTTAAAACGATCCTCCTTCGCCGTTTCACACCATTTTATCGGCCATGTCGACAATTTCGACGCCAATAACCTCGCGTCTTTCTTTCGCCTAATTATTTCCCTTTGCTCCGCTTCCGCCAAATTTTGTTATCGAAACACTCTGCTCCATTCGTTCGAAAAAATTTCCACCCCCACCTTTGGATAAAACTTTTGTGAATAATAGCATCTTATTTTTTTTAGAGCTCGTCACCTTCGCGTCAAAGACGATCGATATCGAGCGATTCGAAATTCGAAACTTTCGATGAAAGGCTTCGAAAGACTTTCCTAATCGATTTTTATTATTATCGGATCGAAAGTTTGAATCAAATATGGCACGATACCTCGTTTTCTTAATTATTGAAAAAAATATTATAATTGCATAAATTTTTCGTGTCTGGCATAATAAAGAAAATACACTTTGATCATTTCAGGGGAACGAGCGGGATAGATATCGATCTACGCAGGCTGGACATAGATCAGTGCCCTCTGCCTCCAGGCTCCACTCAATTGAACATATTCGCAGCCAGTGACAAATGCAAAAAGCGAACTACAGAGGTTAGTACATTTACATTTACATTTTCTTCGCGACAGGAATATATAAGACTCGATGCGAATAATTTTCAAATGATGAAATTTCAAATGTACGTTGCAAAAATTTCGAAAAACCATCCATCTTCGACTCGATTCGTTGGAAAAAAAAAAAAAAAGAAAATCCGATTATTCCATTCCACGACCCGTTTTCTTTATCAACACCTAATTATCGTTCCGTTGCAGTGCATCGCGATCCCAGGGCTGGGATTCCGTCGTGGAAGCTATCGATGCATCTGCAAACGTGGCTTTTATTATCCCGACATCAAATCCACCAGTCGATACTACAATGGCACCGTTATCGAGGAAGAATTCGAAAAGTTGATGATGGTGAGTTTCCTTCTTTTTTTTTTTTCTCTGAAACACTTTCGCAAAAATTCCATCCGTGTATTTTTTATTTGTCAAATTACAACTGTTGAAAATTTTATTTGCAAAAAAAATCCGTTTTAACGATGATTTATCTACCGTTTTGAATTTTCGAAATTCAATCGAACGTTCTTCGTCGACGCAATTTTATCTGGAAATCTGTAATGAAGAAAAAAAAAAAGAAAATGTATAAAGCGAGTTTCGTGCGTGTAAAGTTTTATTCTGAGAACTTTGAAAATTTTTACTTATACAAGTTGTTTAAAAAATAAGAAATATGTATTTAGTTTCGAGAAGGAATTAGAGGATATACTTTTCTTCGACGATAATTTGTCAATGTCTTACTGGGCAAAACTCGTGTTCTCATAAGCACATCATTACTTCCAGGTCACAGATCATTGTTTCTTACTCGAGGATCTTCAAAAGGACGCTGTTCGAATCGATCTCTAGTTTCTTCACGAGAATTTCTCGTTAAACACTTTTGAATCTTTTCAAACTACGCTTAAATTCTCCCTCTCCCTCCTCCTGGAAGTCCAAAAACTTGACAAACTCCAGAAATGATTCACGCGATAGAGAAAGAGAGAGAGAGAGAGAAAGAGAGGCAAGAAGAAAGAAAATAAAGAAATAAAATTTCCTCTTTCGAGTTCTAACTTCTCGACCTATTTAGGTGTCTAAATGACTCTGGAGTTTGGTCTTGATTCGAAGAATTCGAAGAGGGTTAAGGAGTTAATATCATTCAAAGTTCTATCATTGTTAAATAATTATTAAGTTATGTAATCATGCATCATTTGATAGAAATTTTGTATTAAATTGTGATCTGAAAGATGAGCTTGATTCCTTTCTGAAACATACTTGAAATTACATTAGAAAAAATTGAAAAAAAATTTATCTCGAAATCATTCATTTCAAGAATATTATAATTTAAAATATACACATTACACGAATACCAAAATTTATAAGCGATTCATCGTTATTTTAGCCTTCGATTTCTTGCAGCTAATCAAGATTCTGGCGAATCAGCACTTGTACGAGCTATCCAACAATCAGCTTGACCGGATCATCTGCGTTAGAATTGTTCGCTCAAGTTATTTTGGGATAGGCTTCCGTTAAATTAGGGTTACCTTTGTATTAGGATATTAGATTCGGATCTCAATTCCTCCACCTCTTGCTCAACTTTCTCTCCCTATATCTCTCTCTCTCTCTATAATTTTCAGAGATTGTTCACTGAGGTCAGCCCCTGTATGACTACTATTCGTCCAACAATAACCGAAAGACTTTCACAATTGTTGTCATTTTTACTCCATCCTGTTTAATTCTGCTGGTGGAAATTCATTTCAATTATTATTAAACGCACAAAATGGTGCAAAGATAAGCAGAATTGAAAAAAAAATGTAACTCATTTTAAGTATTCACGTAATTCTTTCAATTTTTCAAGAAAAATTGCATTTAGAGAGAGTTACTGGACTGGATACTTTCACAATTGTTGTCATTTTTACTCCATCCTGTTTAATTCTGCTGGTGGAAATTCATTTCAATTATTATTAAACGCACAAAATGGTGCAAAGATAAGCAGAATTGAAAAAAAAATGTAACTCATTTTAAGTATTCACGTAATTCTTTCAATTTTTCAAGAAAAATTGCATTTAGAGAGAGTTACTGGACTGGATACTTTCACAATTGTTGTCATTTTTACTCCATCCTGTTTAATTCTGCTGGTGGAAATTCATTTCAATTATTATTAAACGCACAAAATGATGCAAAGATAAGCAAAATTGAAAAAAATAATGTAACTCATTTTAAGTATTCACGTAATTCTTTCAATTTTTCAAGAAAAATTGCATTTAGAGAGATCATGGAGTTACTGGACTGGATACTTTTCTTCAATCTCCTAATTGCCAAAAGAATAAAACGATGTGAGACGAGAAACAGGTGTATTTCGTATCAAAGAAAGAAAGAAGAAGAAAAAAAGAAGTTGATCACCAATGTATGATTGCTCGACGTTCGTTTCTTTTTTTTTTTTTTTGAGTGAAGTTGCCCACAGGTCGCTTGTAATTGCTGATAAATGACCAAGGAACACGCGTTCGTTACGAAAGGCCTTGGGTATAATTAATGTATTCACAAACTACAAAGGAGAATCTCACATTTGTGTGAGAAACTATAATTGCGCTCGTCGTTTAAATCGCTGATTCTAATGAACCGTGTGCAATAAACGCAACTATTACGCCAAGGGTTGCGCGAGGAGGATTTCTATTTGACCTGTTCTTGAAATTATTCCATGATACGCATTTTTTTTCTTTTTTTGGAAATACTTGGAATATGGTTCATCTTCTCGAGGAGAAGACGGTTTTCAAGGGGAAACGAAGGCAGAGTCGAAGATCTTTATCGATGTTTAAATTATATTACGCGACGTTTCACCCGGTGAAATCACGCGAGGCACGAAAATTACTTCATATATTACTTAACGATACAGAAGTCGGCCTGGTTCCCGTATTTTCCATTAACCTGTCACGAATCGGGAACGTAACAGCTTGAAAAAGAAAGAAGGAAAAGAAAAAAGTGACCCAGTTCTTCCTACAAATTTCAACTTTTGAACTATTGTTTGAACAAAGCATAATAATGATAGGTAAAGTTGAAACAATATTCGTCTCTTGTCTTAAAATTGAACGATCGAAATGAATCGATCGGGATGAGATTGTAGAATTTTTAAAGCGAGGTTAAAATTAAAATTTCATCCGGAATGGTTGAATAATCGAATGTTTTGTATTTTATTAAAGAATTGTCAAGTTGAAAAGAAATTTTCCAGTTTCAAAGTTTCGAGGAGAAGTTGTAATTAATCTCGAGAGTATTTGACAAAGTTGATAATAAGCGGAGAAAGAAAAAAAAAAAAAAGGTGCAGAGTTTGTTGGCAACGAGCCAAAGCAACAAATAACGTTTATAGAATGTTTTCATGAAGTTGTGCATTAAATATGCAGAGGTTGGTTCGTGGACAGAAAATTTGACTAACTTTTCCTCGACTCGCTCGAAAACTCATTTGTGATCCTTTCTTTTTATTTCGAGCGTTTAGGAAACTTTCCAAAAAAAAAGAAAAGAAAAACAACACAAAATACAATTTTAAACCAGTTTTACTCGGTCAGAATTTTTCCACTCGATCATCGTCCATAAATCGATCCCGTCCACGATTATCGAAAATTTTTTCTCCTATTAATTACTGAAAAATCACACTCGAAGACGAGGATTACTATTCACTCTTATCCAAGACGAGATAAAAAGTTACCAAATCTTTTTCGTAACGTTCGATAGTGTCCCCTAGACGCGCTCACATCTCCAAGCGTGCAAATATTCCGATAACTTTCCACAAAGTAGTTCTGCAAACTGTTTCCTACACATCGAAACCTCTTATTTCCCTGCAAACTTCGAGATTCGCGTTTCATGGAATAATTGATTAATTAATTGAAGATTTTTCGTCGATTTTCGTTACTCATCCGGCATTCCTTCGTTTTTCTTTTCACGAGCACCCCGTATATAGGGAATCTAATCGAATAGAATCCGTTGAATCGTTCGTTTCTTCGCGCGAAAATGGATATCGACAGGGACGGTGCTGTCATCCACAGTGTCATGCTCGTATAACGTGCTCGATTTGACGAGAGAATCTGCACACGATCGGCGAAACGATTCCCGACCCGTGTTTCGACGGAACGTTATTAATTTCGTTTCGCTCGATTTGTCGAGTGATTACTGTAATAAATATGATAGAATTGAATTTATTTTTCATCCGTACACGGGTATTGCCGGCAATTGGGTTATGTCCAATCCAATCGAATTTGTATATTTTTTCCTTTTTTTTTTTTTTTTATCGTATTATAAATAGAATCGAAAAATATTCAAATCGTGATGTTCAGCTGCTATTCTCGTTTCTTTGGCGCGCAATTTTTACAAGTTTCCCAATTAGAAGAGAATTTCACAAAGAAAAGGAGAGTTTCGAAAAAATAAAAAGTCAACAACAAGCTCGTTATCGTGGAATATAAAATTTGTTTGTTGATTCACAACGTCATTTCCATCCGGCGTGATAACGTAATAAACGAGTTAAAAAAAGAAGAAAGAAGGAAAGGAGAATAAATATCAGGTGGGAATAAGTTAAAAACGGGTTTAAGAATCGGGAGAACAATTAAACGAAAGAATCTGCTCTTTTCACCAGATGGTGACAGGACGCGTTTTCGCAAAGAGGGCAGAGAAAGAAAGGTTTCAGGCAGAGGGGGAACAAAGGAAAATCCAACGGGGACCAACTAGCCTCATTGTTCGGACATTATTTCGCCAGAACAAAACAATTCTTGTTGGACTGGCGAGGGGGCGGGGGAAAAACGTAGGTGTAGCGGAAAGTGGGTGAAAAAAAGGTGAATAATTTCTGTCTGCTCCGCGATTCACCGTTACAACGATGGTAATTGAGGGTCTGCATTGAATGGTGTTGCATCACACATCCTCGAAATTCCCTATTCTCTGGAGAGCTGTTCCAGCCTTTTTTACGAGCCCCTTTTAACGAAAGAGAGAGAGAAAAAATACCAAATATCAAACTCTCTGATACGAGTCAATAACAAATCACGTGTTATTTTTTTTTTTTTTTTTTTTAAGGATCGGTTCATGTGTATTCATTTTAATAAATGAAATATTATAGATAGAGACGAATGTGAATAATTTGCAGATAAAAATATACGCAAACACATAATTGTGCTTTCATTACAACAATTTGTACCGATAATTCATTTTTCTTAAGTCTTTCTTAAGTGAAGAATTCGTGCAATCTGCATCTGAATGCAATCATAAAATTTGAAGATCAACAATGGAGTTGGAAGATTCAAGAAGCTATTCAAGAATCTCTCCAATTTTTCCAATTCTACGAGAATAAAAATACAATTCCTGAAAACTAACATTGGAATTAGAACAATCAAGAATCTCTCCAATTCCTCCAATTCCATGAGAATAAAAATACAATTCCTGAAAACTAACATTGGAATTGGAACAATCAAAACTTTTTCCAATTCCTTCAATTCTATGAGAATAAAAATACAATTCCTGAAGATTAATATTGGAATTGGAACAATCAAGAATCTCTCCAATTCTATGAGAATAAAAATACAATTCCTGAAAACTAACATTGGAATTGGAACATTCGAGAATCTCTCCAATTCCCAATTATGAGAATAAAAATACAATTCCTGAAGATTAATATTGGAACATTCAAGAATCTCTCCAATTTCTCCAATTCCTCCAATTCCATAGTTTTCAATTCTTGAAAACTAATATGGAACATTCTCGAATTTTTCCAATTCCTCTAATTCCATGAGAATAAAAATACAATTCCTGAAAACTAATATTGGAATTGAAACATTCAAGAATCTTTCCAATTCCTCCTATATTTTCGATCTATATTTGCCATACCGCAGAATGATCGATTATCAATTCATCGACGTCCATTCGACGACAAAGCCGGAAATCTTTCTCTTCATCACGCCTTTATTTCCCTTCGTAATTGTATTCTCGATTTCCCATCGATCAGCAAGTTTTGGAAACGAAAAAATTGGCCCGAAAAAGCCGTTTCCTTTCGCCGTTTCTGTAATAGTTGGACCATTTGTCTCGTTAACCGAATGTTCGGATAGTTTTTCAGATCGTCGATCCAATAAATCATGCCGTTTCTTTTTACCACGCAACTTTTCGTCCTTTCTGCTTCGTTGATTTTTCCTTTCTTCGAGTTCTTGGTTTTTGTAAATAAAGAATGGCCCAACACTACGGTTTAACATCTTAGATAAGTTATACAAGCCTAATTACATAATTACATGATGCATAGTTTATTCCTGTTATTTCCTTTATGTATTCTTTATATTAATCAAATAATTAAATCATGCATTTATGAAAAAATTTAATACACAATGCTCGTGATGCAAAAGGAATAAAAAAGAAATAAAAATATTCGAAGTAAAAAGTGTACACTGTGATTAAAATTTCCATAAATATTTTGTCCAATGATTCGTATTTACGGATACACTTGCAATATTATATATTTCATTTTTTTTTATTCGACTAAAACTCTAAAATTATGTCGATAAAAATTTTAATTTCCACAAATATTCTGTCCAATAATTCGTGTACACGATATACACAATATTACATATTTCTTTCCAACTAAAACTCTAAAATTACGTTCATAAAAATTTTATTCTCCACAATAATATCAATCTTATACATTTCCTTCCTTTTTCATTCTTTCCAATTAATATAATCTTTATAAAAATTTCAATTTCCAACACTAATCTCATACATTTGCTTATATACATATATATATTCTTTTTATTCTTCCCAACCTTTTTGCATAAAGGCGCACAGCGAGAACGAATGAAAAAGAAAGAGAGAGAGAGTTACAGTTTGGACGAGATTGATCCAGTCGTTCCGTTAAAACGTTTGTAACAGATTGCGTACGGCTCCTTGTCACTCGGCGCACTCGTCGCCGGCCAATGAGATTACACGTCACGAAAGACACGGGAGCTGATACGAGGAATCGAACGCTCGCCCCTAATCGAGGTCGTCGATATGTCGCAAGCTTAATGCCCGTCCTCCGTGACAAGCGTGTCATTTCTGATTATCCGCAACACCTTGCCACTCTGTGTTTGCTGCGCGCGCAAAACTGCTCGCCGATTCCTATCCCGTTGATTGCTTTCTCATCGGGATTCCAGGCTGTCGATAACGTCGAGGGGAGGGGCTAATTTGCCGATTACCTGTTCGCTATAAGAAGCCATTTCGAAATTGTCTAACTTCTGATCGATCTTGTAATATCGAAAAGTTGGCCGAGTCTCGAGATCGAGATTTTGAAAAGAAGGCAATTGTTTGAATAATTAATTACGAAGAAGAAAGTTCAATTAATAATTGTAAATATTATTTCTTATGAATATTTTGTAATTATAGATATTGGAGCAAATTTTTTACTAATTTTTTATTAATTTATAAAATATATATGTATTACGAGCTTACTAAAATTTATTTTCAGATATTTTTATAATTTTTATAAAACGATGTGATATCTTCATATATTTTGAACAAAGTTCAATTAATAATTGTAAATATTATTAATGATAATTCTTTCTTATGAATATTTTGTAATTATAGATATTGGAGCAAATTTTTTATCAATTTTTTATTAATTTATAAAATTTATTTTCAAATATTTTTATTTTTACAAAACGGTGTGACATCTTGAACAAAGTTCAATTAATAATTGTAAAAATTGTAAATTATTAACGACAATTATTTCTTATGAATATTTTGTAATTATAAATATCGGAGCAAATTTTTTATCAATTTTTTATTAATTTATAAAATATATACGAGCTTATTAAAATTTATTTTCAGATATTTTTATAATCTTTACAAAAGATCTTCATATATCTTCATATATCTTGAACAAAGTTCAATTAATAATTGTAAAAATTGTAAATTATTAACGATAATTATTTCTTATAAATATTTTGTAATTATAGATATTGGAGCAAATTTTTTATCAATTTTTTATTAATTTATAAAATATATATATTACGAGTTTACTAAAATTTATTTTCAGATATTTTTATCTTTATAAAACGGTGTGACATCTTCATATATTTTGAACAAAGTTCAATTAATAATTGTAAATATTGAATTATTAACGACAATTCTTTCTTATGAATATTTTGTAATTATAGATATTGGAGCAAATTTTTTATCAATTTTTTATTAATTTATAAAATATATTACGAGCTTGCTAAAATTTATTTTCAGATATTTTTATAATCTTTACAAAAGATATCTTCATATATCTTGAACAAAGTTCAATTAATAATTGTAAAAATTGTAAATTATTAACGATAATTATTTCTTATGAATATTTTGTAATTATAGATATTGGAGCAAATTTTTTATCAATTTTTTATTAATTTATAAAATATATTACGAGCTTACTAAAATTTATTTTCAGATATTTTTATAATCTTTACAAAAGATATCTTCATATATCTTGAACAAAGTTCAATTAATAATTGTAAATATTATTAACGACAATTATTTCTTATGAATATTTTGTAATTATAAGTATTGGAGCAAATTTTTTATCAATTAATAAAATGTAACATGTAAAAGAAAATAGTTACAAGCACACAAAAACAGGAAGAAGATTTTTCAAGATGAATATCGTAACATAACATAACGTTTAATAAATTCGTTAAAAAAAAAGTAAAAGATGTCATCATGCACAACATTCTTTGCACGATAACTATCCACATTTATATCTCATCTTCCATTCCAAACCCATCAATCTGAATCGACACGACGAATCGATATGAATCGATTCTCTGTACGCTCTGATTTTTCCATTAATCCTCGTCCAATTGATTTTTTTTCCATCCAAAACCAAAAAAAAAAGAAAAAAAGAAACCAAAATCGGTTACCAATTAATCGGTCGTAATCCGTGTAACGAGCGTCGAATTTTAATCACATTTTGCTTCGTTTGACAATGGTCGTGTCGCCATAACGTTATCGTTATTATCATCGTTCAACGTCGGATGGGAGGGGAGGAGGGGTGAATGGTCAGAATCGCGTACACAGGTATGCCGTTTACGCGAGTTATTTCATTGTTGCCACTCGTAACAGATGTTTGCGGCCGCGGCAGCCGTGGAAAAGGCTGTGATTGACCCGTTTCAAGCCGCGAACGGGTTGGAAAGGTTTCGAGGCCAGAATTTTAACTAACGAATAAACCTACTTTAACTTTCATTCAATTGCTTCCAAGCATGTTTGTTGTTTTCACGGTTTATTCACGGTCGAAACCCCGCATTTCTCCGCACACAGTGTTCACATAGTATTTCGTATTCATTGCGTGTAGAACTGGAGAGATTGGTCAATTAACGGCAAAGATTGCGATTTGAATGTTTTTTATTCTTCGAGTTGTTTGAATTGTTTCTGTTGGATTGTTTGGTTGCTTGTTGGAGAATAATATGGAAGGAAATATTTCATCGAGTTTTGAGTGAAAAATTCTCTACGATTCAAGGTTCGTTTGTTTGTGAATAAATTGTTTAGAAACCAGATTTATTTCTAGATACGATTGATGACGATTGTTGTAGAAACGCATAAATTCGTATAATGCGAGACACGTTTACTGTAATTAATTTGATCAGTTTGATTTATCGTGAATGCGTTTTGTTGTGGAGTCCTCGTATTTCTCGGCGTGAATACGTGGGAAACAGGTAACTTCTGAGTCGTCTTTAATTACCGAGAATCAAGTTTCCCGAAGTTGTTGGAAGTTTAATGTCGGTTATTAACGCGATAAACCATGTTGACAAGCTTTGGATGATTAATGGTCGAGCGATCGGGTCAATAGCTTGGATTCATATATTAATTTACACGCACAAACTTGTTCGATACTCGTGATCCCGATATTCACACAATTTTCTCTCAAAATTAATCGTCGACTAAAACGTTAGAAACTGTCGTGTTGTCGTAGTGATTGGATTGGAAACAAATTCCTCTCGAGATACGATTTGAAATCTTAGAAAAATATTTATGTCCATCACATGCATTTTTTTTTTTTTTGAGAATTCAATCCTATTCGAGTTATTCGAAATTTTTTAAATTTTAAATATGATTGAAATTGAATGAATTTTCCAAGTTTCGAAATGTCTCTGAAATCTTGGAAAAAGCAATATTTATATCGTTCATATGAATATTTTTGAGAATTCAATCCGATTCGAATTATTCGAAATTTTTTATATTTTGAATACGATTGAAATTGAGTGAATTTTCCAAGCTTCGAAATGTCTCTGAAATCTTGGAAAAAGCAATATTTATATCGATCACATGGATTTTTGATAATCCTACTCGAGTTATTCGAAATTTTTTGATTTTTAAATACGATTGAAATTGAGTTTTAGATTTTGAATACGATTATTAATCGAAATTGAGTGAATTTTCCAACCTTCGAAATGTTTCTGAAATTTTGGAAAAATCTTGGAAAAATCTTGGAAAAATATTTATATCGATCACATGGATATTTTTGATAATCCAATCCTATTCGAGTTATTCGAAATTTTTTGAATTTTAAATACGATTGAAATTGAGTTTTAGATTTTGAATACGATTATTAATTGAAATTGAGTGAATTTTCCAAGCTTCGAAATGTGTCTGAAATCTTGGAAACCAATATTTATGTCGATCACATGGATATTTTTGAGAATTCAATCCTATTCGAGTTATTCGAAATTTTTTGAATTTTAAATACGATTGAAATTGAGTAAATTTTCCAAGCTTCGAAATGTCTCTGAAATCTTGGAAAAACCAATATTTATATCGTTGGATATTTTTAATAATCCAATCCTATTCGAGTTATTCGAAATTTTTTAAATATGATTGAAATTGAGTGAATTTTCCAAGCTTCGAAATGTCTCTGAAATCTTGGAAAAATCAATATTTATGTCGATCACATGGATATTTTTAAGAATCCAATCCGATTCGAGTTATTCGAAATTTTTTAGATTTTGAATACGATTATTAATTGAAATTGAATCAATTTTCCAAACTTGGAAATATTGAGTTCTCTGAAATCTTGGAAAATTCGATACGCGTTACAGGATTCTTTTTCTGATCTGAGCCGATCCAATTATCCAAAATGTTCAGCTTTTAACACATCTCCGTATAATTGTAAATATTTATAAAGGTGCGAGTGAATATTCAACAAATCATCCATCTATCATTCCAAATACCGAAAATTTTCACCACATCTCTATTTAATGCTCGAAAATTTTCACGAACGATCGATATGAATTTTTCAATAAATCTTTTGAATCCATATATAATAGTCGAATCGTGTATTTGACTCGATTCAAAATTTTCTCGACATCTCCTCCAATATCTAAAATCTATATGCTCTTGACACGATCGGAGGAAGAACAGAAATTTTTTTACAGATAATAAATTTTCGCGATAAATTTCGTGGAACGACCCACGTTATACCCGATATGCGAGCACACAAGCACGCCACCTATAATAAGATGCGAGGGTTCATTTGGCATAGCGAACGTGAAAGTGGCATACTGTGGATGTAGTTACTTGTGCCCTTAATATCCTAAACCATAACGTTGCCGGCAGTGATTTGTGACAACGATAAATTCCCCTCCAACTTAAGTCCCGATACGATTTACGACACTGTAATTTGTAGCTTGTATTATATACCGATATACGAGCAAGTGATCGCTACACGTTTACGCTTGGAAATATTTTCGAGTCGACGGGGGGAGACGTACGTTTCCCCGATTTGACATCGACATCGGTTAACGAACCAATTACCCGGTTATGAGCCCGCCGATGGGATTAAGAATGGCTCGAATATCGATCTGCAATCCCGTGACTTCTCGCGATTGAAACTCGTGGAATGTTGGAATGTATTCAGAATTCGATCGATATCGCAACTCATCTCGGAGAATTGAATGAATCTATCAGTGTTTTATATTCGGGTGAAAAATATCTCTGTTTTGATTATTTTATTCGAAGAAAAAAGAATTTTTAAAAAGGAAGAAGAGAGGTTGGGTTTTCGTTACACGAGAAACGTAGAGAAAACATAGAAATTGGTTAATTGGAGAAAAGTGGGATTTATATGGAAGAGAATTATTTGGTCGATTATTCGAGCCGTTGATACTTTTTCAATCGCCGAGGAAACCTATCCTTTTCATTTTTAAACTTGTTGTTCATTCTTCTCTCTGCCATGCCTCAATTGTTCGCGTTAATCACAGAATTAACTTAGAAAGTTATCGCTGTGATCAACAGTTAAGAATCTAAGTCCAATAGGTCTTTAATCTTCGAACATCCCTTCCATTTATCACCTAATCTGATCTAACCAAATCTAACCTAACCAAAACGCATAAACATTTATACGCGAATCCCATTATATTAATCCCATTCATCGAAACGAAATAAAACCAAAAAAAAAAAAAAAAATTCTTCAATCATACGAAACATCTTTCGTACAAACTGTAGAATTACAACTGTAGAACTTAAGTTCCTTCAAATTTCTTCTTCGAGGATAGACACTCGATGAATAGACAGATAAACAGACGTAGAATGTAAGTTGCCTGTTTTTGTTTCAAAGATCAGCTCGTTCCAAGTTTATCGTCGCTTGCCGAAATTACCAGAGGCTAAGCTCCGCCCACTTTTCAGGAAATGCGTGCGCGTTCGCCACGGTGTAATAAAAAATCCGCTGACTCGGCGTTCCTCGATGGATCGTGGAGTGGGGGGAAGGAGGGTTAGGTCAATAATGCGTGCGAGTGAGAGGCGAGATGCAGGCATTGAGAATCCGTTACGAGGGACGTTATCTCGGCTCGTGTTGGGACGAAAAACGTTTTAAAGGGGAAGTGCTCCTTTTGCTTTTCAATTCTATGCGGAATAAAAACATATTTCGATACGATCTTATTAACTGAGAAATGAATTTGATAGATTTGATCGATGAATTAGGTGAATATGACTTTGAATTTTTATGCTAATGTAATATTTTTTTTTTTTTTACGTTACATTTTTCGCAGCAACGATACAAATATGTTTATATTTATTTCTCTCGGTAATGGAATATTATGAAGAATCAATATTTTTATTATTAAAAGGTGGAAAATGGTTTATTTGTGACAAGATCCAATATGAAGTAATACATGTTATACGTATTACGTGATGCATTGCATAAAAATTTACTTAAAAAAAAAAAAAAAAAAGAAATAAAAATTTGATGCGAGTAAATTTACATAACAAATTTATTGACATTTTGTTGCAAATATTACACGTTACATTACACTTTGAATCCTACACAATGTTAAATTGAATATTTGAGCTTGTTTTCAGTCGCATAAAAATCCGTTATCCAATAATATAATCCTTTTTCGTAAGAGAGAAGGAAAATACGTATCGTAAATGAATTTAAAAGATTTTTTTCTTTTCTTTTATACAACTTCTTTGCTCCAAAGTGATTTATTCGAAAAAAAAGATGAATTTTTCCTGGAATCTTACGAAAATATATTCCTTATTTCGATTTCTTAATTTTCGTTTGTGCGTTCTAGGGAGAGGAGAGCCAATACGACGAGGATGGGGTGTTCGAGTGTCTTCCTTGTGCCGAGGGTTGCGAATCCTGCGAGGACGATTCCCCGTGCGTGGTATCCTTGAATTGGCTGATGAGAACCGCGATTCTCATCCTGGAGTGCTGCGTCATCGCTTGTTTACCGGCGGTCGCCCTTTTCACTTGGAAATATGGAAACGTGAAGGCAAGTGGCAATATAATTTTTACAATAACGAATAGATTTTTCTTTTCTTTCTTTCTTTCTTTCTTTTTTTTTTTTATGATGAAATGATTTTAAAGCTCGAGGATTTATTATTATATAATTAAGGAGAGAGAAGAAGGCTGGAAGAAAAATGGTGTAGTCGCTTCGAAAAGAAATTCCATTAGCAAAATTTTTCTCGCAACGTATAGGATAGGTTCTTAGTTTTTATCGATTAAAGGTGGTTCGCCGAAGAATGATGGGGGTAGAATAAATTTTAACCAAAATATGGATTTTTATCACAATTCGTCCTCTCTTTATCTTCTCGATAAGCTATTCGCATGGAAAATAATCAAAGCTTCCGATTATCTCGATCTTAAAAGTAGATCTAGATCGTAGAGATTATCGATTTCGAATAAACAATTTTCAGTCCAGATATAAAATAATGAAAACACTCGATGCCATCCGCGTTTCAGCCAATTGTTCCCGTTGGAAAAAGTCGTCCCTCGAAGAAATTCTATCGAGGAGACTTGTTGGCCATCGTGAAAGAGGGCGTCTTTAATCCAATCTAACGAACTGCACCCCGTTCAGCGGAGCAGTTTAAAAACTCTTGACGAAAGAATCAGGGGCGAAAGTTGATCCATCGTTGGAAATTAATTAACTCGGTGCCGAGCTGCCTTTTCAAACCTGATTATTTTGCCGTTGGTGATCCGATCCGGCCGCTATTCCCTTCCAAATGCAAATTGCTTCTCTCTGAATTGCAAAATTGTGGTGCAATTTTCCATGTAAACCGAGATCGGCCGCCCCTGTCCTGCGCAGCCTTTGCAATGTCACAGGTAAAATTATGCAATTGTTCAAGTAACAAAAGTGTATTTATAAGAGTTGCAACGCTTTCCAATTAATTTGGAAACGTTTAAATATATCTTTTGATAAAGGAAAATTGTTTCAAACGTTTAAATTTTGTTGTTTGCAGTTTGAAATTTTTGCAGTGATCTGATTTTGCGAGTAAAATTAAGATTTTAAAGATTAAAAGTTGCTTTCCAATCGTTTGAAATGTATATTTTTTTTTAATGAAAGAACGTTTAAACTTTATTGTTAATATTCAAACTCTGCAATAATCTGATTTGAACGATGCAATTGTTCAAATGATAAATTCAGAGATTAAGAGTTGCAACGCTTTCCAATCATTTGGAATCACTGAAATATATATTTTAATAAAAGAACGTTTAACCTTTATTATTAATATTTAATCTCTGCAATAATCTGAATTGATATATTTATTTAATTCAAAATCATATTTGCAAATTATAAAAAGAAAAAAAAATCCATTAAGAAGGCACTTATCTTAAATAATATCTATCTTAAATAAGATGATAACGAAGACCAGATAATACAATGTATTTCCAGAAAGCATTAAATTACTTTCAAACGATTCTTTCAACATTGATATTAAAACTTTTAAATTGATTAAATCATCCATTCCACGATAAAGGATAAGTCAAAAAAAAAATAAAAACAATTATACCGTTTCTTTTCTTACCTTCATCCTTTCAATTATTCGTCCACTCCAATTCTATCCTCATCTCCCTCATTTTAACTCATTCCACTCTTCAATCCTCATATTATTATCCTCCAATATCAAATCTATAATTATATAAAGAAGACAAACTCTACCGAGTTCATCACATATATTCACACGAATATAATCAATCTGGACCAAGATCATTTTTCTTATCCCTCCTTCTTCGATTTATTATTTGCCCCATTGATGCTTTCCCACACTTTTAATCACACGGCTAACTGCCCATGTGGAATAGTGAAAGGAGAGAAAAAAAAAAAAACCAAGGTCGATCCTTCTATGGGGATAATGGGTAGGATTGGAGCGGATCAGAGAGAACAATCGGGGCCCCGAAAACGTTGAACTTCAACCTGTATTCTGTATTTCTGCCCGATAATGGAAACTCTTCGGCTAACGAATCCTGTCCTGCCCAATCATCCACCGTGATTAAAGGGAGAAAAAGCTTGGAAACGATGAATAACAGGCTGCTGTTTTCCTCCAACAGAGGAATTCTGTTGGTCCTCTTGATAATCGCTCGTTTCGAATTCGCATTTTTGGAAGATAATCGCGTCAGTTGGATTAAAATCTCGATCCGAGAAGTTGAGTCTGTCTAGTCGAATCGAGATCTTTCCAACTTTATCATGTTTGATCTATTGATTTTGAGATTATTTTTTTTTTTTTACAGGGGAAAGTAGAGGAAAGATGTAAGGAATCTGAGAAAATTTTAAGGGAGTAGTTTTGAATCATATGTGTGAAAAGGAAGTTGCAATGCAATGAATATATGAAAAAATGATGGGATAGTTAAGATAAAAAAGATATTGACAAGTTGAATTAAGCTTGAGGAAAAAAGATAAATAGATCAATTGGATCTTTACTCTTGATTTTGAGATTATTTTTTTTTAGGAAAAAGCTTGATTCTTGAGGAAAGATCTAAAGAATCTGAGAAAATTTTAGAGAGTAATTAGAGATATAATATTTTATGAAAAAAGTAAGAGTAAGAGTAATGAGGAAGATGAAATGATGAGATATTTAAGAAAGATGTACATCTAGCTTTTTCATCTTTACTGATTTTAAAATTATTTTTTTCAGGGAAAAGTGGAAGAAAGATGTAAAGAATCTGAGAAAATTTTAGGAAGTAATTAGATAGTGATATTTTGTTTTGAATGAAAAAAGTGAGAATAAGATATGAGGAAGATGAAATGATGAGATATTTAAAAAATGTGTAATATTTAAAAAATGTAGATCTAGCTTTTTCATCTTTACTGATTTTAAAATTTTTTTCAGGGAAAAGTGGAAGAAAGATGTAAAGAATCTGAGAAAATTTTAGGGAGTAGTTAGATAGTGATATAATATTTTGTTTTGCATGAAAAAAGTGAGAATAAGATATGAGAAAGATGACAAGATGAGATATTTAAAAAGGATGTAGATCTAGCTTTTTCATTTTTACTCTACTGATTTTAAAATTATTTCAAAGAAAAGTGGAAGAAAGATATAAAGAATCTGAGAAAATTTTAGGAAATAATTAGATAATGATATAATATTATGTTTTTGAAAAAAGTGAGAGTAAGATATTTGATGAAAAAGTTGCAAAGAGAAAATGATGAGATATTTAAAAAAGAAATAAATTTAATTTTTTCACCTTTATTCTACTAATTTTGAGATTACTTTTTTCAGGGAAAATTTGAAGAAAGATGTAAAGAATCTGAGAAAATTTTAGGGAGTAATTAGAGAGTAGTATTTGTGTTTTGGACTGTACGTGTAAAGAGGAAGTTACACATAAGACATTTACAACAAATATTTGCAAAAGAATGTAGAATGTAGCATGAATGGATGATCAAGAGGCGAAATATATAGGGAGAAATTTGTGAAATTAAAGATACAAATGCAGGGATTGGACGAATAAAATTTTAACGAATTCTAAATAAATTCTCAGGATAAATCAGGATGGCCTTAATCCATCAAGTCGGACGTAGAGAGAGGGTAACGGAATTAGCTTCCAATCTAAAAGACTATCGACATCGGCCACGGGTTGATAAATTCGCTTTAATTAACCGGAAACAAGCGGGAACCTAAGCTTCGAGGCAGTTTCTGGCAACTATCGAGTTGTTATGGGAATTTATTACGCGAATAGCCCAAAGACAGAATTGTTTCCATCGGTTTTACAAGTTTCCGCTAGCAAGTCAGCTGCTGATAAGATTTCGACAGATTATGAAACTCTCCAAGTAACTAATATACAAGTTTCACGTAATAATAGTAAACTTAACCTCGCCTGTCTAATGATCGGTTATTTCATCGTTGCTTAGATTTCGTTTTCTTTCGATTTAACTTTTCTTTTGACATCGAGCAAATGATCTAACGAAATATCAAGATCGAAGATAAATCAATAGGACTTACTTTTTATATTAATATTTTATAATAATAATATAGAAATATATAAAACAATCTAGAAAATGTGTCGATGAAATTTTCATTTTATTTCGTTATTGCATTATTCTCTTTGTTTATTGAACACCATTGTGAAAAACATTTCAATGCAACTTTCGTTTTAGAGAAGTCGATAAATATATTTTTGACATATTCATATTCGTTCAGAGAGAATGAATCTTATTTTTGATATTATTCTTACCATGTAACTACAAATCTAAGAAATTTAACAATTGTCTATTTTTACTTGTCTATTTTTTTTTTTCTTTATCCATCGAAACTCGTACAAATTGTTTTTTAAAGAACTATTTTTTTTTTTATATTTATTACAAATTCCATTAGCCGCGGAGAATATTTTTATTATGACTGAAACTTAAAACTTGTTTCAATGCCTGTTAATTGAAACATAGAAAAAAAATTGAAAACAAAATTGAAAACAAAATTGAAATAATTTCGAAGGAAATTGTAAAACGATTATAATATAATAAAATAATTGATTAAATAGTTCATCTAATTATTAATAAGTTATATAGTTTTAATCGATGTTAACGGATTTTCATACATTTAATTCTAATAAACCGTTATAAACATACGAAGAATACAATTAATCGTTAAAAATAATAGATAATCGCGCACGACGAATCAATCTTTCCTATTTCTATGCAACACAATATACATTGTCCTCTATCGTGCTGCATTCAATCGTTTCGTCGACGTTTCTGTTAAAAAAGATGAAATTTCAAGTTCGTTACAGTCGACTTGTCTACTCACGTGATACTTTTTCTGGGTCGTAAATTACACTCTCGAAAAATAATTTGTCGGGTGAGAGAGAGAGAGAGAAATATCCGGTTACAAATACCGTTCCTTACTTCACGAAATAACATATTTCCTCCTCAACGATTCGAAAAAAAAAAAAAATATTCTCCTTTTCAATTTCTCACTTCGCTTCTGAACCAATCTTCTTTCTCTCTTTCTCTAACTTTGTCTTTCTCTCTCTCGAATTATTCTTTACAATCGACGAAGAAGAAATTCCCTTTCGAAACTCTCCTGATTCCGTGATTCCACGACTGACTTCCGCCAACTCCGCCATTTATATTTTCGTCCCTCCCCCCTCGTCATCTTCTTTCGAGTCTTTCAAGTCTGGATGGATTCCCCCGTAATCTCCCGTGGAAAACTGGCCGTCGAAACTTTTCCTCGCGCTCGAAAGACTCCGGACGATGACCAACCTCGATTTTATAGAAAAGTTCTTTCCTCGTTGAAGATATTTTTTTTTCTTCTTTTTAATTTTTTCCCTCGAATAATAAAACGTGCTGCTCTTTCACTTCGAAATCTCTGATTTTCAATTGCAATGGATATATGTATATAAAAAATACGCTTTTGTTCGATAAAGACGTTTTAATTTCACGGGATATTAAGTTGGGTGATAATATCGGCGAAAGAACGACACGTAGAAATAACATCCGTTGAATTATTTCAATATCGATCTTTCTCTCTTTCTCTCTCTCTTTTTCCATGTTCGTTCTCGTTATTCTGTTTACCTCTTTTAAATAATTACACTGCGCATCAAATTGACATAGTATTGTATCGCGCACAGGCTGTCATATTTACACGAGAAGGGAAATTCAATTATTTTTGGCGCAAATCGATAATTAGGAATGCAAATAAAATTAATAATCAACGGCAGTTACAAAATGAATGCAAACAATTGAATTATGATTCGTTGAGTTATTCCTTGTTTCGATCATCGAGACTTTAGAAATGCGCGAAATACAAATTGTTGAAAAATAAAAAGAAAAAAAAAATTTTACCGATCGTCGATACGATCGTCGAAACGAAGTGAAATCGTGGCTAATTACCATCGACCGATAAATCGATCTCGCCGTTATATCCGCGATTATCGCTCCGCGACGTGTATAATCGCGTCGAAATATCGCTGTACAAAGGCCTATTAATCGAAATAACGTTTTCGAGATGATGTTGCGCATCCATCGAATCTGCAACGAGTTTGACCGCCGCTCCGCATCGCTGCGCGAAATGCAACAAGTTGCAGAATTCTAGTCTTTCTTTGATACGTGTACTCGTTCATCCGTGTAACGCCACGTACGAACGAGGTCCCGATTTTACTTGCATTGCAGAGACAGGAAAGAATTCAAGATTTAGAGAACGATTGTCCTTTCATGTTTTTTTTTTTTTTTTTTAAGACTTCGCATTTTTCAATTTTGCGAAAAATTAGAGAGAAAGAGAGAGAGAGAGAGATCGTTGCGGAGGAAGAAAAGGAGAAAAAGTAATTTTTGAAACAGCGTAAATTTTTATTCGTGGGAAGTAATATGAGGTATTCTGTTATATATTATATATAAAATTATGAAATTCTAATTTTAAATTCGTTTTAAAAATTGAAGATCGTGGTCAAGACGGAATAAATGTAATAAATTCTACATATAATGTAAGTGGAAATTTTTATGAAATATGAAAAATGGTAAATTTGAAATCCGAATGCGTTTTTTTTTTTTCTTATCTTTTTGAAACGGAAATTCTGAAAGGTAAAATATCCGCAGCGGAGAAAGGAACACACATATGATAAAATATTATAATTTTCACGAAAAATGAACGTGAGATTTTAATTTTAAGTTTGTCTCAGAAATGTCGATGAGAAAAGCGAAAATATTATAAATTCACGGGAGAACAACAAATTTTTGAAATTAATTTTAAAAAATTACTCGATAAATATAAATAATAACCAAAATTTCTTTGACTATAGTTTAAATATAATTTACATAGAAATAATAATTTTGTACAATTGTATGTATATAATTTTCTTAACATTTTATATTAATATTTAACTATAACAATTTGATTATTGTATTATTACATCATTTATTAATTTTCATAGAACAATATCAAGATCAATCAATATAAACATTTCTCTTTTCATTGAATAAATATGGATAAAAAGCAGATGTTTTCAAATACGATTAGATAATTAACAATAATATAAATGTACATATTTCAGCAGATTGAACAGAAGTAAATCTATTCAATTATCGATGTATTCCATTTGTCTGACTAATAACAGGGATATTCCACTTGATTAACCAATTATCGAGGCATTCTGCTATGAACTGATATGTTCTTTTTTTTTTTAATCGATAGTTAATTGATATATGCATAAATTATTCTTGAGTGATAAAGGAATTAATCTAAACTATAAAGAAGATTTAATTTAATATTCTTTTGTATTGTTTTTATATAATTATGAATTATTTAATTATAATAGGAGCAAAAGTTTTATAAATGTTATTTTTTAATTTTTTGTATTTCTTTGAAATGAAAAAGACCTTTGATAGATTTTATGGTAGTAACAGATGAAAAATTGACAATTATAATAATTTCTTGCTTTTCAGAAAAAAATAGGAAAAATTTGTTAAAAATTTTTTAAATTTATATATTTTAGAAGCATTAAATATAATACCATATATATATCGAGGTATTTTTATACAAAAATTTCAACAATTAATGAAACAAATTATCGGATTTAAATATCGGATGAAATTACACACGAATATGATAGAAACAATGAATATAATTCAAATCAATTTATCGTGTGTCGATGTAAATTGTAATACACTTTGATCGCAAAATAAATAAACCCTTCTCCTCCTCTTTACGAACGTTCGCACGCTTCTCGAATCCTACTTTCAAAATCCAAGTATGTAGACAAGTTTCTCGACAGATTCCAAAAAATTTATCATTCCTGTCGTCTCGAGTGTATCGTAAATGTGGGTCAATTTTTGGAGAGAGGGGGAGGAGAAAGGGGAAGAAAATTCACGAAAATATCGTTTCCAGCGAGCATACATAGGGAATAAATCGCGAGGGAACGTATAAAGGTGCGAGCCAGTTGCTGGAAATCGTGGATGCACGTACGGTTGCAAGGCTGTCAGGCGTGGGGCGTGAATGGAATAAACAGGCACGCGCAAAAGTTGGCCGGAAGCCATGCATCCCACTCGTGTACAGGTTATCTCTAAGATAGGTGGCTGACAACCGAGAAACCAGAAGATCCCGTGCGTGTAAAAATCCATCGAAAAAGCAGGGGAATACCATTTTTTTTCTTTTTCTTTCTTTTCCGTTTAACGTTTTCAATCTCCGAAGAAAATTGAAAATTCACTATGCGTATCCTATTCTCCGTGGCGGATAAGACGATATTTTATTTATGTAGCTACCTTTCTTTTTTTTCGATTAAATTATTAAAACGATTATTTGATTCGTGGTAGAATCACGTGACCGGTTATCAAATAAGGATTAAAATGATTCTTCGATAGATAATTCAACAAAATCAATTTTGTCAAAATTTCAATATTCTTAAATAATTGGAAAAAACACTCGAGAGATTCTTTTGTAACAAATTAAACGATATTTCTAATATATAAAATACTTAAAAAAACAAACTTATCTTGTAATAAATAAAATTCTCGATAAGAATTGAAATTAATTTTTTCCAAAATTACAAACAGAGAAGATCTGTTGATCTTTTCGATATATAATACAACGAAATTAATTTTATCAAAATTTCCACTAACTTTTTAATAATTATGAAAAAATACTCAAGATCTTTTTCTTTCACAATTCTAACCATCCACGAATCACGCTTCGGTTCGTCTCTCTATATAACATACAACTCCGCGGCGCAATAAATGTCGGTACATAAGCAGATCCACGTTACACGTTGCTTTAATTCAGTATCTCGTTTATATCGCAGCGGTTGTTGTGTCTCGCCGAGTTTCCGCTCTTCCGCCTGGTGAATCCGTGCCCCTCTCCTCCAATCGATCCGCCATATTGGATCTGAGTGTAACCGATTCACCCGCGCGCGAGAATCGTTCGTGCAAACTTCCTATATCGTCACCTTGATTGCATTTTAGTTACGTTTTTGTTGCGTTTTCGAGGCAATAAATCACCGTATCGCTCTCTGCATACACTGGCTACCGGGAAACGAACGATTTTTTCGGCAAAAATTTGCGCTGTTCCGTCTGTTCATCGAGAGAGGTTAGATTGGCGAGACTCGTTGGTCAATCTTGTTTTCGGATCTGTTGCAAAAGGAGATTCCATCGTCATTTTATAAGTATAAAGGTTGGAATAATAATGGATCGCAAGAGTGGAATTTATGGATGGACAGACGGATGGATAGTGTTTCACATTCGAGTCGTTGAAGTTTAAAGAGGCCAAGTGTAAAGTTGGAAACTAAAAAGTGGGAATCCGAATACAAGTAAATATTTCAGTAAGCTTTTCGAAGAGTGGACGTATACAGTGTGTTCTTGATGCTCGGTGAATCGAGGTCGAAGGTATCAATTGCAAAGTAAATTGGAAATTAGAGGACCGAGTTTTTAAATATTCGATAAGAAGAATACTCGATTGCTCGAACATTCAAACTTTAAATTAAAGATTTATCATACGTGGCTCGGATGATCTTTTGTTGTTATTAAATTGAACTTGAGAAATCAATTGTGAATTAATATCTGAACATCCAATTCTAGAACGGAAATTAGTTCTCAATTTAAAATTCCAATTCTTTATCAAAATCATATTCAACGTCATTCTGATCTACGATCGTTTGTGACTTGAATTTGGCTATTCGATATTCGGAAAGTAATTCCGTTTTTTCACACCAGTGTCGCTAATCGAAACTTATCCAGCCAACTTCATTCTAAATAGTGTTGTCGTTATATATTTCACGGTTTGTTTATAAGAAAAATTCGTTCGATTCTGTGTGCTCGTATTTTTCGCACGTGATGGCAAAAATGCGAGATCAAAAGGTGCATTTTCGGCGTTTTCGGCGAACAAATCAATATTTAAATTACTCTCGTAATTTAATAATATTCAACGATATTCGACGACGATTCTGTTTTTTATTTATTATTTAATTGTTTGATTGTATCGATTGTATTCGATTGTATCGAATGGAGAATAAATTTATAATCGCAATTGAAAAATCGCAATTGCATGGAATTGTGCTAAGAAGTTCATCAAACTGTAAATGAAAAGGTAAAATTCAATCTTTATTATTATTATTAAATTATAAGGAATTATTATTAACGAGATAATAAAGAAAGGGATAAATTATAATTTTAAAATTCGTATAATTTCGAGAAAGCTATTCTCTGCATCGACAATTCGAGTAATCACTCTGTAAGAACGGTATTTCACCTAGAGCTATTCCACGTCACAATAAACAGTTTTCACGAAGATAGATCTGTCGCGGTGGACCTTTATCGTACTCGTTCAATTCAATTTCTCCGTTCTAAGTCCGTTTATATTTCTTCTGAACATTCAGAGGATGCATAAAAGCTATTCTGGGAATACCACCGATATCACAAGCATTCACGCGCTTGAAAAATAATTGGTTTCCTCTGTTTTGTCGGAGCTCTGGATGTGATATATTCACGACAATCAAGTTTCTATGATGTAAAAGGATCCTATTTTCTTTATTATTATTTTTTTTTTTTTTTAGATATTTCTCTTCCACAACAAGATATGAAAGAGAGTATTATAGAACTATCTGCATATAAAGTGGAGTGGATACATATATCTGTAAATCAGTTATTGTGTCAAAAAATGTTATTTAATGAAATTATTAAAGAAATGGTTCGGAGTTGATTAAAATAAAGAATATAGAATAGGAAAGAATGTATTTAATAAATCAGATAGGAATGGAAAGTGACATCCAATTATATAAATTCAATACTAAGTCGAGCCTGACTAATCCTAGTCTTAAACCGAACTATGACCATCCATTTATAAAAAGAAACTCGAACAAAACAAAGTTAACTCGGCAAAAAATCAAATGCAATAAGGAATGAAACGATCAAAGTCAAGATTCGACAGGAATTAACAAAAATGAAAAGACAAAAACAATTTAATTAAACAACGCGTAATATAAAGAAAGAATGGGAAAATATTCCGAATTAACATCATCATGGTTGTACTTGAAAAGGGGAATTCCCGACTTATTTGTCTCCCATACTCGCATACTTGTTATTTCCACATTTTCCAGCTCTGGGAATAATCAAACTTTCCTAACTTATTGCAACTAGTGTATTACTTTCACGTACGTTGCATCTTTCAGTCCAAATCTTTCAGATTATTTAACGACGGTCGTAAGCACTTCCTCCCCCTCCTTCAAGATTTTCGAGAGCAGAAGAGAGAGAGAGAGAGAGAGAGAGAGAGAGAGAGAGAGAGAGAGAGAGTTTTGAGGAATGTAATTTAGTCGGCACGGTAGCAGTTTTAATGAGTTTCTTTGACGCTGAACTTGGCTAGGATTTTCCGGTCGCTTCGTCGTTGGAATTATTAAACCGGTTGTGACGCGTTACCGTCCGCGTTTAACAAGGATATCGCGATATGTTCGTCTGCACGGCAAGGAGGAGAAGAGAAGGGAGTTATATCGCCATGTTGGATGGATTAACCCTTTGCCGGCTCCTCTCGGTGACCATCGTCGAAAAGGTGAATTCAACAAGGGAAGGATCGTAAGGGTCGTAAAAGGGTCGAGCGAGAACCGTTTATTTCACTTGAGAGCGGCATACATACTGATGCGTTTAAATTGCGTTAATAGGTCGGAGCGATATCTTCCAGCAGTACGTCGTCTTTTCAGGGAGTGGCGCCCCCTGATCTGGGACGACTCTCGGCTTAACGCGAGCCAAAGCCCGGTCCAAAGCTGTGAATTTATAATCGTTCGAATGGGCCAGTTTCGATGTACTGCATTATAATCCAAATCTAAATCAGGAGCCACGTTTGTTACGCGATAATTAATGATAATTCGCCTATTCAATTCGAACACTGGATGTCTGAATGTTTGTTTTTTTTTTGTTTTTTCTTTCTCTTTTATCTTTTATCCGCCTGATCTTTTACTATCCGTAGATTTCTTTGTCTTGTCTTTTCTTTGTTGCTGTCCTGGTTTAAATATATATATATGTAGTTATATAGGATTCGAAAATTTGTTTATAATAACCCATAAAATTGTTTATGGGTTAGTTTTTCATATATATAGAAATTGTAATCTACTTGGAATATTTTTTCCCCTGTTTAAATCTAACCTATAAAATTGTTTTTTTTTTAGATTTTTCTTTAGATTCTCTGTAAATTTATATCAAATTGCATTACTGAAACCAAAAACTTTTCCACGATATCTAACCTATAACTTATAAAATTGTTTTCTTTAGATTTTTCGTGTTTTTATTGTTTAGATTTCCGAAAAATTCTTTGCAATATTGCAACCCATGAAATTTCCCTTCACCTTTTCTTTTTCCCTTGTAAATCTAATTTATACCAAATTCTATTACTGAAATTAAAAACTTTGTCTAACCTATAAAATTGTTTTCTTCAGATTTTCTTTTTGCAATTATTAGAATTTATATATTAACAATACTTTTCCACTTTAAATCCTACGTTACACGTAAAACTACATCATCAAGGATCAAAGATTCATCCATCATTACGATAGTCGAGTTTCAGATTATTTACGCTTGCGATTGCCGACAATCAATTTGATTCACTTACCGACCGTCGTCGTTTCGTGGCGCGCTTAAACGTTTTTCTTCCGCAGAGACAAATGGGTGGGGATAGAGCGGGGAACGAAGACAATTAAATAGGCGGTTTAATGGAACGGGCGAAACTGACCTCCTGATTCGACGATCACAAAGTGGTAATGAGACCGCACATACGGATCTTCGGCCCGTTGCCCATTAATGTAACAAGTTGCCATAGTTGTGACGGTTACTATCCCAAAAATTATTGCACAACTGAATCACGTAGGGACAATTGTGCTCAAGCCATTCGCGAATTGCGGAACACGTGCCAAACCGAGTCGAATTTTCTTCTTCTGAAAATTTTAGCTCGCTGCGCCGAGTCAGCAACGCGGGGGCTGCCGCTTTTTTCGGCCAATACAACGCATATATTATTCATGGTGCACGTGAGATTTTAGACCTGGTATCCGGCGAATTGCTATTCATCGAGCTCGCCAAATAATTGAATAAAAAAAAAATAATTCATTCCTATTATTGTAACATTATTGGATGGATTAATATTAGAAAGTAGATAAAATAATTGTATGAATGTGATCGATTATCGTAATTTTATATTGGAGTTATAATAATAATTATTATTACGTTGGAATTTTTGTTACAAAAAGCAATCTCTTTTTTCGATTCTAGAATCAGAATTTTTATTATTGATTTGAAATATTTTTTTTTTAAAAATTGATAAATAACGGATGAATAAAAAGAGATGATTCTCTCGAAGAATTATTACTTTCGAAGTTTAAACGAAATAAAATATAAATCGCATTCCGCGAAAAAATAAGAAATAAGAAATATTTAGATAGTTTCGAACGATAATGTGCATACAAGAAAAATAACGATAAGCACCTTACGAGACGGTGTCAAGTAAGAAATTTCTTGGAGAAACTTTTCACTGGAAGACTAGCGATATAAGCCGATACATAGTAAAACCTATTTTTCAGGAAGCATTAATACAACACGTCTACAAAATATTCCTATAAACCGAAAGAAACATTTTTAAATATTCTTTCATCAAAACTTTCACATCTTTGAGAAAAGAAATAAAGAAAGGGGAAAAAGTCATAAAATCGTAAATATTTCTTTCGCTTATATTTTTAAAATATTCTAAAATTAAAAAAAAAAAAACAATCGAAATAATTAAATCAATCGCAGGAGAATTCGTCGCAAGAAGAAGAGAATTGAATGAAAACCTAGGGGGTTGGGATTCAAGACTGTAAATTTGTTCATTTACAGTCTTGCTTCGCTCTTTCTTCGAAACGTCTTTAATGTAATTACAAAAGTAAGAAATAAGATGAATGCAAATCCACGACGTGGCTGGCTCAGTAATCTCGTGCCTGGTCGAATCTATTTTTTTTTTCTTTTTCAGTTTCGCAAGAAAAGGATTTACACGGGGAAAATTAGTCTGCCACTCTCCTGTGATTTAATGTTAGAAACTCTTTCGAGGGAGGGAGAAGAGGAGGGAGGTTTGGCATATCGCGTTTGCTTAATTACTATCGCTTTCTTCGATCGAGGCCAGCCAGTCAATCAGTCAGTCAGTCAATCTCACAGCTATCATATCACAAAAATATTCGAGAACAGGCGTCAAAGTTCTTCCAACTTGGATGACTTCGTTCCGTGATTTTTTTCTTCGATTCTCCAACGGCTTGGCCAGAACGATTTATGGGAAAGAAAAGTTTATTCAACGGGTTGAAAAGTTCGAGTAAATTCTTATTTACGAAGGGAAAAGTTGGAGGAAATCGTCGCCTGGTTGGAATAGCCAGTAGTATCGGGTAATATATCGTCAGGCATATTGTTATCGACGATATACGGTTGGAAAGATTGAAAACGGAGACAGTTTTCGTGAATATTGAAAAATAGATGGATAGTTTGGATTACTATACACTTTGTCGTTAATTGTTACAAATTTATCGGCAGAATAATGGTTGAATAAAAAAGATCATATAATTAATTCAGTTTAAATTAAATTTTAAGTAACAATAATTCGATATCGATGAAAGTATTAGTAAATAGTTCGTCGACAGATGTTTCTATAGATAGATTTTTTATTAGCAACGAAATAGCCGGCGAATTTATTCTGGAATAATTAATATTAATAAAAACTCGGTCCTCTAATTTCTACTTTGCTTTGCAATTGATACCTGATCTCGACCATCGAGCATCAAAGATACACATTCGCCTCTCGGTTTAGAACGAAGTTGGCTGGATAAAGTAGTGACACCTGGTGTGAAAAAACGAAATTACTTTCCGAACAAGCCATATCATATATTACTAGGGATATTTGGAAAATTACTCGGTGCACGTTCGATGCTCCATTACCGGCCGAGATAAAAATGTAATAGGATGGTGAGGGCGAGAAGAACCGGAAGAAAATGGAGTTGGAAGGGGCGAAGTGAAGCGAGGGGAGTTGTTAACGGGTGCTCCAAGTCGGGGAAGAACAGTGGAAGCAGCTCTGCGTGGAAAGCTCCCCTTCGGCTAATGATTTCTCCTGTATTCTTGCCCCGCCCCGCCCCGAAGGACACTCTTCTTAATTTTCCACCAACAGATCTCCACGCCCACGATTGCGTTAATTCTCCCTCACGATTTTTCCTCCTCGAGATCGTTCCCAAGATGGCTACCCAAATCCATAAAAACTCGATTCCAATTTTCTCTCTCGAGTGTGACTTTCAGGTTTAGAATTCTTTTTTTTTTTTTTTCAAAATTTTCAAGTGAATATTTATAACTTTTATACCTTCAATAAATGGATTCAATGAACGGACAATAAATAACGCCGAGAATAATTGCACAGGAGAAGGGAAGTTATTAAAAGATCTCATTTGTCGCGTTATATCGTGGTTTATACTACTATCGACGAGAAAGAAGGAGACGTATTAGTATTCTCGTTGTTTTTGTTTCAATTTGCAAATCAAATGTTTGCAAACGTTTTATCTTAATCATTGTATTTCGTCTGAAACTGAACTGACTGTTGACCATTGGAATAATTAACTCTTTAACTGCGGGTGGTTTATAAACCAAATAGTAAAATTATATAGCCAGAGGCGGGTGTGGTGCACAACAACACGTTAATTTTGATGTAAACATAGAATCTGAAGAATATATAATACGAATACTTCTTTAAATATATTTTGAAACAACTTGTGACAATTGTTAAAACCAAGAATAATTTTGAATCTATTATGATTTGTATTATGATTTGATATTAGTTAAAATATTTCTCTCTTTTTTTTTAGAGCTAAAAGTACCCAAAAGCAGTTGAATTAAAAGTTTCATATCCAAGTTTCGATATTTGATACGTGTTCATAGAAATTAATGAAAAATTTTTTCCTCTTAGAATCGTATTGGATTTCGAAGGAAGCGAAAATAAGACATTCTCTCGTGCAAGCTTCAAAATAAACACTCCTAACGGCGGTCGTTAGCCGAATAACAAGAAACGGGCACGGGGTCGATGGGGAATGGGAAGAAGACGGTGAAATATGCGAAAACCGAGACCCTTTTCTCCCTTCCCTCCCTTTCTTTCTTTTTTTTTTCTTTCGCCCCCCTCCCCGTAACGGAACAACCGTTTTGCCCGACACGACGAAACCACTAAGGGAAATTAAGAGCCGAGAGGGAAAAGAGAAGCGAGTCACGAGGCTTCTCTGACCTTCGACCAAAAAAAGAAAAAAAGAAAGGAAAAAACGTGGCCATTTTTCCCTGGAAAATGTCAGATCCCCGCTTGAAACGTCCGTTTTCGAATTAATTCTTGTCATAACGTTGCCAATCACCGCAGTTTCACAGTTTTGGAAATGATTTTTGAAAGGGCGACACGAGAAGAATTCAGATTTTTCACAGTGTTATTATTTAACGAAACATTTGGTTCGAAATTTCGTTCGATTGGTCGATTTTATCCTTATGGAAGATTGATTTTAGCACGATAAGAGGAAGAAATTTATCGAAAGATTTATCTAGATTTTTTTCTTCCTCGAATCGCTCGAATCGAAGAGAAATATTCCAAATCGTGTAATTTTTTTTTTTATGGTGAAATTAGTGCACGCTTTGTTATATGAAACGCTCTCTTTAAATAGAAAAAAGGGAAAATTTCTCGCGAGAGGGAAATATTTGAAAATCGTTAAAATAAAATTTTAATAAGATTAAATAGAGAAAGATGTTTCAAAACGAGAACAATTGTTTAAATCTTTTTATATTCGAAAACGTCGTCTGCCATTATATTCTCAAGACGATTTAATTTCTCTATATAACGTGAACAAATATAACACACGTGTGTTATTTTAGTTCTCCCAATGTTCAAAATTTCTTAAACTCTGTAAGATACAAAAACTTTCTTAAATAAAGTTTATCAAATCCTCCATAGATAGAAGCCACGTGTTATTTTATGAAATTTCTATTTCATTGAATTTTTCCCCACCAAATTTCATTATTAATCCTCTGACAAACGCAATAATAGAATATTCTCTCTAATAATAACTAACCTACTCACCTACTTCGCAAATATATAAAGGAAAATTGGGAAAAGAAATCCTATTCTCTTCTTCCCTCCTCCATTCTTTGAAATGTAACAATTCAATCCATGGGGATCTTTGGGTGTAAGTGTCAACGAAATCGAGTCAATTAAAAGAAGAAGAAGCTTCGAGGGCGTAACAATCTATTTGTAATCGAATCGAATTAAATTCAAGGTGATCGTGGCGAATACGATTTTCTTTTCTAACAGGCATGGAAATAATAATAAGTTTCCATCGTGAGAATTGTTTGGAAGATGATCATAAAGATAAAAATTGAACATTCGACCAAAGCTATTAATAAGGGATCAAGATTTGAGTGCCTTAAATATGATATGAACATCTGATATCTAACCCAGCCCTCTAATCCAGCCGTAATTTAGAAATCCTAGAAATCAGAATTATTATCACGCATGAATATGGAATACCCGATCTAACCTAATTCCAACCTTTTAGAATTTAGAAAGTCGGACGTAGACGTCTGCTCGTACGGATAACAAAGATTTCCAGATTATGTTTTCGTGAGAGAAGAATTCAGAAATTGGGATATAAATGAAGAATAAGATCTTATTATCAGTTCACATTTCGTATTTTGCCTGCAGGTTAAGTTTGACAGGGAGACAAAAAAGAAAGAAACATTGACATTCTCGAGAAATAGGATTTATCATCCGGGATCTCTGGCAATCTCCAGACGGTACGTGACTTATGAGTTATTCATAAGATTCAGAGAACATGCTCCTCGTATCTTCCACACCCTGGTGACAATCTGCTGCGAACCTCCAAAGTCCATGCATCAACCTCCCCAACCGTTCCCTGCATCGAGAAGCCTTTTCATGAGTTTTTTTTCCTTTCAAGGTTGGCCAATCATCAGTATTTTTTTCCTACAGAGAGAAAAACAAGCGTCTGTCCATCCCTCCCTCTTTTATCATCACAGGCTCAATGTGACGAGCACATGGAAGAATAGAAGTGTATCATTAAAAGCTCTTCTCGAGGGGCATCAAAGCTAGAGTGCAGAGTTCCTTTTGCAGGGAAATTTAAGGGAAGATTTTTATCCTGTTAAGTGATAATCCTTATTGGAGAATCATTTTATAGCAACTATCGAAGAATATTAATATCAGAGGGAAAGTTAATCAGAAGCAGGGATAAGAGAGAAAATGAAGAAGAGTAGAGATGTGTTGTTTATGTTTTCTATATAATTATCTGTTTTCTGTTATTAAAAGAGAGAAACCCGTCTATTTTCGCGAGATGTCTCTTAGAAGAAAGGAGGAAGAAATATATATATATATGTGTGTGTATGAAAGATGATGGAATAAAGCATATTTTGGATAAAAGGATAAAAATTAAAAAAATTGGGGGAGAAAGAGGTCGCGTTACCGCTAATGAAATACAAAATCCAAAAGCCTGCCAGGGAAGAGAAGAACGGGATTCAATCTGTATTAGCAACCCTCCACCCTTATTTCCCTCGAGGTTCGTTACAAAGCAGAAGCTCGATGATGCCGGTATATCCTTCCAATAAACGGAGCTATTCTCCTTAGTGGGCGGGATCTTTCCCCTTTTCTGCCAAAGGTTCTTCTGAAATCAACAGCCACCAACGCTGGCTTATCGATAAATTCACCGTGCATCCGCGAGAGAAATATTTCTAACGCGAATATTTCCGAGAGTTAATTACATCTTTTGCAGACATTGCGGTGTTTAATTAATTAATTAATTCGAGGTAAAATATTCGATTATTATTGCCCTCTAATCAATCATTTATGTCGATTGTTTAACTTTTTTAATTGTTATTTTATCCCAGAAGGATCAATATTTAAGTCGTTGCGAGTAAAGATTAATTTTTATCAATATATTTTATTATATTTTTTATTAATATTTAAGTCGAGAATAAAGAAAAATATATGCAAAAAATTAAAAAAAATAGAAGGGAATATGTTAGTTAATTTTTTCTAAAATTAAAATTTTTTTATCGATTGCCTAACTTTTAATTCTAATTTTTATTTTTCATTAATCAGAAAGATTAATTTTTATCACTATATTTTATTATATTTTTTTACTAATATAAGATTAATATTTAAGTCAGTACGAGTAGAGCTTGTATGCAAAAAATTAAAAAAAAATAGAAGAAAATATATTAGTTAATTTTTTCTAAAATAAAAAGTGACAATGAATAATTTTCTGGAAATTTTTCGGACGAGAGAAATAATACATCACAATATTAATTATATATCGCGATTAAAATATTCTCAAAATATAGACAATAATCCAACGTTAACGTATTAATAAAACTAATATTAATAATATTCGGTTCAATTGCGCAAAAGTAATTCGTCGCTCTACTCTATGTTGAAAACTTTTTTGGTTTCCACGAAAGAACGCGAGAAAAAAAAAAAAAAGAAAAAAAAAAAGATAAAGCTTATTTTCGTTTAATTTCCTTCGTCGATCTCGTGACTGATTTTTCGCAAAGACGGATATGAAAGAAGTAAAGTATCTATACTTTGTTAAAAATTGCTACGTTTCCAATATTTCACGGGTGGGCTGACTACAGACAGACACGTTCTACTGTAGCTGACGTAACTCTCTACATGACCGATCCAGCTAATTTTCTTGTATGTCCAGACGGGACAAGTTGATTTCAACGTTTTCCAAGGAACGTTTCATCGGATAAAGCATCGCGAAACTCGAAAAGAGAAAGGAATATTTCCGAATTTCTTTCTTTTTTTTTTTTCCAACCGATCGAAATATTATTTCTTTCGAATTGCATTCCGTGAAATCGATGGGCGCTGTTCAAACGTTCGGACTGCAAATATTTCCTGCCGTGGCAAATATTTAAACGTGGACAGTACACGTTACATGCGCGCGCTGTGTGTTCCTCCAATCGTTTCGAATTATACGCCGATTCATATTCGAGTATACTATAACGAGAACCATCCACTTGTCGATGGATCAAAATATTTACGAATAATCTCGTGAGAGTATATTAGTTGTTGAGTGATGTAATTAAAACTGCGGATATTTATGCGAATTACAATTTTTCTTTCGATAGTGAAATATATTATAGTTTTTTTTTTTTTTGATTTTTTGACAAGATTGAAAGGAGGTTGAAGCAGGTCTATGACATATTTCGTTGAAATTTTACGATTGTTGAGAATTTTCATCCTTGAATTTCATCTTTTCAATTTTTATTTTTATTAAAAAAAAACGTTTCGATGAAATTTTCGACGATAAAAATCAAGAATAATTACATCGTTACAATTGGTTTTTAAAAATATTAAAGGAAAAATATATACATACGTTTAATCTCAGTAATTTATAATATCGAGTAAAGATAAAATTGGAAAATAATTCATTTAATCGTTTCGTGGAAAAAAAAGTGATAAATTTACAGAATAGGATTTTATAGAATTAAAAAAGCGAGAAGTATAGTGAAATTTAAAATTCAAAAAGATAAAATTTTGCGATTTAAAACAAAAATTGTGTAAACGTTGAAACGATGAAATATTTTGTTTAAACGTTCGCCGTTCCGTGAAATTCATGGTCTCGGTCCATTAGAAAATGAAGCAAAGATGGAAAAATTACCGTGGGCGATAATATTTCGTCGAGAATATTACTGGAACTGCGAACAACAAGGGAAAATAGCGTTTCGAATGAAGGTAAGCCGTATTTATCGTTATTCATAGCTCTTATAGGAAAACTAAAGTGCGGGAACAAATGGGTTATCGCCATTTCTTTACTTTGAGGAAATGAACAGCGCTGAATGACACGTTAAAAGACGGGTTCTCGAAAAATATTTGAAGAAAGCATCGAATCGAATTTTCTTCTAGAAATTTCTTTTATTCCGAATGCGAAATCGAATTGAACGAATATTCATCGAAGGTCAAAATTTCGAGAAAAAGATCGAATCGAACTTTATTTTAGAATTTTATTTTAAAATACAAAATCGAATTGTATATTCATCGATCCATAATACGATTCTTGAAATTTCGATGGCAACTTTTGATGATACTTTCGAAAAATTTGATCCGAATACTTCGATATCTTTGAATTCTCTACACTTTTAATAAATATTGAACAGTCTCCGAATTTATTCGCATCGATTAATTAATATTATAATATTTGAATTCTGTAAAATTTTTTAATAATTAAAATCGAAAGTGGATTCGATACAAAGAATTAAATTTTCACTCATCTTATCTTATCGCGCAACTGTCTCGTTTAAATGCATTAAAGTTTTCTTTTACCACGACGACGCTGTTCGTGACGTTTTTTTTCGTGATCCACGCGTCAGAGGATTTCCTTTCCTCCTTCTTCATCTCGCGACAAGCGTTTCGCTTCCCTTTGAACGTTTTCCTTTGAGTGGCCGTTTTTTTTCTCTTCTTCTTCTTCTTTTTGGGCCGTCTACTTTATTTTATTCCAGCGTTACTCTTGTAACGCGAAACATTACGCGTTACGATCCGAAATTTCATTAAAGAGTTCCTTTTCATCTTACCCACCATCTACTACCTACTGATTAAATGCGTTTTCACCCTCTTCACGTTATGTTCAAAACCCATTTTTTTTTCATCGTGTCTCATTTAAATACGATTTTCTGTTCGTTTTAACCCCTCCTTTCCAACTTTTTATTTAACGAATTTTGTCCTCGCTTTTCCCCTTGCGGTTATATCTTATAGGGGAAATTCGATAAATTTTATCCCCCATTTTGTTTTTAACACCTCCCTCGCGAGGTATTCTATAAAATATTCCACAAATGTTGACAGATTTCTCTTCGTCCTAAAATTCTTCGTGTTGTTTGGATTTTGTAAATTTTCCACGCAACGGATAGTCGTAAAATCGGACAGACACCTGTAAATTTTAACGTTCTTGTAAACTGAATAATGCGGGAACAGAGACAAGTCCTCACATTTACTTGTCTATTTCAAAATGAAACTCTAATCTCTAACTTCCTCCAACAAGCAAAAATGTTCCCTCTCGCGAATGTGTATACGAGTTTCAACATTCTAATTTACATTCCCTTCCACACCGACACGCTACTCGTAATTACAGTGTTCATAACTAACCAATCTTCGCTCGCGAAACCTTTACAATTCTCCCGCATAACTCGCGCGAAACTTCATACTCGTTCAATTTCAAGGCTGAACTGGCTTCCCGTTTCTCCGACTGCATCATCGTCGCAACACAACAACAAGAATGAAACCGCGTTAAAATCAAGGCGAGATAAAAAATGCAATTTAATCCCCTCCTATTTTCACCGGATAAAATATAAAAATGTAAAATATCGCGACAAACTCGCCGAGTTTACCAAGATTCACGAATGAAGGAAGGATAAATGCTCGGGCACGCGCGAGACGAGGCGTGATGATACCACGTGGCACATGGATAAAAATGCTCGGTGACGTTCGAGCGGAGAGTGGTGGCAGGTTGCACGTGTCCCCTCTCCTCTCTCCCTTCTCCCCTCCACTTTTATTTCGCACGAGCGGCCAGTCGGTCGTAAAATGTTCAACCCGTGTCGCTCGCTTGTTCGCTCGCTCGTTCGCCGAGCGAAAGAAAGAGGGAGAGAACGAACTCTGTCGATTTCTCATTTTTATTGCGAATTCACTCCGTACGAAAGATATATGTGTATATATAGCTGCGTTTTTTTAGCCCCAGAGTAATGAGAGTACATTTATATATATATATATATATGTATGTATTATATATAAAAAGGAAGAGTGGGCTTCTTTTATTTATTTTTGTTTTTTTTTAGAATCGTAGGCGAGGATCCGGGCTATGGGTGACTGTGGTGGGCTCTCCCTTGGGAGTGAGGAAATTTTTTGCACTCCTTGGAGCGAGATAAGAGATAAGAGAGGGAGATTAGTGACTTGGGACCGGTTATCTTTGGCCGGCGGTTGCTTTGCGGTGAAAAAATTTTACCAATTTTTACGAATTTTGCCTCGTCGACGTGATTAATATTCGAATAAATATTTTGGTTTGTTCAGGTTAGAGAGTTTCACGAGATATTATATTGTTGTTGGTGCAATAAGAAAATAATTTTTCGGATATGGTTTTAGGCCATTAATATTTTTTTAAAGGGAATTATATATCTTTTTACCATGAATCTTCTGTTACAGATTTCATATTTATTCGAGTTAGAGAGTGTTTGTTTAGCAGATATTACTGTCTCGTTCTAATTCTTGTTATTCGTAATAAGAAAATAATTTTTTAGAGATAGGGATGAGGATGGTTTTGTATCATTAATATTTTTTAAAAGGGATCATATATATCTTTTCATCACTATTTTGTACAACTTGAAACATTTATTTTAGGAGATATTTCAATTTGAAGTTTGTAACATCAACAATCACTTTGCGTGTTTTTTTTGTAGAAATATATATATTTTTTTTTATATAGAAAATATCAAATTGTATCAATTGATAAATAATCTATGATTCTATTTCAAAAACATAGAAAAAAGAAACATATGTAAACACGATTTTTATACATCCTTTACATCTACAAAAAAAAACTACAGAATATTTTTTTGAAACTAACGTCAGAATACATATCTTTTTGAAACTATTTATATATAACTTTATGTGAAATATTTTGTACAAAATCTAAAACAAGAAAAAAACATACATACTCATGATTTTTATATATCCTTTACATTTACAAAAAAAAAATTAATAATATCAGAATATCTTTTTGAAATTATTCAACTTAATGCGACAAATTTTTTTTACTATCATGAAATCTGATAGATTTACAAAAACTAATATCAATATAAAGAACATTTTAGACTAATTTTAAAACAAGTCAAATAACTTCCAACAACAGAATATTTCTCTTTCGCTAAGCTGTAAATCCTGAGAAACGAGAAATCATTTCCAATCCACGAGTTCGATTAATCTGAATATTTCACTGTTTCGCATTTTCGAGCGATTTTCGTGTGACGATACTTTTTCCACTTCCCTCGTGCTCAACTTTGAAATTGAACCGAGGCTTACGAGCTATGATAAAATGAGAAGAGGGAGGGGAGAAGAACTTCACTCCCGAAACCATAGATGGCGGACGATATTAAGTTCAAAACGAGAGAGATGCTTATCCTTACGTCCTCGGCGCGGGTTCGATAAGAAGACGAGAGGGTTGAGAAATCTTGTCTTGGATTAAGAAGGGAAGGCAGCGTTCCCATTGTGTCTAGAAACTTGGGATCGACTGTTAGTTATTCCTCGTCGAATACAATTCGCCAACTTCCGATTTCGTATTTAATGAACCAGTCTAGAGTTTCGATAATGTGCCTATCTCTTGCGTAAATCTCACGGTAGAGAGAAGTAGAGTGAAACTACTCTTGGACAATTATAAAAATACATTGGATACTTCCACTATTTTGTCAAGTCTTTCGCCTCCACTTTTTAAACTGAATCGCTCGTCCACCAGTGGTTCTCAGTTGAGAAATTCAAGATTTGTTACAATTTTGTCTAGCGTATATGTATATTTTTCTTTTTCTTTTTTTTTTTACCCTTAATTTTAATGGTAATTTTTGTCGCAGGTGGTGAGAGCTGCAAGCCCAGTTCTTCTACGAGTCATTGTGCTTGGTGCGTTCTTCATATACTGCACCGTAAGTAGATAATTTTTATGTAGCTTTTGTTAAAACTGTAGAAAACATTTAACGAAAGATCAAAAGATTATTTAATAAAACTCTACATTTTGAACGTTTAGTATTAGGACGTAGAAATTTAAATTAAGACGTCTAAAATGAATCTAACTAAAAACTTAATCCAATTTATCTACGTACTTATTCTAACTTGAACATAACTTGAATAACCAAAATCTAATTTAATTGTCGAAGTTTAATCTAGATAATCTAATTGAGGCTTAATCGAAATTTAAATTAAACTTAATTCAAATTTAATAAAAAGTTAAATCCAAAAAAAAGATTAAAAAATTATAAAAGACATTATACATTAGAAAAGAATTATAATTTAAAACTCTATTAAAACTCGATGCCTTTAAATTCTCATGTTCCGATCCATTGAATTGAAAGATTTATAATCCAATAAACCTAACCTAAAATTTAACTTGAACCAATAATCTAATTCAATTGTCTAAACCTAATTGAAGTTTAATCGAAGTTTAAATTGAATTTAATTTAACCTCGATCTAATCCAAAGTTAAAATTGAAGAAAATAATTAAATGTAAAAAAAAAGTCGTACGATTTGAGAGCTGTTAAAACGGCAATCCGTTTAAATTCTCGTGTTCCGACCCATTGTTGGAACAATTGATAAGTTCGTTTGGAAACCCTTTATCCGGCAATTGAGCACACTTGCTCCTCGTTCGACCGTGAAACGGACGGCCTCTCCCGGCACAAAAATGGCGGGATAAAAGCGACGCCAGCGCCGCTGAACGAAAGTTAATCCAATCGTGGCGTGACGCGGCACGCGATTTCGCGTTTCTCTATGAAAAGTATTCTCTCGATTGGCAATCTATTGGCAATTATACCCACGCGATGCACCGTGAAACGAGAAAGAAAATTTTTCTGCCAAGTAAAAGAATGCGAGTATCGGGGAAATAAACTCGTTCTTTCTTTCTTCCCTTTTTTTTTTTTTCAAACTTTAGATTTTTTTTAACATTAACATCGATATTGGATCACGTGCAATCTCGTAATTTCTTTCACTTCCTTTGCAAAATTACTCGACCTTTATTCGAAGCAGCTTGTCATTTAGCTTCGTTTTCGTGTTTTAGATTCGTGATATTATTTTACGGTCGCGAAAAATTCTCGTATATTTTTAGTATCGATCGAGTTGAAATTTTACAAGACTGTGAATACAGATCATAGAGTCACATCTAACTCGTTTTAATTAATGGAACTCTCACTTCGAAGAGATGAAACCAACCTTCGAAATATTATTTTTAAATCGTAACTGGGAAGACAAAATATTTCGGTGCAGTTCGTTATCCTCCAAGTGAAGAATATTTGGAAAATTATATATTATATATAATATAAAAACTTGTTCGAAAATTAATCCAATAATACACGGACGCGATTCTAATTCGGGATCAAATTTTTCAAGATTTTCAAGTCGAGGAATTCGTTTTATACGAAGATATGTAATATATTTTCGCGACAAAAGAGTTCTAGGATCGGAGTTCCGTTATTTCGTTTGAATAAAATTTAAATAACGCGTCGAAAGGAAATTTTATACGATGCTTAATATTTTCGATCGAACATCGCGCATCCTGTTTCAAAAACTATGAATACGGTTTCCCATAATAAGACATCTGTTTCAACGATGAAGAAAATTCGTTTCCTCGATCAACAAGAATCCATCAGAGGGAAATTGAATTTCTCTGATGAATCCCAGGATGGAAGAGAGATGAATTATGGGAACGGAAATCAATTTCTTTGTTTCAGACGATAGTAATGTACCCCCGTCCAAACGTCATAACCTGTACGGTGCGTGTCTGGCTTCGGGAGATTGGATTTTCCCTCACTTACGGCGCTCTCATGCTCAAGACTTGGCGGTGAGTAAGTAGTGCAACGACGATAAAAGAAACATTATTTGATTTCCAACCACCAAAAGTAGCACGGCATCCAAAAATTTAGGATCCTGCTGAATTCAATTGAGTCGAGTGATGATTTCTCGAATAACGACGTGTCTATAAACAACAATATCGTTTCTCGTTATTGAAAATTTAAATTTCGAAATAGGAGGAGATAAACAGAAACTCAAACTCTCAGGAAGGAATCTCGTTGAAAAAGTTAAGTATCTTCTCTCCCAATTTCCCCCCAGGAAAGCCTCAAAGCAGCAGTTTCCTTATATTTTTTAACAGGGTTTCCCTGTACCCAATCTTCCTCTCAACTTAGAAATCCTTTTTCATACAATGGTTCGGCATACAGCATCGAGCCAATTTTCCTCGAGAATCTCTTCCAACGAGGAGAGTCCATCCATCCATCCCCCTTTATCCCTCCGTTCCGAAAAGAATCGAAAAGAGGATCATTTGAGAGGTGCATCGCCCCTTCTTCTTCCCCTTCCATGGATTTTCGAACCGATCAATCTCGATGATCGAAGAGAAAGGATAGACAACGGGGAGAGAGCGTGTGTCTCTTTTTTAATTTTTTCAGAAAATTTCTCTCCACACAGGGATCGATCCAGCAGAGTTTCGAGAACGGTCGCAGGATTTCCGCCCTCTTTCGACTCCGACTTCCTTTCTTTTCTCGTTTCGCAAGATTTTGTAAGCCTCCTTCTTTTCTTCTTAGTAAATTGCCCGAGTTTGGTTATTATGCCCCTTCAACTCTTTTATACTCTTTATACTTTTTGGCCGATTCCTCAAAAAAATGAAAAAAATAAAAACATTTTACCAAAATAACACTAGACGAGGTAATTTTAATTGTTTTTTAAATATACAAAAGTAAGAAAGTATTGTACAATTATCACAGAATTTCTAAAGTCTCAAAATTTATAAAACTTCATTATATTCGTCAACATCTTGAGAAATTGGAAGAAGTAGAAGGTTTATCCATATATTAGGGAAAGATTAGAAAAGTATGCTTGGAAAGAGACTGGAATAGCTGTCAAAATGAAATTAAACTTTCATCTTGCAGGACAAAAGAAATAGGAATAGAAATAAAAGCATAAAGTACACCTTTTATAATTGACAATGTAAGAAAAATGAAATGAAGATAATATGCGTTCTAATTTTAAATTACATTAAATGATATTCAAAAGATATTTTTTACTCTATTCGTTTTATTTTTATTTTGATGGTGTAATAAGCTATTCGATATCAGCACACAAATAAAAGTCTCGACAAAACGTTTAGCGTGATATGGGAGGATTCCTTCGAGAAACAAAGAAAGAGCTTCAGGATTCTGGGCTGTTTTGGATCTCGATAATTATCCACGAGGCCAAAGCTTTTCCATCGAAGAATCGTTGGGATTCATGGATCAACTACGTTCGTTTTTGGAATTTGACAGATATTCATCGAAATTTTCCATTCTTTTTTTTGGATTTTTATTCTGTAGGCAAAGATTCGTTTCGAATTTCGAATGGCAAAAATCAGGAGATAGGGAATAATGGATCAAAAGTCAACAGCAAGGAAGAATATTATATTCAATGAAGGAAATAATAGGGAATAATAGACGTGAGACTTTTATTTCTAAAGGATCTTAATTTATTTAGCTTAACTAGTTCAAATGGAAGTGGAGAATAAATTCAATTTTGACAAATTGGTCAGAAGGAAGAAAGAAATTTGTTAAAATTTGATTTTCAAATATTTATTAAGTAACAGCAAGAAAAGAATATATTTAATAAATAGGAATAAACTATGTTATATAGATGTGTGATTTTTGTTTCTAAAGTATCTTCTAAAGTATCTTAGCTTAATTGACTCAGAATGGAAGAACCGTCGAGAACGAATTGACGAGTCAGAAAGGTTAAGAAAATTTGTTAAGATTGGATTTTCAAATATTTATTATATTATCAGGCAATATATTGTGAAATGGATGAAGAAATGAATATATTTAATAAAGGTGGTTCGTGTCGATTCCTTCCACTACTCTGACTTCAATATAATGCTAAAAAAAGGAGCACAAAACGAATCCAGTGACACCTGATTGGCATACATAAATATACAAGATATGAGTCTCACCTTTACATATATAAACTCAATATTATATATTAAAAAATATATTATTATATTAAGAGTGTCAATATTGTTAGACGCATTAGTTTAGATTTTTCGATTCTGATAAAATAAACATCTTGTGTATTATTTCATATTTTATATATATATATATATATATATATATATATAAAATATGATATATATATATATATATTGCGTACTCGAATTTCTCATTCGCTTCCTCATCAACATTTTGACATCCGATTCACGAACGTAAATATACAAGATATGAATTCACACGTATAAATTCAACAAAAATTTTACCTATCCTGAAATTTGATACTTTTTTATCCACGAACAAAAAATTTCGATCGACACGAGATATCTCGTTTTAATGTTTTCTCCACTCATAGATCAATACTTCTCGACATTCATCTCGAGCACTATTCAAGTTTGCAAAGTAAATGATAATTAGTCGATTTAATTTTCTTCCTGTAATAGTTAAAACGTGAAAGAATCTAAATAAATATATAAAAAATATACAGTAATATTTAATAATGCTTGCATATACTTTTTTTCAGAACGCTCAAAAATATGTGCCACACTCATATTCCATACTGCAATTTCTATACTAGTATTTTCGTAACAGGTTTCGAAACTTGGAAATCTCGAACCGAAATTGTCCCTTTTAGCCGGCAAGTTTCTGCAATATCTGAACCGTATACTTTCCCCTGTGTTGTGTCGGAACTAACACAATTAACCGGGCCCGAAACTTGCTTGGTTAAACTTGGTCCAACAACCGGGGTCCAACTTTCTCTTTCTCTCTCTCTCCCCCCGCCTCCGTCCACGCCTCATTCGCCATCCGTGTTTCCGGCATTCTAATGTTATTTAGCGAACTTTGCAGCTTAATCGACAACGCGCAACTTCGCCGTCCCAAGTTCCAACTTATAATTAACGAAGCTCGATCGCCAGCTCATGCACAGCTCCGTTTGTTCGCCAAGGATTAATTAAGAGATTAAGAAATTCAAAATTTCATCTCGTTTCACACTCCTCCTCGAAAACAATCGTGAAGCCTGGTGAAAATTTCGAGATATCGAGAGAGAAATTATTCTGAAGAGATTTCGAATAAGTAAATCCTGTAAAAATTTCGAATAAAGTTATTTTTAATTATTAAAAAATGAATAATTATTCGTAATTATTATATTAATGGCATTAGAATTAATTGAGATTATTATTGTTTTTAATAAATTATTAAAGTAACTTTATTCTTAACATCAACTATTAAATTTTACCTGTTACTGGTTCTGGAATCCTTGAAACAATTTCTGACAGATCTTCAGTTTATAAGATCTATGTAATAATAAATATTTATGGCTTAGAGTTTTTTTTTTCTTTTGAATAATCTCTCCTTAATGTTCCAATGGGAGATGATACCTGAAAATTTTTTTCCAAATAGAGGAGTGAATAATTGGTTCAACAATTATAAGACCAATGATTTGATAGTTGAAATTAAGTATAAATTGCGAGTTATTATCGTTTAAAAAATAAAACAGATCAACGAAATATTTCTGTATCATTATATTATATATCATTAATTAAGGAACAGAATCGTCGAGAGTGTGATCGCGAGAGAAACCACCGTTTCGTTGGAAAACAAATTAAGAGGAAGCAAAGTTGTTGCAAAGTATCCTTTGAAGACTTTTAAATCAGTTTCATCCGACACGTCTTCAACTTTCTTCCACCTCACCTATTTAAAAATTCATCGATTCGTTACCTCGGACTATTTAGCCGTTTTTGTTTCACATCGAAGTTACGTCGATATTATTCCAGGATCGATTAATTTCCTTAAAAAACAAGGATAGAAGAAACTTCTATCGGGAAAGTTCCAGAGCGAAGCTTGTTCGTCCCAAGAATCGAGTGACAATAACTGGGTCAATCTAGGTGTACATATCATCCTTGTAATCGAACATCCTTAGCACAATCAAGATCAGGTTTCGTTTTTTTTCGATCCACGAATCGATTTAAAGAATCGATAAAGAAGGAGATTTACTTAAATCTTCGTCCAATGATAATGGCACAGGCTTGGATTCGATCAGGTTGAGAAACTGTTTTTGAAAACGATTCTGAAATCGATTTTTAACACTAGAACATTAAAATTAGTTATAAATCATAGGTATATACATACAAAAGTGACAAAAGTAGATGGTCATTGGAAATAATAAATAATTCTTTTATGTTTGACAAAAGCATTCGTGTATTTTTTTATAATTGCGAAAATATTTGGAACCGATCAATTTAACGCGTACTACTTTGTTAAGATGTATTATAATTAATAAAAATGATATTTGTTATGATTATATATAATTTTCAAGTTCGAAAAATGAAAGATCTATCTGTGCTTTTTAATCTCTGATTCGTTTTAAATTATATTAAAAAAAAATTTCTCTCAATTTTATACAGGATGTAAATTCATTAACATGCTTACCGTTCACCGGTAAACATATGACGTCAAATGGATTCCAAGATGACTAGTAAAAATCCACGAAAACTGCCTTTTCCAATTTGTCCGTGTCCTTACCTTTATTGTCATGAGTGCATCCTCTTACGGGAAGAGATTTTATTCCTAAAGAGATTTCATCCTTTGAGCATGCTCCGTTGACCAAGAAAACGGCCGAGCTACTAAATCTCAAGCACCCTTTTGCTTCTCGAGATGACATTGCTGTGGACTATTTAGAGACCGTTCGTGTTTTTCATCTCTTTTTGACGTTCGAATCACTTTATCGAACTCTTTCATTACATCTATTTAAGTGATAATTTAAAAACTTTGATCCGATTTGGTGAAATAAACTCATTTTTACACTGTTCTTCTCCCAACTTATGATTTAATCCTAGAATTAATGTTTATGTACAATATATACGCAATGTATAATATATATATCATTCGTGAATTATTTCAATTTCTATCTGTAATTATCAATCACAAGATCAGCATATTCCAATACTGTACACCCTACGTTAAATATTTTCTATCGAGATCAGTACATACGCAATCAAGAATTCCCTCATTTTCACATATATTATTTAAGAAAGTATTCGTAGCTATTGTCAAAGCATATGTTATAAACCGTGTGTCACAGATAAATAAGTAATTACACATTCACTTTCAAGCCATTAATGGTGATGAAAGCGTGTATAAACTGTATATTGATCGTTCTCTATTAATAATATATAATAAAATATAATGAAAGGTATAGAGTAGGAATAGAATTACCGCCAAAATCGATGATTTTCCTAATAATCACGTGTGTTGCTTTTTGAATCTCTAACCTTTCTATCAAAAGATCCGATTTTTATATGATACTGGCTCACACTCAAAATCGCTCAAAAAACACACACACAAAAAACACTCAATGTTCTCTAATCCTTTTGGTTGCAGGATATCGGTAATATTTCGGGTGAAATCGGCGAAAGCTGTGAAAATAACCGATGGCAGCCTTCTAAAACGGTTAGGCGTCATCGTAATGATATTCAGCGTATTTCTGAGCATTCGTACATTGGTGGCGCCACCTGTGGTAATAGTGGCGCGAACAGCGGATGATCTGAAAGCTTATCTGTGCCGAACAGATTGGTGGGATCACAGTTTCACCACACGTGAGTACTTTAAACGTTCGATTCAATTATTTGAAACGCGATTCTTTTATTTTTTTATTATTTTTTTTTTTTTTTTTTTTTGCTTTGATGGAATACGTTGATCACGCAATAGATCACGGAAATAGATTTAATCTACTCTTTGATGGATTGATTGGGATTAATTCAGCGTGAAATTACGAGAATGAATTTTAAAGTGGAGGAGATCAAACATGGATAGATTCTCTCGATGTTCTCTCGCACTTTGATGAGAAATTTCAGCTAAATTCCATTTAACTCCAACTACTATATTTTATCTTTTAATCAATTTAAGTAACCACGTAAAATTAAATTGAAAATTTACGTAATACACTAATAATTCGATTTGAATAATGTTTTTTTTTTTTTAAAGTAGAAATTAGTAGTAAATCAGAAAATTAAGAAAATTGAACTGGTTAAGCAAATTGAAGATAGGATAATTTTATAAAGAAACGAACAAAATTTTCTGAGAAAAGTAGATAGGTCATCGTTCTCTTTCAAAAGATAAATCAACAAATGTTAGTAAACCACGATAAATGGATGCTCTCGTTTGGAAATTGTTCCCCGCTATTGGCCGAAAGTTTGTGGTCCTGGTCTCATTATTAAAGGGAAATGGAAATTCTAAATGGTGAAATGCGACGAAAGAGATGCATAGAGTTTATAATATCGATTCTTCGAAAAGTTTTAAGCAAACCAATATGAAAAATGAATTTTCTTTTATCGGAATAATTCCTAAATTCCTAAATATAGAGGAATAATAAATCGATTTATTTGAAGGGAAAAAATTACAATATTTTTTTTATATATTTTGGAATGCCAAATGTGAGAATATCTCGAATCATCTGAAACGATAAAATTAGAATTGAGAAGAAAAAATCGAAATTAAAAGATTGATACAATTAAAATGTATCGTTATTATATTCAAAATAGATATTAATTTTCCACGTAACGTTTTTAAGTTTATAAGCTATTTATCGTTCTTCCATAACATTCCTTTACGAAAAATTAGCCTTCGTAAATCCAAAACGATTTACGAAGAAACTTAATTGGTTTAAAGACGACCATAGGAGAATTTTAATTAAAAGATTTTATCATTCAAAGAATCTCTGCTAAGTATTCACGGAGACCTAGCAATGCTCGATGAACGATAAATTTATTCGATCAACGATAATTATTCGTCTCCATACTTTTCTCGAGATTTTAAATGGAGATATCTTTTTTTTTTTTTTTCGAAGAAATACGATCGACCAAGTATGTTCGTTGGATAAAGATTCGGGTGATCCAGTGGATCTCTTTCGGGAATAACGCCAAAGTTTTAACAAGTAGAAGCTTCTTTCAATTCCTTCTCCTTTGGCCACGATCCAGCATAAAGTATTTCAAATTTAAGGAAGGAATTTTATTAACGTTTCCAATGGTATTTTGAAAAACTGAAAACAACATCCAGTTTTATCTTTTTAATAGAATTAAATCCAATTATTTATCTTTTTAATAGAAAAATTCATAGAATTGATAGAAGAAGTATTCAGAGAAATAATGTATAGATTGAATACATCGATTGAAGGGTTTAATCAACAATAAGGGATAGATATTGTTCTATCTTTCTCATATAACGAAGAATTTGCTTCGAAGAATTTTAGCAAGATTAAAGGATTAGCGTAGGAAAAGGGGGATGCTACAGTTAAGTTATGCAATTATGATAAGAATATGATATTATGAATTGTTTGATGAATAATTTAAAATAGAAATTTTACCCTTTAAAATTCGAAATTTTATTAACTTAGTAAAGAATTATATTTTCAAAAGAAAGTTTTCTTGCAAATACGAAGAAAAAATTTCCAATGTATATCCGAATTTTCCATTCTTTCTTAATTCTCAAAATTAAAGAATTAAAGGAATTTCAAAAGAAATTAAAATTGTTCCAAATTTATCCTTTATGTAATCAATTATCCAAATTTTCTTCCAATTCTTCAAAATCAAAACGGTAAAGAAATTCGAAAAAGCTTTCAAAAACTTTTCATCTTTCAATACGTTTTTCGAAAAAAAAAAAAAAAGAATTGCAAGCAATTTTAAATTTTATTCATCAACCCTTCAATTAAACGTATATTTGCTAACAAGATCGCTATAAAATGAATTTTATCGTCTGCATAATATTCTCTAATGTTATAACTCACCATCTGTCACACGCCTCTCTCAAAAAGCAAACCGCAAACTAATTCGATGTTTTGCCTGGCAAAGCTGTTTCTTCTTCAACCCCTTCTTCATCTGTCCTTCCTATCAGAAACGCAACGTTCGTATGCCGTTCGTTTTTCCTCGACTTTGAGAGACCACGAAAAAAAAGCCGTGGCTTCCTTTTTCGTTCTATTTACTGCTCATCGGATTATGGTCTGTTAACTCGAGTCGAATAAACAGTGAAGTATACGTTTCTCTCCGCAAGATGATTGAAAATCAAACGTCTGTTGATATTTTCTTCTTTTTTTTTTTTGATGGATTTTGGAATAATTTGAATTAAGGATAATTTAATTGGAAGTTGGGATCGATGAGAGGATTTCATTGGGATTAGAAATCGAATTTATTTCTTTTCTTCTCTTTCTTGTTAATTTCAAGAATTTTTTCTTTTTTCGAATTAGAAATTGGATTGTTGTAACGAATTTTTGATCAAAATCGAAATGTCTATTGATATTGCGTTTTTTTTTTTTTTTGATAGATTTACGACACGTGAAACATTTTTTGAAATTGAGATTACAGATCACGTGCATATATTTTTGAAATTAATTAAATTCGGCCTCTCTTCATTTTTTATGTTTTTTTTTGTGAGTTGATTTTTTGGATGGAATTGGGAAATGAAATTGAGATTACGTAGAGATTCAAAAGATTAAAAAAAAATAAATTTGACAATAAAATTTCATCGGGGAATTTAAAAAGAATGTTTCTGACGATGAAAGATTTTTTTTTTCTCGTCAGATTTTCATAGAATTGGAATATTAAAAAGTTCATGTGCCAGAAAATATAAGTAATTTATTTTACTTTAATTTAAAATTAAAATTCAAATTATTTTTTATTCAATATATTTCATATTTTATTCGTACAAATTATATTATTATTAATATTCATTCTAGAATTGACGATTAATTATTATTATTTAATGGATTAGAATATAAAAATTATTTAAAGAACGTAGTCTTTGCTGGATTACTTGCTTCAAATCTGGAGTAAATTTAAGATCAGAGAGATGAAATAGTAACTACATAGTACTTACTTTTCATTTCGTGATTAAATTGGATGTAATTTCTTATACCTTCCTGCTTGTTTCAACTTTTATTTGCAAAGAACCGTGTTTGAACTTTCCTTGGAATATATTTGGCTGGTGATATAACTTTGTCCGAATAACCATTCTACTTTTTTCCTTCCTCCTTTCTTTTCTCATTTCTAGAGATAATAATCTAACTTTTATTCATTTATAAAAATTTCTTTTCCTCGTTTTTCTTTATATTATTCGTATTTCTTTATATAATATCGTTACTATTGACTGAGGTTTTTAAAATGACAACATTCAATGACAATTTCAAGAATTCGACATTTTCAACATTTAAACAATGAAAAAAATTCGATCAATATTAAAAAAATCAATGTAAGATTTTTTTAAATTCTTTCAAAATTTCAAAAGAAATCATAAAAATTGTAAGATTCAAACATTCAGAAACAAAATACTGTTTAATATGTTTTGAATATTTCGAATATTTAAATTTGTTGAACTTCCAACTTTTCGAATTTGAATTTATAATTGATCCTTCACAGCTGTTTTAGCCGATTGTTTAAATTTAAATCGACATCCACCGAGTGGATTCACTTACATTCAACTTAACGAGTCCCCATAGTATCTCGCAATCTCTCTAGAATTCGAATGTCCCTTAGATATGCACAGTATCTTGTGGGATCTTGATTCGAAAATGCAAATTAGAACGTCATTGCTTGAAACCGATCGGATAACGCTCTGAAAAAACGAATTTAGTCGCTTGAAAAGAAGAGATGGGGCAGAGAATTCAAGATGATGATATAAAATGGCGGTCGTTAGATTCCTGTAGATAGATTCCTAACCTCTTCTTTCGAAAAAAAGAAAAATTTCTCTTTCCTTCCTTCTAATAATATTTATTATACTAATCGAAATGAAAATTTTAATAATTTTATAATTAATTTCAAATATTTTATTTATCAGGATCAATCAAATCAAGATAATTAAATTATTTTTAAATTTGTTAAAAATTTAATATCTTTAATTTTGATATTACAAGTATATTTGATAAAAACAAATCAATTAATGACGTTACAACAAATATTTAAATAGATCACACGTTTTATCATGTTTATCCAATTTAAGGATTCCTTTTTCAATAAATTTTGAGTTATTGGTGATAAGAACAAGCTAGTATAACAGTAGAACAGTATTTCATTCCTGATAACATTATTGACAATAAAATCCACAGCCAGATAGAAATCAATCCTATTCATAAAATTCTTCAGTCTAAAATTGTATAAACGTCTCTTTAATTAATCAGGTTGACAATCAAAAAATCATTTAAAAACATTAATTAATTTGCCTTCAATATTCTTTGTCAAAAGATCTAAAAATATAATTTATTTTTTTAATTTTAATGTTTTGTTTCTTAAACTAAAAATTATATCTATTTCTTTATGTATATTTTAAAATTGTTGCATTTTTATCGATAGAATTATGATATAAAATAAAATAAAAAAAAATAAGAAATCTTTAAAAATCAAAGTTAAACATTTTTTAAATCAATTATTCCACCGAATAATTGATCTAACGGAATAACCAACTGAGAAATTCCATATTTGAAATTGCCGCGGTTTATAAAAAGACGAAAAAAATATTTAATCGTCATCAAAGAAAATAAATTGCCATGAAAATACGAGCTTTGACCGACAAAGTTGTAAAAAAGTCGAAATCAAAAGTTTGCAATTCTCTTTTTTGAAACACCCGGTATAAGCAAAGCCGCCAATGAATGAACATGCCGCTGCGGTGAAAAAAAAAAAAAAATAAAATAAAATAAAACCTAAGCGGACAATTTCGCAAAGGCTGCTTTCGAGGTACAAAAATCACGGTTTAAATAAAAATTGCACTCGAGAAATTTTATTCTCATCGACCATTTTTTGATCCAGAATTTAAAAAAAAATGATTGGCAAAAATTCTAATTTCTCTAAAAATTATTAGAATAAAAATTTTAATTTTTACAAATTTTCACGATGCTCGTCGAATCATATTTTGTAATAAATATTTTCCCCAGAACAACAACAAAAATTCTTTAATTAACGCGATTCTGAAAAGCAAAAAGATTATTTCAGATATTAATCCTACGTAATATTTTGATGAAATTTTTTGAAAATTTTCCTTGGAAAGATAACTTCGAAAATTTCATCTGATTCGGTAATTAATTTAATTTAAATGGCTCTACTATGGTTCTCAAACAAAGATGTTCTCACGTACAGCTTAGCCAGAAGTTGCCTGTTTTTTTTCCACAGGTTTTTCTAAAGCCACATTTTCCGCGTGCGCATTAACGCGAGAGCTTTTTTGACGAGGAAAAACAACACTTTCTGAAGCTGCTTTTGTCACTGTTATTTTTTTTTTATCTTCGTTTTATTCATAATCTTCTTTTCTATCCCTTGCTTTTTCGGTTAAACAATAAATACAACTGTGACTGGACCACACTGGACAGAGATACACTTTACTCAATATCTGCCAGATAGAATTTTTTTCTGCAGATTATATTATAATCCTACACATTAGATTTATTGTACTGTAAATTTCCACAAGTTCAAATTCTATAATATCATTTTTAATATCGTGAAAGTTAGGTTTGTTTATTACGCGAATTTTATTTATAACTAAATGAAAAATGAAAATTTTATTTCGAATGGAATTATCAGCGTGAGCGATGAGAGAGTTTTATTTTAACGTTTTTTGGAAAATTACTTTAACGGAAGTCGATCATTTTCCTTTTTATTATGCAGTAGACGAACACATTCATTGTTGATGGATCGAAACGAAAAGGATTAAATTATACAATTGCGATGAATTTTTGTAATTACAAAACAGTTTTCTCCTCTGGAACATGATAACATAAAAAACGGCTCGTTTCCATTGCAATTTTTCTGTGTTATTAAAAGAAGAAAGAAAAATCATTTTATTTGTTTTTACAATAAAACAAAAATCAAAATCCGTATATAAATTCCACCATTATATCGTATAATGTATTTATAAACGAAGTTACAAGTGGATCTTTTAATTTAACTCGTTTGTTTCATGACGAGCAGTTTATTCACAACAATCCATATTTTTTTAAAAATCGAAAAATGTGAAATTTAAAAATTTATTATTTTATAAAGAATTTTTAAATTATCGTGTTTGATCAATAAACGAAGTGCATTTGATCAATAAACAAGTGTAAATAAAAATATCTCACTTTAATTCCAAAAAAAAAAAAGAAAAAAAGAATACAAAATAGAAAATTAGGAAAAACAGGAAAATTTATATTTTGATATAAGCTTCTCAAAATTTTTCCCTTATCTTCTCAAAAATGTGAACAATGCAAAGAGCAAAGATAATCTACAAAAAAAGAAAGATTAAAAATCTCCAAAAAAAAAAAAAGAAAAATGTAAACATTATTTCAACAAAATTAACGAAAAACTTTGGATAACGAAGAATGATATCTTATCTTTGTTGCTTCTTTTACTAAGAATCAAATTAGTTATACAGAACAATAACGGTTATTTCCTATTTTTTTTTTTATATATATATTTTATTATACGTTTTTAGTCATCATGTAAGCAATCCTCAAAGAGCTATTTGAAAGAAGTACAAACAGGAACAAAACAATACCTCTCAGACGTACGAAAATTCTTTCTTTATTTATTTCTACATTTATTTGTTCTTTACAAACTAATATATTGTTAAAAATATCTGTGTTTAAACGAATTTTCAAATTAATGAAATAACACATTCTTTGCAGAAATTACAAATCTTAATTAATTTTTCTTCTTACAAACACTTTTTGTAAAACGATGATTCCAGTGGCGTTAATAAAAAATTTTGTTCTCTTTGTTTTAGTCGAGGTTATGTTCCTCATATGGGGTATCAGACTGTGCATCGTGGTGAGAAAGACGCCGTCGGAGTTTAACGAGAGTCGATTCATCTCGATGGCCATTTACAACGAATTTTTATTGTCAGTCTTCCTCAACGTCTCTATGTAAGTATCCATTTAAAAAAGATCCAAAAAAAGACAGAACATTAACGCGCTAATTTCACAATTTCACATTTTTCATCCATCTAACCTCAACCTTTACTTCATTGATAAAAAGTACAATTATTGTAGAAAAGTAAACTTATCTTAAAATAGATACAAGTGAGTGATGAAAATTATTCGAAAGAATAAAACGAAGGGCGAATTAAAATTCATCAATTCTTTTTTTCTTTTATTTCATCCAAAAATTCTTTTCGATAATATATTTCGATAATCCCATTTATCGAAGTAAATTCAGAAGCATGCGCAGTGTCAAAAATACGTTCGTGTGACTTCGTGTTATAAACTTTGTAATTACAACGTGCGTATGTGTGTGTGTATATGTATAAAAAGAAAAAAAAATCAGCTGATTGATGGTATCACAGGACGACCTACATTAACGCACGCTGGGTTTCAAAGTAGAGAAGCCGAAATAAAACGCGGATACGCGCGAATACGTGTTAAAGCAAGATTAATAATAAAAATTTGCATTCGTTTTCATCGCATTTCGAGGGATTATTATAAAAGTTTATCGACGTTCGCCCCTATGCAAATTTTTCCGCGCGAAAAATTAATGGGATCCCGAGTCTTTCCCGATTATCTCAATTATTGTAATAATTCGAATAAAATATTCACCCATCAAACATGTGAATGTGAATGGACAGTGCATCGTACGCGACGCGATCGCACGAAACGTCATCGGATTTAATGCTCGTCGAATATTCTCTGTTCCGCGAAACTGGCAACATACGAATCGTTAATTTTAATAATGTATCCGCCCGCTCACGTCCGTGCCCGTGTCGTGAACTGGAGCAGAACACCGGAAGCTATTATGCCTCGATGCCACTGTACACGCCCCGCATAAATAATGTTAACCCGAAGAACCCGCACAACCTTTCGGAAACAAGTTTTTCGAATTAATCGAAATCAAACATTTTTCACGATTATCTTTTCCAACTTTGCCCTCTTTCTTATTCGTATATATTATATATTAGAAAATTTTATTTATTTAATTTATATTAATTTATATTATATTATTTTTATGAATTAGAAGAGAGGATGAAAAAAAGAAGAAATCGATATCGATGGAGGGAAAACAAAATAAGTGGAAAATTTAATTTATATTGTGAATTGGAAGAAGGAATGAAAAAAAGAAGAAATCGATATCGATCGAAGGAAATAAAATAAGTGGAATGAATTTCTTTTTTTTTTGAATTTTGAATATTATCGTTAAAGAGTGCTTTGTCTGCTGCCAATTTATATAAAAGGCGACGAATAACAGACGGAGAGAGGAATATTTAATTATGGGAAAGGAGGAGTGTTTAGTTGATAAACAAAAGATAGATCGTATAAACGGAGAGCCTGATTCGATCGAGAGCCCCGAATAATTCCGCGATAATTGGGATCCTGTTGTCAATGGTTGAAATTAATAATAATAGAATGAGGAGGGATGAAAAAAAGAATAGTAAAAAAGAAAGAAATCGACGTTTGAAATATACGTCTAAATTAAACAAGCTAATAAATTCTAGATAATTGTTTTTAATTCCATGAATTTTTGATTCGACGAGTTGAAAAAATGAGTCTGATCATGAAATAAATAATAAAATTTTATTATTATTATTATTATTATTATTATTCATTTTATTTTATTAATAACATCGACGGGTGCATCCCTGTACGTATTTTGCGCCTCCTGCACATCTTTGAAATTTAAGTCCCCAATTGAAAATGGAATGCAATAGAGATTTAATGAAGGAACAATGCAAAGGAGGAAAGCTCATTAAACGCTATTTCCACGTTCTTCGTGTCTTATCTTTATAAATTAATTTCTAAATAATCTTTGAATAATATTTATTCAAAAAAAAAATGGGCAAATGAGATCCATTCGTTGAAAGTGATGCTTTCGTTTGAAGAACTTGATTATAATTAATTGGCGCGGCACGCGAAAGCCACGAAGATGAAGGTGGCGCAATGTGAGCAGCCATCTGTATGATATTTTAACAAACCGCGAACAGATTCGAGAAATTCGTTCGTCTCTCAAAGAGAGGGAAGGGCGAGGGGAGAGGAGAAGATAAATTCTACCTCTTTGCACCGTGAAAGCCCATATGGTGGCTGTAAAACTTTCAGATAATTTACAACAGTTAGTATTTTATATATTGCGGTTCGCAATTCGTTGGAAAATAATAGTTGGACAATAAAGCAACCTGGACAACCACTAAAAATTGCTTTCTAAATATTAACAGCTATCAGGTTGTAACGCCATTGTGAAACGGAGGTAACCGTGGATATATCTGAAAGGAAAGATTTTATGATATTTATAGTTGTTTCTTGAGCGATAATGATCAAATGGTTTCTTTTTATAGCATAGCAGAAGGATTTGATACAAGATTAACAACGATTAGAACGTCAATGGATCTCAATTTGGAGTAAATCTGGAACATGGAATTATGTCTTGATTATAATATACACGTGTGAAGAAACAGTGCAGAAAGATTACCAAGATTGATAGAGAGAAGATTCTCTCCTTGGAATTGGAATTCCCTTGGTCGAACATTATATATTGACATCCAGTGTAAAGGAAATGCTCCTTGGAGCGGATATGCGATGATGTTAATGCAAATTATTCAGACATCTGAGATTAAGATTATGTATAATCTAATTATGTAAATCTGTAATGAATGTGAGGGAGCTGAAGAATGATTAATTGAGAAATGGGATTTAAGATAGGACAAGAATTAATTTTTAGTAAGCCAATAATTGAATGATAAATGAATAAACTTCTTTAATATTTATAAATGGTTCATACAGTTTCTTAAAATTAATTTATTTGATTCTCCAGTAAATATATTATTAAAGAATCAATTAATTTGAAAACAATCATAGATGCTGTAACATTGTTACCATGATTTTTAAAACATTTCTGATTATCTAAAAAAAAATGTGTTTAAAAAATACAATCTACAAATTTCAATATTAAAATTTTTCTACAAAAATTTATTCCTTTGTTAAGAAGTTTAAATCATTCAATTTCACAATCTAGTATAATATAATATATTTATACTTTTTTTTTACTTGTTTATTACAATTACATTATTTTTCTGTCCAATGATTTCATCTTATATCACGCTTATGCTATTATATTTATATCAATAGCAATGTTTTTCTATTAATCTATACTATTAACTTAGATATATATCTATACTTGATTGTCATACATTTGTGACACTAGTCTGACTATAACGTTATACTTGATATAATGCACATACACATACACACTACACAAGTGCCATCCAATTAGGATCTATATATTCTATAATAGACTCTTTCTCTCTATTTATTCTCTTGTTTTTCTTTTTCTTGTTATCCAGAATTTTTAACTCTCACTCCGCTCATCCTACAATGTGTATTGTGTATCTTTCCAAGAAGGAAAAACAGAGTAATTCTCTCGCAGAAATGGACGTCAGTTTATATCGAATCGAAATGTTTTATCAACTCTGAGGAAAAATACAATTCGTAGAATTTAACTTGGACCGTTAGAAGATGATTGTTCCCACTCCAAGAAATGTTCTTGGAAACGTGAGAAAATATACGAAAAATTAGATCAAAACTGTCGAAATCCGATTCCTTTCGCGAGTAGAAATATAATTTAAAAAAAAAAAGAATCCAATAAATTTCAAGAAATATTACGAAACATTTTAGTTAGGGAAAAAAAAAATAAAAGTATCAAAAAAATTTTACACGATTCACATAACCTGCTCGCGAAGTTTACGTCACTGGAGAAAAAATACATTCAAAGGGATGTTTCCGGTTACAGGTTGTTCTTGCAGTCACCAGCCAATCCGGATTTATTGTACGTGATATTTTTCTGTCACACCCAGCTCACGGTCACGTTGCTTCTCTGCCTCATATTCGGCAGCAAGGTAAGATCGAATCGATCCCTTTTTTTTCCCCCGTATTTTCATTCGCGTTTTCAAACGGTGCGCGACAAATGGCGGCCGGGGAGGGCGAATCCTAAAGGTTGCGGCTAACCCGTTGAAATTTATTTATCTCACGGCTTGCATATTGATCATTCGAAAGTAACGGCTGGCGCAACTTGTAAAATAGTTGTGTACGAACAGCCGTGGTCTAATTTATTTCCGGCCGATGTGGCGCCGATGAAAAATCGCCCTCCTCCTCATCCCCTCCCCATCTCTCTTTCCGCGTATTAAAATTGAAAGTCGTTTAACTTAAAGTCGAACTTTGAATATAAAACGCCTTTTCGAGTAGATGTTATCAATTCTCTTTCGCGAGAGCGAGGAAATGAGGGAAGGAAATTTCACAATGCGTGAACAATATAGTATTATGCAGAGGAAAAACATTTTCTTGTCGTTAAGAAAGAGAAAAAAGTTTATTTCTTGATAATAATAATTATAGAGAGATATAATAATATATATATTATTCTATTTTTATATTATATAGTTTATTTTCTATAAGCTAATTGATTATCGAATTGAAGCACCATTCCTTGTTAGGAACAATTGTAAACTACGGCGAATATATTAACTCGGAACAAAAGCAGTTTCTCGTAATTCTCTTCTTCCTAACCTAATATTCCTGACCGCTTAATTCGACGGATGAATGCTTTAGAGAGAAAATTATAGAGTTGTACAGCATCTAGAATGCTGTAAGCTCTGGTAAATTCAATATGAAATTCGTACAATTTAGTAACATCCAATGGTCAAAACTATACTTTATTGTACAGTTCTCGTGTCAATTTTCACTTCTGAAGATTTTTATCTTAACTCAAACGGAATGAAAGATGAACGAAAGGGGGAAAAAAAATAAAAAAAAATAACAATTTTTACTCAATATCTCATTATTTCATGTATTTCCTCGTAAAGAATTTTTATTAGCATAAAGAAAATTTTAAAATTAAACGTCCGAGATAGCGCCACGATCGACTTTGCCGAGAAATCGAGATAAATCGAAGCTTGCTGGTTGTTTGACGCAGGCCTACATGGTGTTCCGTAGTGGGGGCAAAGAGGACTCGAAACATTCTGGGGCCACTGGGAAATTTCTAGGGAAAAGTGGCCGTCCGCCGGGTACCAGCAATCAGACAAACTCGATATCTCTTCAGCAAGGAAACTTCACGGATGAAAGTGATGGAGCGACGGTAAGAGGATCTTTATCCACCGTTCTGTTAGATCTACATCCATTTTTAGGATAGATCTTCTTTCCTTGTCCGAGTATTCCTTATCACTCTGATGAAACAAATTTTTCTTCTCTGATTAATCAAAGGTCTGATCTTATTTGTGTTCTTAATACATTAAGGTTGTTAATATATCGAACACATTTGGAGGGTGGATTCTAGAGATCGAGATGATTACGAAAGTTAGGGTAGAAAAATTTATTTATTAATTAAATAAACGATTTAAATTTATTTATTAGAGACAAAGCTTAAATTGATTAGAAGTTAATAAGTAATAAGTAATAGAAGGAACTTGATTACAACAATTTTTCAATCTTTCATATTGTTGGGAGATACGTTTTACTACTGAGTCAAGGTGTGCCACACTGATGAATACATTGGAAACACGCAATTGGTCAATTTGAACACGAACGGACTGAAGTTTTCTAATTCATAAAATGTACTTCTTTTAAATTCACATCATGATTTATGATTTATATAAACCAACGAGAAGTGAGCTATTTAAAAATTAATAAAAATTAGTGAGAACCAAGGCAGTTTATATAAAAAAAAAACGTTATTAAGAACGAATATAATAAATTTAATCAAATTCTGAAAATATTATATATTTATAAGTAAATAAATATGATAGAGGAAAATGAGATAATATTGATCGTACTATCTAAAGTGGCTAATATATGTAATAAATTTAAGAAAAATACTGAAAATATACATTTATAACTAAATAAATATGATAGGGGAAAATAAGGTTAGGTTAATATTGATTGTACTATCTGAAGTTAGATTAACCATCTAAATTAACTTTAATCCTGCGCGATGCGATTGTGGAACTAAATATTACTTATATAGAAAAGCTTTATCTTTTCGTGAGTTAAGATTTTAGTCGATTGAATGTGAAATATGGAACTTTGAAATAAGGACACACGTGTGCTGCTTTACAATCGGTGAACGATTGAGGGGCAGGTAGAGGGCAGCAGCGTGCGATTTAAATTCCCATAGCGAATTCGAGTCACCGTCAAAATATGTCTTTAATGGCACGTTCGCGTGATTCTGTGTATGTACGTATATATGAATCTGGATATCGTTGCTCTTTTTCTCCTTTTTTTTTCTTTAACTCCTGTTCCATGTAACATAAATTCTCGTTAGATTTTCGTGATTGGATGAACTATAATAATGCAAGAACAGATAAGAGAATGAAACTTTAGAATGAAGCTGCTAAAAAATAGATCACGTTGAAAGAGTTTTAACTTTTTTTGATGATAACTTTCCAAATTATAAATAAATTTTGCTTTCATTTAATATATCGTTATTATATTGAATTAACTTAATTACATGTATTAGATACTTAGTAAATTTTATCCTGAATAAAATTTTGATACGTAGGTACATTATTGATAAGGGGAGCACGACAAATGAATTCGAAATTATATTATCGATCAATGCATCCTAATTTTACGTTGAAACGTGTCAGAATGCTTATTGACAATGAATATTTTCCTAATATTATATATTCGTCAAATAGTTGATAATGAGAGCCTAACATTTCCAATCTGAATCATTATTATACGATTCGTAAGCCTTTGATTCTGTTCATAATCAAATAAAACTCTCCAATCTCTAAATCCATAATTGCTATTCTGATCGAATAAATTTTCGTAGATTTCAATTTTCTATTTATAAAATTGTTAGAAATCAATAATGATATCGGGCATATAGATTGCCGTTAAAAATAATCGTTTTAATTTTACGGATTTTATAAATGGTAACCTTTTGAGAAATCCGCTTAACAAGCAGATTCTTCTAACGAAGTTTCCAAGAGACATTTAAAGAGGCTATGAAAGTTGTACTGATAAACCTAATACTTTCTATAAGCTTATTAAAAGACTGAATTCAGGGCAGGTTGTTTTGTCTGATATCATCGTTGGAAATTATGTGAAACTAAACGAAAACTTTTACGACTCCTTCTAAAAAGAAAGATTAATTTTTTTTATTAATCGTCATTTCATCAAAAATCGATCAATATACAATGTTATTATTATATTTAAAATCAGATAATTCATATGTATAAAAAAAATCATCTTACGATTTATTTTTCTTATATTTTTTTATTTTATTTATTATTATTATTTATTTTATTTCTCTTATATTAAATTATAGATCGAATTTTGACGAATATGATGTAAATATTGGATATAATATAACTAGTTAATTTTATTGAGTCTAATCCTTGAAAATATTTTATGAATATTAAGATTTCGAGAATTCAAATTGTTTTTTGAATGCAACGAAATTTAAAACGAATATGCATTAATTACCAGAGAAGAAAAAAATTCTTACTTGATTGAACTTGATTGCTAAGTGATATATGTTTAAAAGTGTGTGAAACTTCGAAAATTTCGTAAATTCAAATTATTGTCTTTTATAAATAATTGAATTATTTAACAAAGTTTTGAAATCTTATAAAATCTTAAATATTTAAGATATTATTTTACATGAGATATTTTCGAAAACAATCTAGTTTGAATCCTCATCGAATATTTGAAATCTTCAGATTCTTATACGTTTCTATTAAAAATTAATAATTCATAAACAAATGATTTATAATTGCGAATTCATCGAAGGTTAACCTAAAAAACGATTAAATCTAAAAATATTATTAGATATCTAGAAATTTTTGGATTTTCGCAAGTCTATGTTAAATATGACGATAAATTAGAAGAGTTTACACAACCGAGTAAATATTCATTGAAACTCAATGAAAACTCATACGAAAATCTTGAAAAATTCAATCCCAATGAAAAGAATCCAATTTCGATCCAATCTCCCCCCTTCCCTTCCAAAAAACAAGAAATTCCCAATTCAATACGCATATCACCATTTACGAATCAAGATAGAATTCATATTAAATTCGAACATAACCTATATATCATTCCGTAAGGAGTAAGGAATATTGAATTTAAAATTCCTCGAGAACATTGCCCTATATATAAATAACAATTACCGTGAAAATGGAAATGGAAATCAAAAATTTCCATTTCAAAGATTTCTTTTTCTTAACCTCGGATTGTTGGACTGCTATTGCTGGCCTACATAAAAAGGCGACGCGTAAAACGGGCTGCCTTTTCGATGAGTAAATGTCATCGGTGGGAGCAGAGGGAAGACGGGAAAAAATTGGCAAGACATCGTGGCAAAAAGTCAAGTGAATTCCGTCGACTTGAAAGCCACGGTTGGTGGCCGCTTTGACATTCGAGCACTGATTATAACCTGCTGTTTGACACGATCGTTTCGATGGAGTGATAGCTCCGGTGGATATAATTTCTGAAGCTCGTTTCACGGCTTGGATCACAGGCGTCGGGTGTGATATCGGGTTTCTCGGTTACAAAGATCCGTGGAGAGAAAGGAATTTTTTTTCTTTTTCTTTTTTTACTTAACCATGGAAGACGAAAAATTGCTCTTGAGAAAGACTTTCTGGCTCATCATCTTCCGCAAGGTTTCTCTTTTCTGAAATAAAAGCTCTCCTAGAGATAAAATTTTTCAGTCCTTTGTTCTTATGATATTTCTAACTTGTGTAAAAGACTTTTTTTTACCTATTAACAATTTTCAGTGATCATTATAAAAATATATATATTCTTGAATTTTTTAATTTCAATAATTAATTGGAAAAATTATTATTTCAGTTTTTTATTAATTAAGAAAAAATTTTTATTTCTCAACTTAAAAAAAAGAAAAGAAAATTATTAATTTCTTTCTCTAAAATAATACAAGGAATATTTCAATTGATAGTTCCACTATGAAGATACTATTCATATTATTTGATATTTCATATTGAAAATATCCTCATTATTGAAAAAGAATGGAATGCAAAAAATAAATTCTAATAAACATCACACCTTTGTTTGCATACCTTATTGAATGCTTTATTATTTTCCTTCCTGGCTAGGAAGATATAGCAAAATAAAAGACTATTGAGCCAGCTACCACTTGATCTTCCATTAATTGCGCCTCCCCTTTCATAGAACCGACTAATATGTTGTTATCGAACTCTACAGGTCAGGTTGGATGCTTCTCCTCTCAATCCTTAGTATACACGATATTAAATCCCTGCTTTTAGACAATCATCACGCTCCTTATATCTATCTCCTATATATAAGCTTTTCAAATTATGGTAAGAAAGTACGAATAAAAATAATAAAATTCTTTTTATATTTTTTAAAAATATAAATGATAAATAAACTGATATAAAAAAAATTCGAATATAGTAAAATTATTTTTGTTATCCTTATATTCTTATATTTTTATAAAAAATTAAACAAATATTCACATATCGTGAATATATTATGGATCTATTTTCGTGATATTTCGTTTATTTATATCTCTACTAATCTTTAGATTTACAATATTTTTTAAGAGTAATATAACACAAAGAAAGCTTTTTTTAAAGAAAATTTTGGACAAAGTTTTAAATTATCATATATTTTATTTCCTACAAGTCATCACCTGCAGGTAAAAATTTATTTAAGATTAATCACGTTTAGCTGCACTAGAAGGTCCCCATATATCGGCGTTCTATGCAGGCGAATACCGATTAATAGGCGTTGAACCGTCGAGATCCATTGTATGAAAAGCCGATTAATAGCCCACCATGCCGCGTTAATTACGATATCGACATCGGAAAATCAGATTTACCAATGATGCAGCTAAACTGGGAATAATGTCTTCTCTTCCTAAAACATCCAAACAAAAATTCAACAGAATTGTAAAATTTTAAAATTCTTGATTTGAACATTGATCAATAATTAAAACAAGAAGATATTTCTTATTTAATTTCTCGTTTGGTCCATTCTCATGCTTTCGTTTCTTTTTTTTTTTCTTTCTTTCTTTTCTGGAATGTTTCAGGAGGAATTCCGTCGATTCATTAATCAATTAGAAGTTTTGAAAGAAAAAAATGTTCTGCTTGGTAATCACCATTTAGTGAACAAACTTGCAGCGATGCAGGAAGCCGCAAATCGAGCCGAAACACAGGTGTCCACGATCCAGGCAATCTCCTCCAGTATGAGACTGAACGATCTTAATGGATCTACGACAATCGCCGAAACGGATGTTGGAAGTTCCTTAAAAAGCGATAGAAAAGGTAATAATCTATATTTATTACAAATATAATTTTAATTTTCACGACAAAAAAAATTATTATTATGTAAATCATGAACCGAACGAATCGAACCTAACCTCAAAATCTCACTGAACACCATATATTATAATATACTCAAATCACTCAAATCACTCAAATCACCATTCTCTATGCACCAATTAAATTCTCACAAATTTTCCATTCACAAAAAAGCAATCGCGCCACTCGATTTTTCCGTTCAATTAACAAAAATCTTCAGGCGAATCACGCATGACGTATGGATGAACAAACGTATGTCTAGGTGGGGAAATGAAAGGGGAGAAGAAATACGAGGCCTGCGTGGAAAAGAACGGAATTAGAGGCATGGATCAAGGCTCGTCCAAAGAAGGAGAAGCTCTTGTTTCCGTCGAAATGAAGAAACCAATGAGAACCAACGACGTTGCTGTCTCAACCTCTGGTAGGCCCGCCACGGAGGATATCGGAACGGAGACGAAACAGGAGGAGAAAAAAAGCGAGGTTAGAGAACGGGACAAAAGCAAGAGTAAATCCGGCCATGCGAGGACGCATGCTATAGTCATCAATTTGGATGATAAAAGCAGATTCTCTGAGGAAGTTACCGTGTAAAGAATTGGATTATTGTTATTTCTGTGAATCGTGAATTCAGTGAAAGTCTTCTTCTCTCCAGTTATCTTTGAATATAAAGAAATTTAAAATCGAATGACTGAAAATTTTGTTTTAAAATGTAAGTGCGTAAAGTTGAGAAATTTAGTGCTGGTGTGTTCGTGTTTCATTTCTCGTTTCGATCGTGTTTTCTTTTATTGCTGTTTTATAAAAATACGTTTTAAAAATGTTGATTAAAAGTTGAAGTGAAAATAAGATTCAATTCGATGGAAATAATTGCAGTGAGATGCCAATATGAGAAAAATTTTCTAGGATTTAATTTTTTTCATTTTCATGTTATAACTTTTTCTTTTCTTTTTCTTTTTCTGGTTCTTTATTTAAAAAAAAATAATTTCCTTCGTAAGTTTTAATCTAGATATAATATGATAACATGATTCTAGAACATTTCATTTCTCTTTATTAAATTTAATCTTAACATTTCAATATTAATGTTCTATGAAGAATATCTATCTTTTTTTTCGTTTAATTTTTTAATGATAAAAAATTAGATAAAAAATACAAATTTTAAATTCTTCGATTTTGTTGAGCTACATTTACATCACAGGAAATTTTTTGATTGAATAACCGAATTACTTCGTTCACTGTAAAACATAGTGTCCTATTAAATCGAAATTCTGATTCTTCACTCGAATTAGACTATTAATCGATCTGATTCTTCGAAAAGTTATCTAATGAACGTGACTTTCTATTAATTAAAACAGAGAAAAATTCCGTTTAATAATTTATTTTTTCAATTAAAATAAACAACATTAAGTCGAAATTTTCTTTATTTAAAATTCGTAAAAAGAAAGAAAATAATTAAATTTTTTTTTCTTTTTTTTCCCAAACTAACTTTTTCATTTTAAATTTAAAATTTTCTCTTGAATTAAACAAAAGTTTTAACCTCTATTTCATACGACATTGAAACAAGTTTAACAAACGTGCGAACTTTGTAAATACATATAAGTTAACGAACTGTGTGTGAGCACGAATATTTTAACGAACGTTTTAATTATTTAGTGCGTTAAAAGAAAATTGTGACAACGTGGATGACAAGCGACGTGAAAAAAAAAGGAAAGTGAAAAAACTATGTGTTTCATCAGTAAATTGAACTTTACCTCGAACGAAATAAAAAAGTTAAAAAAAAAGAACGTACAGATAAATTCTAATAAATTTGAGTCGATTATACGCAAAAGCAATTGCCTTTCCTTCGAAGTTTACAGCGAAAGAATACTCTAGAAAAGACAGAACTGGAATGAGAATTATTCAGATCTCCTGCTGGACATGATTTTATTTTCATTTTTTAAAGAAAAATGCGAGGAGTTGCCAGTTTTCGAAAACATGGAATCATAAATATGTTTGTTGGATATCTGCGAAAGTTTTTAGTTTTTTCAGGTTTAATTTACGAAAAAACAATGAGATGTTTTCAAAAATAATGAAGAAGATAATGGAAAGAATATACGTGCTGGAACGAAAAAATTTGCGAGAATATATTTTTTTCTGGATATTGTCATCGATAATCTGGATAAAAGAAATTTAATTTTGGGAATTTTAAAATAATCGAGTTATTTTTAGGTGAAAATTATTTATAAAAAGATATCATTCTTCGATTTTTTGATATTTTAATATATTGTCAACATCACGTTGTTAAAAATTTTATTTGCAATCGTTTATTAAAAAGTTATCAACAAAAGTTTTTTTTCGAAATAGTTTAGGTTAGTTTTGATCAAGTTTATAATTATAGATAATTGATGATCAAATTAAGACTAAAAATAGCCGACTACATTAAATTGGCTAACAGTTAAATGAGTTTTTAATTTGATTTTAATTTGAAGTGAATTAATATAAATTAATTTGATATTAAACAAAAATATATTTAATTTTTTGCTTCATAGCTAAGTTTGAGTTAGCTTAGATTAATAACTTTTTAATAAATTTAATCTAATCTAACTTAAACTTTTTTTGTTAACAACTTTTTTAATAAACCAATATATAAAACTTTCACAATAATATTCATAATCAGTATGATGATTTTGACAAGTAAAAAGTTATAAAAATCAGAAGATATCTTTGTTGTAAATATTTATCCAAAATTATTTTTTATACTATTTGTTTATTTTAATTATCATTAGAATACGAAAAATGATGAATTGCGTAATGAATGAAATAATATACATGTTAAATTTTTTCGGACAAAAGCGCTTAAATCTAACCTTATTTGATCGATGAATATTTCTATTTACTCTCTACGAAAAAAATTTTCTGTATTTTATCTTCGAGTCGATTTTATGATGATTTTTAAGACCGTGTTTATTTATTTATTTTGCCGAACACACATGAAATTCTATTTGGGATACACTGAGAAATTCCGGCACGAAAGTGATGAATCGAACCTCGCGAACAAGCTTTCTACAAATATCGTTGTAGCCGCTTATCCGAAGTCTTCTGCCGTAAGAATTAAGTCGATTTGTAAATAAAATTGCTAATATATAAAAGGAATTAATTACGAAAAATACGGAACCGTTCCAAATATGCAAATGATCGCATACGTATAATTATAATGTAAAATCGACGAAAAATTTGAAAGCAATCGATTTAATATTTTTCAATAAATTTTACATTTTTCTTTGTAAAATTTGCAATAAATAACCATAAATCAAACAATATTAAAAATTTAAAAAATTAAAATTTTATATAAAATAATTTTTTATTTATTTGTCATATAAGATAAAAATTCAATCAAATATCATTATCCATATGTTATTTCTTTTATCGAGTAAAATACGTTATAAATTTGTATAAAAATTTAAAAGGAGGTACATTTATTATTATTCAAAAAATTCGTTTTCAAACTTTTCGTCAATTTCATTCGGTGGATTACGATCGAAGCAGCACGAGTTATGAATCGAGGAAACGATCCACCTGCGTTCTCTTTCTCTTTCTCTTCTCATATCAAGCCGAACGATTGTAAATACGTTTGTAAATAAATACGCGCCAAAAACGAGTTTGCCACTAGATAAATTGCGATCGATTTTCATTGTTACGAGATCGCGAGATTTAGCTAATTATCGAATTCGTTAAATTATAATCACGTGATAAAAATGAAAATTTTTCAGGCGAATCGAAGAAAAAAATGGCGAGGTTAGGAAAAGAATTATCGATCCGAGTTTATTGTTTGTGAAATTAATTTATTTTTTGAGTTCTATTATTTCGAAGAAAAGATAAATTTTGGACAATAGTATGTTTCGAATAAATTACTTTTTATCTAAGGATTTTTTTCGCGCATCACTTCGCCATAAGTGGATTCCATCTGAAAAATAAAATTTAATTTTAGCGCTATACATGAATTATTTTGAAATGAATAAAATTCTTCTTGTTTAATTATTTGTGTTTATTTTTCCAAAGAAATAGATTCCTTCGACGATTGGATAAAATTGTTATCATACCTTGATTATTTATATCAATTTATCGATATATAAAAATATTTATAAGATTAGTTATTGAATTAAAAAAATTATTAATTTTTCAAATACCTTTTATTTAATATTTCATTTAACGTTTTATTTAATTATTATTATACAGAAGAATATAATTCTATAAAAAAAATTAATAAAAGTTTAATAATAAAATAGATTAAATTTTAATAACATGTTATTCTAACAATTTCAAATGGCAATTTGGTTTATGAATTATATCTGGTTTGATACTACGTAATGAAACTCTGATCCTCTTCACGATAACAGTAATTTAATTGATTTCCTATCTTCCGAAACCGAAGCATTAATTTGTTCGAGTCGTATCGATTAAACGTCACTTCGATACGCGAAGCTTCATCAGTGAAATTTCCTTTGAAACCATCCACGGTATATCCTATATAGTTTCGTTATCTCGTCAGGATATTGCTTCTCTGACTCGCCATTGTAGCTCCCGCCGTTTCTCGAAACCCAATACGTCCGTTTCGTTTCATTTTACGTGCTCTCATCTCGTTTAATCGAAAAGAAATTTGGTTGAAATTTTTCTGCAATAATTCGTTGAATGTAAAACAGATCTATAAATTAAAAAAAAAAAAATTACTATACTTTTAGTGATATTTTATAGTGATTCTTAGACTAATACCACCAGATAGCGCTTAATATTCGAATTTCTACTTTATCGATAACAGTTCTTATTATTATTATTTTTTAATCCTTACTTCACGCAAGTATAAGTCTTTTTGTCAATTGTTCGTCAATTATTATTTTACTCGAAAAAAGATAAGATTGTAATAATTCGAATAATACTAATGATTTCTTCGTTTAATTGGATTTAAATTAAGTTATAAACTGTTACTCGGATCGGTAAACTTTATTTGGGGTGACGATTAATCGCCACGATGATTAAACTAATCACGACAAGGGTCTAGGCACTTTTCCGGGTTGCACGTGCTGTCTGCGCCGCGAGACGATGATTGATCACCCCCACGATAGTTGGTTATCGGGCCAATCGTCGATCACAATCGTCAAGCGACTTCGACACGGCCGTTCATTGACGCCACGCTGACACGAGACTCTACTTATCACGTAAATCTTTTAATTATGCATATCGGTCCATGACATCAATCCTTTCGGGAGAAAACTCCTAATAGAGATTATATAAATTGAACGAATTTTGAAGTTAAAATTCGAGTAATCACGAATATATAAAGAAATGATTATTTCGATTGAGTATATATTTTGTATATTTTATAAATGGTTATTATATTTATACTCTAACGAAAATTGTCTTTCGCAGAAAAAATTTTCGATGTTAGAAACGGAAAATTTTATTTGGCACAAGATTCAGTTTTTCCAATGAAAAATATTGGATTTAAATTAAGGAGGTGATCGAGGAGTCACGAAAATATTCAAATCTTAATTCTTTCAATTTGTTTCAACAAATTCTTTTTCGTAAGATTAAATGAATCTCTCAGTTGTTTTTTCTCCCAAAGGATGTGAAAGGATCATGTAATTCTTATGATAAGAAACACCGTAGGTATAATCGAATATCAGCAATATCGCTTTCTTGATTAAATCAACGCGACATTGTATTAACGACGAGTTATTTGGACAAGAAAAAAAAAAGAACATAACCTCTGTACATAATTAAATGTCAAGTGGAGGAGCAAATCTGCGTTGTGTCATAACCTCTCCCTTTTTCTTTGTAATATATATATATATTTATATTTAATATTGGAAATTTACATTAATCGTGTATTATACATTTTTTATAATTTTCTTTTTCTTTATCCTCGAATGATAAAGATTTTTATTGCACACGATTGATCGATGATCACCGAATCATGTATATGATAGGTAAATAGGTTAAGTTTGATTTATAGTTTTGTAACGATATATTTTAATAGTAGAAAAAACTCATAAATTTGTACAAACTCTATTTAATTTTAGTTATTTAAATTAGTTTTATTTTATTCTTAACCAAACGTAAATCAGATTATGCTTGGATTAAATTAAAATTGTATTCGAATAATTTTCAAAGTACACTAAATTTCGCGTTAAATTTAAGTTACATACATCATTTTATGAAATTAACTTCCATAATTCGATTTGTGTTTAATTTGCATCAAATTTAGATTAGATTTGGATCATATGTAAAATTTCTTTTGAGTAACATTCAATAGTGCAGATATTTAGACATTATAAATATGTTCTAAATACAGACTCGAATTAGAATTACATTAATAAATACAGATTAAACCAAGATTAAATTTGAATTAATTTCAATTATCTTTTCCAGATCCAAATCCAGATTCAGAAACAGTCCTAACTTATCCTACATTAATCATAATGTAATTCGTTTAAGATTAATTATTCCTTTTAAAATATTCAATACATATATATACATATATATGTATATGTATATCGAATAAAATGAAAATCGATGAAGAAATTCTTATTACAATAATAATACAATAATACAATAATAATTGTAATAATAAACTTTCTCAAAGTAATTATAATATTCATTGAAGTCAGTAAAGCGTAAGCACGTCGTGGAAAGGTCTTAACGATATCGAACGTTATAGAAGTTCAACGATTTCGTCCCACTTTCACAGGGGGAGGCATAAATTATAAATTATTAAACAACTTTTAAAGCGCCTCCAACGTTTTCGAAATTGTTTAAATTTTATTTCAATCGCCTTCCAGCGTCAAGACTTTGTTATTAATATCACTCTGCAATTCCACCATTCCAATCTTTTTTTCGTAAGTTTTCTTCCCTCTCCTTTCCTCCTCGAAGTTAAGATCCCGCTTAATCCTTCGAATCCGCCTCGATTCTTCTCTTCTGCGAACAAAGGGAAAGCGAGGGTTGAAAAAAAAAAAAAGAAAAAAGCATTCGTATCCCGTCCATTTGCGAAGGAATTCCATCGTTATCGCGCTTTTTACTCACAGTTGTATCAAACCTGTTTCCCGCCTCGCAACAGTTTCCAAAGTTTTTCGACTCCTTCCATTCGAACTCGAGAAACGCTTTTGACACACTTTTGAGGTGAAAGAAACGCGCTCGAAGAACGAATTTATCCACTCGGTTCTCGCCAATAATTATCCGTTACGTGTTTCCACAAATCGTTCGTATAACGAAGCAAATAAATCCATTTGTATTGTGCTCGTAACATAATTTTTTGACGCTTTTTTATCTTCCGATATCCTCTTACAAAAGTTGATTATTTTTATAAGACGTCCCTCTTGTCCGTAAACGTGTTTCGACTGAAATAAAAATAGATAAAATTAATGGAAATTCGCGTATTTGTTTTCTTCGTTTCTTTATAAAAAAAAAAAAAGAAGAAGAAGAAGAGAAAAATATTCATCGTGTCTTGGATTTTTACGCTCTCGGTCTCTTTGCAAAGGCAATCCAGCATTATTGAACATCCGTTCGATGTTGAGCAACGTTATTAAACTTCAAATCTAGCGGGAACAGAGGCCAACAAGCGAACTATCGATATATCCTGATTAATATCGCATTTAGCTTATCGAGACGCATCATGCCGCCATTACAGGTTGCATTAAAATTGATTATGCAAACTGGAGGTGCGTTTCCGGCGCTGATTCAATAAACAGGAGAATCTATACGTTGTTAGCACGATGTGGAATTAAACGGGAGAGATGTTTCACTTTCGTCTGCTTGAATCGAATGATCGATTAATATTCGATTCATCGTGAATGTAGAGATACCACGATTCCAAGATTTCGACGACATTAAAAATAATCTCTGTAACCATCCACTCTTATTATAAAATTTCACTTTTGTAACTTTTGCTAATAAAGTTAAAACAAAGCTAATTCACGCTAATTAAAAATTACTTTTTATTTTATTATTATAAATAAGGAGAATGATCAAAATTATTAAAGTCGTTATTAACAAGATTTTTCGATAACGGTCAACAAATATTGCTTTGTCTCTGCTCGCCCAATAAGACGGCCAAAGGAGTTTATGGGGAGTTTGTAGACACAGAGAGCTAGCAATTAGTACTTCCGATATTCTCGTCCATCGCTCCTCAATCGCTATTGGGTTCTCGACCAATCACCGCTCGTTCGCGTGTAAACGCGTTTGTATCGTGAAATTAGTGGAAATTAGTCGTCTGATATATATATATAGGATCTTTGTATCCTTGATATTGATACGCGTCGAGCTCGTATCGTGATAATTGGATAAAATGTGAGTTGACGAGAAACGTGGATTTTTAAATTAAAAGCTTGATATTAAATGAATATTTTTTGTCCAATGAACATACGTCCGATCTAGATCCGTTCTCTGGTTATAAAGATTCGAAATTGTGAAAGCTAGGCGCCTGGTAGCGAGCAACCTGTCCGGTGCGCGTGCTGCGATGCAATAGAGATGGAGAATAAAGATTACGTAACGAATGAATTAATTCACTCTTACCAATTTTAGCTAGTATTCGCCGCTAATTAGCCTCTCGTTACTTACATTGTTTAACATGTATGTTGAATTTCTTCTTTTTGTGTAAAATTTATGCCTCGATTCTTTTTCTTTGCTTACAATGGAGAACAATAATTAAAAAAAAAAACTCGAACAGAATTAACTAATTCCCTCTCCTCAGAGGAAAGATCGTGTTTTCGCTTATGCATACACGAATTTCACCAGAAATTTTACCGATTGGAAGCGATCAATGCAACGACAACAAAGTCAGTTATCCAGGTTAAAACTCGTTACTTTACCGTTACTTTGAGACTCGGCTCGGTCGATAAGAAGAGATTCGAGATTCATCGACTCGCAAACTTTTCAAATCGTTGTTCCAATGTTATTCCAACTCTCGACGCATTCGAGACATTGAGATAAGATAAGGATCTGGACACATGGCTGAAAGAGCGCGTTACTTCGAGACAGGGATCTGGGAATATTTACGATGCATTGGAAAATTTTTAATGCCCCTCTGAAGGGGGGGTTACTCTCACCGATTATAGCGGGTATCTCACGTCTTTCAAGAGACTGGAAAGCGTGTCGTACACGATGAGACCGCAATTTACGATGCGGAAGGGGGATAAAGAAGCTTTTAAAAAAGCGGCTCTTAGCGTAAAATCAATACAGGGGAGGGAGGGGGTCGGCCAAGAGTTCGAGGCACGTATCGACGCTTTTTTTGTTCAACGATCATGCACCTTGCGCGGACTATTGTTCGTCCCCCTCACTCTGCGGAACCGCTGGGTTTTCAAAAGGGAAATTAATCAGTCCTCGCTCTCGAACCTCTCTCACCTCAACTTTGGGACCGTTCATCGAGGAATGCGTCGCAAGATTGTGTAAAGATTTTCGCTCTTCCATGATCCGGAAGGAAAGGAATTTTTCAAATTTTGAAAGTTTTCGAATGAATTCGGGAAATCGAGGAATTCTTGGAATTTTAGAGCTTGAGAAATTTTGGAATAGCTGGAGAATTTGGGAAATATAGTATTTCAGATGGAAAGTCTTCTTAAATCTTATAATTTTCTATTTTTTTTCTTCCAATCTTATTATTATCCTAATAATTGTCTAGTTTTAGAATTTTGAAATACGTATCTGAAATCTTTCGCTGCATCAATTTTTCCCAAGAATTTTTGAATGTTTCAATTTCCAAATTTACAAAACGTTTCAATTTTCTGATTAAAAAAAAAGAAAACATTCTTTTTTAAAACCTGAATTTTTCAAATCGTTAAACTCGATCTTTAAATCTTAAATAATATGTAAATTTAAAAAAAAAAAAAGATCCCGAAATCCTTTGAAATTTATCCAAAATCTACGTGCAAATCATTTGTTTACATAAATTAAAAAGAAAAAGAAATATCAATGATAAAATAAAACAAAAGTTCGATGTCTGCGTACATCGCCTTTAATCCCTTTAACAGTTCTCGATCCCTTGCATCAACTTACTTCAAGGATGGTCCTTTCAGGCCAGGTAAAAAAGAAGTATTCACGACTAATGGATACTGCTGTCGGAACTTTTTCATATTTATAAAGTGATTACCCACTTTCCAACTTCGTTGAGGGATGAGTGAGCCAAGTGAGGGAGCTTAGCCAGTTTCGGCTAAAGGTTTTGGATTTCTATAAAAAAAAAAAGAAAAAAGAAGGAAAGAAAGAAAAAGGAAAAGAAAAAAAAGAAGAGAGAAAGAGAGAGAAAAAAGATGATGCGCATGAGTTTGTTGGTAGTTTCGTTGTTGTGTGTTGTTGGATACGAAGGAAGGGGAAGCGATTGAAAGTTTGGAATTAAAAAGTTCCTACTAGAAATTGCTTTGGAATAATGATTTTTTTTTTTTTAGGGGATATTTATATCACTGCGAATCGAATAAGTTGCACAGCCATTCAGTGAAAGATCACGAGAGTAATAATATTTTGAGATATATTATCGTCAAGTTTCATAATTGTTTCATTTTTTGAAAAAGAATTTTTTTACGTTTTATGCAGATGATTATATGTTAAAATAATGTTGATTTTTCAAATGTGTTAAAAAAACAAGGATATTAATACAGTAAACAGTAATAAATTTTTCCAAGATAAAATATTTCTCTTAAAAAATTGTAAAAAAAAAAAAAAATATGTTGAAAAATATATAATATTGACACAATTATTTTTTGTTATTAATATAAATTATTTTGAAAAGCAAGAATTTTCACATAGCGATATAAAATTGATATGTGAAAGAATGCGTTGTTTGTTGGATAAATAAAATGTTTTATCCAGTTTTTCCGGGTGTGTATTTTTTTTTATATATCTATGTGTGTATCTCTGTGATTTTTATATGTATAAAATGATTTATTTGCAATGTTTTATTATCACAAAAATCCTGTCCTTTAAATTTAAATATGAAGAATTAATTTCAAACAAATAAATTTTAAATAAATAAACAAATAATTTTTTTGATCGAAATGGGCACATTACGTATGTTTATTTCCATAAAAAAATTTCTTTTACTATCATTTTTACCATATTTTTTTTAAAAAAATATAATTAATCAATGAATGTAAGTATTGAATTTGTTACATAAAACAAGTAGCACATTGTAGTATTTTAATCTATGACAATTGATATTACGTTGAAATATTCAAGCTCTTATAATTTCTTAAGATTCAATATGATACATGCACACACCTCTCTCCAAACAAAATTTCTCATTTCAAAACACAAAATATAAAACACTTTTCTACATACTTCTTCAACTAATCTTTTTTCAACAATTAAATAAAAAACTTACAAAACTCCTTATATCAAATTTAAAGCTATAATCACAATTCATAATATTCTTCCACAAATACATTAAATACAATATCGACAAATCTACAACAAATCTCAAAAACTTTTATCCTCTATATTTATTTTACATTTAAAATAGAAAGAAATATCAAAACTTAAAATATGCAATATGAAACGTTATACGTATTCCCGTCATCCCATTCACGAACAATTTACAATATTTTCCAACGTTCCAAGAAAAATAAATCTACGGTATCCATGGTATCTCAAAAACGAAACTTTCTTCCCAGAATAAATAACACATCCATTGTGACGAATCCACTGTAAGAATCTATCTCATAAAGAAATAAATCCTTCGAAAGTTAAAGATCCTTTTATCCGTCGGATTGTCAGAAAGAAAGAAAGAAAGAAAGAAAAAAAAACAGCCTTCACGCGAAACAGATTGAATTAATTCCTGATCGTTAAAGGTTCGCGGCGAGCTGTTTCTTGTTGGCGTTTTGCCAACTTTCCGGATCGGGTTTCGATTCCACGCGACTTGGACGCGTACCTGTTCGCGATCCGTGTCGATTAATTTGTCCGGCCGGATCCCATGGACAAATTACAGGAAGCCGGCCTGCCATCGATCCCGTGTACCGAATGTGTCGAAGCAAATAGAGCGATTTGTTCTTCCTAGGTGGACGTAATTGAAAACCATCTTGCGGCAGACACGTCTCTCGTAAATGGGCCACGTAAGTTTCGCAAGAAAACGAGGAAGGGAGGAGAGAGAGGAGGGGAGGAAGAGAGAGAGAGAGAGAGAGAGAGAGAGAGAGAGAGAGAGAGAGAGAGAGAGAGAGAGATGGGATGGGATGAAGATTTGTCTTTGAGAAACATTTGATTTGGCTCTCCTTCTTTTTAATTTTCTCTATTTCTTCTATTTGAATTTCGCGCCATTGAAGCCCGGTATGGAGAAAAGCTAGAGATAGAGATAGAAGTAATACGTTAAACGAGTAACATAATAGGGGTGATGATGATGATAACGAAGAAATTGTTTACAGATTTGTGAGATAATTCGTGTTTCGAACTTTTCTTTTTAGAGAAAGATGGAAGGATGAAAAGTAATGAAAGTTAATTTTAAATTTCGCGATACTGAAAATGAATATTCTAGAGAAATTAGGTATTAAGAAATTATTCAGACTTGGGAAGTAATTTATGTTTTTTAATTTTTTTAAACGATGAAAATGAATAATGAAAATTAATTTTAAATTTCGCAACACTGAAAGAGAATACTCTAGAGAGGCGAGAATATAGTGGAAGGAATTAAGAAATTATTCAAACTTACGAGATAATTTATATTTTAAATTTTTTTAAAACGATGGAAAGGGGAAAATGAATAGTGAAAGTTAATTTTACATGTCACTAAAGATAAATAGAGAGAAGTTGGAGATGAGGAAGTAATAAATATTCAATGTCGTGATAGATATTTATGAAATAATTTATCTTTTATAAAATTAATATCAAAAATATCTTTTGAATTTCAATTTTGAATTTCCTTTACTAAAATAAAGAATATAAAGGATCTTGTAATTAGGACGGATTAACGATTCCATACGTACAAAGAGTATTAACAAAATATTGAAATACTCCAATCATATGAAAAATGATGTAAAAAAGAGAAACGAATATCAAAGATTTGTTTGAGAATAAAATTTATCACAAAGAGTATAAAAAAATCCTAATTAGGATCGATGTTTATCTCTGTAATAGATATTATAAAAAAAAAAGAATTATTAAAATTTAATCGCAGTAATCGATAAAAATTATTTCAATTTTCTAAAATTGAAATAAAAAATAAACGTAAAGAATTTCTTTTTTAATTGAGATTGATAGATAACAATTATATCTTTATAAAATATTAATAATAACGAGAAGAGCAAACTGATATCTATTTAAAATCGAAAAAATTATTAAATTACACAGCTGAGAACGAACGAGAATCAATTTTATTCGGATAATGTGTAAATTAATTAAACGTCATTTTAAAAGTAATTAAAATTTTATTCATAAATCATTAAATCAATCGTTGCGAAATATTCTCCGTTTTATCCAATTTTAAATCTTATAGAAAAAAAAAACACGGAAAATATTTAAATTTTGCAATAAAAAAAGCGAAAAAGATGGAATCTAAATGACGGTGAATCAAATTACAGAGTCCCTAAATAGAATAAAAATCAACGGAAGAGCGTAAAGGATTTCACAACTGGGGCGTATAAACGGTTCCACTCTCAATTAATCAACTATGAAAAGGACACTCGATGGATCGGGGGAAGGGAAGAAGAGAAGGTTAATGTAACAGCATTAATTACACCATCGTTTCCCACGCAATCCCCGCTAATTAGAAACGAAAGGGTGAAGTCTCGGTGTGACATTGGTTCGATTTTCTACGACATTATTTCCATTTCATTCAATCATTACTTATCGCATACACGGATATATAATTGTCGTTTACCCTTCTCCCTTTTGTGATTTACCGCGAACAATAATTTTAATTCCCCGTGAATAAATTCGATTACCTGTCACGAACTTCTACAAACCCTTATTAAACGTTCCATTAATCACCATCGGAATCGCATTCGCAATTTATCCTGTCGTTCGATTATTTGTGCACCCGGAAATCGCGTTGTCAATAGTTGTGCTAGTTTCGAGATAAGCGATGGTTTATTCGATACTTGGAAACGCCCTCACGGTTAATTTAGTAAAACTTCGTTTTTCGCAAATAATATCGGTTAAATTATCATTACTTTAATATACTGCGTATTTATTGAAATATTACTCTCTCTGGTGTAAAGGACGATAAGAATCATAAGTGACAGACTATAAGATTTTCCAAATACAAATGATAATCTGTTCTAGTAGAAATCCTTTATTCTGCTGTTGTTATTTAGTATTTACAAATATTTTAACATTAACGATAAGAGAGGTTAGGAAGATTTCAAATCTCTACCAATAACACACGATGTTTCGAACATAATTATTCAATAAAAATAAATAAATAGACTTACCTCAAATATGGATATGGATTGCAGAATTGTTAACAAATAATACACAACGATTCCAAATAATAAAACGTAGCTAAATATAATTCACCGGTGAAAAGAAGTCACGAGGGACGGTACAGAAACAAGAAGGACCTTTCGTCTATCCCCACTCTAATACCACCCGCTACATAGTAATAGAAGAGTTATAATTTGAACAGTGAGAATTATTTATAAAGTTACGTTAGGATAATGATCTAAGATTGGAAGCTAAAATATTTTCGAAATTATTACTTATTTTTAGCTTATATACTTACAATTATTATTTTAACTATTCGAATACGAGATTATATTTTTAAATTAAATTATTGTTACAAATCGTAATTAGCCTACACATATCGATGAAAAATAAGAGGTTAGAATTCTGCGCCGATGCATCGAAAAATTATATACAGATTATCAAAATGAACAAAGTGAGTAATATATTTATACACATATCAACCAATATCAAAAACCAACGATAAAACATTTCCTTCAATCAATATATATGTTCTACATAGCCTTTTTCCCAAAGAGGTTAATTAGCTTTATCGCAATCGGATTGGTATACACGATAAATTATGGTAGAAAATACAAATATAAATGAATATATTTTCTTTTTACATTTTAACCAATCAAATCCGCATTCCTTTCACCAATGAACAGTAAATTACTAATTAGATAATCGATATAACTCAAATATGTCTTTAAACAAGAATTTGAATAATGAACGATGGCAAAGAATCATCAAGTTTAAATTTGAATATCAATTAGCCAGGGATATATAATTTAAGTTAAATTTCAGATCACCACATGTATTTTGATATGATCCGAAAAATCAATGGATTCCTCAAATACATATACCTATCTAACTAACATCGTTATAATCATTAACCAGGGATCTAATCAGTTTAAATTGGTAAGTAGTTCCAAACTATCACTAATATAAGATATACATCCATTCTAATTGTGACTGATGTAACCCAACTTTGATAATCAAACAAGACAACTAGTATAGTTCCTATGCTGCCTTTGTGGCATCAAGTTTAATTATAAAATAGATAGCAGTTCAAATTTAAACTTTTTAATATTTACCGTGATATCATTCGTCTTCATTACAGTCACTTCCTCGTCTCTAATTGTCCACTGACCTGATTTCTTCAAAGAAGATTTTAAAACTTTCCAAAAGTTTTTTCTTCTCTAAAAAAAAATATAAATTATTTTTCTATGAAACTGTTAATAGCCAGTTTGTGATAATAATCGTAAAATTATCGAGGAAAGACTGTTGTTCGAAAAATTGTTTAATTTAAAATTGGATTCGTCCAATGTTAAAAATTCTAAAAACAATGTTCGTGTTCCAGCCATAAGAACAAAATGAATGGAAAGTTCGTGAACATGATTCGAATTCATACAATTTCCAGAAGAATAATTTTGCAACAGTGATATTGATGTTCAGTATGGTAAGCATATATATATTGCCTTAAATAATTATTATACCCCATATATCAAATAGAATTGTAAATTAATATATTCTATCAAGTAAAATAGAATACATGATAAAGAATACATGAATAAATTTATTCAATCAAACGAAACGAGGGTATAAATTAATTTGTTCTAATTAAATATACTGAACTGCATTCTACATTTTCATTAATTATGAAACATCTATTTTATCTCTTAATTTATTTATCCTCGATTCGATTTAATCATATATAATAATTTTATATAATATATATATATATATATGTAATAACTTTATATAAAATTCTTTTTCCAGTTCTATATCCAGTTCGCAACTAAGACCAATCAATTCATAAATAAAACGAAAGGTTGCTCGTTACTTTAGAAAAATGCAAAACCGATAAAAACTCTGGATCGATTTACCGATAGAAAATTTTTCGAAATAAGAGAATTTCGATTGGAAATTTTGATCAAAGGGTAGTGCGCTCGAGTAGAATCGTGGAATTATTAAACTTGAACACAATACCGCTTGGACATTGCTCAAAGACGAAAGAAAACGGACGATGAAAAATTCATACATTTTGCCACGGTGTACAAAGGGCACTCGAACAATTTTCACCATTTCTCGCATGCAAATCCGATTTCACGAATTCAAACCTGGTTTTCTGACGCTTCTGGTGGCAACTATGCGGTTGAAATTACTATAAAGAGCACCGTTTTAACTCGATTAATTCAATGTTTTGAAAAGTAATCCGATTGATAATTGATTGATTGAAACTTGTGCAGGTTTGCAGCAGAAATAATTTGATGTATTCTTATTAGAATAGATATATGATCATTATTCGTATTTTTGCTTAAAAAAAAAAAAACTCTTGAATTTCTGATGTGATATCGTTTTATATAATTAATGAAAAAAAATGAATAAAATAAAAAATATGCAAAGAGTGTCTAAATGTAATTTTGTGAAATTTATATCTCGAAGTATAAATTTAAATATTATCTTGTGAAATAAGTGATACAATTTTTTTTTTAACAATTATTAAAGATGTTAGAAACTTGGCAACTTGTAGAAACAGATAATCAGTTCGCATATATGACTAGATCATTTCGAGTTATTGTCTCGTATTCCGTGCAATTACCTTATCAACCATTAAAGTTTCAAGAGTCGTACGAAATGTAGTTACGATTTTTATTTTTAACGGCGTCGTAAATTTTTTTACAGGGATAATAAATTTCCATCCATGTCGTTAGGGCAACTCTACCATAAACTATCCTGTTCAACTTGCAACCTCACGTACAAAAAGTATAAAGTTGGAATATTTTTTTTTTTTTATTCCTTCGTTTTTTCTATTAAAAAGAAAAGAAAAAGATTAATTGTACGAACAAAATAAAAAATTATTATTCTGTTATCTTTAAAATATATATATATTACACATTTATAGATGAATTGTATTGTGTATTTTATAAAATGATGAATAATTAAGTTATAATTAAGTTATAAAAAAAATTCAACGATCCATCATTCCTGCGTCAAAATTAAAAAATAAACAATAAAATTTTACAAATTTTATTTTCGTATTTTCAAAACTAGACGTTCAGGAAAGAATTCAGGAATCTATTTATGTCGAACATCCTATATTACCTTCTTTATTGCCCATCAAAGTGTCGCAAATTTTATGAAATTTCCTGTTCGAGATTTATTTCTCGGTTATTTCTCGGTATTAAAGTCGAAAATTCGCGAAGGCACGAGTCCAATCAGTTCGTCCAGACATTATTCATTGGCTAAACAGAGACGAATATTTCCGTACGTTGACACGTTGATTAACGACTAATCGATCGATTCGGAAGAACATTCTATTACCGATCGAGCGATCCACAGAAACGGTTCTCGTAATCTGGCTGACGTGTCATCAGTTATTTCACTGAAAAGGTGCACCTGATACATCTCTATCCGCCAAGACAAAAGATTCATCGATCACGTGACGATTGCTCCGCTTTTCCATGATTTTTAAAATCCTATTTCTTCGATTATTCACTGTTGCAACTTGTTTTTTCTTTTTTTTAAATTGGTATATGATACAAGATTTTTTTTATCCTTCGATATTTTTGACAAAATAAAATCTACAATAACTTTTAATTTCGGAAACATGATCTTTCGTTATTTTTAGTAAACTGTACGTAAACAAGTTTAGAGAAAAGGAAAATTTAGATTTTAGTAATAAAATTCGTGTCATATCTCTGCAATCTCTCGCGTATTCATTTTCATTTTACTCTCTTTCTCTCTCTTTCTCCGTGTTTTCATTCATTCTAATTTTCCAACATGAAAAGGATATTCATTTAAATTTCCACGCAAAGTCTCGTCGAAAAGATAAACTCAACTATCCTGTCCAAATTTCTTTCACCTCGCAATTGTTCCAATCCAAAATGAATTCTCATTTCACATATAAATATTCGCTCTCGATGAATTTCAAAAACCATAAAATTCAATAAATGGATAAACTTGGGTATATACGTCCGTTACGTTCGAGTCTTTTCCCTCAAAGATCTCTAGGTCTCGAAAAGTCAGGAGGGTTGAAAGTGTTTCCTAAGACAAAACAAATCGCACAGGAGCTTTGCAACGAGCGAAGAGACTCGCGAAACGAAATACGCGATTGGGCGAAGAGACGAACGCGGCAGAGGCTATTTCATGCGCCATTGCCCGATCCTATAATTCAGGAATAGCAGTTGTAAAAGAATCGTCCGTGTCATTTCCTTCCTTCTTCGTGCCGGACAATTGTTCCCTCATGTTTTGCTGGTAAATTGTCTGCCACTAAACGCTTCGATAAAATCGCAAAGGAAAAGTGGAAATAAGTGTCGCGGCTGAGCCACTTTTGAACTCGTCGTGCTTACTTCCACCTCGTAAACGTTCTCCTCTTCCCACCTTTCGATCTCTTATTTCTCTCGATCGAGCGAACTGGTGGTTAATTAAGAAGTAAACAAAATTCCTTATCTCTTCGAGTTGAAGGCTATTCTTTAAATTTCGGTTAGTAAAATGACAATTCTAATTTTATAATCGATCGATTTTAAAGAGTGAAGAAAGAATTCGACACTTTGAATTAGACATATTTTGATTTTTATCAACCGGTTTGTTCACTATGCAGCAAATGCTTGAGTCAAGATACCTTATGTTTTTAATCACACCACATCACATTCAAAATTGGTAAAAAAATGACACGTCTATAAAATTTCCTCGATCGATAAAATCCATTTTAACACTATGTTTAAAAAAATTCTCAGAAATCGGTCGATTTTTGAATTTTTATAAACTAGCTTGTGCAAATGTTTGACTAATTATTATATCTCGTTTTTCTTATCGCATCATTCGCATCCAGATTGGTAAAAACAAAAAAATAATACATTTCTTCTTCCTCGGTCGATAAAATCCTTTTTAACACCACATTTAAAAAAATTCTCAAAAATATCGATTGATCTTTTGATTTCTGATAAACTAGCTTATGCAGAAAATGCTCTACGAGTCAAAATACTTCGATTTTCTCATCACACCATTCGCAGATTGGTAAAAATAAAAAAGTGACACGTTTTTCTATGAAATGCATTTCTTTTTCCTCGGTCGATAAAATCTTTTTTTTCAACACCATGCTTTAGCGCTATCCGACAAGGCAAGAACATTTCACACCAGGAAATTTTATGTAACCGAGCAAACTGTACGTGAAACCTGTCGTCCAATTTACCACGCAACACTCAGCTCCGCTTTTCCGGTAACAAGCGGTTCATTCCGTGACCGCAGTACGGATTCCTGTGAAGTATTCAGGGCCAAAGAGGAATAGCTACGATAGAGATGGGCGTGGTAGCGGAGCGGAAATCCTTTTGGCTCCTATCTCGACATGACACGTGCTGAAATGTTTATTGATCATTTTGACGGAGGTCGGTGGATTGTAATGTTTGTGCTCGATAATTAATAACACAGTCTCGAAGTTAATCGAATGTTTAATACATTGACTGTATGGAGACAGAGATTCACATTTGCTTTAGATTTAAATTAGTCTTCGATTTGAATCCAATTCGAAAGCAATTTTTAAAAAAATTCAAAAAAATAACGAAATAAAAATTTGTAATTGATTAGAGACAGGAATATCTCGTTCGAAGTGGAATCAATTAGAAAAAAAAGAGAGAGTAATTTAGAAAAAATTTTTTTTGTTCGAACGTGAAAGAATTGTTTTGCTGGAAAAGACACGTGCCAGAATTCCAGAAATTTTAGGAATTGTTTCCGTTCTCGTGAATTTCGTTAAACTAAGAATTGACCGTATGCTCGAATATTTGTCGAATCGTATTGTATTCTTTTTTTTTTTTTTGCGTGCGCGCGTTATTTAAAATTGGAAAAAAAATTTCAGTTTCACTTCATAGAAATAAAATGCATAGAAACACGGAAATTTAATATTCAAAGGGATTATACAATGAAATCAGAAGGATATTCAACATCGTTCTATTTGATATAACAACAATAATATTTTTAGATATTCATGTTCTAGAATCTAGGTGTAATAAATATTGATGATTTCGTTTTAACTCAGACGCCTGAAATGAAATACGAAGAAAATGGTGGACCGGATTTACCATAAATCGAACATACCAAGGACTTCGAATCCTTTTGCATAGCGTAGAATAAAGAACTGAAAAGAAATTTACCTGGCAGGTAAATTTAAAGAGGAAATACGGCAGCTTATACAACGTTTTCTTCCTTCGTTGTTATTCGTGCGCAATCTTTCTGAAATGTTTATTTCCGATGAAATCGAATATTGAATCATCGAGGACCACCATTGTTACGTCGTTGAAAATAACTGGATTAATTTCTTCTCAAAGTTCTTCTAAAAGTCTGGCAACTTTTAATAAATTAAATTCGATAAGCATAAATAAATATGGAAAAAACTTATTATTCGCTATTCTTTACTTCTACTGTGATCCATGTTTAATTAATTCTAGAAAAATTATTAAATTATCATTTCTAATCCTAATTCTGCTCCGTCATCCAATTCTGTTCGCTTTCGCAAGAGCAGGTTATAAACTTTCGTGACCTTTCAGTGTCGAGCATCCCATCTTATGGACAATCGCCAACAGCGATAGATCGATCCCATATTTTGTACTAAGATACGCCTCTATCCCACGTTGGACACTCCTCCAAGTATGTTGAGCTTCGTCCAGTATTGGCATTGTGCCATTCCCTCTTTCTTGACGTGATATAGATATTCATTGAAATACCCATGTCTGTTGGACACCTGTGTCACTTGATAGATGAGTCTATTTTTTCATAGATGAATTCTGCTCAACCGAGCGCATTATTTTTTTCTTTAGAAAATTAAAATATGATCTGGTGTTTCACGCTAGCAATGGATGCTGAATCATGTTCAAGTTCAAGTTCTCTATTATTGACACTGTGCCATGTCCAAGTCTATAACTCAATATTGGTATTGCACTATATTCAGGATCATTCCTTAGTATTGACACTGTACCATGTTTAGATCTATTCCTTAGTATTAACTGGATCCAAGTCTATTCCTCACTGTTGATATTATTCCAAATTCCTCAATGTTAACATTATGTTGTATTCTTTATTCTTATATTCTTATATTTGGCATTGCAGTATATTGAAGTTCATTCCTTAAAATTGACACTCTATTCCATTCTTCAATATTGGCATTATATTAAAATTCATTCCTTAGTATTGACATTGAACTATACTCAAATTCATTCCTCAATTTATTAATATTATATTATATCCAGTTCTTTTTTAATATTAACACTAGATTAAAGTTTATTTCTTAGTATTGCCATTACATTAAATTGAAATCCATTTCTCAGTGTTGATATTATGGTATGTCCAGTTCTATTTTTCAATATTGGCACTACACTATATTGAAGTTCATTTCTTAGTATTGACACTTTACTCTATTCCATTTTTCAGTATTGGCATTGCACTATACTCAAATCCATATCTCAGTATTGATATTATACTGTGTCCAGTTCTATTTTTCAATATTGGTATTACACTATATTGAAATCCATTCCTTAGTATTGACATTACACACTGTTCCATTCTTTAATATTGGCATTGTACTATATTCAAATCCATTTATTATTGATATATATTGTGTCCAATTATATTTTTCAATATTGATATTGTATTATATTAAAATCCATTCTTTAGTATTATAACACTGTCCCATTTTTTAGTATTGACATTACATATACTCAAATCTATCCTCAATATTAATATTATATTTTATCTATTTTTCAAAATTGGTACTGCATTAATTTCAGATCTATTTCTCAGAATTGACATCAAGCTATGTCCAAGTCCAATACCTCATATATAATTTCTCAGTTTTGGATACCTGTGCATCACTCTTATTTTCTTATTAATACATAAAATTTTTGATAGATAAACTTACTTTGTTCTAATCAATCAAATACAGTATTTTTTAATATATACTGATATATAACATGTTAATTATTCTACTTAATAAATTGATGAAATATCAGGGTGCAAATTCAATATGACAATCGATCTTAATGAAAGTTAATTGAAACGCGATCGGTTAAACAATTTCGGCTTATTTCCACTCCCATTTACTCCATTCCACGATTTTCCTTCGGACTCATTTCTTCAGTTTGCACAACTCTTACAAATCTCAATTTCTTCTTCCACAAATATGGTTTGCTATCCAAATGTTTATTTCGACTTTTAACTCGTATACTCTGCCATATCGAACGAAAAGCTTTTGTTCGATTTCAAAATCGAAGATAGTAAAGATTGATTTCTTTTTTGCCTGTGGAATGAATACAATGAGTACAAAAGAAAAATTAGGATGTATGTTTTTTTTGTCTGAAATGAAAAACATATCATATTTTTTAGTATGTGCTTCATGTAATTAATAATATTAAACACCATAAAAGAGATTTCAAATATTATACAAAATTTATTTTTTTCGAAATTTAAAACAACAAAGTAAAATTAAAAAAAGAAAAATCTAAAAGTAATAAAAATTCGAAAAATTAAATTTTCACATTGTATTCGCTTATATACGGCTTGAATTTTTTTTTTTCTATAGAGAAATTAATCGAAATATTTCAATAATGAATACGGAAAATTAAATTTCTGATAGTTTGAAGTTACAAATTTAAATTGCAGTTAAAAATTTTCTAAAAATCGATTTGTCTCCTATAAAAAAGAAAATTTATAGAACTTCTTCAAACTTGGGTGAAAATATTTACAGGACAGCGGATTAAGATACCTTCGAAGTTTTCTTAAAGAAAGAAAATTAGAAACTTGGCCAATATTTCATCCAAGTTTCGGTAAACATCTTCCAAAATTTTGTTTCACATATTTTCCACATAAAATTCACATTATTTTTGATGAATATGTACAGAATTATTACTTTTTTTGAATCTGGATTTTATTTTTGTTATTATATTTATAAATTATTCAAAATTTTTATCAAAAAATATTCAAAATTTTGTTCGATTCATCCAATATTTAGAATTTTTCGCACGTTTTTTTGTATCTTCATTATTTCGCAGAACAATTAACGAAAAACATCGAGAAACATTACAAAACAACACTGAAATTCATCAATTCATCGGAGATGTCCTGAAAATTCAATGGTTTTTCTGTATAGTTCTTGTATCTCTATACCAACTCACAACAATTATCCAATTAGCAGATTTCGGTTCCCAGATTTAGAGAAACCAATTATATTTAAATCAATGTAAAATTTAAATGTATAATTCTCTCGTATAAGTAAAATTTCAATTATGGAAGATTAAATGTATGAAAATTATTAGCACATCAATTTATATTTATCAGTTTTTGCATTAAAAAGATTCATTTTCATCGATCAATCGTTAAAATTTATAAAATTGCAAAAGGAAATTTTACAAAAATATTATTAGAAAAGAAAAATAATAAAATTAATCAATAATATCAATAATCAATAACAAATAAATCTAAAGACAAATCCAAATATTATTAAATGTATATTCATTTTTTATTTCTTATAAAAATTATTTTATATCATTTTTGTATTTTTTATGATAAAATAAACCATGATTTATAATCTTTATGATCTGAAAAAGATTGAAAAAAAAATAGAAAAGAGTATTCACCAAATTTATATTATTATTAGAAAGAAAAAAGAATAAAAGAACGAAATGCATAAAATGCATATTCATCTTTTATTAAAATTATTTTTCTTCTTTTGTATTTTCCATGGTAAAATGGATCATGATTTGTAATCTTTTGTAAATCTTCTTATCTAAAAAAAAAAAAAATTGAGAAAAGAATATTCATCAAATTTATATTATTATTAAAAAGAAAAAGGATAACAATAACAGACAAACCCAAAAATTTTTAAAATTGAAAAAAAATACAATATTATCGAATGCATATCCGCTTGTATTAAAACTCCATTTTTCACTAAAATTATCATTCCTCTTTTTTCATCTTACGTCCGACGAAATGTAATCTCGTACCATTCATAACTTTTCTAAAAAAAAAAAAAAATCTGATAAAAATTTGAAAAAAGGGGGAAAGGAATTACACACAAGAAGAATGGATAAACTGAGAATTCTCCTTAATGGATTTAACCGATTTCTGGCGCATGTTTGACCACACGTAATGCGGGTATCATTCCATTGGATTATTCCCTTATTCTCTTTAAATTCATCATCACTTTCCTCGAGAAAAGGGACGAGAGAGATTTAATATCTCGGTTGGTCCGTTCCCTGCCGGATGGAACAAATGGAGCGCGAGTTTTGCCGAAAACACTTAATTATCAAGCTCTTTAATCCATCGAATTGCACGCAGCTTAATTGTTGGGAAACAGGTTTAATAGGTGGATTACATAGCGATTTCATGGCACCGTGTGGATCTGGAAATCGGTCTCAATATTATAACCCATACGTTTCTATCTTGGCGTCGCAACTTCCCGGATTGTAGAATTACCGTTATCTTCCTATTTTCTTGACTCATCCGAGGATTTACTTGCACTTGTACGATATCAAACTCCCGTGGAAAATCCAACAATCAAGGATCTAAACTCTGAAAGTTAGAATAAGTGTTGTCAAATCAATAATAATAATATCTAATATCAATAGTTTTGAAGTAAACATATTTGTTAGTTGAAATAACTTGTACTGTATCAAACTCTTCCATTCTCGTAGAAAATCCAACAGTCAAGGATCTAAACTTTGAAAGTTAGAATATGTATTGTAAATCAAAAATGATAATATCTAATATCAATTGGCCAATATTGATTTACGAAATATATTATATTTTGAACAGTTTTGAAGTAAGTTAAAATATTATTAACGTATTGTTTATTTTATATAAAGTGAATAAGTTATATTTTCCGAACTTTCGATCAAATAATTAGATTCTATGTTTTTTTTAAATAAATATCCTATAAATTTCATTGTTGAATCATCAAAACTGTTCGAGATACAATATATCTCGTGAATCAAGGTTGGTCAATTAGATATTAAATATTATTATTGATTTACAATCTTCTATTTCAACTTTAACAATTCGTCAATCAATTAAAAGCGTACAAATTCACGTTCAACTTGTCAATTCTTGCGTTAAATTTCATCTTCCTGTACACATTATATGCAAATATTACAATATACAATAATACACTCTTGTAGTAAAAAAACAAAAGAAACTCGAACAGCACGAAAAAAGAGAAACACGTGCAAAAAAAAGCATGCAAAGGAAGAAAGAAACGAATAAGTAGAAATAAGTGAAAAGAAACGATAAACAAACGATGCACGGAAAAATGAATAAACCCAAACGCTTGAGTGGCACAGCCAGTTCGAATATTGGGATGCGTCATCACGTTTCAAAAGTAGCATCGAAAAAGCAACGTATCGAACACGATCTCGAATCCTCTTCGAACGAAACAGAGACGTCGATTCGCGCGTTCTATGCAATATCCGCCTGCTGGTGCACGTAGAATAAGGGAAGAAATATCATCCGTGGTATGGAAATGAGGATGGGTCCGATTGTTGCTTCTTATGAACACGAACCGATTCGTGGATTACTCGTATCGCGTTTCTCGAATATGAAACGCCCACCTCCGTTCCTTTCCGTAGGATGGCGTTCAGAACGAATGGCGGCCGAAGGAAGATCTCGAATATGGCGAGGGGGGAAGGCAAAGTGGTTTACTTCGATTCCGCGGAGTGCGCTAGTTGTAAATATTTCATTTTGGCCGCGTGAAGGAAATGAGATTAGCGAATTACGGTGTATACGAGAAGGCACGTGCGATGCGTGATTTTTTCGTGTTCATCTTTCGTATTCGTTTGGAAAAGTAAATATTGAATCGTCGAACGATAAATTTTGGTGAGATATAAAGTGATAGGGAATTTACTTTGCAAAATACTTTGGATTCTTTGGAGAAATAGGATTAGTGAGACTTACGCAGTGAAGTTTATTGTGTTTCTTGTTTTTGAAGGAGTTAAATTTGAAAAATTCGAATATCGATAAATATCGTAGTACGATTTTCAAGATGATTGAAATTCGGTTTGTTAAGTAGTTTATTACGTATATACGTGGCTTTAATTATTATTATATTTTTTTGCCTCTTTATTTTATTAATTTTGTATAAATTGTTGAATGATAAATATTGTGCTCGATAAATTTCAAGATAGAAGAAGGATGCTTTCTAAAGTAACCAGAATTTAATTTGCTATTTTATATGAGAAATGAAGCTAGTGAATGTAAGTATAAATAATGCGTGTTTTAAATTTATGTCAAATTATTGATTAAATATTTATAATAAAAGTATTTAATCAGATGCTAAATAGTAACTATCCTCACTAGTTTTTTGAATTGACGAAATTTAGTATAGTTTTTAGTATAGTTGTTTTAATAATTATTCTCTTTTAAAATTTTTTGAAAATATATTTTTTTACACCGACCAGATGAATAAATTTATTTATTTATACTGATTTATTTCCTATGAAAATTTTCAATAGAAAGTAAGAATCGATAAATCTTTAACGATCGCTTATTTTTCTTGATTTTACTTTTTTTAAAGGTCTGTTTATCTTTGTGGTTATGCGTTCGATCAAATTGAAAAGTATTTTTGGATATACTGCACTTTGAAATAGGATGTAAATGTAAGAGCATTGCTTCCTTCGAGATCGATAAAAGAAATAAAAACAGATTAAAGCTTGTTTGAACAAATCGCCAATTAGAATGTACTTTGAGATTTTGTAATAAAAAACAGCATGTAAATATTTACTATACAACAAACAATCATTATTTAATTGTGACAAAAATACGGATAGCAAAGCATTTGTATCGACAGGATAATTAACCACATTTCAGTCAAAGTCAGTAGTTAATCTACATATGCAAGTGGAATGAAGATATGTTGTGAAAGCGTACACTGTGTAAATTTAGACGTGAGATACGTGTCGGATTAGTTCAAGATTGTAGGGACCCATGGGATCTCTAGAAGTGCATACTATCGAGCCCTAGGATCACATCCTAGACCACTTGTTGGTCGTACATCTAAACCTATCTAAACTATGTGACCTGGATTCGTGTTGTTGGAATTCTGGATGATACAGAAATTCTGGACAATCTGTCTTGAAAAGGATCAGAATCTTAGCTGTTGATATGTATAATTTCTGGCTCTTGATTCTTAAACATTTTTAAATTCTAAACAGAATAATCTTGAATTCTCAATCTTTTGATTAGGAATCTATAATTGTATACCTCTCTGAATTAATTATGTAATTAATGAATATTCCTATATTTTTATAATCTGTATCCTAAAATTGAAGCTTCTAAAATGATTCAAAATCAAATCTGCAATCAAAATAATTACATATTAATTAAATTTATAAATTTTAAGTTCAAAGATCTTGGAAAAACTTGCAAACTTTATTATAATGATCCAAAGACAGATCTGCAATCCTCAGAAGAATATTAATTAAATCTATAAATTTTAAATCCTATTTACATTTAATTTCTGAGATCCAAAGTCAAAAATCTTGGAAAAACATTTGCAAACTTTCTATATTTCCACTTCTAAGATCTCAAAAAAGAAAAGATTTGGAACCACGAATTCCAAATCTAAAGAAAGATCGTATCACGCGATTTTTGAAATTATTCGACTTTTACCATCAAACTTCTTAAACCAAGAAAAATTACAATATCACTATCGTACACGTATGTAACAATCGAACAAAAAAAACACACACACACACACACGCTCATCAATCTCATAACATAAAAGACAAACCATCGATCACAACTCAGGAACAGAATTGAAAACTTGTCCCAAATTCCTTTTCAAACAACTGTGAGCGTCTCTCCAAACAATTTCAACAGCTTCGATCGAGTCTGAGATCCTTTCGCCTCCTTCGAAACTCGGTCAAAGAAACATCCTCACGGGAAGCCATACCTTTTGCACAACAAAAACAACAACAACAACGAGTAGAACTTTCGGATTCATTCGATTCACCGCTGTGGCGAGGATCGATGATGGATCAATCCTCGAATGTAAAACCGGCAATGTAAACATCTCTGGATGGACCGCAAACCGACCTGGCAGGCTCAAAGGGGGTTTTGGGGATTGTAACTATTTTCACAGCGAATGTAAAATATCGTTGCTCGATAAATTTGAAACGACAGCCTGGCCAACATTTCATTTCTCTTCCACCGGGGTTTGGGCTGAGGTTTGGTCAGAGAGATCAAATTTTTTTCCCCGTGCCAAATGTCGATTCCGTGTTCGCTCGAGATTTGTGAATCGGGATCCAATAGTCACGATCGATCCTCACAACGCGCCACGGAAATATCGCAGATCCGTGATTTTATTTCCCCTCTCTCTCTCTCTCTCTCTCTCTCTCTCTTTCTCTCTCTCTTTTTCTTTCGTTTTTCAACGAATTCAATTTTTCGCAAATTTTCATTTTTTTCCTCTTTGTCTCGAAATTTGGAATTTGGATCTCTCCTTCTTCGAGATATTTAATTTTTTTTTTTTTTACATCAAGTTTCTGTTTTTTTCTCCACGAATGGAGGGAGGGGGGGATTGATCGTAAGTTCGTTATGGAAGATCGATGCTTCTGAATATTTTAAGAATCTTAATGCGATTCGTTTCGTTTCTCCAAATAAATTGTTGGTTCTTGCTCACTCCAACTTTGGATTAATAATCCCTCCTCCTCGTTTCCGGGTGGGCAACTTTCCCGAATTTCGACGAATTAAATTATATTGCATTGATAATCACCGATTGGAAGACCGATTTTATTGAAAAAAAAGAAAAAAAGATAGAAAAAAACGCTCGCGGAACGGCAAGAATTCGTGGAAATTCATATACACGCACGAAGCTCGAGCGTTTTTAAAAATTTTATTACAAATTTTATTTAAGCAAATTGGGAAAAATTTATATGAAATTTGAGAGATGTTCGTGTTTGAAAATTACAAAAAGGAAAAGTGTTGATCGATCGATAATCGAAAGAATCGCAAGACGTTTAATATCTCGATCTTCGATCTCTCTCTCTCTCTCTCCGGTTAACCGGCAACGTTTTAATCACCGGAAAAACTAAACACCGTCCACGTCCAACGCGAATTAATGGCGTACCGTCACGAAACATCCGACAAGCTTCTCGTCTTGCTTCCTCCTTTTTCCTTGCTGAAACAACGTTTTCTTTTTTACCCGTGTTCGACACGTGATACCTGCATCCACCATTAATTATTTTCACACCTTTCACGATGATTTGAAACCTGGAAATTTTGTCTTTATTTGCGTAACGCCCTCAATGGATTGAGGTCTTGTTTATCGGTTAAAAATGCGGATAAAATATTCCTTGGGGAGAAAGATTCTTGCGGGACAAAATCGAAAAGAAAATGTATGAGTTGTATGAAGGTAATTTTATTAAATTTGTTAAATTGTTGTTTGTTGCTGACAAAAAGTATGGCTGAGGGAAAATTTATTTTTTGTAATAATCAATTAAGTTAGATTAATTTCTTTCGAATATGTTGATCATAGTTTATAACAAACGTAATTTGACGATTGTTGCGAAAAATTCATTTTTGCAAATTGTTGTAGAACAAGAATGTTTATATGTTTTTTATTAAAAAAATATACTCTTCGTAACGGATGTTTAATTTCACGAAGCGATCTTTTATTCTATATATATATGAATATGAACTTTATTAAACATTCTTTTAAGCATTATTGAAAAATATAATATGCAATAAAATCCTCTTTGAAATAATCGAACAAGAAATATTTAAACGTTGATGATTGATCAAATTATCGATTTAATTCGTCCATCAAGAAGATTTTGAGTTTTGTTTCACGAGAAAAAGATGCTCGTTCGATTAAATGAATTTTAATTTAATCTTGCAAATCTCCGAATCGAAAATGCGCGTACCGATCAAAAAGAATATTTCAAATAGAAGAATATTAAAATAGAAAATGACGTTGCTTAAAATCGTTACCTGAATTTCTTCCTGATTTTTATTTAATTATATAATCATAATTATACTGGACACGCGTTGATGGCTTAATTAATTCCGACAAAAATATCGAGTTTCATCCGCTTTCGTTACATTTCGCCATACATGATTATTTTATCATTGGCATACGTGATTCGTTAAATATTAATGCATTTTTATGGAGATCAGGGACACGCTCCAATATCAGAAAAAAATTATCTGCAACATGTTAATATAATATGTATTCGTGAGAAGATTAATTCTAAAAGCTGAAACAAACGCAAAAATTACGCGTAAATATTGATCAAGCTTTTCCCATTAATTTCCATCTTTGTCGCACCACTGTCTCATTATATTTTCATCTCCTTTTATCTAACGCAAACCTCAATTTTTCAGCCCGATAAACAAGTCCCGAACCAATATTTTCATATACCAACTTTCGCGTCTATTTAGGTTATAATTGACTTTCCATAATGTACACAAATATTCTATTTATTATAACATATATTATACATAATAATATTTCATCGATGTCGTGTCTTCGTAATATTTAATATTTAATCTTATCTAATTTTATCTATTTAATATCTAAATTTATATTTCTTTTTTCGTACGATGATCACTCTTTTACATTCAAAGCCATTTGTGCGAAAAAAAATTCTTAATGTACAACGTTTTAATTCATCACTTTACCTTTTCGATTAGCGGTCCACTAACATGCCACCTCATTAAACCTTCAACTTTCCAGTTCTCTCGGTCGTTATGGCTTTATGGTTTTAAATCAACGACTGCGAGAATCACCTTCCTATTTTCCCCCTCCTTTAATTCGAAATAATCGCGCCTCTTAAAGGCACTCGAGCTTTAAGTATCGCCTCTAAGTGCCTCCTTTTCTCTCATCAGTCGATAAAAAAACTTTCTAGCCAACTGTGTTGCTATAGCTCCTCAACCAAAACGCTCTTCATTATTGAATTTCCTCGAGAAAATTCCTCCATTCGTCTGTATCTTTCCCCCGCGTAGAAAAATTATTATCATTATTTATTTATTTATTTATTCATTAATTATTTCATATAATAGTAATGAAAATGAAACGAAATGATATTTTACGTAAAAATTATTTAGTACTTATAATATTTAATATTGAATTAAAAAGATATACAAAATACAAAATTTTGGTTTTGGATAATACAATTCGATTTAAAAATCAATCATTAAGTTAACCTACCTTCGATAATTTTAATCGTAACAAAATACACGTTTAAGAATTCTAACCTCTTCAAACACGAATACTTTTCGAAGAAACTATTGTTCGATAAAATAAAATATCATTGATGCTTCGAGTTTTCCATTTTTATTTTATTAAAAGATTCCGTAATCTCGCAATTAAACAAATTTTAATTTCTTTTTTAGAATAACTTTGTTAATTCGAAAACAAAACAAAAAAAGAAACTAAACTAAATCGATATCCGTGAAGAGGTTAAGAGTCAGAAAATAAAATTCCTTTCCACCTCGTTCCACTTCACTACGATTCTATGGATTTCATAAAATCCATAAAAATTTTTTACCATTTTTATCGCTTCCCATTCAATTTCACAATCGAACCAGTCGGTCGATAAATCAGCATCAAGGTCGAACGATCAAGGAAGATAATAATCAGGCGGAATAAAATTTATTCGAGGATCGGGCATTTCACATTCGTGGGGAGGGGGGAGGAGAGTGTTGTCGAACACGTTGTTTACCGATCGAGCGAAAAATTTCCACGGATTTCGGTCCATTTGAGGCCTGTTAAACGGGTTGAAATTTACATCTTGATTTCCTGGATTGGTAATTGAACTACGGACCGGATTTACGTTATCCTGGAAGCGGCGAACTCATCGAAGAGGGAGACGTGGAAATTAATTTCTAATTAACGTTGATTGAATGCGTGACAGGGCGCGTGTGTGTTCTGTAATCACAGAGAGGCTGGCCGATCCGACAACGCGATAGCCTGTTGAATCGAGAGGTTACTTTTCGAACCTGTGTGGGTGGATTTCGTTCGACGCGTGAAAGGAAAATTATCAAGCTTCCTCGAAGAGAATTTCGTGATAGGATTTCGTTTTCGATCGACGATTTTTTTGGGATGATTGATGAGTCAGGACGGAGGGGAGAGGGAAGTGTGGGGGTGAAGGGAAGTATGGAAATTGAGGAACGAAAGATAAATATACAAATGAATAACGGAATGTTTGAATTGATAAAGGATAAATTGGTGGATGATGAAAGTGGCCCAGGAGGGAAATTGAGGCGAATAAAAAATAAATATTCGTTGGTCTAGCTGAAATTAGTGAAAAGTACATTGTGGATGATGTGTAAACGATGGATGAGAAAGAAACGAAAAAGAGAAATAAATGAATAAATAAAAATGAATAAATAGTAGAAATCTGAATCGATAAAAAGTAAATGTGCGGTCAGAAAAAGAAAATTAAATGTACAAATAACTAAATGAATGAAAAGTAAATCGTCTATCAATTGAGAAGTGAACTAATTAATATTGAAATCATCTGAAGGAATAAAGAGGAAAAAAACCTGAATTATGAAAAATAAATGTGTGGCCAGGAAAAAAAATAAACGTACAAATAACAAAACAAAAGTAAATCACGATCAATCCTAATTAATATTGATCTGAAGGGATAAAAATGTAAATAGCAGAAGTCTGAATTAATAAAAAATAAATGTGTGGCCAGGAAAAGAATAAACGTACAAATACAACAAAATTAAATGAACGAAAAGTATGATACGAGTCAATTGAATCAGTATTATTTAATATTGAAACCATACTACGAAAGATTACAAACAACAACGAACAGTAAAATGTCCGAGATAGAAACTGTGACACGTGTTTTGTGACCAATTTTCCATTTTCCCCGTTCTCTCTCTTCCCCCGGTTTTTCATTTCCTGTTTCTTCCACTCTTCTGCACCGAAATTTCGTTTTCCAAACTGTTGAACCGATTCACGAATCAAACATCACAAAGTGACTCGGTTCTAGGAAGATTGTTTCCTGTCAAAAATATCGGATGTACCAGGAAGCAAGGTTCAAAAAATATGGTTCGAAGATTCTTAATTTCTTTACATTGACTTTTTTTTCTCTTTCAACGTTCAACGAAATGTCAAAATTTTCAAAACGTACTTTCACTTTCATTATTTTATAGAATCGCAAATACACTGTTTCTTCGCGATGAAAAATACGAATGGCTGGATGGGGATTCGAACATGAGCTTGTTTAATGAGAGACGCAACTTATTACGCCCTTGCTTTCACTCGTCCATTTCCTTTACGAGGATCGTGGAAAAATTAAATAAGTTTAAATTTCCTTTTAAATTACACGATATTATTACGAGTATTGTATTTTCCATTATTTTTTCTGTAACAATTATATTTCTCCTTTTTCAATATTTAGATTTGCTTTTAATCGTACGAACGAAGAACAAGAAAAAGAGAGAAATAATAATTTTACGATTATTCCAATCGATCCGTAGAATCCATAGAAATATTATTGCACGTGTTTTTCTTTTTATCTTTATTTTTTCCCTTTTTTTTAATAACTAAACATTCGTCAAGAAGAATAAACGGGTAACAGTTACAAGTTGGACGAAGACGAATTAAACTCGTTACTTCTCACACTTAACAATTTTCGTCACTGTCGTATTTGAGATAGGAGGACCTGGAATTTTTCCAGCATCTGATTGAAAGATTCTTCTATGTTGGGGACCATTTGTTTCATGCACCACTTCGCGGTCGTCGGGCAAATGAGAATTACGGCGATGATGCTGATCGCCACGGGTGCGAGCAACGTCCAAACGATCTGCGAAGTTAATCGTTCTCTGTTAACCGTTTCGTTGCCCGTTAAATTGAAAATTAACCGAAAGAATATGAAAATTTCCCTCCGGGACTAAACTTCATTAACAACCTCTTTCCCTTACAAATAGAAGGAATGAATTTGAATCTCATTACGAGATTCGGGGAAGAATTAAAAATTAATATCCTTCGAAATTTACGAACTTTACTGAACGAATCAATTTTTATCAGAGACACACCTTTTCCTTTCACACCTTGGCCAAGGGAGAATAAAAATCCTTTTTTCGTTTTCACAAATATATACACATCGAGTGCATCGAGTGTATCACTTTTCCCCGAAGATAACAGGTTAATTAACCATGTTAATTGGTTAAAGGTTTTCGCACGGTCGAGAATTTTTAATTAACCGTATGTAATTGGATCCAATGTGAAAGGAAGAGAAAATATTTTTTTTTTATATATATATAAAAAAAACAAAGGTGGACGAAATAATTGAAACGGGTGATAAAAGGGGAGGGAGGGAAAAAATGTATCGACGATATGTGGCTTACGTATGAGATCCAGGTCACTATCAGCCATCCGAGGAGAACCGTGCCGGCTGTGTTCAAATATGGCGCGTACTGGGGTCGCAGAATGTACTTTAAACAAGGGAATTTCGCGCTCAAATCTGTCAGAATGATTTCGAGCTGCGCGAAAAATCGACGATATAATGGATTTTAATAAAGATTTTAATTCTTTTTTTCTTTTTTCCCACTCTTCTCTCGTGTTATTATTTTTGTCGTTGTTGTTGTTATTTTTTTTTAGATTGTTAATTCAGGTTATGTATACTCCTCGTTATTATTAACGGATGATGATTTGCGGAACGTGTTTTCCGGTTGGTTAATTTGTGATTTTCATCGAGGACGAGTTTTTCATTTGAAATTGAAAATTACAGATGATCAAGTTTGGAGAAAAAAAAATGTACAAATAATATTCGTTATATAATAAAGATATCTGTTTAAAAATAAATTTTAATGTTTCGTTTCGCGAAAGTGTTGAGCTGAGTTGAGGCAGAGTCGAAAGAGATTTATCTTTTTGGGCGAGGGACAAAAATAGATAGAGGATGGAAAATTTAATAAATAATATTTTTTCCACGTGAAACGTGAAACTTTTTGTCGGGTGAGAAAGAAAAATGTGAGAAGAATTCGCTTAATTCCCCCCATCTCGCGTTACACTTACATCCATTTTTTTCACGAGTTTGAAAATTTATTCTAACCATTGAATAATAAATTTTTCCTTCACATATTGGCTGGTGTATGATTACAAATCGTGCTAAATTCTAATCTATAACCTATAATCTACACAAGCGTGTATCTCACGCTTTTTTCACGACCGATGATCCGATGATCGATTGTTTGCTCTCGATTTCGATTGTGAAAAAAAAAAAAAAGTTCACAGAGATGTCGAATTCTTTCTTTCGATTTCGATATTCCCAACGTTCGAAGTAATAATATCTTCTATGATAAAATTTAAAAGAGATAAAATGTTTATCCTTATTTTTCTAATCATTACTCGAATAACCTTCCTTCTGTTCCTTGAAATAGAAAAAAAAGTATCTTTTTCATGCATAAAACTGCAAAGATATCATCGCAAGTAAAGTGCTCTCCATCTTTTCGTGAAACGTTAGTCATTGCGTGGTTTATCTTCAAAAAGGAGAGTTCTTTAAGATGTTCTTTTTTCGAAAGAAAAGAAAAAAAAAATCTAGCGGAAACACTTCCAAGCGCGTGGAAAATATTTTTATCGTAACCATCCTACGTCATTTTCTCCTTTTGTTCTCTTTATCTTTCCTTCTTCTTTGCCGATCTTTATATTAGTTTATCCCGTAATTGTGATTCTCAACAAGAGAAAATTCTTCTCGTCGATGGACAAAGCGAAACAAGGCGTTAAAAACGTAGAACCGTAATTGAAGAATATTTCGCGTCGTGTCATCAAATTAAAAAAAATAATACCAATTCTTTTTTGAAAATATATCCTTGCAAATATTTACACAAGGATTAAAATTAAAGGATTAAATAGTTGGCAGAGCCAATTTAAATGAAATGAAAATTACAAACGTATAAATAAATAAATAAAGCGTTATTGCAAGTGCATTATTTAATTCAAGAAATTCAAGAACGATCTCTCTGAGAAATTTAAGCGAGAAAATTATACAATTTTATTCCATTATGATACGAAGCATGAGAAATTATCAAAAGCAATGAGAAAATCCGACGTGCATTAGATGATAATCGTTAATCGAGCCTTTAAAATTGAATTATTCGTGGGAATGATGCGTTGTAATTCACATTGTTAATTATCAGAAAATCAGAATTTGCTCTAGATTCTGGGGAACGATTAACTGAATGAAATTAACGTGGACATCGAGGAAAAGACAAAATATACATTGTTTGGAAAACGATGAATTTTTATCGTACATCTTTTTGGGGCGAGTGAAAGAAAGATCTTGCAAGAACCAAATAATCATCAAATAAATTTCAACACTCGAGACTAACATTCATTCAACGCGTTCGAAAACAAAGATAAATTAATTTCTCCAATTACATATCTCCATAAAGTTTATATATCTCTTTTATATACAATACGAATCGTTGGTAAAAGAAATTGAAGAAATAATGGAAGATCTCGAGGAAGCATGGGGTGTAACAATTTTTAATCAACTGTCGCGTGATAAGTTGACGTGTTTTTAATTAAAAATCCGGGAGAGGAATTAATTATCGATAAGGTTTCGAAGCTCGTTTTTATTTTTTTTTTTCGATCGAGAGAAAGGTTTACAAAGGAGGCATCCCGTGGCTCCTCCTCCTCCTCCTCCTCCTCTTGGAGGAGGTGTTGGTGTTCGATTTCCTAAGGGAGGGGGCGGAATTTATCAGAATTTATCACGGTGTGTTAACGATTGATCGAGCCCATTGAAAATTTGATTGAGAAACGGGTGAAAATTTGACACTGATTAAAATTTAATCTTGCAAATTGACAAAGCTCGAGGCAATCGAAAATTGACGTTTCACGAACACGCGATTATTCGAAAGCGATTATTATGGATCAATTATATAATTGTGAATTTTATTCGATGGAAGCGAAAATATAAACTGATAAAGTGGAAAAGAAACGAGTGTTGATAATTGTTGAAATTATATATTACTCTTTGAAAATTCAGGAGTACGTTTATTGCGATAAATAAATAAATTGGCGATTTCGATAATTTAAGGATATTCTAATTCTGATCCTCTGATCTCCAATTCCAATTTTGAAATTGGAGATTGGAATTAAAATATCATAAAAAAAAAAAAAATTATATCGATCAATATTACTCTCATCAAACAATCTGAAAATGAAAAGTGATAAAAATTTCAAACATCCGGGTATTTTATCGCGTAATTTAAAAAAAAAAAAAAAAAGAGAGTTTTCAAAACTGTGGAGTGCACAATTCATTAAAAATTGTTACTCGGATAAATCCTAGCGTATCCCTTCATACACTCGTCGCTTAAGTTGATGTGGTACAATTTACATCCCCATTTTTCGTTTTTGTTTACAATTATTTCCGGTAATTGCGATCTAACAAGTGAAATAGTGATAAATTTTCATAACAATGTACAATTAATAATGTGTGTCATTTGCACAAGTACGAATCTCATAAGGCACGTAATTTACTCCAATAAATCCTTCCATGCCACCCATTCACCCATTGATCAACTTCATGAATCCGAATTGCATCGTGCAATTTCCCTTTTTTTTTTTTTTTTTTCGTTAAATTCTCCTCGAACAGCTAGCAAATATCGATTCAAATTTTCGTAACGATAAATAAAAAAAAAGAAAAAAAGAAAAAGGGAAAGGGAAATTAAAAATCGTCTCTACAAAAAAAAGGAAAATTAAATTCAATTCCTCTGAATTGAATTAAAAGGAAATATCAGTGCAGTTTGGACATTGTATTTCAAAAATATACTGACAATTTTCAAGCAATGAAATAATCTACACATTTGAAGGAATTTTTCGTTACCGATCGTTTCTGCTTTTTGATAGTAATTTTTGTATTTCAATCGTCAGATGTTTCGATCGGTATCACTTCTCTTCCTCATCCTCATCCTCATCCTCTTCCTCTTCCTCTTCCGCTTCCTCTTCCGCTTCCGCCTCTTCTTCCTCTTCCTCTTCCTCTTTCTCTTCCTCTTCCTCGTCCTCGAGCCCTTCCTCGTCAATATTCTCCTTAGTTTCATCGCTCGTCCCTTCCATCTCTTCCAAGTTCGTTTCGACCCCTTTCTCGCTCACATTTTTCTCAGACATCGGTTCGTTAACGTTGTCGAGTTCAGCCTCTTCCATCAGTCTCTCCGTGAACATGACGTCCTCTTTCCGCGGGAAAGTTTCCTCCACAACGTCCAACACGTTTCTCTGATATGGGAGGAACGGTTGTCGCATGCTTATATCCGCCGCCGCCAACCGAGTAGGGAATATTCTAATACAGCACAGCTTCCGGAACGATTTGGACGTCAAGTTTTTAGCTTGGGTTGTACCATACTGCGGACAGCCAGGTATTTAAAATTAACTGGACACGGGCTTTCTAGCCCTGCCTCTTATTTCTCGTGTGTTTGCCTCTTACTATTTTATTTGACTGCGAACGTTTATTTAAATTTGTTCAATTTGTCGCGTTTAATCAAAATTTACACCCTAAATATTCGCAGTCTAGTTGTTATTGTGCTGGTGATTTAACAAGTGATTCGATTTTGAAGATACTTTTTTTTTTTTCTATTTTTTAAGAGAGATATTCTTCTCCAAATATTTGAAAGAATCAAAGAGAGAAACGAAGGAAATAATTTTTACGTTTCGTAATAAAATGGAGAACGGAAATATATCTCTTTTCATTATGATAAAACAAGAAGGAAAAAAAGTGATGGCGATGACGAGTTTAATCGAGCACGATACATTATTCCCGAAAATTGAAAAAAATGAGATAAAAATTAAGAGAGAAAACTAGAGAAAAGGATAGGAAATGAGAACCGTAAAGTTCGTTACTTCTTATCTCATTTATCGCATAAAGTCCATCTTCGTGAAGGCGCGGAGGTATTTGGACGAGCTTACAAAAAATACGATCCGTTGGCATAAGAAATTATTAATGGAAATAGGTGGAGATAGGTGATATAATTTTCTCGAATAATTCGCGCGACGAGGGTCCACGATGACGCTGGGCGATGACGGAATCGTGTAATAAGCTAATATTTTAGCTGTTAGTTTCCCGCGGACAGGTTCCCCATTTTCTCCAAACTGCACGTCGACGAATATTCAACGCGACAAACTAATTAATCGGAACGCTCCTATCTTATTTTAACGCGATCCGCTCGTTTTTCCTTGAAAAATGAACTATTTCACTTAAAAGATGGGATCACTGGAAAATCATTTTCCATCTATCGCCAGTATTAAGATTTACACCGGTTAAATTGAATCGATGAAAGATACTTCGAGGGACGAGAAGTTGAGTGAAAATTATTATTTCGTTATATTGGAATTAGAAAAAAAAAAGAAAAAATAAGATCATTAATTTTGCAATTTTCGGTAAGATTAAAGTAAAGACGTATGTCAGTTCCTTGTTAATTGAATTAAATAAAATAAACTAGTAAAGTTCAGTAAATATAATTATTCAAAAGATAATTTTCACCATTCATTTTAAATTTTAACTAGAAAATAATTTTAATTGTAACGCACGATTCTTTCGTACGAGCATTAATTGTTTATAGTAATATATACAAGAGAACCAACAAACGGAAATGATTTTTCAAATGAAGAAATCAACGTATAAAATACTCCTAGGCTATTGTCACGTACAAATTTTCATGGAAGGAGAATACATACACGTTCACATCATTGCATTGTAAACAGAACGCATCACGTGACACACGGTTTTGATCACGTGATATTTATCTGCCTAATTTTCACAAGAGGAGAACGTGACGTCACATCATTTCCATTATCACTGCATTAGGCGTAGAGATACGTATCACGAGTCATGATACGGCGCTTTAGCTCTCTCTAATTTTCGCAAGGGAATAATAGATGGACGTCACATTATCCTCACTTCCATTGCTGCATTAGGCGAAGACAGGTCACGTGATACGATACGATGCTTGGTTTTGGCGGAAGCTCGATCACGTGACGTGACTCTGTTTAACGTGCAATTGTATAATAGGGATGTACTCTCCTCGTGGAAATTCGTGGCAGGAGAATCGAACCACTTTCAATTTTAATGGTGATGTACCACGCTCGTCCGGCCACATTTGACTCATTGTGTTGCCAATTTGTTAATATCTTTGGCCTACATGAAACAAATATCAATATGTTCACATATAGCATATACGAATACCTCAGTTCCTTCGTGATGGACATTATTGATTAGTTTCCATGAAATTTTACGCATTCAATAAAGATAATTATGGATAAAAAACAATTAACTATATCTATTCGTTAACTTTTAGTTTATATGTATAATGATGTTTCTCTCTTTTTCTCTCCGTTTCACGCAAGAAAATGAATTTATTCCCAAAAAAACATTTTAAATAATTTTATTTTAATACTCACAACGATTAATTTACCAGACTGGCGGAGCATAAAAATGGTGACAGGATGAATCAGGTTGATGGTCAACTCCATCAAACGCAACACGGCAGCGAAAGAGGCCAGAATTCCAGTTATCGCCACTAATATCACGAATTCGATCACACTCGTTACCGCCTAAATCGAAGATTATTTAAAGGGATGGAGAAGAGGAATCTTTGGAGAAGGAAATCCGGAATTTTACGTGATGTCTTTTAATCACGTTTAACGTTTCCGGGATTATTCTTAGATTTATCCACGACGAAATTGATATTGATACAACCAAGGAGACAGTAGATTCATAGCTGTACGTTGAGAAATCAATTCATAGGTCATTAAATGAAGAATCATGATTTATATAGATAATCTTACACGTATACAAAAATCAATTTAATAAAATCTTTTAAATGATATTATTATGCTTCTAAATTTTTATTGGAACATTTCTAAATTGTTTGATGCTTCTAAATTTTTATTATTTTAGAAATTTAGATTATTCATTAGAATTTTTTAATTGTTGAAAAAATTTAATCAATATAACTTATTAGAAAAATTTATTTTCAATATTTAGAATTTGTTACTTAGCTGTTTGTTTAAAATTCGTTTAATTCAATTTACTTGAAAGAAAGATTCTATAAAATTTCTTTTAATCATTTTCAAATCGTTAATGATAACTAATTGATTAACACTTTTGATACATACATTTAGAATTAATACCAAAATTAATATTTTCACAGAAATTTCTTTTAATTTCAAACTAAGTTATCATTGTAATACTTGAGATTACCTTCTTCTGGATCTCCTATACAAAGATCTAATACTACAAAATCACTGTTTTCCTCAAATCCACCATCAAAACTTGTCGATATCGTGGAAAGTTTCAAAGATACTGCACGCAGATCGACAAAAACATATACACTTGGTATACACTATGTTCAAAGTTCGCTCCAATTTACATAACCTCTAAAAACTTGCCTCCTTGGTCGTGCATATTTCAATTCGTTCAATAAGATAAACGCAAGAAACTATGTATGTTATAAATTAGATGAAAAAAAAGTAGAAAGAGAAGAATCATCTCACGCAAAAGATCGACATTTCTGTTCTTCACACGTATGTGGCCGAGAACTTGAGAAACTGTTCTTGTCGCTGGTTCTTGTTGATTTCATGGATAGAACATCAATATCCTGTTCATCCGCTTCGGATCATGATGAAGCTACATCTTCATCGTCGCTTTCTGCTCCCGCCGAGGTGTTAAAACAGAAGCAAAGAGGAGACCAAGGTTGGAACGGATTGTTTCGGAATAGTGAGAAAGAACAGAGTGAAATTCGAGACTAGAGAAATTTCATAGTGCCGCCATCTAAGTTGTGTTGCGCAATTACTCTTGGAAGTATAATAATGTAATGTAGAAGGTTTAAATCGCACAAGATGTTAATATTATACATGATATGGAATACGTTTGGAGAATCGATTCTGAAAGATAAGACGAACGTAAAAGTTTTGATGTGCAAAAATATTGATCGAAGCTTGTTTATTTATTTATTTCTAATTGAAGTTTGCATTGGATGAAGGAAGACGAAGATAGAGAGCGAAACGGTGATACGAGAATAGAAGTTCCATCTCGCTTTGTTTAATGCAAACTTCAATTGCTTATTAATTAAATATCTGAATCGAAAGTTTTGTTTACCAACTTTTATTTTGAATATTTTATTTTAAAATATTGGATCGAAAAGTGGATCGAATGTGAAAACATATCATGAATATGTTAATATATTTTGTAAATATATAGAATTAATTTAATTGATTTATATATATATAATTAAATTTAATTTTCATGAATATAATAACTGAGGAGAAAATATTAAAAAGTTTGAATTTTGCGTTTTAATAATACTAAAAATATTAATAAAATTCGCAGATTTTTATTTCAAAAATCATGTTGTTATAATTTCATTGGTATTCATAAATTTTGAATGTGATTAAAAGATTATTAAATAAATTAATTCATTGTAAATTATTCATTCAATATAATTATTATGCAATATATCCAGTAGATATTTTGAGTGCATCGGTGTTCCCGCAATTTCCAGCTATTTCCTTAAGTTAATGATTAAATACAAACTTGCGGTTTCGCTTCGGATATTGATCATTTCCGTACAAGTCGGATCGTTAAATAGTTTTTAAATTCTATGAGAAGAAAACTAATTTAAACTAATTTAATTAATTAATATTATACCGAATAATTTTCATTATTATTAAATGAAAAGTAAAGTATTAAATTTTGATAATTTATATATATATATACTATACATATTTTATAACGCAAGCAAAAAATATTAAAAATAATTATTGAAATTTAAATGTTATCAAAACTTTACGTACAATATTTCTAAAAATATGTTTAAATCTCAAATTCATTTTCAAAATATTATAGAATTAATTACAAGTAATTAAATTTCAATAATTTTATAATATTTTAATGCTTAGTTTTAAATTTTAACCAAGATTTGTTAAGAACAATCATTGAATCACAACCAACATATAACGCATAAAATATATAATTTCCGGTTAATCAAATTTTGAATAATTTTTATACTTCCGTCATCACACAAGATATATTATATCTTTATATTCGAGCTTAAAACTCGAAATTAATTAAAAATAATTGTCGAAATAAATTTTATTAAATTTCAACCTACATTTTCCAAATATATCAAACTGTCTAAGTATATAATTTCAATTTCAAAAGTGTTGTTCGTGGCGTTTCGACAGCAAGAGAATACACGATATATACTCGAAAACAGAGGAGTCTATCTAACCTCGCCAACAGGACAAAAGATTGTGTTCATCTATGGCGCGTTAATCGGATACGTTCGCGTCGCTCGCAGAAAATAATAAACACGGCATCACGTAACCTTCGGGCCGGTATGAACCTTTAAAATTCCACGGTTAATTATTGAATGTCGTGAACAAGTGAACCGCCGTCCTCCAGAAATCTGGGCGCGTTTCTCAGCCCATGAAACGAATTATGGGCATGCAAAATTCGAAGAGGTTAGTGCAAATTGACGTTTCATTATTTATCGTACCTCGTCGGATTTCGAAAGAAATTTTACAAATCTATGTCCATTTATTTCTCATCGGTGATCGATAACGCTTTTCATTAATTAATTATATAATAATTCTAATTCTCGTTGTTGAAGATATATATCGACAAATCAATTTTACGATATATAAAAATAGAAAAATTTATAGTTGTATATTTATATCATATAATATATAATATAAAATATATATATATATATATAACAGTTTTTATAATAGATAAACGTTGTTTAATAACGGTATACACGAACTAAACTAGTTTGATTAATGCTAAATACGACATCGATTGTCCATTATCCAATCAAATGCGTATTAGAAAAATAATGCGGATAATGCAAATTAGAATATCAGTGGTTGGATTATATGATATATCATCATATAAAATATAATTGTAAAGGATAATCAATTCTCGTTCTCGTGCAATATCGACAACTTGAATAATTCGTATAAAATGAGTCTCTTATTGGGCACGCTTTAACACGTTTCTTTAGAAAGGAACATGGTCCATTTCGTTGGACGTAACGTGATAAATCGTCGGTGATAGTCGATTTTTCAAGATGTAAGTGATTTCAAATATTCTCCGAGTTTGGTAAATGGATCCTTTCTCCTGTCAGAATTTTAATTATGACTTTTTCCTGTTTGGAATCGTGAACGTTGTAGAGAACTCTGTCGTAATTATTTATAAACGGATCTCGTAATTATTTTGGTCAAAATTCGTAATTGGATTAGGTCGATGCAATAGAAAATAACGTTTAATTTAATTAACGAATAACAAATTGAAATATTCGATTATTAATCGCTACGTGTGATCGCAATTAATTATTAAAGTTGATTTCCATTGGTTAAACGCTCAATTATTGAAACTTGTCCTTATCGTAGAACCAACCAATTAAATCATTTTCTGACTTATACTTTATAGCATATCGATGTATAATTCGATCAATCTGGAAGGTAATTTTGGTAATTGCGTAGAGAAAAATTAAAAAATACACTCGACGTATATTTTCATCGAATTTTATTCATATTTTTCACATTTATATATTTTCGATTACATTTACTATTAACTAAGTCCAGCTTCGATATCCTCCCATCTCTCTGGATCCTTCCACATCAGAGCTGTACAAAACGAGCAACAGAAATCCCTTGATTAATTATCTTTTCTCTTGCCAACCCAACCAACAAAGAAAAAAAAGAAAACGAAAATCAACAACAAGCGATAACTTCAACTTACACGCTCGAGGCCACGATAATGATGGTGCGATGGCGTCATCATGTGCCTGCCCATGGATCGTTCCTTCATGCCCATCACGCGTATGGACGGCTCGACCATCACCGTGGAGCCCAGACTGGGCACGCCTTGTTGCTTGCAGCTGCACTGCATCACGGACTGTTGACAGTGATGGCAATGAGGCACCTTGACGAAGGTGGCCATCGGTTCCTGCTCGGCCACCATCACGACAGGCTTCTGCGGGACCACGACCATGTGCTCCTCGAATACTGGCATCACAGGCACCACCTCCTTCTCCACCTTCGTCACGATCATTTTTTCCGGCTTGGGCTCAGGCTTCACGATCTTCTCCTTCTCGACCACCGTCTCGACAATTGGCTTCGCAGTTTTCTCCTCCTTCGGTGGCTGGATGATGTTCACGTTCGTTTGGGCGGGGGGGCAAGGGGGCTGAGGGGGTTGGACCACCTTCAAAGAGGCCTGGGGTTGGATCGGCGGCTGGATCACGCTCAACGTCTGGATCGGGGAGGGAACAGGCTGGATGTTGAGGGTCTGGACGGGTTGTGGAACAGCTTGGATGTTCAACGTTTGAATGCGTTGCGGTACTGGCTGGATGTTGAACGTTTGTACGGGGGGTTGGGGGGCCGCCTGAATGCTGTAGGTCTGCTGTTGAGGAAGCAGGCTCGCCGAGTCCAGGCAGACTATCGACTTCTTCGACCTGTCCTGATCCTCCCCGCCCTCCTCGATCTTCAGATCCTCCTTCTCCAACGATTTTTCAATCTTCGCCGTGGGGACTGCCTGGGACAGGGCCAGACCCAGCAACAGAAGGACGAAACTGATCTTGAGACTCATTTCTTCCTTTCCTTCTTGGATTTGTCGTTCTTGGATCGGTGTTCGACGTTGAACTGTGACGATTCGAGGCGGCCAGCCGAGTTTTTAAAGGAATTCGCGGGGCTGTGGAGGTTCGATTTCGAAATCGCGTATACGCAATGGAGCTGATTATGCGGAATTCCGAGGATGTTGAGACACATTGTTGACAATGGCCGTTGATTTGACGCGGTGCGTGAAATAGATAGATGCGCGACACGATACAGAGGATTCCTATATCTGTTGCATTGTTTTCGAGTCGTCGATAATCGATGGAATTACGTTAAATGGACGTAATACACTTTTGATGTAAAGGTATTGGTAAACAATTCCTCGGCGTGGGTTGGATTCATAAAAATGTCGAAGGTTTTTCTTAAAGAAATATCTCCAAGATTTTATATTACATCTGTGATATAATTTTGTATTAATCGAGTAAATGATATTTCTAATCGTACGATTTAAAATTTTAAAATATGATATTGATTGTATTGTAAATCTGATTACTGGGGAATCGAGTCTGGGAAGATTACTGGGGAAGAATGAATTTTAAAAAGAAGAATATTTTTAATTATATAATTGTATATTTTTCTATATTTTATAAATATAATATGTTCACTTTAAATTTGATTAATGTAGAACGAGGAGAATGAATTTTAATTAAATATTTGATTTATTTATTTACATGCGCTATTATATTATCATTTTATTCCAATTTTTTAATTTAATGGAATAATACAATTTTATGGAATAAATAACAAACTTATTAATTATGTGGCAAGAAATTTAATTTCGTTATTATTCATGTTATTGCATAATTTTTTCCAAAATATTTAACGACGCCCCTTGCGTAAACATTGAACAATAATATTATTCCGCTGATATTCCGTTTCATGATTACCAAATCGTATTGGAATACGTTACCAACAGCACGCACTTGCGTCTGTAATTCACAAATTATTTATTGATATTTATTAGATACTTTTTATTATTCTTCTAATTTCAGAATTTCAAATTACAATTATTTTCAACAATGTTGTAATTTTTATATCAAATACACGTATAAAAATACTCTTTTTTTCTGAAATGTTTCTGCAAAATGTAGGAGAAATTTATTTTGTATTAATGTATATATATGACTAATTTTACCAGTTTTTTTCGCAGTGCACAATTTCTTTAATGTAAAACGAAACTCATGCCCCGGCCATTTCCTTTCAACTTTAAAAGTTGAAAGAAGTCTGGAAGGTAGCAAAGGTTAGACTGCTTTATAATTCTTCCCACGATTCTTTTCTTTTCTGCCGTGATCGAAATTTTTCTTTTTCGCGCTTAAAGAGTGCTTTTAATCTTGACACAATGCTTTCGTTATTTCTTTTTCCACCAAGAATCGTCGCAATTCCCTCTTTCCTTTCTTTGATCAGAAGACACCTCTGTAGAATAATTTCACTAGAAATTATTACCTCCAACTTGTAATCGGGGTCATACGAATCATCGAATAAAAAATTTTACACTCCTCATTTTTTACGCCCTCATTTTTATTCCTACCATATTATATATATATGCATTTCTTTTTTCGAATATTTTTGCAATCATTATCATTTTCTTCCTTTTGAAATTTGTCTTCGAATATATCTTGAGATCCGTTTCCATTATGCACACCCTATTTTATAACATTACTATTTCAATACAATTGCTATAGCGCATTGAACACTACATAAGAATGTATAAAGGTCTGTAATTAAGTGTCAATCTAATTTGAAAGGTAATATAATATGATATACATTTAGAGAATTCATAATTTCATATTAATATTATAATATAATTAAATAAATATCCATATATGTTACATATATCATTGAATAAATTTCATTTTATCATTTTTACTTTAATTCGATCGTATCAACGATCACATATTTTTCGTATGAAATATTTAAATATCGCATCGGTAAACACATTACTTGATATACATATACATATATGCATAAATACACATAAAATCATTTTCACGGATATTTTCGATGAAATTTTTATAAAATACGATACATTTTATTCTTTCCAGTATTCATTCCCTTCCGATCTTTTTATATCTCTCGGGTTAAAAAAAAAACGAAACAACGGTTAATTTTTTCTACGAAAATTTATTTCTCAAAACAATTTATAAAACAGTCACAGATTATTAGGCAAGCATTCTTGGTTCAGAATTCATAGTTTATGGCAAGTACTTATACATTTAACACATCTACCAATCTCTCGATGATAATTCCCTAGATCGCTCTAGAACCGTCAGTTCTAAACCCTAATCAAAGGACAATCATAATCCTGTTGTGGTCTCCTCGGACACACGAGCAGAATCGGTGATTTTCTCCAATTCCAATCCAGTCTGCGAGGAAGTTTCACTCTGGGAACTGTTCCTCGAGAACACAAATTTGTCCCCAGAATTGCCCCCTCGTGAAACATCCCTGTTAATCTCTTTTTGCTGCATCTCGTGAGATTCGAATTCTTTATTATTTTGATAATCATCATCCATCATCCCTCTTTCCCTTTGATCGTCATTTTCATCGCTCTCATAATTTCTTGCATCTTGTTCTTCCTCCTTTTCTGAATGCTTCTGCCATCTGCTGTGAAAAATAATAAATTAATTTCTATAGATAGAACTCGGAAACTAGGAAATTAGAAACAGTGCAAGATTCATAGATTCTGAAACCTCTTTAAATTTTTAGTTGATAAATTTCAATCAAACCATTACTTGATAAACTTGAAAATTTAAATAACACTAAAATTTTTAACATGTAAATCATTTTTAGAGAATTGTCCATGTAAAGAAGGAATAATAAAATATATTTTTTTTAATTCTATATTGAATAAAAACAAAAATCAAATCTAGAAATAAAATTGAACATATAGATTTAGATTTATTCATTAATTTATAAATAATCTATATTAAAAGACAAAGTGATAGAATGAGACAATGTATTCTTGTTACACTTCTGTATAAATTCTTTTTTCAATCTAAAAAAGATATGATTTATAGAATCAAACGAATCACAAAATATATCTTCAAAAATATATTTCTAAAATATTAAATGACATATTCAATGCATTGAATAAAATTCATTTCACCAAGAACTATCTCACTCTTAATTCATGCAATACAATGCAATTATAATCTAATTCCTACCTGCTACTATTAACAACCTCCATATCACTTCTTCCAACACTCTGCACCATTTTCAGTGCATTGAGATCCGTTGGCAAGTTATGGGAATTATATTTGACTCTTGGCAAAGAGGAATGGTGAGTCATCCTAGAATTTCCATACTGATTCCTTCCAGATTGAAAATACCGTTCCAATCCTTGATTTCTCACTTGATCTCTCCCATACAAAACCCCATTGTTCCATCCTCTGTTATATTGGGTTTTGCCAGGTGTCTCGCTCATAGGATTACTCTGGATGAACGTGTCGTCGAAATACTTGTCATCCCAGTGCATCATTCTCTTGAAAGATCCCTCGTAAGGTCTTTTGAAGTTGTTCGAAGAACTTTGATAATTGAATTCATCGTTGGACGAGGCGTAGTCCGGATACGGTTTATTGGACGAGTCGGGTTGACTTCTGATCGTGTCGTAGAAATTAGGTCTTCTAGCTTGGTACGTTGTCCTTGTTTGGCTTCTAGAGAATCTGGGTTCCGAGGATCCAGGCAAGCTTCGATACCAGCTCGTGGTATCCGCGAGGCTGTTCATGCCGCGGATAGAGGCGGTTTGCGGAGGAGCCAGATCAAAATCGAAATCTGTCCCGATGGTGAAGGGATTCTCGCGTTTGCAGGTGGCTGCTGATCGTGCGAAAGGTGAGCTCCCTCTGCCTCTAATGCCTCTTTCGTACGGATTGGCATAGGGGGATAGGCGGTACGGTTGACCGATCTGCCAAGGACTGGTTTCTGGCTCAAGTCCACGGTATTCTCTTCTAGTTGGCTCGTCCCTTGGATAGAGAGAAATTAATTTTTACTTTTTCGAATTTTGAAAACTATTTGGAGGAGAGTTATGAAGCAGTATAGTACGTGTATATATATATATAGCAAAATATTCATATTATAAGAGAAATTTTGGAAGAGAGTTTCGTTAACCTGGTTTACAAACTTTTGGGCAATTTATACGTGGGTCTCTATAAATATCGTGGAAAATTTACTGGATACTCCCCGCGTAGCAAGAGCTCTTCTCGTTAAGAGAAAATGATCAGGTTTTTGGTTCGTTGCTAAAAGTTTTGGAATTTTGTAAAAAGTATTAATTTACGTATCGATATGAATTCTCAAGTAATTTGAGTCTCTTACCATGAAACAAGGGTGTCTGGCCGTTCTCGACGACACGAGGGACAGGAAGCATGCCTGTGATTCCTGATGTGTTGTCCTTCCCACCACCACGATTGTGGCGATCCTGAGATCGCGATCACGAGCGAGCAGAGTAGAAAGAATCTTCGAAAGGATGGATCGAACATACTTAATATGATTATGATTAAAAATCGGATCGATCCCATACGCTTTTATAAGTTACAGAATCGACGAGGATGCTTCCTCCTTGTTGCGTAAAAATCTCGTATTTCCTTTACGTGGCCGGAAACGGAGATCGTTCTGATGATTCATTGATTGAGGTTAAGTTAACCTTGATCCGCTTCCCTGTAACAAGTTATCGGTGCAATAATATAAATATTGAAGAAGCGGAAGAGAAATAAAGATTGCAGTGAAATAAAATTCGAGACAATGAAAGAGAGAGAGAGAGAGAGAGAGAGAGAGAGAGAGAGAGAGAGAGAGAGAGAGAGAGAGAGAGAGAGAGAGAGAGAGAGAGAGAGAGAGACGAAATAATGTTAGGATAAATTGTTTTGAATTGAACAATTATTAATTTCTTTTTAATATGAAAAAAAAATTACCATTTCGATTTTTTTGAGTTCGTTGGAAATCAAACAAATTGCACAAAAACAATCGAAATTTAAACATAACCTGTCATCAGGCTAAAAATAATAATAAAAAACCATGATTATTATTGTTATTGTGTTAAATAAATTTATCGTGGAATTAACAATTTCTGTGATAAAAATATATATTTAAAAATTTGTATTCAACTTACTTCATGTTTTCCGTACAATTATTCTAATTGCCATTTTTTTTTATTAAAAATTAATTACGTTTATAGTCCATAAGCTTGTTCTCCTTACTAATATTCTTTCTCGTTAAGTGCAAAAAAATGTTTCCTCGATTCTTTTAAATTTTAACAAGAATTTAATTAATATTGAATACAAATAATCTCGTTTAACTTCTTTGATATTTTTAACGATAATTTTATTTTAATAATTCAATTTTGTTTTTTTTTTTTACTTACAAGTATTAAATCTCGCTCTCAGGATTAAAAAACAATATTGATACAAGTTTGTACAACAAATAATAAGCTGGACTTATTAAAAAGTTTTATTTTAATTCTAGGTTTAATTAAATTCGAGCTAAGGGAAAATGAATATAAATTAGGTACAATATTTTCATGTTTTTGCTCTCGACATGATGTTTAATTAACACTATAAGCAGTTTAAGATGTGAAATTTTAAAGAGAGGTTATTAGCAATAACCTTAATACATTATAAAGATTATAATTTAAGAAATAATTTTTAATGGCTGAAAACAGCTTTATTTTCTTTCAAAATTTCGATTAATATTCTATAAGGAAAGCTTAATTAAAATTCATATTATATAAATTTAAAACTTTTTATTAAAACTTTCGAGAATTCCTTTTCGATTACACTTTTAACAATTTTATATCTAGTTACTTTCTTTAAGTATCGTTCACCATCGTAGATGGCGCTACGAAAGCTCATCCACCGAATATTTCTTCGCAGACAGGACACAGACGATGACATAATATCGAAAAAATCGTTGCAGACGGTGAAGCAAATCATCAACTTCCTGAAAGAACGTAAGAAATACGAATCGCAATATGTTTCTTCATTCATATTTATAAATTAACAAATCGTTAAATAAATTTCTTTCTTTCATTTTATTTTTCTTGCCCCATCGATTAATTATTTTAATTAAAAAATTCAAAAAACTGTTTCGGGGTTTCAAGATGCCAGAGAGGAAGGTTTATTCCGACGTGCAGGCCGTCGTGATCTCAGAAGAAGGATCTTAAATTCTTTGAAGAAAGGAGAGAAACCTCATTTAGGGAACAATGACGCGGCTTTGGAATGCGCAGCAGCGTTACAACTTTTTTTATGTCATTTAAAGAAACCCGTCATGCCCCAGCACGTCCAGCAGCTTCTTCTGGGTAACCAAGAATTCTCTTTATTTTTCCTCCTTAAAAAAATTCCTAAAATAATTTCTCAAACCATTATTCTCATTTAGAACTTTATAAAAAAATATTTGCATAAATGTGATCTACAAATGGAATTCTTTTCTTTTTGAATATCTTGAAACTTCTTAAAAATTCAATGCTATTTAATATAGATCGTAACTCAGATTGAGAAGCTTCTTTATCTTTTCTCCTAATTTATTCGTGCAACAATTAACTTATCAAGTCGAGCAAATAGAATTTTTCTTTTATATCGTATTTATATAACCTATTAAAAATTTTGACGCAATTTAATATTATTAATTTCATAGATTGAGAGCCACTGTTATAAATATATACGAATGAATATGTATCCTTTTACGATATCATATTATATCATACCATATAGTACACATAAATTTAATAAAATAAATTTTCTCTTTTCTCTTCATTTCCGTTGTATTAATATCGGGCAGTTCGACCGTGCGACTAGAACAATTCGAGAATCATTTGCATTATGAACAACGTAATAAATTTTCGCATACGTAGCGTATCCGTGTGCAATTTGGCGAAAGGATAGCATCGTCGATAAAATTAACGAGTCCGCTTAAGTAATAATTCTCCGCGCGTTACCTAACCTCAAAATTGCAAACAGTATACACTCGTATTCCCCCTCTTAACACGTTTCGAATAACGAACTTGACAGATTTCGACACGATATCCTAACGCTAAAAAAAAAACACGCGGCTCTAATTAAAATCGACGCTTGTTATTGGAGAAATAAATAAAGATTGACATCCTTTTTCAGTAATTTATTAAAATTTTCACAACTTGAAAGAAATATATTTTATTTTTTCAATTATAGAGCAAAAGTTTTTCTCTCTGTTAAAAAAACTATCAATTAATTCGTTATATAAAATAATTATACGATGTTTTCTATTAAATTGAGATAAAAGTATGCCATATATGTATTATAAGGGAAGAAAACAATATGCTAATTTATAAAATGGATGATATTTCAATTATGACTTTATCCAGAAAAGAAATAGCGAATTATTTTTTTATAAAGTAAAAAAAAAATTATACGTAAATGAAGTATTCGTCAAAAAATTTTTCACTAAAAAGTTACTATATCCAGAATTAGCTTCCTCAAATATAATAATAAAAAGTTTTTTATTCCTCTTAATAATTAAATTATAATTAAACCAATATATCTATCATTTTTTAAATAACAATTTTTTAAATAATAATTATTAAAAATCTATCATTCTGTTATAAATTTTTAATCTTTTTTAATGAATCAATATATATCTTCGAGATGAAAAGAATCGATACAGCTAAATAAACATTTTTATCTAATAACCAGCTGATAATCCCGGAGTGACCGCCCACATGATCGCCAGAGACGCCCTAGGATTGATACGACAGGATGTTGGTGGTCGTCATGGAGAGCTATTGGCTGGTCTTCTTGATTTACTGAGACACTTGACCCTTTCTGGTCCTCCATCCGAGAGATCAGAGCTTCGTGGTTCACCGCTTCCGATTGCACTGCTTCCAGTTTTCTTCACTTTAACGGTAAACTATTCCAGACCCGAACCGAATATGAAATAAAATTGCCATACTAGAGATCAAACTCTCGTTCATCTCTGCTTCTAAGGATCGTCGAAATAATATAAATTTGAATTCATGGTTGAAATATTGTCATATTCAATGGTATATACAAATAACATTCAAATTATATTATAATAGATAGATAAAAATATAATACCTACAGGCAAGTTCATATTATACTATTCGACAAAAGATAATATCTTTTTACGCCACTTCGTTAGTCTTATTTTCAGATGTACATGGAGCTAACCATGTCCAACGTAACTTAATTTTAATGATCAAACAGGATCCTACGTTAACGTAAGAGGGTAAATGAGATTCCGTTAATTATATTCTCAGTGAAAATGATATATAGTGAGGTTATAAAATCAATTAAAGTTTAGAATTTAAAACATATGAATGAATAACATATAATTAAAGTTTTTTTCTTTTTTTTTTAATTATTCGATCCGTTTGGATTAATTTTTTTTCAAATATCTAGATCGATAGTTTAATATATTTTAATTTGTTACATCGCTTTTATCAAGAATTCCATTATTATGCCATGTTATATTACAACTTTCATCTCAACTTCCATCATATTATGACTAAGCTTTAATGTATCTGCATTAGAGCAAACTATTTGTTGAGTTAGAGAAGTATCATATTCGTTTTGGCATAAATACAGTGAGTATAAATTCATTGAGAATTAACAATCGAAATGCATTCTGACTTCGAGAACAGATTCTTTTGATATAACATCATAGTCAAGCAAACATTATTCAGCAAATAAATTCTTGTAAAAATGTGAATATATTTAAAAGTACGATCCGTAAGAGTCATTTTTTGCAAAAAGATTCTACATTAACAGTGAAAATTACTTATCTTAAGCTAGTTTAAAAAGAAATAATTTCAAGAACAATTCTTTCAAATATTCGTACCTTAACTTGCTCGTGCTTGTATACAACGATCATTTTACGAGTTGTAACATAAGAGAAGATGTGCATAACGTGTCGAGAAGCGGAACCTGATGTTGCTAGCACGTGCCATAGCAATTCACAAAGAAGCCAATAGCTGTAGTGACGTCAAATACATCTGGGATCAAAGGCTTGTTGCCTTATATACACTGCTTGGTATAAGGAATATATCGATAACCAATATCACAAACGCTTTGTTGATTGATCTGGATGTTGGTTTCTATTGACCAATCAACAAGAATTCCAATAATTCATTTTTGATAATTGTTTCATGGCAATTTGACTGCTTCATATTTTTTATATTCATAAAAATACAATTGTTTTAATGAAATAAGATATATATTGTCGAAAATTTAAATTTCGATCGGTAAAAATTAGTCTGTATTATGCCTTATTGACGAGACTGTATAGAAAGTTGTATGTTAAATTTTTATCATTCAGTTTCATTTGATTGCGAAGAACTTGCTTGTTATTAGAAGCTTTGATATTCGGCTCACGTACCGCCAGTTTGTTACTTATAATCTAGAGTAAGAGGATGTAGGAATAACAAGCAACCTGATGCTATTGTATTGTATTAAAAAGGAAACTTTGTTCATGGAACTGAGGATATAGGATGAAAAAAAGCGAGGTACCTTTTGATAAGAGAACTGAATGAACATTAGCATACCAATTACTTTAAAACTTTGAAAATGTGTAAAGTTTTTTGAGCCATTCGACCTCTTTATTCGTGTAGAAAAAGTTATTATATGTACTCGATTCGACGCTTCTGGGAAAAGAAAAGTTTCGTATGACAAAAACGTTATTCTATCATCTCTATCTTTTTTTAAAATCGTACAATTTTCTTCATACATACAAAGAATATTTCTACTTTATTTCTCATATGATCAAATAATTTCCATGTTTAATAAATACAATAATTTAAATATTAAATTATTATGAATCAATTCAAAATCAATTCAATCGTTCTTTGTATGTAAAAATTGGACTCGTTCAAAGATCTTTTACATTTTTATTTAATCTCTATTATTATAAAAACGTTTTTTTTTTTTTTTAAGTGTTTCATCGATTCAACTTTCGAATCCATATATTCGAAATGGATAAAGAGGAATCGCGAAACACATGAATGAAGATTTCGACACGACTGATCGATCTTACCTTGCCATTTCAGCCGGCTGATCTGGTAAAATGGAAGCAAGTGGCCGCCAGATTCAGCGAATTAATTACCGAGGCCCCTGAGCAACTGCAGCTGAATGAAAATCGATTGTACGAAATAGAATCAACGAGGCTATCCATTGGGAACGCGGGCAACGTAAGAAATAGAAACTTTCTCACGGCGTAGAAAAGATTAACCGTTCCGGATATTGTTTTTCGAAAAACAATTTTTCTTCATCCGCCACTCGTATTTGTTCGCGATGAAAAATTGATTATTTGAAAAAAAAAAAAGAGAGAGAGAAAAGAATTTTTCCGTGAGAGATTGAATCTTTATTTTTCTTTTTTTTAATGAAAAGAAAATTGTAAAATTATAAAGGTAAGAGAAACAAAAGAATATGAAACGGAATATCTTTTATGGATTCTTTTAGTGGAGCCAATGGTGATGTTAATTTTATGAATGTATATATATATATTTTTATGTGGTGTGTGTGTATAGATTTCATTTAACTTATAAATATAGTTTCTAAAATGAATTTGAATATGATATACATATATATTTAGGACAATTTAAAATATTTTTCAATATTATTATCATCTTGAATCGATATTCATAAGTGTATTTTAAATATATATAATAAAAAGATAATTTTGTTTTTAATAGTATTTATAACATCATCTTTTAAACAAAAATAATAATCTTTAAATGGTATAAATACAATAGTGTCTATGATTTATAAAAAGATAAGGTTAAATTCTTTACATTTAAAAAATAATAAATGAATCTAAAGATGAAAAAATGCAAAATAATTTTAAATATGAATTTCCTTGTGATCAGGGGACGAAAAAAGAAAAAAGAATAAAGAACGAGAAAAAAGGTCAAACAATTCTCGTTCTTTTTTTTTTCCATAGATAATTTTATTAACAAATTTACATAAACGTCCCTCTTATCGTTTCAGGTTAGGTTGGAGAGATAACTGGGATTCTTGATGTGCCGTTGCACGGTCCACCGGCGAGTAGACTTCATCCAGTAATTTCCAATTCGAATTGAAAGCACCTAGTATTAAGCGGCATTACAAATGTAATTTTTTTTGTACACATGTAACGAGATATTTTAAATTACCTGCACTTCCGCCTGTACCTTCAATCGCGGAATTTAATTCCTTTTTTTTTCCTAATTACATCTTTTCCAATATTTTTTTCTTTTTTTTTCCATTCTATTCTTGTCCTCTTTCTTTTTACTCAAGAAACTTTGATTCTTCATTTTGATTTGGAATGAAAATAATTTGGCGTGTAAAGAAAAAAAATTAGGAATATATATATATGTACGATATATATACGATAAATATGCTAGAGATTATCAATTTGTAATCAATTATATTTAAAAATATATAAAAATAAACCAATTTTTTCATTAAACATTTTGCTTTCACGTTATATTTTTTACTTTCTTATTGAGAACCACTTTGTACAATCTTGTTAAAAAATTATAATTATATAAATATTTTATAAATAATAATAAATTTCTAATAATAAATTTTGTTTAAATATTGTCACTTACAATTGACAATTTTCAGATAATTGACTTACATCTTATTTTAAAATCAACCCAAATATCTACTGGACTGGAATTCAGCAGAAGTCACATCCTAAAACCACGCAATTTCCTCGTGACACTGTTCAGAACATCGCTTTCTGCATATTCTCCTCTTTCCCTCCTCATTCAGAACACAATTTAAGTTAATTTAACATGGTCGTCGTTACATCTCAAATTTCTTGTCGTGCATCTCTACAATCTCTTTATCAAGGATCTTAGCTTAGATCTACATTTTCGTTCCGTTATAGAACATCGTTAAGAGGAATACTAGATGTCGTTGTATGTCCCTTTCTAGGATATTCGTATGGTTGCCTATAAATGACTCACTTCTGGTTTAACTTGAGTGACGCTTGTCGAATATCGAAAAGCAATAGGAGATGAGGCAATGGATTTCTGGTATGTATGAAACGAGTCTTGATGAAAATCGTCATGTCATAATTAGATTAAGTACTATTATTCGAGATTCTGGATAATTGTATAGTGATTTTCGTGATATATATAGTATAATCTTTAGAAATATAAATGTTCCATAACCTTTTCTTAAATTAAGATATTCAAATTGAAAGAAAAGAATTGTATTGAAAATATGAAATCTTCTACGTTTGACTTGTCAAAGAATTATTTTTTTTTTTTGTGGTGATATGTAGTTTTCTAAAAGATTTTCTGTGAATATAATTGAGAATAAAATTCTCGAGAGTTATTTTCGATTAGAGGATTTTATGTTAACGATTATGTGATAATAATTTTTATTTTCAATGAAATGCTCATAAAAGATAATTGTGCATAATAATTTTTGAGAATTTTATTTTCAATTATTCTAATATTCTTATTTCCATTTCTATATATGTATAAGTATGCGTGAATGTATGTATAAGTACATATGTTATTATTAAATAGTTATTAAATTGTCATGATAAGATTTTTTTAAAATCAAATAAATTTTAGAATTATCAAAATTTGATTCTATTGTAGAAAATTTATTTCAGTTATAAAATTTAAATATTAGATAAAAGTGAAATAAAATTGATTTCGATTTCTGCTTCTGCTTGAACCTCACGTATTTCTTGTGTATTCAGTCGTATTGTGCGTCCAGTAATGGTCGCAACTTGTACAATTTAATTTTCTTTCTAGCGCATTTTTCTTTTTCCAACGATATAAACAAACATCAACACAACATAACTTCTTAAAAAGAACTTTCTTTGTTCTAGAAAAAACCCAATATTCTTTTTTCCTTCTTTATATTCTTTAGCAATTTCTAATTCAATCTATGGATGTATAAAATAAGAATTTTTAATACAATTTCTTTTTTTTTTTTTTATAAATGACTTAAGAAAAATGAAAAAGCTAATTCAAGTTGAATTAATTATTCGTAATCAATTAATGTTTGATATATTCTCTATTTAAATGAAAATGTAAAGATATAGAATATATATATTATTTATTTTTAAATTTAAAAAAAATATTTTTCAAGATATAAAACTTAAATTAAAAAATAAATTAAAAAATATATCTCTCGCAGTATATAAATAAAATAATATATACTTATATAAATATAAATAAAAATATATATTGAAAAAATTAAACAAATTTAGTTTTAAAAAATAAAAATTTATTATTATTTAAAGATAACCAAAAAACGATATTTTATTAAAAATTTGTAAATTTATAAATTATTATATTACATTAATAAATTAATAAAAATTATCAAATTATAAAATTAATGAAATACTAATAAAATTACTTAAAAATTTATATTTAAATATTTCATGTCTTAAAATATTTGTTTGAAATATATTTATGTATATGTAGATAACTACCTATACAGTTATCGATATAAATGCCAATAATGTTAGACTATCTACTGAGTGTAATTATCAAGTGTGAAGAAATCAAATTAATTACGATTTAACCATTATACTATTAAGTACGAATTCGATTTTATGTATATTTTTAAATCATATATAAATTTCATATTTAAGATATATCTTATTATTATTATCGACAGATGGAAAATTAATTGATATTGTGCCAGTATATATTATCTACAAACGATAAATTGCATATCTTTAAAGATAATTATTTTTTAAATGTACAAAAAATAAATTAGAAATATAGAACATAAAGTAAACTTTAAAAATATAAAGAATAGATTTTGGATCATATATTTGCGTAATATTAATTCCAAATTAACATTTAACAGTTACAACTATTATTTTATAAAAATATTATTCTATAAAATTTTGACAAATTATTCTATTTTATAATATTTTAAAATATAATATAAATATGAAATGAAAATCATTTTTGACAAACAACAATGAAAATAATATAATTATCATCATTATATTTTTTTATTGTAAAAAATTTTGACGCATAAAAATAAAAATTAATTTTATGCATATAAATTAATAAAAATTCAAAAAATATTGAATTACTAACCATTACTAACCATTGTATTCGAAAAATTAGTTTTGAAAGAATCAATAAGAAATGTATGTTCGTTGAATATCGTGACGATCTTCTATAAATACTACGTAGGTCGCGGAAGAGAATTCATTTGCAAACGAACTCGCTTGACAAATAGATCGAATCTATAACACTTTAATTAAATTTTAGACTTGGAATAATTTTTAAACATTTATAACATCTATTTTGAATTAATATTATAACATTTATGTATCAATATTACATTGTTTATTCGTTTCATTTTTTTAATTATTATTTATTATTTCAATTATTTTTTCAATTATTTACATATTTATTTGGACAATAACTTCTTCATTTATTTATTCATTTCATTATATATAAAAAATGTTTATTTATTTATATACTCTTTTATTAATTTATTTTTTAATTTTTATTTTCATCTAATTATTTCTTCGCTTACTCTCTCATTTATTTATTTGTTCATTTACTCTTTTATTTGTTTTATATATTTTTATTTTACAATTTATTTCTTAATTTTTATTTTCGTTCATTTTTTTATACACATATATGCAATTAGAAATTATTTAGTCTAGTTTAGGATTTCCAGGATTCTTCTTATATACTTACACTAAGTATAATTGTTTCTGTATCAGTCACGAGATCATTCGTTATTATCAAAATTCAAATGCGATTATAACAATTCCAAATTGCCATGAATGACAGATTGTGAAACTTTTCATCGAATATAGTTTGTACACTCACCTATTATCTGCATTCACACTATCGTTTTAAATTCATAGGAAACCGTATCAAATATCTTTACTTTTTGCATGATTTGATGGTATTTCAGAACGATACTTTTATATTTCTATATTTTGATGAATTGGATTTGATGAATTTACCCATAGTGGATAATCGATTGACGATCGATACGACAGATATCTTTTCAAAACTACCAGAAACTGGCCGCATTGTCGTAGGAATTGAAATTTCGCGAGATCAACAAGTGTCATTTTCACGAAATATGGGTTTTGCCGATAGTTTCGAGATGTCAGTCGGGTTGCCTGTGGCGCAGGCGCGGCCTTCCTCGGGATTGGTCTAAGGACGGGCGGGGGTCCACGAAATGGTCGATATTTTAGCTATAGCGGGCTACAGTGGCGCGAGGCTTTACCGAGGCCAGTCCAGTCTTCTTAAAATCGTCGTGAAACCATCCCTGTTGTGCTGCCGTGTGTTACGTCGCCGTGGTGTCGAGAAACTCCGTACTCGCGTATCAGCGTCGGAGTCATTTTTATCGTCGAGGCCAGGTGCAGGGGCCCAGAGTGCAGCTCGCGTTGTGCATTCCTACTATTCAGCGATCGACCGTGAAAGGATCAACGCTTTTAGGAGGTACACATGTCGGGAATGACTCGTCGGACGAGAAAGCTTCATTCAGGCTTGGTCACATCCTCACGGAATACATTCAGAGTCCCGCGATTTCGAGGCTGAAACACATTTCTGTCCGACCAGCCAGTTCGTCGATAGAACGCTTATTGATTTCTTTCTGTCTCCCTCTGTCTTTCTCCCACTCTCACGGTTTTCCTCTCGCTCATGCTAGAAACTGTGGCCGTCGAATCAACTTTTCATGCACTCTGCGCTTACACGAGCCTCGACTGCTTGTTCCCGCTTATGCATCACTTCTCATCCTCGTGATTAAAGGTGATTAAAGACCGCTTTAACGATCTAATCTGGAAAATCTCGAATTCATGGCGTCTAAAAAAAATCTAAGTGTGAATTCCAGGATTGCTATGCAGGATCCAGGATAATGAATTCAATTTCGATCATCCTTCAAGAGCTTTCGTCATTTTTTTTATGCACAATCTGACTGTCGATGACGGTCCAAACTGTGTGACCTTCCCACTCTCTCTCTCTCTCTCTCTCTCTCTTACACTTCCCTCTTTCTCTCACTTCCCTTGAAAGGGACGACAGACATGTCAGCTGTGATCACGTCGATGTTTAAGAACACGTATGATGCTCGTGCTGCCCCTGAAGAAGAAATTTATTAACAAATATATATATATGTATACATGGAAACAAACGACCGAGTTGGCGACCGAATTTATCGACCAGGCAGGCATCGCCGATATCGAGGAATTCGAGCGTATCGATCTGGACGCGTTTTCGGAATCCAAATTCGAGCGTCACGACATACATATACGGAGGCTCCATCTTCCGTTCTACGTTCATTCTGCTGAAATCGAAACTATGTAACGGGCGGCATGGTTGGTCAAGGGTTGGGGAATCGATCTTTCGAAAATATTTGTTCTATTGCTAATAATATAATAATATAGTTAAATTCTCCACAACTTTTTATGATGTTTTCTTCTTTACTCGTTGACGATTCTCCTTTAAAGAAAAAGATTTAAAGGAAGAGGAAAATTTATTGTAAATGTAGAAAACATGATCAGGCAATGGACGCCTGAGATGTTATATCATTGTTTGAGAATTGTGTTTGGATAATTTATATAGTAGATTGTTTTTTTTGTTTGTTGATATCCTAGAGGAAAGATTGATAAAAATTAATCATACAATACACATTGAGAAAGTAATTTTTCCAAAATTAATCATCTTTCATTATTAATTTGTCAAATTGCTATGCTTTTGATCAAAATTTTTCATTATTTAAGCTGATGATTATTGTAAAAAATGAGTTATTTATCTTTTTGATAATCATTGGAAATCACACACTATTGTATCATCAACATGGTAGGATTTCTCTTATTATATTAAAAGTACTTTACTGACAATTTAAAGATTAAAATACATAGAATATAATTTAACAATAAATAACTTTATGCAGAATTATATATTTGGAATAGAAGAGCACATTTGAAAGTTTCAATTTTTATAATAATTCACAAATTTTTAATTATGGTTCTGATAACAATTAATCAAGAAAGCTTATGATTTTTTAGAAGAAAGAGATTGTTTAATTTTAATATTTTAATGGATTCATGGAAGAATTGAACGTATTCGAGGTTGAGAGATCCTTAGAGCACAAAGACCTGTGTGTCAGTTGTTGAAGAGTATTAACTACAGAAAAGATACGAGTGCTTGAAACATTTCATCATCCAAAGTTTCGTTTGAATAACAATTTATTGTCGTCTAGTTGTTTTTTAGTACTTGACTTCAACAATGGCTAAAGTTAATAGGAATCCTTTATTTTTTTAACTTTTATTCATATAAATTCATCAATGTGTATGTATCTAGCAAAACAAACCAACAATGGCTGTACAAATATATTATTTGTACTAATAAAGACAGAACAGCAAGATTCTAACCTCCTATAAACATCCCAAACCGAGATATTAATTTTCAATTAAATTTTTGCCTGTTAAAACTTTAATTGGAACATTTGATTTACGATGATTTGAAGATTAACGCTACGCAAACTTTGAACAAATGAAATATAATTATAAAAATCTTATTTCACCCTTCTGAAATTATTCAAAGTCAATCGATATTCCTTTATATAAGACACGCGTATTTTTTTTTGAACGTCATAACAACTGACGTCAAAACATGTTTTAGAAAATTTATCTTTGAATTAATTTTAAAATACGAAACAACACGATCTCTCAGTTTAAACGATTAATTCATCATCCGAAAATCAAGGTATTACATCTGCTATAAAAATGAAGGATCAGCATGAAAAACAGCGTATCGATTTTATCTTTACACATCTTTCCAATCTTCTTTCTTCCTCATATTACATATGTTGGAGTGTACTCGTGCAACGCGTTATCGCATCCTTCTGGATGCATTCGTGCGCAGCACGTCAGTGTTTAACATAGGCGATACGATTATCGCGAACCTTGTTCCACTTTCTTCTGCCCGCTTGAAGAATTGGGCGCGCGTGCCTGATGTATCCTCCCGTAAAAATTTTTCCATTGGAATCCCTATATCAATACAGGCAGCCAAACTTTCCAACAAATCTTCGATTTCTTCGTCTTCTTCATTTTCGAACATGATTACGTTATATATTGATTTTTGCATTATTGCATTATGCGAATTTGTATCACGTCGTTCGTTGATCGAAATATCTGTAGCTCGATCGTTCAATTCTTCTTCGCCATTCATCAATTTCTATGCTTACGTAATCAAATTTTCTTCCGACGATAGATAAAAAATGATTCCTCGGTGAAGGAGATAAATCTTCATTTGTCCAATCTTTTTTTCGAGCTTGGCAAGAGCTTGGTGATCCTTGACCCTCTTTATCCATCCATCTTTCCTACAAAATTTAAATTTTCAATATAAAATGAATCGAAAAATAATATCACGGAATCTTGTATGCGACGCCTCAAATACAGTCGCTTTAGTTGATTTTAATTTGGAACGGATCATATTAGCCTCAGATATCGATGGAACATCTTATAGAATTAAAATTTGGGAAAATCTGATCTTCTCTTTTCCGCGATTTAATTTCTCAAAATGATCGTAGACACAAATTGTAAAAATTTCTCTTACAAACAATATTCTCTTCACTGACAATGAAACATCATGGATTTTTTTACTTTGATCTCTTTCTGAAACCTTATTAATCATTCTCCATTTTGAACATCTCTGGAGAACGATATCTGGTGACCAATATCATCGATATCGAGAAAAAGAAAGAAAAAAAAAAAGGATAATTAGCGACCAATTTCGTACGAGAATCGTTATTTATCAAGAGTCTGGGGAGCGTCTGGATGCTCTTTTATCGAAGGGATAGGAGAGTTTTAGTCGGACGAGCATCCTAGAAACGAGCGAGGCAGAAACGATGGAACTTGAAATCCGAGGGAAATCTGTAGTTCTCCGCTACAGGCTCGAGCACGAAGAAAATCGATAAGATCCCTCCCACCAAGCGTAAAAAGCTCCGGCTATGTGTCTGTGGACCTCGACGTCCACAGTTTATTTATAGACCCTCCATTTCTGAAATTTACTTTCGGCCATAACTGCACAGATCGCTCTCCAGTTGCACTTGATCGATCTGCCAATGTTTTCAACGTTTTGTCGGGACAACCGTTCGTCGAAAAATAGTTAGTTTCCTTGTTCTTACCGATAAATGATAAACGCGATCATAGATTCAGTTGTTGATTCTAGTAGTAATGTAATTGGTGGTTTTTTTTAGATTTTTTTAATTATCTTTCGACCATCCCAGTGATTGACGTATTTATATATTTTCTGGTGAACTTTTACCATTATATATTATTATATTTTGTAATTTTCAAAACGGTAGCAATGTAGTACATAAATAAGGAAAAATTCTTCCTCTTACACTCGGATAATTTCATTTCTTTCATAATAACACAGGATTAAAACGCATCGTGATATCCAAAATATATAAAAATTTTACTACCTTTTGTATAAATAATGAGTTAGGAACAAGTTAAGAACGTTTCACAATTATATAATAGAATTTCAGATTGTTAAAATGTATTGTGATATCCAAAATATATAAAAATTTTATTTTACCTTTTATACATATTATTTTATATACATTTTATTATTTACTTTTTATATAAAATCGTTTTACAATTATATAATGCAATTTCAGATTGTTAAAATACATTGTGGTATCCAAAGTATAAAAGTTTTACTATCTTTTTTATACAGATAATAAGTTAAGAATCGTTTCAAAATTATATAATGCAATTTCAGGTTGCTAAAATAGATTATGATATTCAAAATATATAAAATTTACCTTTTATACATATTATTTTATATGTATATTTATCTTTTACATGAATAATAAGTTAAGAACCGTTATCACGTTATATAATGCAATTTCTAGTCTTGTCACATAGACGTACTGTTTTGTTTCAATGCCAGACATAGTATTCTTATCTCCTTATTTCCTTCACCGACTCTATACTTCCTCAAACCGTCTCATTAGTACACGTAACCGGCACACGTCTATAGCCACAGCTGGCATCCGGAAACACCGACTCGCCACCCTACGTTGACCTAAGAAAACATAGGATGCATAATCCTCGATTACAATGAATGAATTATTTAACAAATCGTTGAACTTCACGATCGAGAGAGAAAAAATTCGCTCGAGAATCGAAAAATAAATTTTCTAAAAATCAGTTATCTACCGATGATAACTGATGGATAAATCGTCGCAATATTTGGTATATTGCCTTCGTACGAACGAGAGGAATCTATGAATCGTGGATTCTATTGAACCACCACGTGCTTTTTTTTTATATGTCCACCTGTAATTCGAGGTTATCGGATTTGATTGTTCCCATTGCGGGATTATCGATCGTGTGGTTTATCACGGCTACGAAATTGCATTCGAATGGCAATACGATGGGATGACAGGACAACATGGAAGGAAGCGAATATTATTAGAATTAAATTTTTCAAAATTGTCCAAAATTTTTTTCTTTTTCTTTAGATTATTTGATACAACATTGGAATGAATATGTAAATGAACAGTGTCGAAATTTATTAATTGAACGAAAAAAAGTTTGACTAACTTGAAAATTTTTTTCTAAATTATTGTTATCATATTATAACTGATCTCTTACATTGGAAACACGAGAAATAATAAAAACACGAGTATAGTAATAAATTTATCGAAAAAAGATTTGAAAAAAAAATGAGCACCCAATTGGCGCCCAATTCTTCTTCCAGCCCTGGAGTGGGCGTGTTTATAGAGAAACCGCGATACCGTCGAAAGGAACGAGATACAAGGAACGAGTAAACCCGGAAGGAAACGAAAGAGTCGCGTAAGTGTCACACAATTGGCTCGACGCAAGTGGATATTTCTAACTCCTGAGAAAAAAAATTCTACTTTCTTCGCGCTGTTTATCATATATCTCCTCTGTCGCGATCTTTCGTTACAAATTGTTCGTGAATGAATTTTTGAAAAAAATAGAAAAAATTTTGGAATGTCGAAGGGATTCGAAAATCGGGCGGAGAATTCGATAAAGGATACCAGGCCACCTATGAAGGATTCCGTGCTGGAACTGAGGCCGAGAATGGCACGAATGATGTCCATCGTTGATATCACCCCACGCGACAGACGTTTGGTAGCGGCATTAGCAATTCGTTTTTTTTCTTTTTTTCTTTTTTTTTTCCTCCTCGTGATAAACGATGAACAACAAGTTCGACGACAATTACAACGTTGGACTAGAAGCAAAAGATACGGTGAACTGTCGACGTAGTAGCGGAGATATATCTATGTTGTTTGGTTCGGTTTTCCAAACTTGTCGTGAATTTTGAATACTTTGTGCAATGACCAATCAATAATCATTATCGTGCACAATTGTAATAAATTTTTAAGTATGCCAAATTGGTATCATGGTGATGAATAGAGAAGAGTGAGGATCAAGTCTCAGAGGAAATAAGATATTAGAATAATAATTGAATAATTACAATGAGTTCATAAATGTGTATTTTTGTAATGATGAGTGAATACTAGCTTAGAGACCAACCTATTAATTTTATATAAAAATCACATTGGTAATATATATCACATTTGACTTAAATGTTAAAAAAAAATTAAAAGTATACAATAGTTAAAAATATTATAATAAATTCTAAATCCACAGCAATAATAATTGAATACAATTAGTGTTCATAACATATATTTTTGTAATGATGAGTGAATACTAGCTTAGAGATCAACCTATTAATTAATTTTATGTAAAAATCATATTGGTAACATATATCACATCTGACTTAAATGTTAAAAAGATCTATATACAAATAAGTATCATAATTAGTTAAAAATATTAATAAATTCCAAATCTATAACAATAATAATTGAATACAATTAAACAAATGTATTCATAAATATTTTTGTAATGATGAATGAATATTAGCTTAGAGATCAACCTATTAAATAATTTTATATAAAAATCACATTGATATCATATCACATCTGACTTAAATGTTAAAAAAGAATTAAAAGTATACAATAATTAAAAGTACTACAATAAATTCCAAATCTATAACAATAATAATTGAATACAATTAAACAAATGTATTCATAAATATTTTTGTAATGATGAATGAATATTAGCTTAGAGATCAACCTATTAAATAATTTTATATAAAAATCACATTGATATCATATCACATCTGACTTAAATGTTAAAAAAGAATTAAAAGTATACAATACAATAATTAAAAGTACTATAATAAATTCCAAAACCATAGCAATATCGATAATCTAAGGTAAATCTAATCGTCAAACGTAGATGTGTTTTTTAAATGGAAATTTGTTCGCTAGATGGCGGGCCAGGATCCAAAATTTCAGAAGGAGGCCGCGGACCAAAACTTCGATTACATGTTCAAGCTGCTGATCATTGGGAACTCGTCTGTTGGTAAAACGTCCTTCCTGTTCCGCTACGCGGACGATTCCTTCACCTCGGCCTTCGTATCGACCGTGGGCATCGATTTTAAGGTGAAAACGGTTTTCAGACACGACAAAAGGGTCAAGCTACAGATCTGGGTCAGTATACATTCTTGCGTAATTCGTTACGCCGCTTCTTTCGAAAGAAATCGCAAAGTTATTCTCTTCCTTTCTTCTCTTTGCTTTTAATTTGAATAATAAAATAGATAAAATATATAAAGAATATAAAAAGGAAAATTCGTAATTGCATTTTTCAAAACATTTACGATAAAAAAATATAAATCGTAAAATTTTTGAAGGAGGAGAGAAATATCTTTCACGAATCATTCTATTTAATTTTACAAATAAAATACAACAGTTGAAAGTCGTAAACGTAATATTTACGTTCACCCACACTGGGCATCATTTGTTATTCGACTTGAATATTATCGCTTGTTTACGACTCGTTTATTTCAAATTATTTAAAATTATGTCTCCGCAAAAAAATAATTTTAGGAGAAAGGAAGGAAGAAAAAAAGGAATTAATATCCACTCTCACAAAATTTCACGAAATTCTCCGAAATTAATCCCGTTAATCGTGATCAATTGTATTTTAGGACACTGCAGGTCAGGAAAGATACAGAACAATAACGACGGCCTATTACAGAGGCGCGATGGGCTTCATCCTAATGTACGATATCACGAACGAGGAGTCGTTCAATTCGGTGCAAGATTGGGTAACGCAGATCAAAACGTACTCGTGCGACAACGCCCAGGTGATCTTGGTCGGCAACAAGTGCGACATGGAGGACGAAAGGGTGATCACCACCGAGAGAGGCAAGCAATTAGCGGACCAATTGGGCGTCCAGTTCTTCGAGACGTCGGCCAAAGAGAATATCAACATTAAGGTAAAGGAAAAAAGATCGATCTAAAAAAGATTTTCCAGTTTCTAGAAAACTGAAAAAAAGTTACGAAGAAATCCGTCGATACATTTTCTCAAGTTTTTAAAATCTTCGAATTTTCCATTTCCAAGAAGAGATTCGAGCAAAAGTTTAAACGAGAAACAATAATTCATCGTATTCGATTCAGGTTTTTCCAAGCTATCTCTTACGAAAGTCGCGTATATAGAACGCGTACATAGCATAGAAACCATTTTCATTTTTCTTTCCTCGCCTGTTTACCAGCCTATTATCCCAACTTAAACCGATCGCAGGTTGAAAAAACGTTATCGGCGTCACGTTTCCTACTCACGTTTATTTCTATCCGCAACGTGTGTGTAAACACCGTTACCTACCGAGATATCCTCGATTACCCGCTCGGTACCGAGCCCATTAATCATCACCAGCAGGACGGGTCGAATCTATTCGCACCGACGTATCGACGTTCATCCGATCGATTTTTCCGCCCACGATTGCGACTACCTTGAGACCTACCTCGTCGTGACGTAGCTCGTGCCTTTTTCCTTTACCGTATCAAACGCAATTTTAAAAAATTTTAATATTAAACGGAATGAAAATAGGATACTAGGATTACACATCCTAGTAACGCAAATACACTTCGACTAATGAGAAAAAAAACGTCGCGAGGGAATTAATTGCGAGTCTTGCGCAACGTGAATATAGATCCGAAGTAAATTTAAATTTTTCGATTAATTATCGCGTCGTTGATTATTTTCGAAGCTTAATTCGAATCAATTTTAAAAATCAAACGTGGAAGAATTTGATGGTAAAAAGTTGAGGGATCTAATTATTTCTCATCCGCAGACGGTGTTCGAGCAATTGGTGGACATTATATGCGACAAGATGAGCGAATCCCTGGACAATGATCCGACCCTAATCGCGGGCGGAATGGGCCAGGCGAAGGGTCAACGGCTCACCGACCAGCCGACGAATCCAACAGACGACAATTGTAATTGCTAAGAACGTGGACGCCCATCTACGATCGCTAAGCCAAGAGAAATATTAAGAAGAAGGATAATCGACGAGAAGAATAAAAATATAAGGAGAAAAAGAAGAAGAAGAAGAGGAAGAAGAAAAATAAATATTAGAAGAGAAACGCGTGTATGTCTATATGTACATGTGTGCGTATGAACGCTGTATGCGTATGTGAACCGTGTGTATCCATAGTGTATACATGTATGCGTGTGCATGAAGAGAGGAGAAAGCGCGAAAGAGAAGTAGGAGGAGGAGGAGGAGGAGAAGGAGGAAGGTCGAGCGATAAACACTGGCACTTCAGTTCACTTTGGTTCTTCTCGCCTTTGTTTTTTTACCGGCCGTTCTTCATTCCGCTCTTTTTCTTTCCTCCTTTCTCGATCGATATATTTATATATGTACACATAAAATATTATGTATATGCGCAAGGGCGAACTGCGAAGTTATCGATCGATTCTTCGAAAAATTTCGCTTCGATAATTTCAAGTGAATTCTTCTTATTTTCAACAAATATCTTATTCCAAGGTCTATTTCTTTAACGATTTAAATTCCATTCTCTTCGACTCTTTGTTTGTTTTGAATTTATCTTATATATATATATAACGGAATATATAACGGTTAGATAATATAGTTCAAGCTATATTCGGCGTTCACTTGGCAGATTAGAGAAAAGCTCGAGTTTTTTTTTATATAATAAATCTCTTCTTTTTTCTTTTCTTTTTTTTTTTTTTTTTTAGTAATCGTTCTGACGCTCGAGGATCGATTCACTGACTCACTATTTATTAGTCACGCGATTCGCCTTGTATAATACATATATAAATATGTATGACGATTGTAGCCTGATTACGCGGAGGTGTCATCGAGCTAATCCGAGTCCGATCACGAGCAGACATTGAAGTTTTTGTTTTTGTTTTTTTTTCCTTGGGTTCGACGGGGAAACTCGAAAAGAGGGATTTCAGGGATTTCGTGAAAGATGAGCATTTGCAAAGAGCGAGTCCTGACGAGTCCTGAATCCTGAATTGTTCGTGACAAGAAAAAGAATAAAAGAAAATACGCGTTTAAATTTACCGCCTTTTTCGCCTGCACGGTTGCTGATTCTTGTCGCTCGTAACTTTCGATTTCCAATTTCTTTCTCGCACACATTCGGTTAACACTTTTTTTTAGAAAAAAAAAAGAGAAAAAGAAAAATTACATCATTCGAGAGAAGGAATTCGTGTATTTTGAGAAATTAATCAAATCTCTCCAAACTTTTCGTTTTCTGCTCGATTAATCGACGTAAGCTGGACAATAAGCGAGAGAGTGAACCGTTCGAAGTGAATCGAAAAAAAAAGGAAAGAATTTTTCTCGATTTCACTTGGAACGAGACATTCGAACGAAAGATGCGATAAGGCGGATGAACGAAGCAGAACGTGTTGTCGTTTCAGAGACAACTCGAGAGCGAACTGATTCATCTTTTCTTCGATCTCCTATATTTTTTTCCCCTTTTCTTCTTTTCCCTTTTTCCCCGATCAGTTCGTTCCGGATCTCTCGAATTAAATTTATCGAAATCCCCCCTCGAAGGAGTTCGATTCATCGGAGAATTGACAAAACGTTGACGACTTTAAGCGCACCTTAAATCGAAGATCTGAAATTCTCGACCGGGAAGCGAATAAGGATTTGGCACCGTCCACGCTTGAGAAATACACACACAATTATATATATATATTAAAGAAGATACGATTAAAATAAAATCTCGTCTCTGCGTCATTGAAATCTAAGCACTGACTCGTGACTCGTCGTTTCCATCGACGATTATAAGATCACTTTTTTTTCAAGCGTGTTCGAGGCTTCGACGCCCCTGTCGACGCAACAACAACAAGTTAGGGCAATTCTGGTAACGAGAAAAAGAGAAAAAGAAAAAACAAAAAAGAAAAAAAAAAAGAAAGCAAAAAAAGGAAAAAAATTGAAAAAAAAAAAAAAGTCGAAATATATCTGTACGTGTTGTATTCTCAATTGGCGTTTCCTTTCCCTTCTCGCAAGGGGGGAGGGAGGGGGGGAAGCGTGCTCGTGTTTTTTCACCAGGAGGAGGCTGATTCTCCCTCGAACCTATATTTGTTCTCGACGACGTCGATCCGATGCACAATATCTTTTCAATCTTTTCGAATCCTCCTCGAAGGCTCGTTCAAAGCTCGAGCACCTGAGACGATGTTAATAGAAATTGTTTCGGCGACGGCTGAAGTAGACGTTGACGTGGACGCTCGAAACGAGGCTCGTCCCTTGAGAAAAAAAACGTTCAACACCTCGGCGTCTTCCTCTTCTCGGGAGGAATTCATTTTTTCCCCTCCCCGGGCCCATCTGTCGAGACGATCGTTTTTCCATTATTATAATCTATATAAAAATTTTTAATGATCGATCAGCTGGGGGGAACTTGAAGAGTGGCGAGAATTATTCGTGCGAGATTAAATAATTCTCAGGTGAGAGAAGATTTGTAATTCTTTGACAACGCGCGTGGTTAACGCTAAAATGAATAGCAAAAATTATTGGAAATTTTCTAAGAAGTATATGTAGCAAAATTATTCCGTAAATAATTAATAGAGAGAGAGAAAGAGAGAGAGAGAGAGAGAGAGAGAGAGAGAGAGAGAGAGAGAGAGAGAGAGAGAGAGAGAGAGGAGAGACAAAATTAAAAGCGTAAAAAGAAATGGAGATTTGTTAAATTTTGTAAAAAAAAATTAGGAAATCGAAGAAGCGAGGATTCTTTCTTGTTGTTCTCCCGTTGTTTTACCAATCGCGTGACAATAAGAGGAAGAATTTGTTTCGGATCGATCGGAAGGTGGGGAGCATGCCGACCATTTCGCTTGCTCGCGCATCGATGCCCTCCCCCCATTTCTCGAAACGATCTTAGCGATAAATTACTCGGAGCTCGCACGATAAAACAGAGATATTCGTTGTTGGCAAGCTTTTTTATCGACGGCTCGCAACCACAGGACTTTACCTCCCTGAGAAACAATCATCCCATGCAGAGAGTATCTCGTATTCGTGTCACTTGTGGACAAACATCTATGTTTGGATGTTTGGAAAATGCAAATTGCGGGGCATTCGTTGATTTTCTTCGTTGTAATATGTAACGAAAGGCTTTCGAAGGCCGAGAACGGCGTTTATTTTAAGATTTTTTTAAACGTTCCACGATATACATATATATATATATATATATATACATATATACATATATATATATACATATACACTGTATTTTGACCATGAATAGATATAAAAGGAGAGGAGCAACAATGCGCGCATCGATATTTGGCGTCAATTATTATTGAAAAAAAAAAAAAAAGAAAAAAAAAAGAAGATAAGCGTCCAATCCGATTACTTCAGTCGTTGCTCGGCGTTAAAAAAAACCTACTAGGCAAGCTGCCCTCTGTACATAAAGAAATATATATATATATATAAATACCTATTATATATTATATATATAAATATATATATATATTATTGAATCTGTAATGAAAAGTGTACTGTAAGCGTTAATTATTTCGTGTCAACTCAGATACGATTCACTAAGTCGCGGAAATGCAGCCTGCGCCATCGTGTAATCGAGAATTAAAGAAACTATAAGAGGAAAAAAAAAAAAGGAGAAAATGGACAAAAAAAACGAAAAAAAAAAAAAGAAAGGGAAAAAAATTATCTATCGATCGAAAAATTGTACGATTGTATCGATCAAAAATCGGAGAAAAATAAAACTGTGCTGTTAATGTGGAGGTGTGATGATCGACGGAAATCAAAGAATCTCTCTCTCTCTCTCTCTCTCTCTCTTTTTGTGTTTTTTCTTTTTCGAAATTTTTTTTTTTTTTTTAAGTTAAGATTCGATTACGCTCTCGAAGAATCTCTAATTTTTTATTTCGATCTTTTCGACGACTATTGTTTCCCCAACAAATTTTTTACTTCGTGTTTTTATCACATTTTCCTGTATTAATATTATCTTTCTTATACTTTCAGAATCGATCACGTATAACAATCAGATATATTCGTGAGATTAAATTATAATTAATATGAATATTCTTTGGCCAGTTCTTAATCCTCGAGATCATCAACAACGAACTCCTTTATTTTTTCGCAAAATATTAAAACATACTATTTAAAAAAAAAAAAAAAAAAATCTCTAGAAAAATAATATTTTCCAAAAATAAATTTCTTCTTAATTGTACTTCAATAGCCTCCAATTCACAAAATTTGAACAGTGGAATTAAATATTTAATTTCGAATGATAATTAACATTAATAAGAACGATACTCATCGCAGTAAAGGATCAATGGGATGATCATGAATGATCCTTTGCTACCTAAATGTATTTTCCATTTCCAGAATTCCATTTATCGGAAACCTGTCGAAGGATTCGCGTATTAAATTAACAATAACAAGCATTCACAGTGATTCTGCATAATTATCTACAATTTCTCGTAGGAACAACGAGAGATCAAACGTTAATTAGAATTTCGTTCTAACGAATAAAGATAGGGGAAATTATATTCCATTGCTAGTTGAAAATTACGATCGCAATTGAATTATTCCTTACACGTATCGTTATTATATTTAACATACTTTTCTCAATAATCGTTTCTTCTTGCATCTAACTACAAGTATTCAATAAATCTTATAATTTTATTAAAAATTTATCTAATCAGAGAGAATAACAATTGGAAATTAGATAAAGCTTCAAAATTCAATTCAATGATCCTCTTGTGTAAGTCATCACGGGTCATCACACGTGTGAGCAATATAATAATTAATTTCGCAATTATAAAGAAATCTAACTAGAGAGAATGGTGATTGAAAACGTTAGGAGAGCTTAAAAATTCGACTCTCAGTCGGCAGAGTATAAAAGTTATTACATACTTCATCTTGTCTGAACCAAAGAAACTATCTAGGATTTCCAATAATATTTTAAATGCACGACAACCCACGTAGAACTTCTTGATCGTATTTTAAGGATGCGAAGTTCAAATCTCTGGCAACACAAAGTGATGGCTAAAAGGCTTTTAGCACGCAGCTTAACGAACTTCTGATAACAAGACTGGCAACGTTCCCTGTTGAGTGCTTCCCGCGAACCTTTTAGAGCTTCATCGACTTTGACTGCAGAATTGTCTGCAATCGTACTGAAATTTTCTTCGTCGTGTAATATACGTTTATTGGTGATAAAAATTTCCTTTCCAAAGGGATCGATATAAAGATCGATATATCATTCGTGTAAGTATTCTAACATTTTAATTTTACCAAGATTCGTAACGTTATTAAAATATGTGAATTAATTGCACGCTTATATGATTGATTAGAAGAAATATTTATTTATTATTAACTTTAGTATAAGTAACATTTTATCAAATTAAATACAGAAGAAATATTTATACAAATTTAAATGAAAACTCGATATATACAGATTAAATTTTCTTCCTTAACTTTCCAAACCGTCCAAATTTCCAAAATTTTCGTAATAATGAAATTATCGGAATACAATGCTGCTTCGATTCAATAACTAAATTGCAAGCTTAACCAATAATAAAAAAAGAAGAAACCTAACCTTCTAGAAAAAAAAATCGTCGTTGAAAAATCGCGACACAATTTAGAAAATTGGTTAGAAAACGTTATTCCATAAAAGAATATAACGCGGATAAATTGGTATCCAAGATGGCAGCAACTCGGCGGAGAAACATCGAGATCGATCCAAAACTCTCGAGTTGGAACTCGTTAAGTTCCAGAGCGCAATTAATTCCTAATTGTCCCGTAACGAAGAGATCCGGGATTCATATTTTCGTTGAATAAAGGAAGGCGACATTTTCCGTCACGTAGAATCCGGGCGGGGAAGGAATTTTAAGTGGCATCGATCCACCTTCATTAAGCCTCCTTTTCGAAAAGGGAGGAAAGGATTTTTGCGCCGAGTTGTTTGCGCAACGAGAAAGAGCAGAAATCGCGTCCCGTGACGAGATTAAACGCGGAACATGCCAGTGTTCCAGAGGGGAAACTGGGTTAGGCGAACTATTAAAAGACGGCCGACACTTGTGCCCGTTTAATATTTTTATATAAAGCACCGTTGCCTGATTATTTCTTCCCTTGCCGCGTGTGGAATCCTCGTTTCCCTCGTGTTTCTGGAACGAGAAGACAATTTTCCAAGCTTTTCCTTTCTTTCCGTTCGTTAAATTTATATTTCGATTAAAATTTTGACCGTCGTTGAAATGGAGATTCGAGGAGAAAATTTTTCTTTTCTCGGATTTTTTTAATTAATTTGCGCGAGTCGAGATATTTGGAAAAATACCGCGAAGATCGTTCTTTTTTTCCTCTTCTGATTTCTAGACACCAGTTGAGAGAAAAGTAGGACGTTGGAAATTGTAAAGGAATCATAAATTTATTTATCAAAGATTCGAGGAAGGATTCTTTGTTCGAACAAATGAAAATTTGTATAAATATTTCTCTCTATATATATATATTGGACGAAGTATAGTAACACAATTTTTGTTAGAATTTCAAAATTGTTAAAATAACTCTGGTTCAATGTGTATTATTTTTTCCAAGACAGATCGTATCGGGACTATTGACATCTTTCAGAAGGACAAGTTGATCGCCTTAGAAAAGAGGAGGAGTCGATATAGTCAGAAAAGGTAAACATTCGGCACGAGGAAAAAAGAATCGCAGAGAAGAAGATAGAAAAAGAATTCTGTCCATTCTGTGCCAATATATATTATCTCTTTCCTCCATGACAGTTATCAAACTCGATGAAACACATCTCCAATTCTGAACTTTTCTTGGCCAGAAATCCTAAAATACAATCCATAACGAAATAATATCACATTGTGCGATATTTGTTACAGTGCCAATATATATTAGTCCTTTCCTCCATAACAGTTATCAAACTCGATAAATCTCCAATTCTGAACTTTTCTTGGCCAGAAATCTTGAAATACAATCCATGGATAATAAAATAATATTTATCCATTATTAAATATTATCGTACAAAATTATATCTCAAAAAATAAATAAATAAATAAATAAAATAAAATGATCCATTATCCAATATCCAAAACTTAATATTACATTTAATCTAAATATGCCAATAAATACATAATGTCATACGCCGTTTCAAAGAAAAAAAAATTTTAAGAAATTATGAACGATAATTATTATAGTTAACTGGTTATTAAACGAAACGAAAATTTCGGTCAAGTAGTGGAAGAAATAATAAATGACCTTGTACTTGTATATAAGCGTGCCTTCATACTTTCCTCGACAAGTTTCTTCCACTGCACAACATCGAGCGCGTTCTGTACAAAATTCGAAAACTTGGTACACGCAACAAGAGGTAAATTCGTCGATCAAAGAGCGATCTTTAGAAAAAAATGTTCTATCCATCCGGTAAAAAATTCCACTCCATTCCACTTTCACAGAGAAAACGCGTTAATCCTCCTTAATGCACGAAATTAAACGAAACGTTTGATCGTATTAAATTCCCGATTCCCGGCTTTGATAACTGCAAAGTCACTTGACAAGCAAGTTCAAACCTCTCTGCCTATCACCCTGTTCGATTCGATTCAGGTTACGTTGCAATCTTACGTTCATACATTATTCGAACGAGCACGGGTTGTCACACGTGTCTCGACGTTTTATCGATCCTTTGACGCGCTCCTCGCCTCAAAATAATTGCACGCAAAAGAAGGTTAAGAGACACGGTTCTTCCTCTCTCTCTTTCTCCTCCTCCTCCTCTCCCCTCCCCTCCTCCCTTCCTTCCTTTGTACGCGAGCCCGTCATCATTGAGAAGATCGGAATTTCATGACCGGTCGACGTGCTGATGAATATTAAACGCTACATCGACCGTTTATAACAATGTGTGAACAATGGCTGGCCTCGTCATCGGAATATGCGGATAGGAAACGTTGATCGTTGACTCGATATTCGTAATCGCAGTTTATAAAGTTTTCGCAAGCTGCGTGAAAATTTTATTCGGGCGCAAGACTCCGATTGAGAAGGAAATTAATTAGAGTACTTTTTCTTTTGCAAGTGGACGCGGTGTTGGAAGTAAAATTATTCTCTTCCAAGAGGGATAAAGGTTTTTACAGAGGTCGAATTATTATTTTCATACGAAACGGTGTGGTATTCGTTTGTGAGAAAATATTCTCTAAAGCATTACTATCAAACGTGTCTGCATTTGGAACGAATTGTACAACATCATAAAAGGGAAGTGAAATTTCTTCCTCGATTGCTATTGCGAACGATTTTAAGACATATTACACGAGACTTCGTTATCGAGAAGTTGAACGTTTCATGTACGGTAAAGTAGGTATTTATTCTATTAGACGCGGATTAAAATTCCTACTTTGAAATAAAATTTCGAGTTCGTTAAAAAATTTTCATCGTTTATATTGAAAAATAAAATTATCATCTATCACGCGTGACAAAGATATAATATAGCGTATACAGTGTATACCGACGCCATGATTCGACGCCAAACACTTTCGCGTTATCGTGTATTCTGAACGACGTCGTAGTAGGAAGAAACAAAAGCGAAGAACAACGTTTGCTGGAGGGGAGAGAAAAGGGCTTGCGCGCCGCTGGCGTGCAGTTTTTCTTCTGCACTCGAATACAGACTGGGATATGCTCTCTTAGTAGACTCCACTCGACCCCTTGAGGAGTGGCACAAGATTTCGTTGGACCTCGACGCGAGTGTACCCTTTCATCGTCGATTTCTTTCTTGCCATTCATCTTAAGGTGCAAAGAATTCGCCTTTTATTGACGCGAGGGGAAGGGAAGAAAGATTTCTTCCTAACTAAATTTCATTTTTCGACGAGAAGATGTGCAAATGATATAATATAATATTTTTCTGATGAAATATATATCGATGATATATTTTAAAAAGGATATTTCTTTTTTATTTGTTGATAGAACAAGTATCTACGAACGTTATCTTTATTAACAGTTATATATTTAGCCCACGTGAAATTTATTCTTTTTTTCTTTGTATACCAAATGAAAAAATAGTGGAATAATTTTCGTTCAAAACGTTATTATTTCACTTAATTCGCCGTTTATCGTAGATTATTTTCAGTAATATCTCTTATCTAATGTTATCGTTGGAAACAATTTCCAACGACTTTTCTTTTTCGATTCAGTTTCTAATGAAAGATCAACAATCTTGACTCTTGTAGACGTTCGTCCCAACACTTTTGCGATCTAGAATATTATATTTGCGATTTCAAGAACGTATTTTGCAACTTTTTTTCATCGCACATATACAAGTACGCCATGAAATTTCTTCGATCCATCGATCCGAAAGAATAACTCAATAACTATCTAAAAAATATTCCAAGTTTCACAAAATTCAATTCTTGAATTCACGAACCATTCATGATATAAATTTATTTTTAAAACAGTTACATTGGGTTGGAGATTGAAAAGATGCAAGGATTACGATCGTCCAATTGGACGAGCGTGCTTCACGATACAACGATCACTGTCCATTCGTCGACTAATCGTCGATCTTTGTTTTCACTGTTCGATGGTTATTCGTAAAATATACCGCGGTCACGGAGGTCCGTTGCTCGCATTCGAGAATACACACAGTCGTGGAAATATCCGATCCCTTCCAAGCGGACGCCCCCCACTCCTTTGTCGCGTGTTTCCCTACGTTAACGCGTGCCATCGACACGAGAGCAGTGAGTCAGTGGTGCGCGGGCCTTCGTGGCGTAAGGACGTGCGCCATGCTCGTCGCGTTACTCGCATAAACGCGTGTGTTCCTTCGTTCACCTCGTGTGAGTGCGTGTACAATCACAGAAAAAATACTCCGATCTTTACTGCCTTTCGCCGATCGAACCGTCTATCGTGATACATCTTGTTGCACCGATCTTCTCGTTTTTTCTCCCCTCTGTGCCTAGCCTCGATCGTGCCGAGAGATCGTGACGATGTCTCTTTATCGATGACGAGGTAATTATAATTTTTAAATGTAATTTATCTTGATTAGATAACAGTCTAGAATATTTTTATTTGATAATTGTGAAAATTATAAATGCTAGAAAAAGGATCAATCAATAATTAATGTTGGTTTTTAATTGGAGATATATATAGAATTTTGAAACGTCTTAAGGGATATATTTATAAATGCTTGAAAGTGCGACGATCCTAACAATGATTATTGATATTACAGATATCTATAAGAAGATTAAAAAGTCTATAAAAATAGGATAGATAAAAAACGATTGTAAGTTTATATTTTTATAGACAATTTAAACTTACAAAATTTTTAATATTTTATTATATACTGAATATTGAAATAAATTGAATATAACGTGTCACGTAATATTTTTTTTTATCCCTGGAATATGATAAAAAAATGTTGGACGAAATTCTCATCTATTTAATAAATTGATATATCGATTTGATTTTGATTATTTATCCCAGCTAAACTATTTTACGATTCATTTACCTTTCGAGGAATTTGATATTTGTTTACGTTTTTCTTAACATAGTCCAGATTTCGGTTCTTGTTATTCCGGCCAATGTGTTCTGTTACAATTTTTGGCCAGTTAGCCTGACATTGACAAATACAATGTGGGAATTGGAGATTCTCCAATGTATACCTAGTCGCCATTAATTATTTTAATGGACAACAAAATGTAAATCTAAGGAAATTGGATTCGGTAACAGGATTGATTTGAAACAGCATTATATTTTTCGTGTTTAATTTTCATATTAAAAACATTTCATGGTTAAATTCAATGATATCGCATACGCAAATATATTTGAGAATAAAATTCTCGAAAATTTCATTTCCAATTGAACTTGCATCTTAATAAAATGCCTTTTCTCCTGCATTTTCAAACAAATATTTTTTTCTGTTCCATGCTCGCATTTTCCAAGAGATTTTTCAGAATAACTGACAATGATTTCTTTCTTTTTCTTCCGTATAAAAAAAAAGAAAAAGGAAGAAAAATTGCATCCCTCTTCAACAATTAGTCTCTCTCTTACTCTCTTACTCTTACAACAGAAATTTCTTTTTAAAATAAAATAAACATATTTGGTTTTAATCGAAAACCCGTTAATTGATTTCCCCGTTTCTGATACTAGGAAACATTTTAACTTTTTCTCGAGCCTTTGCACGATTAATTAATCGCACAAATTATATTCTGGCAAGACGAGAACAAATTAAACCGGATTAAAAATTGTCGGCGAAGAAATTTCTTTTGAAATTCAAAACGTACCGTTCCAAGGTGCACAACACACTTTACTGTGCACACTTGCCACAAAGTAATCCCCGGGGATAATCTAATATCGGTACACTTGATCGTGTACCAAACAAGGGTTTCTTAAAAACGATCTTGGTTAGATCTGGGATCAAAGGCAAAAGTCGTTTTAATTTTTAAGTTTTAAATTAACTATAAGTTAAAAACTTTCCATTATTCCAGATATCTGATCTTTTTATCCTTTCCTCCTCCTCCTCCTCTTCTTCGAACGATCTCATTCGATCAGTGTTGGCCAAAATTTAAATAAACGTTGAAGTTATCTCTATAATCTGTGTTCAAAATATGATAACAATCGCGAATAATTGGCAAATCAACTAGCTACGAATAATTATTTACTTTATTCGAAATTTTTAACCGTAACATTTTAATTATTATGATTTAATTATAACTTTTTAACATTTCTTCAAAGCAATTCGATCGATTTAATGCACAAATCTGATCCCACTTTCCTCCTCCTCCTTCGTTGAAGTTACTTTTATATCCTGTAATCTATGTTCAAAATATAATCAAAATAATTGGTAAACGTTATATGATTATAGCTACGAATAATTATAAAATTCACTTTATTCGAAATTTTTAATTATAGCCATTTCTTCAAATCTGATACAAATCTGATCTTACTTTTTATTCTTTCTTCTTCTTTTTTCGAAAGATTCGATCAGTGCTGGCTCAAAATTTAAATAAACGTTTATGTTCTATAATCTACGTTCAAAATATACTATCAACATAGCTATGAATAATTATAAAATTCACTTTATTCGAAATTTTTAATTATAGTCATTTCTTCAAATCTGATACAAATCTGATCTTACTTTTTATTCTTTTATTCGATCAGTGCTGGCTCAAAATTTAAATAAACGTTGAAGTTACAATCTACGTTCAAAATATAATAAAAATTGCAAATAATTGGCAAACGTTATATCAACTATAACATACGAATAATTATTTATTTTATTCGAAATTTTTAACTACACTTCATTGCATTCGATCGATTTAATGCACAAACTTGATCCTATTTTTTATCCTTTTTTCCTCTTTCTTCGAAAGATTCAATGCTGGCTCAAAATTTAAATAAACGTTGAAGTTACCTTTATATTCTATAATTTATGTTCAACATATATTAAAAATAATTGGTAAACGTTGTACGATCAGCTACGAATAATTATAAAATTCACTTTATTCGAAATTTTTAATTATAGTCATTTCTTCAAATCTGATACAAATCTGATCTTACTTTTTATTCTTTTATTCGATCAATGCTGGCTCAAAATTTAAATAAACATTGAAGTTACAATCTACGTTCAAAATATAATAAAAATGATTGGCAAACGTTACTATCAACGTTTATAGCTACGAATAATTATAAAATTCACTTTACTCGAAACTTTCACCTACTTAATCACTTTTTCAATTTTGAACTTTCGAATCGAACGAATTTTCGATCAAATCAACGCACGATAAACGAGAAATCGATCCAACCGATTTTTCCCTTTTTTTTTTTCCCATTCTTCTCTCGATTCAAAATGGAGAGACAGAGATCCATCCGTTTTAATTCCGCCTTGTCGAAACTGTGGCATCCAATTATCGACATCGTCGATATAAGAAGAAACCAGCAGCTGTTTCGCTGAATCGATGAATTCCGCTCGCCGGCGGATTAGATCGCCGCGGTTGGACGAGGCTGATCTACATGATAATCGGCCGGTTGCAGGCTTCCCTCCGATACCCGAGACCCGTATAAATTAATATTTCGAATTGGAGCGGTCGAGAAGACCCACAAATGTTTTCAGACGCGGTTACACGGAGCCTTTTGCCCACCCCCTCCTCCTCCTCCTCCCCGTTCTGAATATTGGGACAACGAGGGGAGCGTCCCTTGATACTCCCAACGCTCTTGGAAAAATTGAAATTATTAAGGCTCCATCAATCTGTTATTCGTTATTCGCTTCAAAACTTTATGAAATATCGAAGAAAGAAAGGGGAAAGTTGGCGGAAAGTTGGAACAACGGCTCTAGAATCCTGTCAAATGCGCGTCAGAGGGGCTCTCCCCAGTTTCTGCAAGTGTAATGCAATATTCATTGCACCTTCTTTTTATTTCCCTCCTTTCTCGGCAGTGTTGGGAACAGGTTGGAATAGTTACAGGTTGGAAATCTAATTCCGATTGTAGTAAACCGTCCCGAAACACGTTTTCTTCCACCACTTGCACCCCACTCGACGTGTTTACCTCGATTTATCTTTCCCATCTTTCTCTGCGCACCGGCTAAAAAGCTCCTCGAGGAGGAGCTTCTTGTCTGTCGCTGCTAATAGACCGGATACTATTTATAAGTACACACTCTTTCGGAGACACACCACGGAGTATTTTTAAGATTGCCACTTGGGTTAAGTTTAAAACGATTGGTCTCCTCGATCTTTTGAAATGAGCCAGGATATATATATAAATAAAGAAAATTCAATCCTTTGCCTTTGAGACTCATTTGGAGACTCACTTCCTTCAACGATTCGATCGAAGAGTCGAGGAATTAAAAAGAAATAATCGAAGCAATGACAGAGAAAATTTTCGACGAGAAAGATGCAAAGAAACGAGATATAATTGCAAATTATGCCATTGCGCAAAGGAGAATCTGCTTCACCGGATGTCTCTCATCAAGCGTTATTCAAGTTTGCGAAGTAAATAATCAGTTTAATTTTATTCAACAAATAACAGTTGAAACAGCCTGATAAATAGCTGTATAAGAAACATACAGTACGAAAGCGTGTCAAAATCCTCGACTCTTCCTAGAAAGGGAAAGAGAAGTTTCGAAATTCTTGTTATTATTACTCGGAGGCGAAATCGAAAGGCTATCGTCTGCACTGGCCAGCCGAGAAGGTTGCATATCCAAGGGGCTACTGCTGCCGCTACGACTTGGCAAGCAGAGTGGGAGGGAAAGTTGAGGCAATTTCATTGCGCGGTAAACAACGACATTTCCGAGGGAACGGACGGTTATCGAAATTTCGGATCCCCTCACGATTGTGGCAACGATCGAACGCGTAGTTGAACGCCTCTCTCTCTCTGTCCTTTATCTTCCCTTTCGCTCCCTCCTTTACGTATATCAACCGATGGATCTCAACTTGCCCGTTTTGTTCAATCGGATTTTATTTAACGGAATATTTTTGTATTTCTGTTGCTGCGGGAAAATTAATTGATAATTGGGATTATTTTCTTTATAGATCTTATTCGTGCAATTTATTAAATCTTTGGACAAGAATATAGGCGGTGAGAAAAAAAAATTGAGAAATATTTTAAACATATATACGTATCTATATTTTTTCCATTCGAGAACGCGTTAATCGGATCTTTTTCTCTTCCTTCAAGCGTAAAAGGATTTTAAATAATCGTTGAAATATTCAAAAATATAATACGTTCAAAAATCACTAGATCAGATCATTCTTTCTCTTCCTGGGTGAAGAAATTAATAATGGTAAAGCGGTTGTAACTCGGTTTCCGTTTTATTACGAGCAAAAATCCTTGCTAATCGTATCCTGGATAAAAGGACTTTTTCTACCGAAGTTTCGAAACAGTTACGAATTCTCGTCGCGTTTTCGTGTCGCGACGGAGATGTAAAATGGCCAAATGTTGTTGTTGTTTGAATAAAATTGCATACAAAAGCACGAGTGCGATAAAAGGCGTTAAATTATTCATTTCACCAACTTTTTGTGAAAACGACGATTGTGTTCGCAATCAACGTACAAGGTGGATTTCTTGGAAAAACGGGGGAATAAAATTATTATATTTTTTCTTCGCGGTAAGAGTCGTTTACTCCAATTTATAATCATAACGCTATTGTTAAGCCACGTGATTTGATACCGAGAAAAAAATTTCTTCGATTCACAGTGATTCCACGGATAATATATTATCTTGAAGAAAAAATTTTTTTTTTTTTTCTTCAAGAGTGTATTTTTTCGTAATGTAGATATTATATAAGTTCGATTCACAGTGATTCCACGGATAATATATTATCTTGAAGAAAAAAATATTTTTTTCTTTGAAGCAAATTTTGTTCAAGAGTGTATTTTTTCGTAATGTAGATATTATATAAGTTCGATTCACAGTGATTCCACGGATAAATTATCTTGAAGAAAAAATTATTTTTTTTTTTCTTTGAAGCAAATTTGAGAGTGTATTTTTTCTTAAAGTAGACATTATATAAGACATTTTGTCTCTTTGTATTTTGCATACAGAGAATAATATTTTTCAAATTGAGAATTGTAGGAATTCTTTTTCTTTTTTATCCAAGATTTTGTAATATTTGAAATATTTTTTTTACAAAATAGATAGAGAATAATATTTTTCAAATTGAGAATTGTAGGAATTCTTTTTCTTTTTTATCCAAGATTTTGTAATATTTGAAATATTTTTTTTACAAAATAGATAGAGAATAATATTTTTCAAATTGAGAATTCTTCTTTTTTGTAATATTTAAAGTATTTTTTTTATAAAATATTATATAAGATATTTGCTCTTTATATTTTGCACATAAAGATTAATATTTTTCAAACTGCGAATTCGAAGAATTTTTTCATTCTCTCTTTCTTTTTTTTTCTTTATCTAAGATTTCTCCTGATAAGTCTCGATAGCCTAATAAATTAAGAACTAACTCCTGATTCGAAATTATTGTGAGATCACTTGATACCATCATAATTATTCCTTTAATTGCGACCAAACACGCAACATTGGAACGATTTTATTCGTTCATCTTCGTTATATTTCGTGACTTATACAGCTTCGAAATGAACATTTATAATCCAGCAGAAAGCATCCCAATTTCTATAAGCTTTTGTGATGCCCTGCTAATGTTTCTCGATTTATACATCCTTTTTTTTTAAAGCCATTAAAGATGTCATCAATCAGATTCGAAGGAATAGTGCGTACAACACACAGATATACAGAGTTAATTCGAACGCAAAAGTTAAAATGTTAAATTTTTAAAATCGCTTTTCGACAAGTTATTTTCAATTACTTTTCTTTTCTACTATTATTATTCCCGTTGAGAATCTATCGATCGTAACCTATATATCCTCCAACGATGTTAAATTGCGCGAAAAATATATAAATTTTCTTCGATGTGAGAAAAAATGCATTAGTCGTGCCGTAGAATTCGAAGAACACAGAATTGTTACAAAGTTTCTCACTCTCGTAGCACCTATTTTTATTATTAAATTTTAATTAGAAATAACGAAATATAATCGAAAAAGAGGAAAAAAAAAGAAAAAAAAAATACATTCAGCTGAAACAACACCCGTATATCATTATTCTCGTAATTTCTCGAAACGAGATCGAGATGAATGAAATACACGAGATATATACGATAAATTTCTGCTAATAGATTTTAAGATTTAAGATTTCACGCGCGACGTGAAGTTTATGCTATCCGAAAAATACATTCGCTATTCGTAATAAAATAAACGGGGAATTATAAATTTCGATTCGATTTTTACTCGACGTCCGCAACGCTGATAAACGTGGAAACAATGCGCAAACAATGGGAAGCGTGGAAAGTGCACGCGCGAGTTTCTCTAAATACATGGGTAAATTAAAACGGCGAGGTGAATAAGCCGAAACGATTATTAGAACGCTGTTCGGATGAACAGAACTTGCTGACCTTTCCTCTCGCCCTGAATCTGTTCCAAATTCGAGTCATTTTGGCATTCACACCGAATAATCCTCGCGGAACGGAATAAAATTATTGGCGGGTGTTTAACATTTTTTCAAGGTTAAAATATCGATACGAGACGCGAAATAAGAAAGAAGTAAATTAGAACTTTTGGAAATTGTTACTCGATAATTTATTTCCTCCGTGTTGTAATTAGTTATATTAAAAAACTTAAATATAAATAATAAAGTATTTAACAAAATATAATTTATAATCAATATTTAAATTTATATTAATATTATAGATTATATATTAAAAAATATGAATAAGTCGAAAAAATTATTATTAAAATTGACTTATTAAAGAAATTGTATTATGGTTTTGAAATTAATTGTATTAATGACGTTATATATAAAATTATTAAAAATAAAGATTTAATTTAATAGATAATTCTGAAACAATGAATGAAAGTTTAATTCGGAAATTAATTATATAGTAAAGATAAATATGAGTGCCAGCAATAGCGGTTAAACTCGATTTATAAATTAATTAGTTCTAATAAAATTTATATTAAACAAAAATTACAATTAAATATATAAGATTTGAAGTTTGGTTTTACCAATCGAAAAAACCTAAATTTCATTTTTGTCATCATTGTATACGCATTCGTTTAAGAATGAATAAATATTAAAAAAGATGCAAATTAAGGATATTAAGGATTTCATAGATAATCATAAATAAAAAGAAATAATATATATATAATATTTCATAAATAAAAATAGATAATATAAATAGATTAGGAAAAATTTACCAAAAATTGGGAATTCGAATCGATTTTCTGAAGAGCGAACGAGAAAGGTTTCCAAGATACAAGAACAATTTTCGATCAATCCTAAAATTCGTTTCAGTCCTCTGAAGGAAAGAAAGAGAAAAGGGGGGCTTTCATCGAAATCGAATCTTTCAAAAAGCGGCACAGATAAAGAAAACCGCAAGGGAATCTCCCTGTGAAGAATTAGCAAAATTTCTCTGGAAGAGAAAAATGGCCGATTTACAGTATAATTCCACTTGCAAATTGGCCGAATTAGCATTGTAAAGCAACAAACGAGGCTCGAAGTTAGGCCTCCCAGTTCCCTCGACCGGAAAAGTTACCAGCACATACTTTAACAAACTCTCTATATATATATATAATAGTTTCACGAGTGCGAAATTTTCTCTCTCTGAATCGCCTACTTTGAGGCGATGCTTGACGAACTTAATAAAGCATGAAATTTGTCGGCTTGAAACTGAAAACACTGGGCCACGCCTTTGCTCTATAAACTCTTTTCAATCCCAAGTTATTACCACACATGACTCTTTTCTTTTCCTCACTTTTTCATGTCTCTCTTATTTCATGGACTGTTCCTTTGATCTAGATTTTCCAGAATGTCTCATACGAGTCGGATACGTTTTGATAAAATGTATGTTAATATATATATATATATGTATAGCAAGTGTTAGTAAGATCATACGTATATTCTATTTCTAATAAATTTTAGCAGCATGTATATATATAAGACACTTTATATTTTCAATATATAGGTCTTTTAACGATTAATTGTAACGTTAAGTAGAATTGAATCTTTCGATTCCTTTTTTATTAATTATGTTCTAAAATATTGGTGTGAATGAGTTTTATTGCAATTTCGAGACCACTCTCAAGGTATCGAATAGCTGAAGCTTTTCTTAGCCAACGATTATTTAGAAGAACCAACAGTCGGTGATTTCCTCGAGAAATTTTTGGCACCGGGTTCGACTTCGAATCAGAGATGGGATCAAGGGTGTGTACCACGAGCGCCATCGAAATTTTTAAAGGCAGTAAATTTGTTCGAATTCTTTTTCTTTTTTTTTTTTAATTCTTTTAAGACAAGGAATATTTTCACAGTTGTGCGCCGATCTACGATCGTAAATTGGCCGATCAATCTCCCTGTTTATCGATTTCGATCATTATTTATAATAGTTTCGCACCCTCTTTATGCGACGATACATATCTCTTGGAGAAGCGTAAAAATAGAAAAAAAAAAGAAAAAAGAAAAAATAATAATCTCTAAAGAAAAGAATTATATTCCTCCGCCTTTTCGTATCTTCGAAACGGAATTGTCACTGTTCCGTGTCTATTTGATCGATCGATTAAATTTTCCACTCCCTTTGGTTATACAAACTATGAAACTTTGATGTGATCATTTATTGACCGATGAACCTTTTGCTGTATCTTTTGCTGTAGTGTTTTTTTCTTTGTACAGATTTCAATGATAATTTATTGGAAATTAATAATTCAACTTTAACGCGCAATCGTCCATAAATTCTATCCCATATACATTTAATACAAGTTTCAGGCCAAATTATAACTTTAATATCGTATATTTAAATAAAATTCTTGCTTTTTGTTCGTAGTTTTGTTTCAACTAAAGTTTTTTAAACATTTCATTCCAAAATCTTTATTTTTGTATTAAAATAAAATTTGGCAAATATTGCACGTTACGTTCTTTCAATTCTTTTTCAATTCTTTCAAAATTAAAATTTCGTTTCTCTTTGAAATTACAAATTATTTTATCGATTACTTTTCTTTTTATTTTTTTAATTTCAAAAAAAGATGTAAGATGTAAGATGGCAAAAAATAAACTTGAATTATTGCCAACATAAAAATTTGAGGCATCAAAATGTTTCTGTGTAATAAAACTATTCGATAGGATATAATTCGTTAAAAACAACAGTTTTTTATGGAGCAAACGTAAGATCTTAAACAATGAGCATGCATGGCCTATGAAGATGAAGGAATCTCATCCTTCGTGTCGCTTTTGGCACAGAAAGGTTGGCATTACACGCAGCAACGGCGCGACGAAGGTCGCCATTACAGGGCCGACTGCACGTGTAAAATTAACTTTAATCCCCACTAACCTCGGTTTACCCTTCTGTCTACTTCCATCTTATTTCTGTCTTAAACATTTCAGTTATTCTTTTATTTAATAAATATCACTTTCTCGATTTCAATTTTTTTTTATCAAAATTTTTATTAAAAATCTATTAAAATTTTTTATATCTTTTATATATTACAATTTAATATTTCAAATAAGAGTATTGATTCCAATTTGAAACTTCATTTTAACAAATAAGAATTCAATAATTTTATCATATTGTCATGTGAGCAGAAATATTTTAATTTCCAATATATTATTGAATTAATTATCATAGAATTCTATTATCAAGTTAAATACAATTTTCTCTAAGTTTTTTTTATTTTCATTTATTTATATATATATATATTAATTATCTATATAAATTATATCGATAACTGTATGGGAAAATTAACATTTCAAATTGTGAACTAATCCAGGCTGCCTATATTTTATTTTATTATGTTCTTATCATTCATTTTATCTACAAATTCTTATGATTGCAAGAAACTATGGAAAATTTATTAATCACATTCCTTTCATTAATCAGGTGATTACAAAGCGGATCGTTAATCAAATTTTAATTAATTGTTATTGATTAAATTTCAATGATTAATTTCTATAATGTAAATAGTCACTGATGCATATCAAATTCCATTTAGCATGTTCTATTAATCTATTCTGACCAAAATATTCTAATGATATTCTGTTAATCAAATTATACTTGTATATTTCTACTTGTCAGTTTCCGCTAGAATTTGGAAACCTAGTTTCAATAATCATGTTTTATAATTTTAATTTTACTTCAATTATAACAGAGTTACATATTGTAAATCAGTTTTACATAATTATATCTTATTCGATAATTATGCCTTGTCAATCATATTTATTTGTTCTATTATTAACTCATCTCTTCCTTTATATATAATATTTCAATATTTCTCTTCATATTTCTCTATATTTATTTATTCATTGATTTTTCACAATCATTTATTCTATTGTCAGTAATTCATTTTTTTCTTTATAAAATGATATTTCAATGTTACTCTATCATATTTCTATTCATTTATTCATCAATTTTTCTTATTGTGCATCATTTGTTCTATTGTCATTAATTCTTTATGAAATATTTTATTGTTATTCTATCATATTCATTTCTATTCATTTATTTATTAATTTTTCTTATTCTATATTGTAAAATTCTTTATTATATTAAAATATATATTATCATATTATATTATTAAAATAATTGAATATTTCATATTTAATTCATCAAGTTCTGAATTGTCACAAAAAATTAAAGAAAAGGCTTTTAAATATTGAGGTTATATTTGTCATATCATTTCACTAATATTTCATCACTCATGTAAAAAAAAAAAAAATTAACGTTAACAATTAACATCCCAAAAAATTTCATATTTTAATTATGAAAGATTTTAATCTCCACAAAAAACATGTAGAAAATTTATATACATAAAATAACATGCTCGTGTCAAATGCATACATTGTTATATTATCAAAGAAAATATGAAATTAAACTTACCACATTTTCAATTGAATTCTCCGCTGAAAACTATAAAAATCACTGTAGAAATATCTTCACACAATGAACAGGAAAATTCAAATAATCACAAATCTTTTCGTTTTAAAATATCGATCTAGAACAAATCACGATAACGGATCAAAGCGCCAGTTTTTCTTGCGATATATTCTTGTCTCGTGAAAGAAACAAAGGTTAAATAATTTCGACGGATAATTTAATTATTTAAATAAAGTCTAAAGCATTATACGTATCATCCCAAATCAGATTTGTACCGATTCTTTAATAGTATACTTTCATAATTCAAGATATAATTTTATTCGTATTAACATAGATTTAACATATATATTTAATCAACAAAAAATTTTTATTGAAATAAAAAATTTTATTATTATGTTAAAATTTTTAATACGAATTATGAATATATTATAAAACATAGTATAAAATTATATTTATAAAAAGCATTGTATCACAAAAACAATTAATAATTAAATTAGGTTAAGTTTAAATAAAAAATCAAACAACGACTAAGATATTAAAAAAAAAAGAAAATTAAAGTGATTCTATATTTAAATCCATTCTATTTCACAGAGAAACCAACGAAAAATCAAATTTTTTTCCGCGAATATAATTTGTAATGCAATTCCACGATATAACTCGTAATGAAAGTTTCAACGGTATTTACTGTCTTCATTTGTAACCATTACTGGTTTTTAACGCAGATTATATCCGTTCGATAATTGAAATCAGAATTATTAGATATCATATCGTGATAAAAATTCTTTGTTTAAATCTTTCTGATAGGAAAAAAATATATAAATTTTAAACATCTATTTTTTCCTGCCAATTTTACAATTGTGTGACGATTTAATCAAAAATTGTAGATCGATCTTTTTTCTTTTTCGTTTCATCTGAATTAAACGGACAAGCACTCGTTTCGAAATTTAAAGTGAATTTTCTAATTTGTGCAATTTGGTTCAAAGTTAAATTTTTAATAAGTTATGTTCAATGATTTTATTTAAAATTTTATTTTTTATTGTTCATGTGAAATCTTGTGGCATAACGTGAAATAACGTGTAAATAACGTTAGAAAGTTCTATATGTTTATTCGAAAAATTGAATCAAAGTAGAACTAGAGGTAAGTTTGAATATTCATCATGATGTCAATCGCGAGAAATTGACTATTCATTGTGCGTTTATACATCATTAAAATTTTCATGGTTAACATTTTTATTATTTTAACTGATAGTTACGTTGAGGTTATGTTTCTACTAGATTTTATAGTTCAACATTGTGTATTGCATGATATCATAAAAAGATAAAAAAAATGCAATTAATTTTTATTCGATTTAATTAACATAAATTTCAAATATTATTTTGTATTCCTGTTAATACTTTATTATATAAATTACCAATAAAATTCGAAACTCTTATAAACAGTAAAGAAAATGTAAAGAAAAATTCGATTATTTATCTACCTACATCCGATTATAGAATTTTTCTGAAATCTTAAAAATATATTATAATTTACTATGTTTAATTTAAAACATAGAAAATATTTTAGAAATTTCTTTATTCGATATTGAACTTTTCTGCTTAGTTTGATGCATTTCTAAACTCTTGATGAGAATGTATATATTTTAAATTATTTACAGTCGAGATACTGCTATCAAAAAAAAAACAATCAAGAATTTCTCGATGCCAAGGTTCTTCAACGAAGAGGAAAAAAGCACGAAATAATTGAAAGAGTACTCCAATTATTTGGTTCCTGAATGGACGGCGACTGGAAGCTTTTTAATTCGATATTGTAACTTGATTTTCCATATTTTGGACTATATCGACTGCATTCAATGCAGCTTTTTGGCCGCGTATTACATTATTTAAAGTTAATAAATTGCATTCAATCGTTCAAGTGATCTTTGAAGTAAGGCCAAATATTAATAAAAAACCAGATAGATCCAATAAAATGGATATTATTATTTTATAAATTTTCTTCTCATTGCTTTAATAATATTTAATGAAAAAAATATGTTATATTATGTTAAAAAGAAATTTTTAAATAAAATTTCATAAAAGAAAAGAATCTCTTCAAAAATTAAGAGTGGAATTTAAATAAATCTTGTTAAATTCTAGGAAATAGAGGGAAATTGTGAAGGAAGCAATTCTGAAATGATAGAACCAGTAATTAAGAGGAAACAAGGTGAATTCTTGGGAAGGAAAGTCTTTATCATAGTAGGAGGAAAGATTGGTCGTGGGAAGAACGACGACAAAAGAAGGCAAACTCAAGGTATCGCTAGTTTATCGAGTCTGAGAGCATTTCTTTGTACAGACTAGGTAGAAAAATCGCGAAACTCTCGATAGCTGACCTGGTTACGTCTATTCGTATCAAAGCAGAAGCAAAATCGTGATGCTCTTCACTGAAGAATTTATTATCCTCGAAGAGGGAGACGTCTAAGATGGATTTAAAAGAGATCAGAGGTTAATAACCTTGGCTGAGATTAAATTAAATAAATTCAACAAAGATGAACGTTTAAAATATTAAAAAAATATTCTCAAAAATACTACTTTTTATTTATATTTAAAATTTGTTTATCAAATGCTCAATACTGTCAAAATATTTTAATCTTTATCTTGAGATCCTTTGTTTCGACTAAAAAATTTTATTTATAAAAAATATTATATTGTGCTAATGACATATTTCTAGAAAAAATCTAACATTGTCAATACTTTCAAAATCTTTATATTTGATTCATTCATTCGTATTTTCCAAAATTACTTTATCATAATTTCTGAATTATCTCGTAGTAGAAAGTTTGAAAGTTCGAAAAACTGATCAATTATAACAAATCGAACAAGTCTAATCTATCAATAAGCTTTTACAAGTTTCGACATCTAAAAACTATAATTTATTCCGAGAAAGAGAAATGTGTTCGCGATGGGATGTGTTAATTAGCATATCGCAATTTGTATAATTCTTGGCTGAGAACATCTTATAAAAAAAGATATAATCAACGTTCACGCTTGCTCTAGGATTGGTTCAATTACTTAATCCTTCGTCGAGGAAATCCACTGCAATTTAATACGTTCAACTTTTTCACCACCGCGCAAGATAAGCTTTTTATTTCTGGTTTAAGGAATTTCCTTAATCCAAACGGATGTTATTAATCTTTTGAAATTGAAGAACTACCTGTAAAACAAGTAATGAGCATTTTTCAGTAGAAACGAAGTAGAGAATTCTCTGTGTTTGTTATATTAGATTAAAGTACAATAATAAATATCTCAATATATAATAGAAAAATAAATCTATAATCTTTCACGTAATTTAAATACATTTTAACGATCCATAATTCTAAAAGAATTTGAGTTGAAAAGTCAAATGAATGGAGTTCTGAGGAAAACTAAAGATATATTTATTGCAGAAAGAAGCGTAAAAATATAAATTTATATTGGAGTAGAACAAATGATTAAATGAAATTCAAATGTATTCAACATTTTTCCTCTCTCTTTTTTTTTGTTGAAATTAGATTTAAATCTAGCTGGAGACAATTTACATGACGACACCTCCCTCGAATCATAGAAATAAGAAGACAAATAAGAAGAAGACATTTTTATTCAGACACGTTGAATAAGTCGTTTACATTGTAAACAGAGTGCTCCTCGTTTCACTGAACAAACAGTGAGCCTTAACCAAGTTAAAACAAATCTCGTTAATAATTCATGAACCATGCACGACGATTATTTAAATAAATACGGAATTGGATTCCAGGCTGAAAATCGTCAACGAAAATATCCATTTATTCTTGAAAGGATCTTACAATTGAAAATATAATCGCATAAATATGTTGTTGGAATGGCACGGATAATATCAAATCTTAATTTCTCCTAAGCTTTGTATTATCTTCTCTCTAAATACCGAAAATCTCTAGATAGAACAACTGCGATGAATAACACTGGATACACAGGTATAGTACCACTGTTGGACCTTGCGATTAGCTGTGTATCAGGATTTAGAATGTTATATAGGGACATGGTATGACTAAGAAGTGAGGTAGTCAAGCCAGTAATAGCCTACTCTAAATAGTTGACATTGTTCATTGGTAAAGGGGAAAATATAGTACCTTCATAATCAAACCTTTATATATTACTAGCAACCATATTACATTATTGTCATTCACACGCGATATCTTTAATCTACTATTATTATAATTTCCATTTTCACCCGTTCATATTACAATATTTCAATAATATCAATGCTCAACAACATGATCCACGATTCCAAAAGATTACATTATCCTCGATAGATTACGTTATTCATAACCATACCAAGAGTCATAAATCATCGGCGAAAAACCCGATACACTCCATAAATTCACTCGATCCTTCATATATCCTCCTTATAACCTAACTTATACCAACCACTAAGCCAACAGTTTCATAACAAAAAAATTTTCAGAAAAAATTATTGCACAAAATTCCCCAACCAAGCTTCAATAAAAACACCTTCATAAACAACTTCACCATCAAAACTTGCCCAAATAACTTCATCCATTCCCCTCACCCGCTGCAATTCTCCAACGGTCCAAAAACTAACCAAAAAAAAAACATCTGTCGCAGGCCAAGAATCGAGAGCCGTTCCACGAGAGTGCGTCGACCGCTCGTGCGGCACCTCCCCTCCCCATAATCGTTCCCTCGTCGAAGGATCCATCCATCCATATTGTGGACTGGAAGGAAGGAAGGAAAGGCCGAGAATCGCCACGGAGAATAGAATAGGAAGAAGGCGTGCGCGGAGACGGGTGGCTCGCGTGCCAAAAAGATGCGACTGTTCGCGTGGCCTGGCAGCGTGACTCGCGGTGGACTCATAAACGATGAATTGGCGGGCAGCGATGTTGGCTCGGCCGAGAGACGCGGCAGCAGCGGGAGAAGCAGCGGAGGAGGCAGCAGCAGCCACGGCAGCCAGCAAATCGGTAGATTGGACGCGCGATCGGGCGAACACGGGGAAACCATCCGCTTGGCATGTACGTCATCTATCCGGCAGACGAGTTGCTGCGAATCTATGAGAGCCCGGATCCCCGTGATCCCTGCAATCCCCCAGTGTTGACCGGGGATCGCCGTAGCAGTTGTCAAGTGGCCGTGATCGCTGTGAACGCGGCAGAGCGCGCCACGAGTGGCCACGAGGGCAACAGGGCGAGGAAGGAGGGGAGACGGGAGCGTGGACATACGACGCGAAGGAGAAGGGCGAGCAAGGGTATCCGCGGCGAGCAACGCGTCACAACACGGACTATGCAAAACAGCCGCGCTGGCGCCGCCGAGGATCCCGGCAATCCTCTCAAGGATCTCACCCAGCCGGGGCTCAATGAGCCGCTCAAGCAACACAATGCGGCCACCCTTAAGCTGGTGCAGACCGGTGAGTGAAGCCGACTTTTCTCTTTTAGATTTTTTTTATTTCTTACGATTTTTCGAAGGGAATGGGATTTCGGTTTTTGTTTTTGTTGTTGATATTGTTTAGAGGGGAAGGGTCTTTTTTTTAATTTTTATCAATTTTTTCACATTTTTTCGTATGTTTCACACGCTCCTCCCGATGTATGATATCGAGAATATAAAAGAAGCGTGAATGATATGAGATGACGTAACGCATGGTGAATTATTTATTACGAGGAGATATAGAATGTTGGAAAGAACGTATTTCGAGATGGTGTGGTGTGTATGTATACGTTCGAAGTTGGTTTCGAAGGCGAAACCAACACTTATGTCGGGAAGAAAATTTTAATGGCGGAAAGTTAACTATATTGGTCAACTTCTAATCCCGCCCGTTTAATGAAGTATTATACATAAATGAATGATTAAAGTTTCTAGGGAACTAATTAGCCCTAAATTGCGACTAGCAGGCAAGTTTAACAGGTAAATTACAAGTAAAATGCGACAACGGATTATACGCTGATGGATGGGCAAAAGTATTGCTTTCTTTGATTCCCAATTATTCCATTGTTTATGGGAGCGAATTCGTAATGCGAAATAATACTTTTCTCTTCATTCTGTCGTAAAAAAGTTGTGAAGAAGTTTTCTTAATTTAACCAATAGAATTAAAATTTAATCAATTTTTCACTTCGATATATATATATATATATATTTCATTAAATTATTATTTGATCATAATAATAATAATACCATTGGCTTTACATATCTTTTCACGTTTGAAGGATCTCATTTGTTCTTCTTTAGACGTCACGTGTTTCATGTTCAAAGCGTATAAATCATTTTAGGGTTGTTCTCACGACTAATAAGTACAAATCCGCTACTTTGACAAATTCCCTAGATTTACGATTAATCTTACCAAATCTTTTTTTTTTTTCACTTTCATTCGTTCTTCCATTTTTTTTCCATAATTGACGATCAATTAATTGGTGATTCTACTTATTTCTGGGAATACTCTTTGTCGTTTGTCGAAGAGCAGAGTTCAGTGTCGCCAACTTTTGGGATGATAAACGTTTTAAGTAATGTTTTGGGCGTAAAGAATCGTGCCGGTGAGAAAGACCGGAAACGAAGAATTTCTTCTGGCATCGGTTTCCCCGAATTCCGGCCAAACCATCTTTTCACATCCAACCTTTTTCCAACGATCTTTGTACTTTGTAATCTACGACTATCGTTGTAAACGATAAATCCGTGAGAAACGAGACTCCATGCAATGTGCAAAAAAATTCAGGGAAGAATCTTGTTGGCGTAGAAACTGCTCCCATTAATGGCGGGATCCAGAGTTCAGTGTCCATAGAATTGGTCCCTTTCCAGCGCAGTTCGAGTGAAATATTAGAAAACGCCGAGAATACTCGCCGAGTAAGAAGGATGATATATTCGATCGATCTGTTTGCAGTTTGCATAACCATATCCTTCCATAATTTTACAAAATCTATCATTATAAATTTGTAGAAGATTTTAATATACCTCCGAGAACCACGTTTGAAAGATTCAAAAAAATCTGTGGAAGTTGTTTCCAGTTTATTTATTAATTCACGAGCAATTTAGAAGAGATAGAATCAACTCTATTATCTGTCTTCGTTTCGTCTTCACTTCAATTATTCATAATTTAATAAAACGTCGTCCTTTCATCGATATTTTTACGCACCAACGCTTGACAAAGCTTTCTCAGTCGAATAAATTAAAAAAAAAAAAAACATGGAAAACAATTGTTAGCGAGGATTTTTCCCTCCCCTTTAAAAAAAAAAAATAAATATTTTCTTTCGGCATTTACCCTCAATTCTTTCATAAACCCGTAATACACGCGCGCCGCAGTACAAAGGAAAAATTGCGAAATTTCGACAGAGGGGGATTCCCCTTTTGCTTTCTCGGCTCCTCTCAACCGAGCGAAGGAAAAAAAGGGAGTGGGGAGCGAGGAGAGAGGAGGGAGAGAGAGGATGAATTCGTTTAAACGTCGGTGACGAAGACAGGCGTGGCGTGTGCCGCATAAAAATAACCGGGCAACGATGACATAATTGTAAGTTATTGCCACCATAAAACGGCGTACACGTGCTTCGCGAAACGACACGCTCAACGGTCCGCCCCCCTCCCCCCTCCCCGAGTTTTAGCCGTTTATAATTGACCTGTTACTGGTTACACCATCCTTGAGCGATGTTGTCTTCGCTCCTTCGTTACTTTTCTTTTCTTTTCTTTTCTACACCACCAATGTGGATGAGTGGGTTGAAGGATTTGGCAATTATCGATCGTTTCGCGCGGAGTGAAATTTCTTCGAAGAAATTAGTGAGCATTGATTATCATTTGATGGTAATTAAATAATAAAAGAGTAATTTTTAAAAGAGGCTTCTGATATCGTGTTTTTTTTTCGAAGGTTGGATCGATTAATAAATATAATAGGCGAGGGAAAAATTAGAAAGAATATTGCAGGATAATTAATAAGATAAAAGTATCATTTTTGAAGGATGGATAGTGGAATTAAATCGATATTAACGTTATTATATTAACGTTAGAGTTGAACATGATAAAATGAATCTTTGAATCGGTGGCGAAAGTGCTACTCGATTAAACTTGCAAACATCGTCCAACTTTTAACATCGATATACATCGATCTATTGAAATAATCGAAATCAAATCCAATCTGTTCGAATTTCAAATTATTATATTGTTGTTGAATATCGTGAAAATTAATTAACCTCTCTAATTAACTAATTAACTTCTTTTTTCGTTCGCCTCTAAAAAATATCGACCAAGATTATAATCTTGATTCAACTTTTAATCGAACTTAAAAAAAAGAAAGGATGAAACCGAGCTAGCTTAATTCAAGTCGAAACAATTAAAACTGAAATGGTTATTTAATAACCATAAAAGTCGGATTTATCTTTTAAAAGTAGTAACGAAGAGCGTCAATCTATGGAAAAAAAATTCATCACTCATCGAAAAAAAATTTCGATGGACAACGAACAAAACAACTCGGTCTGGACTTTCGGTTTCGCAAAAAATTTTTTTTTTTCTCAAGTTCGCAGATATAACGCTAGAGAGAAATTTGGTCGAGTGGCGCGTTTTTCTTCGAGCAAGTATTAAAACCTTTACGACTGATCACGCCAACGGTGGCCAACACGAGAAGATTAATTATGTTAGGGCAGGGTTAGGGGTTACCGCTTTTATTAGGAAGTCCTTCTGTCATCGATCTCTGTCACGCGCGATTTTATCGCGACCCGAGCTCGAAAACGTACGGTCACAGGCCGCCATCTGATTAACCTTTGTGTCCACGTTCCCTCCAATTCGCTAGCCACCCGCCTATTAATAACAAATGCGCTTAAATTTCGAATTGGGAAAAGCCTCGATTCTCGTATGATTCGATGCGGAAATAAATTTTCCAAATTATTTTTTCATTTGTTGTTTGTATTTCTTCTCAATGTGTAGATTTTTCATTGTATATGAAAGGAATTTTGGAATATTTCTGAATTATTTCCTATCTTCTCAAAGTTTCCATAGAATTAGTCCACAGATTCCATAAATTATTGAATTGGAAAGATCCAATTTTTATAGTTCGAAAAAAAATTCTTCTGAATTATTTTCTTCTCTTCTCAAAGTTTCCATAAAGTTAGAATCTCTATAAATTTTCGAATTGGAAAGATCCAATTTTTATAATTCGAAAAAAGAATTTTTCGAATTCTTCTGAATTATTTTCTGTGTTCTTAAAGTTTCATAGAGTTGGAATTTCCATAAATTCTCGAAAGATCCAATTTTTATAGTTCGAAAAAAGAATTTTTCGAATTTTTCTGAATTATTTTTTGTCTTCTCCAAATAGAAAGAGTTTAATTTAAATGAAATTCAGCCAGATATATGATAATAAATGTATCTGAATCTTTGAATTAAAAAAACTCAATATTTCGATATATTTTGACAAAATGAATTTTGAATTGAATTTTTCCCAATTATTATTTCTCTTTTTTTCAAAAACTAGTATATAGAAAATAATTTTAAGGGAAAAATTTTTACAAATTTTCCATTTTTATTTTTGTGTAGATTGTTTTTTTTTTAAAATATTAGAAGATGAAGAGATTTTTAATAATCATTCGATTTATAATAAATCATAATCTTGTGTTAAAAAATAATGATGATATTGAGGTCGAAGTAAGGTCAAGCGCTTTAAAATTAAGTAACCTAACCCGAATCTGATTCAAACTGCGTGGTTATTTATAACTCAACTGTACGAAGAATTAATATTTCATGAAGAATTCTGACTTTTTTTTTTTTTAGCCTCGGCACCGAATGGAATAATCTGTATAAACTTCTAAAGGCAGGCAAAAGTTCTTCTAGAAATTGTTTCTTGAAAATTTATCCAGAAATATTCTTACATTAACATAAAAGAAGTTAATTTTCTCGACGAATGAGAAAATCTTTTTGAACGAAACTACTTTTTTTTTTACTCTTGATCTAATTTTCTTAATTTTTTTAATTAAAATCATCTAGTTTCGTTAGATAAATTGTTATATGTTATTATTTCTTTTCTCAAATTTCATAATATTTTCATGACTTCGTAATTACGATATCGTGATAAAAAAATTACGTGCAAATACTTTCGTAAACGTAATTTTCCATAAAATATTGAAGAGAAATCGCACAAATTATTAATTATAGACTCAAACGATGATTCGTAACTATAATTTTTTATCAAAAATAAATTCCTCGTGAAAAGGAATTTGTGCAATAACATGAATTATTCTTTTAGAAAAAAAGCTTACTCGTCCTTGCATAGTTGGTACGTTCAAGTTAGGTGTTCAATATATTTTATAAAAAATTCTGCATTGGAATAAACGTTAAAGACCGAAATTTATTTGTATCGAGGATACGCGTACTGTAGACAGAAAATGAATTATTATTAATAAAACAATTAATTAAATGGTGCCTGGGATGAAACCATTTAATTGAAGAGAGGAAAATATTTTCCAATAATGCTATATTAAACAATAATACGATAATCTTAATGATATAATATCACGATGATTTTTAAATGAATATACATTGAAATATTTTATTTTGGAATATATTTGTTTCCTTCGCTCTTTCTTGCGTAAACAAAACAACTTTTTTTTTTTCTCAGTGGAGGACAAAAAAACATATTCTAGGAAAGGGTTAGTCGTTTTAAGCTTGTTTTCCTGAGCAGAGTTCCAGTTTATGATCGAATGACGTTGGGGGAAGCCTTTTTGCAAGCGATGCATTAAACAAATCGAGGCTCTCGTGATATGATACGCGTGCTCGATACGTTTCAGCAATAAAATTATTAATTATTCGTGTTGCAAATCGCAAAGTGGTCGCTTATGGTGATGGATGATCGATAAACCTGTTGCTACGATCGATGATGTTTACATGAAATGTTTCATCATGTTTCATTCGTGAAAGAAAAACAAAAATCATTGCAAATATCGCAATTTATTTAACGATTAATAATTTCTTTAAACCTTAGAATTTTTTCAATAATGAAAACACAATTTTAAATTGGAAAGGATAAAATTGTTTCATATTTGGATGCATTTGGATATTGTTTGCATTGTTAATGAATAATATAAAGCAATATTATTTTGTATTTATGTGTCGAATCGACACGGATCGATCAAATTAAGTATTAAGGATTTACAAAGGCGACGACACGTGAGCACCATCTAGTGGTGAAAAATGGAACCATCGACAAAGGGGATTAAGAAGAGAAAGAGAATTTCAAATAAAGGAGTTACAAGCAGTGTTAATGAATATTAACCGCAAGGAAAAAAAATACAATACACATTGCAAAATAGAAAACGAGATGCAAATATTATACGCTTTATCATATTTCATAAAAAGAAAATAACCTAAAACATTCAATTCTATATTTTGTATCTGTGTTATGAGATTTATTTAACTTTTTTATAAAATTACGTTATATGCTGATATCCTTTTATTATATACGAGAAAAGAGGATTATATCTTTTCGGACTTTGGTGGAAATTTTGTAAAAAAAAGGAAAAAAAAAAAAGAAAAAAAAAACACTAACAATAATTATTCGCGATAGAAACGACGTGTCATGATGTGTCCCGGTGACACAAATGTCGCGTCACGCGACCGACAGTCCACTTTTCTCGAGTAGTCAGCATTAACGTGTTCATTTTTTCTTATCTTTCTTTTTTTTTTTTTTTTTCATTTTTTTTCCTTTCATATACACTCGTTTCATTTTGCAACGATTCCTTTTTTTTCTTTTCGTTTCGTCCAATACTAGATGGAGTCGTTAGTTCATTAGCTGTATTCCGGAACAATTGAAATTTCGTAAATTGAAATCTATTCAATTTTTATCCAGACTTCGAGAAAAGTAAATGTGAAACGATCAATAATTTTGCAATAATTTTTTCTTTAAAAAAATAACGAAGTTTAATTTCCATATAATCATTTTGGCATGGTTTATTATAGGTAAAAGTATATTTATCAATAATGAATTAATAAATTACGCGATATAATCGAAATTTAAAAAAAGAAACGAAATTAAAACGACGGAGATTTTGTAAATTAAAATAATCCTTCAACGTTCAACGAGGAAAAATAATGATGAAAAGAGAGGAAAAAACAAAGAGCAATTTAACAAATTAATTAAAGAAAAACAGTTTTATAATCTACGTTGTAACATCGTCACGAAATTCATTAAAAGCGTTTTAATGTCTTTCCCAAAGGCGATTTAAAATAAAGACTAAAAATTATTAATTTTTTGACAAAGAAAGAGAAAAAAGAACGTGGTATTTCCTTCAATAGCTTTAAAAAATTTATTTTTCATTTAAATATAGTCTTTTTCGAGAATCCATTATTTCATAAAAACCCCAGCTTACTATATATATACCATGTTTGAAATATATTCACTTTTCTTTCACACGATCAAATTTTTGCTACACCCTATACAAGGAAATATACGTATATCGGGGAATTAATATTGCACACTTTCAGTTGCTCTTGCAGCAAACGTTCCACGTTATAAGCGTTCCATCTATACAACATTCTATACTTCCTATCCCATCTGCACAAATCGTACAAAGCCGCACATTTTACCCACACAAATGTTTATCCGGAAAAAACACGTGGTGGCGCGACGATCGCGATAAACATTCAATGTGGCGGGCATGCACAGTGACGAGCAGGCAACGGGCATGAAATTCAATGATTACAAACCACGTTCGTCCACGATCGTCCAACGGGAATCCAATTTTAACTCTCGAATCGGGTGCGGTGAAACGTGTCGGGGTTCGTCAACCGAATACCCTTTGAACGAAATAAACCTGGTAATCGAATTTCAATCCGGTGAAATGATCTCGATCTCTTAACCAAGACCGCAAACGACATGGGGTCGATCCAGTTTTTCGTGAGAATAGATTATTCGATGTACAAGATTCCCGTGGAAACGAGGATTCGACACGAGACGTTTCGTAAGATTACATCCAAAACCTCGTTACCGCCGTATAAATAGAGTTTTCCTGCTGGCGTGGATTCAGTTGAACAAGCGGCGTTGGAGTGGTGGCGGGTCCAAGCCGGATCCAAACAATCTTCAGAGGCGTGTCACGTGTCCTGACCTGGATGCTTATTCGGATCATTGGCGCCGGGTTGTTGCTTCCATTGGTTATGCCAGCGCTATTTCTTCCGTCTTTAGCGCGTTAATAATACTCGTTACGTCGAGCAAAGGAAAGTTTTTAGGAAAGAATCAAATTTTTTTGGGATTTATAAATTAATTGAAAATTTTAATAAGACAATTTTTTGATCGATGGTAAGGTTGGCTTAAGATTATTTTTCAGATTAATGTATGATGTATCTAGATTACGTTTGTCAGATAAGACGGGTTAATTGTTTCTTAAATAATGTAACGTCGATGCGATATAAAATAATTCGAGCACGGTAAAGAAATGCATATAATCCTATGTTTAAGATTGGATTTTTTGAGACTCCAGATCGAGAGTTGGGCAAAATCGTAATTTTGGTGATTGGCGAGATTCTATGATTTATTATGGTATAAGGAGGCCGGAAATCGGGAAACGGTTCCGAGAACGCTAAATCCGTGACTAGAGATCTCCATGAGGATCAAAAGTGAGATAAAATATCGGATGAATTACGTACAAGAACATATATAGAGTGTAAATTTTTATAATTCAAGATATTATACAGATATTATATATTCTATAATATTTTATAATATTTTATATTTCGTATAATTTTGTGTCATAATGAAATATGAAAGTTATTAATTCAGCAATATTAAAAATGGAGAATCTAAAAAAAAAAAAAAAAGAGATTTGAATTTCTATCTCGAAATTCATTTTCTTGTTACGTAGTAGTTAGATGGTTCTTCGCATTGTAATTACGTGACCAAGATTAGTTTCCACTTTCCAGCAAAACGATTACAAGATCGTAATTTAATAATCGTGTTCTATCTCGTGTAAAAACGTTTTCTAGCATCGAAATATTTTCCTTTTAATTATCCCAAGAAAATTCATTGCTTGTGTATACAAAATTAAGGATAACATTGTTGACTATATTACCAGCGGTAGATAACAAGACTACCTGTAAATTTCATACAAAATTATTTCATAAACTTCGCGAATCGATTAAACGTTTCGTTCACTGTAGGATGTTAACAAATAAATACGTGTTAATAAATAAACGAGTTAAAATGCTTTAAACATCTTTTAAATATTTTTTTCTAAACGTTTCTTTCGAGGATCGTTTAAATGCCTTCGAAACACTGGAGATTTTTCCAATTCCTTTGGCATCTCTTAGTTATTTCTTAAATTATTCTAATATCCTGAATATTTTTCAGGGCTTTTAGAATTTCTTAAGACAGAAATGGATCAATCCATTTTAAACTTTTACTCTTGAAATTTCTCGTGGTTCAATTTTGATAACTCTGATACTATTTATAATAATTAATTGTATACGTAACCCTGCGTATAAGCACCCTATCACAATCGAATTTCTCCACTTCGAGGCGTTCGATTTCGAGTTAATCGATTAGAAGCTCGTTTAAACTCATCTAAACCCAGCACAAACACTAGTTTTGAAGTACTTCCTGAAACCTGGCACCGACCCCGGTTCACCGGTGCCAAGGTCACGTGATCGTGGCTCGCCAACAGAAGACAAAGACCGATGATGGGGAAAAGACGAAGGGAGAGAGAGAGAGAGAAAGAGAGACTGAGTATCGTTCGACGTCCTCCGTCAAGGACTCTCTCTCTCTCTTTCTCTCTCTCCTTCTCTGTCGACAGAGCGCACAGGTCGTCGACTGTCCAGGTAACCGGAAGGTTAACGGGCTCGCTCAGGAAACAGTGCAGGTTATATTTAATAAAGGAGTCTGGTTGCCACGGTAACTGCGAGGTGAACGAGCGCAGTATTGATTCAGCCCACCTGAATTCAGGTCAGCCCCTGACTGAACACTTTTCCCCCCTCCATGTTGAGTATCCCACACACAGTGACACTTGTCCACAGCGAAACGCTAATTAGTGATACTTATCTATAAATATTAATAAAAATTAAATGATATATATATATATGAATAAAATGGTCATTGATAAAGAATTGGAACTTACATATAACCTATAAATTAAAAGTAAGATAAAGAACGAAATGGACTGGAATTATAACCTATAAATTAATAAGATGAAAATTTTTTCAGGAAAGGTTAAAGAAAATGAGAGATGGGTACTAATTGTGGCCAAATAAGTTGATGAATAGAAATGAGAAAAAAAAAAGGAAAGTGTGAAATCGTACAAGAATGGGGATCAATAGACAATTGACGGGTTTATTGACGTTTATCTGTTTCATCGTATGTATATTAGAGATATTGTTTTCGTTTAAACTATGCACAGGCCGAGCATTGCTATGCGTGCAAAAGCTCTTCTATTTTCACGAGATCTATATCGGAATAAACTGTAGCCAAGTTGAGACGGTATACACAGTATTACTTCCTTAATTAGCCGCCGGTGTTCACATTATGCAGTCCTCGCAATTGCCTTCCTTATTTAGCTTGTCCCGACATCCAATATGTTTGTTTTAAGAACCATTACTGTTAGATCCCCTTATCAAGATCCCCTTATTAATCCTTATCGCTCACAATTAGTGAGAACAATAATGATATCCTCGATTCGTTGAAATATTAGAACGTTATTTAACCGTGTTTAACCTCTTTCTCTCCTTCTCATTGAAGTATTAATTACAGACAAGCAAAACCTTCGAAGCATAGTGATTCAAAAGCTTATACGTACTTCATATAATATCGTTTAACGTCGTAGAATGTACAAAAATCAATATTTCCTAAAAAAGAGTAAAATTTTTTAGCATCTCACCGGAATTATTACGAAAAAAAATAAAAATATCATTGCGTGTAAGATGTTTTATTCTCGGTGAGTCCCCATTATTCCGTTTCCTCGAAGCCTATCGGTTGAATTTTTCCCCGACCTTCGCCCACTCCGCCTTTTATTCTTCGCGTCACCACTCGTTCCTTCCACCACGACTCTCGTGCGAGGCACGCGACCATTAATGTATTATGGATGTAGTCCATCTTGATAGGCACTAGCAGCGCGACTCAGGGCTGCCATCCTAGTTTCCTCATTTGTCACCAGACTCGAACTATTCAATCGATCGTGCCGTAATAAAGATCGAACGTTTGCTTCCAATTTTGCTTCACTTCCTTCTCATTGTTTCTTTCTCGATATTTCCTCCTCCAATTGTTCAACTGTGTTTCATGTTTCTCCATGAAATATATGAATAATTTATGGAATAGTATAGGAATAATTAACGATAAAAAATGTTTCCATCTTTGTAAATAAAAAGTAGAAAGTATTACGGCTTTGATGTTATTTTGTTTTGTTACATTTGGTTTCGGAATCTTTAGAAAATATTTCCGAAGAAAATATTTTGTTGTACCTTCTTCGCTCCGTAAATAATAATACAGGAGGGAAAACAATCAATATTTTTTCTGCAATACTATCGATCGGTGAATCCTTGATTATTTTCTTATTATTCGCGGTATTTGTTTTATTTTCGAAAGAAAGAAATACCGTTTTAATTTATTACGTTTAATTAAAAGTAAATTAAAAGTACCTTTATATATTTAAATTATTATAGATTCTCTATCTGAATCTTATATATTTCCTGTTCCAAAGGAAATTTTCTTTTTTGAACATTTGTTTAATTACGGAATCGGTTTTTAATTCAATCCATTCCGCGAAAGGATGTGGATTCCGCGGTTAGGTAAAAATTTTGGTAAACATGGCTTTAAATCGGCCTCTATTGTTATCGGGCCATTCGAGTCGAGCGTTAAATGTTTCTTTTGTGGAGAAACAAAGATATCTTTAGCCAACGTAATTCTGAGGAGATTATTTACTTCGAAGAAAAGAGAAACAATTCCATTTCATAATTCCTTCCCTCCGATATAAAAGTCTTTGTTTGTACGAAAATTCAACTTAACCGCACATATCATAATTTTATAAAATTTTATAAACAAATTTTTTTAAAAATCCAAAAAACGTTAGAAAACAAATTATAACGAACAACAATTTTCGTAAGTGATCGAAACGATCGATAAACAAATTTCTTAAAATATTTCGTTAAAATAATAACAAACAAGACGAAGAATAATTTTCGTAAGTGAAACGATGGCATGAAAACCGGAAAATATTCAGACACTTGCATTTCCAGTTTCGAACAATCCGAGGTTGAACGCTTCTTAATCACGAGAAGAGGCGCAGATTCATAAATGTTCACTGACTCGAAGACGTTAATGGGCACAGCTCGTGACAGCAATTAAACGAAGAAATTTATCCGAGATATTTTTCTCGATCGATTTCATCCACTGGGAGAGCTATCGACTCGTGAAACGCATCGGAGAATTATTGGGGCGTTGGAAAAGTTAGTCGAAAGCTATCTAGCGGGACACCGCTAAAACAAATTAATGTCGAACGAATGTGAGAGAAAAAAATGCGCGTCTCGAATATTTCCTTTTTTTTCCCCCCCTGATCTCTGATCATTATTACTCCGTGAATGACGGGAAAAAGAAGGAAGGAAAATCCCTAGATATATAAAAAAGTGAAAACGAAAAAGGAAAAAATATATGCACTCGAAACGTACGCGAATGAATATGATATAGGGCAAACGTGTGCTATATTTATCGTATAATAAAATCTAGGATGACTTCTAAAAACGAAAACGTAGGCACAGAAGCCGCGAATACGAGACCGCAACAAGGTTTCAGCTTACATGGAAACTAGATTAAAACGACAGGACGAAATGTTGTCGTTTAAATAATGCCATTATGGTCAGCCATGGTATTGTGTAAATCAATCTGGGCAATTATCGATTCGGGATGGAGTTGCCAATTTTATTATTTAGGGAATTACGTTCTCGACGTTAGGCGGCTCCTCGTTTCGTCAATTTGAGCCTTTTGACATAACAACAATAACAACAGCAAAGCAAAATTATTATTCGATTAATAATCGTTCAACCATATATATAAAATTACTTGCAGTAAAAAAAGGAATATTAAACAATTTGAGAGAATCTTTATTCGTGATTTTGTGTTAATTAAATTTAATCTAACTCGTCGCAATCTCGAATACCAAAATTCGATTGACCCAACGCTTCGAAACTAACTTTCCATCTAATTTCTCTTATACACCGTTCCAGTTTGTACGAAATCGATACTAAAATCGATACTAATCGTGAGTTAGTACCAACTTCGATGATCCTCTTTCTAATTGACACGTTTTAAATCGAAAGATTTCTAATGAAAACAAAAAATCGACAAAGTGAAACTCGACAGGAAGAGATCTTGAGGAAGAAGAAGATGTTTTGAGAGAGTCGATTACTATTTACAGTTCGTAGCTTTATTATTATCAGCTTTTATAAAGTTGAACGATGCTGCGATCATCAACGAAGGATTAAACGGAGCAATTATCGTTATGAAATTTCCCAGCTGCCTCTCCTCTTCCCTTGCTCTTCGACTCTCGCTTAACAAATTAGTTAACTCGCGCATTCTGTATAATTACGATTGTAGATCAATGTTGTCAGCCGTCGTACGAATCCGTATCGATTCGTCGATGAAATGAAGTGGATGCTCGCAGAAATCGGGTTTCATCCGACAGCATAATACGTTGGACAATACGAAAGCAAATACAGGCAGCTTGATACTGTACCGTTTGGTTTGGTCAAGTATAGGTAGAGGGGAGGGGGAAGATATTGTTGTAATCGAGATAATTGATCAATTTGGGGCATAACGTGGATGGTGATGTATAATGAGATTGTAAATTAAATAAAGGGTATATGGAATAGAGGTTATTGGTTCGTGAAACAAGAATAATCTCTGGGAAATAATTGTTTAAGTGTAGTTTGATGTTGTTTGCCCATGACGAGTGCGTCTTCTGAAAGAAAAGGATTCGTTGAGAATGTTAATAGACGTCAAAGAATAAGAATAATTGTATATTCAGAAGCAGTGAGAAAAAGAGAAAGTGTAGAATTTTCTCAGTGATCAAGTTTCGTTTCAAGTTTAATTAAGATCTTAAAAATTAGATCAATGATCTATAAAAGTTATGTTATTTATGGCATCTTCTGAAAGAAAAGGAGAATGTTAAAGGAATATAATTGTGAATAATTGTGTATTCTCAGTGATCAAGTTTCGTTTCAAGTTTAATTAAGATCTTAAAAATTAGATCTATAAAACTTATGTTATTTATGACAAGTACATTTTCTAAAAGAAAAGGATTTATTGAGAATATAGACGTCAAAGGACAGGAATAATTGTGAATAATTGTATATTTTAGAATCTTCTTTCAAATTTTCTATGGCATGTTCCTCAATTATTAAAATGATCAAGATTGGGTAATTAAAATCCTGAAAATTCTAAAAATTTAAGTTTAATGATCTATAAAGCTTATGTTATTTATGAAAAGTACATCTTCTGAAAGAAAAGGAGAATGTTAAAGGACAGGAATAATTGTGAATATTGTGTAAAAATTGTATATTCAGAAATATTGAGAAAAAGAGAAAATGTAGAATTTTCTCAGTGATCGAGTTTCGTTTCAAGTTTAATTAAAATCTTAAAAATTAGATCTATAAAACTTATATTATTTATGACAAGTACATCTTCTGAAAGAAAAGGACTCATTGACAATAGACGTCAAAGGACAGGAATAATTGTAATTGTAATAATTGTAATTCAGAAGCACTGAGAAAAAGAGAAAGTGTAGAATTCTCTCAGTGACATCAACTTTCCTTTAAGTTTAATTAAAATCTTAAAAATTACTTTAATCTATAAAACTTATTTTATTTGTGACAACTACATTTTCTGAAAGAAAAGGACTCATTGAGAATGCTTCTGCATTTACGCAACACAGTCTCTTCCATTATTTCAATTTTTAATATTCGATTATTATTTTCCAAAAAAAAAAAAGGGAAAAAAGAATTCCTAATCGACGAATAACTAACGATAAAATGTTCGAGAAAGAAGAACGGACTTCCTGAATGTCTCCATTTCGTCGTTACTTCTATAATTACGATGGCCGTCACGATATGGCGGGCCGATATCAAGGATGAGACACGACAGCTTTCGGCTAAAATTACCAGACAATTACCGCTCTCCAACCAGGCGTCTGGGATATCGAGATTCGGGTAATCGATCGAGAATCACTCGAACGCTGTGATCCGAGCAACTTGCACCCAAGTTTCATTCTTCTCGTTCAGGATCAGGTTACAAGTTTAATCGTGTTCGATCGAAAAAGAAAAAAAGAAAGACTGGTACGAAGCTTCCCCCCATTTTGATTTCAATAGGCTGCTAATTTCAAAAATTGGTCCGCTGATTTCATCGAAAAGTCGTCGAATCGTTTATTTCGTGAGTTTCTTTTCTCGAGTTTCGATCGATTCTTTAATGGATGCAATGCTTCCACTGGATGCTTCGTCGCGTAATATTGAAAATTATAATATTGAAAATATTGACGGGTTTATATATATATATAAAATAATATGATTATATATAATATAAAATATACAATAAAATCCTATACCTGTGCAGGATATACTCTGTCAGTATATAAAATATATATCCCTTTGATCGAATTTGATTAATTAATTTCTCGTTTCGAGAATATTTGGTGTCTCACGATGGTTAAAAATGACTTATTAAAAATTAACTTTGTTGGATCGTAATCCAATTTTAGAATATTTTTTAAGAATATTCTTCCAATTTACCGATTATAAATTGATTTCACATTTGACACAAAATTCCTCGCATCACGAGAAATAACTACGTCGAAATATGATTGCAGGTTAACCAGTTTGCTTCGTATATTCCGGTCACGTAAAATCCTCTACCTGTGCATACAGTCTGTTTATCTTGTAATCGATCCGATGGAATTTGTCGTCCAAGCTATATTCGAATATATACGCAGTAGTAACCAGACTTATTTGCAAGTTTATTTTCAAGTTTACGTGATCCTTTCCGCAATCTACGATTTCTAGGTTAATTCATTCGTTTAGTGTACCGAATAGTGTTAATAAAAATGTGGGACACTCTTTGGGAGGATAAACATTCTAGACATCAAAACGATGAAAAAAGCTCATGTGCACGTACGTCCTGTAAGGCTTAATTAACGAGTTATAAGCAATTTAAGTTTGATAGAGTGAGACGGCGAAAGAGCGAGAACGTTCAACTGAGTGCAGTACCGTCGCTTGCGAAACAGTGCCCCTCGATAAAATGTATTCCGAAATTTTTTAATATACAATTGATTATTTCAAATGAATTTCGATATAAGATAATATACAAGGTACAGAATATTGTTATATCATTTAAAAAAAATTTTAATTAAATTAACGTAAATCGAAATCTATGTAATTAATTATTTAATGGAAACTTACCTCAGAGGGATCCAGTAGCAAATTTTACAATATTTGGAATTATACGATGTTTCGTTTAAAATCATAAATCGTTGCATTTCATTCAACCCGCCATGTTTATTCATAGAAGCAAATCGAAACACGCTTCTATAAGAGTTCGAATTAGAAAGAAACATTATATGTTGTTTTATATGCACAACATATGCACAATTTCAAATTATTTTCACATGTACAACAAAGAATCAATTTGAATTTCAGATTATCTTTATTTCACTTGCACTAAATATTTTTTACCAACACCCTGTATATATATATACACATATACTCCTCTGTAACATCCTTCTTCTTCTCTTCATTAAATTAACCAAAGTTTTGACACGACTTGTGAATGAAATCTCATTCACTTGCGATATTCGAGGATAAAATTTGAGTTGTTCGTCGCGAACAGCAGAGAAGGAAGGAAGAAGAATTATCATCTTTGTTCAGCTTTTTATCACAGTCTTTCAGTGAGTCTTTCAAATACGAATGCCTCGTAGTTCCGAATCCCGCCATTTTATTTAACTACACTTCGTCCTTTCGTGCTTTGCCAGCCAAGTTTTATCCAGGATTAAGCGTTTCTAAATCCCACGATAATCGTCTAATCAGGTCCAGTCTCTCTCTCTTTCTCTCTCTCTCTCCTGGTTTAAAATCGTCAACCAGGGAGGAGGAGAAGAGGGAGGGGAGAATATTATTCGTTTCTCCAACCATCTCGTATTTCTCATCTGACAAATTGAATCCTTTGTAGCTCTTTATACGCCTTGTACTTCCTGTATATATAATTGTTTGACATTTTCTAAAGGTATATTTCTCTCTCTCTTTCTCTCTCGGCCTTTTAAGCTTCCGAACGAATTTTAATCCTCGTCGTCCCATCTTCAATTCTTCACTGATCCTCCTCCTTTTGGAGGGAGGCATCGGTTTATTTAGAATAGAATAGCAAAAGAGGATCTCTTGATCCAAATGGAAATCGGGTTACCACATTCGTGGATGCCACACTCGAGAGGTGGTGGTGATATTGCACTGGATGAAACTGATCGCCGCTCTATAACTATGGAAATATTTCATGAATGACAAATGGGGATGAATATCGTGATGCGTAATAAGTTGAACGAGAGAAATCGGCTACGAGGATTTAATTAGCATTTTGATAAATATTCGTCGGATCTAATGTAATGTATTTAAAAAAAATTTTTCCTCCTCCACGATTTACACGTATATTTCGAAAACTATAAATTTCCGCGAAATTTTATCCGTGTAATAAAATATTTAACAGTCTCTCGGTGTTGGTTTCGGTCCACTCGGGCGGCGATAGCGCCATAAACGATTCATGGCCGGCCGGCCGACGATTAGGCAAATTTTGGCCCAGGATCAACTAGTATTCCGGAGTTATTCCACTTCCTGGCCTGCTATTTGCATTTCCCGTTATGCTGTATCAAATTCGAAAATATATCTCGCAAATTTAAATTTTTCTTTCTTTCTTTTTACAATTTTTAAAGAGCGGCAAGAAACAATTCCATTCCATGCAATTTGAATCATACGCTCAATATGTTGTATGGAATAGTGCAAGTAACTTCTTTCCAAACTTCTTTCTCCTTCTTTTTTCCAAATTTAATTTTATTATCGTACGAGATTCAATCGACTCTCAATCGTTTCTGCTTATTCTTCTCTCGTTTCCTGATCCAAATTAAAATTTTTAAACCCTTTTGCACGTTTTGTAAGATAAAGCGTTCTCTTTCAATGGCACGAATATCATTTCGGTATTCAGTATTTCCTAAACTGGAATGTAAAAGTGTAAGCTTGCTCGAAATCGTGGCGTTGGAAAGCGCTCGAAGCGCTCCTCGCGACTGTTCTTGAAAACAAAAGAACGCTCTTTCAGATGGCGCCACGTAGAGTAATTCGTAATTCGGTCGGATGTTACGATGATTAGAAAGAAAGGGAAAGGAATTTATTTGCACACTTAAAAATAATTGCTCGAGCATTCAAGTATGTGAGATTTTACATATATTTCGAATTGTTCTCGTCAGATGTTGTTTAAATTAAATAGCACTCAATTATTATCCGCAATTAATAACAAAATGTTGAAAAAGAACGTAGCCACGTTTATCTAGTGTATCAGTTCGTCTGAAATCAACGGAGATAGGATTATTTTGAGACAATCCTCGCGTGGCTCTTAGCCTTCTGTGAAATATGATGGATGATTAAAGCAAAGCGAAATAATCCCTTTCGAGCTTCTCTGATTTTTCGAGGAGAGACATAGACTTCTAAGAAAAAAATTTTTAAAGAATCTTTAAAGTTTGTTTTCGTGGAAAACAACAAATAAAATGTATTTCGCTAAATAAATATTAATTGCGTGCATTTGTTTACGAAACATTTGAAATATGCTTGCATCGAAGAAAAATAAATATCAATTGGCAACATTCAATGATAAAATCACGAATAAAATTTAAGCGAATTCTATAATAAAAAGAGACGATGAAAAAGAATTCGAACGACGAGAAGAACGGTCCAAGAATATCGAAAGGAAGAATTCGATTAATAGGAAGAGGAGGAATATGAAACGATCGAGGGAAGGAATTCCAATAATGGGAAAGATAGCTCAAAGATGTACAAAGAAATGAGAGGTCGAACACTTTTGCCACTTAATTTTCGATTATTCGTTAAATTTCGAGAGGACAAGATAAATTAGAAAGAATCTTAAGAGTTTGGAATTCTTATTTTCTCAGATTCATGGCAGAGAAAAAAGAGAAATTCATTGGATGATGGAATATTTTTTTAAAAATTATTTATACGTATTATTTAAAAATTCGATTAATACGAAAGGCAGCGATATGAAACGATCGAAATGAAGGAATATTCCAATAATAGATAAAAGATAGTTCAAAGAAATGTGCAAAGAAATGAGAGGATAAACACTTTTGCCTTTTAATTTTCGATCATTCGTTAAACTTTGAGAGGACAAGATGAATTAGAAAGAATCTTAAGGGTGTCTCAGATTTATCGAAGAAAGTATTTTAATGACGGAGAAGAAGAAGAAATTCACGGATAATGGAAAGAATCGTCCAAGAGTATCGAAAGAAGGAATTCGATTAATATGAAATCGAGATGGAGGAATTCCAATAATCGAACTCAAAGAAAATGGAACGAAACGATAAACATCGACAGCTTTGCTCTCAATTTTCGATTCGTTAAACTTCGAGAGAACAGGATTAAATTAGAAAGAATCTTAAGAGTTTCTCAGATTTATCGAAGAAAGTATTTAAAGTAATCACAAAGAGGAAGAAGAAATTCGTAATTATATTATAATAGAAAGAAACAATGAAAAAGAATTTAAAAGGGAAGAGAAGAACGGTCCAAGAATATCGAAAGATTCCATTTATATTTTTTCGAGAATTGTTATAAATATATTTATTGTTTTAAGAATTCGAGATGAAGGAATTCCAATGATGGAAAAGATGGAGCTCAAAGGCGTTTTGCATTTATTAAAAACCAATTTTAAACCTTCGCTAAGGTTGTTGCGCTTTCATTAATCGGCTAATCCGACCACCTGCCGTCTCATTTCATTTGGAATTCTACTTAACCGAGCTCTGAGAAGCGACAAAACTAAGATCGATAGAAACAGGACAGCATCGTATATTTCGACGATTAAATTCAACACTTGGCAAGTAAGTTCGCAACAGAGTTCTCCAAAACTTCAGTGACAACCATTGCCTCTGCCAAATCGTATTATTCGATCAGAATCACCCCTGATTTGTCTGATTACGAACCGCCACAAATTGATACAGAATTAATATATCGAAAAATCTAGAGCCTCTTATTCCTCCAAAAAATTCAAAGAGATACAAATTGAAAAATTGAATTACATGCTCTGCATATTATATAAGTGCTCATACTCATAATTGAGCAACACAAATTGATACAAAATTAATATATCAAAAAATCTAGAGCCTCTTATTCCTCCAAAAAATTGTTCAAAAGAATATTTCAAAGAAACATCACATTACAATTTATAATATAATAATTCCACGTTTGGAAAGATTGAATTACATGCTCTGCATATTATATAATTGCTCGAGCAACATAAATTGATATAGAATTAATATATTTTAAAATCTAGAGTCTCTTATTTCTCCAAAAAATTATTCAAAGAAACATCATATTACAACTTATAATATAATAATTCCACGTTTAGAAAAATTGAATTACATGCTCTGCATATTATATAATTTCTTATAACATAATAATTCCACGATTAGAAAAATTGAATTACATGCTCTGCATATTGCTCAAGCAACACAAATTGATATAGAATTAATATATTCCAAAATCTAGAGCCTCTTATTCCTCCAAAAAACTGTTTAAAAAAATATTTCAAAGAAACATTACAACTTATAATATAATAATTTTATATAATATAATAATTCCACGTTTGGAAAAATTAAATTGATATAGAATTAATATATTCCAAAATCTAGAAAACTGTTCAAAAAAATATTTCAAAGAAGCATCACATTACAACTTATAATATAATAATTTAATAATTATAATATAATAATTTTAAATATTATATAATATAATAATTCCACGTTTGGAAAAATTAAATTGATATAGAATTAATATATTCCAAAATCTAGAAAACTGTTCAAAAAAATATTTCAAAGAAGCATCACATTACAACTTATAATATAGTAATTTAATAATTATAATATAGTAATTTTAAATATTATATAATATAATAATTCCATGTTTGGAAAAATTGAATTACATGCTCTGCATATTGTATAATTTCTCGAGCAACACAAATTGATACAGAATTAATATATCGAAAAATCTAGAGCCTCTTATTCCTCCAAAAAATTGTTCAAAAAAATATTTCAAAGAAACATCACATTACAACTTATAATATAATAATTCCACGTTTGGAAAAATTAAATTACATACTCTGCATATTGTATAATTTCTCGAGCAACTTATTCCTCCAAAAAACTGTTCAAAAAAATATTTCAAAGAAGCATCACATTACAACTTATAATATAATAATATAATAATTATAATATAATAATTTTAAATATTATATAATATAATAATTCCACGTTTGGAAAAATTGAATTACATGCTCTGCATATCGTATAATCGCTCGAGCAACGTTCAAGTATGTCGTGGACGAAACATGTTGCTTAAAGTTAAACGAAGCAGAAACCACCATCGAAAAATTGTTCGTATAATTTAATCTCATTTCGCCCTGAACGATCGTTAACTTGTACAATAACACAAAGGAAGATCGACTGGCCAACGTCGTGCGCCATCCAAGATCCCAACGCTTTCTCGACCGTCCAAATTTCTAATGAGGATAATTCGTAATCCTTGGCGGATAGACGTCGGGCTTATTTGCCTCGCCACAGGCATCGATATCGATCGGCCGCGGCACGAAAATTGACAGCGTTAACGGCGTTAATCCGAAGGAAGGGTGGGACGTTCATTTTTGGAACTCGATTAAGCGAATTGCGAGGCTATTTTACGTGACGCGATCTAAATTTTCGCCATTTAAATCATTCGATTTCGTTAAGATTCGTGTTTTTTCTTTTAGGCTAATCTCGAAAATGCAGGATATTTCGTTCGAACGTTTGAAAAAATGAGAGGTTCGAGAGATTTGACGGGTTAACGCCGAGGTTAACGGATGAACGAATTCGACGTTCCATTGTTTCCAACGTACGAGGATAAAAAGGCGAGGGGTTCATTGATAGAACCCTTGGCGAAATCTATCTTCTTTCCCCATTTCCCGCTCCTTTTCTTCCTCTCTCTCCCTCTTTTATTACAGCAAACCGATTAATAAGGGACCTTCCTAATTTATCCTTCTTATCTTGATAGCTAGGAAGTAGAAAAAAAGAAGAGGAAGATATACGAGATATAGAAGATATATGAGATATAGAAGATATAGAAGAATTTTCATTATTCTTATGTCTATCTCTATATATATATATATTTATAGACAAAGAAATAATGAAGTGGAATAGTGATAATGTAATAATAATTTGAGTAATAAAGAAGACTATTACATTTAAATTGATTATTTAAAAAATATAGATGAAAAGTTGGAGAGGAGGAAAAAAAATATAGAGCATCGATTAGGGCTAATTACTTTACGATTGACTCTGTATGCATCGGTCATCCGTGACAGTTCATCTCTGCGCCTGGAACGCGGCAGTATCGATTGCTTCACCATTGAAATTGACACGCACGTGAATGATTAAGAGTGTCGAACAGTAAACTCGTTTCGAAAATTATCGAAACAACAAATATTTTCTCCATTATTAACGAAATTTCAAAATCAAAAAATTCTGTATTCATTCTGCATTCACTAAAAAAAATTTCGAAAATTATTTTATTCGTTTCACTATTCGTTCTATTATATTAAAATTATCAAATGATATTATACGAGACTTTGTACGATAAAAATATTAACTCACGTAACGCAATAATATTTTAATATTTCCAAGAATTCGTGAATATGTTTTAAAGATTTATTTATAAAAATATACGCAGTATAAAATTACATGAGATAATTTTCAAAGAAAAAGAAAAGAAAAATGAGAGAAATTTAAATATCCGAATGGTCGAAAGACTGGAAAAAAGTCTTCTCCTTCTTCAAGATTCAACAACAAGAATCTGAATTGATCGGAGGAAATGTGCGCGAGAGAATTTCCAGTCGTATAATATCGCGAGCCATGAAAGATAGGCCTATTTACGCTCCGGATAATCGATTCCCGTTATCTCGGAAAACATGGTGACACGGACACGTGCACACAGCCTCGCGTGTACATCGATCGCCGAGCGGCGGAGGTATTCAAACAAGGGACGTAATGAAAACACTCGGCTAAACGAGAAATCTCTCCGCGAAATCGGTCCAAGTTACCTGTCGGTAACCTTGGCAACTGCACGAGAATCACTTCACAAGCATATTTTCGTCCTCGGCTATTCCCACTATACATATCGATTTCTTCTTGCATTTAGAGCAGCGGAGGAGAAAAATTTCTGAAATTTATTGCATTTTAAAATCGAAACGAAATAGAATAGGAATTCTTTTGAAAATTGTTTTTCAAACTTTACGTGACGATGCGTGTTTCGTTCGCGAAAATTCTTTATTTATCCTCCTATATTTAGGGGAAAGAAAATCTTCAGAAATTTTAAAATCGAGATAGAATTTTGAAAATTGTTTTTCGAATTGTACGCAATGACGTTTACGAAAATTCTTTATTTATCTTTACTTATCTTCTTCTATTTAGGGGAATGGAAAAAAAAATTTTCAGAAATTTTGAAATCGAAATAGAATAGGAATTTTTTTGAAAATTGTTTTTCAAACTTTACGTAATGATGCATTCCGGAAAATTCTTTATTTATCCTTCTGTATTTAGGGGAAGGGGAAAGAAAATCTTCAGAAATTTTAAAATCGAAACGAAATAGAATTTTGAAAATTGTTTTTCGAATTGCACGCAATGACGTTTCGTTTACGAAAATTCTTTATTTATCTTTACCTATCTTCTTCTATTTAGGAGAATGGAGGAGAAAAGTTTCAGAAATTCGCACGATTTTTAAAATCGAAACGAGATAGAATTTTGAAAATTGTTTTTCAAAACTTCCGATGTTAACGATACGTATTTCGTCCGTCCAAAAATTCTTTACTTATCCTCTTATATTTAAGGGAATGGAGAAGAAAATTGTCAGAAATTCATTTTAAAATCGAAATAGAATTTCGAAAATTGTTTTCAAACTTAACGATGCGTGTTTCGTTCGCGAAAATTCTTCTTGCTTATCCTCTTGTATTTAGAGAAACGGAGGAGAAAAGTTTCAGAAATTTTAAAATCGAAACGAGATAGAATTTTGAAAATTGTTTTCCGACGAGAAATTTTCATTCTTTGTTCGTTCTTCTCATTTTTCCATTAAACGATGCATAGATCGTCCATTAGAGTATCCAAGAACAAAAAAAAAAAAAGAAATACAGGAACATTTTAAACGCAAGAAAAACGAGTCGGAAAAAAAGGGTACAGCGTGGTCGATGCTGGTTGGCCGGTTGGCCGGGGTGGGGCGCTTCAATGCGCCGGAAGTTTTCTGGGACACAAACCGTGGTGGATGGGTCGAGAGTCTTCGTTAAGTCCTTTCTATCTACCCACGACACAATCCACTTACAACTCGTCGTGTCCTGTCCTCAATGGAATAAATCCATCCAATTTACGAGTTTAAAACACGATGCATTCGTAACCAACCAACGGATTATCGAATCCATCCCGAAAACGGTCCGTGAAGAGCTACCTGGATGATGCAATGCACAGCAGAGTTTTGGGCATGGTCGATATCAATTTTGCAGAAAACTTGCTCGAGGCCGTGCTTTAATTTTAATCCGACTTGAGTCGTATCCAGTTTGAAAACCGAAGGAGAATGACTTCATTCGTTTTGTAATATGATCGGCTGGCACACAGGGGGAGGATAATATCATTTCTAAATTAAGTGGCTAGCTTCTAGATTTACGTTTAACCTCAAATTTTAGAACTTACTTCGATCACGATATATTACATTATCTGTATTTTCAAAATGTAAGGCACGACGATATTTTTAAGAAGATATCGGCTCGGGCCGTTTTAATCTTCTTAAATTCTAATTTTTGACTAGACGCCGCCTTTTCCTACTCGACTCGTACAAATTGAAGACACTCCTCTCGAGTTTCTCGAGTTAATCAAGAGGGAGAGAAGGGGGGGAGATAATATTAATACCTAATGGCGTGATTTCAGATTGGCCTATTTCGTATTTAACCGGCCGTGGAGTTTGCCGTGTCGCGGGATTAATCGAACCGTTTCCCCTATTTTTAGACCACGTCCCCGTAATTGAATGTCAATTCCGTGCTCGTTAACCGCCGTTGGAAACATTGGTCCCAACCTCCTCCTCGCGTGGCGAACGTGTCAATGGTAATAATTGAATTTTTAGAGTCAGGGGACGCTCTTTTTTCCCGCTAGAATCTTCGCATTTAATCGTAAATTAAAAGAATGCTTGGTTTAAACCGATTTTTAGGGAAAAATAATTTTTCAGGCGGAAATTAATAAACTCGTGACTTTCAATAATTAATGCATCCCATCGTTTAATTGTATCTTCTGTACGAAGGTGATCTGTACTTTTTGATAATCTACAGAGATAATAAATAAATGTAAATAGATCTCTTTAAATTTATTCCTCAACTCGAGTATTCTCCCTTAGCGGTAGGAATTAAAGCGATAGGAAAAAGGAAGGAGATTGATAAGCGATATCGAATCGTTGAAAAAAAAATTTAGTCAGATTTGAACTCGAATTGTAAACGAGAATCGTTCAAAAAATTGAAGAAATTGTTCCTTGAACGCGTGACAAAATGACGCCAAGTATATTTTAAAAACGAAATTCGACTTTGATTTTGGCCAGAAAGAAATAATATATCGAAATTCTATCCACGAATATTACGCCAATGATGTTAAATTGTATTTTGAAGAAATATAGACACAAGATAATCGACATCCGAGCTAAGCCTAATCCTAACCTAACATAACACGCTTATGCTTATATATATATATATATATACTTTAATCGAATAATCGTTCCAACGTAATTCAAAAATTGCGTTACGACCAATATAAAATCGAATAAACCGTTTGAGTACTCAAATGTAATGTAAAATAACTTATCATACGTGATTCGATATAAAAATCGGAAGAAAAAAAAGCGATATTTTCTTTTAAAAACACTCCGTTGGTAAGGCCAAGAGATTTCGGTCGGTAAAATAAAAGAAAAAAAATTTCAAAATTGACTTTACGTCAATTTTACGTCAGTGGTGGAAAACCGTTGGCCAATTCCCCTTGGCCAAGTTGCAATTCGTCCGTCATCCGACAATCCGACAATTTTATTTTCGGATTCGAAAATGTATCGCGAAACAGTTTTATACACCGTGCTAAAAGTGATCGTGCATCGATTATATTGCGCGCATGTAAATATTTAGTTATAGATGTACACGTTTTTACAACAAATATAAAAAGCTCACCAAATATATATATATATGTATGTATATTTATATCGAAATAATTACGAAACGAGTTCTAAATCTTGGAAACGGTTCGATAGCGGCGTCACACGGATGGAAAATTTAACGCGGTCGATAACAATCGTACGATGGAAGAAGATTTATTGACATGGAGAGTTTTGGAGAGAATTCGTTGCAACAAGGTTTCTGATGGATTAACTTAGTACGATCAACCTATATATATACAGTTCTTCAGGTGGTAAACGTATAATCGTTTCCTGTGCTCGCCATCACGTGCCAGATGAAGACATTGACAAACGGTCACTTAATGTTTTCCTCGCTCGATAAAAGCGATCCGTCGTGACGATGTAATCGAAATATACGTATATCGTCGGCTCATTGCAAGGATTGCTCGACTTAGTCCAAACGGAATTAACAGGTTACGTGTTAAATAATTTTATCCCTATATAATCTAGTTTCTTTTTTTTATTTAATTCCACCGCAAAGGAAAGATATTTGAGTATTCGAGAAATATTTAACGAAATCTATTCAGAAGAAACATCACGTTATAATTTTGGAAGGAAAAAAAAATTAATTCAATGTATTTCCAATTAAACTCTCTCAAAAGTATCGACTTCATAATATTCTTAACTTCGTAACTTTTCTCTGTGAACATAAAACGAACACTCGTTACGACTTGAATGATGATGGACCAAATTGTAAAAGATTTATGTTGCTTATAATAAGAAAAATGTTATTTCTTATTATTCCACCAGCTGGCTGGTCAAAAACACTCCTCTAATCCCTAAAATTCCTATAAATAATATCTTTTATTCGATCGATTACGACTACAATAATCTGAAAAAGATTTTATAAACGATATAATATAAGACAATTGAGAAAGAAGATCGATCCTGAATTTTCAATCTGCTCGAAAATAATGCATCCTTCCGATCAATCGACTCGTTGAAACGAGTTGTTTAAAATATCTCGACAGTTCCATCGAGGCTCTGTTCGACGCGTTTAAATGAAAGCAAGCAGAACGAACAAGTAGAGAGGGTGCGTAACGTCAGGCACACGTGGCGCGAGATGTTGAGCTCTCTTCTTCGAATATTTCGACACGCGGGGGTGGATGGACGATCCCCGTTGTATCAATAAACAATCGCTACGATTGAAGCGCGACACGAAGCGCATTGTGCACCGGAAATATCCGCTGGAACACAGGAGTGGAGCAATTATATGGGGAGGAAATGGAGGAATCGAGTCGATCGTTAATTAATAACGGTATAATGGTCAGTGGTCAGTACATTAACGCGAGAGGGCGCTTCTTCTGGTTAAAAATTAACGAGCTCTGCCAACCACCGAGCCATTAATGGCAATTACGCCCGTCAATTAGCCTGATGGGCTATGCGTCTTTGGGGATTTGATATTACGATCGAGACAAATTTGAAGACTTGCCACTGTTTAAGTGTAGCAGGATCAATATTGGAGATGAGTTATTTTAGAAATAATTAATATCAAGCTTTTGAATTAGCTTTTTGAAATATATAATTATAATTGAAAAAAGATTTTGAAAAAAAGAATGGTGACCGATACTTGCATCAATATTGTGCTGGTGTTGGATCTGGATGGCTTTGGAAAGTTGTTATTCAATATATATAGTTGGAAAAAATTTTTGAAAAATGCTGGATATCAATCAGTCAGTTTTATGTGACTTTATTTAAACATGGCTGTTGGTATTAGATCTAAGTGACTTTAGAAAGTTGTAGTTAAATGATTTTGAAGAAGACGATGCTGGTTGATACTTGCATCAATATTATGCGATTTGGATCTAGGTTTTAGGCTGGTTTTAGAAAGTTATTATTCAATATATATATAGTTTTTTGAAAAGGACAATGGATATCAATCAGATTAATATTATGTGACTTTGATTATTTAACATCTTTGTTAATATTAGATGGTTTTAGAAAGTTACTATTCAATATCAAGGATTAATTACTTTGGAATTAAATGATTTTGAAAAGAACAATGTTGGATATCAGACAATATTATGTGACTTTGATTATTTAACATTACTGCTAGTATTAGATCTAGGTGGCTTTAGAAAGTTGCTATACAATATGAAGGATTACTTTGGAATTAAACAATTTTGAAAAAAAATAATATCAATCAATCAATATTATTTGATTATTTGAATTTGATTACGGTTTTAGAAAGTTATTATTCAACATCAAGGATATATTTGGAATTGGATAACGTTAAAAACTTAACATCCAATATCACACATTAGAATTAATTTAGAACATTTGTCATCATTGAGATATTAAAGTAATGACACGACTTTGGAAAATTGTCACTCATAATTTTTCCAACTTCCACGTATCATTTTTTCGTGCTTTTTCGTATTCTCCTCTGAATTTTATATATGTATATATATTATGAACTTTCTCCTTGCCAACACAGTATCAGAGTTCGCTCAGGAGTTGGGCGCTGCGATGGAGAGCCATTCGGCGAACGTACGACGGCTGGTCGACGAATTTCGTAGCCGATCCGGGGAGACCAGAGTCGATTCGGGAGGAATGCGCCGAGTTTGGGAAAGTTTACTGCGCCAGGTGCAATCGGATGCAGAAGCTCACTTAGACTTGGCCGCGGTCCTCCAACAGCAGCTCTCCAGACCAACCTTGGAAGCCAGCTTTCATCGTAAAGTCCAGTCTAAAAAGGTAATTTATTTTTCCCTTCCTCGTCTGGCAAAAGATCGTCCAAATTCTTATTACTTAAAATTTATTTAAATATTTTGAATAAAATTTCACATTTTGATAATCGTGTTTAGGAAATATTTATTAAAAATCATTGGTAGCTTTGGTATTTCCATGTGTCTCGACAGCGTTAGAGATACAAAATCTCCAATAAAAATATTACTGATATTATTTGAAATATTATTTCATTAAAATTTAGAAAAAACTTTTGAAAAATTGCAAAATTTAAATCAGCATATTATGATTGTTGAAGCTATTCATAATTTTCGATATCCTATCTTCACAATTGGAGAACTTAATATCTGAACCATCATTCTTACCAAGATCAAAAAAAATTTTTCAAAATTTTTAACCTTCCTCTCGAATTTGTGAGTGAAGCAAAAATACAACAAATTACGAATCGAATTATTAAAAGAAAATCGAACCGATGTATCACGATGTTTTTAAAAATTAAGCAAAATTTTTAAATTAATTAATTAATTTTTAAATTAAGCAAAAATGAAACAACAAATTACGAACCGAATTATGAAAGAAAATCGAATTACAATGTTTCTAAAAAATTAAGTAAAAATTATGAATCGAATTATTAAAAGAAAATCGAATCCTGATGTTTTTAAAAAATTAAGCAAAAATTACGAATCGAATTATTAAAAGAAAATCGAATTACAAGAAAATTTCTCAAAAATTAAGCAAAAATTACGAACCGAATTATTAAAAGAAAATCAAAGTTTTTAAAAAATGAAACAACAAATTATGAAACAACGAATTATGAAAGAAAATCGAATTACAACGTTTCCCAAAAATTAAGCAAAAATTACGAACCGAATTAAAAGAAAATCGAAGTTTTAAAAAAATGAAACAAATTACGAACCGAATTATTAAAAGAAAATCGATGTTTTTAAAAAATTAGGCAAAAATAGACAAGAAATTACGAACCGAATTATGAAAGAAAATCGAATTACAACGTTTCCCAAAAATTAAGCAAAAATTACGAACCGAATTAAAAGAAAATCGAAGTTTTAAAAAAATGAAACAAATTACGAACCGAATTATTAAAAGAAAATCGAATGGACGTTTTCCAGGTATTTTCTCATAGAGAAGCTTACGAACAGGTGGTTTCCAAGGCCGAGGAGAAATTGCAGCGTGCCCGAGCGGATTACAAACGCGCTTACGCAGCGCTGCTGACGGTAGATGGCGGAAGCGAGCAGGAGCTGAAACGCGCCTACTACGAGGCGCATAACGCGTACATTCTTCAATTGAGAGCCACGAATGCCATCACAGAACGCTATCAATCGCAATGCCTGCCCGGCCTGCTTGGCGAAATAGCGGAAGTTTACGAGGAGTTATGCGGATTGGCTTGCAAGTGCATGGTTGGCATATCGGAGGCTGCCGCTGAGCGGGCCAGGGAGCAGACAAAGCGTTATCAGGCAGTTGCCAAAGAGGCTCAAGTTGTCGTGCCTATGAACGATTTGCAAGTATGTCTCACAGTCTATGTACATTTCTCACGTACACACTGGATTCGCTTCATACACGACTCGAATGGCAAGCGAATCAAGAGCCAACGATGAGATTTTCCAGTGGAAGAGTTGTTAAATCTCCTCGTTCGTGAGATTCTTTTTTAGGCTTCTTTTTCTGTTTCTCTATTTCTACGTAATTTTTCTTCTTGTATCGTATGTGGCTTTGTTAAAACACGTATCTCATCTTATACATTCTATGAGACAGAGAGTCTCTTGATATTCGCGCTATTAAATAAAAATTTATCACGTAGATCTTGGCACGAAACTTATCAGCAACTGCGACCCCGTCCAAGAAACCCTCGAGGCGGCTTTTCGTGGCACCTGGCCCTCCTGAACAGGTTTCTATGGAAAGAATCAATCAGATACCCTCCCTGAGGGACGAGCTAGCCCCAACAGGAACGAGCACTCTGCCTCTGATGGAAGATTTACGACGGGAATACGATAGCCTTACTCAAGAGATCACTCGACTCCAGGACGCTTTGGATGCGCTAATTCGCATGCAACGAAAGTGCGTATTTATCCATTTCCTATACGATGAATGCGCTACATCAATTTAATTGTATATCATTGAATGAATGTAACGTTTAATGCAGCGCAACGTTTATTCGACGATTGATCGACAATTGATTGACGTTGTGACTTTCAGTCGTTCAGAAGCGAGGCAACGCTTGTCATCACTGATCCGTTGTTAAATATGTTAAAATACATCCCTGTCTCACATTTCTGTTAAGATGTATTTGAATATATAAATATGGTGATATTGATCAGCTCAATGATTTCAAGAACAATCTCGAGGATGATCATTTCTTATTCCTCAGAGATTGAAATATATTCTTCTTTTCATTTGGAAAAAGGTGTCAATAAGGTTAATTCTTGTAATTGAACATGAGTAGAAATAATTAATATACTTAATAAAAGAAAGATATTTATAATTGTTTCCTCTTTTCCATTTCAATTTATTAAAAATAAAGGAAAAGGTAGAAGATTTCTTATTCCTCAGAGATTGGAATATATTCTTCTTTTCATTTGAAAAAAATTAGCAATAAGGTGAATTCTTATAATTGAACACGAGTAGAAATAATTAACAAGAGAAAGATATTCATAATTGTTTCCCCTTTTCCATCTCAATTTATTAAAAATAAAGGAAAAGATAGAAGATTTTTTATCTCTCAAAGACTGGAATATATTCTTTTTTTCATTTGGAAAAAGTTAGATGAATTTTTGTAATTGAACACGAGTAGAAATAATTAACAAGAGAAAGATATTCATAATTGTTTCCCCTTTTCTATCGCTGGTTCTCAATTTATTAAAAATAAAGGTAGAGGATTTCTTATCCCTCAGAGATTGGAATATATTCTTCTTTTCATTTGAAAAAAATTAGCAATAAGGTGAATTTTTGTAATTGAACACGAGTAGAAATAATTAACAAGAGAAAGATATTCATAATTGTTTCCCCTTTTCCATCGCCGGTTCTCAATTTATTAAAAATAAAGGAAAAGGTGGATGGATTCTCGACCTGTTCTCTCCCAACCCGATTTAATTTCGAAATTCAACGGGACCGTAGCGCGATTTAATCTCTGGAAAATCAGGGTTTGCTAAAACGGAATTTCTTTTTTGTTTAATTGCAGGAGCGCTGAAAGCAATCTGTACACGAAAGTGGCCGAGTTGCAAGAGGACATCTCCATGAAGCGTTTTGCACTCGGGGAGACGCAACTATACCTTGCAGCTGTGCAAGCACAGGTATTTCAATTGGTGTCGTTTGTTGGCTGATGGAATGTTGGCTGGAAAGCTGGAAGTTGTCTCTAAACCGATATTTAATGAGTTTCTTTGTTCCTCAAGAAGAAGAGATTCCATTCTGAAATATTTCGGAATTTTAAATTTGCATAAAACGCGAATTTTAATTCAATTTTCAACTTTCAACAGAAATCCGGTTGACTTTTGCCAATATGCTTTTACATAACCGAATGATCAAGCAAAATGTATACGCATACGTATTTTGATTCTTTTTTAACTCTTTTTCTTTTTTTCTTTGCTAATACATTGTCAGATTGTAACATTTCAGGTATAAAATTGCGCAATATTTCTCTTTAAGTATCAATATTAATTAAAATTTATTAATTTCAATTCTTAGAAAAATATTTAAAATAAAATAAATAATAATAATAAAATAAAATAATTTTCATCCGCATCTTTTAAATCTTTGGTGAAGATACGTTGAACTATTATCGTCAAATTTTTACTCGAACTTGGCTCGTAAATACTGTCAATATGTTTTTCAAACGAGAAAAAGATCATACCAGCGACCAAATGTTGTGTGTATTCAAGTTTAAAACTTGTTACACTCTTTTCGAACTCGAAAACAGAATTGTTCCACGATTCGGAAAAGAAAACCACGACAAGACTGGTGAAGAAGTTTCTTCATTCGCGACAGAAAAGTTTTCCAAGTTTTTTTGATATATATATATATATACAGATAAAAAGAATGTGTGTGATGCACGTGTATTCTCGAGAATGGAGAAATTGTTTGACGATTCCGAAATTAGATTTACGATGGATCCCGCAGGGAAGATGTATCACGGAAGAAGCAAAGTCGGTGATTTTCCTTATCCTTCTAAACTATGAAAAAACGGCTCCATTAGCGTAAGTTATTTTTCAAATCTCTAAAAATGAATTAATTCGTTTCTATTTAATTCAATACACTTGATATATACTTCAAGAAGAAATTATATTTTAAGCATTCAACGAGGATTATTGGGAAACAGTATCGAGTCATTGCTACATTTAGTCACTATAATATAATTGGTTACAATTATAGTTCACACTGCTGTGAACACGTTTAATAATATTCTAACCAATAACTTTCGTTCCCTTCCTATAATAGAATTCCATTTATTACGAAATTTTCAACCAATTAATACAAATAACGTGAACACACACGTCTCACGAGGATTTTAAACTCACACTTTGCAATAATTTTCAATCCTGCTGCAAATGTAGCAAATGACCATTGTACTTCCTTTCAAAAAAAGGAATTAAATTTCACTCGTTTTTCCCGCGCGAATCGACTCGCGCGTCTATATTTTCGTCCCTCGTTTCCATGTTATTATAAATTATAAAATTGTGATTTCGAATTGAAAAAACGTTGAACGTTGCAGCGCAGGGAAGGATGGAACAGCAGCTAAATGCATTCGATACAATAATTCGAAGGAAGAGCGAATGGTTCGATCGTGCGTTGAAACGAGCATTCCTAACCTAATTTGCGAATCGAGGGGATCGCAGAACGAGTCGAGGCAGTTGTCAGCAAAAGCATTATTCTCATCCGGTAATTCATCAGGAAGGAAGAACGAGCGGGTGGGTGAGAACGACAAAGGAAGAAAAAGGTGACACACGAGATATCGAACTTCTCGAGAAATCGAGAGAGAGAGAGAGAGTCAGGGACAAAGGAACGTGTTGATCTCGACCGCGAGAAAAAGAACTGGCCTCGCGCATTCGTGATTCTCAAGTCGAGTGGCTGAGCCGATTAAAATTAGCACGAGCCTCTCTCATTGTTCCCTTCCACGGGCTTCGAACAATGCACCTTGCCTTGTGTACCTGCACGTGCTGCCGCAGTTTCGCTCCTTCTCTCCGCCCGGCTTGTGTTCGGTTAAAAATAAGAAATAAGAAATAAGCCGCCATATTGGATAAGTGATAAGTGATCTCTGAAGTGAGTAGACGAATCTCCTTTCAAGGATGGATTGAAACCATGTGGAATTGAAATGGAAACGGGGGCGTAGAATTGAGTATAGTTGCACGATCAAATCAGGAGGAGAGACAGAGTTACATTGTAATTTGAAAAATGCATGCAGGGTTCTATCGATTGATTTTAATTAATGTTTTTAACTGTGAGAATCTACGTATCTGAATTATTGTAGCGTATTTTTAATTCTATAGTTTATTCGTTCATGGTTAGAAAGTAGAAGAAAAATTTCATTGTAATACGTCTTGCGATGCAACACTATTTGTGAGGGAATGAAAAAAAAAAAAAAAGAATTGTCAAGAAAATTCGATATTCGATTGAAGTATATCCTTGTGTATTGGAGTACGTAGATAAATTTAATCTAGAGATGAGAAAAATTAAAGCAGGTATAACCTAGATCTAAACGGTCTAATAGGAAGACTTTAGGTGAACTAAATCCTCAATCAGATATATCCTAGATATAATAAGGCTAATAGGAGTTGGCAAAATTCTAATCCCTTTCTAATAATATGAATGTGTATATAATCTGTATTCAAATGTGTAATCCCTAAGATGTGTAAATGTCTAATCTCGCTTGAAACAAAACCAACAATAATTATTTCTATTAAATTTGAAATTAATTAATGGCCATTTCAAACAATAACGAGATATATAATACGAATTGTACCAAAATTTTAATCCCTTTGTTAATAATATAAACGTATATATAATCCGTGTTCAGATTGTATATAATCCTAATCTCGCTTGAAGCAAAGCCAACAATAATTATTTCTATTAAATTTGAAATTAATTAACTAACTGTTTCAAACGATATTAAATTTAATGTAAAATCGATTAAAGTTATTGTGTGGCCACAGTGTGTAAAAACCAAAACAAAAAATTGCTATCAACAAAAATTAAGGTTTATTTGTCAAATTTTGATTGTAAAAGTAATTAGAAGCAGTTTGTGTTAGGCTGAAGTGAATCTATGTATGACAAAGATAGAGCTATGTCGCTTTATTGCTTGGATTGTTCAAAAGTACGCGTTTCACAAATACATAGTAAAAAATATAGAAGATGATAAAATATAGAAGATACTGTTGAAAAATTATCGTTAGATTATGTTTCTTATGAGAAATATTCTTATAAGAAACAAATCTTGAGTATCTTACGTACGTTAGATAGCCTCGAGCATTTTCAAAATTTATATCTTTCGATATCATATTCATCGAAATTCAATATTTACGTTGTGATACGTAAGAAAAGGAAGATAAACGAGCGGAAATCGTGAACAAGGATTTATGATTTCGTCGAAGTAGAGGAAGAGGCGTTGCAAGAAGAAAAATATTTTTCCATTCTTTCCTTTTTTTTTTTCTTTCATTTATGGGTGCGAGATAGACATGCGAAGCGTGCGGGGTTACACAATAATATTGATTTACACACAAGCTTGAAACACGTGCATGTACATGCCTGTCGAAAGCATCATTCTCGACGAGAAGATTGGCCTGATTCGAGCGTTCCACTTGAACATTTGCTAAATTCCTGGATACGACGTGTCCTGATCCTTCAGCCATGTCAAAGGCTCTGAATACCGAAATGCAGGCTGACCAAACTCCATCGTGCTCGAAATAGAAATTTCATATCCATTTCCTAATCGTTTATTACAGAATCCATTCAAATAATAAAAATATTTCATAATATATTGAACAAGAAAGTGATTATGAAATAATCTAATATTAAGTATTTTATCAGATTAAATTTTTAAAACTGCCTTAAAGTCTCAACACTGAGACAAATAAAAGAATACAAATTATTTTGTATGATGTATTGGAACAAGAATTTTCTGAAACAATGTATCTCTTTATTGCTTGTGAATATAATAGAATTGATGATAGAAGTGCAAATATTAAAAATACTTCATAATATATTGAACAAGAAAGTGATTATGAATCTAATATTAAGTATTTTCTCAGATTAAATTTTTAAAACTGCTTTAAAGTCTCACTGAGACAAATAAAAGAATACAAATTATTTTGTATGAAATATTGGAACAAGAATTTTCTGAAACAATGTATCTCTTTATTGCTTGTGAATATAATAGAATTGATGATAGAAATGCAAATATTAAAAATACTTCATAATATATTGAACAAGAAAATGATGTTAATGAATCTAATGTTAAGTATTTTCTCAGATTAAATTATTATTTTTAAAACTGCCTTAAAGTCTCAATACTGAGACAAATAAAACAAGAATATCAGGCTGTAAAATAATATAATAATAATATGATATATTTCTTTAGGGTTGCTCGTGAACGTAATAGAAATATTGATAGAATCGAGGATAGAAATGTTCTCATAGAATTGAATCTAGTCAGACAGATTGGAAATTATTTAACCGAAATGTTTCCACTGAGAGGCATCGATCGAATCCTGCTAAAATTTTCACCAAGATACATTCTTAACTTATCAACGATTTCCAGATAATTTATAGGCCAGGTCATGGAGATATCGATAATTGATCGAGTTCGAGTTACTTATGACAATTCCTTGCATTTGTCCATGCTTTCGTCTGATCTCTGATTATTCTGGAAAAATGAAGAAAGGTATTATCGATCTCTTTAATATTTTACTTTTTCCTTTTTTTTTTTTTTCAGTGGTTCAATCAGAGATGTTCCATTAAAACATTCGAAAATCCTTTCGATGTGACTTTGCGTTGGAATTATAAAAGTTGCTTCGATTTTTTTTTTCAAAAATATAACGTTTCAATAAATTTATTAAAACTCCGATCTAAAATAAGAAATTGTAAATATTTGAAACGTAGATATCGCTTCACGATGGAAAATTTAAAGTTTATCGAAAAATCAAGTTTAAAAATCAGAAAAATATTTTCTTCGAAAGAAGATGAAGAAATAATATTTACAATTAGGAACAGCCATGGTGAATCCCTTTCAACGTTAAAAACTTCAATCGTAACCAATTATAACTTCAAGAATAACTGTAACAACTTCACAAACTTGATGAGAAATCTTAAAAACCATCTCAATCAAAACTCTAAAGTATTCGAGAAGTCAGAAAAGAAGCACGTTAATTATCAGACTCTATCCAACTCTTCAATTGCACACATCTTACGCGATAAACTTCTTCTATCGCGACAATTCGATTAATTTATTGAAAAAGAAAATGGTTAAAAATTAATTGTTTTTGTTGTTACGTTACTATTAAATTGAATAGAAAACTTTTCGCTAGTAGACATAAAAATAAAAACTTGCTTATGAAAATATATCTTTGATGTGAAACAAAAAGTTTTTGGATTATTCCAATCTTTTTAATTGGTTTAAAATTGTTATCCATATAAGGAATGATATTTAATAATTAATCATTCAAATTTATCTATTTATAATCAAATATTATTTAGTTATGAATTTTATATCCTCGAATTAAGTTGATATATATATATTATATTAGGATATTACATTGTATTGGAGTTTTTCCAATTTTATTTGAATTTTCAAATTATAATTATGATTAAATATCAACAATAATTTCATTTAGAGAAGAAAGATCAATTTATCTTTTTCTAGATTAATATCATTGATCGCTATACATTTTTCTTCTTCTTAAAATTTAACAACACATTTCACATCTTTCCATATTCAGTGTTGAAAATGAATTACTAGGCAAACAAATCAAAGTTAATATATATATTAAAATATTACATTGTATTGGAATTTATCCAATTTTATTTGAATTTTCAAATTATAATTATACAATAAATACCTTTTTTCTTCTTCTTAAAATTTAACAACACATTTCACATCTTTCAATATTCAATCTTTAAAAAGAATTGCTATTATCAGGCGAAACGAATCAAAATTAATATACATTCTAATATTCTAACATATTATAATTATAGATCCAATTACAGGATAAAAATATGAACAATAATTTAAAGAAAAGAGATCAATTTATCCTTCTATATTAATATCATTGATCGATATACATTTTTCTTCTTCTTAAAATTTAACAACACATTTCACATCTTTCAATCTTGAAAACAAATTGCCATTAAACGAGTCGATATTGAGATAAGATACGATACGAGGAGAAATACAAAAAAATTTCAAAAAGAAGAAGAAACAAAATTCTCGCCGAAACAGGGAGAACAAACCGCCCAAGCCGAACGGAAGCCCTGTTGTCGAGGCGGGCAGCCGAATAAATACGGCGCGCAAACGCGCGACATGCGCCTTCACAACTGGGTCACAACCCACCGACGGCGGCCGTCTGAAAATCCATTCCTGGCCTCGAGTCCGCTCCCCTAGGTCAGGGTGGCAGGAGGAGTCTGGCTATAGTCGTCGAGGCGAAATGGGCTGGACAACGCTGCGCGCACAAGTCGTTAGTACTATTTACACGGCATTGAACACGCACCTGCTGGGACACCTGCCGCCCCTTTCGCTTTCCATCCACCATTTTCCGCGTTCAAAAGAAACAAAAAGAAAAAACCAACATCCCTTGTGCAACTTCGCGTTCGTGAATCATCTCTCCCTCCCTCTCTCTCTCTCTCTCCCCCCGTTGCTATGCGGTTCTTTCTTCTTTCTTCTGAAGAGAACCTATTTCGTGTGGTGTCGTGTTACAGTTTGTTGTGAGCTGAACGGTAGATCGTGATGGGATAGTATCCATCAGCTGTGGTGTTAAGCGTCGTCAGCTGTGTGTAATGTGAAAACACGTGACGACGCATGGTGTGATGGGGGAGGGGGTTGTTGATGATCGAAATATGAGATAGGATTTTTTTCATTCGACACGTGCCAATTGTTTCCGAAGGAAGAGTCGTTTCTCGACTACGTTCATAATATGGACAATGGACTCTTCAGCGTTTGGTCCTCTTTGTGCAGAGTTTTTATGTAAAAGTTGGCTGGTTATTTGCAGGAAAGTTGATGGTTTCTTTTTTTTCTTCTTCTTAAGATTCGATTTAAGATGTGGTTTCTGTCTTTTCTTTTTTTATAGAGAAGGAGGATCGAGGTTAGGTTTAGAGATATTGTTCGTTTTACGTAGGCTTGTTTCTAGAATCTTGAACAGGAGAGGATTGGTGAAATATTGTTGGGTCGCAGGTTTGGTCGCTGGCTCTGGTCGATGCACCTTCAGCCTCTTTATGAATGAAGCTTCTACAGTACAGCTAAGCTATATAGGGATAGATACAATGGTCTGTTTGGGGGGATCGATAGGAATCTTGCCGCAAGATTATTCGTCCCAATTTTCGATTGAAAATTTATTTCCAACAGCGATGGATCGAATATTGGCAAGCTCGAGATTAATGATCGGTTCTATCATTGATTGATGATGAAATAATTAATTAACGTTGTGAGGGAAGATCGAGCTTCGTTAATTGAGGTAATTCGTTTTGATAAAAGACTGAAAATACTGGAATTGGGGAAAAAAGAGGATTGCAGTAACGAGTGTTTCCAATAAAATCCAATTAATACCTCTCTGTCGCATTAAAATCGTTCCTTCTTTCGTTGCGTATATCTGCTTAACAATCGATTGTGTACACGAGCTCTGCTGCGATTATTCTCTTGGAAATTGTCCTATCTTGAAAAGTCGCAGCATAAAAATAAATGGAATGCAATGAAAAAAAATAATAATAATAAAAATAATAAGATTCGAAGGGAAGAAAATATTGAGAAAAGTCAATTACAAGAAATATTTATATGTATCAAATACAAGAAAAAATGAAGTTGGAATAATTCCAAAGAAATTTTTTAAAGTCGAAGCTGAAAAGCGAAATTAGATTTCTCTATTATTATTTCAGTTCCAGAAGGAAAGGACTGGAAGAGATTAATTCAGCGATGGAAATTCAATAAATTATTATAATTTAATAAATTATGCATCCCAATGATATATACGATTGTAAGAGGTGGTTATCGTGGTTATTTTCCAGCGTTAGAGGAAAAGAAAAAATTGAAACTGTACTATTTTCGGTGTGGCGAAGTGCGGATATCACGTTTGACGTCCTCTTCGATTTTCAGAAAGAGCTGTTCGGGGCTGGGGAAGCCGGCCAACCGGATGGGGTGAGCAGCCGGAAGATGTCGAATGGTTCTACCGGAAGCACCAAGCACAAATGGTTGAAAGCATTCAAGAGCTTGAAGACCAGCTCCCCGACGACTCCTCCATCAGCTGACAAGTCAGTAACTTTTCACAACGGAAATGGACTTGGTAGAAAGAATGCCTTGTCGTCTTTGTGTTTCTCTTCTTTCTTTTCTCTCTCTCTCTCTCATTTTTTTTTATTGGTTTTTAGATAAACAGTTTTGTTTGCAGAACTTTGTGTATAAATGGAAATGCGTTTTGATTAATAAACGAGAATTATTGTTTTGCGAATGCTTTACTAATACAGAGGAAAACAGGCGATGTACCATGCCGTTTCTACAGTCGTCGCCATGTCCAGGTAAGATGGCTAACGTTATTTTTAATGGTGTCGATTGTCATTAATGAAATATTTGATTAAAGTTTATTTCGAAGATCCTTTTACTAGAATCCAAAGAAATTGTGTACAAATATATACGTACTGATCTTGTTTGTGAAAGCATGCTTGACATTATGTCTAAGATTTTTGTCTTGACAAAAAAATTACTAAAAAAAATTATATCTTCCAAAGAAATCTTTATTTCAAAGATCCTCATAATCCCAAGAAACTATGTCTAAATATATGTTCTATAATCTTTGTCAAAGCATATTTGACATTTCATCTAAGATTTTTATCTTCATAAAAAAATTATTAAAAAAAGTATATCTTCCAGTTCATTTCAAAGATCCCCTTAATATCATAATCCCAAGAAACTATGTCTAAATATATGTTCTATAATCTTCTTTGTCAAAGCATATTTGACATTTCATCTAAGATTTTTATCTTCAAAAAAAAATTATTAAAAAAACTACATCTTCCAGTTCATTTCAAAGATCTCCTTAATATCATAATTCTAGGGAAAAAACTATGCACAAATATATCTATGTAATTTGTCAAAGCATGGTTGATACTACATCTACCAAAATTTTTATCTTCAAAAAAAAATTATTAAAAAAACTACATCTTCCAGTTCATTTCAAAGATCTCCTTAATATCATAATCCCAAGAAACTATTTCCCAATATATGTTCTATAATCTTTTTTGTCAAACCATATTTGACATTACATCTAAGATTTTTGATTCTTGACAAAAAAATACTATATCTTCCAAAGAAATATTTATTTCAAAGATCCTCTTAATATCATAATTCTAGGGAAAAACTATGCACAAATATATCTATGTAATTTGTCAAAGCATGGTTGATACTACATCTAAAAATTTTTATCTTCACAAAAAAATGATTAAAAAAATATATCTTCCAGTTCATTTCAAAGATCCCCTTAATATCATAATCCCAAGAAACTATATCTAAATAATATATTCTATAATCTTTGTCAAAGCATATTTAACACCTAAGATTTTTATCTTCAAAATTACTAAAAAAAAAAAAAAAATAAAAAGTATATCTATCTAACCAGGAAAAGTTTGGAGTCGGAGGGTGGGCATTCTTGGCGCGAGTACACATATAGAAAGATAACACCCTGCGACGCTTGTGGCCAAGTGTTGCGCGGTCACAGCCGCCAAGGTGTCAGGTGTCGTGGTTGCAAGGCGAACGCTCACACCGACTGCATCAACCTGGTGCAACCGGCCATGTGCCCCAGCGTTGCGCCCAAGAAGAGCGGCGGAATTCCTCTTTTACGTCGGCAAAAGACCCAGGCTCAGGTGGATGAAACCACAACCGCTGAATACAGTAAGTATGAACCAGTTTGGAATGCAATAGTATATATCAATATTGATTTTCTGATTTTTCTTTCTCTCTCTCTCTCTCTATCTCTATCTCCTTCTCTATCTATCTGTCTATGTACACCTATCTCTCTTTCTCTCTCATCGTTCAATACGATCGATCCTCTGAATGAATCGAACTGATCTGCTGAATTTTTTTTAAATTTAAATAAAAATTCGCTCCAAGTTGATGCAATCAAAATCTTTGTATGCATTTTTAAAAGAGAAAGGTAAATTGGGCGGGAATCGAGGATCGAAATGTGCGAGGGAGATCCAGAATCTAATTTTGGATCACGTTTTTGGACTTCGTGGAGAAGCTTTTTCGACGAAAACAATATTCATGACGAATATTCGAAATTTGTTTATACTTTTTTTTTTTTTTTTAGAACCAATATCGTTACTTTTCAAGCCATTTCTTTCTCAGAAACATAATCAAACAGCATCAAGCCACATCGATCGCGTACAAAGTCTGAAAGATGAAGAATCAGTCTCGTTTGCGAAAGAGTATCGATCGGCTAAATCAATCGCGAGAAAAATCGGAGGGGAAAAAAAAGAAAAGAAAAGAAAAGAAAAAAAACAAACGAAACTCAAACTTTGCACGAAACTTTTGCTCCACTCTTTTCATTCCTCGATCGATCCTTGACATCATGATCATCGTGATGATCATCGCAAGGCAGGAAGAGGGTCAGAGATCAGGACCACTAATTTACAAATAATGCAATTAACCAGTTAATCGGCTTGCTCGTATCCAGCCATCTTTTTCCATGTCCCTAGATGTCGCCTCAACAGGCGCTCTAGAAAAGGGAAGACTTTTCTATCTCTACCTCGGTGTTGTTTTTTTTTTTTTTTTTTTCAATATATAATGGCCGTCCCCGTTCAGAGTCACCGAAGCTGAAAGGTCGATCACCAGGCTGTTCCTCCAGATCCCATTTGAACCCCCATCATCGGTTCAATAAAGATTATCTAATATCTGTAAAATAGAAGTTTTCAGGTGTGGAGAAATCGAGGGTGAAAAATTTAGAGAAGAAAGAAAAAACGAGATCTTGATGATCTCGATTGTGCAATTCCATTGTTCATAGTTGTAAATAATAGTTTTAAATCAAGCTGATACTTCGTTCACGTGAGAAGGATGAGCCTCTTTCGACGATTAAACGCTATTAACAAGAGGAATTTCATTAATTTAATTTCCCCATTAAATGGCTTCTTATGCGCTTTTTTCAATCCTTTCAACTTGATTCACTTCTATTGACGTCACACAAACATGAACATATCCTTCTCCCTCCTCCTTCCAAACGATCGATGACAATTTCGTTATCACTTCGCCTTTGCAACGTTGTTGTGTACAGTTTGAAAAATTTGACCATGATCGAAAATCGGCAAAGGATTTATCATATTACAAAAGAGAGTTTCAGTGACTCTGAACAAGTGACACTACTAACACTTGTACAAATTAATTAAACTCAATTGAAGTATATATACATATATATATATATATATATATAGGTGAACTATGAACAAGTGTCTTTAAATTTGAGAAGCTTTTCTTGCCTTTTTTTCAAAGATATATAAAGATATATAAACGTACAATTCGATCGTCTGGATAATATTCTAGAAGGGAGAATCATCTAAAGACACTTGTTGGCTTTAGAGAGGAAAAAAAAAAAAGAAACTAGTGATTTAAATCGCACACAATTATCGAGGACAATAAGAGAAACGAAAAAATGACGGGAAACGAACGAGAACGAACGAAACAGAAACGGAAAAAAAAAAAAAAGAAAGGAAAGAAAGCATCTCTCGTGCGATGCAACTCGTGCCATCTCTTTGCTATCTCTCTATCTCGTGTGGGCAGACGTGGACGCCATATACCAGGTGCTGAAGCAGGCAGGCGAGATCCGTGGAAACTCGACAAACTCACCACCTACGCCTCCCACAGCAGATCATCCTCCAGCACCTTCGTCAGCGAGGGCCTCCTCCCACCCTTGTTCCTCGTCCACCTCTGGTAAGGCACAAGGCACCAATTCCTCTTTACCTTGAAGCAGAATCTCTATTTTGGGGGAAAAGAAAAAAAAAAGAAAAAGAAAACAATTTCAAAACACAATTCCTGAAATGAAAATAGTAGCGAAGTGTTAGATAAAAAAGTGCTCTTCAGAGTGCATTCCATCGTGCAAAAGAGGGAAAAATGAAACTCGAATTGTTCGAATTTGTCTCTTGATAAATTATGAAATCGTGAAAGTTTCTTTTTTTTTTTTTTTGTCATTTAGAAATAGTTTATTTCTATGAGGGAGAGAATGGAGGTGTTGGTCAAGTTTTTTGAAAGTTACAATGGAAATAAATTCGATTCGTCGTTGAAATTTTGTTCTGTGCCAAGAAACAAAAATAAGAATAGAAAATTTTCAAAAGAGAAAAATAAGCCGAGCGAAAAATTATTTTTTTTTAAACGAGTAGAGGAAGAAAAAAGAATCGAATTTTGTCACTGTCAACGACTAGTAATATATCTCTTCCAAGAGGATTACATTAAAAAAAAAAAATACAAAACACACAGGATGCAACTCTGAAGAGAGATTTCACATCAAAGATTCTTGCAATAATTCTTGAGCAATTCTCTCTGTTTCAAGGTGACCCTGTTTTTATTTTTTATTCTTTTGATCAACATAAGTATACTTCAGTCTTCTTCAGGGACATGACTCGTAACCGTTGCCTCTTTTTCTTTCTTTGTTGTCTTTCCGATCTTTTCTCTGTCTCTCTTTCTATTTCTCTCCTCCCACTTCATCTTCATTCTTCCTCTTTACCAGCGCGCCACATATATGTATATGTATATTTTTTTCCCCGTCATCTCGATGCTTGTTATTAGATTATCCGCGAATATTGATTGATGGATCTATCTACCCACCTGGATAAATTATTTTCCATTTGTATTTTCACGATCATTGAACCGCGCCGCTTTTACGTCCGGAAATTTTTTGATCGAGATAAAATGTTTGAAATTATATTACATAAGAATAGTGACAAAACAGATTTCTTTCGCTACCAATTAATCGATGAATCTATTATATGTCGTGTGATAATTTTTTTGTTATTTTATTATTTTACGTAACGGTGCTCACACGGTGTTCACATCTCAAGAAAAAAAAAAAACGTTAGAGAGGATTATTATACGGTCAAAAATAAATCGTTCGAAAAAAGAAAAAAAAAATGGTACTCGAGAGTCCGTATAATGGCACAAAACTTTGGTCTTTTTAACCAAAATTACTCGGTCATTTGACGAAAAGAAAAAAAAAAGAAAGGAAAAGAAAAGTAACTAATAATAAAATAATCAATGATCCCAATACTTTATTTATCGCCAATTTCCCGAGTCTCCAAAATCGCAAATATAACAGCGGGAGAATAGCTAATCGAGCCAAAAATGGAAAAACTAACCAAGTTCGCCGCGGAATAGAGAAAAAAAGAAAAGAAAAGACAAACTATCGAAGAGAGAAAGAGACGAGCGATACGCGATAGTACGGAAGGAACGCCACCAGATAGCGCCACCGACGCTTGATATCGAGAATCCCAGAGAAATTGTGCGCCTACTACTAACAAGCAGAACTTAGCTTCAGTAATAAGAATAAACAGGTTTGAGCAGCGTTTTGCATTGAGAGAGAGAAATCCGCAAATTCGCGAGTGGAAAAGCGCGAAAGCGAGAAAATGATACGAGGGAAAAATAATGTGGGAAAAATCGTTGCAATTCCATTGACCAGGACGGGGCAGCGGTGGATCGATGTCCGCGACCAGACCGTTCGGCCAGCCGTTGGTACTGAGCCGCCAGGAGTCGCCCTCGACCTCGTCTCCAAGGCCGATGGAACGTTTCTATCGCGCGGCCAACAAGAAACGATGACCCGTGAAATGAAGACGCAACTACGTTCCGCGACTCGGGGAAGAAAAAGATGGGATATACTTGGGGAATAAAAAGTTTCGTCTAGTGTTATTTATTTATCGACTGAGAAGACAAGTTTTGAAGACGGCGAAACGAGACGGAAGAGGAAACGTAGGAGTTGGGAGTTGATTAAGATAGATCAAGTGAAATTGTTAATCAAAATGACGAAGGTGGAAAATTCAGTGGAGAAATTTTTAATCAAGACGTGTATCGTTTATCGTGAATTATGTGATGTGAGAGTGGAAGTATCGGTTTAAGTTCGGAATGGTATAACGATGTAATAAGGGAGGTTGGGGATGATGAAAAGTGCCAGTGAAAATACGTGGAATCGAAGATGGAATTGGTAGTTGATTTCGAAAAAAAAAAAGAAAAAAAAAAGAAAAAAAAGGAAGATTAATTGACTTTTGCTTCTTCTTCTCCTGTTCTCGAATATGTATATATTCAGGTTATTGTTATTATTGTTGTTGTTGTTGTTTAAATACGTGAATCAAGGAACTGACGATGCAATTTCCAGTGCATGAACATTGGAATTGCCATGAATTTTCTTCGATTCTCTTCTGAACATGTTTACAATTAATATCATTTTAGCATAAGAAAGGAATCGATGTTTAAAAATCAAAAAAAAAATATTATTTATTTGCACAATCCCATCCTGTTACTTTTCTTTGTGAAAAATACACATTGAAAAATAAAAAAAAAAACTTCGATGTAGCGATCTTTCTTTTCTTAATATCATTGGGAAATTATTGAAAAGAAGGAATCTTTGAAAGATATCGATTTAATTATATGCAATGATAAACAACAATTTGTTGTATCCCCTTTTATCATAAAAAATTTCTTTTATCATAAAAATTATAAAAAAGATAAATTTTATATCTACGCAAATTATTTGCGGAATTTTTATCGTATAGGTTGTTAAAAAAAAAAAATTACACGAAAAAAAAAGGTAAGGATTCATTACGATAATACTATATCAAAGCTATAATACTATATCAAACGTACAAATAAATGTACAACTTATAAATAACTATTATTTCAATATAGTTTTTTTTTAAATTTGGGAATGTTTCGAGAGTGCGAATCTCAAAAAAAAAAAAAATTTGCAAAAAAAATGTATGATTATACAAATCTGTTCAGCTTATTCTAATTTCCCGGTTTTCCTTTTTCTCATCATAGTGCAATCCATTTACTTTTCAATGTAAGGAAAACTAAATTTTAAGAAATAAGAATATGAAAAAAATCTTCACGAAAAAATAAGGGAAGAAGGAAAATGAAGTATGAAGTATGAAGCGTTGTTGCGTATTGCGTGAAACCGATGCATCGAAAATAAAATTCGAAATTTTGTCAAAAAAAAAAAAAAAAAAGGGAGAAATCATGTAAATATTATAAATAAATATTTTCTCCCCTGCTTTCATTTCTTGATACGCGAGTCGTGTCCCTTTTTTTTTCTCCTTTGTTTTCTTTTTATTATTATTTTTTGTTTGTTTGTTTCTTTCTTTCTTTATTCTTTTTAATTTCTATAAATTATCTTTTTTTTTTATCTGTGAAAAAAAAATTTGTATATACCGATCGAAGTTGTCGCTTGATTGAAAAAAACACTATTTGTGTCTGCATTCATGGTGTAATCGTATATCTATATATGGTGTTCTTATTTCTTGTATGTGTATTTTCGACCTCGACGTTGACGCCAAACGGATATATTTTTGCAACAAACTTAATATTTTTTATAAAAAATTAACGAAAGAATACGAATCCATATTTGCATATGTGTGTGTGTATTTGTGTATATTTGCAATTTTCTTGCACGCATATAGATGAATATCATATTATATTATAAGTCCGGAGTCTAACGAAAAATTGCAAAACTTCTTTTATAATTTTCATTCGCTTTGCCATCTTGCTTTGATTTAGTTTCATTTATTCTTACATTTTCTGCAAATTATTTCGTAACAAGAAATAATCTATCTATAAATTATACAAACTTTTCAATTTCTTTTATCTGAAAAAAAAAGATGAATTGCAAAAAAAAAAAACACGACATAATTTGAAAAGGGTAGGTAATTATCCTTCTAACAACACATTTGTATCGTCCTGCAACCAAACTTTGTCTAATTTCTCTCTCTCTCTCTCTTTCTCTGTTTCTAACTATTCGCTTGTAAAGAAAAAAAAAAAAAATAAATAAAAAAAGAATAAAAAAATAACATTGCTTAAATAAATGGTGTCAATGTCGAGCAACGAGCTAATTTCAAAGGCTAACTTACTATAATCGCTCATTATGGAACATGAAGCGCCGCATAGTCCACAACGTAGACGCGAGAGGCTGAATCTAAGAATGAAGAGTCTCAGCTTGGATTCCCCGGAGGGTACTGCACACGTTCGACATCGTCCACGAGATTATTATGTCGGTGGACAAAGGGAATCAACGCCACCCAGACATTCGGACAGTGGAAGCATCAACAGATTATGTGAGTAGATTCGAATTTGAAAAATTGGCCTATAAATAATTTTAACTTTAATTTACATACTTATTTGTAATTTGGACGATTCGATTGCAGCGCCATGCAGTCCAGGCCAGGGCCACAACGTTCATAAACACATCAGAGGAGCCATCAGGATGTCCAGTATGGAACTGCCCGATGAAAATGAGAAATCTTATTCGTCTGCAAGCACTTCACCCTGCCCCTCACCACACACCAATAATCAAAATCATATGAATCCACCCGGGAAACGCGTGTTACCTCCCAACAATCTCTATGTGGTGCTTTATAACTTCGAGGCGCGGCATCGAGATGAATTAGACTTGAAGTAATCATTCAATGAGTTTCTAGAATTAGAAAAAGGATTCTTCCTTTTTTTTTTTTTTTGAAATATTCTTTCAAAAGTTTTTTCTTCTTTCTTCATCTTTTAATTATTTAAATAAAACGATTAAATTGAAGGCATTATTAGAACCTTTTAAAATTTCAATAACACTTGAAATCTAATTGTATGTCACACAGAGCTGGTTACAAAGTGACGGTAATCGACAAATCGGAGAAGGATTGGTGGAAGGGAAAGTGTTTGGGCGGCCGAGTGGGTTACTTTCCCAGCGCGTACGTCATGCGGGTGGAGTCCGGACAGAAAACGCTTCAGGTTACCCGTAACTTGCAATTGACCGACCAAATTACCCTACTTCGCGATCAGGTATTCTTTCCAACCACGTGGATTCCTCCATCTTAGTTCGTACTGTCCACTAACGCCATCTACCCAATTCTGCCCACTAGATCGTGATTCAGGTTGGCGAGGAGGTAGATGGCGTGGCGATGGTTCGCTGCGCGGCAGACGTGAGATCAGCGGACCACACGGGCAAGGAGGGGGAGGTGTTGTACAAGGAAACTCTGTGCCCGTTGAAATATTTACAAGAGGTGTGACAGCAACCCCGCCAGCCAAGCGAGCGACAGAATCGCGCAAATCTTCGGGAGAGATTCTCGGCTTCGGCGCGACGTAACGCGGTTGAAAAGTACTACGATTGCCTGCAATGTGCCGAGCAGTGCCGCCACGTGACCGCTGTTGTCAACAACAACAATCCCGGCGTGACCGCGAACAATAACAATAACTTGAAGCTGGTCAAGGCCGCCAAAGGGAACAATCTGATTCTAAAGGAGAACTGTAGAGCGGCAAACAACACCATAAACTCGTCATCGTTGAAGGAGAATGCGAAAATTTTGGCTCGTCTGGACGAGGGAAGAGTTTCGAAGAATCCCAAGAGTGGTGGTAACAATCTAGTGGCAGTGAGATCAACCGTGAAAAATCAACCGTTACCTCTAACTCCGGCCAAAAAGAGATCGTCTCTGGCTCGTCCCGTTCGTGTCCACGATTCCTTCGCTCAGCCGAGAAAGTTGTTGCCTATGAATTACGCCTTCCAGACGTTGCAGAAGTCTGGAAACGAGTCTACGTACGAGGAGGACGAGTACAAGGAGAGCGGTTGGCCGATTCGGTTGAGGCTTGAGCAGATGCTCGAGCTGACGTTGCCGCAGACCAAGAAGAGGACGAAAAAGAAGACGCCAATGATGCTGATGAAGCAGCAGCAGGCCAATAAGCACGCGTGCAAGGACACGGAGAGGCTGCTGCGCGTATTCAGCGTGAACAATGTGGACCAAGATACTAGGTACAACGTCACACGGTGTTCCGTCATGTAGAAACTCGCATAGATGATTATGTTCGTTCGTTGAAGGTTGGTTGTTGAAGATTTTCTTTTTTTCTTTTCTTTTTTTTTTTTTTTCTTTTGGAGAATCGAGGCATTGCAGCGCCATCTGAAGTTTTTTTCAGGAGACATTAGACGCTATTTAAGATATATAATTGACTCGAGTTAGAGAGGTTAAGATAATTTTATAATATGGACCACGATATAGCGAGATTGTAAAAATACAAGGAGACATTTTAAAGGATATATATGGATTAATTTAAAATTGTTCGTGTTTTTTTTTATTGTTCAAGCAATAATAAAAGTAGATATAACTTCACATTATTTTCATTACTAGAAACGAAAAGAAAGAGAAGTTGTGATGTAAATATAAATTTTAATTTCAATGCATATATATCCCATATATAGAGTACATTGATTTTTGCATCAAAGGTTCTTTTTTTTTTTTTTTTTATCAAAATTAGCCTTATATTCCCATCCAAAATATTTAATTATTCAATGTACCAACAAATTTTACTATCTTGCTATATTCTAGCTCATATTAATTGGAAAAATGAATCATGCCAGATTTTTTTTCTTTTTTTTTTTTTTTTAGAAATCGAAACCCAGCTCTCAATGTCGAGCACATCTTGCTCGAAATTGAAATTAGAATCGAATTGAAATTAGAACGGAAGCTGCGTAACACCTAATCATGCTACATTTTTGCCAGTAAATAAGAAAACTCTTTGTTCAGTGTGTGACTTGTGTCTTAGTACTATCGATCGCTTGTTGAGTTTGATAAAATCATCCAAAAATAGGGGAGGATCGGTATTTATATCATTTTTAACGTAAAATACAATTTGCATAATAGAGAAATACATTTTCGATGATATCCGAAATGGCAGAAGAAAATTTTTTGCGTTCATCTTTCAACACAATCGTTCATTATTTTTATCTTCGATGATTGTGAAATGAATTTTACAATACATTGAATATATATACATATATTAATTTTTTGAGAAAAAAAAATTGTTGTCGATGGATTAGAACAATTGATCGAATATTTTAAAAAAGTCGGATATCATTTAAAATCGATGGATTACATTTCGAATAATTTGCAGAGTGTGAAAAGTATAGTGAACCAATATACAAATAGGAATCCTCTTTCCTTGGTTAGATCGCAGAGATTATCCCATTATCGTCATCCGCCTGCATCGAGATTAAAAAATTAAAATTCTTTTTCCATCGCTAACAGAACACTTGATAAATGGTGAAACTTTCTTCGCGTCATTCGATATTCCAATCATAAAAATATTCGAATGGTTGCGTTTCGGTTCGAGGAGATATATTTCCATTCTTATGTATAACTCGTGAACTTTCAGAAGAACATCACGCCATCACTCTGAACCGAATTAAAAATCGCAAAATCGAAAATTCTAATGTCCGCTTTTGTATTTTTCACAACTAATTCCGTCCCCGGAGAAACATTCAAACAGATGAAATTCGCGATTTAATTTGTTCTATAGATACTTCACTGCGTGAAAAATTCTAAAAAAGAAAAAAAGAAAAAAAAAGTTCTCCATTTATCCCATTTATCCCATATTAAAACGACGACACGAGTGTTTAACAATCGTTTCGTTGATGTTAAATTCGATTAAATTTATCGAAGTTTTGAAGAAGAGAGAATATTAATTATTGGAATGAAACGTTATCGCCATTGCATTTATAATGATGCCGATATTTTATCTCGAGCGTTGACCAATTACCGTGATCTGCATTTACTTGATATTGCATTTATGTGTACAGGACGTTTCTGAAGATGCGTGACGTAGCATTAGCGAACGTTAATAATAATAATAATAATTATAATAATAATATATTGATGCAAATGGAAATAAAAATTAAGTGAAAAAGAAGAAACGTAAAATACGTGAAGCGTTAAAGGAACAGTGGCGCCATCAATTTGTCGCGTATTTCCAAAAACGCTTGTACACCAATCTTCGTTGAGTCTGAGAGAATAATATATATGAACGTTGAAGATTTTCATTCTATTGTATAACGAAGAAATAGAGAAAATGTTTAAGAAAAAAAAAAAAGAAGAATAGATTAAAAGTATAATTGCTAAAAAAAAAAGAAAGAGAGAGAGAGAGAGAAAAGAGAAATTCAGAAAATTGTTTACTTATTCGTTAGATCATTGTCGATTAGTTGAAAATAGCAATCAGCAAAATATATTATTCTATTGTAATGAGAAAAGTGTAACGAGTGACTATTTTTTCGTGTGTTTCTCAGAGTTACATTCTTAACGATACACACAATACAAAAGTTGCATTTTTAAAGGATATCTATAATAATTTCAAAGTATGTCAAAGCACCAAATTATTCGAGAGAGAGAGAGAGAGAGAGAGAGAGCGTTTTGCCGTGCGTAGAAAAGAGTCACAACAAGAGAGCTCCGCGTATACTTATTTTTTCACTATCCAATACTTCAGTCGATTTTCATGATGAGCTGATCTAGTCACAGATATGCTTTCAGTAACGTAATGTCGTCGAGTGTGTCCTGTTCCTAGTTAGAATCCTCGATCGTAACGAGCTCGTTCGTAAAAAAATTCGAAGACACCATTCTTTTTCTTCTTTTTCTTCTTTTCTTGAAATAATGAAAATTTAGAAAAAAAAATTTTGCAAAATTCGTAGTACTCGTTGTCACTGTTTAAAATATTTAAATTTAATAATCCGTAATTTCTTAGGGACATTTTTACATGTTTCGATTTTAATTTTCGAAAAAAAAGTTTTCAAAAATTTACGAACGAGCACGAGTTCGTTAAAAAATTTTACCGAGGACCGAGATCAGAATAGATTAGGGTTAAGTATCAGGGATAATAAAAGTTGTGTTATTGTACGTTGTAAGGCTACATATATTTCATTATATTTCATTATATTAAACGTAACGTAACGAGTGCCCTACCCCTGTTAAAGAGTATATTACGAATTATTAACTGTACCATAGATTGTAAGCTATTCCAACTACCACGCCTAGTATTTTCTAAGTATTATGGTTATGCAGGATGTGTTCGTGTTGCTGAAACTGTTTCTGATTCGTCGTTCCATTAAAACGAACTTTTTATTATTACAAAGAAAATAAACTATAATTGTTACACAAAAATGATAATTATATTTCTTAAATATTTTATTAAAAAAAAAAATATACGTATATATATATATTTTTGTTTAACCTAGTTAATTAAAAAATTATATATATATAATTTAAAATTTAAAAGAAAAATTTTGTTTTCTCCTTTTCATTATATTATATTATATCAATTCGATTTAATGGAACGACGGATTGGAACACAGGAACCAAATGAAACAAAGATGTCTATACCGTTCATTGTACCAACGTTCGTGCACGAGTGTTTGGTAAAAAAACGTTGTCGCGAGTTCGAAGAAAGTTTCGAGAATGATTTATATGTTCAATCTCGAACGAACAAAGTGAAAGCAGAACCATGAATGTAACCACGAAATTTCAGGAACGTTATATGTTTCTACTATGTATGAGAGTGGCTATGGATTAGTTATATCTCGTGTGCCATAACTCCTAATGTTTGATATATTTAACGAGTCTAGTCCATTTACAATGAAACCTTTCATACACACCCGAGCAAATGTGTTTATCCGAATTCATAGACTGCACGAAGAAAAAAAAATATATATATACATATATTATATCTATGTACACATGCATTAATCTATCTACCCTAGATCACTACCTTATCAACCGATCACAATATGGCGGGAAAAATTTGACGAAAAACAAAAGATAATCTCGAAGATTATTTTCATTATCTCATTCTTTATTCTCGTATACGTAATTTCCAATACAACATTCTTTTTTTTTTTTCAAATCGTCTCTCGTCTCGTCCGTCGTAATGTAAAACACTTAATAAAATATCTTAAACGATAACATACACTTGACGAACGACTTATAAAATAACGTCTGGAAATATAAAATATAAAAAAGCAAAATGCAAAATACTCAACTGCGAAAATCTTCTCGACGTAAAACAAAACAAAAAAAAAAAAAACAATATTTTTCAAAATAACTTCCAAACTTTACGGGCACATTTTCATATATATATATATATTTTCTCGAGTATATTGTCTCTCTAGTAACTTTTTTACAGCTTGTACTTAGCGGCCCTTATTATGGGATACTTATCCCCAGTGCAGACACCGCGGAAATCGTCCAACGACAAATCATAGATGGCGACTCCGCCCAAACCTTTCGCCTTGGCGTAAGCTGCCTTGTTTCCAGCCGTGTCGGGATCCTCGTAACCGACCCAAATTCCATCCGCTCCTGTGTTCTCGTTGTAAGGTTGGTACGCGTAACTGCCATACTTCTTCGACGGATCACCGACACGCCTCAAACGGCCCACGGCAGATTCGGTCAGCCTCGAGCAAACTTCCGCGTATGAAAGAAGGCCTGGCGTGTTGGTGTGCGGCCCTTCCGCTCCCGGGCCATCGGTGACTATTGGCGGCACCCCTGATATTTGACTGTCCGACGTCAGCTTCCACGTACGGGCGTACGTTGGAATCCCAACAACGATCTTGGAACCTGGAGTCCCGTTCTCGAGCCAGTACCTTGAAACGGAATCGATACTTCGCCCATATTTTTATATATTTTATATATTATATATTTTTTTTCTGAGCTATATATATATATATATATATATATATATTAGATATATATATATATATATATATATATATACATTATTCTATATATAGAAATTTTGAAGAAGAATTTGTTTCTTTTTTTGGTTTTTTTGGGAGGGGGGATCATGAAATTGCTCACCTGGCTGTTGAATCTACGTTGTCCTGAGGAACACGGCCGTAACTCTCATAGATGGGCGCTGGATAATCGCCTTCTCGTGGATTACGTTCCGGTGTCTTTTGATCGAAAGTGAACAGGTGGACGGCATCGATATTGGGCGCCAACAATCTCGCGTCGTAATAAACTAGAAAAATGGATGGAGCAATTATTTTATCAATTCGATCGAATCTCTTGATATTGTTTGAACGATCGAATAATTTTGAGAAAAAAAAATCAATATTCACCACTGCTGTTCACGTGAGGTAGGACACCAACGGTCAAATCCTTCAATCTTGATCTGAGCTGGGCCTTCAAGTCGCGGACCAGAATGGTGAAACCGTCACGATGCTCCACCTCTTTGTCGTCCTTGAATTTACCGTAGCCGAAGGTCTTCTTGATGCCGTGCCAGATCGATCCAAATGTGCCACGTTCCTTCTTAACTTTGGCGGGTGGGAATTGCCAAGCCAGGTCGATCCCATCGAAATCGTAGTCGTTGAGGAGCCGATTCACAGAGTTGATGAATTTCGATCTCGATTGCGACGTCTCGGTCTGAATAAATCGAATATATTATTATTATTTTTAATTAAATTTGAATCGTTGACAAAATTAAATGGTAAAAGAAAATGTCTCCGCAATGGAGAGGAATGTACTCGTAACTTTCACCAAATCTCGTTTCGTAAAATAAAGTGTAGACACTCACGAGAACGAGGTATTTATGAGTCTCGTCATCAGGATCGGCGTTGCCACCTATACTGAGATAGATCTTGAGATTTGGGAAAGTTCTCTTTAGTTGAGTGACGAGTTTGTAATAAGAGTATCCGACTCCTGTGTCCAATGATGGCTTCAGAGGAACGACTTCGAACGTCTCTGCGTTGATCCCCGCGAATCCATAGATCAAATGTGTGCAGAGGGAGAGAGCCGACTGAACGTCGTCCAGCTGGAACTTTCCTGGCCCTAAAAATACGAAATTGATTTTCAACGAAGATTTTCAAGGGAAAAAAGAAGAGAGAAAGAAATCAATTATTCATGGATAAAAATAAAAATTTCAAAATTTCAAATTTCTGAAATTTATCGACGGAATATTTTATTATTTTACCTTGTCGCTCGAAAGCCGTGCTATTCCAGTAGCACACAACTTTATTGTGCTCGTGTGTGTCGACGGTGAACACAGATTGGACGCAGAATACCGCAACAGCGGCGAAAATTAGCACTTTCATTTTCGCAACCATTTGCTGATTCTCTGGAAAGGAAAAAAATATATATATAAGTACATGTATATACGTAGTGAAAATTAGCATAGCGAAAACGAAGTCGATAAACGAAGAAATCGCGTATATCGATATTCGGAATCCACTCGTATTACTTATTTATTCGTTCATCAAAGGACGATTTTTCTAAAGGCAAAAGAATCAAATTTCGAGACAACTTTCTAATAATATATTAATCACAATAGTACAATAATTATTGATTAATTATCACTAGGATAACCATATTTTTTTCTATTAACAAATTTATATATGTATATACGATTTATAACAATCATCAATGGTTATTTACATCAGCATAACGAACGACTTTTAATTATTTTCGCCTGATCATTCGTGAAAATATCCAATAATCGCGCACAATCGTCGAAAATAAAACTGCATAAAGAAGCTTGTAGAAGAAATTTATACACCATACAAAAAGAGAAAGAGAGAAATAAAGATTCAAGGTTAACTGGTTTTCCAACAACAAAACGAAACCATCTCGATCGAGAGTCGCGTCTTACCTTTTCGAAAGGGAGAAGCGGACTGTCCGTGGCGACTTGTTCGCCAGAGACTTTGATACGTTTGCAGGCAGACGAGTGAGTGGGGAGTGGTGGGGGTCGCTGGATCTTACGTCAATCATACGATACGATACGGTCCAGAAATCGTTTATCCTACGAGTGCGGCTCTGTATTTACACGTACTTCGTTGCGACGAGAAAATCAAGGACACGGGGAAATAATTTCAAGATAATTGGATCGATTTCGAGGAACGAACAGTTTATATATATATAGATATCTAAGAGAATTTTTTGCATGTGCATCGACGATCAATAGAATAATTTACACGATCGAAGAAATTATGATTAATTGATCCGGTGTTTTGAGATGTTTTGATCGGTATTTTGTAATCATTTAATTTGTTTTTCCCTTCTGTTGAAACAAATTATGATTAATTAATTAATTTTGTGTTCTGAGATGTTTGAGCGATATTTTATAAGCATTTTATTAATTTTTTCTCTGCCTTGTTTCTTTGAAACAAATAACAGAAGATACGAATATTTTAAAATTATGAGCTGTGGAATGTTATTGAACAGGATATCAACCGTGAATTCAAAATAGAATATTATGAATCATCGAAATCTTAATACAGATTATACTGATAGAGATTAATTTTCTCTTTCTGTCTCTCTATAGAAGAAGAGAATTCTCGTAATTTTCCAAGTATTCCAAGATTTTTTTTTACAATTAAAAAAAAGAGGATATAAAATAAAATACAAAGATAGAATACATTGTATGCTTTTAATTTTCCATTAATCTTCAAATCTTTTCTTCTAATCAAAGAATTCAAAGAAGAAATAACAAAGAATCGTATGATTCTTTTGCGATTAAATATTATTTGAAAAAAAAATATCAAGAAATACGAAACGCAAAAAGAGACGAAGCTTCTTTTAATTTCTTAAGAAGAAGGAAAAGCGATGAAAATTCGTTGGAAATTCGATTATATTTTTGAAGAGAAAGAGAGAGAAAGAACTCTAAACCAATTATAAGAAGCCAATTATAGTTTCTCTCTGCGTTGTTTATCGTATTATCTAATATGTTATTTTGTCAGGATTGAATTATCTGCCATGACTAATTTCCCTGTTATTTTCGAGAATCTGAAACACAGCGAAGTCACAACCTTTCGCTTGTAAGGTTATCGTATCAAACTCTGTCTCTTCGTATTCGCAAACTCGAAGATTCATAAGAATCGTCTCGAAGCTAACGTTTATGAAGATACTAGAAAAAACTCTAAAGAACTCGAGGAATAAAATACGGGGCGATCAATCGGATTCAAATTATTTTATTGATCCTTAACAAATCCTTCGTTGTCGTCGATTCGCGTAATTTAAATTTCTCTCTTTGAAAAAAAAAAAAAAAAAAGAAGGATCCTCTAAATTCAAAGAATCCTCTAAAGAATTCCCCTCGGAATACATAATTCCCAGTTGCAAACTGAATGACAATATGTACAACAATATCTCGAATGTGTTGTTAAAAAGTTTCTGCAAAGGTTAAATATAAATCCTGTCTAATTTTTCGGCGATTAAATTTTTGTTTAAATTCAAAGGGGGAGGGGAAAAAATTAATTATTAACATTCCTTTGCGTTGATTAAAGAAGAAAAGAAAAGAAGATCGCGATGAATTCGTTTCTTCGAACGTTCCTTTCGAACGAGGCTTGTTTTTCTTACCAGTAATTCACGCGGAAGGTTTGGTAACGCGATAATAATTCGACTTCCTTCGCGTTAATCGAATACGACCTATATTATATGGGGCGTATGATCTCATCCTTGTGTAATACAATCAGCCTCAATCACCTGGCTTGTCAACCAAGAGTCGCGCGTTCACCAATTCACGTGCGAACAACCTTCAAAGAAGTTGGCCGGCAACCTTCTTCTCCTCGTTTCTTTTTCCATCTCGTGCGTCGCGTTTTAAAATTCTCTATGTTTTATTTATGTCGAAGTTTAACCATGCGAGAGACACATACACACACACAGACTCATCGCGTCGTTTCGTATTTCAAGGAAGGGATATAAATTTTTATTCGTCGTTTTAATGTCCTTTATCTTTTATTTTGATACATCTTTTTTTGCTTTGTTTTCATGAGTCGAATAAGGGAACGGAAGGGAATTTTACTTCTGGTCTTCTCCTTTATAATAAAGGAAGGATCCTTTTTCTTCTTCCGTTCATTTAGCAAGAAGGATTAAAGCAGCTTCGCAATTAAATAATTGTTATTTTTAGTTTTGTTCGTTAGAGAAGAATTAAATATTATTGATGTTATTGGTTAATTCATTTTCCTATTTACTTTGTCATCGAATTGCTTATCATAATTCTTCAACGACTTGCAATTCATAATAATAAAAGAAAAAAAATAAAAGAGGAAGAAGAAAATATGGGATCTGATCAATAATACAACAACAATAATAATAAAAATAGAAACAGAAGAGAGACGTCGACGTCAATGTTAAACGACGCATCCATTTCTTTTTTCATTAGATCTAAAGAAAATAGGAAGTGTTATCACGTATGTACATAGACAATAGTTATATTTAGATTCTGAAAAATAATTTCGAGAAACTCGAATGCTTACTCGTTTATTAAATAAAAAAATAAATAGATAAAAAGAATGAAAATATATGATCACTAATACAACAGTAATAATAAAAATAGAGCAGAAGAGAGACGTCAATGTTAAACGACGTTAAATCCTTTAAAGTAAACATATATATATCGACAATAGATAAATAGATTCTGGAAAATAATTTCGAGAAAAAAAATAAATAAATAAAAAGAAAGAAGAAAATATATGATCACTAATGCAACAGTAATAATAAAAATAGAGACAAAAGAGAGACGTCAATGTTAAACGACGTTAGATCCTCTAAAGTAAACATATATATATCGACAATAGATAAATAGAAAATAATTTCGAGAAAAAAATAAATAAATAAAAAGAAAAAAGAAAATATATGATCATTAATACAATAATAATAATAAAAATAGAAACAGAAGATGTTAAACGATGTTAAATTTTCTAAAGAAAACATATATATATATATATATATCGACAATAGATAAATATATAGATTCTGGAAAATAATTTCGAGAAAAAAAATAAATAAATAAAAAGAAAGAAGAAAATATATGATCACTAATACAACAATAATAATAAAAATATAAACAGAAGAAAGACATCAATATTAAACGACGTATCCCTTTCTTTTTTCATTAGATTCTGGAAAATAATTTCGAGAAACTCGCTTACTTACTCGCTTACTTAATAAAAAATAAAAATAAAAAGAAAGAAGAAAATACATGACACATCTGATCAATAACACAACAACAATAATAATAAAAATAGAAACAGAGGAGAGACGTCAATGTTAAACGACGTATCCATTTCTTGTTTCATTATCCTCCAAAGAAAACACATATATATCGACAATAGATATATAGATTGTGTAAAATAATTTCGAGAAACTCGAACGCTTACTTACACGTTATCTCGAGTATACCAGGAGGTTGAATGTTGTCGATCAGACGGAATGCAAATCACTTCCGAGAATCGCAATCGTCCTGTATCGTGTATCACGGATTGCGTAACACGTGTATATACATACGAGTGATTCATTGGCAAATAAAATCACGAGCACGTTCCATACGATAATATCTGTTCCATAATGTCGCTCGGTCCGCATAATCTGATGCCTGATATGCAAAATGCCCGACAAAGTGGAAAAGTTTTTCGCCATTCCGTTCAAACATCGTTCTTCAAACTTTTTCTTCGAACCATTGAAATCGTGTTTCATTCATTCATTCACCGTTATCGATGCATCTCGATTCTTGAACGATTGATTTTAAAGGAACAGGAAACACGAATGTAAAAGTATTGGTATTCGAAAATTGGTTGAGTAGAAAAATCGATATATTCAAAAATGTTGATTAAGATTTATTTATTGAATTGTTAAGGAGTTAAAGTTGCATCTGAGCCATTTAAGTTAGATAAACTGAGCAATATGACAGAGTTATCTCACTTCGTACCACGTTACAGGATACGTGAAACATCATGGACGATCTCAGAGATCAAAGTAAACCCAATATTTATTCATTAAGTTATTAATAAATAAGCAATATTTATTTTTGTAAATCAATTTTTTCTTTCTCTAAAACATATACTTTATATATTATACATGTATAATAATATTATGAAAATCATAATCTCCATGCATTTGCATTAGGGGAATATTGAATAATGATTATTTAATTTATTATTTAATAATTGATAATAATTAATAACAATAATGTAAAAATGTCAAAGAAGAAAATAATAATTACAAATGATAATTGAGGTTCGATGAAACGTTGGAAATGTTTTTAATTTGCTGTGAAAATATCGATGACGCATCGACAAGAAGTTTGTTAATTACTCGGCTAAACATGCTTAATTGAATAACATGTAAGTTGATGACTGACTCATTGTATAACTTTCACAGCAGAAAAGTTAGTGGAAACTTTGGAATGGACGATAAACAAAGAAGAGATGTTATCTATAGAGACGGTTTTAGAAAATTGTTTACACCATGAATAATTTAATGTATTAAGTTCGTTCTAAAAAATAAAAAAAAAAAATATCCTATTTCAAGCCATAAATACCAGAATGATAATCTTTGAAACAGAAAAGGAATATTTCAATGAAATGAGAGACTGAATATTTATAATTTATATAAAATATAAGACAAAAATATATATAGAGAGAATTGTATTAATGAATAATAAATCATTGATTCATAATTCTTTTAGTTAGAGCAAAAAAAGATAATGCTTCCTTTTAGATACTTGTATCACTGTTAGAGGTTATTGGGACATTGCAGATTATTTAGTAATATTTCATTTCTTCCAGACGCATTAACATGGTCGTAAAATTACACTGTAAAATTCCCAATAAAATTCATTTTTATGTAACAGAAAAATCTCTCGTTTTTTTTATGTGCACAAAATACTTCAAATAATTCCATCGTTAAATTTAACGGCCAATTTTTACAATTACTTTTACAATTAAATACTCACCAGCGATAATTAATATTTCCTTGTAGATTTGGATAGTGTTAGACATAAAAAAAGAAATTAAGATTCCAAGATTTTTCAATTTTTTTATTATGAAAAAACTCTTATGTACATATTGTATCACTTTTCTCTGTGTCAAGTAGATATATCTACGCTCATAACAAATATTAATCTAAATCCATAATAAATTCCTTAAATTTTAGTTCCTTTCATTCTGTTAAGTCTTGATTGTTAGCGCCAAAACGACGACTGGTAGGCAATAAATAAATCACGTGTACCCTTGTACCGATCATATTGCACGATTCCAACAAGAACTGTCGGCTGATTGAGGTGTTAATTTCTATTTAAAAATGTTCAACGAGACGGCTTAAGTAATAAGTGCATTTAAGTCGCGACACCGCGTAGGTAGTTCGTTGAAGAAAGTTATCGACTCTTTCATTGGCAGAATACTTGTTGTGATTTTCTTAACGTATTGCTCGAATTCCACTGATAATCCATGATCGATTCATTAACGTTTCAATCAAAATGACGATTAATTAAATTAAATATAAAATAAGAAACGATTTTTCTTTAATTATTCGTTTTTTAAGAGAACTTGTCAGATGTGAATATTAGAAGAATTTTTTCTAAATTGTAAAATAAATTATTAAATATTATTGAATTAAATAAAATATCATGTTTTCCATTGTTGTTAGGAAACATTAATTGTACAAGTGATTAATCCATACGTTTAAAAAGAAACTTTACATTTTCATAAAGTGAAATATAGTTTCTTATGTATAAAAATTTCTTTTCTTTATGAAATACTGTAATAATAATCATTATACAAATTATTGCTATCTGTTAAACATTACACAAAATATTGTCTTTTAATTCTCATACAATGAAATACAAGGAATATTTTTTCTTCTTCCTTTCTTTTTATTCTATCTGCTAATGAAAGAGTGAATTTTTGCAAGAGAATTTCTTTCGCCATGTGGAAACTTTAACTCGTATCTTTCTTATCTTAGAATTAATTCTAGAAAAATACAGTCTGTTTCTTTCTATCGACACACTGCTCGGTCCAATCAACAAGCTTTTGAATAAAAAATACGATCTACTCGTTGACCAAGCAGCGATTCTTAAATAGCATCTGTATAGAGTATAAACTATCTAAATCTTTTGGCTAGATCCTCGTATGGAATTTTCCAGAAAAAAAAGAGAGAGAAAAAATATAGATAAAAAAGTAAAATAGTGCATCTATCCGGTTGAAAATCTTCCTTCATCCTTTTCCTTCTCTCAAGAGAAGATTAGCAGCCAAGTTAAGTAGTGACAAGATGAAGAATTAATTGATAATAGATGTTAATTAGTACCATAATTGCTTTTTTCTTGAACGAGACTTCATCATTTTTTTTCTTTTTTTAACCAAACCTTTCTAATTCACTTCATACTTTCTTTGAAAAATTCTTCATTCCCTTTTATCCTGTTTCAAATTCTGAGGATAGTCTATCTGATCATCTTCATCTGAGGAAACAAGCAGAAAACAACATTGAACAATATATATACATATAAGAGACTTAAAATAACAAATATTTACATAATTGATGATACAATATATACCTTCACCTTCATCTTCACCCTCAACCAATCTCAAATCACTGTCCTTTTGCTGAGGTTCTTTGTCATACTCAACACCCTCATACTGATCATCACCAACATCAACTCGTTCACCACCACCATCCATACTGAAAAATTCGTTCAAAAAATAGATCTTTCAAACTATTGCCTTTTTTTTTATATATATAAAAACATACCCAGCCAAACGAATGTGATTCAATTCATCACCAATCTCCTGTACACCAGGGCCAACGTTGAACCAACCATTCCCTCTTCTCTCTGGAACCTGTTCATCGGCTCTTCTCGCTGGAACAGCTTCGAATGGAGAATCTAAATTCCCATTTTCACCCTCCTGCTCCTTGCTATCCACCTTGCTGTTCTTCTTGTTCGGCTCCTCCTTCTTTCTCGCCAACTCGTCTTGCTTCTCCTCCTCTTGATTCTCCAATTTCTGGTCGATGATCACCGGGATAGGAGGCACGCCAACCGGAAGTTTGGATTTCAAGACCGGTTTCGCGATCGGAAGAGCCTTGTCCGCGAACGTGGACATCGGATTGCCGCTGTTCGCAGGCGTCGAAGTCTCCAGTTTGACAGCCGGTATCGACTTCATCAAGCTGGTCGTCACCGTGCTCTAAAAGAATTTATTATTGAAGTAATTATCCTTATTCCATATTTTATGTCTTGTTTCGATCAAATGGAATTAATGAACAATAGAATTTGATTTTAGAATCTGATTTTTAACGGGTAGATTGGGTTGATTGTTAATCGTAACTTATAATAATTTTTATTTGTTAATTATTTCCAGAATAACTTTCGCAATATACGTTCGTACGAATTCAATTTGACTTATTTATTTATTTAAAGATGTGACTGGGAACTAAGTCTAACTTCCATCTCTTGGTTTTTTACCACGATGCAAAGTGTGATGCAAAGTTATTTTTAATAAGATTGTACGCTTTTTATTCAATATATCCATGTACTTTGGTAAAATAATTTGTCTTAATACTTTATACTAAAAGTCTTTTAAAGGAAAATTGAAATTTCAATTACGACGAATTCTACTATCAGAGATGATTAAGTAAGCAAAATTTTTGGACAATAGTAGATTAAATAGTAAAGAAACAACAAATAACAGAATAAAATTGTGATACGTTAAGCAAAATTAACTTACCTGTTTCTTTCTATTGCAAGCAAGTATAATGAAGTTTCTTTTTTCTTCGAAATTATTAAAGCGTATAAATAAAATAATGTTTTGCATAAAACATGCTTTTTTATATATATAAAAAAAAATCACTTCGTAAATAACTAAATGTACGCGCGTTACGATTTTATTTTAAAAAAATTTCAAAACATTTTTTATCATATTAAAAAGAAAGAAAAACTAAAGCAATTGAAACAAAAGTAGATAAAGCGAGATTAATTGATTAATTTCATAAATATATATCGTTTAGTTAAAAAATTTTAAATCACGGTATTAATCGATAAAATTAATAAAATATGAAAAAACGAAGTGTCACAAAATATTAAAAAATTATTTATCTCTTTTACTTCGACTGCTACTTTTTTTTTTACTCAAAGAAAGATAAGGGAAAAAGGATACTACTAAAAGAAAATTCAAACCAAACTCACCAAAGATTCTAATGTTTAATCGCATGGACTATACTTGGACAGAGAGAGAGAGAGAAAGAGAGAGAGAGAGAAAAAGAAAAAAAGAATTTGAAAAAATTCACAGCGAACTAGTAACAATGAAGCAGATCAGTTTCGTTAGGTTTGTGCAAGGGTGCCAGAAAAAATGCAAGCAGATCAAAATAATAACAATTTATTAATGCATTGATTAACACAGACATACAGGCACATTCAGTACAGCTTGCAAGCTATATGTACATGAGTGATCTTTTCTTTTTTTTTTTTTTTTACCATTCAAGAAAAATATGACGCAAAATCGTTCATATTTTCTTTACAGTTAAGCTGTCAACAAATTAAATTGATCTTTATAATAAGTGAACCGTATTTTATGCAAACTGTATAATTCAACTTGAAGAAATATAGCAATTAAACATAATTAAAATTGAATATAATTTCTTGACAGCCTAATTATTTATTCCAATTTACATATTACAAATTCCTAATTATAATAACACAAATAAAAAAAAGAAAAAAAATACTTGACATTTACACAATTGCTAAAACATTCTTGGCAGAGATCTTAGACATTTATTCTTTCATTACATAAAGTATCTAAGATATTGCACTTGGAACACCTTCATTCAAAAAAATCTACATAAAAAAAAAAAGAATGTTAATACTTAAGACACCTTCAACCATTAAAAGAATGTAAATAAGATTATTAGTTAAATTTGAGTTAGTGGATTTTTTGTATTGCTATGTCAATATTATAAGTTTATGATTGTCAATATTATAAGTTCGAAAAGGGAAAATAGATTTTTCTGATAGAAAAATTTCAATTCGTATTTCAATTCATATTTCTATATAATATACATAATATTTATTCATCGTATTTCACAATATTAGAATCAAATAGTTGTTTATAGTGGCTTAGAAGCAATTTTGCTGTTCTTTTTGTATCCATTCACTTTTTGTATCCTAATTCAACATTTATAATAATAATATATAATAATAATCAATACCAATTATAAATAAAATTAGCAAAATTTTCTCAGTATTATTAAATAATTAATAATTAAATTACTCTGTCATGCAAATTTTTCAAACTCTCTATTACATTGTATTGTCATATTTTGTTGATCATTGTATTTCATATTCAAGGAAAAAATGCTTTTTTTGATTTCGTGATTCGTGATTTATGAATCGGTTAAAGAAATTATCTAGCTACAGCACCAAGTACAAATCATGCAAATTACGTGCATGTATAAATATTACTAAAAATATTACACTAGAAAGACTCAGTTCCTCAGCAATCACTTAAAGGCACTTTTCCTTAATCTGCACAAGCCAGTAAGTTTTTCACAGCTTGTCACAATTATTAGAACAGCTACATAAACATTTGTTCATTATATAATTCATTATATATTTTCAACATCAACGATCAATATAATAATTCTTTCTCTTTCAAGAAATATCAACTAATTCACCGTTAAAAATTTATCATTATAATCCTGAATTTTGTTTTAAAAACGCTTCGAGTATCTTCAAAAGAAATAAAGTAACTAGGATCTGAGTTAACACTCACATGAGATGAGCTGGAAATTAATTTTAACGTGTCTACATAAAAGAAACGATAGACATTTCTCCAAGAAATACCATTAAATACAATTATCCATGCCTATTCCCTAGAAAAAAAAAAAAAAAAAAAAAGAATCTGACAAAACTCCGCAAATCTTTCAATTCAACCTAATTTCTCAAATCATTCTCAAAATCTGATTCAAAATGCCGTCAACATTGTTCTGAACTTTTTCCAATTTCTCCTCCACTTTCTCAGAAGTTTGCTGACCGATTATCCTATCCATCAGTTCATTATTAAGATCAGAATGTTCATTTTTCTTCAACCACGATACCCTACTTTCTGACACATCCGTGGTGATCTTCTTGTCATCAAGATTCTTGTTAATTTTATGCGATACTTCGTTTGCCGGTGAATTGGAAGAGGACCTCTTCCCATCGAATTTCTCATTGCTCTGATTCGGCGGTGGAATGACTTGCCTCAATTGTTCCTCGTTGCGATTCTCATTGCGATCCTCGTCCCTCTCAATCACCTTATCGCTCTCAATTTGATTATCATCGATCACAGGCTGATCGTTCTCCTTTCTCTGCCGTTTCTCTTGCAAATCGTAGGGCAACGGCAACACTTCCGCTTCCTTCATCTCGTTAGGGCCCACGGGGACGATGTTTCCATTCATCTGGGCGAATCGAACGTTGTTTATCTCGTTCACTCGTTGCTCGTTCGATTGCAGGGTATCCTCAATCGTTTGTTGAACGACTGGCGCGTTCAATGGCTGCGGATTTTTAACGTCATTTGTCGGTGGACTTACCTGCTGTTTCTGCGACTGATCAACAAATTTTTCTGCATTCTCTTCTTCTCCAGATTTCGCTTGTGAGGCTATTGGTTGCGGATTGGACACGCTTGATCCAGGAGAAGTAAGCTTGCGTGATAATTTCTGTCGAGAGAGAGAGAGAGAGAGAAAAGAAAGGAAAAAAATTACGTTACTTCATCAATCAAGAAATTAACGTCAGGATTTTCTTTTTTTTTTAATATCTATATAATAAGAAAAATTGATTTACTTTAGCTTCATTCAGCTCGCGCTTCAATTGAATCACCTCCTTTCTCAAATGTTCAATCGTGCTATTCGTGTCCACGTTATTTTTCAACATGTCATTGTACTTTTGCTCCAATTCGTTTTTCTGCGTGTCCAACTCGAGGAACTTGGTCTTCAAATGCTCCAAAGCCTTCTCCTTGTCCTCCCTCGTCTGCCTAATCCGGCTACGAAGCTCTCTGAGGGTCGTCTCCAATTTATTAGTGTCCTCTAAAGCTTGCTGATCCCGTTTCTTGCATTCCTCCTTCAAATCCTGATGCTCCGTCTGCAGCAACTTGTACGTTTGTTGCAAAGAGTTGAATCTCTGCATCGCCTCTATACTGTCCTTGTCTCTCAGGGATTTTTCTCTGGACGCCCGTTGCTGAAGCTCCTGTTTCACCGCCGCGTTCGAACTCTTTTCCTCGGCCAACGATTTTTCTAACCTCACTTTGTATTCGAATATCACTGAAAATGACAACGGAAACAACTTCACGTATTTTTATTTTTTTTTTTCATACTCCTTCGTCATGATTCGTTCATCTATAATTTATTGCAATTTTCTTTTTTTTTATTGTACAATAAATTTTGTATTTCCCTAAATTCAGATCGGAATTTTTTTACAAAGTCCAAGAGGATATATATATATACCTTGAAGTTGAGCGGCGAGAGCCTCCTGTTGATGAGAACATTGGACATTAAGCTCTTGAAGCCTGGCCATTTCTGAGGTGGCGGCGCGGTAGAGGAACACCAGGAGAATGACCACCATCCCGCAACCCACGTATACGGCAAGGCGGCCACCTCGACCCCTACCAAGTCTGGTACCATTCATCTCTGCAAATAAACAATCGTCGTTATTATAAGAGTTTACAACACACAGAAAATTTATTTATCTCTAAATCACCTCACTATTTTATTTCTTCTCTTATTTTCTTTTCTTCATTTTTCAATATTATCAGTTTTAACTCAAGTATAATGATATAAATCTGTCGGATATCTACAATTTCATACGACACGGTGAGAAACGAGCGTTTGATATGATCGTTTAAAGCAATAAAATTGTTTTTCGCAAAAGAGAAAACACACACGAGAAGAAAATAATTTACATCGTTACCTCTAATGCGACGTACAAAGTGAAAGTCGATGATCGCGATTATAATAATTTTTATGCTGTGATCTTTTTTCTAATCTTGTTGCATAATGACTTATCTCTGAAGACGAATAGAAAAGGTAAAAGATTTCTTTCCAGTGTGCAAATGATGCAGATACAATTAGTGGATATTGAAATTCAAATTTTACACTACATTAAATAGAAAATAATAAATGTAACCGGAGCAAAAAGAAATCTTTTTTTTATTATATCATTAGCCATATAACGAATATATTCAAACTAGGTAACGAAAAATAATTTGCACGTAATATTTTATTGATAATTTACAATTTAACGATAAGTCAAAAAAAAATATCAATTGTTTAAACAATTATACAATTGTCTGTTACAAATTATTATTAATCTTTTTTTTCGATTGATAATTTTTAATAAACACAGATGGATATTAATTTAAACGTACACGTGTTCGCAAAACAAAGGGTTCATAATCGCGTATGATATGCTTTTGTTTTCCTATATCTCAAAGAAACTATATAAAACTGAACGCAGGAGGATGTACCTAGACCATTTGTCCTCCCCTCCTCTTAATCCCTCTTAATTATATCTCTCGTCCCCTTGTAAAGTTGCAAGATACACAGATATACACGTATCGGTGGAAAATCGTAATTACACTCGTTTACTCGTTCTATTATTGCTTTATATTATGCTTCATGAATGAAAATATAATATGTCATATGTATTATCATTATCTTAAAATTTTTATGTTTTCAATTTATATGTTAAAGAATGAAAATATTACAACTCATAAAAGGTTAAATCATCGTTATTTTTAATTAGAATCCTTCCGATGATCATATTTAATTGTTTCTTCTTTACTTATAAGAGTAATTTTTATTCTTTTTATTAACGCAGTGAAAGAAATTCAATTGTAAATCGAATTTCGTCTCGAGTTCAACTAGTTTGGAAAGTATACCTGCGTAAGTTTCACGTCCCTAAGCCTTAGTTATTTTATTCTTAGAAATTAGATACACCATATTACTTGCGGTTAAATGACTACACCATGGATGGATTACAAGGATGAAGGGATAGATCAAGTTTAAGATCGATTCACATGATAAAACCTTTAATGCAAAATATCTTAATTTTTTTTTTTTTTCTAAAAAGACTATTTACATTTTATATATTGTATTAAATGCATTCACGTAAAATATAAATACGTTTGTAAAACTGTATCAACAAAATTTGAAATCGTTTTATGAAATTAATTAATTATTCCTGTAATAACAGAAAATTTCTTCAATCGAATATATTATGCAAATTATTATTTATAATATAATTTATTTGTCCAATTAGTTTCATGCTTGTCAATGAATTAAACAAGATAATTATCGATATAGAAGTATTCATTAAGCAATATTGTATTTCGCCATTGTTGCTATTTATTAATCAATTGCACAATGTCTAATGAATTTTAATATATACACAATATATAAATGTATAATATTTCAAGAATATGCTTCTTCTCGGAATAAATTATAAAATAATTGGGGCCGTGGAAGGATTCAGATATTCCGGTGAAAGCTAAAAATTGCTATAATAAAATCGGAAGAATTAGTTATAAATCGAAAAAATTCTGATTTTTAAATGCTATTCTTTTATTAATCAAAGAATAAATCAGAGACAATGTAAAGATTAACCTCCTAGACCTCTTTTCAATATTTTGATTATTCATTTAACAATTTTTAAAGGAATCATTTAATATATTAAAATAAATATGTTAACTAATTTCCAGTTTCTTCAAATTCTTTTAAATGTACACAAAATGAAACCAAAATTAAAAAAAAAAAAGGAATGCTACATTTTAATATTTATCCAGAAAAACCTACCTAGAAATTTTATTTAACAACTCAACTCCATCACAATCCCACTACAATTTTCGAAAATAACTTATTCGACATCCCGTATATACAATCTACAATTTCGAAACTTGATTTATCGTTCCATTCCATCCCTCATACACATAACCTGTACAAAACAAACGGACCAACTTTTGATCGGCTAGTAATGTATGAGGGTAATGTGAGCAGAGGCAAACGTCTGAAATTGGACACCGGTAATTACGATAGTCTGTTTTTATCGTTGCACTTCGACCGGCTCTGCGTGAACGGAAATTACATCCGTCTCGCATGACATCTATCCAGTAGTTTGTTCGTCCTTGCTGGCCGCGCGAATTATTGAGGATGTGTGGCCTGATATGATACTCTATATACACATATGCACGCGTGTGTATAAACATATATGGTGAAAATGCAGTAGGGTGTAGAGGCTACCTAGCGGCTGAATTCCGAGTTCACTGACACTTTCGAGCACGCGCGGAAGATCCTGTTTCACGTATGTGTATACATGTGCATATAAGTGTTATCCATGTTTGAAATTATTTTAAAACCATTACAACTGAAGTTAGAACGTATCTATTAATGATCGGGTATTTTTTTAGAATCGATACGACGGGATGTGGATAATTTCGATAAATTGTAGTTCGTTTTTGATTCGAACAGAAAAGTGGCATTTATTTATGTTTTATTTACCCAATGACATACGTCACATTCATAAACCAGCTGGATCTTTAACCGCGGTTATAAAACATTTACGCGTCACGTAAAAATTATAAATGAAATAATTTTATCGTCGTTTCGATAAAATTCTTAGAAGGCTGTTATTGAAACCGGTTTTCAGTGAATGGTACTGCGCGAGAGTGTATACATATCTTTTTCGAACACCTTTCTCGCAACGTTGTAAATTTGACAAATAATTAAGAAACATATGAGTTAATTTATTATACGAAAAAATATTAAATATATATATATATATATATAAAGAAAATTTGAAATAAAATTATAAAAATGCTAATTCGAATTGTCATTATAATTCTATGTTTAGAAATATAAAAGATCGATGATCAAATTTTAAAATGATGAAATTTTTAAACAAGATACAGTGAGCGTAATTTTATAAATATTGATATTTCAAATAGTTTCTTTCAATAGTAATCTTAGAGAATCTTAAGGATTTTTTATGAAAGTATTTATTTTTTATTCTACATATGATTCTTTTTTATCGATGTGTTTCGAAAAGCATCGATGGCCGACCGAAGTGAAACTTGGTGTCTAGAAAATGGACGTACATTTGAAATATAAAATCATAAATTCAGAAAATAATACAGATAATAATTATTTACCTCGTACAATTTCAACTTAAACCAGTACTCAATTAATATTCGCGAAATTAAATATGCAAACTAATTTTTTTATTTTTTTCAAGATCATTAAAATGCAACAAATCTTATTAAAAACAACATTTAACGATATAATCTACATGTTTGTCCAATTGTTACATAATAAGAATTATGTAATTCAGTTATCCGGAAAAATATTCTGAAAATTTTTTATGAATGAGATAAAAAAATATTTATATTTTATTTTACGATACATAATTTAAATTTCTAAAGATGCATTTCGAATTTTATTTCGAATATAAAACTCACCAAGTTTCATTTCGATTAATTACCAATATGAAGCTGCAATACGAAATAGTTATAATTATGAATATGTATATTCATGAATTGTTTATAATTAATAAATGTTTATTAAAAAACCAAATTACACAAAATTTTCTTTCAATTATTCATTGTAAGGATATTTTTTACACTCACTGTACAATTAAGAGTATATTCAGAGCTTAAACATTATAACAAAATTAATATTTTATTAAACATAGAAAATGGCTTTCGTAATTTTCGTAACTTTCTAATACGGAAAAAATTAATAGAAGTATATCGTAATATTACACAGATTTAATGAACTAATTTTCCGATTTTTTTTTTTTTAATTTATAAATACACTTTCACATAATTTTTCTTAATTAAGAAATTAGAATTATTTATTCAAAAAATCAATCAACCGCATAATTTTCAAGACCAAAATTTAAGTATTTATACTATATATATATATATATATATATTAATTAATCTTGCAATTTATTGCATTTAAATACATCGTTAATTTTACTGACCAGCTGCAGATTGTTCCGCGTTTATTTATCCTCCTATATGTATATTTATATAATGTTGAATCTTCATTACTTATGCACTAAATAGTATGTCAACTTCACAAATCACAAAATTCGAATTAAATTATTATACTAGATTATTGTACACATTATGGCAATGGAATTTATATAAATGATTTAAATAAAAAATTTTATTACATGATTTTTAATATTGTTTAAAAGTTCATCCCATAATTAATTGCAATGTAAAAAAAAAAAAAATTATGAACAACACAGTAAATATATTTAAATTTACTTTTTAAATAATATTTTTTTTTTATCAAATGATGTATACAATTGATTGCACATTTTTTTTAGCAATAATCTTCTTTATGTACATACATTTTACTTGTCACATTGAAAAAATACACTTATCAGGATACACAAATTTTTTTTACATTTAAAAGATTAATTACTACATACAATATATATTTTTATACAACGTTTTTCTTAATGCAATACTTATTTAAACGCAAAATTTTCCAAATTTCATCATTGAAAAACATACGAGTTAATCATTTTATAATCAAATTCATTAAAACATTATATAAATTGCTAATAAATCGATATTTAATTTTGCAAATTGTTTTCTTGTCCACAAATCTTCTTCAAAACTGGTAAATATTTTAATTAAATCTGTATCTTCATCACAATTTCATATTGTTCTTTTTCACAGGTGGACACTTCACAAAGTATATTCGATTCTCAGGAACAATCACTATTGACATTAATCCAATTCCAAATTTTCATGCGAAACAACACTATATAGTCGTTAAATTACGCATCAAAATCTGTTCCTACCTCGTGCACAATATGAAAACCGTAACTCTCAGCTTTCCATCATCGCAGCGTCTTCTCAAGCGTTGTCCTGCGAGCAATGGCCAATCACGAACAAAAATCGCTACAATGCGAACCAGACGGTTCACCAGATGTGATCGACAACTGTAAATACGTGCTCGTCAATAAACTCTATTGTTCCTCGGCTAAAATCGATGTTACGATCCGGACGAAGTAACACCGACAGGTTAGGACGAAAAACCAAGCTCTCGACAATACAGTTAAACGTTGTGAATCTAGTTCCCCTTCCACGCCGACGGTAATTGCCACGCCATTAAATCAAATAGCAAACCGACCAATCAGAACTCGCCACTTCGGCGGGTGACCAATGTACGAACTGATCATTGCCAACATATGATGGAAAAATATTTTAATTGCAAAAAGATTTCTAAACTCGCCGGGAGTATTCATTTTATAATGGGAATAAATTTTTTTATACAATTAAAAATTAAAGAGAATAATTATATGGTAAGTTAATTATTTTTTTATATATAAAGTAATTACATTTCTTAAATGAAATGATATTGACAAGTTAAGAATAATTCATTAGTGTAATTCGTAATTTAATTTGTAAATTAGATTTGATTTTAACAAGTTTTTTAATCATATTTTAATCATATAGATTTATATAAGATAATTCTTTACATTAAAATATTTACATTAAAATGTTATTTCTCCTTCCACAAATAAAAAGCATTAGATGTGAGAGTGACCTTCTTCCTAATACCGGTACTAGATCGTTATACATTTCTCAAAGATGTCATATTTCTCTAGTTTGTCCCACTTAATATTACAATAATTAAAATATTTTATTTAATTATATTAGCTGAAAATATGATGAAGTTTAATGTTTTATTCAATTAAAAAAAAAACATAAGTTTTTAATATAAATATAATAAAATAATAATTGTATTTTATAAAATTCGTTATTGCTTAATTGATGTAGTATATAATTTAATAATTATTTTAAACTAATAATCGACAAAAAGATTAAAAACAGATTAAAAATAACAACAATAACAATAAAATAAAAAATAAATAAAATTGATTATTAATATTATTTTATCAACAAAAATTTATAGCATAACAATAGAAATATATATTTATTTATATAGAAATATATTTATTTATATCATAATCTGTCAGCATGAAATATTATTAGAATTAATTAAGTCATAAGTTGGTGGTTAATAATCATGAAATAATCAAAAAAATAAAAAAAGAAAAATTTTATTGCATTCTCATATAGAGATTGAATTGAATTAAACATTTTCATTCAATTATAACATTTATTACGTTTAAGAATTTTATATTATTTAAATATTTCATTATTAAAATTAATTTTATTTATTAACATAAATAAAAATATTTTTCAATAATAATTTTAATAAATATATATACATTAATTCTATGATGTCTTTTATTCTAATATATATTCTATTTAATAAATATATATTCAATCTTTATATCACATATACATAATATATTTTCATAGTTTAATTATAAAATTCACCAAATTTTCCAAAAAAAATTTTTGAAATGATAATTTTATTCTAAATAAAAATTTCATATATTATAAATTTATTTATTTAATTCCAAAAATAAATTCTAAATTTTTAAAAGAGGACAGTCTCGGAACGCCTTTACTATCGGTATAGAAACTTTCTTTATTATCGCAGAAACAGTTGGCAGCAGTGGCGTCTCGTGGGGCACGGCTCGGCAAGCATCGGTCGTTCAGTCAAGAAACTCGACTGCACCGAATCACTACTAAGCTAGGTTAAATTCATAAGAGCCAGGAGCGCGCTGCTCTTTCTTAGCTGTGCTTACATGATAGTGACTTTTCTGCTGAATCTGTGCCGCGATTTCTTCAAGTGAGAAAATTCGAGTGCCGTAATTATTCGTGACGGATCGTTGGTGTTCCTGAGTTCTCGCAGATTAAAGGACGAAACAGGCGGGACAGAGACGGCAAGAATTTATTGGTTTCTTTTTTTCGATTCCATAATTCGAACGCATGGTGCTCCTGGACTCTTTTTTCGGACTTTTATTACAATCCACTGCCAAAATAAGGGCAGCCTGGTGACAGTGATGAGTGTTTCTTTGCTTGTGTTCGTCGAAGCCGTTGTCGAGGCTTACGTGACTGTGACCGTGACTGCTGTGCCGCCGCCACCGCGATGTGCTTCGCAAGCTCGGCCACCAAGGAGATGCTGTAAGTATAATTTTTTGTCTATGAATATTTCCAAACATCGCTTTTCATTATCGCGAAATCACGGTAGTTTCGTTGACTAGTCCTACATGCCCATTATCGATAGCTTCTCCGTGCTTGTTTATGTACCGCAGATGGTACGAAGGTCGGTCCGGAAATGGGTCGAAATCGTGATTTCCTATCACAATCATTTCTTCTTTGTGTACTATCTTCTTTTCATATTAAGAATTTGATATAAGGATGAATTAAATTATCTCTTTTTTTCATTTCATGTTTCTTATGAAGATTCATATTTCATTTGATATAAATATTTTGAGGCTATCTCACCACTTACGTTTTAGTATAAAATAAACGTTTGTAAATAAAATGACTTATGTTTCCATCACGAGAAATCCTCGATTATTGATTCGAAGGAATATCCAGCAGTAAGAATTTATTCGCAGGTGAACGAAAGTCGGTAGCGTAACGAGACCGTTGCTCTCCGCTCGATAATGTACAATTGCAGATAGATATTTTTCATCGTAAGTACCCGTTTCTTCGTGTGTACCCGGCTTGTATTTTTTTTCTTCATTCGCAAAAGATAACGAACGCGTTTAAGCGGGGCAGTTTTTTCGATGTGGTCGCTGCGCAATAAAGGCAGCTCAAGGCAACGCTAACATGGTGGCTGTTGCCGACGGAAACGTTGAAAGTCCGACGAAAAGGGTTTCCGATCGTTCGACCGACGCATTTCCTATTTCCGTCCGTCTTCCGACCGTTCTCTCTCGAAGCCATAGATTTCTCGACGTGTCACGCTCGCCCGTGAGATCGCTACGTGTGTGTGTATGTGTTTGTGTGTGTGTACATATACATGTACATAATACGTGTACATTTCCACATAGCGGAGCCACCTCTCCGCTTTAGTCGCTTGTTGAAAATGAAAACCATGTATGTGTGTACTCGGTCCGCCTTGAAATTGGTAATATGAACATTTCATCGGGAACAGTTCCGATTTCGAAATTCGAGCTCTCACGGAAGCCCGGTCTCTTACCATTGAAACGGATTCCAGTCTCATGGTGCATGGAAATGCAATTAGTCACGCGTGAAATTATTACGATTCTTCCGCTCGCGATCAAATTATGATAATCTGTCCGTGATAACATCCATTATGACGGGCATCAAGGAAAATGAATATTGAAACGTCAGGAAATTCCGTAACTTTAGTCACTTGATACACGGTACATATATACATATATATATATATATATATATATACAGTACAATCGTGCAACTGACTTGAGTAGTAATCGGTTTCGAATATTATTTCATTTCTCGTTGAAAATAGTTTCGTTCGGCGTGACAATTTTCATTTGAATTTTACGTATACGAAAATTTAGAATATTGTTAAGGCATTCCACTGATATTTAATTGTATGGGTATTGTATTGATCAGTTTAGTGATGTGAAGTCGTGCGATTTTTTCGAAAGGTGCTCGACTTGGCGTCAATGCACGCGGCTTTGCCTATCTATGAAAATTGATAGCCACTTATGTAACACGGTATGCAGAATCATGAGAGAATCCAGAAGCGATTAGACGCCATTTTTCATGGCGTCCTTAATTCATTAAGCAAATAAGGAGTAACGGTTGTCCGTGCGACTGTGTCGCGTCAGTGACGTGTACCGTTCCGAGCAACAGATTTTCGATTCGCTGTTTTTCATCATATATCTTCTACGTTATCATGTTTTTTTGTTACTTATTTTTTTCTTCTTAAACGTTAAAGTTGGTAAACTCATCAATAAATTTCAGATTAAAATTTACAGATTTCAGATTTTACGTTTTTTCAATTACTACAAAGATACAGATAAATCAGTGTTGACTTTTAATTTTAATTATTAGATATCGATGAATTTGTAAAAAATTTATTATTTTTAATAATTTATAATAATATCTTTTAGTATCATATAAAACAAATAATATTCGTTTTATTTATTATTCTTAATTTTTTCAATATTTTAAATTTTAAAAATTTAGAATAATTTATTAATATATATATTTCATGTTCCAATTATTTTTAATTAAATATTAAAATTAAATATTAATATTTTTTTAAAATAATTAATATGATCAAAATAACATAAACAAAAGTGAAATTTTATCTGTATGCTAATGAATTTAAGAATAATATAGAATATTAAAAATCATCTTTATATTATTTCTGCATACAATAATAAATATAGTTAGACATATAATTGTAATAATTCTATAATATATTGATCATTTTTTCAATCGTTTCAAAATTTAAAAAAAATGCAACATTAAATATATATATATATATATATAGGTAATCTACCAAGAAAAATTGAATTTTCTCTCCATCAGATCGTTCAATTTTTACCCACATACGAATTCCCATCGTTTATTTAAATTTATAGGATCGGGAATATTTATGGGACCGTTGAAGGTGCTCGAAGGCGAGACATTTCGCCTGAAATCGACGTCGTTCATAAATTTCCTCCCCTTTTGCCCTTTCCCCCACCGCTTCTTGGACCGATATTAGAAATCGATTCTACGTTTGTCATGTTTCGACTACATATTTATTTATCTCATAACGCAAAGATTGCAAAAAAAAATATATATTTCATTCATTTTTTGTGTGATGGAAGAAAAGAGAAGAAAAAAGAAAGCGGGAAAAGAGAAAATGTTGACTCGTTGCAATTCCAGTTTCTACGAGTTGCTGCAAGTCATGAAAAGTAAACTTATCACTTTATTGCGTTAATGATTGCTATGTGCGTAAGAATATGTAAATAATGTTGTTCCTCGATTATTAGAGATGCAATATGATTATATTCTTATCTATCTGATATATCGTGATTAAAATTAAAATTCAATAAAATCAATATACAAGTTTGTTTTATTTTATAAGAAATACAAATTTTTTGAATATTCAAAATAAATTTTACTTTGCAACGTTGGCAAACAAGTCCTTGAAATTTGAATATATTAATGAAAATAGTAAAATGTTAAATATTAATATATAAATAAAATTGATAATATTGGTAAAAATAGACTCGGAAATTGAAAATCATTTTAATAAAAGTAGTAGAGTTATTTAATTGTATATATATTATATAAATTGATATATAATATATTTATAATAGAGGAATATTTTAATAGGAATTTAGTAAAAAATTTTAATTATAAATGCCATAATTATTTTAGCAAATTTAATAAGAAAATTTTAAATATTTTTCTCACAAGTATATTAAATTTCATAATATTATTAAAAAACAAAGTTCTTGAAATGTAAGATAGTAACGAAGCCAGTGTAATTATTTTGATAAGTATAATAGCATATTAAAATGGAAATATAGGAAAAGAAAATAATTTTAATTTTATATACAAAGCTGACTAGTGAATGTTTTAAAATAAAAGTTTGAGCTAATTTTTCTCTTTCACTTCTAATCCAGTCTCACCATTATTCTCTTTTTTATCACTTTTTTTTTTCCATTTATGTGCTGCCATTTTTGTTTTTCTACCTTCTTTATCACACTTTTTTCATTCTCTTTTTTTATCATCATCTCCTTTATCTCTCTCTTTTATTTTGTCTTTTATTTTTATCCTTTGTCATACTTCTCTTTTACGCCATCTGTATCATCCTCTACTTTCGCGCCATCTGTACAGCCTTCTCTTTCATTCCTCTCTTTTTCACCGTCTTCCTCACCCTTTGATTTCTTCTCAATGCTCACGCGTCCTTTTTTCATTCTTCTCTTCATATTTTTCTTCTTTCTATTGTCTTCTCTGCATTCGACATTTTATTCTTTCTACCTTCTCGTTTAAATTTTTCGTCTTCCTTTCATATTTTCCCCTTTCTTCATTTTTATACTATTTTCCTTATTATTCTCTTAACTTTCTCCTCGTATCGTATTGTTCGCTTTTTTTTCTTTGCATTGAAATTCGCAAAGATAAGAAGAAGTCGATGATCACGGAAGGTCGAGAATAAAAGTCGAGGGGACCAGTGTAAACGATGGCTGAACGAAAGGCGGATTCGTCGTTGATTTCCGTGCGGGTTTCTCGCGCGTGGAAAAAGTGGGTTGAGCGCCACTCGGCCTGCAGGACCGCCTAGTTTTTGTCAGAATCGATTTGTCGAGGAGGCGTACACGGATCGCGGACATTGAGACGCTTCCGAGTCGTCTTCCCTCGTACTCGTATAATCTACTGTTATCAGGTATAGTGTTATCACCTTGTTCAACTTCTGATTCTTTGAAAATAAATTAGGTATCGTAGTTGTTGCAGTTAAAAATATTGATTCGAATTTATTTTTATTTTAATGTACGATAATTAAAAAGTAAATATATATATAAGTAATAAGTAATAAAGTAAGATAAGTAAAAAAAAAATGTTTTATCGTAACATCATGTTATCAATGTTTACACAACGAACTTTAACATTGAAAAAAAAATTTAATAAATTTTATCATTGTTTTTAGCAACTTGATATTTGCTAAGTATTCTTCTTTCTATGCCTGTGTATATGTGATATACTTGTTAAGTATAGTTACTCGAATCCAAGTGTTCATTTGACACTTTATTCTCATAAATTAAGTTACTTGCATGAATAAATAATTTGGTATCATCGTACTGATGTGAATATTATTTATTTGATTTGAAACATAATATCAATGTTTCTATGTACTCATTAATCAAATCGTTGGAATTCAACTTAATATTACTTTCCAAGTAGTGAACTTACTAGACTCAATATATCTTTTCAAGTTGCTGCACCTGTCATAGTCATTTCATTTCAACTCGCTTGATTAATCTTAAAACGTGACTAATTTTTTAAAAACTGATTTATCATACGAATATATATAACAATAATAATAACAATAAAACACTTATTCAAATTTTTCAACAAAACTTTTCTCTTCTTTCCAATTAATTTTTATAATTTCCACGTCATCCATAAATGGAAATTTTATTGATGAAATATTTATAAGTTCTTTCTACATTTCTTATAGTCATTCGAATATAAATCCTTAATCTAAACGCAATTTAAGGATTAATTTTTCAAAAATTTAAACTTTAACGTTATATAAATCGTTACTAATAATCATTCAAACTTTAATAAAAATTTCTCATATTAGTATCTGAATTTAATTTTCTATACAGTACCATATGTATAACTAATATACCAATATAAAAATAATTAATTTTATAATTATATAAAACATCGAATTTTAACAAAAAATTTTTAACGATATTTTGACTTTCTCCTAAGATGTCCAATTAATTTTACAACTTCCGTGATTGTAAAATGGAAAGTTTATTGATTAAATTTTTCCAAATTCCTATAAAATAAATAACGATAAAATATTCGAATTTTACAAAACTTTTCTCCTCAGGATATTCAATCAATTTTATAATTTCCATATAACCTGTAAATGAAAAAATTTTTTTTCTCTCTATCGATTAAATCTTTCCAAATTCCTCCAATACGACGAAGTCGCTTCACCAATCTAAATTTAAAGATTAATTTTCCTAGAAACTGTGCACACCGTGTAAAAATAACTAACTATCGAGCCCTGTACTCTGTCTACTCTAACGTTCTATCATCGAATTCGTCGAATTTTTGAACAAAAATTTCCAACAATATTTTTGTTCTTTTTCCCAGGAAAATTGCTTTCTAAAATTAATCTTATAATCGCAAAATGGAAAATTTTTACTTAGACGAGAATAAATGGAGGAATCCGGCGCGTTGACGCAAATACCTATACGTGCATGATTGATTTGATTCAGAGATATCGCGACAACAACAAGAAGATTCGTTTGGCGGCCATCATAGAAAGTGCGGTGTGTAGGTGGGGGGAGGAGGGGGGCGAGGAGGAGGAGGAAAATGGTGAGGAAGAAAATTGACTGTACGAATACTATTTACTCGGTTCGAATGAAAATTGCAAACTCATTGGTTGTCAAAGGGAAATGGAGCCAGTTCGCGGCTCGCCGAAACTCTTCTTTTCCCGAGCAAAATCAACGGCCATTCATTTCATCGCTGGCCATTAACTTTTTACATCAGCTTTTTCGCAACCCTCCCCCTCCCTCCCCCAACACCCCATCGAAAATTCGATCGAGAATTGTATACAGAAATTCTGTAGCGGCATGAATGAAGAAAACGCATGAATTATTCATTTTCATAATTAATCTCGTCACGCTGTTTATTATTGACATTCCGCGCCGGCGCACAGCCATCGTTTAATTAGCGGCCATTTGCATTTTCAATTTCGATCGATTTCTGATTTTATCATAGATCATCGTTGTTCAAAAATTTTATATTTTCGAGAGGAAATCATCTTGTGACAATCATGGACAGGAATGGATCGTCATATTTTTCGGAAAAAAATTAATAAATTATGGATATTGATTCGTCCAAAGATTCCATGTGTGATGGAAAATTTTGAGAGGCTTTGAATGAATGACGAGAAAATTAGCTCGTTCCGGTTATTTTAAATTATTATTTTAAATTATTCGCGCCGATTAATGTTTACAATTCGATTGTTTTTTAAATTAGAGAGCGATGGAAAAGAAATTCGTAAGTGAAAGGAAAATTGTTTCGTCTCAGTATCATCTAGGCCTGAATTAATTATCAAAAGTAAAAAGCAATAAGTTGAGAGATAAGGGTAATTAAATTGCAAATTGTGGGTATAATTTTAAAAAGTTGGACAAAGAATGATCGAAACTTAAGGCGAATCGTAAGAGAGAGAAAAATCATTCCATCTCGATAAGAAAGATAATGTTGTAATGTATATATGTATATATATATATTTAAACGAGAAAATTTCTTAAAAAGAAGCTGTTGTTATTGTTTAAGAACAACGATCAAAAGAAGCGAGGATATTGTAACAAAATTTGCTTTCGGTCACATTGTCATTACAAAAATATTTAAAATTCATTAGAATTGTTTGCCACCGGTTATTTTCATAACCAACAGTCTTTTATCGGATGGAACGGTGAAATGTTTAAAAAACACGATAAGTCTTGACACGAAGTGAAATTGTCGAGGCATATTAAGACAATTTATTAAACAATGTGCGTTCTCTCTGAATTGAATCTTATGGAAAACTTGTAATTTTATTACAAATCATACAACAACAAATGTGTATGACAAAAACAAATTTACGAAACAACCATTGACAACGCGAGAATTAAAATTTCGAACAAATCTGTTAATTTAATAGAAAAACTAGACTACATCGATTCTTCGTTTTTATTCGATCGACATTTGTAAATGCGAATACATATTCGAGAGTAAAATTCTCGAAAATTAATGTTGAATAATTAATTTTTGCTAGTGGACAACTGCATTGAGAAAGTTACTCGTATTATTGAAGGCACTCTCGATCCAGAGAAAGTTACTATCTGATAGCGCTCTTAATGTAATGCGTCCTCTGGTGAAAAAATAATTTTCGATAATAACTTTCAACACTTTTACTCTTAAATGTATTCGTATTCTTCGAATGGAAACGAAAGAAATCATCGAATTTTATTAATCACGAGTGAAACGATCCGAGAAACTTGAGCGAATCTCGAAGAAACAAGGGGAAGATTTTAGTACCGATGAGTGGCCACAAGTGGCGCCTCGATCGCCAGCAGATTTCCTCACTAATCGGTGGCTCACCACTGAAACGCTACAAGACCCGTGATCGTCTTCCCTCGTTTCATGCAAGAATTTCGGTGCAGGTGCAGTTGGAACATTGAAACTATAATACAGCCAAGAATTAGCTAATAATTCATTCGATAAACGTATTTCATCGAGTAGTATTAATCGGTCGTTGCTCGATTAATATATACCGTGTATTATCGTATTGATTTATCACACGAGATTATGCCAATTAGAACGATATTCAAAGCGCGGACTCAAAGCAGGTGACCACGTGTTCACTTTGTTTCATTTAAAAGTTGACACATGATTTATACTTCGATATTCATCGCCAACGTTGTTATTAAATATTCATCTTTTTTTTTTTCTTTCTCCCATTAATCTACGGTACATTCTTTTGGATAGATAATTTCTCTGTTTTTATTCGTATTAAAAGGTTTTTTCCGACGGGGAAAAAAAAAGAACATTTAGAGGAATTTTTAAGTATCCCTAGGATTAGTATTATGGTGTATATATTACATTCTTCTGGAAAATTAATTTTCAGTTATATAAGATTGGAGATTTTTTTTTTGAAAAAGTACATTTAGGGAAAAGTTAATTTTTTTTCCACTTCACAATTCCAATGTATTTTTTCAATAATATTTCAATAATAGGAATTTTTTTGGAGAAATCTAAGAGAATTTATAGGGATCAAAATGTTAAAAATTTTAAACATCTATTTCTTTTAAAGCAAGTTTTTTTTTAGAAACATATTAAGTAATGCGAAAATTCTTAATCGAAATGAATTTATATTGCTAATTCGAAGTTAAAATATCGATGTTGATAGTACTGTTTAACGTTTGTCGTCGAAAAACCAGGTTTTTCCTTGTTCCATTAAAAACAGGGATTTCGCCAGAGAAAATTCTTTTTCCCGGCGAATAATATTATATTCGCAACTTTTCCTATTCCTCCCCCATACCCGCGTTTTCGTGGAAACAGGAATTCCATTAAAGCTTTCAAATCGGCCGACTCTTTCATCAGACAGGATCGATTTTACCGTCATCGTCTATTCGAATTAAAGCTATATACCGCGCGTTCCAGACTTCGCGGAACATATCAATCTGTATGCATTGCACACGGGAAAAAAGTCAGTCGCTGCGGTTAAAATTAACAGAGACGAGAAATTGGTGAAACTTGGGATTGATACGAAAACAAGATTCGAAGAAATAAAAGTGATGAAATTGAAGAGAAATAAATAAATCTGGCATAATAAACGAACGTGATTTTTCTACTATCTCTTTCGCAGTGATCTAATATCGGTTACGTGTAACAATTATATTAATATATACAAAGTGCTAATTCATTAGCACATTTCAGAATAAATAAATAAAAATTGTTAAATACAAAAATTATTGTCGATATTTATTAAGTTATAAATTAGAGGAAGCTTAGACTGTACTATATAGAATGTTAATATACTTGAAATACTTTTAGAGAGTCGATCTCAAAAGGCAATATAAGAATTAGTGTAAATTGTGAATAAAGATTCACAATTTTTTTATTAAGTTATAATTGAAGTTTACGTTAAAACGAAGAGAGAGAAAGTTCGATGATACGTTTGGAGATAAAGATATTTATATTACACACATATTGTGTTAACATATTTATGTATACACTTTTGGAAAATCGATTCTAGTGATCGAAAAAATTGATTTGCGTTGGCCGAAACGTTCTATTTTCGTCGTATTATCGTCTTGCTTTAATCTCCTTCTAACGAAAACTTAAAAATTAAACTCAAAACTTTCATATAAATAATCAAAATTATACCAACTTTCTAATTTCAGCTTTTCGAATTCTCGATCACCCAAAAAATTTTCCAATAAATATTTCAACACGCATATTTCATATATAGCGATTTCAATATCTTTCGCGATGTATTTTACAAAGAAGCTTAGCGCCATATCAAAGTAAAGTTTTTGTTGAAAACAAATGTACGCGGTGCTCTACGATCGATAAACGCACGCTTTAAGAAGTTTATTCGGCTCGGTGTCGTGGAGAATGCTTGGATTTTACAGGCACGGTCACGGTTTCGTATCGATTTTTAGCAAATTTACGAAGCCTCTCTCTTTCTCTTTCTATCTCTCTTTCTCTTTCTATCTCTCTCTCTCTTTCTCTTTCTTTGCGCGAGTTTTCACGAAGCACCACTAGCGGCGTCTTACGCCGAAACTTGGCGACGAAATTCTGCGGGCAATTTGCACGATCGTATAGGCTGGCGCGCAAGTGGGTCAGCCTCTTGGTATCCGCGTGAAAAAAAGGCTTAAGGCGCTGTCTGCTGCGTTTCACTCGGCTCTTAACGTGTTCAGCGCGAGATAAAGTCGATGTGAATCTTGGCTGATCGCGGAATTTCCTCTCGGCGTTTTTAGAATTTGCAAAAGCAAAAATGGGAAACGAATGACGAATAACAGGATTTTCCATATACGAAAAAATTATTATACAGGGATCGTTCCTCGGATCGTGGATTTTCAATGCTTCGAATGCAGTATAGTTACCTAATAATTTTATGATTCGTAATAATTTTATTTATCGATTTAGATTATTTTCAAGTGGTTGTGCGACAGATGCAGATTTATTAAGTAATTTATCTCGCAAAAGTGTGCAGCTGTTTCCAGCCATTTTCTTTGCCCTTATGTAGGAAGTTGTGAAAGTGTTAACATTTCCAACGTATTTCTGGGCCGTTGGACACCGGTGTTAACACACTGGTTACCGCTTCACGCGCTACTCCAAGTATCCACCGTATCGATTGCTGTCTGCAGCGTGTTCGCAGACAGAATTGTACAGAAAAGCTATATCCCTGTTCTAAAGCTAAAGGTTCCAAGTAAAAATATCGTTGAACATATGAAAATAAAATGATTAAATATATATATATATTATAAGAGATAATTAGTGGAAATTTGTTTTTGAATCGATGACCGTTCCTTGTTAATCGATGCCAAAGGATTACGCTTCTATAGTTGGAAAGAATTGTAATTTATTACAATTTTATATTTGTGCTCGACCTACCAATACTAATAAAGAAAATTCGCATAGATTTTATTTCGAAATTTGTTCTTAAGTTAGAGATATCAAGTTCGATGCCAAAGAATTATTGTAAATTAGGGAAAAAAATTGCAATTGATCAAAATAATTCAATCAGTATTTTTTCTCTCGCGAGGAACGAAGAAGATGAAGGTGGTTCGTTAACTTGATTAAATAATATTGGAGATTAAATTATCCTATCGATTATGGATTACCATTTCACGACGAGTTTTATGTCGTTTCACTCACTCAGGATAGATTTGGCTTCGATACGAACGGGCCAGACGATTAAGGAACAGGCGAGGTGTATTTTCGTCGGCCTCGCCGACGAGGTATCGGTACCGCAAAATCACGTTGCGCCATTCCCACCAACATCGAACTTGCTTCTGCCAGAGAGAAACCAACACAAAACGTGCCTCGATTAAACCTCCTATAATCCTGCTACCGTCTAACGAACAATGAGAAAACGTTGATATTCGGGCTCAACGATATTAATCCTGCTACGTTTATTTGAATTTTTGTGCGTGTTCTGGATTTCGTTTCGACAAATAAAAATTTTCATTTCATACCAAATATCCAATAATGTTGTTTAAATAAATATAAATTAGAGAATTTATGATATTAATATACGTCTTTTGGATCTAATTTAAAAGTATCCATATATTTAGAGACGCTTTTTTTATTATGTTTATATTTTTATTTTCTCTAAGAATTTGTAAGGAAAACAATTTTTGAATAATTCTACAGCACGCGTTCGAACGAATCAAATTATCCAGTAAATCAAAATATTTTTCATTGACCTATGAACGAATCAATTTTTAGATATCTAGATTAATAATGCAATACGTATCCTGTTTGAAAATTTCGAATGAATCGAATTATTATATTTTTCATGTAGTAATACGTATTTAATCTTCGAAACGAAACAGTTTTTGAATCGCACGAATGCGTTTGACGACTTACTTCGGAAACTTCCGATGAACTAAATTATCCAATAAATCAAAATATTTTCCATTAACCTATGAACGAAGCAATTTTTTGATTAGTGGTTGTACAACACGCGTCTGACCCCTCTTTGAAAATCTCGAATGAACCGAATTATTCAATAGACCAAAGTGTTTTCCATATAAAATACATATTTAACCTAGGAACGAAACAATTTTTCGTGATTGTACAGCGCACGCCTGGCTGCGTACTACTTGAATCATGTTCCAGACTGTCGATTCGCAAATAAATCGCGATAGACGTCGCTAAATCACATATGTTGCATCGATGTACAGTGCCACACCGTTTGGCGCTGCGATCGTGCAGCTTTGCACGCTCGCGACACATCCTGCCGCTCTCGAAAGACTGCTACGTGCCATTACCGGCTGACATGTTTGGACATCATTGTTTATAAGCGCTTTTACACGCCGCTCAGAATACCGTGCGCCATTGTGTACAAAACGTTAATTGATCAAGGGAAACAAGTATACAATTTTGTAATATCTCATAGGCGATTACACTATATGCGATATAGGAAGTGATCCTTGTCGGTCATTCGTATTATATCTGTATTACAATGACGAGTGGGATTAGATATGCGACGATATGTGTTAATGTGTGTCATCGAGATTGCGACATAGAGATAAACCGATCTCAGTGTCGTATTTATGTATTATATTACTTACAATTGTTAGTTATAGTTTTAAGATGTCGAGACTTTTGATCCATCTATACTTTGTATCTGATAATCTACTTAAATGTGTACACTGTATATTTGAAATGTATATCTAAAAAACTTTTGATTTAAGAGTTATATCTGATAAAAATGTAATGGAATATCTTTCTGTGAAACAGTGTTCTATCAATCGAAAGCAAATATTGTTTTCGAATACTTTGCATTAATGACGTCATAGGATCGATGTTGCGTAGTATATTATAGAACCATAAATATTCATATAATTGATTTACATATTCATAATCATTCTTCATATGCAATTTTGTATAGGTTGAAAATTAATTTTCTTTTTTTTCTTTTTTATTGTTGCATATTGTAACTCAATTTAATTTAATTTAATTTATCGTAGAATAATTTAAATTTAATATAACCTTTGATTTAAATCTGATGATTCGTAATGTAACTTGAAAAACCTAAGAACGCTAAATCAAGTCTCAATCTTAAATAATTGTAATCCCAAATATATACGAAATCTTATATTCTTCTAGACTTTTCTAGATTTGTTATTATTGCTAGAATTCACTGTCGAATAGCGTTGTAAATTACGAGATTCGTTGAACACGAAACAGTTAGGATAAAATGCCAAATATCTGATTCGAACTGCGAAGGGTTAATATTTCGTTCATTATAGGTTAGAATCGAGTTGTACACCTAATAATAATACGTTATGAAAGTACTATTACGTGATGGAAATAAATCAATTTTATTTCTAACTTCGTATAGGTTACACATGAATGAGTACACGGGTAGTCTTCGTTATTATACCTTTCTCTCTTTGTCAGTTCGTAAAACTTTCACGCAGGTTATTAACGTATTACTACGTTCCAATCGAAATTATACGTTCCGTGTTATTATAGTTGTATTGAATCTGCCGGTTGTAATTAACAGTACTTTCTTTCGCGGAATTTATCCTACTTTGATCTTACTTCTAAATTCTCATTTTCTTTATCAATAACTAAAAACTAACAATTATAGCGTAGATTGTTAATTCTAATCTTTCTTTCGTAAAATTATTTCGAAATATTTTTTTTTTTCAAAAAGAAACTTTCGAAATTATAATATAAAATTATAAACTCTAAATGAAATATGATACCGCATATGTATAAAATTTATTGATAATTTTTACTTCTATCGTTTTCAAAACTAAAATTATATTATGATCATATCATGGATCAATCGATTGTAATTATAATGCTAAAAAACTAATCATACTAATTTTTTAAATTATTTCGAAATATTTTTTTTTTTCAAAAAGAAACTTTCGAAATTATAATATAAAATTATGATACCGCTCACGTATAAAATTTATTAATAATTTTTACTTCTATCGTTTTTAAAACTAAAATTATATTAACAGGATATTATGATCGTATCATCGATTATAATTATAATGCGTCAAACTAATCATACTAATTTTGATTTTGGATTATCACATTTCGAATTTAAAATTCAAATTAAAAAAAAAGATGTTTCGATCCTCGCGTGATATTGCCGTAATGGCGACCGTATGCGGGGAAGAGTGGCATTTTATGGAAATCATTAAACGATTCTTTAAGATATTTGCAAGACTCGATTTTCATCCTGGGATGATGAATATCGTATACCATGTATACGTGCATATGTGCACGTTTTTCATATCGAGCGGCAGTTTGCCATGTTATCGATCGTACTCCTTCGAATACTTTTGAAGAGTCGATTATCGAAACTTTGAAAGACGGCAATTTTTATTCTTTCCGTTTCCTCGGAATTTTTTACGAGCATTCGAAACTCTATCTAGCTATGTCGTTTCCATATTGCCTTTCCCCATATCTGCTACTGATTAATGCGAATTTTCTAAACGTGGAATAGCATCGCGTTGCAATATTATTGTGGCACAATATTATTATCATCGTGAATTTATTGTTATATTGTTGTAGCTATTATTATAATAGTGCGATAATGTAATATCTACCCAATAAGAATACGTGGGGAGTATAGTGTTTTGATAGTAGACGCAGAATTATCCTCGTCATTACTTTTCTGACTTCCTATTCACTTCACTGTTATTATTCACTCATTGTTTCTCGCTTTCATCATAGAGCGAGAGTACCGAAAATGGATTAATACTGGCAATTTTCACATCTAACTTCCTGATTAGTATGAATGCAAAGCAATCTCAATGTCTAATATTAAACCACTGGACCATATTCTTCTATGCAAAAAATTGGAATTCTATATCATTATAATTTTTTAATTTTTCTAAATATTTTCTATCATCTTTCATTTTTCTTGTTTCTTCTTTATGAAATATCTATATGTATAAATTTAGATATGTCTAGATAATACTAGATACAACTGTAATGTTATTGTACACATTACTGCACATTATATAAGATGATAACACTTTTAAGGATTAGATTACGTTAGATAACCTAATACTTTCCAATTAACTTTTTTAAAAATTATAGTAAATTAAAACCCAAAACGCGAAACGCGAAGATTAATATAGAAAAATTTCGATCGCAATTTATTTATTAATTAATAAGCAATTGAAGTTTGCGTCGGACCGTGTCTCTCTATCTTCGTCACTTGCCGCCGTCTCTCTCTTGTCTTCATCTCGCTTCACTCGACGCGAACTTCAATAACCTATAACTCGACAAATAAGCCTCAACCGAAATTTTTATAAATCAACTTTATAATAATCGTTTTGACATTCAGAATCGACCATCCAAAATTCTCCCACGAATATTTTATCACCCTGTACGTAATATACAATATACTCTCGAGATGAGACCTGTCAATGGATTTTCGACAGGCTTCGCGAAATACTTGAAAAACAGAAGGACGCTCGAACATTTTTGCTGCTGCCGCGCGCGCATACACTTCGTCCCGGACAAAAGGCTTCTCCTTCTCTCTCTCTCTCTCTCTCTCTCTCTCTCTCTCTCTCTCTCTCTCTCTCTGTCGTTTTCATCGTCTATTTTCATCTTCGTCGCTCGACCGTCGGCTGGATTTCGTGACGCCGCGAGCGAATAAGGGAATAGTCGCGGTGAAAAGGAATATAATCGGCGAAGAAAAGGAGAGAAGAGAGATAGTCGATGGTGGTGAAGTCGAGGAGACGGAGAGAGGATGGATTGTGGTGGTGGAAGAAAGATGAATATATGAGAGGAAGGGTTCCTCGCTACAAACAATACGAAATGTCTTCCGTGAGAACTTTCTACTTGCAAAACCTTATGGGCCTTATGGTGTTCGGTTTCAAAATACAAGGCCTGCTCCAATTCGAGAGAAAAGAATTCTCTCTCTCTCTCTCTCTCTCCTCTTTTTGTTTCAGTATTGTGTGTCAGAAAAGGAAGGGGTTTATATATATACTCTTTTTCTGCATAGAATTTTCATTTTTTTCAATCGTGGTGACACGTCGACAACGTTGAAATTCTAGTTTCTTAATCTTATCGCGAAGTATTGAACTTGATAAGGACTGGGAGGGAGTCGAAGTGGAGCATGGTAAATCACTGTGTTGCTCGTGCAACTAGTATGAAAAGATTGTTATTTTGAAATTCTAATATATTGTTGTAGTAATAATATTTCTTAATTTTAGATTAATATTATGGAAATGATTTATTTTTTACGATTACAGAGAGGCAAAGTCTAAAAAGTCTTTTAACTCGAAAATTAGTCTCGATAATAAAAATAGACCTTAACAAAAATTCAATTCTCGTTGAATATTCTTTTGAAATAAATCTCTAGATCCTGACTTTTCTTCGATATTGAATTTTTAAAGCAGAGAAAGGAGGGAGAGAGAAAAAAAGTTCGCAAACTAAGGACTGAAAAGATCAATTACTTGCGAAGTCTGAATTTAAACATCGGCAAACGAGAAATATTCAAGCCGGAAAAAATTCAAGGAACAGTGCAACTAAAGAGGATGCAAATGAACTATTCATGGCTTTTCGAGGAGAGTAAAAAGGATTCGCACATAAGAAATTAAATCTTTGAAATTAAAAAAAAAAAATGTTCACGAGAGAAAAAAAACTGAAAAAAATAAATAAAACATAATTAAAGTTTATCTTTGATTGTGAATTATTTTGATTTATTCTTTGATCTCACAAATAATCGTACATATTCTCTAAAATTTTTTAAAATTGTTTCATAAGCTCTTTTTTCGTGTAACTCTTTACCAATATGCTAGGTTTCCTTGTGTTCTAGCTATAAAGTTACGTACTTATACACAAACTCATGCAAGGATGACTATACACACGCACTTACATAGTATACGTCAGAAAATACGTGGATTCCAGCAGCACAACTATGGCCGACATGTCGATTCTGGTTAAACGGCTGTCAATTTCACGCAACTAGCGTTAATCTGAAAAATCTTGAAAATTATTGCCTGAAAATTCTTTGCTTTTAGTGCTCGAATTTTTGTTCGTGCTAAATTTTCAATATTGTTGATACGTAACGTTTCCTTTGTCGCAAATAAGATTCGACAAAATTTGTAATACTAATGGAAAGCACAAAAGGAAAAACCGTCAATTATTTAATTTCATTAATAACAGATCAGAAATTATTCCGAGTTTTGTTTCGTTTATTTTTTCTCTCCAATTATTTAATAATTCTTTATTGCTATAATTGGATCACGATTGATCAGATCGATTTAAAATTAAAATTAAATTCATTTTGTACGTTTAAAGAAATAATAATTTTATCGAGTCTTTGAGTAAACATAAGATACAAAAGAAAGTGGATTAACCTAAGCGACGTATTTAGACCAACAAACTTTTTATCCAATTCCGTGGTCCAGTTTAGGTAGTACGAACAGTGCTCAAAATAGCGTAACCCGAGTAGACAGTGGATTATTTTGAGCACACGATTTTCTACTTTGAGCACACTTTCACCGCTGTTTTCTATTTAACTTTTGATTATGATCATCTCAAATCCTTTCTGCACGATTATTCTTTTTTTATAACAAATTGCCCGCAAAAATCCATTATCCGACAAATTTCAAAATTCAACTCGTAATATGAATATCAATATCGTATCATGTATCATATATCATCATAATACAAAATATGCAATATCATATAAAATATGCAATATTTACGCTATATATATATATATATATATTTTGACGAGAAACTTTTCTTTATCTTCCTTTATTGCTTTTTTCAAAGGATTCTTGTATCATAAATCACGTATACCATAAGAAGAAGAAAAAAATAATTAAGCAAGATTCTTTGCAATAGAGAAATAGTAGAAAAAAAAAAAAAGTAGATGGCGCGTTAAGTGCAAGCACTTCTCCATCCGAACTACTGCCTCTTTATACATTGATGACGTAAACGGGATGCATTACGTACTATAACGAACAGAGATTCACCCTGCCCTATTTACTTTTTTTCACATTGACATTTCTTTGACCCGGAAATCACGAACCATTACGAAACAAGTCCAACAAGGATTTCCCTTCGACTTGATTTCATTCCGGCCAATAAATCAGGATTATTAATCTCGCCACTAGTACAACCAATTCACTTTTCTCGAGATCGGTATCACTGGAAACGTTGAATGGAACAATATAATGGATGTTATAAGACAATCTCGAGTGCTAATTACATTTATTGAGAGAAATCAGAAGTGTTTAATCAACATACGTAGAATCTACGTTATAATTACACAGTTTTAAAGTTTTAGTTCTTCTTCTTCTTCTTCTTCTTCTTCTTCGCATGCTGAGTTGATGTGTATATATGTTACACTATATGTTTGAATATAATATCTATGCATATAATCTACGAATTCATGTATATTTTATCAATGTGATTATTTATTATTATAATGGGGTACTGTTCATTGTTTACAATATATAATTATTTGTTGTAAATGAATGGATTAATTAATGGATTAAAAACATATGTATATATTAAAATTACACTAGAATTTGAAAATTAATTTCGAAAATTAACGATCATTCGTAATCAACGATGCTCAAATCATCTCAAAATCTTGGAGGAAACTTGATATTTCACGATTATATATATATTCGAGAATCCAGCCTCCTGAAATTTTAGAACAAAAAATCTCGCCCTAAAATTCGGATTCCCAAAATTTTAAGAAATCTGATATTCGTCACGAGGGACGGAACAATTTTTTCTCGAGCTGAATTCATTCGAAAATATAAAATATAATAATACCGTTGAGAATCACATCAGAAAAATCGATAAAGAAGCGAGAAATATAATAATAAATAGAAATTCCAATTATAGAATCGAAGTATAGGGAAATACAAAAATGATAAAAATAGTCATTTAATGAGTTTCGAATCTCGTGACAGCTGTTTTTTTTTCTTTCTTTTTTTTTTTTTTCTTTTTATTTCCTCCCAGCTTGCAATTAACGGGAAGGTCGATCGGTTCTGTTCCATGCACGCCTTGTCAGAAGTTAGATTTCTCGATAATGCTCGTCGTTCATGAATTTCCATCGAACGTATTGCGCGTGACGTTCCCATAAACGCGTACTCGCGTGTCAGTCCCAGATTATGTTTATACAACGTGCACGTGACCACTGTGTTTATTTTCGCGGTTTTCTTTGAGAAAAAGCTCATCAATTTTTCAACGTCTCCCTCTCTCTCTCTCTCTCTCTCTCTCTCTCTCTCTCTCTCTCTCTCATCACGTGAGAAATTTGTTTAACAAATTTCGTTTCTTATCTCCAATTCATCGTATTAATCTTGGATTTGATTGACGTTGACTTTTTTCTTTCTTTCTTTCTTTTTTTTTTCAATTTTAAATCGGTTCATTTTTTTTTCTTTTTCTATCGATTCCCCAAATATCTTTCGAATCTTTCTTGCGATCAATGTTGTGATTAAAAAATGGTGGAAGAATGGATGGGTCGATCAGAAAGAAGTAAAATAATAATTTAGAAAATTGTGTCAAGTATGAATATTTGGATCGTTAATCGAATATTATCCTGTGGTATTAATTTTAACGTCGAGATACATTTTCTTTTTTTCTTTTTACCATTGATTCTCTTCGCTGGTAGATATCGATTTGCTTGATCGAGGCGGGAAAGGAAGCACATTCGAAATGGCGAACGACTCTGTATAGAGAGTTAATCGAGGATCGATTAACATCAATTAACACGTCATTCATCATCGATTATGAATGCTTCAGATCACTTGGCAGTCGTGATAATGATTGTAATTATAAAGCGGCTGTGATAAGCGTCGATTAACGACCGGTGGTCGTAAATATCACGTGATTCACGACAAGTACAGAGGCACTCTGACCAATTAATAACATTACGGAGCAGTGATCAGAAAGATTTAATTTATATAAAATATCGCATCACGATATTTTTAATAACCACGTTAAGTGGAATCACGAAAGAAAAGTATATCGAATATATAAAACTTTATTTTTAGTATGATCGTATGATCTCTGAAACAAGTGGATTGAATCATTGCTCGAAGCAAAGTAATAACAAACAACAAAGCAAATTTTTTCTTAAAGGGAAAATGTAACACGAAATGTTTTCAGTGGGACAGAAAGAAATCTTTGCAAAATGTCGATTAAACAGGTCGATAAAAAGCTTTCGTTAGGTTTAGAAAAGGGAAAGAAAGGAAGAGAAAAGTAGCTTTCACGATGGATGAAAAGTAAAAATTCGTGCGCATTGAAACACGAAACTTTAAACAAGCAGCTGTTGCAAAACGTGGCGCGATCACCTCGCAGCTAGCTAATAAAGCTCGGTATAAAGTAACCATCAGCGATGGTTTTATTCAATGATGCCAATGACACACACGGCACGTCATGCACGTTCACAGTGGCTCTCACCCGAAACATTCTCATAGAAACTTGATTATCCGAATTACTCGATATGACCATCCTCAAATTTTCAACGAGCGACAACTGATCTGATTGCACGGAATTTTTTTCGAGATTATATCATTGTGATTATTTATTATTATCGATCGATCAATAAGCTCATTGTAGTCGAGCAATCACAAAAGAGATAATTTCGTATATAAAATATTGTATTTATTATTCTTTTCGAAAAAAGAAATATGAAATCCTTTAGAAAATGCGAACGATTGTATTATGAAAAATGAAGAAAGAATGAAATCAAATTTGGAACTATTTTATTTTTTCTTATCACGTTATGCAAGATTATATATATATATACATGTAATCGTTTGACATATGAGATGTGATTTCAGAAATAAAATTTGCGTCTCTTTATCATTCTTCACCGGGAGGAAAAAGAAAAAGAGAAAGAGAAGGAAGAAACGTTTAATTAATACGAACGAGTGATTGGCCAGGCGAATGCAAAATGGAGGAATTCAATCGATAATCACGACCGCTTAAGTATGTCTTTGGCAACAAAGGCAAGAAAGAGAGGGGAAAAAACGAGAAGAAACGGAGTGAGAATAATATAGAGTATGAAGAAGAAAAGGGAAGGGAAAATGGGATGGTTCCAAGTTATAGTGGTGCACTGCAGACTTTTTCATATTGGAATGTCGCGTTTCAGCATTCCAGACGAATAAATGGAATCCTCGATAAATCTTTGATCTTCACGACGATTCTGTATTTAAACTTGCCACTTATAGATACAGGCGATGTCTATTTATTGCATTACGTTATTCACTCGCATAATGCAATGCACAGTCCCGAGAAATAACATTAATTCTTTCGTCAATATTGGAAAAAAAGAAAAAATTAATATTATTTTGTATGTAAAAAAAAAATATATATATATATAAAATTGTTATACATCGAAAGTAAATCTTAAAGTTTTTGTTAAGATATAAAAGATAATGTGCGTGGAATTTTTTTTTTTTTTTTTAGGTGGAATTTTAATAAGATAAAGATAAAGACAATGTTTTTACTGTTTTTTTTTTCGTGGAATAATTGAATGATTGTTTTTGTTCCCACGAAGCTTTATTCCCTGATTGTATCGCTATATTTAGAAATACCTGAGCAGAATATATCCACTTTTTCACCTGTTGGAAACTATTCCTAGGAATCATTATATTTATTTAAACTCTTTTCTTCTTTTTTTTTTTTTTTAAATCTGATTACTCTTCATCATCTTTCCCAAACAAAAGTTCATTTTCCCTCTTTCCTTGGCACGACCAGTAATCATGGTAGTCGCTAATAACGGCTGGCACTGAACTTGTTAGTGATATCACGAAGGTCATTGAAAGAAATGACGCGCCTGATAAATCACCAATTATTCAAACTTCCGACCAATTTCGTTTTCCAACAAGGTATTATCAGACAAACTGTACATCAAATAAATAAATAAATATATATATCATAAAATATTGTATACACGCGATGAATAATGAAAGCTTTCGAAATTTACGTAATTCATGTATCAATCATAAAGCTTTGTTCTCATCGAGACGCTCGATCGATCGATCCTCCTCGAGTCATCAGATTCATTTGCACTTGACATACATGCGTACAATATATACGCATTACATCATCTAATAAATCCTGAACAACATAATTTAATTTCATCGAATTTCGAAAATTATAAATCTCAACCGAGTCGAAGTTATCTTCCTCTCCAACAATTGCACGATTGTATCGTATAACAATTCATTGATCGGTGCATACGTACCGATACCACGACCTGTTGAGGCCCCTACCGTCGGAATTGCTGTTAGCGTCAATTCAGATAGCCCTCTAATCCCGTGAGATTGAGCAGAACGTTAGACGGAAGTGAAGGGAAACGGCGAGGGGAGAGGGAAAGAGAGAGAGGGGGGGAGAGGAGGGAGGAAGGGAGGGAGAAAGGGAAAGAAAGGCAGAGGCTGCTATGCGTCGCCTTGGCTTTAGAGCCAAGCGGACGAGAAGAGCCCAGGGTCGTTTCGGTATGGTAGCCTATGGCCTATGCCAACACCTAATCCGAATCCTCGGGTTTGCTGCTAGGCAAATCGAATGCACGTTGGGAGAGAGACGATTAGTTTCTCCGCCGGCGTTTTTCGAAAGTCGACCTGGCCGTCCATCTTCTTCTCCATTGTTGTCGTGGGAAGAACAAGAAAGATTGAGAGTTCTTTAAATTTTCCATAATATGGGATTTGGATTAGAAAGAAAGAAAAATGTAATAATGTTATGTATACAGAAGATAGAATTCATTAAAATTTTGCTCACTTGGGTTACTCTTTATGTTCCTCTTTATATATATTTCAAGTACAAATATATATATATATTGTATAGAAGAAGAACAAGAAAGATTGAGAGTTCTTTAAATTTTCCATAATATGGGATTTGGATTAGAAAGAAAGAAAAATGTAATAATGTTATGTATACAGAAGATAGAATTCATTAAAATTTTGCTCACTTGAGTTACTCTTTATGTTCCTCTTTATATATATATATATCTCAAGTACAATTATTATATGTATATATTATATCTTATTTTATCTTTGTTGTTTTTTACCAGAGATAATTTCAAGTAAAATTTTTCAATTTGAATTTTGATTCTCTAAATTGTTCCTTTTCTTTTTTTTTTTTAAATTTTAATCAATTCAATTAAATCTTATTTCCCAAATGCATCGCGAATATTTGTTATACAAATTTATTCGTCAACGAAGAAAAGAAAAGAAGAGGAACAATTGGACAATTTCTCTTAATAAGAAGGGGAAGAAACTTACGATCAGGTCAAAAATAAAAATCGTGAGAGCCACTGAGGAGCCACTCGCGATACGACGAGCTCTTGCCACGGTTCTCAAGGAACGACACCAGTCTAATAACGGCCTGTTGCTAGTCGTCACAATTATGCCCATTATACCAAGTGTAACGGTGGTGAATCGCCACCGGGATATCGTTGATGGACGATGATCCTTTTGATACGACGCGAACGCGCCACGCGTTCTCTTCTCTCCGATTGAGAACCATTAGCGCTGGTCCTCTCTCAACGGCGTTAAGCCGTAAAAGGGCCACACACTGTGTTTGCTCGTAACAACATTCCGCCAATACGAATGGAATACATGTCCTCTCTCTCTCTCTCTCTCTCTCTCTCTCTCTCTCTCTCTCTCTCTCTCTCTCTCTCTCTCTCAGGGATTAATGGCGACTGTGGCGAAAATTCGCAATGCGGAGAACCACTGGCCTCGCTGTTATGGCTGCACGAGCGAATATATAGTGGGACATAAGAACGGGCGCACTTTGTTTTACCGTTGTTTGTCTCTCGATCTCGAGTAATAGCTCGGCCTCGACTATGATCCAGTACGAAATCTTGGTTAATGATTTAAGCAAGAATTTAGTCCGTGAGCAAAGCGTGGAGGGGGGAGGGAGGGGGTTTCTTCTCGACATCGAAACGCTTTTGATGCTAATATAATTATTAATAACGATTGTAAAAATAAATCTTGTTATTATTAATAAGTGTATAGCAATAAGATACTACGGCGCTTATCGTGCATAGTGATAAGTGAAATTATCTAAGCATTGAGTAATTCGGTGTACGATACACTGTGTAACTTCTAGGTTACACGGTTATACACGGTTGTAAAGTAGATTATTCGAGATAAGAGAAGGCTTCGAATAATATCTTATCTTTTCCAGTGTGTCCAGTATATATAATAATTCTATACATTCGAAAAAAATTATTTGCCTTATCCGCAAATAATTAATCATTATCTCTCAAAAAATATGTCTGCTACAGCAGTTTATTGAGAAAAAAATTTTATATATATATATCTCGATCGTTCTATTATATTGCTCCTATTATAAAAGCGGTCAAAATTGTTATTCCATGCGATACAAGAAAAAATTAATTTATATCTCGAAGTTTTTTTTTCTAATTTTATTAAATATCGTGTTATTAGGTTTTAATGTTGCATGCATTATCAAATTTATGTACAACAAGTATTGTTTTTTTTTCCCCCTAGAATTCTTGAATTAATCGTTTCATATGATTAATAAAACAAATAAAAATTCAAAAATAATAAAATTAGAATTAACCTAGAATAAATTGCAATGCAAAGCGAATACGATATAAACGGGAAGATAGAAGTGGAGTGATTTACATATTGTTGTTTTATTAGGATACACAAATATGTATAAAGTTTACGCAGGTTGAAGATCTGATAAAGTTTTCATGATTAAAGAAGAATTGTTTATCTTATACTGAATATATGAATAATTCAACTTCCAGCTGCAATCAGTTTCTAGGTTGAGAACCTCTATAAGCTGTTCCTATGCGATCTCGACGATACAAGAAGAGATCCAGCCAACTCTCTTAGTCGTCTTGCATATGTATCGCAATTCTTCACCTCATATCACCTGCATGATACTGTTACTCAATTATACGAGGTCCTCCGCCATTTTTTTTTACGTCATCGAACAATGCACAGAATCCGCTACCTCCTCTGCCTTTCGTACTTATTGGAACCGTATCAAGTGGATCGTGATTGTTCGATTTTATCGAATATATCTTCGATAAAATATGAGAAATATTTTCTACGTGCAAATAAATTGAGAATGGAAATTACATTTTGAGTGTAGTTAATTCGTCATATTCTACGCCTCGATGAATCATAGTTCGTAGAAGTACAATATACATCGTAATACAGTTAGGTCATAAATTATTCCATTGAATATCTGCATTGACTGATTTCTTAAGATTTCTTAAGATGTTTGAGACTTTTCATTGTATTCCATTTTAGAATTTGACACGAAATAAAAATGAATTTTTTAGTGGAAAAATAAATTAGAAACATTATATTCTCTGATAAAAATTCGTGAATTATATAATAGTACAGATGATGGATTAAGTAAAGATTTGTGCAATAAAAAGTTACAGTCAAGAATATATATAGTGTTACGTTATTAAATCAAAGAAAAAAACAGATTATTCCATCGTGTTATTATTGATTATTGAAAGAATAAGTTCTGAATATTTTTTTCATTGATGTGTTTCAGGAAGACGTGGCACACGGATTCGTTTAAATGGTGGCTCTAAGGGGTTTCATTGGAAAGCATGAGGGAAAGAACGCCCTCTGCCGACGATACCCCGAAGAGGGCTCCACCAGCTCCACCCAGAGGTTAATATTTAGACATCAATATTACTAAAAATTATTCTTTGACAAATACTTACATTTTTAAGAAATGAAAATGAAAGAATTTATATTCTCGCAACAATTATTTTACTAACTCACTTTCCGAAATTAATGCAATTATTCAGAAATCATGGAAATAGTGAAAATTAACAATTTCTATTCACTTTAAATTATCTCAATATCGATATATAAATTTTACTTTCTGTTACAAATAATATTTTAATTAAATTCGATAAAGCTCATTACTTGATTATTTCGATTTATTACAGTCAACGTAATGAATTCAAAAAAAAAAACATGTAGAAACTATGTCTATCTCTTTAATTGAAAAAACATATTTTATTACAACACATATTGATTACAACACGTTAAAAGCTATTAATAAATCATAAAAGCATAAATTTAAGCCAAATAATTCGTACAAAAATTCGTGCCAAAGAGTTAAAAAAAAATCTAACCTACAAAGATATGAAAACGTAATTGAAACGGCGTTCCTCCGTCCCAATTTCCATTCAGACTTATTCTAATCACCCTTCGAGCCTCGCATCTACATATAGAGTCCCACGACACGAGTATTGCGTTCGGTCTATAATTAACCGCGCGTTGAACACCCAAAACCACGAGGCTTGCGGTCGTAGATGCGATAAGTAGACGAGTGGCGCGACTACTTTCGAAACACCCTGTTCGTGCGCATAGACGCCGCGCATTTCCGAATGATGCGTTATGTAATAGCGCGCAGGTTGCAGGTTGCGCCTCTCGGGTGGTGCGCGCACGCGCGGATGCGTGCACCCGTCACGCCGATATTAAGGCGCGATACCGCTCTGTAGACAGGTTATGTGACGTGCTAGTGAAACTGTCGTGCTCACTGACAAGGGCCTTGAAAGCGATTTCTAAGCAGTCACGTTCATAAACGTGTTCTTTTCTTCTCCTTTTTCGTCAGATATATTTGAATATCTCGCAGTTTCGCTCGTAAAGATATTATCAGGAATTTCGTAGATTTTTGCCATTTTTTCGATTTGTGAAGACGATTAAATATTGGAAAGGAGAAACACATCCAAGTAATTTTAGTTATTTATGTGATATACAACGATTAATCTATCGAATTGGTTATATTTTGTGGATCAATTTTTCCATTAATGGAGCGCGATTGAAACTTCATTGGATAGCGAAATGACAGTTGTCGTTTGTTCCAAGTTCTTCGAAATGCATACAAATATGTTTATCTGTTTATATGATATTTTATGGCTCCAATGTAAGTACTAGATTGGCATAGAGTATTATAAATTTTATAGATCACCATCTTTCGATTTTATGACACTGAATATTGGACCACGATAAATATTTTATAGGTTATGAAATGATAGCTAGCTATTCGAAATAGTAAATTTAATTTTATTTATTTATTTATATAATGTATAATAACCTCAATCTACCAGGACATTAGTGGTGAGATATAGTATTCCAAAAAAGATTGAAAATTTTGTAGATCATTTCGATTTATAAGTCGAGATTGAATATCGATATGTTAAATTTTTTACCATCATGTGATCGTAAAAGTTGCTTGATTATTCATAAAAATTCCAAATATAAGCATAATTTTATTATATACGTATATACGTATAATTTATTTATATACGTTTTTATATCTTTCGATTTATGGGTCAAGACTGAATATTGAATCGTGTTAAATTTTCTATAAATCGTAAAATCGTAAAAACTTTGAAACACATTTAAGTATAATTTTATTTATTTATATTATATTTAATAACACAAATATCCAAATTTTTATAAGTTTTAATTCTATTATAAATATTCAATTTATTCGATAATCATGGTGCTATTATGAATTAACGTATCGGTGATGCGGCAAAAAGGTTGAGAAACACTGTTGTCGATTGGTGATAGAGAAAGAAATGACATCGAAATGTCTTGAGGGCGATTGGTTATCGGAAATTGATTATTTTTGAATATATATAGGGAATTTTAAAATCATTGATTATCGTATGTAAGCAAAATAATGCACTCGAAGTTTTTTAATAGAAGTTTAAAGTTTAATATATTTTCTAAAAGTTTTTTAATAAAGCGTTAAAATGAATTATCGATTGAGAAAATATCCAATGCATACAAATCAAGTATCGAGTATTCAAATATAATTAAGTTAAATGAAATAATCATTCACATATTCAGAAATTCGTCATTCCATATTGTTAAAAAATTATTTTACTATCTCATAACTACTACGTAGTTACGTAAAAGTCACTGATAAAAAAAAAAAAACTAGATTTTGACACGAAAGACGTGGGAGGAGGTAAATATATTTAAAGACTCGGTGCTATCACCTTTCAAGCATAATGCAGTGGGTGTTCCAAAGCTATTATAGCTTCCACTGACGTGACAACGATAGACTAAATTACAATTTTCCCTAAGTTTATATCCTCAATTGGATATTCCTACAATAATTTAATTCAAGAATTAATATTTTCGTAGAATTGTTTAAATTAATAATCCTTACTGTATATCTTAAATGTTTAAAATTTTCACATTTATACTCGTGCTATACGTTTCAAATATTTCTAACGATCGTTTAATCGTTTAATCGTTGTTTTAAATTTTCAATTCGTCTATTGTCCCGTTCAAATTCCACGTTCCATACAGATATTGTATACAGATAGTCGGAGGGTTCAGGCAATTTGTACCGATACCGTTTAGCCAGCCATAGGATTCAATGGGATTTAGGTTAGGTCCGTGTCCACGTAGCCGCAGTGCCCCATAGCGGTCGAGTTCAGCCATTTTCGTGGTCACAAATGGCAGTGGGATTCCTGGTTAATTATTGTGCCTGACTCGCGTTTCACGCTGCATTATCGACCAGCCATTTGTGCTGCTCTTTGGAATGCAAACTGTTGAGTTTCAGTAGGTATACCAACAAAAAACTTTACTTTTTTACAATTCTGTTAACAAAACGATGAATTAAACATGAAATTCCCGATTGGTTGTATTGATATTTTTCTCGTAAACAACCAGAAAACGGAATTCTATTTATTTTTCTTGGAAGAATAATTTTATACCTGAGCGTAGATTTTTATTGTATAAATTGATCTCGAAATTATTAATTGGAATTAAAATTGAAATAACGTGTTTTCCTTAAAGATAAAAAAACTAGAATAATTAGAAGTGATAAAGTTTTAATATAGAAAGAAAAACATAACGTGTGAAAAGATTTTTTTTTATAGATATAAAATTGAATTGATTAACTTTGAAAAAAGAGTTGTAATAATTCCAAGAAAACTTGGAAATCGAATGAAAAGAACAATACGAGGGAATACGTGCTACGAGATAAATAATTTATCGTGAAGACTAGCAGAAAAGAGAGAGAAAGAGAGAGACAAGAAAAGACAAGAAAATTATCAGGTTAAAATGATCGATAACAAAATCAGGAATGTTGTATTTATTGAATTATTTATTAAATAAACAAATTTATCTGAAGATTTCGAAGAATGAGTCACATAAATAAAGAGCAAAGAAATTTTTAATAAAATAAGTACAATGAAGAATAATTATGTAAAATATATTTTATTCGATTAAACATTATATTTGTTTAATTATATTTAATTATATGTATAACATTGTTAAACATTATATTTGTTTAATTATATGTATATATCTTTGGTTTTGAAAGATTTGACAAATTCACTGTTCAATATATATAATATATATACAAATTGATATAATAAGTAATATGGAATAATAATAATATTCTGTTTCAATTATTTCATAACTGTTTCATAATTATATCTTAGTTATTAAATATAATATCTTAATTATAATTCTTTATAAATATTTATGATTAACGTATATAAATAAATTAGACTTAGATAATAAGTCTAATTTTAATATGATTTAAACATTTTTAATATTCTATATTTTTTTTCCAACTTTTTTATCAATAATATTATGCAGCTTTATACATATACATTCCAGATTATAAATACGAAAAATATTTCTTAGAATTTATTCCAACATATTATTCGTTCGTCTTTCATTCTTCTATCCTCTCTCTCGATGTACACGAAATAGGAATTTCCATTTTTCCACAGATTAATTTTTTACCATCGATGGATGATCGATAATAATAATTCAACGAGTTTTCGAAGTAAGTTTCGCAAGATATGAGCGAGAGGTTTCTACCAGGATGTTCATCGATTCTTTTTTTCTTTCTTTTTTTTTTTTTGTCACGAATTATTGGCTCGCCTTTGTTTATCGCCGATAGATGGATATAAAAAGTGGAAATGTACCGTACAAAGGCTACTGACTATTTTAATTGATTGACAGGCCGAAGGACGCTCGTGCGATTGTTGTTTTAATAGACTGCACCGTTGTACAGTTATAAATTGCACAGTTAACAGTGGCCCGAGCCATCTTTGCCACGCAACGGGTGGGACGAAAATGACCTGGCCTGAAAATAAGCTTTCACTGCCATATTTATGAATGACGTTTAAATATGTATCGAGGGATCCCCGGTGGCGCGTCATGAACAGTGCGGTGGAATTAAAAGGGTCACGAGCTTTAGTATTTAGGATGGTATACCGGGTAGGAGAAAAGTAAATTCAACGAAAGTAAATTGTAAAATGGGAATGAAAGCGAGTGGAGAATTAATTTAGACAACGGTGATCCTCTACGGTTTAATGTCAACGAGAGTGGAATTAGAAGGCGGAATTTTCGTAATTATATACCGGGTGAGACGAAAATTTGAAATTAAGATAGAATAAATTTCGATGAAGGTAAATTGGTTACAGACAACGATTACTGGATAATTCTTCGTGCCTCAATGCCAATGTCGGTGGAATTGGAAGAAGAAAAATTGGAAAGAACGAATTCTCGTATTTGTATACCGGGTAGAAAATTTCAAAATAAACTCGATGAAAATAATTATGATTATAGACAATATTATTGAACGATTCTCTGTGATATTAATAACAATAAAATTAGAAGACGGAATTTTCGTAATTATATACCGGGTGAGACGAAAATTTGAAATTAAGATAGAATAAAATTCGATGAAGGTAAATTGGTTACGGACAACGATTACTGGATAATTCTTCGTGCCTCAATGCCAATGTCGGTGGAATTGGAAGAAGAAAAATTGGAAAGAACGAATTCTCGTATTTGTATACCGGGTAGAAAATTTCAAAATAAACTCGATGAAAATAATTATGATTATAGACAATATTATTGAACGATTCTCTGTGATATTAATAACAATAAAATTAGAAGACGGAATTTTCGTAATTATATACCGGGTGAGACGAAAATTTGAAATTAAGATAGAATAAAATTCGATGAAGGTAAATTGGTTACGGACAACGATTACTGGATAATTCTTCGTGCCTCAATGCCAATGTCAATGGAATTAAGAAGAAGAATTGGAAAGAACGAATTCTCGTATTTGTATACCGGGTAGAAAATTTCAAAATAAACTTGATGAAAATAATTCGATTATAGATAATATTGAATTCGATTCTCTGTGATTCTCTTGATATTAATAACAATGCAATTAGAAGGTGAATTCTTACATTTATATACCGGGTGAAAATTTCAAATTAAATTTAAAATAAAACTCGTTGAAGAGAACTTTTAATTGATTACCACCCGAACAATTCTCCTGAACAAATTCTAACAATTGGATAACAAAAAAAAAATTATATATTACTTCTCCCGTAATTCATTATATCTTATAAAGACGTTTCAAAAAACTGTATCACAAATTCAAAAAATAATACAAAGGGATAAAAATATTTCAAAAATCAACTTCTCTTGTTAATTAAATTAATCCCTTTGCAGTAATTTTCGTGGCGAAACATGGCACCAAAACGTCAAAAAATCACAATACGTAAAATATTTTCACCAAGCACCGTCGATTTATATACCCGCATTTAAAGAACGCGAGAGAAATTACGAATGATGGCTGATCGCGCGATTAAAAGGGTCAGTCGTCGTAAGTCGCGTGTAATGTAAACTGCGCTACGTCGACGCCGCCGTTGCTCGAGGGAGAAAAGGGCACACGCGTCTCCCACGGAGAATGGGGAGCGTGGTGGTGGTGGTAGCGCGGAGGGGAAAAAACAGAGCGGTGCAATTTGATGCAGCAGCAATACCAACCGCGCCGGTGATAAAAAGATCGATTTCAAACGCGTCGACCCTTGCCTCGAAAGCCAACACCGGCTGGAAAAACCACTTTCTGCAAAGGAAAAATCGGAACGGGAAATATTTTATTCTTACTGTTCGTTGAAAATTGTTCATTGGTTGGATTATATTCATATCGGGAGAAAAATAAACGATTGGATGAAAATCGTTATAATTAATAATAATAAATAAATTTTATAGTAGGTTCATGAGGGATCGAGCGATCTTTTGTAGAAGATAATTATTTCGCGATTATATCGCCGATATAATTGAAAGCACATTTTTGAACTATTTTTATATCCGGTTTTTTGCGCGAACGAGTGAACGAAAACGCCATGATGAATTTTCATTCCATGGCTTCGCTCGATACGTTCCAAACGTGTAAATTGTTCCTGCATTCCTTTCGAGATGCGTTCACTTCCCCACTCGAAAAGAGATGAGAATTCGTATTTCCGTCACGTGGCCGCTCAATACCCCAAGTTTTAAAGCGTTTTTTCCTTTTTTTTTAGCCAGAACGACTTTTTAGCGTATTTTTCTTTCGAAAGAAACGCCTTGAAACTCCGATCTCTTGGATGGATAAAACTAAACAACGTTATAATATAAATTTCGAAATGAATCTTCGAGTTGTAAAATTGTTAAATTAAAACAGTCTCTCGCCGAACACTTCTTCTTTATACTCGAAAGTTTCTAAGTTTCTAAGACGATCAATGTTAGCAGGATGGTACATATACTGCACGATAACACGATCCATTCTGAAAACATTTTAATACAAATTCGAATACCTTCATCCTTCTCTAATATTAACTCTAACCTTCAAGACTTCTTTCAAGAAGCGATTAATACAGTGAAAAGGATATGATAAATCAAAAAAAAAAATTTCACAAATTCAAGATACGATATTAAAAATATTAGCTCCACTCCAATATTCGATGAACACGTATATTTCATACATATGCAACGAAATTTCATTTCAAAAATTCACATTGCATATACAAATCACGAACATTATCAAGCCCTATAGCTATCTGTACACTCAACCCGAAAACATATTTAGCCTGAAACCGAAGGATGCTGAAGAAAGCGGGTCAAAGGTGAGATACGCTTGCAAAAATTTCATTTTCCTCGCGTCTTTCGAACGTAACGGCGGCCATTGCATAGAGCCTCTGCTCCTTCTTTTTTTTGCTCCTAGATGGCGTGAAAACCAGCCACGAGGTTGCAATTAAACAGTCGGTGTTTTCGAGAGAGACATTCGCCTCGATGTATCCACGATGCAAACAGACGTATAGATATACTTTGCAAGTGTGTGTGTAATCGTGCAATGAAATGCAAAATAGGATGTCAGTAGCTATTCTTAGTCGTGTCTATGGTTCCGAGCTCCCTTCGGAGCCTTATAAATCCTAAACAGTTTGTAACTTCTGCGTGAATTATGAGCTGCTGTAATTTCGAATATATGGTAGATGGTTTTGTATCCTGCTTGAAGCAGTTTTTTATTTTTTGGAATTAAATAATTGGGAGATTTTATTGCAGGTAATTAGTAAGTTTTTGTATCGATAATATAGGAAGTTTTTGGAAAAATTCCATACTTTTTTTGCTTCCTCTTTCCATGCACAATTGATAGCAAACTGTGTTTACGAATAACGCGTACACTCGAAGTGGAACCGCCATTTTGTCGTGGCCATTTTTAAAAAATGGCGGCTCGATCGTATAATAAAATTCGAATTAACGAAAGCTAGAGACTTAAATTTTCAAAAGTCGTGGTTGCTCTGATATTATTATGGTGCACAGATATTAGTTGTCTCTTTTTTTTTTCTCTATCTAATTTCTTCCTCGCAAAAGTCTATTGCTCCGCTTCATCTTCTGTTCTATTCTCAATATGTTGTTTAAAAAATCGAGCAAACTCTTCGATCAATAAATTTTATTTTCTTCTTTCTTTTGATGAAAAAAATTTGGAATGACTTTGATTTGGATGGAAATAGTGAAAGAGATTTATTCAAAGGATAAATTAATAACAATTAATAAATTATCGCGTAAATTTCTTTTTTGCTCGTCAAACGATCGAGAAAAAATGGATTTCTACGAGCATTTGAAAGAAATAAGGGATGGAATTGGAAATAAGAATTGGGCTATTTTCAGAAAAACATCGTCTTGCTGTATATATATATATATTCCACGAATTCGGGTAATCTCGACCGAGGATACTCAAGGAAATCGCGCCACTAGAGGCGCACGAACGTGACAATCGAAGGATTCAGGGAATCTGCTTGCCTCTCGAAGCGTGGAATAAAACTAGGAAGCTTTAATCCACGTCTAAATTCAACCTTTAACGCGAGAAGGAGAGGAAATGTCTGTGGATGGAGGATGTTTCCAGGAAAAAGCACTTCAATCCTCTTCCTCCCGGTTTTATTTTGTGCCGACCAGTTGGCAATTATTCAGTCAAGAAGCATCGTCTCGAAAACGCTTCCTCTTTGGACCCTAAATTTGAATTCTGATACCAATATCATGAAACATTGACTCTAGTTTTTAAAGAGTTTTTAAAGAGAGGCAACACCGTAGTCTTGTAAAATTATTTCTTTGCAAAATATTCAATCTATATTATTACCTAAGAATAATTATTACTATGTAAATTTAATCTTGTCAAGTTTTATTAAAAATAGACAACTATATATTGTTTCTTTAATTGTATATTTTAGTTCAAGTAAGTTTTCAATTCTTATGATCAGTTAACAAGAGTATTAAACATTATTATATGAATTTGAATTGTGCAATTTGAAGTAAAATTAACATTTGTTTTGTAAGAAGACCATACATTGTTTCTTTGATTGATCAAGTGAGTTTTCAATTAACATAATCATATAATTAATAAGAGTATTAAACAGTATTGTATAAACAATGTTTGGCCAATTAAAAATTGACAAGAATCTTCCAAAATATCCTATCACAAAACTCATATAATAGTGTTTAATACTCTTGTTAACTTGAACATGAATTGAAAACTTACTCGATCAACCAAAGAAACAATGTATAGTTGCATATTTTTAATAAAACTTGACAAGAGTCGTATACATGATTCTTTCAAAGTATCATCCTACATATTTCACAATTCAAATTCATATAACAAAACTGTATAATATTTATAAAAGATTCGACCTAATCTTTGCCAGCGTCCTCAATAACCGAAAACTGGAACGTAGCCTAATTTAAATTTCTTGTGGCGTATATACGTATCCATTATCCAATCATTATTTAAAAGTCACAATTTCGACTTTTTATCATTCCAAATTTAAAATTTTCCCCTCACCAATTTGATATAAATTTTTACAATTTTATATTTTTACCTTTAAATTGATTTTACGGAAGAGAAAATTTTATAAAAAAAAAAAACAGAGAGAGAGAGAGATGGTACGAGACGGCATCGGTCATAATTCAGTTGTCAGACAAGGAGAATCGTGAAGAGGTGAAAACGAACATGCTCGGATTCGAGCAAACTCGACGCAGGTTCAACGAACCCTGTTTAATTACACGGCTCCACACTGGCTGCGCCACGCTGAAACGATACACTCGGTCTCTCGCGGATCTTTTAGACGCCACGTTCTCTACTGATTAGCATGATCATCTTTATTAATTCGAGGACACGTTCCTAGCTGCGCTACGCTTTTTTCCATTGCAACGAAATAGAGAAAAACGGTTTAATGAACGAGCGAAACGATAATTCATTTAGAATAAATAGAAAAAAATTCGCGAAATTTTTATCTTTTCGAAGAAAGATGTGTATGTATATTTAATCTTTTCAAAATATTATTCTACTTAATTAATTGTCTCTAAAAATTCTTTACGGAACATTCGATAATAATTTGCCTCATTGCCATTTTAATGATACGTCATCCCAGGGATCAGGATCCTAGGGAATTAATTTAGGGTAAAAGAGTAGCAAACCGAACAATTTTCCAAAGGATACCGTTAGGGAAATATGTTTGCCACGATAATCTACAATAATGGTCATGTACATTTAATAAACGTTTTCTCTGAAGAAAAGAAGAAGATGAAACAAACTCGAGTTTTATAAACATTTGTGTATCACAAATTTTTACGTTTCTGCAATATCTATTTTCTTTAATGAAAATTTTCATTTTATTGGATTAAAAAATTAAAAATTAACGTCGTTATTTATTGGAAATATCGATATATCAAAATACAAATTTATCATTGAAACTGAATAATTTCTCAGCAATCTTATAATTGTCAATTGCAATATCCAATTGCAGTATCAGAGGAATAGTTAAATGTTCTGGCGGCATCGAGGCAAACTTATTCGGGCATTTTCGAGGGGCGAGGTTATCAGGCGTCACCCGTGTCATTGTGTTAATATAGGAAACTATGTAAATTCTATTGAACGCAATTGAATTCGTCGATGGTGCGTCACGTTTATTCCGTGCTCGGGGGATCATTAACGAGCATGACCTGAAATTATGAAGCCTGCAATCATCGTCTAGCTAGTGAGTAGATTAGTTATCGCCTATACATGTCCCGTGATAGTCTATGCGTTCTGATTGTTGCCAGTATTCTTTCCTTCAGTATTCTTCCCTATACTGATATCTTACCCTTTCCTGTTTTTTAAATAACGTAGCTGAAAGACATTTTGCTTGTTGGAAGATATAGATTGATTTTATTGTTCCTTAACTATATCTGTTCTGTTTTTTGATTGTATAGCTGGAAAACATTTTGGTTGTAGCTGGAAAATGTATTGGTATATTTTATTGTTCTCTAACTGATATTTTTCCCTTTTTGATAGTTTTTTAATAGTATAGTTGGAAGAAATTTTGCTTGTTGGAAGATGAAGGTTGATTTTATTGTTCCTTAACTAATATCTGTTTTGTTTTTTAAATAGTGTAAAGACATTTTGTTTGCTGGAAGATATAGATTGATTTTATTGTTTCCTAACTAATATTTGTTTTGTTTTTTAAATAGTATAACTGAAAGACATTTTGTTTGTTGGAATATATAGTTGATTTTAATGTTCCTTAACTAATATCTATTCTGTTTCTTAAATAATGTAACTGGAAGACATTTTATTTGTTGGAAAATATAGATTGATTTTATTGTTCCCTAACCAATATCTGTTCTGTTTTTTAAATAGTAAACTGCAAGACATTTTGTTTGTTGGAAAATATAGGTTGATTTTATTATTCCTTAACTAATATCTATTTTGTTTTTTAAATAATATAACTGGAAGACATTTTGTTTGTTGGAAAATATAGGTTGATTTTATTGTTCCCTAACTATATCTGTTCTGTTTTTTGATTGTATAGCTGGAAGACATTTTGGTTATAGGTGGAAAAATGTATTGGGAGATTTTATTGTTCCCTAACTGATATTTTTTTTGATTGTATAGCTGGAAGACATTTTGGTTGTAGCTGGAAAACGTATTGGTAGATTTTATTGTTCCCTAAGTGATATTTTTCCCTGTTTTTTGATAATATAGTTGGAAGAAATTTTGCTTGCTGGAAGATATAGGTTGATTTTATTGTTCCCTAACTAATATCTGTTCTGTTTTTTAAATAATGTAACTGGAAAACATTTTGTTTGTTGGAAAATATAGATTGATTTTATTGTTCCCTGACTAATATCTGTTTTTTAAATAGTGCAAAACATTTTGTTTGTTGAAAGATATAAGTAGATTTTATTAATCCTTAATTCATATCTGTTCTGTTTTTTAAATAATGTAACTGCAAGATTTTATTTGTTGGAAAATGTATTGATAGATTTTATTGTTCCCTAATTGATATTTTTCCATGTTTTTTCATTGTATAGTTGAAAGAAATTTTGCTCGTTGAAAGATATAAGCAGATTTTGTTGATTCTTAATTAATATTTGTTTTTTGATTATGTAACTGGATTTTGCTTGTAGGTGAAAAATATATTGGTAGGTTTTATTATTCTCTAACTGATATTTTTCCCTGTTTTTTGAATAGCTGAAAGACATTTTGCTTGTAGAAAAACTTGTGGAAAATATACTGTTAGGTTTTATTGTTCCCTAATTGATATTTTCCCCTGTTTTTTAAAGTTTTTTAGTAGCTGGAGAATATATTTGCAAGTTTTATTGTTTCCTAATTGATATCTAACTTTCCTGTTTTTAAATAGTGCAGCTGAAACACATTTTGCTCGTAGCTTACAAGAAAATGTATTGATAGATTTTTATCATTCCTTTTCTTATTATCGTTATTATTAATGATTATCTTTTTTTGATTAGAAAAGTGAAGTGCAGAATGGTATCATCTAATCTTAAAATAAGATTTGAATCGAAATTGATTCAGAGACAACATTCAAAAATTATATTCTTGTATTACTTGAATTTTTCCACAACAGTTGAAAATTGCACGAATAACATCTTCCTGGAATCGAATAATTTATCCATTCTTAGGGTTTGGAGAGAAGAGAGTACTCTTCTCTCGGAAGATTTTGAACGAAACTGAAGTACGTGTATGTGTGTGCGTGAAAGGGACAATTGAAAACTTAATTGGAATGTTATACGTTAGCAGGTACAAAGTTGCACAGCGAGTGGAGGCAATCGTTTCAGGAGTTGAGTTGCGAGGGTTCAGGATAGTAGGTCGTCCCACTTGCTCACGCTCGGCCGTTGTTAACAGAAATAGAACATTCATGATTTATCCTTTCGATAGGTTCGGTTTTGATCCGCTTGTGTCCTCATGCAAATTGAAATGGTCGGTCTTGTATTTGAATTTCCATTAAGTTTCAGCAAGTTCAGCAATCTTTCAGAGTGCTGCATCAAATTATTAAAGAACCTCTTGGAAATACAGCTCGGTGAAGTATTTTTCTTCTCTCTCTTTCTTTCTCTTTTATTCTTAAACGAAGTTTAAGATTGTTCAAGTTTTTATAAAACTGAAATTAATATCGAATTCAATTACAGTAATTTCTATTGAAGATCGAAGAGTCATTAAACTTTTTATCAATATTATATGTATGTATATATATATATATATGACATTAATATTCCATTATTATTAACTTTATTTCTCGGCAAGACAATATAAATTATCGATCGGATTGGATTCAGAAACAAAGCAGATAAAGTATTTTTGTCCAAGTTTTTTTTTTTAATAATAAAAATCCGAATCGTGTTTCCATTTTCAGAAATATCTCGAGAGATTATTTGCGCGAAATAACTTTCACGAATCACTGGAAAATTGGAGAATTCGAAAATTTCGTGTATCCAAATTGGATTTCTCGAGATGGTTTTCCAAAATTTCCACGAAATCGTAGAAAAATTGGGTCGAAAGTATTTCCCACAAGATTCGAAGAACCAAACCCGATCTTAAAATTAATAATTACGAGAAAAACAACAAAATTTTCTATACTTCTAACTTCTATGAGCGAATATTCAACGACTCTCAACAATTTTTCAATTCATCCTTCAACTCGTTCAACCAGAGTTCCGTTTTCAAAAATTCATATTTTTAATTATAGAAGACAGTCTATTTTCTAATACAAATATCAATTATTCATAATTTAAATTTTCCTCGATAATTTTGTACACCACTTTTGTATTTGTTCCTATTTTCAAAATCAATCCTCCAAAGATATCCCGTTAATATATTAACACTTTACATGTAATGCTTTACATATGTAAGTATTTTATATCGTTTTTAAAAATAATAGGTATAACAATGTTTTAAACGACTGAAAGAAGGGGTGGGTTTGCGAAATGATGGAAAAAGTGTGATAATCGTCATCGTGGCTGGCGTCATTCGCTTCCCCCCCTCGGGGGACATTGGTGTATTCCAAGTCTCCTCCTCTCTCTCCCTCTCAAAAGCCGTGCCAGAGGGTGGTGGCGACCCCTTTCGACGTGGCAGAGGGGCAGTTATCGATTCTAGAGCCCTCCCTTCTCTCCCTCCCCTACTTCCGGATAAAACGGCGTCAGGAGAAGCGCGTGTCGGCGACAGAGAGTTGTTGTACGGTGTCCACGTACGGTTTTGTCTCTCTCCTCCTCCTCCCTTTTATCACCGTCTCTTTTCCCCTTCGATTTCTTCACAGTTTCCTTGCGCCTCCTTTCTTCTTTCGCCGCTTATCCCCTCCTTTGTTGGCAGGCGACAGCTGCTGTACTTCGTAGCACGTTCGAAATAGAAGAAAGGAAAAGGGAAAGCAAAGGTTGAGATGCTCGTTTCCCTCTCTTCCCGGATGAACATTAACGAAGAATCATCGATTCGAAGGATTAATTAATCTTGAATAATTACAAGAAAAACAAGAAAATTTTTCCAACCTTTTATTGGCCGAATATTCGACTCGACAATTTTTCAATTCAGCCTTTCAACTCGTTCAGAGTTCCATAACACGCGCCATGTTTTAAGTGACGATTAAAAGAAAGAATATAAGAATATAAGAACAAAAAGAGTATTTCTTCGATCTTGATTATCCCAGCTTGGAAACAACAAGTTTGGTCTAATAATTATATATTATAAAGAGAGTTACGTTTACATTATTATTGTCTGTCTCTCAGTTCCTTCAGGTTTTTCAGACCCTCTCTCGATCCTAGTAATACACGAATAATATTCTCGATTATTCCCAACACCCTGTACATCCCCCCTCCCCGTACGTATCTCTGCCCTCTCAATTTTCCTTTCTCTCCTCCGCGTCGCTTTCTTTCCTTGTCGCCATTTTTATTTCTCCCTTCCCCCATTTTCCTCTACACAGACACACATATATATATATCCGTCCCTCCTCGTCCAACGAACGAGCACACTCTGTATTCCGTCCCCTGCGTTTCTCTCTAATCATTCAGGCCACCCTGTGTTGTTCGCTCCCTTTGTTCCTCTCGTTCCACCCTGAAACTGGTCGAATGAGGACGAGCCACGAGCGAGAGAGGGAATATTGTTTACGAGATGAGGAAGCAGGTATGTGTGTGTATACGTGTGCTTGTGTGAAGAAACGTCGAAAATAAATAAAGGGAAAATGGGATTTTTCCGAATTCTTCTCGCATTGTTTTCGCGTGAAATGATGATTGTTGCGCGAATGGCGTAATTTTATTTCACTTATTTATTCTCACAACAGCGATTATAATATTTGTAACAGCAAAATTCTCGCGTTTTGAGATTAAGATTTTAATTTTTGTTGCGATTACTTGGGGATGGATTGGACGAGGGACGATAAATTGTTGTGTATCGATATTTATTCGATTCCTATTCGACAGGAGTAATTAACTTTTTGGTGTCGTCTGCTTTTTTTTTTTTTTTTTTAAAGTTCATCACATCGTGCTAATGGAAAAGTTATACGATAGAATTTTTCCACCGTTTATTATCTCCGTATTTTTTGATTAAACAAATTCATCTCGCCAATTAAATGGAAAAACTTGGCTCGACGGTGAAATAAACGGATGTGCATCGAAAATAATATGAAAAAGAAAAGAGAGATCGGAATATTTCTGGCCATTTGCTAATTTCGTATTTCGTTTTCCCCGTAAATTCTCATTTGTTAGTTTTCTTTAATAAGCTTCTCGAATCAAGCTTCACCAACTTTCTCCATTTATTTTGACCCCTGGTACGGTTCGAACGATTCGATTTAACGAGGTTCAGCGTGGGTGGATGTGGCTAGATTTAGGTTAGATTAAGCTTTCTTTCTTCTTCTTCCCTCTCTCTTTCTCCACCAATATTTTGACGAGCACGAAAGAAACTGGAAAAGATTAAACGCGAGAAAAGAGACGATAGCTTGCAAATCTAAAATCTACACGATCCAAAATATTCAATATGAATATAGATTGAATTTAAAGAGAAGAGAAAAGGAAATAATATTTCTTGCTTGGAAAAGAAAATTATCTTAATTTTTTTTTTCCTTTGGACGTTCGATTCGCGAGAAAAAAGACGATATCGTGCGAATCTAAAATCTACACGATCCAAAATATTCAATACGAGCAAAAATCTAATTTAAAGAGAAGAGAAAAGGGAATAATATTTCTTGCTTGGAAAAGAAAATTATCTTAATTTTTTTTTTCCTTTGGACGTTCGATTCGCGAGAAAAAAGACGATATCGTGCAAATCTAAAATCTACACGATCCAAAATATTCAATATTTCAATATTCGAGTATAGATTGAATTTAAAGAGAAGAGAAAAGGGAATAATATTTCTTGCTTGAGAAAGAAAATTATCTTAATTTTTTTTTCCTTTGGACGTTCGATTCGCGAGAAAAAAGACGATATCGTGCAAATCTAAAATCTACACGATCCAAAATATTCAATACGAGCAAAGATTGAATTTAAAGAGAAGAGAAAAGGGAATAATATTTCTTGCTTGAGAAAGAAAATTATCTTAATTTTTTTTCCTTTCGGACGTTCGATTCGCGAGAAAAAAGACGATATCGTGCAAATCTAAAATCTACACGATCCAAAATATTCAATACGAGCAAAGATTGAATTTAAAGAGAAGAGAAAAGGGAATAATATTTCTTGCTTGGAAAAGAAAATTATCTTAATTTTTTTTCCTTTGGACGTTCGATTCGCGAGAAAACGAAGCGAAAATTATGAGCCATTCCAAATTTGCTCCAGTTTGTTTAACAGAATATCGGTGTGTAACAGTATCCGAACAGGCTGCTGGCCGCCGTGCAAAACGTTTACGTGGCCACAAGGTGCATCGGGTGGAACGGTTTCTCTAACTCGCGCACTCCATTTCCGGTCGGGCAGCGGAGTTTGCGCCAGCTCCTCCTCGCCACCGACTCGTAATTGGGTCATTTTCGATGATACCGGCCCGAATATTCGATTCATCATCGCCTCCTTAGACGATTATCGCTTTAAGAGATTTAAAATAATGAAAGAGCTGCAGGGAAAAAATAATTTTTTTTTTCTTTTTCGCTTCTGTAACTTTTCTGTAATTTTGGTAGAAAAGTTACGCTCGATAAATTCGGTAATTTGAGATTCTCTGCGATTAATGATTCTTTTGGATATTTTTATATAGATCAATCAGTTTGTATATCGATGAAAGATTGTTTATACGGTTTTTTTTCTCGAAATTATCGTTTAAATCGAATGTGAGAAAAGTAAGATTCCTTTTTAAGTAAATGTATATCATTTTTGTCAATCAGTGTTCAATCTTATTTTTATAAAAACTGATGAGTATAAAGTTCTTCTTGCATCCAACGTTATGATTGTAATAATTGTTAACTCTTATTTTTATAAAAATTGGCGAGTGTCACTAAGATTCTTCTTGCATCCAAAGATACGATTATGATAATAATTAATGTTACCATTAAGCTAAAGTTTTCAGATTCGTAATAAGAAAAACAAGTCGAGTTCGACGCTGAACGAGTGAATTATGAAATATGATTCAGAATTATCTTCTTCGATACAGAATTTTCTTGTAGAATAATATTTGAATCGACGCAACAACAAATAATATTCAACATCCAATCGCTTATTGGTTTCATTTTATCGACGAAATTCAAATGGAACAGCTTGGTGACGAGCAAAGTTGATGAAGAGGAAAATAAGTTTCAAGGATAAATAGAATAAATCTAAATAAACTATTGTTACAACCTGTTCAATTATTCATGAATAATAATCCAAACAGTGTGCTATATCAGAGGCACAATGATCAATCCAGGAATGACTTTTCCCAAAGTTCTTCTTTCCAGAGAAGAGGAAGAAGGAAGAAAGCTTTGTTCAAATGATGGAAATAATTTATTATATTATTGAAGTTCGTTCAAATCGTGTGTCCAAACTTAATAAAACGATTGCCCTCTCCTCTGTTCATTGTTTTCCTTTTGTTTCGTTTCCTTTGTTTTTCTCCTTCTTGCACGTGACAAGTGCTATTGTTGAAATAATTTTTATCGCTCGAAGGAAGTGGCACGCGCATTTGTTTGCTTTCTGAACATTCTATTCTGCTCCATTTATCATAATATTTTGAAGAGTGTATGCGAGAGAGAGAAAGAGAGAAAGAGTGAATGAAGAATTGGATCACAAATATGGCTATATTCGGTGAAAAACATGCAAACAAACGTGTGAAAATTCTCGTGAACACCGTTTTTTTATAACAAAGTTGGAAAAACATTGAATTTTGAAAGAGAAACGCATATTGCATCCTTCTTGTTGAATCTATCGATGAATTTAATACGAACTTTTTCATTATACATAACAGTTAGTGTAATATTTATAACTCTAAATTAATTGTACAACTTCGTCGTTGGTTATCGTTTAATTTCTTACACGGATTAAATACATTTTGATTATTCATTTTCTAGAGATTGGAGACTTTGATTAATTCGTCGTGAAATATTCACAGTTTGGAAAACACGGTCAATTAACTTTTATTTCTCTTTCGAGTGATATAACTTTTCATAACCTAAAAATTAAGAAAGAAATAATCAAAAAAAAGAAGAGACATTTTTCAAATTATTACCCGATCGAAAATATTTATACAATTGACTCGATGGATATTTGATTTTGTTTCTTTTTTTTTTTTTGGATGACTCTCAATCAGTGTACTTCGTTCAGATTGATCGATTTCGTTAGTTTCGGCCATTTTGTAACGTTCCTCCATTATAGGAGGATATGGGATAGGATATTGCGAATTACATTTTCTGTCACTGTTTCCAACTTCACGCTTTTCAAATATTCAAATATTATATCAAGATCGTCTCAGAAACGCTTTGATCGAAGACTGCGACTCATTACTGTTCACTCAGTAGGTTCATTAAAGTCCGCCCCAGCCCAGTTTAATCGAGTTTAACCCTGAGTCGGTCAATCTGGCTTTCATTGACTTCCAAAAAACGACCAGTGTTTTCCACCTTGCGTATTATCGATAACCTAATCGTTTGTTTTCAGTTGTAAATTAAATATTACTCTGAAATTATAAATTCTAAATGGTAATAATTGTAGGATTCGATAAGATGAATTAAAGAGAAGGAGAAATAGAATATAATATTTATTCCGAAAATTGGAAGAATTTTAATCCGAGTTGTGAAAAATGTGGGGAAGAGAGAGAGAATGAAACCGTGATAAATTTTTCCCCCCAGCTTATAAAGCAACATTCGACAATAAATTTCTTCTGAATTCCTCACTTCTTCTTCCCATGGTAGGAAATATCACGGGTCGAAGTATTTCCTGTATAAGGCAAAAATATGGGAAGAGTTTTGGAAAAACGTGATATTCCGCAAAGAGGTTGAAAATCGATTAAAACTGAAGAAGAAGAAGAATAAAATCTTTTTGTTGCGTCTATTTCACGCGTTAATAATAATACTTAATAATTTGTAGATCGATCAACCGAGAGATTTATTCAGCCTTTCGTTCACGTTCCATCGATATATATATATATAAAATGTACAAAGAAAAGAATTTCGGGACAGCTCCAGAGAGGTTCGCGCCCCTGTGTAAGTGAAAAATATTGGAAAAATATTCAAGACGCGTGGACCGATGAATGCGAGGACACGATGCTTCTGTAAAATTCTATGCATTCCTAAAAGGGTTCTCCTCTAGCTATAGTGGATGAACACTGGTCTCACTGGCATATACGTTAAGAGGAGCGCGTTACTTTTTATATTATCCTCATACGTTCGTCTGAATATCAAAGTTAAGCTTTGGGGTTAAGCAAATTCCTACTATCTTTTCTTTCTTTTTCTTTCTCTCTCTGAAAAATATCAAATATTGATATATTTCCGAGCGTTCAAGTGTTCATAACCTCAAAAACATAGTAAAGATATGGTAGGATATAATTTTTTTAGATTTTACAGTATAAAATATGAAAGATGAATAAAATCAAGTCAAAGAATATATGAATCAAAATTTTAAGTTAATTATATCAAATATTGATATATTTCCAAGCGTTTAATTCTTGAGTATTCAAAACGTCTTGAAGAGAGAAAGAGAGATAAAATTTAGAAATATTAGAAAGAAATACAAGGGATACAGTAGGATATAATTTACAATACAGAATATGAAAGATGAGTAGAATTAAGTCGAAAAATATTTCTGAATTAAATTTGAAGTTATTTATATCAAATATTGATATATTTCCAAGCGTTCAAGTGTTCATAACCTCAAAAACGTAGTAGAGATACGGTAGGATATAATTTACAATATAAAATATGAAAGATGAATAAAATCAAGTCAAAGAATATATGAATCAAAATTTTAAGTTAATTATATCAAATATTGATATATTTCCGCGTTCATAACCTCAAAACATCTTGAAGAGAAAAAGAGAGATAAAATTTAGAAACATTAGAAAGAAAGACGGGGAATACAGTAGAATATAATTTACAGTACAGAATATGAAAGATGAATAGAATCAAGTTGAAAAATATGCATTTCTGAATCAAAATTTTAAGTTAATTATATCAAATATTGATATATTTCCAAGCGTTCAATTCTCGAGTGTTCATAACCTCAAAACGTCTTGAAGAGAGAAAGAGAGATAAAATTGAGAAACATTAGAAAGAAAGAGATACAATAGAATATAATTTACAATACGAAAGATGATAAGTAGAATCAAGTCGAAGAATATGCGTTTGTGAGTGAAATTTTAAGTTAATTTGAGGAACTTTTGAAGCGATGCCTCTTCGATATTTCGTAATCTCGATAGATCATGCGCTTGGATCAATTTGAACAGCCTTTGCTTTTCTTCGATTTCGACTCGATTTTTTATTCATAAGGAGCCTCTAATCGCCCCATTATCTTCTAATTCACTTAAAGAATCCTTTTTAAATTTTGTTTCCTTTTCAAATATTTTTTTGACTATATTCCATCTTACGCGTTGCATCTAATAATGATAACCTTAACGACTTTTAAATTTTCTTAAATTCACTTAACGGATCCTTCGACTTTCCTTTTAAAAATTTTCTTTTCTTTTCAAATATTTTTTTATCTATTATTCCATCTTTTGCGTTGCATCATCTATTAATGATAACCTTAACGACTTTTAAACTTTCCAAAAAATTATTGATGTCGATAAGGATGAATTTCGATCGAGTGGAAACTAATTTATTCGAAGGGAATACCGACAGTTACGGAAGAAGCTTTTTCACTCTCCATGTTTTTGGTTCCCGGGTTCGAAACGCTTTAATCGGCTTACGGCCAGGGTTTAATAACTTCTACACAAGATATTACGGGCAAAAACCACGGGGCTCGTTCGAACAGAAGGGAAATTTTCCAATCCGTGTAAAATCTGTTTTTCCCTGAGAAAATCGAGCCTCCGATTTCAGAAATCAACAAGTGTTCAAAATTACACGACACTTTTCACATTGTTCTGGAAATATAATGCGAGGAATTTAATTTATAAAGATCTTTAAATCAAATTAAATTAATAATTCATCGAATGATTTCATTGGTACGATTTATAAAAAGGAATTTTTAGAAGTACAAGACGCGTAGGAAATTATACATTCATAGAAGTGCACGGTTTACTATATCGGGCAAGCAAGAAATTATTGATCTATTCCATATACTTATATAACTTGACCTGTTTTTTCTTTTTTTTTTTTTCATTTCCATTTGCGTAGGCTGCATATCTCATTTACCGGATGCATACCATCCCCAGAATATTTTCGCCCATCTCACCCCTTTGAATATATTCGTGAATTCGTGAATTCTATTTCGAACGTTAGATTCGTGTTCCACGTTTTCTCCAAAAATTTGCGAATTTTAATTTAGGTATTGGAAAAAGAAAAAAGAAGAAGAAGAAGTTGATGTCAAGAAGGGTAATTTCGATATTAAAATGGTGTTAAAAATTTGTTTGGAAGAACAAATTAATTAACTTTTAAGTATTGCTTGGAGAGATACGAGGAGTGTAATATATCGTGGACTTGTTCCAATTCTCAGACGAACTGTCAGCAACGTCGATCGATTTCTAAGCTTTTTCGGGCATACTTTGCAAAAAAGACAGAAGAAGAAAAATAATCGCTTCTTCCTTGAAGCAAGGAATCCTTCCATATGCGAGAATAACTCCTCTAACCGGATTACGATATATTCAAATCGTTTCGTCGCTCGTCTGATGCGTGCTAACTAAAAAAACATCGTTGATATTACTATAATATTTAATAGCACTCATCTTTCTTTACCTAAAATATTTAAAATATTTGGATAAACAAGCAGCGAATATTTTAAAAAGTAAATGTTACGAAATATATACAATTTTTCTTACAAATAAATAATAACTTCATACATCGAAAAAAGATTTCAAATCAATGATCAGAAATGTTTTAAACGGATTTGTAACCAATCATTATTATCATCGAATGTATCTTAAAAAAATTTTCTTTCAAATAAATAAGTAACTTCATTTAAAAAAAAGAATCATCAAACTTTCTAAATTTCATATAGATTATATCAAAAAAAATTTTCAAATCAATGATCAGAAATGTTTCAAAGAGACTTGTAACCAATTATAATTATCGAATATTTTAAAAAATAAGTATTACGAAATACGTACAATTTTTCTTCCAATTAAATAATAAGTTTATTTTAAAAAAATCACTAAACTTTTCAGATCTCATGTATATAGGCTATATCAAAAAAGATAATAATAAAAGATAAAAAAAATAATAAAAAAAGATTTCAAATCAATAATGAGAAATGTTTGAAACGGATTTATAACCAATTATTATTATCATCGAATATTTTAAAAAATAAGTATTGCAAAATACGTACAATTTTTCTTCCAATTAAATAATAATTTCATTTTAAAAAAATGAACCAAACTTTCCAAATCTCGTATAAATATATTACATCGAAAAAAGATTTCAAATCAATGATTAGAAATGTTTCAAAGAGACTTACAACCTATCATCGAATATTTTAAAAAATAAGTATTACGAAATACGTACAATTTTTCTTCCAATTAAATAATAAGTTCATTTTAAAAAAATGAACCAAACTTTCCAAGTCTCATATATATAGGTTATATCAAAAAAGATAATAATAAAAGATAAAAAAGATAATAATAAAAAAAATAATAAAAAAAATTTCAAATCAACGATTAGAAATGTTTCAAAGAGACTTACAACCTATCATCGAATATTTTAAAAAATAAATATTACGAAATACGTACAATTTTTCTTCCAATTAAATAATAACTTCATTTAAAAAAAATGAACCAAACTTTCCAGATCTCGTATAAATATATTAAATCGAAAAAAGATTTCAAATCAATGATTAGAAATGTTTCAAAGAGACTTACAAGAAATCATTACTATCATCGAATATTTTAAAAAATAAATATTACGAAATACGTACAATTTTTCTTCCAATTAAATAATAACTTCATTTAAAAAAAAATCACCAAACTTTCCAGATCTCGTATAAATATATTAGATCGAAAAAAGATTTCAAATCAAACCTAACCAATCCGTGTCCTGAAATTGCAGAAGCGGCCTCGGCGGATGTAGCTGGTAGCAAAACGAGCAGCGAGACGGCAGAAGTTTTCGCCGTGGCGAAGTTCCCCTCGGCATCGTCGTCCACGACTCCACCGTCATCCTTGTCGAGCGTGGACGCCAGGATGGTCGCATCCGCCCACAATCTGGACGATCCGACCGCGGGCCACCCGGCGAACGTGAACGGCGACCGGCAGCAGCAGCAACGCGAGGAGAAGCACGGCCACATTTACAGATCGGCGCAGCAGACCGCCCAGGACAAGAGGAGCAGGCTCAGCAACGTGATCAACAATCTTAGAAAGAAGGTCCCCGACTCGAGGAACGGGGACTCGGGCGGGAAGGAGGAGGACGATAGGAACAGCGTGGAGAGAAACCTCGAGACCCTGGAAAAGTACGTGATGACAGTGTTGAACGGTGTGATCAAGGACGAGGAGAATGACAGAGAGGTAAGTAGGAAGAAGGAGGCCGAGAAGAAGAAGGAAGGTGACAAGTTGGCCGATCAGGAAGACGGGGATCCGAAGGGTTTGGCCGCCAAGTTTGAGCCCTCGAAGCCTAACGAGAGCAGGACAGAGACTGCCGTGTTCCTCTTAGAGCAAACAGACAAACCTGACAACCTCAAGGAATTCTCTTTGGAACTTCGTAAAATTGATACGAGAGGCGAGAACTCTTCGAGGGGCGAAGAGTCGGTTTGGAAGGAAAAAAATCAGGAGAAAAATCCCCTGTCCGATGATGCACACGGGAAGGAGAAAGAGCCCTCTAAGATGAAGAGAGGGGAGAACGAGGAGGACAATGTTTGCATAGGTAGCAATAAGTGTTCCCCCTACAAGGAGATAAAGTGCGAGGAGCAGTGTGTCCAAGAGGCGGGGAGGAATGATAGTCAGGAAGAGGAGAGGAGAGAGAGTCGTTCACTGGGAACGATCATTATGGAGAGATTGAGCGAGAATTTGTCGGATGGCAACGTGGAAGGGAGCGTGGTGGTGGATGATGCGAAATATGACCGCGACGAATTGGTTTCTGACAACGTCGAGTTGAGAAACGTGTGCAGAGATTTGTTGAACGATCTGTTGAACGATATCAATCAATTGATCGATGAGAACAGGCAGAATAAAGAGGAGGCGAAGCCGCGGTTGGAAGGCATCGAAGAATCGAAAGATTCGTCCAGGATTCAAGATCTGGCTACGACGAGCCTTCATTGCAGTCTGCCTCTGGATAAAGTGGCCTCAGTGTTGCAGAATTGTCAGACGAGCGAATTGGCTGCTCCTCAATCGCCTTGTTCCTCTTCTTCTTCTTCCTCTTCTTCCTCCTCCTCCTCCTCCTCCTCCTCTTCTTCTTCCCAGGGCTCGAAATCTCCCAGCAAACCATCCTCTCCCACCGTCAGACATCTCTGCCTGTACTGTGATCGAAAGTTCATGTCGATATCCCTGAGGCAACGGCACACCGAGAGAGTTCATCAGCAAGGGGGCGGCAGAAGGTCGGAAAGGAACTCGAGGAAACCGTCGCAGAACTGCCAGTATTGCTCTGATAAATGCGCGGAGAGCTTGGAAGGTCTGTTCCAGCACATGATCGGCACCCACGGAGACAAGTACCACGCTTGTTTGCAGTGCTCTACCAGGTACCTAACCAGGGAGGCTCTAGCAGTTCATATGAACGAGACTCACGGTGTGAATCTCGCGGAGAGGAATCTTCAAATCCAGGTACGATCGAAGTTTTATCACCAATCTGAAGTTTTCGAGGCCAGTTTCCTAATTTTTTTTTTTTTTTGCCTCCAATGGATCAAATTCATCCAAATTTCTTTTCCATACCGTAATAAGTTTCCTTTCCAATTTTTCTAGTCTCTTTCGCAGGAGAAGTTGAAGGAATCCTCTCCCCCCTGCAAGGAGCTAGGCAACCAAAGTCCCCACGACAGGGCAGATCCGTCGAACCACCCCAAAGAGAGAAGAGGCGAGGAAAGTGATCATGAACACCGAGCTGAAACCAGTTTGCTGAAACCAATGCACCCGGTGAAAGACAACTTCAGCAATCCGGGGAGCCCGGAGTTCGACAGTTCCTTTTACAGCAGCGTGAGCTGCAACATCCGGGAGAATCTTCTTCATCATTTGGATGGGAAACTTCAGAGCTCGTCGTCGTCGTCGTCTACTATCGCGTCCAACAGTGTGTCGATAACAGAGGCGAAACCTCAGCAGCAGCAGCAACAATCACAGCAACAACAATCGTATTACGAGCACAACGTTAATCAGATACAATTCCCGATAGATATATCGTTAACAGCCGCGACACCGGTTTACTCGAAGGAATACAGTAGCGAGGAGTACGAGAATAATAGCGAGTACGCCCAAAAGCCTGGTAAGAGTAATAGGTCCCATCCTAGGCGAGTGTCTTTTGAGAAGTACAACTTTCCTAGGAAATACGACGGGAAAGAGCAGTGGACCTGCTCGATAAAAGATCTCAGCAAGTTTGATATATCCACTCAATTGACACTGAGGAAGAAACAACAGTTGCTCAAGGAGCGTATAAGTCTGAACAGATTGCACCAGCTCACCCTTCTTGGACCGTGCGAGATCGTCCAGAATGAACAGAATCACGGCTCTAAAAGTCTCGATGTATCTAACAATTCGGGCATAGCTGTTGCCAACGACCCAGACATCGAACAGACATCCCGTCGCGAACCTCTGAAATCCTCGATCGAGAACAAACACGAATGTTCCGATGTGAAATCGTTTCAGGGTACGGAGTTCACCGTAGAATTTGGCAACTTTCTGAGGTTAAGGAAGTGGGACGAGAAGATGACTATCGAGGCTGCCAAAAATCAGGAAGTCGTTTACGCCGAGTTGACAGGGGAATGGTCGAGGCCGAGGGTCTACATCTGCGGCGCCTGCGCTTCCAAACACGTGAGTGTCTCCGATCCTACAATTGTTGTCTGATCGGTGAACGGAGATCAATTCCATCGGAAAGTATATAATCCGAGTTATAATCCTAAAGAGATTTTCTTAAACTTATTTTGGAATAAATATCGACGACGTTTGACGGCGTTTGACGACGTTTGTCATCGGATACAACTTTCTACTTTGAATTATTCATTCGTTGATTTCCTTTTTTTTTTAATTATTATTACTTTATATGTAATATTAATGTTATATAGTATTATATAAAGAGATTTCCTTAAATTTATTTTGGAATAAATATTTGACAATGTTTGACGATTGCTTTATATCAACAGCTTGGTCGCATTTTTACAATCTTTCGTTCATTGAATGATTTTGATTTACAAGACAAGCATTTTAAAGTAAAATCCATTTAAGATATTTAACCTCATCGAGATGCTTGACATTTATAAGCGATTAATTAATTAACCAGACCTCTTGATTGGTAACTATCGATCGGATTGCAAATTGGTGAAAGGACATCTCTTCGCATTGATTGACAATTAGCTTAACCGTTGAACGATTTGATTACAACTATAATATTCCTATCCTATTTTCAAGTCCATCCAGTAATGTTCGTCGTTGTAATAAATTAATAATTGTCATTGCATCGATCGAAATAATTACGAAAACAATTTTTTTTCACGAAAAACGAGTCGAAGCTAGTAAGATCCCGCGCTAAGATTTTCTTTCACGCATAATTCTCTTTAATATTTTATTTCAATGCAGGTAACCTTGAAAGATATGGAGGACCACAAAGCGATGACTCATCCAAATGTCTGGTGTTCGCATTTCGAGTTCTCCGGTGATCAAAGGGAACTGTATAAACATTTGTTTCTACCAGGAAAGGATATGCCTACAGCAAAAGCAAGAACGGCTATTTTACCAGAAAAGGTGTGCACCAAGTGTTCAAAGAACTGTACGACTTTGCCAGAGTTGCACAGGCACATGTTGGAGTGTGGAGGAGATCAAGCTTGGTTATTAGGACTGTTCGGCAATGGAAAGAAAAAGTGCAAGTGGAGACCGTTTGGAAGTCGTAGTAGAAGACGAAGGCAGCGTGGCATGAAGAGAAACATTCAAAATTCTCAAACTCCAAGGGTGAATACTCCTAAAGAAAAGCAACCCACGGGACCGAGAGTTAGACCCAGTGATAGTGAGTGATTCTTTCTGCAATTTTTTGGGGGGGGAGTATATATATATTCTAAAATATTTTTTATAAAAATATTTACCTTCAATTCAGAATTAATAGCGTTAATTTTTAATGGGCAATGTTATTAATTTTATTACATGGAAAAATTCAGGGAGAAACTAAGAGAGATTCTACTTCAATTTTAACTATGCTTTTTTATTAAAACTTGTTTTATAACAAAAAGGTATAGCATATGCAGGAGCTAATAAAAAACGAACATAAATAACAACACAAAGAGAATTTGTTAATCACGCCAGAAAAGCGTTTAATTACTACACTAATTCGAGCTTTGTTTCGTTTAATTGAAATTTACTTCCGGTGTTTTCTTTTTGCTATGCAATAAACCATCACGAGACGTTATTATAACTCGAAACTTATTAAATATTAACATAACTATTAATATTATCATACTTGTATCAATTATATTTTGTTTGTATTCTCACGTTCAAACGGTGCATTAAAAACATGATAGCTCTTCTATAAATAAATATTAAATGAATATTTAATAAATTGTTGAAGCAGTTTCTCTGATATATCCTTTTGTGCATATATGAATAATACAAATTTTTGTATCAATAGCTTGTCTGTTTTCATTCACAGGGGAAAGCATACAAAAGATGTTGGCCAACTTACCTCCCAAAAGGGCTACCAGAAAGGTGTTGCAAGACAATACATTGAAAACACAGGGTAGACTACGCACTGTAAGTATCGAATATCATTTAAACAATTTAATTAGCTTTACCCTAGATTGCCAGTTTTAGTGTATTTGTGTTTCAATGTGAAATAACACCGAAATTTTCATCCAAGTGCTACATCGATACTAAACAGAATTAACTAACATATAATAAACAACGAAATGATATAACATATACAAAAAAAAATTTTTCGTTAAAACATAAGAAATTTTATTAATTCTATTAAAAAGAAATTCTAAGATACTAAGATTTAATTATAAAAGAATATTATTTAACTACATGAAATACCACTGAAAAATATTCTATTTTGTCCGCAACTATTAATTTTAACTTGTACCATATATTTCTATCATTCAAAAAATTTCCAACTACAAGTATACATCTGTTAACGCCAAGAATATAAAAACGAGTGTATATAATAATGTCAAGAATATAAAAAACAGTATTCACCGATTTAGAAAACTATTATTATGCGGAGAGATTTTTTAAGAGCCAGAAAGAAATTTATAAAAATACTACCAGATATATATATATATATATACACTCAATGCCAACGAATGAAACGCATCATGACCTAAAACGTGCGCGACATTTGGCGGTTGATTGAAATTAGACGAACGAGCAACTCGCAAACAGCTTCGGTTAGTGAATGACCTGGATCCTCTAGCTATGTACGAAAAAGATGAAACTCGATAATGACGAGGCAATAACAGAGACCGGCTCCGGCTGGACGACACAGATATAAGTGGAGTATTGATTATACAACACAGCTGTCCGCACGTGCACATATCTCCAATACTCTTAGAGCACTTAGAGTGGATCACGCGCGTAGAAAGGATATGTAATCACGGTGCATATAAGACAGTTTTTACTCCGATTCCAATCGATTCGTGGAAAATTAGAAAATCTTTCGAATCGATCTTTTCATCCGAAGATGAACATTTCAAATTTATTAGCTCCTTTTACCTTTAGGCTTAAGACGTTATTAAGACGTGATATATAAGACGCTTTTTTAAATACCATTCGAATGTTTGAATTGTCCTGCTCGAATCGAAAAATCAGGAAATTTATCTCGTAAGAATATTTTTGAAAATAATTTTTACCTTCGAATGTAAAAAAAAAAAACAATCCCGTATTACATTGCTCAATAATATACATAAACTCGAAGTTACAAATTTTTTTACGAGCGATATAAATCATGTGACAAGATTATTAAAAAGAAAGAATCAGAATCAGAATAAAATTACGCACAGATACTTCTTATATAATACTAAACACCAGAGTTACCAGAGAGGTTATAATTATCGCCTCTAGGTAACTCTCCAGTTTCCACCGAAAACTTCCATATACACACACACATACACACACAAAGGTTTTACCTGTCTGTACAGGCGCAAAGCGGGAGAACGAGGCCGCGAATGGTCGGCGATAATTCGACCGCATCCCGCATGTCCCGGAACAAGGCCGTCCTCAGGAACAAACTGCTGAAGAATGCCAAGTCGATCCAGCGGAACCGTTGCCGGATCGACAACATATCGGCGGTGATCGAGAGCGTGGTGAGAAATTACGCGCCTCACGAGGAGAGGAGATCGAGCGACAAGATGGTGGAGGATCTGGGGGGCGAGGAGGGGATGGAGAAGAAAGAGACCAAAGAGAAGGATTCCATCGCGTTGGATTCGCCGTGCGGCAACGTTCATTGCGCCGCTTCGGACGAAACAAGGGGCGGCAGGGGTGCCAAGGTGGCGACGAGGGGTGGGCCGAGGGTGTTGGGGAAGAGGAGGAACGTGAGGACGAAGGAGATGCACGGCATCGCGAAAGCTGGCCTGGATCAAGCCAAGAGAAACGCTTTGAAGGCAAAGTCGTCCAGAGCCGCCTCCTCGAGGAACCTCGCGGGAGAGCCGGTTTTCGAGGCCTCGAGACCGGCGTCGAAAGGCAAATTCTCTTCCAACGGGGTGGAGAACGAGATAGCGGAGTTGGCCGACGCGAGCGAGCTCGATCCAGCCGAGAAATCGAAATCCCCCAGCCCATCGATCAGAGGAAAACCCTCTTCCTCCTCCTCCTCCTCCTCTTCCTCCTCCTCTTCCTCCTCCTCCTCCTCCAACATTCAGACGACGCCTAAAAGGAAACGGGCGGTGGATCCTGTCGCCTCGTTGAACGCCTCCATCAAAGCCAAGTCCCAACTGAGGACGCAGGACGGGAAATTCGCGAGGAACCCGAACAAGGAGTTCTTGTCGCCCGGAGTTCACAAGCCCCCCGTCGAGATGAGGTGTCGGTTAACGGGGAAGGTGAGGGGCGGCGAGGCAGGGGGAGGGCAGGAATCGTCGGTCACGAGGTCGAGATTGAGGGAGGTGTTCAAGAGCAGCAAGGATAACAACGAACAACAGGTGGCGGCGCCGAAAAGGATCACGAGGCTCTCCTCGGACAGCGACAAGATGCCCACGCTGGAGCCCGCCGTCCTCCTCCAAGCGTCCAACGAGGAGTACTTGGAAACGTCCTCGGCCAACGACCTGCCGATCCTTTCCCCGGCCACTTCCTGCCAGGAAAAAGTGAGTTTGCCGCGTGGCAAAGGCGCGGTTGTTGGGAAGAGCTGGAGCTTGGAGCAGGAAAAGGGAGGAGGGAAAGGGTCGGAGGAAGTGGAGGAGGTGGAGGAGGGAAGAGGGTGCGAGGCGCAAGAGTCGGATCAAAAATCGGGTAAAGGGAGGAAGGCGAGAAATTTGGATGCTTGGAAGGAGAAGTTGAAGAGGAAAAGCGCACCGGGCAGGATGATGGTGGAGGAGAGGAGAGGCGAGAAGAAGAGTGGGAGGAAGGAGGAGGGGAAGCTGGAAACGAGAAGCAAGGCGAAATCGGAGAAATTGTTCGTGGTCGACGACAGCCCGTTCAAGATTCAGAGCGTCCCTTTCGAGGTGAAGAAGTTGATAGGCTCGGACAGCAAGGAGGATTTGTTGACGAAGTTGGCGTTGACTTCGAGGATCGCCACTTCGAAGCGTTGCCTCAGGCAGCCCGTGAAGTTCAAATTCGAACAGGAGAAAGGTAAATTTCGCAGGGATTTGGATGCGGAAAGGGCACAGCTCGATTCGGGGTCCGTCTCGGACGCTTCCACGAAGAAGGAGAAGTTGGACGCTAGGAGAAAGTCGTTGAGGAAAACGGATAAGAAGGCGATCGGGTCGAAGGATGACAAGGCGTTGGAGGAGGTCGAGAACAGGATGAGAGACGCGGCGAACGAGGTGAAAACGGCGGTCAGGGGACGAAGGAGCAGCAGTCTGTCGAATGACAACGGCAAATCGTTGCCGAGTTCCTATCAAGCGTCCGACGGCCAAAACAAGCCCGAATTCGAAACTGTGGTTCAATGCGCGGACAAGAGACAAACTAGGGGCTCGTTGTTGAATTCAGCCGAGGGAGAAATTCAAAACGAGCTCGTAGACTCGAAGAAGAATAGTTTTGGAAAGAGACGGGGCAGAATTAAATCTAGCAACGTAGAGATGATCGATAAAAGGGGCAGCATCGAGGCATCTCGGGCAAAGAACGTGGAAGCTGACAAGAGTAATTCAATCGAGGTTATCGATAAAGTTAATTCTATGGAGCAGAACGAGATAAACTCTGATTGTAAGAAAGATATGGGGAGCGAGGAAATCAAAGTTGCGAAAAGTAAGGAAGAGGGGAGTGAAAAGTGTTGTTGCGAGAAAGAATCTAATTTTTCAGGAAACGGTGAAACGATCAAGGCGAGTGAGAATTTAAATCTACAATTGGAAACGAGTAATTCGATGGACAGCGGCAAGGAGAACACGTTGGAGAAACCTGCACCCGTTCAAAAATTGAAAGTTGGCAGGCCCAGAAAATCGTGGGGAGTTAAGAAAGAGAGAGCTTCGAAAAGATCTTTGAATAACGTGATCGGCATTCTTACAGAAGGTATGAACATCCCCGTAGAGACCCAGCAGAATGTTTTAAACGCGCAGACAACTGTGGACAACGTGGAATCTCACGAATCTTTTCAAAGCAACGTCCAACAATCGAGCAATGACACGGTTAAGTCGCAAAATTTGGATAAAAATATTAAATCCTCTGCGAAAAACGCAGAGCCGATGAATAATCTCGACCAATTAATCGAGAGTGCATGTTCCGTTCAGAAAGTTCCCGCGGAAAATTCGAAGCAGAATCCTGAACTTGTTGCAGAAACTTCCATCGAGGATTTAAACTTGGTCAAATCAATGGAGAGTGATGAAAAGGTGGAATCGTTCGCCAAAGATGCGACAGGGGAACAGTGCCCGACTAACGATATCATTTTGGATTTGTCGAGAAGGAAGCAGAAAGGTAAAGGATCGTTCTTAGAGAAAATAGTTTCGAAGATAGCTAAACAGAAAGATGCTTTGCTGGAAGGTGAAGTTGGCTCTCTATTGGACACTGCTGCTGATGAACTCACCAGTATATTGGAGGAAGTTGGGCCTGCTTTCTCAGAGGTCGGTGTCGAGAATTCAGCCGAATCGAAGATTAAAAATAAAACCGAGAATTGTCAAGATAACAAGCAAGAAACTATCGAACAATCGACTAATGACGATTGCCGGGATATTTTAGCGCCTACTGTTTCTGATAAGGGTTTGGAAAATAAGGATTCTGCCGTTAAGACTGAACAAGAGAGGATAAACTCGATGGAGGAGGAACGGGTTAAGAAATTAGAGAACGACATTTGCGACGCGAAGGACGCAGAGGATAGATTCACGAGTACTTGCGAGAAGCAAGAAATTGTAAAACGGATCGAAACGGAATTGCAAAAGGAAAAACAAGACGCGAAAAACGAGACGTGTTCGAACGAGAGAACGATTCGCCCTAACGAGTCTGTCGTTCGTTCCGATGAGAGTGAAACTCGATTGGCTGAGAACGGTTTAGATTCTCGACAAGTGGAAAATTCGGCGGAGAATCTGTCGAAGCAGGAAGAAGAATCGATGAACGAAGAGATAAAGATGAAAAGGAAGTCGAAAAAGAGGGGATTGGAAAGGAAATCGCCAAAGAAGAACAAAAGAAAGTCCATTGAATCGGCGAGTAACGATACCGAGGAGAATTTAATTTCTGAGAATTTGCATTCGACCAATGACGCGACGCGATCGATCGAAAAATCAAAGCAAGTGCCTTCTACCAAAGAAAACATTAGAAATGATTTGTCTACCGAAATTAACGAAAATAGAATAGGACGTTACACGAAGGAAATTGTAAATGACGTGTCCGAAACAACGGACTCGATGGACAAAAAGGATGTTGACGATACGAAAATGCTTGAAAACTTTTGTGAAAGTAATAATAAGAATCCCGAAGACAATTTAGAAGACCGCGTAGCGATAATAAATAAACGAGATTCCGTTAAGGTTGCCACGAAAAATGAAGACAAGGGATCACACGTGGAGACGTTGGATCAATACTCGAAAGTGGAATCGCCAACAAGAAGATCTTCCAAGAAACCTCATCAGGATGAAAAAATAAATGAATCTATCGATGGAAAAACGGAATTGGAATCGATCGATCCCTCTCCTCCCGTAGAGGAAACATCGTGTGAGAATGCGAGAGGATCAAAGAGAAGGTCTTTCAGAACAAAATCCATGATTCAATCGCGAAATGAGGAGAGAATCGAAACTGAAACTGAAACTGAAACTGAAACTCTAACTGTTAGCGACGTTGCATCCGTAGAAAATCCTGAAGTGCCTTCGGAAGAGCCGTCTAAAAATCTTGAGATCACGAGAAACGAAGCTTCTCCAAGTATCCAAACAACGTTTCCAAGTACCCTGGAACAAGCACCAATAACTAATCAAGATACCTCGGGGAAAGATGAGAGGATTCGCGAGAAAGAAGACATGGTACAAAATCGATCGATCGTCGTGGAAGATGCCGAAGAAAAAAGGATCGCCGAGGTTCCAATCGTTAAAGTGCCAAAGAAGCGTGGAAGGAAAAAGAAGTGTTTGACGATTGACAAGTCGCAAGAGAACACCGACTCGAAGGTGGAATCATTCGAATCGGCGAGTCAACTTCCTCCAAGAAGATCTTTGAGAACGAACAGAATGTTGTTGGTCGAGGAGGGCGAGGATCGGAGCAAGAATTCCAACAACGATCTACAAATGGCTGATCTGCATGTTCCCGGCCAGAGTCTAGAAACGTTCAAAATCCCAGAGGTGACGGAAGTGTTGCAACACACGAAGAAAAGAACGTACAAAAGGAAATCGACCGTTGACGAGAACCAGTCGGATAATCAGAATAATATCAACCAGTCTGAAGCGCAGGTCGAAACCACTTGCGAATCCCAAGACGCGAGTAAAACGGCGGGGAAGGAGGAAGAGTCAGAGTCGTCCCTCGAAGATAGAAAACTTCCCTCGAAGGCCTCCATCTCGGAGCAATCCGATTTGGAGAAATCGGACAGCTGGACAGCTGGGCCGCCCGTTGATCCGATTCAGACAGGTAGAACCAGGTCCAGGAAGAGGAAACAATTATCCTTGGAGGACTCGTTGGAGCAGCAATCGAGTCAGCAAGCCGAGAGCACGGATAATTTGTCAGAGACGTCTTGCACGAGCGAGCTCGGTTATTTCAGAAGGAAGCGTTTCTCGAAGAAGAGGAAGGAGTTGCGTGAGCGTGAAGACGTGCAGACCGACACCTCCATCACGGACTCGGAATCGGAAAGGAACACGGACAGGAGGCAGAGTTTGAAGAGGAGAGCCAAGAAGAACATATCCTTTTTCACCGAGTTCTACTTGATGGACGATTTCGACATTCCAATGGATATTCAGGATTGCGTAGGAACGCAAGAAAGGGAGGACGCAGAGGAGAGGAAGAAGAATAACGATCGACAATTGTCGGAATCTAAATCGTCCGGGGATTGCGTGGAGAATAAGTCAGAATCGGCGGGGGAAATTGGCTCGAACGAAATCGTGGAAGACGAGAAGTCGGAAGACGAAGTTGCGAAGGAAGGGAACGTGGAGTCGACGGAAGATTCGGATAGGTTGGTCGTTGAGGATGAAGAGGACGAGGAGGAGGAGGAGGAGGAGGAGGAGGAAGAGGAGGAGGAGGACGAAGAGGAGGACGAAGCGAAGGATGGGGAGAGAACGGAAGAGGACGAGAGGATGAACAGTGTTTGCCGGATGGAGGATGATTTCCAGACACCAAAGAAGAGGGGGGCGGGTAATTACGTGGTGGTACACAAGAAGACAGGTGAAATACTGATCGTGGAGAAGAGGAAGAAGTTGACGAAGGAGGCTGCCAAGTTCTTCTGCAACGTTTGCACAACTAGTTTCACAAGGAAAAGTTCTCTGAAGAAGCACAACCAGTCCCAATCGCATCTGCTGCAAACGTCTAAATCGAAAAAGGACAAAACGTCCGTGGAGAGTGGCGAAAACGTAGAGGATCCTTGCAGTACTAGTCACAACGATACTTCCAGCGATGAAAATAGAAGCGTGACGGACGAATCTTTGATAAATATTTCTTCAAAGAAGGATGATCATAAAGGGGTTGATGCTACAAAGTCTTCCATCGTTGACCGGATGGAATTGGATCATAGCCAAGAGAATTCTTGCTTCGCCGCTCCCTTGGAACAGGATTCCTTGATCACCTCTCAACCCCATCATCAACACATACTCGAAGATGAACTTTTGGACGAGGAGATCTGTAAGATTACCGAGAACATGAGTCACGACGAGTATGTCATCATGGATCAAATCAGCCCCGAACCGGAATCCACGTCAACGCCTGTAAAGATGGAAGCCAAGAACGTGGAGGAAATTGATAAGAAGAGGAAGCACGAGAAGAAGAAGGAGAAGGCGAAGAAAAGAAGTTCGATCGATGGAGAGATCGTTTTAGATAGCCCTGTATTAGAGAATCCCAAGGAAAACTCAGAGACTGTAGTACCGGATGCAAATACGTCCATGAAAGTTGTAAATTCCTCGCATTTTGACGCGACAGAATCATCCGACGTGGGCGGTGCAAATATATTGGAAAATTCGCTTAAGAATTCTGTTGCGAACAACATGGAATTGGTAGGAGGCAATGTTTCAAGGATGGAAAAGAACGATGATTTTCAAGAACGGTGTTTAGATTGTGTTGGGAAATTGGAAGAGAGCCAGGATGTGGACATGGGAATAGGGGAGGCGGCGTTGAATAGAGGAGAAATGGCGAATGAAATAGCGAACGATGTATATACGATTATAAATTATAAATTAGATACCAACGATAAGACTGAGAATTTTTCAAATGTTAGGTTAGATGATAGAGACGATACGGAAAAGGATCAGCCGTGTGAGCGTGTAAGTTTAAAGTTGACCATAAATAAACGAAGTATAGAAGCTTGTAAAGAGATCGATTCTGAAAGTAGCAACAGCTTCAAGTCGAATTACTTGAACACGTTTAATACCGATCTCGACGACGTTGTTAACTGCAATTCGAAGGAAAATTATGAAAATAACATCCGCAACGTGTTGGGGCCGACCAACGAATCCGATAATTCCAAAATTCAAATTGGTGAATTTGATCGAGACTCGAGCTTGTCAAAAAATATGGACGATGGAAACAAGAATTTGGAGGCTAATTCCGAGTTGGACGTTTCTAGGAACGGTTTCGAGGAAGAAAGCGCGACGATGAATCGTGAATCGTCGGAGAGTCGGCGATCGTCTCTGAGAGACGATAAGCAAAACGAATCCGAGAAAACGGCAAGGCACGTGAAATCGAAGAAAGGTAGACCCAGGAAACACGCGCAGGAGATGGAAAACGGGTCGAAAACGGAATCTAAATCCACGAAAGCCTCCGCCAAATCTAAAATTAATCAAAATAAATTCGACGATAATGTCGCCAAAATCTCACAAATCGCAAATGATGAAAACCCTGTCGAATCTTCGAAAACTTTCGACGACGATGAAAGGTTGAGGTCAACAACTTCGACATCTTCATCGAAATCGCGGCTGGAGACTAATTCTACGGAGGATAACCTTAACGTATTAAAGAACGACAAATATCAACCTGATGATGGATCAGGAATTGCGGAGGTGGCGAAAATCGAGTCGTCTAAGGCTGAATCATTGGGTGAAGAAACTACTTGCCGGCAAAGGAGGATAACGGAGGAAGAGAAACTTTCTTCCGAAGAGAAGAAGATCGAGGACAATCGAGTCGAATCTTTCCGTTCCGTGGATGACGAGGACGACGACGACGACGACGACGACGAAGCTTCGTCTTCGTCTTCGTCGAGCCTTGCCGATAAACCGTTGTCGCAAGTCTTACTGGAAAGAGAAGAGAAATTAGAAATGTACAAAAGACGGATGAACGAACAGGGATCTCTCCGCGTAAACATTCCGCAACATTCTGAAACGAGATCGAAAGAGAGATCGCAAGTGGAGGATATTGATAGCCGTAAAACGAACGAACGTGATGATAATTCATTGGATACGGACGAGTTAAACGATAATCGAAAGCGTGATGGTAAAAAGAGATCGGCGAATAACGACGAGTTCCTCCGGATCGCGTCGGACGAGGAAGCTGAAAGAACGTTGAAAGATTCCGATAAGGATTCGAAAAGTTCGTCAGAATCGGAAAACGAAGAAGGGATTTCGTCGATGGAAAACGATAAAGAAGTTTACGAAGGGAAAATGATGAGCATCGATCATGAAAATTCGAGCAAAAAGGTGTCGAGGAGTCACAGATATTCCAACAATCACAACAAAGGATCGAGAGGGAGGAGGTCTCGCGTGAGGAGTAAGATCAATGATCTTAATAGCGAAAGTGACGAGAGCGAGGTTGAGGATAAAATCGAGTCGCAGAACAAGAGCAAAATAGTGAAGAGCGTGTTTGGCAGAGTGTTTGGCAGCGGTGAAAAGCCAGACAAAGTGAAGGAAGTGTTGAACGATTGGGTGTCCAAGTCGGAGGATGATTCGGATCTCTCGAGGACCGGTTTTAGATTCTCCGCTTCTAACGAAGCGAAAACCAAAGAGTCCTCCTCCAGCGACAAAAAGAGGCACACATCGTTTACCCCTTCTAGTCCCAACAAGCGTTCTGGGAAGAAGTTGAAAAAAAGTTCTTCCTCGGCGGAGAGAGGCAAAGATACAAGTCTGATACTGGAAGAAGAAGAGGAGGAGGAAGAGGAAGAGGAGGAGGAAGAAGAAGAAGATCAAATGGAGCATCGTTCTTCTAGAAAATATTCGAAATCGAAGAACAACTCCAGTAACAAGAGGAAGCACGATGTGGACTATTTCTTGTCTTTACCATCTACCAAATGCAGGCAAAGTAAGAAGAGGGCTGAAGAATTAATTTCAAGAACTTTCGAGGACGATTACCTGGACGCCAATTTGATTGGTACAAAATCGTTGAAATACAAGGAATCGAATTATGGATTGAGGAATCAAGGCAAGCCTGACCTGATGATCAAGGACAGTGGCTACGGATCCTTCAACTATAATGAGGATTCCTCCAAAATGGTTGCTTTGGAAGAGTCCGTAGAAGACGATCAGAAGGCCAAAAGAAGGAAATTATCATGTTCCAGGAAGAGTAAAGGCAAGAGTGAAGAGGAAGCTTGGAGGGATTTGACGAATGATAGGAGAAGCTTGGAGAACACCAAGGATTTGATAGACAAGGAAGACAATTTCGTCAAGGATTTCCCTGGAGCAGAACCTTTGACTGGAAGTAGACTATCAGTTGACCTAGATTCTTCTCGTAGTTGTAGCAGTCTGGCGCCCAGTAGCGTGAGGAATAGATCCCCGAGTATGGACAGAAACTCTCAAACCACTAGAAACTCTGATATGAACGATGAAGAAGATGAGAATATCGCTCACAGACGAATATCTCCTTTCTTCGTCTGCGGGACACCCAGAAGTTCCGTGGAGAGTAGCTCGAATAGTGAAAATGAAGAACAAGATGAGACGTTAATCGTTAACCAGGCTGCAACTAGAAAGAGAAGTTCAAGCGAGTTTTCTAGCGAGAAGATTGTGATCAGATCGCCCTCTTCGATCCACAAGAGTGAGGTCGTCACTATAGCACCCACCGACGCCATAGAAGATAACGCTTTGGATGTTCCACAAGAGATAGAGGTGGCGAAGCCTAGACAGGGCAAGGTATTGAATTTTGACGAGGAACTGTTTGTCGAGTGTTGCTCTAGATTGAAAGCCACCACTGAAAACGAACTTAGAGGCGCTAAGAAGATCAAGCTTGATCATAATGAAGGTTATCATAAGAAGGATGATCAGCATCAAGGATTCAGAGGACCTAAGGATAGATGGAGGGATGTAGAGAGTCAGAACAGCTTGGGAAGTCTATTGGAATCGGTAAATCAGGTGAGTATTTGATCTGAGAATGATTTAATTTTTGCATGATTGTTAGAATATTTGTTTCAAAATTTATAACAGGATATATTAAAATGTATATATGAAAAACTTATTTTGATACAAAGCATATTAAATAAATTATAAAAATGTGTTTATAAATTAACAGACTTCTGTTTTAATATTATATTTCCTTTTCTTGTATTATATATATAATTTTTTACACATTTTTGCGTGATTCTCTTCACATTTTTTTTTTTTTCTCAGTAATCAGTAATGTTAATCAAAAATGAAGTTAATTGTGTATCTATCAATCAGCAAATATTTAAAAGATTAATTTAATAAATTAATAAAATATTTCAAAACCAAATTTGAAATAGCTCGGTAAGTTAACTGCATATTTTTCAATATTTAAATATATAATTTTTATTCTTCGAATTGCAAAACTCTTTTAATGTATCACATCACAACAATTCTACACTTTGCATGCAAAACATTTTTTCTTTTTTCAAATTATTTGCTATTTCGCTTAACTATCTCATAATACATGTTATATGTTCTAGCTAAAACTTTCACATCTGCAATTTTCATTTTTTTTTATAGATACTTATAGAATTTTTAACTGTAAGGGTGTTTCTTAAAAATATATATAATAATAATAAATTCAATAAAAGAGTAAAAATACAAACTTTTCTAATTATTTTTTCCTTTAAATTCGAAAAACAAAATCATATAATTAATAAATAATACATTAATTTATACACACTATCAATCAATTGAATATTGGATATCTTTTTTTTTTTCTTTAGCCTTATATTTTACGTTACATTTGATTAAACAATGATTCAATTATTCCAGAAATAAAGTTTCAATAATAAAATGAATTACACCCTTACATAGAATTCCAAGAAAGAGAATATTCTATACATTATTGTGGTAATGTTTGCAGGACCTATGAACCAGCTTTATACAGACAATGTCTCTCAGTATGCATGCAAAAGGTAGTTCTCTCATTCCTTTGATATTTCTTAGTGTGTACGGTAGTCATCCCCTCAAAAACTGTCTTTTAATGTCTAAAAATGTATTAAAAAAAAAAAATGCAAGTAAATAACTAGCATTACTAAATGATTCTTTTCACTCTGCAAATCTTTATTTTCTCTTCTCAAATGCTTCACGTCTCTTACAAAACTATACTATCTTATGAAAAACAAAATAATAAACCTTTAATTTTTCTTTAATACAAAAATAAAAAGATTCTGCTATTATTAACACAATCCATTTATGTAGTATAGATTATATATGCACAAGAACATAAAATTTCTTACTCATCTAAAAAAAAATCACATTTAAAAAAAGGCTTTTTTCTTACCTTAGGTATAAATAAAATTTAATGTTACTGATCAACAGTTTCTACCCTGTGAAACTATTTTAAACTATTGTAGATACTCGCATTCTGCTTGCTGTAAAGTGGTCCATTTCATAATCCGAAATAGCATCTTTATTATTGCTCTAGATGACCATTGTTCTAGATAATGCCACCAAAAATATTTTTGATTTTGGTTGCCCCCAATTCGATTTGCATTGCTCTCGAATGGTCCTCGAATGGCACTTTGCAGAAAGCAAAAAAATTATTATTATTATTATGGATACGAAAAGAGTAACCATCGGAAAATCATCAAATCGTTATTCACTATTCAATCTGATCCATTTCCAGTTACTGGGCGAAGAGATGTACAGCACCAGAGAAAGGGATTATCAAAAGCATGGCAGTAGAAATCTAAGGAGTGAGCATTCCAGCAGATCAGCCAGCCCTGACATGGCCAGAGCAGATAATTTGGGCTACGAAGATAGTCTGGACGTTGCATTCGAGCACAACAACAAGCTCAGAGACAAAATTCAACAGCGCATGAGAGAGAGCGAGAATCTTATAGCCAGCACGTTTGGCCAGAAGAGCAATAACGAATTGATACGAGGTTTTTCCAAGAAGAATGAATTGGATATCACGAAAAATTCGTACTCTAGTCTACAAAATCAAGGACACATCACTGGTTCGAATCTGTCGGATGGAGACTACAATCCTTTGCACAGTAGAGACCCACAAGAGGAGCACAACGATAGAAAAATGAATCTAGAATCTTCAGGGATCAAGGGTAAAATGAACTCTTCATTAGGAGGTTTACTGGACAAGGCATTATCTAACTTGTGGCACAACAATGAAAAACATGATCACAAGTGAGTAATTTTTAATGCTAATAGAAAATGAAGAATTCTATTGTATTATCCTTGAATGATATTTTTGAAAATTGAAAATTGAATACGTTATAATGAATCAAAGTGCCATTATAATGGCATGAAATTTTTAAAATTTTTTTAAATTTGTTATGTTGCAACAATTCCATTTTTTTAAATTGATATTGTTGGCTAAATTTTTACAACAGATTTAAGTCAACCTCACGATCGTTTTACACAAAAAAAGCGATTTCAGAGAATGTTAATCGACGACAAATCGTTTGTTACGTATCAAATCAAGTGTCTCTTACTGTTCTATCTCTTCCAAAAAAAAAAAAACTGCAATTCATACAGTATATCGAATATCAAAATTTTTTATTTTCACACCTGTTGATTGCACTCTTGAATTGCACTATATAAAATTCTTTGAAAAATTCATTGAAAAATTATTTTAAACGAAACGTTAGCATATTTTACAATTGATTTCTCGAGATTCATAATAGAATCGAAGAAAGTCAAAATATTGTTTCTTTATTTGCAATGGATAGAATAAAATATTAATATTAATATTAATATTTTCATCAAATGCATTATATAATACTATTTTCCTCTTGTAAAATTAATTTTCATTTATCATCAAAAGATTATTTCCTTGCCTTCTTGTCTATTTCGAAGTTATTCCAATTGTCTTTTATTCAATGAATTATTAATATTTTGCAAATATAAAATTCTTTTAATTACAGTGAATATTTAATTGAATTTTCATTTCATTATTTAGTAATACATGGTATACCAAAGAAAATATATTAAAATCCTCATTCATAAGCATAAAATTAGAAATTAAAATTAAATAATATAATTTACCTCAATGGATTAAAATATTATGGCCTATACTTCAAAATAATATACTTTAAAATTTTATGTTCTTCTGTGACACAATTTGCATAAATCTAATTCGTGGAATGTTAAAAAGCATCAAGTCTCTTCAACCAAATATCGAAATAATATTATATCTGTAAATAACAAGACGCTGGTATCTTGTTGAGTGGTTTCCTCTTCGTTATGTATTGATCTGATCCCGTCACTCCACCCACTCACGACAAGGTATCTCCATATAACAGAGGTGGGAATATATATTCTGATGTTCGTTATTTGGCTAAACAATAATTCAAAGTCGATGGAAACTCTTGTTGGAAGAGCATTTCTCTTACCAACTTGGCTCAGCAGCCATTCCCTGGTTTGGAACAGGAAACGTAGAAGAATAAATATGCTTCAGGTGGTTGTAAATCTATTACCATGTAGTGGCTATGTTGATATATGATTCTTATACGTAATAAAGTCAGATTGGATTTAGAAGTAGAATTTCTGCTATTAAAATTTTTATCTATTTTCTTACTTCTTACTTTATAAATATAATATATCCAATTGAAATATTAAAATAATTAATAAAAGTTTGAGGTAAAGAAAATAGAAAAACGTCAAAAATATCATCTTATTGAGGCTGAATTTAAAAATTTAAAAATTTTTGAATTTATTGTAAATTAATTATTTTTTTAATTTATTTTTTTAATTTATGTTCCATAAATGATAGTGATAAAAAAAGATAGAATAGTTAAAAAAAAATATCGAAAAATAATGTAATCTTTAATAAATTACATGCTATCCTATTAATTTTTAATTATTTTCAATTTAATACTCAAAACAAAATTATTCTATCCACAGTGGATCCACGCCAATGAAGGTTTTAGCCGAACTAGCATGTGCTCGCGCCCCAACATCCACAGCTGAGGATCCAGCTTCCAAAGAAGTGATTCAACCTACGAAGATTTCTTTGACCAAGGATTCAATTCTTGAACCAAACCCTATAACCATGTCCAAAGACTTACAGAAGAAATCTAGGAATCCTATCAAAGAACTTTTCGAGAGGAAAAAAGAAATGAACGAGAGGAAACAACAAGAGAAGTCAAAAACAGATGCAGCTCTTCGAGAAATAAATATACACAAACAACGCAAAGCCAAAAAGACAAAGAAACATCAGGATTTTCCTTTGATCCGCCGTAATGAACACGGAGGTCTGGTTGAAAGGAAAAAACGTCGTGATGGATTTGAGAAAAAAGAAAAATTTGTCTCGGATAAGATCAAGGATATTTATGAATTTGACGAGGAGGAAAGTCAAATAGAAACTAATCTGGGTAGTGTCATGTCTTACAGGAGTAAGCCAGGATATGAAATAAACTGTTTGAAAACCAAAGAAATAGATATGAGTGGTTTAATGTCCAAGGCTATCGGAGATAATCTAGAAAATGCAAAAACTGATGATGCTTTAAATGACAGATTAGAATCTGTCATTGATAAAAAGTTCAAGAAACTGGAAAAGTTTGCTCCAAAAACGAAGGGCGCTTTGAAATCTTTCCAGAGTGAGGATCAACAACAACAAATTACTGGACCTATGGATGAATTTGTGGAAAGAAAGCAATCAAAAGGTAAAAGATCTGTAGAGCAATCTCTGAAGCATTCGAAATTGAAGAAACGTAACAAGAATTCTAAGAAAAAGACTAGGAATGCATGGTATGAAAATGATAGCTCTGATGAGTACAGAACTGCTATAAAAGCTGAAGATATTGGTGTAGGTATTTCGAAGAGTCAAAGAACATGTTCGAAAGGGAAACAAAATATTTTTGCGGAATTATACACTTCGTCTGAAACTGAATTTGAGGACGAAGAAACGGACTATGAATCGAGAAAACAGAGAAGAGTGAAAAAGAGCAATAAGAAAATAACTGAATTAGAAAACGTGGAACAAGGTCAAGAATCGATTAATAAATATCAAATTTCTTCCGAAGATGAAGATCATGTAGATGATTGGAGGGATGAAAATTCGAAGAATGATATCTCTAAGCATGATTGTGATAATAAAAAATCTGAGTCAGAAATGTCAGATCATCCTTTGGTTATCGACGAGAGGAAAGATATAGATGAACAGAGGAATAGCGATGATGAAACTGAAAATCAATACGAGAGGAACTTTGAAATGGATGATCTGTATAGAGAAGACAGTTCTGTTGTTGATTCGGAAGAAGAGGATTCAGCTCCTCTCACTGAGTTATCAAAAGATCCAGAAGAGTTCAGATCGAATGATCCAAATCTACCAGAAGAAAATACTGGTACTAAGAAAGATTACATACAGGAAAATGAATTGATTCCGCTTGAGGAAGCCTTAGATCTTCTAGATCAAACTGACAACGGAAATTCTGTAGAAACAAAATATGATAATGTAAATAAAATTGATAAGTCTACTGAACACGTGAACTCAATGGTAACAACAGAACCTGAAAATGAAACGTTTAATCCTAATAAAGAAGTAACAAAATCTTCTACTCTTATAGATGTACAAGAGGAAGAACCTGACAATGAACTCCTAGTTTTACCTGAAAAATTATCGAGTAATGAAAAACCACAAAAGGAATCTGAAAATCTTCCATTACATGTATTTTTAAGTAGAAAAGTGCAAGAGTCAAAGAAGAGAAAAGAACAACAACTGAAAAAAATGCAAGAAGAACAAGAAAGAATATTAATGGATTTTCAGCCTACTAGAAGACAGAGAAAATGTGCTATTGGCAAACAAGGATTGTTGGCAGAGATTAGTAGCTCTGATGAAGAAATGAGTTCAAAAGATAAAAAAATAAATGATAGATCAGATCATGATAAACCACGAAAACAGAAGAGAGAATCAAAGGAAAAGAGGAAAGAAAGATATATAGAAAAAAAACACGAACAAATGATAGCTAAGGAACAAAAGGCTATCGAGGAAGAAATCCTGCGAGAAGTTGGGAAGAAAAAAGAGTCTCTTGCACAAAATGCTGCAGATACAAAGACAGATATTAATAGTACTAAGGAATCAGAGAATATGAAATCAACGGAAAACATAATAGTACAAGAATTATCACAAAAGAAAAAAGCTAAGGAAAAACAAAAAAAGCAAAATAAGACAGACGAGGATTTTTATGTTAAGAATAATCATGAAGGATTGAGCGATTTAGAGAACAACTGTAACAAGTTCATGCCCGTAGAGAGCAATCATGAGAATGAAAATAATCAACAAACTTCTGTGAAGCAAAAAAAGCACTCTAAGTCTTTAACAAAGCCAAAAAAGACTACAAAATTAGATCAAAAAATGACAACAGGTAAAAAGAATAAGAATACGAATTCTGAAAGAAGGAATAGAACAGATTCGAAAGGATCAAAGGATAAGGAACGTAGGTCTTCTAGTGGCAAACGAGATTCTGGTGATGAAGAACTGAAGACGACGAAATCTTGGAATAAAGTCGAAGAAGGAGTTGGAGTGGCTATTGGCCGACGAAAAAGAGCAGCTGCTAATCAGTTATATTATTGGTCGAGTTCCAGTGACGAAGAGGAAATGCTCGAAATTGTTCCTACAGTTGAAGAGGAAGAAGATGATCGTCAAGAACAACACGGTTGGATCGTTGGCGATTCTCATAAAAGAATGATTACAATGCTTGCTATGGAAAAGCAGCTAAAGGAGAAACGACGGAGAAGCGAGGAAGAATTTGAGTCTGGCAAAACGAAAAGTAAAAAACACAGAAACAGTACCTCTTGATACGTGTTTCACGATTAGATTCGTCTTAAATTATTAAAATCAAACTTGAATAGACACTTTTGTGGCTAGATTTCTCTGACTGGAAATGTTTCGAGGAATATAGAATTCCTTTTTCAATGTCAGGTTCAAAGTTACGAAATTTGAAATGACAACATAAGAACTGCAATTATTAATACATATTTTATAAATAGGATCATCTGAGAAATTAGAACAAGTGATTGAATACAAATGTCAGACATTATATCAGATGTTATAACAGAATTAGGTCAACTGTAATTTTTAAAGAAGAAGAAAGAAATATATACATAAAAAAGAAGAACAAGAAGAAAGGATATAAGCAGCAATTTTTGATATACATTTCAGAACTTAGGTTTTTCCAACTAAAAATGCTCTGAAGAGTCACATCATTCTTTTTTCTAAAGACAAAACTGGATTTCTTAATAACATACAAAATTACAGTCGAAAAAAAAGGACTTTTTTAAGGAGGAATAGTGTAACCGGATTTTTTGATACTAGTCTTAGGCTCGCGAAGATGAACAAAAATGGTTAGGTTTATTAAGGTAGCTAAAGGAACATGTTAGATAATAATGAAAATCTAAACCAGCAATTTTTTTTCATTACAAAGACAATGAACCGAAAGAACAGTCTGTAATTAGATCACAAGAAAAAATATAAAAATTTATTAAATAAAAATATAAAAATCGAAACAATTAGGAGAGACAGTATAGCATAGAAAAATTATTATAGTTATTTGTATTTTTCTTCGTGTTTTTTGTCAATATACAAAATTACACGATTGTTATTTGAAATTTCTTAAAAATTATATTTTTCCTTTTTTTTTTTTTTTTTTTATTATTTTTCTTTAATTTTATAGTTGGCGCTTTTAGTTTGTAGAACACAGCGCTACAAATATTTATAATCAACGCTTATTTGTTCCGTCAAATACGATGGAAGTAATGTGATCTACTGCCAGAAGAAATTCCGATTTCTTTCGATCATATATAATTGTTAGCAAGCAAGCAAAAACGTGAACCGAGATGTGTGTCGAGTTTAGAATGGTATAGGTCACGTGTTGTAACCAAGTTATGTAAGAAGAAAAACAATGGCAACTTGTACATAGCTTGGCATTAATAATAATAATTAAAAAAAAAGGCTAGTTCGTATTATATTAAGGATATGATAATTCCAAGCCCTTATAAATAATATAAATATAACCTAATTTAGACTGAATGTAAGAAAATAGCGGATATTAAAGGAAATAACAAAACGAAAAAAAAAAGGATGAGCACCTTTAGACAATACTAGGGACATTTGTAATGTTTTAGTTAACATAGCGAATTTTTAGGTGACGAAAAAAGAATTAATAGTTAATTAGAAGAAAAAAAGAAAAAATCGAAGAATGCAGGAAAAACGTCACAATTGATTTAATTTATGAAAAGGACGATATAAACTGGGGTCCAATCGAGTAGCGTGCTTTTGCCGGCTTTTTGTGATTCGTACATATCGCGATAATCGCTAAAAAGAAGAAAAAAGAAGAAAAGAATTATCAAGCTGTTTTTGTGACGCGGCAAATCTTTTTTTAAAATAATTCTCCGAACAGAGATTCATTTCGAAAGCGTTGCTTTAACGCAGTAGTCATTGAAATATATAAAATTTATGTTCTCTTTATCTTGTTTGATTCATTCGAATCTTTTTCCCCCTAGATCTCATATCGCGTCATCAACAATCCAATGATGATTGCCACATATTTAAGGATAAAGCTTATAACGATAAAGGAATGATAGAAACTTTCCTTTCGTATGCCTAGTTGATGCACATAATTCTAAGTACGTAGATTTTTGTATGAGTATATATATATATTATATATATATATAATATATATAAATATTCGCGACAAAAAATATATATATATATAATTTATATATATATATATATAAATATGAATATAAATATGAAAAGATAATTAAATGTATAACAGAAATGATTAAAAGGAAAAAATAATGATATAGAGTTTAATGTAAATGTACTGCCATAATCATATTATCATACAAGAGCCTATGCGAATAGATATATTAATATTATTCCTGTAAAGATGAAGAACCTGAGAAACAACAGCGACAACATGATGGTTAGCACAAAACAAAACTAGGCAACAATCCGATTGTAAATAGAGCATATTTTCAATGTGTCTGGAAAAGTATGTTTTGTAATATAAGGATTGCAAAGGAAAAATAAAATTATTAAAGAATTATTTCTTATCATTTATCTTTCACAAATAAAAAACCTTTGTTTTATAAAAATTAATATTTCTATTTATAAATAGAAAATAGAATTTTTATATTTTACATAGAATATTTTAAAATTATAATATATAATTAAAAATAGTGATTAACAAAAAGTTAATAAAATTCTTTATTAATATATAATATATAATATTTTATAATTTAACATTTTCAAAACAAAAATTATATAATCTCATATTAAATTATTGCTCATTAAAATTTAAATAAATTTCAAAAAAAGATATTGCTATTCAATACATTTAATTATTTTTCATGACATTTAAAAAGAATTTTAAAAGAAAATAACCTATTCTATTGGTCAATTTTAAATTCTAAATTTAAATCCCAAAAAAGCGCGGGCTCGAATCCAAGATATTCATGTCCGTGATTTTTATACATGTAGATAAATTTTATTCTAATGAGTAATTCATAATTTTTATATAATGTTATAAAAACTTAACTATTTTTAACTGTTTTAATAATTATTTTGTATTTTTTATTGTTGTTTTTTCGATTATTTGATTGGTAGAATTTTATAACCAAATCTATACTATTGAAAGAAAAAGAGTTAACGCACATATATATTTTCACGCATGTGCTTTGCCAAAACAGTGTCTCCCTTTTTGCAATGTCTGCATACATTATTAGAATAGATTGAAGTACACGAAAGCATGTATTATTAACAGCATTATTTCTTTTTTCTGAATTTTAGAATTTTTACAACATAAATTTGATATATGATATACATATATCTTAAAAAAAATATATATTTTAGTAATTGTTTTTCTTAACGTACTGTTCAAAGAGTATCATACAAAATGAAACAAATTCTTTGCGGCAAAATAGGGTAAGACTGTTGAATTTTTAAAAAGAAAAAAAATTAATTTTTTTAAGAAATTAAAATTGCTGCAATTTAAAATAAATTTGCATTAAATTTTATATATTTAAGCGATACGTTTTGTAACTTTTAGGTTATGTTTTAACATTTAATTTAAAATCTAATTAACTGTAAAAAAATAGAATATGTTATAATTTTTTTTTATTCACTATTTTATCTTTTAATAAAATATTTTATTTAACTTCTATTTAATTTTTTTCTTTTCGCATGTTTTTAAGAAAGAAAGAATAATAATAAAAAGAATAAAACTAAATAAATTATGAATATTAATTGTTAAATATTTTTTTCTACAGAGACAGGATTGTGCTGATTTCAAAGACATCACGATATCCTGTACCTCTATTTAATACAAAAAATTTAACATCGGGTAGAATGAATAAAACTTGTCGACCATTATTAGCATCACCACATATACGTTACTTTGGAAATCCCAATCGTGCATATGCAATGTTTATTGGAAGAATTTTAAAAGGAGCATTGAAAATTCGATATCTTTTATTAGGTGGAGCAGTTGGTAGTGGAGTAACTTTGCAAAAGGTATTTAAAACAATATCAAAAATATCTCAATAATTTACTTAGAAAATATTTATATAAATATTTTTTATTAAAGAAATATGAACAATGGAAGGAAGTTATGCCAGACATGAGCTGGTTAGATGATATATTTCCTAATGAACAAAAATGGAAAGATATTCGCGAATCTCTTATGGTTGTTAAAAACATTTTTCCAGAAAAAATAGAATTTGGTAAGTATAAAAATTAATAAGAATATATTAAATATATGGAAACGTGAGGCAAAAAAGATTAGAGGCATAAAAAAATGGACAAACATAAACAGATCCACGTATAAAGCAACTTGGGGAAGCTAAATATAGGGAATACAAAGAATGGTTTAATCAAAGACTGGATGATGCTATCAAGGCAGCTGAAGTTAATCAAACTCAAGCAGGTCTGGATATTTCCTCTAATCGTGAGTTGAAGCAGGTTTTTTTTTTCCCCCCATATTATCACATCCAAGAAAATCCTAATTTTTAAGATAGAAGCATTTTTCCATTTCTTGTTATTTTATAATTTGCCTGACGTTTTCTTCCCCAGCTTTTTGAAATAATAATCATTCATTTTGATATAATTATTTATAATTTTAATAGTTTAATTTTATAATTTTACAATTTTTTACTTTATCATTCCGTTTTTTGCATTTTATCATATTTTGTTATAAAAATTGATTACATACATTGATTATATACAGAATGTGACTCATAACTTTAATCATTTTTATTTCTATTACTGATAATTCTAATATTGTATGGATATAGATGATAAGCATTTTTCAACAATATAAAACTCATTTTTTATTAGAAATAAAAATATTATGATTTCTTTTATTATTTTTTTTATCATGCAATTTTTAGTTATATAAGTATATATATTATAATTAATTATTGTTCTGTCCTACTATTACGAATGCCTTAAAATAAATTCCTTCTAACCGAAAATATTGAAATATAGAAATTTAATTATTATTAGATTTATATATATAATAAATAAATTGAAAAATTCTAATTTAATCTTTGAAAATATTTAATTTGTAATTTTATGAATGAATGAAGTTTAATTTTTTTTTATATTTCTTATTTGCAATAGCTTAGAATATAAAATCATTTCGTTCCTTTGCATTGCTTGGCTGAATGTTTTCTATGTATATTATATGTATATTCAATTAGAAATATATTATTATGGTCTGTTCTGTTCAGGTATATTTGACGCAATCTCATCAATAATATATCAACTTTATTCAGGTGTGTAAAATGTTCGGGATTTTTCGCATTTTATCGTCTGTCCATTCAGCATTTTTTTTTTTTTTTTTTATAAATCAATTTCGGACGATCCTTATATTCTGTAGAATAGAATTCCATTTATTTGAACACATCAAAAGAAGATCTAAAATGAGATTTTTTTATAGAAATTTTTTATGTAACTATTCATATATTCAGAAGCAATATAGTATTTAATAAATATTATTTATATATATATTTATCATTCATATATATTACAAAAATAATATAATATTTAGTATAAAACTATTATAAATTGAGCATATAATATGATATTAATAAAATTAATAAAGTATTCGATTAAATATTGAATTCATTTAATCGAAGAAAATATACTTTGAAAATTATTATTATATATTCATTTTACATTTTTATATGTTTATTCATTTTTTGCTTGATGTTTCAAGAATTTTTTCATTTATAATCTTTTTTTTCATAAATTTATATTATTCCATTTTTTAGTATTACAACATAATGATATTCTGATAAATCTTTATAAGATTTTTTATTCTAATATATATATTTATTTTTATCTTGTGAAATACGTATTTAAATTTTTGAATAATTTTTTACTTATAAAAATTATTTTCTAATAAGTGGAACTCTATTATAATAATCCTAAAATTTCTCTAAAATATATTTCATGGAAGTAACTAAAAATATAAATATAAATACTGAATGGGACAGACCTTATTTTTTCATTTTTTTTTTTTTTAGAATTAGAATTATTTATTTTTGCTTTTCATTAATGCTCTACAAATCAAGTGAATAATTAATTTTGTTATAACAAATTATTAACATTTAATTTCACTTGAATTATGATGTATTTCAACATTTTGCCAATTTTTAATTTTTTAAACAATATTTTAATATTTATATATTTATATTATATTATAATGTTATAATTTTAAATATAAATATCGTAAATTTATTATTCAATGTTATAATATATCTTATATCTAAATAAGATTATTACACGAGCAAAGTATCGTCGTTAATTTTATTACAAATAGTTTTTATGTTTCCTATTAAAATATTTATTTAAGATATTTATAAACAGAAACAAAGCAGCAAGTGGTGAATAATACTGTAGCATTTGCACGACCATTAGCCGATGATACTATCGAAGAGGAACGTAAGAAAGCTCGTATGTACATGTTAGTGTATTACAATTCCCTTTCTCTTTATTTCTGAAACTTATATTTGAACATATTTTCAATTATTTTCAAAGAAAAGTCACAAGAACGATTGAGTGCTATGCAAGAGGAAGTAATGCAAATACAATCTAAATATCAACGTGAATTAGAACGATTAGAGAGAGAAAATAAAGAACTTCGAAAGCAAATGCTTCTACGTGGTAATCAAAAAATGAGCAACAAGAAAATAAAGGTATTTAAATCATAAAGTTATAAAATAGATGCCTTTAAAATCATTTATGTACTATATTATGTAATAATATTATTATGTATTAATAATATTATGTATTAATATTATTTTTTTTTTTTTTTTTAGAAATCTTTAATTGATATGTATAGTGATGTCCTAGACGAACTTAGTGATTATGATAGTGCCTATTCAACAGCTGATCATTTACCAAGAGTGGTAGTAGTTGGTGATCAAAGTTCTGGTAAAACATCTGTGTTAGAAATGATTGCCCAAGCAAGAATATTTCCCAGGTATTGAAAATATATTTAAAAAAATCAAATTTTATTGAAATTTCTTAATTATTATAGTCTTATTGTAGAGGAGGTGGTGAAATGATGACAAGAGCACCTGTTAAAGTCACTTTAAGTGAGGGTCCATATCATATAGCTCAATTTAAAGATAGTTCCAGAGAATTTGATTTGACAAAAGAGTCAGAATTAGCTGAATTAAGACGTGAAGTAGAATTACGTATGAAAAATAGTGTTAAGAATGGTAAAACTGTTAGCCAGGATGTAATTTCAATGACAGTAAAAGGACCAGGTCTTCAACGCATGGTTCTTGTTGATTTACCTGGTATAATTAGTGTAAGTCATTATTTTGTATTTCAAAAAATTTTAATATTTGACCTATTTTGATATAATTTTTTAAGAAGTTTATAAAATTTGTATTATAGACAGTTACAGTTGACATGGCAGAAGATACACGTGAGGCTATTCGACAAATGACTCAACAATATATGAGCAATCCTAATGCCATTATTCTTTGTATCCAAGATGGCTCTGTGGATGCTGAAAGAAGTAATGTAACAGATCTTGTTGCTCAAATGGATCCTAGTGGCAAACGAACTATTTTTGTTTTAACTAAGGTATAGAGAGAAATTCGATTAAATTTAAAATATTAGAATATTAATATGACATATAATTAATAATACTTTGATATTGGTAGGTAGATTTAGCAGAAGAAAATTTAGCTAATCCTGAACGTGTCCGCAAAATACTATCTGGCAAGTTATTTCCTATGAAAGCATTAGGTTATTTTGCTGTTGTTACTGGTCGAGGTAGACAGGATGATACTATACAAACAATCAAAGATTACGAAGAAAAATTTTTCAGAAATTCTAAACTTTTCAAGTACGTAATTTAGCATGAATAAATAATTATGTTAGATTTATATAATTATATATAATTTTATTTTTTAATTATTAATTAATTTAATAATTAATTAATTAATTTTTTATGAATAATTCTTATAATATTAATTCTTAGTGATTACCAAGATGAGTACTCATATAATATTTTGATATAAACATAACAATAAAAAAATAATGAACGTTTTTCAAAAACAAATTATGATAAAAAATGTTAATCATTATTAATAATTTGATTTGTTAAAAATTAAGATTGTACAATAATTTTCTGATAATCCATTTTTTTTAATTTGTGAATTCATTATTTTTTTAAGATCTATTTTATCTAATATATTATATTATCTTTTCAATTGAATTAATCACTTCTTGACTTTCTAAAGTAATATAAATTTTTATGATTTTTACCAGAGATGGTTTAGTTATGTCCGGTCAAGTTACGACGAGAAATTTGAGTCTTGCAGTTGCAGAATGCTTTTGGAAGATGGTTCGTGAAACTGTAGAACAACAAGCAGATGCATTTAAAGCTACTAGATTTAATCTTGAAACGGAATGGAAAAATAATTTCCCAAGGTGAAAATCATTCAGTTTAATAGAATTTCGTATTTTAAATATCATATTATTATTTTATTTTGCACAGATTAAGAGAATTGGACAGAGATGAACTTTTTGAAAAAGCAAGAGGAGAAATTTTAGATGAAATTGTAAATCTGTCCCAAGTTTCGCCTAGACATTGGGAAGAAGTGTTAATGGTCAGAATTTGGGACAAAGTTAGCATGCACGTATTTGAAAACATCTATTTACCCGCAGCTCAAAGCGGAAGTCCAAGTATATTTCATAATAATTTTATATTTATATTTTTCCTTATAAGTATTTATTATAATTACCATTATAATTATTTTTCTTTGTTGTAGGCACATTTAATACTACCGTTGATATAAAACTTCGTCAGTGGGCTGAACAACAATTGCCAGCTCGAAGTGTCGAAAGCGGTTGGGAATGTTTACAACAAGAATTTCAACATTTTATGAACCAAGCAAAACTTAGTCCTGATCATGATGATATTTTTGATAATTTAAAAAATGCAGTAGTCAGTGAAGCTATGAGACGACATTTTTGGGAAGAAAAAGTGAGTTCATTAAATAAATAGTTGATATATATTATAATGAAAATTATTTTGAATTTATATTTAAAAATTAATATTTAAGAAAAAAATAGTTTTCTTCATATATTTTTACATTCTCTGATATTAGATTGATTTTAATTTGAAATAATTTATAATAATTAATTTAAAATAATATGAAATTATAATTTAGTTTTATTTTCTAGATTTATATATCTATGATTTTCAGTTCTTCAAGTATTTATCTTCTTTTTCTTTCTATTTGATTGCATATGAAAAATTTTTTATTAGGCATCTGAAATGTTACGAGTTATTCAACTAAATACTTTAGAGGATAGAAGTGTAAATGATAAACGTGATTGGGATCAAGCAGTCCGTTTTCTAGAAACTTCGGTTAAAGAGAAATTGCAAGCTACAGAACAAATTTTACGAGATATGCTAGGTCCAGGTCGCAAGGAACGATGGCTGTACTGGCAAAATCAAAGTGAAGAACAACAGAAACGCGTAGCAGTGAAGAATGAATTAGATAAAATTCTCTATGCAGATAAAGTAAGTAAAAAGATATAAGATATTTTAAATAATAATAAAAAAAAACGATTTATGTACTTTTATTTATTTTATATAGAAACATACTCCTACCCTCACTCAAGATGAACTCACAACCATTAGAAAAAACGTGCAACGAAATGGTTTGGAAATCGATAATGAATTTATTCGAGAAACATGGCATCCGGTATACAGAAGATTTTTCTTGCAACAAAGTTTAGCTAGAGCATATGATTGTAAAAAGGGATATTATCTTTATCATACTGGACATGAAAGTGAAGTAAGTATGCATAATAATACACTGATAGTTTTTAGATTTTTTTAATTAAATAAATTTATTAAATAATCATTTTCATTTCTTAAAAATTATTTTTTTTTAGATGGAATGCAATGATGTTGTTTTATTTTGGAGAATCCAACAAATGCTTAAGGTTACTGCTAATGCACTTCGACAACAAATTATGAATCGAGAAGCTCGTAGATTAGATAAAGAAATAAAGGAGGTATTAGAAGATTACAGTCAAGATAGCGAAATAAAACAAAAATTATTGACTGGTAGACGTGTTACATTAGCTGAGGAATTAAGTAAGTTCATTAAAAATATATATGTCGTAATATAATTATATTATAGATTTCATATAAATTAAATAATAATATTAAATTGATTTTATTTCTTTCACTTTAGAACGTGTAAGACAAATTCAAGAAAAATTAGAAGAATTCATCCAAGCATTAAATAAAGAAAAATGAAGAAATTTATAATCTAGAAATTTAAACTCATGATACTGTGGTATGTAATAAGTGATAATAAGCCCTGGTGGCTGTAAGGCGCGAATGCTTAGATATTAATTTATTTTTTCGTTAAGTAAGCGACAATGTAGAAGACTACTAGTCAGATTTTATGAGATATGGAACTGTTATATATTTAAAAGATGTGATTTGATACATGAAATTATAGTTCGATTATGAAAATTATAGCTGATTACATGATCGCGATTTATACTATATTTTTATTTCGTTCACTAAATTTTGTTCAATATTTTTGTCCAAACACAAATGCAAAATATTGTTAATAATTGATATTAATTAATCGAAGTGAACACGAGAAAATTTAAAAATTATTGCTTCAGAATATTGAATGGGATATACATGATGACACATGAAGTGTAGATATTCTTAATATGATTATAGAAAAATAATTTTCATTGCATTTTGTATATATATATCATTTTTGCATACAGAACGAATGAAACGAACATACGTTTTGTATGGATAGATAAAGAACGAAATAAAGAAATTAAAACTAAATTTTTGGTGTCCACAAACATTATTTTAAATAGAAATAGTGACAATATATGTATATATATATATTTTTTTTTCATTTTTAAGATATGTTTTGCTTAAATTAATATCGACAACCGAAAGTATTTAATGATAAAACAAATATTTTTTTAATATATATATCTTTTTTGTAATATAATTTTGAGTAGTTTTTTTATTTAGTTCTCTAAAGAAAAAGACCATTAAAATATTCAATAGAATAATTTTTTAAGTACTTGTAGAATTGAAAATGTGCATTTGTACAAAAGTAACTAGAGATTATTAAAATACAGTTCTATGCCTAATTTTTGTTCTCATGAGTACAATGTGTTTCACGTCGAGATTTATCTCTATTTTTCATTAATTAATAATAATAGAGATTATAATGGTGGTTTTAAATATATCACAAAGTTATAAATAACATGGTAGAAACATATTAAAAATATTATTTTCTTTTTAATTGACAATGTAAATTGCTAGGTCAATCGGAAAACTACTTTGCGTCATTCTAAATTGATTCTTTTTAAAAATCTAGAATATTAGATTCGAGATAAAATATATTATTCTCTGGTCCGAACGTCTGACAAAATATTCGTGACGCTTCTTTATACTAAAGTATAATTTTTTCATGAAAATTCACAAGATTATATTATGAAAACACTTATAAAATTCTTTTATTATTAGGAAAAAAATGTTCGAAATTAAATTATCGTTTTATCAATCATCTTTTACGATGATTATTAATGTTGTTTTTAAGTATGCAAGCGCATCAACGATACAATTTCAATAAATTTATATTTTTCATTTCTGCCTGTTATCAATTACATATTAATATCATATGTACTTGAGTACTTCACTTCATCAAAAAACATGAGCTACCATATTATATTTTTCAGCCATCGCAGTCGATATAAAATTAAATATACATACATTTGGCAGGAATGTTTCTCTCCTCATTATTTACGGTACACTCATTCAGAGTTAGGCAGAATTCTATCCAATAAGCAGTATAAGAATGATTATAATTAACCCTGGAATACTAAAATGGAACATCGCATTCCCCAATAACTTCATTGTAAGTGATGATAGATTTCTATTATTTATGCTTCTCAAGAATAATATAATTTTGTATAATTTTACGAAATCAATGTTGTATCACAGTTTTTTTTATCATTTGTACTTCTTACTTTAAAACTTTCTAACAAACGGCATTCCATTATTGGAATCTAATGCTCCATTTATCGTATTAAATGATTAATAAAATCATAACTCAATTTTATACTTATTTTTATGATTGAAGTACATTATAGAATAGCATTTATATTGCAGGGTCAAACTCGAATAATGCCTAACTCCGTGATACACTTATTGGGGTCGACAAACCAGCAATAAATAGCGTAACACGTTTATAAATAAGGACTGTACCGATATATTGTTCTAAGTATAAACATTATGTATGTATATATATATATATATATATGTACAATTATTTGGTAATACATCATTGGTAACGCGCAATTGGCTGCAAATCAAAGAGGAAAAAGCGTTTTCGTAAATGGATGAAATAAACCATATTTCCATCTTTTGCATTGCAACATCATCATGTATCAAATCTTTTAATATTTTATATTTTTATATTTTATGACGTTGACTTATTATATCTGAGAAAAAATGAGCATATTGTCCAATAATCAGAACAATGAGAAATTTGTATAGTAAAAGGGGAAAATGCTCATTTGTAAAACTAGATTCTTCTTTTCTTTTTTTTTTTTTTTCTTATCTCTGTTACGATCTTGGAATTTTTATATTCCAATCTTACTTTCACTTCAATTAAAAAAGAAATTTTTTAATACTTTAAGAAAGCTCAGCACATAAAATTGAAGCGAGAAATAATACATATGTATACATTAACGATTATTTTATATTTTTCTTAAGCTTAAAAAAATTAGATAAAAAAAAATACTATTTAGTAGAAAACAATCCATATAACAGGGTTAAATATAATACTAGCAGTACGGAGCAATCTTAAAGTGTGCCCTTGATTCTTTTCTGTAAAAAAAAAATTGATTATGTCTTCACCGCGTTACTTGTATCCTGCACATCTGGAATTAGGTCAATAGTGCCATCATTTTGTTCTATCTCTGCTGTATTATAACCAGAAAAAGAACATGCAGGTGCACTTCTAGCTGTGGTCACCGAAGCTTCTGGAAGTAAAGAAGTGCGTTCCGTTGCACTTCCCCAGGCTTGTTGATAAGCGCTTCGACCACGTATTCTACGACTTAACGAGGATCCTACTACTCCCAAGTGTTCTTTTATATCATTATGAACATCGGAAACATCCCACATAGCCCTGAACACGGAAAGTATATTTTTTTTATAGGTACAATCAAAAAATAATAAATTTTTATTTCTAAAAATATTAGAATTTTTATAAATTTAATTTTTTAGCTACAAATAATTGTAATCATTTAAAATAATGAAAGAATAAACTTATTCAAAATTGTAAAGAATATAAAAAAGAAGTAGTAAAATATTTGATTTACCTGAATGCGTCCCACCATGCTTGACCCTGTGCTAAATTTACAAAAGGTTTGTATGAAAAGCTGTAATGGTGAGCCACTGCAGCCATGAACATTTCGATACAGATTAAAAAATCCTGCAATTTCGACGATATATTTCTAATGTCTTTTATATCGTTTGTATTAAAAATATTTGATATCACATTGAAATATACCAGTAGTGCAATAATAACACCTTGACTGAAAATCAAATTATGTGTTTTTTTTTAATTTATTTATATTTTATATTATTTATATATTATATATTTTATATATTTTATAACATATAGTTATATATAATCTTTAAATAATAAAACTTACAAGAAAGAGAAGAAAACGACTGCTTTGATACACAAAAATTTCCCGATTGGTTTCATTGGTTTCAAAGCTTCCGCATTGGCACGATAAAATAGTACCAAACAATACATGGCAACAAATTGCGATAAATTATTTAAAGCAATCATATATGGAAAAGCTACATCTGTTCTAAATTCACCTTCACCATATACTCCATTTAATTCACAAATACTAAAAAGAAAAAATAATGAACAACTTTGTAATTGCAACACATTTTGAATATATAAAGTCAATTATTAGATATTTAACATTGAATACATGCATTACTAAAATATACTAAAATATATTTTTTTTATGTAAAAATATTTTTACTTATAATGTATATTTATAATATACATTATAAGTAATAATATAAGAATAATATATAAGAACAAATATTTCTTATATAATTTTAAGTTTAATTAATTATTATTTGAATCTTAAATCTTTTACATAGAACTGAGATTTTATCTTTTTCTTATTTTTATCCCAGAATGAGTAGTATTATATAATTGAGCAGAAAGTTATTCAATAAGTAAAAGTAAATTAAAAAGTAAAATAAAATTCTTTTATTTAAATAAAATAAAAATTAAAATTGTTATCTGCTGATTGAATATACATGAATTTAAAGATTTTTCAATTTGATTTCTTCTAAAATAAAACTTAATTTTTTAAAAAAAGATTTTTTTAATTTTTTAAATTTCGTTCATTTTTTTTTTTAGTAATTTTTTTTTTCGCTTAAAAAATTTCAATCAAAAATATTAAATATTTTCTAAGGAGTTTTACCTATCGTAAGATATATTACGATGTATACGATACATACAAAGATATCGAAGTTGTTATAGGCCTAACTGCAGTGTATTGTAATATTCCGTGCTTGCACATATGTACAAATTCCCTGCCCATTTCCCAATCAGGTAAACAGCACAGGGGGAACATGTGATGAACTTGAGGAGAGATTTCAAGTCTATGTTCTAGCTGACGATCAGCATCCAAATAGGCCAATAAATACATCATAAAATTGTATATTACATATGCCTCATAACATTCCCTCAAACTGTCAACATATATACTGCCTTCTGGATAAACCAGTCCAAGCCACTGCATAAATTTCAAAAGTATTTCAATTTAAAACAAATGAAGTATACTTTAATAGATAATTTAGACAAGAATGAAGATGTATACCTACAGCATTCACTGCATAAATTGGTACCATCCATAATATTCTGAAATAAAGAATAAAATTTATTGATTTTAAAAGTTACATAATAAAATAACTAAAATATTCGATATATTCGATAATTAGATCGATATTAATATAAAAAGTATGAAATAATAGATAATTTTTTTAACTGATAAAGAAAAATTGATCATTTGATTGATTAATACTTAAAAATTATATATATTATTTTTGAAAATATAAAAATATATATTATACTAATATAAAAATATTAGTATAAAAAGAAATAAAATATACAAAAAAAATGATATCTAAAAGATTTTAAAACGTGATATAAATTAATTAGGAAAAAAATTCAATTTTTAATAAACTATTCAATAAAATAAAATAAAATCTTCATAAAATATTTAATATATATTAAAACTAAAAGTTCTTAAATGGTAATGTGAACTTTAATTCGTTTTATCATTATAATCGTATTACATTTTTTTGTTTGATTTGAATTGTGTAACATTGTAATTAAATATGCATGTAATTATAATTTTTTTTTCAATGGAAAGTTCATTGATACCATCGAATAAATTTAATATAATTAAATAATATATGTATTAAATATTATTCATTATATTCAATATTATATATTGGATATTATTCGATATTATTTTAACATTAGGAAGTAATTCTAATATAAGATTTAGTTAACTTTTTAACAACTTTTTGAAATAAAAAATTTATAGTTTAAATAAGAAGCAAATGCTGTCTCTATTTATATCAATATTTGTTGACCTTTAATGTGTCGAAGGTCAATCAATATTACAGTCAATAATTTTTTGATCTTAAAAATTTATAAAAAACTGGAAATTGAAAGAATATTTACATATATATATATAACAATAATAATTAACATGCAAATTTATATAAATTCGTAAAAATACATATACGTATATTTGTATGAGTGCGAAAAATGTAATAAAAATTAATAATTAATAAAAATTTATAAATTAATAATGCAAATATTTATAAACAAAATTTTAAATGTTTTATTTAATATTCAAAAATAATAAAATTAAAAAAAATTTATATATTAAATAGTATCTATTACAGTATCTGTTTTAATAAATATAGTATTCTATATTTCATAAGAAATATATAATTTATTTTAACAGTAGTATATTATTATGATAGTAGATTAATATTATATATAGAATATAGAATGTATCTATAATTAGTTATCTATACTATAAATATTATCAGAAAATAATGATGCAATTAAGGTTTTTCTTTAAATGAATTCCACTTATTCCTAATAAATTTCAGAATGTTTTAAGTATCATTTTAATATTTTTACTCCAAATAGATTTTAATGAATCATTTTATTATTTAAAACGATTTTGTTTATTTAAAATTGACTTTTAAAATTGACAATTTAAAAAATACAAACAATATCTAATATCTATTAAATATTTATTAAATATAAACAAAAACAATAATACAACACATCAACAATAATTTTAAAGATAAATAATATCAACATACCTTATAATATATTTTTGCAGTCTAGGCTGTGTATAATATATCATGTGTTGCACAATTTCATAGAAAGCAATGGGTAAAGCAAGCAGCACAAAGGCACCACCCACAAGTGCTCCTTGATCCTGCTTTTTAAAACCATTTTTAATGGAATTTGCCAATAGAATTGGTACTAAGATTATGATAAGAAGTGCATAGAGACAAGTTAGAACTGGTAAAATCCATAGTCTCCAGCGGCGACAAATAGAAGCCATCACTTTTCAGAAATTTAAGAGAATGTCACATAATTTGTCTAGTCAGTTCACAGGAACCTCTGGAAAACCACAAACAACAAATAATTTTATATAGTATAACACTATTTTCTCGGTTCATATCACAACATAAATTAGGTTATGATAAACCTAACTATGACCCTTGACAGAGAGAATAAATTAATGTATTATTTAAACACTTAAAAATTCGATGTTTATATCGAAAATTAAAGAAAAATCAAGAAATTTTATTATTTTTTGATTATAATCTTATAATAATCTATTAAACAATCGTATAAACATGGCAAATGGCGTAGCACAATGTTAATAAAGTAATAACAACCTTATTAGACACGATGAATCAACGATAAACCGACAAGTCAGCTGATGATGACAGTAGGAAGGAGGGAAACCGCCTTTTAACCCTCTCGCTTTATATTACGCGATTCAGAAACCGCGTATATATCAATTTCAATTCTTTTACATTGATTAGAATCTTATAAATGCACTAAGACCAATTCTTGATCTGTAAAATTGTTAAAAAAAACACATTTTCTAAATTGAAATGAATTATTTTCATGAATACAAAGATTCCTTCAAAAGAACACGATATTTTCATGATTTCAATGATTAATTATTAAATTATTATTCAATTTCTACTATGTTGATTACAAGCTCTATCAAATGAAATTATATTCAAAACAATACACTTTTTTTATAGTGATCGATTGCATAAACGATTGATAATTTCGACTTTTTTTGAGTTTTATTTGTTGAATGGCAATTAAACTCAATCTCCGGAAATAAAGAATTTTTGACAGATGATATTTAGATTTGAAATGAACCTATTTATTTGATTTTAGGTTATAAAATCAGGACTATTATATAAAATTTATTTATTGTATTCATATAAATAATAAAAAAAAATGATTATTAATGAAAATGATAAATTGAAATTATCAGGTAAGATACATTAGAATAAGAAAAATTGTTAGTGTTTTTTGGTAGATAATATTGGTATTGGTGAAAGATTCATGTAGGCAGCTGGGGAAGGGTACATCCGTTCTAATGGCGTCAAGACCCAAGCACTGTTGTCACATTTTGTCCTACAGTGTTTCAATATTTTGCTTTGTTTATGTCGGTCAAGTTTTCCAAGAAGGAGACGAAAAATCTGCGCAGACTTGTAAAGGTTGGTAAAGAGAAGTTAAAGGAGGCTAATTTTTCGGTTAAAACGCAAATCAAAATCTGAGTAAAATTTTCCGAGAGCTCCGGGTGTAGTGACCTTGATTCCGCTGTCATTTCTGTAATGCATAAGCGCGCGAAATTTAAATTTACTCGATTTATATTTTTCAGATAAATTAATAAATATGTTAAAATTTATTTAATTATATTAATTGATATTATTATATATTTTTTTAATGAAATTCTTTTATAACAAAAATTTTTATTTATTTTGTTGATCTTTTGTAAATATGTTATTTTTATAGAAATTATTATATATTATATCTTATTATTAGAAATAATTTCTTATTAAAGGAAGAATTTATTTATATATTATTACTATTATTATTACTATTCATATTATTATTTAAAAATTTATCCTTTTTTTTTTACAGTCACTAAAAGCTAGCTTTTACAGATGGCAAAAAAATAATTGTAGAAGAAATTTTTTCATTCCATCAGCAACTAAAGTAGATAAACATGGAAGTCACAACGGAAGAAGCACAAGCAGTGCTGCTGGAGGGAATGGAAGGAGCACAATACATTACTATTCAAAGGGCTGATGGAGAATCTCTAAGCAAAAGTGTTCCTCTTTTAACTCTTAATGGAGAATTAATCTCTGAAGGGATGGTAGTTGATATGATTAATGCTGGTGTTGGTACAGATTATGGTACAGCAACTCAATATTATGAAGCAGAAGATTTGTTACAACATGAATTAACAGAGGTAATTTATTTATTATAAGTTATTGATATAATAATAATCATATATTAAAACCTGACTTGTATTTTTGCAATAGGAAGATCGAAGATTAGCAGCAGCTTTAGTTGCTGTTCAATTACAGCAACAACAGAAACAGCAACAGCTTCATAGTCAAGCCCAACATGAAGATCCAACTTTACCAGATGTTTCTCATTTAGAGACTTTAACACCTGTAAACACATATTCTATTCAAACTGTCCCAGAACCAAATGCTCCTCCTGTATATCCAACATTACAACCAACATTTAAACGAATAACGCATAATGTAAAACAGGAATATATAAATGTAAAAAGTGAGTGTGATGTTGATATGTCAGCTGAAAGTAGCGAAGATGCGGCACCTAGTTCCGGACCGAAAAGATCTTTGCCGCATAAAAAAAGGATTCCTCGTAAATTAAAACAACAGACCAAAAGAAGTTCAGCAAGAAAGGATGGCAATAGAATAAACGCGGATGGCATGAACGCAGATTCTTCCGGTGATATGCAGGCTCATATGTTCAAATGTGAACTGTGTAGTTCTAGATTTAGTAGTCAATTAAAATTTTTTGAGCATTTAAAGGTACATTATGAACCTGTGAAACAAGAAACAAGAATAGCACAAGCAACTAATACGAATATCACGATATCTGTGACGGAATCTGTTCAAAATCTCGAAAATACGGTAATTGAAGAATTTAGCGAGCCTGAAGATCTTATGGAGGGCATTAGAGGTGTTGGTAAGTATAACAATTATTATATTAACATAAAAATAAGAAAAAATATAAAAGAACTAGTCAAATTTGAATATTCAAACTTGAAATTTGTGGCCAATAATTTGAAATTATACTTATATTCAAAACAGCTTTTCATCTATTTTCATTATCATTTTGAATAAATATTAAACAATATTATTTTATTCATTTTCAGTGGAAGAGACAGGTGCTCATATAGATGATGAAACAGAATCTCCATTGAACAATGACTCACCTTTATGGACAATTACTGATGTTACAAGTCATGTACATAGGGACCATGTAAAACCATCAACTGTTAATGATCAAGGCATTCATGATAAAGATAAGACTGACATTCCACAAACAACAAAGAAAAAAAAGATTCTAAAAACTAGGAAAACAAGTAAATATATTTAAAGATTTTTTTTATTAATTGTATTTCAATAAAATTAATTCATTTTCACAGATGATGAATTATCATGTCCCCAATGTGATCGATCATTTCATCATAAAAATAGCTTAGTGTATCATATGCGATCTCATAGTGGTGAACGACCGCATCAATGTGAAGTTTGTGGAAAAAGTTTCTTTGCTGCTAGTGCGTTAAAGGTAAAAAATTTTCGATCCAATTTTTGTTTTTAATATATTTTTAAAATTACATAGTTCAATTGCCCAAAACTTAGGTTCATAAACGACTTCATAGTGGGGATAAACCGTACAAATGTGAGGAATGCGGTAGACATTTCCGACAATGGGGAGATCTGAAATACCACTCGACCAGTATCCATTCAGAACAGAAACAGTATCAATGTGAATACTGTGGCAAAGATTTCGCGCGGAAATACTCGTTGATTGTTCACAGAAGAATTCATACCGGCGAAAAGAATTATCGTTGCGAATATTGTAATAAAACGTTCAGGGCAAGCAGTTACTTACAAAACCATCGTCGTATACATACGGGGGAGAAACCACATCAGTGTGCGGTGTGTGGAAAACCGTTCAGAGTGAGAAGTGATATGAAAAGGCATATGCATACTCACTCTAGAGGAAGGACTGAAAGACCCATGAATAGAGTCATAACAGGAAAAAATATTGAAGAAGATAAAGGTTCGCAAGCGAAAACTATTCAAGATCTAGTTCGAGATCTAAAACTCGAAGTAGAACCAACAGGGGTTGTAGAAATTGTACCTCCAGATGATAATCCTGAAAGTATCCTACCGCATGCAGGAGGACAAACTTTAGAATATACAGTGACTACAGCTCCAGACACAAACTCTGACAGAGATCCGTTAGAAGCAGTCGTTCGTACAACTGATAACATGTAAGTTTATCTATTTTACTTTATTTTATTATATTCAAGTTGTTATATATTCAAATACTACTATAGTATTTGAATTATATAAATTTGATTATTTTATTTTTATTTTTAATTCAACTTCTTGTCTGAATATTTCAATTTGAATGTTTCAAATTATTATAGTGTATTAAAAAAGTACTACAAAAAATATTTATACACCTTATTACACTTTTATTTTTACAGGCAGTATTTCTTCATGTAATATTTGTTGGAAATAAAATGGAACGTTGTTTTCGTAACAAAAGGATAAAAAATCTTTCGCACAAAAATGGCGTTTGTGGAATTCAAGGTTTTTGTCCTGAATGACTGAATTGAAAGTGCTATATATAACAACGCACTGCCTATGCAATGTGCATAAACATACTTTCCAGTATTTCTGCAAATTACTTTTTAAGGGAATGTTACAAATGTAACGCTTAAAATATTATTCTTAAGACTGTTTTCAGCAGAGAACTCGGAAAAGTATAACTATATAGGGGCAAATTTCTAAAAAAGATTATATCAATTTAATTAGTTAAAGGTATGTATATATATATATATACATACATATATATATATATATACATATGGATAAATGCATGCACATATACACGTACATGGTTAAATATAAAACACGTATATATTGTATTATATAATTAATGATAATCAAGATAATATTGTACATGTACATTTTTAAAATCTAGATAAGTTAGTCATTTATATCGCGAATCGTCGTTGAAAAAATATATTTTTTACGTGAAGACATTTATAGAAATACTGTGGTCCATTTTTATTGCATTTTCCACGCAAAAGAAATAAGATGTTCGTAGCTCAGTCTTTAGATCATCGAAGATATCGAAGATGGTGCGGGCACCGTATTACTTGTATCAGTAAAAACTTGTAAAAGTTGAATCAATTCTCTGGATTTAAGAGCTGCGCTAAGTTTATCCGCAGCGTCTTTACTACTAATTCTGAAACGCATAAAATGAATACAGAAAGTAGTGCAATTTATTTAAAATTTTTTACTTTTGACAAAAAAATTCAAATTTTTAATATATCTAATCTGTCGTTCAATTTTATTGTCAACCAAGTAATTAACAGAAAAAAAATTAAACAAAATTTTATGTTGATTCATTTTATCATTGTTGTATGTATTGTATATTTTGTTTTTATAGAAATTTTGCTGTAATTTATAAGACATCACATAATTAAACAAAAAAAAAAAAATACTAATAATAATAAATTGATATTCTAATTGATTAGATTGATTCTATTAAATAAAAAAATGTTTTATTGAATCTATTCCATTGAATAATAATGTTGAGAAAATGAGGAATATTATATTCTTCGAAAGAAAAAAGTACAAAATTTTGTTAACTGAAATTGTTAATATTAATATATATATTTATTAATACATACCTACGAGAACGTTTAGCTCTCTCCCAATCGACATAGAGATCCGTGATCACTGCATGTAATCTTTCCAATATTTCATTATCTTTCGCCAATCGAAACCTAATCTCTGTCTCCTTTTGTATCAATTCCTGATATTCTGTGCAAAGATTTTCTTTCAAATTTTCCTTCAATTCCAATTCCTCAAGGATATTTAAAATTTTCACATTTGTTACTAAATCGTATGCAGCATTCAATTGTGGAAGAATTAATTCCAACACTCTGGATATGCTATTTTCAGTAACATCTGTAAAGAAATATTAAATAAAAAAAATTTAATGGAGAAATAGAAATAACATTGTAACATAAATGTAATATACCACAATAGACGTCTAATTTGATTTTTCTCTTCGTTGCCTCCCTAGTTAATATATCTCTAAGAATTATAATACTTGATATATTTTCTCCAAAAAAAATTGCACTTCCTTTCCTGAGAATTAAAAAGATATTAATATAATGCATAAAGTTCAATATTCATGTATTATAAAACTTACTTGTATTTGCATTTAAGTAACGTTCCAATGAAAGCTGAGATATATATCAATGTAGCTTCACCTTCTTCCAAATGAGGCCTTTCAGGAACATCAGGTAGAACAAAAGAAAGCCAAGCATGCATCTGAAATATATATTATACGGAATATTTTTCAATTACAATCGATATATATATATAATTAATTTGGAATTTTACTTCTGCAACAGTAAAATTTCCAATTAATTTTAATTCATTAAATGGTCCTTCGTTATGAGATTTTGTATCTTCCATTTCATGTTGTCTTACGTGAAGAGAAAGAGCGGATATGGGTATCGATATTTTACGACAACACTTTGGTTGTACCTACACAAACAATTAATTATATTTTATATTTCATCTCATATTTAAAAAAAATATGAATTGATGACATACTTGAGAAGTGACATAAATCTGTAAAGTACCAGGCTGTCCTTCGATAGTTCGTAGCCTCATTTCAAGATGATTAGTATTTACCTATAAAAATGATCTGTATTATTATATTTGTAGTATATTGTGATGATTGAAATATTAAATACATTTTAATTTATATTCACTTGGCAACGATAGGTAGCAAGAACGAAATTTCCTTCTCTAGGATTACACATTGACAAACTAACTACTGCACTATTATTTTCCACGTCCAATAACTCGATTGGAGTATCTGATTGTATTAAAATATTATCAATCGGCGTATCGAGTTCTATAGAAAGGGAATATGATACGTCTTCTCTGTTCAAGACCATTCTGTAAGAATTAGATTACAATTTACATTTTAAAATTTTATTATATGACGTAGTATATGATTTCAATTTATTTAATTTATATTAATTTTATACCTATAATTTACAGACAGAATCAATGGTGCTAAAGGATCTGTTGAAAAAGTAGCTGTTTCTTTCTCTTCATTAAGCTTTTCTTGTAATTGCTGTATTTCTAATCTCAATTTCGTTAAACCATCATTTTGATCGGCTTCCAGAAGTCCTGGTGGTTTAGTAGTTAAGCCAAATATTCGTCCTGAATATGTAGTAACTAACACTTCAGGATATCCTGCTGCTCCAATTATTCCTCCTATCACTGAACTGATACTTTCACTGGCATTCTATAAATAAATTTTTAAAAAAATTTTAATTATGAGAATAATCTTAAAAAGTTTAAAAAATTAAATTGAAGCTTCAAATGTTTAAATATAATGCTCTTACATAACGATAGCGAAGTGAAGCTAAAGTATCCTCTTCTGGAAAGGTATATACTTCAACAGTACCATCCTGTCTGCCAATAAGTATATCTAGACCATCTTGTAATTCATAAGTATCTAAAGAAGTAATTTCTGATCCATTCATGTTTAAAAGCCAAGTGATCCTTAATGTTTTGTTACCCTGAAGAATCAGTAAACCCACTTTTCCATCCATAGTTCCAACCAGAACTCGTTCTTTAGATTCAACATTGCCTTCTCTATAAAAATACTAAAAGAACATTTGGAAATTATAAACAAAATAATAAAAATAATTTGAAAAATTTAGAAACCTGTATATGGATAATACTGTAGGTATATTTGGTAATCTAAGAATTGCTGGAGTCTTGGTACCATGAAGAACTCTTATCTGAAAAGGATTAATTTTATTAAAATTTAATTTGAAAATTAAAATATTTAATGTAAATTATTTAATGTTATAAATGCTAATTTAATATTTTTACAGCACAATCTCCACAAGCCAATATAGCAAAAATAATAGAGCCTTCAGCAGATAAAAGTACAACATCGTATAAGGTTTCACCAGCTAAATAAGAATCAGCATCTTTACAATCATGGTATCTGTGATAGAGATCTCTCGCACATGCTGCTAAATCTGGACCAAGTACATATCTATAAAAAAATTCTAATAATTTTATTTGAAATTTTATATAAAAAATTTTTAATTTTGATATCTATTATTTAATATTAATAATTATTTTCGAATTATATCGGAGAATTTACTTACAATGCCGAAATAGAATCTATAAGATTTGTATCAAACTCTAAAAATAATTTTCCTTTCTTAGTATATCCTTTTACAGTATTTCCTTGTGCAATATAAATTTTATCATATCCACTACCACCAAGGACTAATTTATTAATCTTTAGTCCTGGCAAAGATTTAAATGATAGTTGTAATTCTCCTTTTTTCATACCTTATTGAAAATTAATGTAATTTCAGTTTATTTGAAAGTGTAAAAAAGTAAAAAAATGAAGAAATATTTATAAAATTTATGCTTAAAAGATTCAGATTTTATTTTGAATATAAAAAAACTGTAATTTACCATAAACATAAAGTATACCATCATGATCAGCAACAGCAAATTTTTGTGTATGCCTATGTTCTGTTGCAGGAAAGATTTTAGTGGTTCTTCTGGATGTGACACCCACAGTTGCATAATCTATTCTTGACAATGGTAAAGTCATTTTGAACAAAACTTTAATCTTTTTTTCCTTATAATTATTTAAATGAAAATTAAATTTGCTCAAAAATTATTTTCATTCACTTTTATTTTTTCTTTCATTTCATTTTTCCTTTATTAAGAATCTATATTCTTGATCAAACTTTAAATAATTTTATAATTTTATTATTTATAATTATTTAATTTTATATTTTTCTAAATAAATAAATTTATTAAAATACAAAACGTTAAGATTGTAAAAGATATTACTACTTTGTACTTATTCTACAAAGAATCGTGAATGCACATGCGCAACGATCAATTTTACCATGGTAACAAACTACCGCAACAAATTATTCTTTATAATTAATCTATCATTTTAATTTATATATTATAGAATACAGAAAATATATATAAAAAATGTATTTAATTAAAATGACAAGATATAATTATAAATTTTTTACAAGAAGAAATATATAATATATAATATATTTATATAAGAATAATCAGAAATACATAAATATATTAAAAAGCATTATATTATAAAAAATTATATTATATAAAAGCAAATATATTAAAATACATTTTTATTATCAAATCATTTGGTGTATTTATTAAAATCTTTAAATTTCTATACATCGCTTTCATCCTTCCTATCAATTAATGATAAAAAATATGTTCAAATAATTTTATATAACATTCATATTTTTTTACTTTGTAAATTATCGTACAAATTTTATAAAATCTTTAAACAAAACAAAGTAGCCATACGTGATAGCAGAGGGTTAGTTTCATCAGCATTCTTAAAACAAATTGTTATTACTACAAGTTAGTCTTTAGCTACTTCATGTTTTAAAAAGAAGTACACCTTGACTTTATGAAAACTTTTTTATTTTTTTTCTCCTATATGTGTATCCATGTCCATTGGATACATCTATAATTAGAGAATATAAAATATACTCTGGCCTAAGGTCTTTTTTTTACTTAGATCTAGATTTTGCGATGGCTAACGATATCGAATAAGTACCAGTTGGTATTGAACCATTTTTGGTCGCAAAAATAATATTTTTCATTTATATTTTATTACAAAATTTAATATAAAATTATAGATACCATAAAAAAGGTATCATAATTTGCAGAATTGTTCTCCATTCCAGCTATTAAAAATTTTTAATTTAAGATATTATAAATTATCAATAAAATTAAAATTACATTATTTAACATTAAAAAAAATTTTTGAAAATTCTCTTAAGAAAAAAATCTTAAGTGGTGCTTTTCCTAGAAACTATTATTTAAAGACACTAGCGACCTCAAAAAAAGGACAAGATAAAGAATAATAATCTCACAATCAGCTATCGTTCAACAAATTGAGTTAATCAAAGTAAATCTACCGAAAAATATAATAGAAACAAAATCAAATTCATAATAATAAATATAATAAATATATTTCTCGATTGGTTTTTAGATTTGGTCAAAAAGTTTTTTCTTTACTAAAAAATATTCGCAAAAATTTAAAAAAAAATTATTAAAATGATTAATATTATTAAAAAATTATGCATCTAATAACTTCTTTTTTGGCACGATTGACTCGATATGCTGAAAACGAACAATCCAACGCTCAATGGAGGCGTAGAGGCAACACAAAGGCGTGGAAACCAACAATAAAAACCGCAAGACAAACATTTTAACATGGTTCGCAACCATAAACTGGACATTAATAACTTAATAGCCTGCAAAATTGCCGGGCGGTCGAGAGACGTCAAAACGTGGATTTCCATCGTAGGAAACCTGCGCGCTGAACCCATGTTTCCAATCGGCAGTATAGCGGACAATCTGCAATCTTCCATCAGGAAGTTGAACTCTGTACTCCCCGCGGACGATGTCACCGTCGCTTATCGCGTTGTGGGAATAATCGTTTCCAAAGGCGTCTTCCTTCACCGCGTAGTTGAAGTCAAATGGCATGCCTGGCTCGTGATGATGATGATGGTCGTGCTGAAATTAAATTATAAAAATTGTAATGAAAATAGCTCAACTAAGAATAAAATAAAATGTACTCATGAGAGTAATTTCATGAAATTTTAAGTTTTAATTATAAATATGAATATGTAGAAAGTAAATATTAGACACAAAAAAAGTGAAGAAAATATTTCTTAATATAAATATACTTAATATATTGTCAATTATTCATTTCTATCACAATTTTGTAAAATGATTTCTTTCATCATTACTTACACCACCATTATTTGGTATAGTACTTCCAGTAGGTCTGGTTGAGTCAGGAAATTCCGGAGTAGGTTTAGTGGGAGGTGGATAACCATTGGAAGGTCTTGATGTTGGAAATTTTGTGGTTGGTTTAGGATATGTATGACTGGGTGGTGTAGTAAATGGAGGTCGAGTTGTTGATTTTAAAAATGGTATCGAAGGTGTTTCATAATTGTAACCCTTAGTTGGTTCAGGAGGCAGATATGTATTACGTCTTGTCCCAGGTGGTAGATCGCATATTACATGGACTATTGCCATACAAATTATTGCTATCTGTAATAAAAAATATTAATTAATGTTAGAAGGATCAAGTTTTACAAAAATTGATTTCTTAGTAAGAAATCATTTTTCAATAAAATATAAAAAAAGTAGAACAATAAAAAAATAGGATATTTGTTTTGCAGAAAAAAAACATTAAAAAAAAATTAAGAACAGAAGAAGAAATTGATTAGAGTTGCATGAATAAATATTTAATTAATCAGTCCTTTATAAACATCAACCTTTGTTTATTGAAAAATAGATATCCTTCCACTTGAGCCATCTACTTCCATTTATGCAATCACAGTGAATTACAATCATTATTAGGATTGCATTTCCTGTTCTATATGAAACAACGTGTCAGCTCAATATGAAACACAATTCATGACGCGAATATAATGAACTATTAGCGTGTTGCAAATTGATATATAGCTGGATTCGTGTTTTTAAATAGTCGACAGATGTGCAATGCGACACTCATGAGCATTTCTTTTCTTAATTAGAGGCTGAAGAATTGCATAAATACACTATCTTAGAACACATGTTATAAGTGTTACTAATTGTTAAATTTTTTCAAACCCAACAACACATTTCACCATATAGATTCAATGATACTTATCATTAATTTAAATATATGATTTTACCAGAAGAAAATTTTGATATATTTCAATTTCAATAAATAATATTTTAAACATATTTATTTTAGCATATTTATTTATGCTAAAAGATGGTAAGATTAAATAAATATTAAATAAATATTAGAAATTATTAAATATTAGAATAAATTTTATTAAATAATATTAAATGTTAGAAAAGTAAAAGTAAATCATTACAATGAAAGGAAATTAGAAAAATAAAAGAATAAAGAGGAGTGTTTGAAACGAGGTGTAATTGCTTGAAGAATATTTTATTGTGCGTATATGTCGCTTGTTCACAGCGATTTTGCAACAATTTAATTGCATATCTTCCGCCTCATTTCGTTCCCTCGCTTCGTGTAACGAATGCGTGTGAAACTATTCTCTTCGACTCATTTCAGTTGCTAATTACATAATTAATATGTACGAGCGTTATTTTACCATGAAGTGAAACAATTTACTTTATAACTTCATTTATCTTAAACAAACTATGTCTAACTATGCCTATATTATTATTCAAATTTATTGTTCTATATAATCCTGTTTTTAAAAAATTAAAAAAAAAAAAATTCCAGAATATTCATCTACATTTCTAGATTTTCTCACCAATTGACTTGGTGATTTTATTGACTTCATCAATTGATCCATCTGATGCAATGATTATAATCTTCGATGAAATGTGTTATAACAACATACCAGAAGGAAAAGATTCTATCAGGGAAGCAATTAACCATTCATTTATTTCTTTATTACGTGTATCAGCATTTCACTGTACACTAGGCACGTGCAATATTACTCCATGGAAATCAATCAGTTGAAGAAATGCAGCGTGGAATATTTTAAGATCTTAGTTTAAAAAAATTCATTTTTATACTGTGGAATTTGAAGATCATAAACGTTTGATTTGATATTATTATATTTAAAGATCAATTTATAAAAAACTAATTTCTAATATTTCAAATATCAAAGAAATAGAAGAAAGAGAATTTGAATAAATTTGAATTGAAGAAATATAAAAAAAAAAGAAAATTAAATTTTTTTCATTTTTCTGATTTTTTCCTATATATTTATTCTTCATATTCTTCATATGATAACATAATTTTTTAGAAATTATAGAATAAATATATATAATTTCATGATATAATAAGAAAAAATATCTAGAAAGTAGGAAATGAATCACAAACCTTCGTTTAAAAGTCAATCAAGAAGAATAAATCAAAAGAAGAAACTAGGAAATGGTTGAAATATTGCAAAATGATTCACAATCTCGCGAAGAATATTAAATAATCTTCTCTTACCGGCCTTGTCACTTATTTAAATTTACCAACTAAAGGAAAAGCTAGCTTACACCATTGTTTCACCAGTTATTGTTTAACGTTCATTGTCATAGCCAAAATGATGCAAGTTCTTTTTAAATCTTGGAACGGGGATCACAATTACCATGTAAATTACATAAAACATAGCTAGAAGTCGATTTAATGAAACTGTGAAAAAGAAAATAGCATTGTATAATTGAAAGAAATGTGAACAATAAAAATTCATTATTACCCATAAATCAGTGAAAACTTCGTATATTAAATATTTACAATCTTATTGCATAAAGAATTAGTATATTTTAGAAATACATTACATTCACTTTAAATATTTTAAAAAATTAAAAATTCCAAACAAGTAAGTATCTCAAGCGAATAATTAACTGCAAATCTCACATAAGAATAATATTTCATATATTATTTATATCATTTCACGGATAACGAATTTGATTACAGTTCTTTCTTCTCACCCTCGTTAACCACTTCTAATACTCCTCAGAGGGATTACGAATCGATAAATCAATTGCGTTGCGTGATTCATCTCTCTTGATTAATCGCAAAGACTGCAAGACCATACGGATACCCAAGATAATTTGTTGACACCTCTCTCTTTCTCTCCACCGCACGAGAATTGAGATTTATGCATCGTGGGTGCAGAAATGGTAGAGAGGTTGCGATTAATTATAATAATTAGACAGACCACACTAGGTAGACTATTAACTATATTAAATATCTGACTCTTTCCATTGAGTTAAATGTTAGCAATTGTGCATTACTTCAAATAACAGAAATCACGTCTAAGGATATGAATACAATTGAAAATAAAACTTTTGAGAGTTGTTCATATTTTTTTTTTAGAAATAGATGAAATGCATTGAAAGTAATTATCTGAAGATATTTCTGGTTTTCAAATGGACCCAAATGATAAACTTTTCTTGAGTATATTGAATTTTTAATTGAATTTAATTGAATTTTTTAATCACTCACCTGAAGATAAAACATATTGTGAAGAAAGCCAAAGGATCAGAATTTCACTCACGTATCGTTTTTTTTTTTTTCAAAAGAAAACTGTGAAAAGACATATAAAATCAACCCTTTATAAAAGCATCATAGATCTTAATTAATTCTTTATGATAATCTAATATGACGGATGGAGGCAACATTTAATATTTAAATTTCAAATGAAAAATATTTTCAAAGTTATGCAATAATTTCACAATTTTTCAAACATAAATTAATATCTAATATCTCATATAAATATCTAATAGAAGTCTGAACTCTGGATAAGATTATTTTAATAATTTTTGAATAAACAAATATTTTCATTAAATAATCTTTATAATGTATTTAATACTTTAATAATTTAAAGTATTTAATATTCTAACAATATTTTTTAACTTTAATTCAACTATACATATATTAGTTTTTTGTAATCTGATATTTACAATATATGAGAATTTAATTATGTTTTAGCTTTTGAAAATTTATGTCTGAATAATTTTCTTTCAAAAATATAAAATAGAATTACAAAAAGAGCAAAGAAAAATTATAGTTTCCAAGATTATTCATTTACAATGGAAACATATATTGTTTTACTTCCATAGAAATATACGCTTTATAAAGGGTTGAAAGACCTCGACGACATTTTACGGTTAACCACACCCTAACTTTTCTACGATTTTTCGTATTCATTTCATGCATGTGCACCACTCCCTCCTGAGAATCGCGAACTACACGATTGCGAATCCCTTTCAAGTTTTCCCGCGATACTGATGGAAGAAACATATTCGTTTGTCTGCACATTCTTCAGTTTATTTCACTTGAATATAGAGACTAATTATTTTATTCGTCTGAATTGAATCATAATTAAAATTAATTAGAATTAATTATTAAATTTGTATCAGTATTAAAAAATATTTCTAAAAAATTCAATTTTTTTAAAATCTCCATATAACTGTGATATTTTTTTTTAGAAAATAAAACTTGATATTTAGAAATGCATGTATTACGTTATGATATTATCTGCAGAAAGATTAAAAATTAAATAATAGTTTAAATAATACACTGATTAGTTTTATGAAATTTAAATACATTTTTAAATGATGATATTATAAAAAATTATTAAAAAAAAAATATATATATATATTAATCAGCAAATTTCTTTGATAATTCAAGTATCTCGAAAGATTCTATTTTTAAATTTATAATTATAATTATTCTAAAAGCTAATACTTCCAAAAAGATATTTCTTCTTAAATTCTGCAGATTCTAGGTCCAGTACACTATAAAACGATTAACTCGTATAAGACATTTATGAATTAACAACTATCCATAAACGAAAATTTTTCTTTTAATCACCAAACAGAAAAATTACAATCCTGAATCACAGAAAAGCATCCATAACGAATAATCTCCTCCACAAAACATCACTTTATAAAAATATATATATGTATATATCTTTGATCCCGTATCAGGGTTAATAAAGCACCGTCACCGAGTGATGGCCGAACGATGAAATATCACCGAGGTCTTCATCATCAACTACATATTTAACATTTTTCGAGCAACCCTTACGAGTTCACAAATACGATGAGGCACGTGTTTCGTTATTATATCGATGCACTCCGGCACGACTGTGAATAAAGTCAGTACGTAACTGGCCGGCATGCTGGCAGGTTGGGTTTATATAGCGTGGGTCTAATAAGATGATACCTGAACGCGTGTTGGGACCGAAGCAGAAGAACAGAAAGAGGGGACCAATGATGCATATTGCCTTGTTTCGCCTTACTTTGCCTCACCTTGCCTTAGAGAACCTTATCATGATCGATCTTGCTAAGATGAATCTTGCACCACTTTCTTCTTTCATAAATCATATCATCAATTTGTTGACTTCTTGCCATTTTGTGAATTGTTTAATCCTTTGTTTTAATAGAAATCTTGATTCATAATATTTGGAAGATATTCTGTGTTACAAGTAACAATCTTTCAATTTCTTGATCCTTTTCCAGTTCTCTGAAATTTCTTAGATTTTATTATCCAGTTCTCAAATTACTTTTTTCATTATAAAATTCATTTTTTATATATAATAATTTTTTAGAGCGGATATTCTCCAAGTACAAGAATAATGGAAAAACATCATTTTCCATATTATTACATTTCTTTCGTTATTAATTTTAATAGAGCTTCTTTTTCATAGCAACAATGATAATTACCATCTAGTCTTCATTCCATCGGAATACGGAAATCTGTAATACAAAAAACTAATTATAAAGATGTATCGTGAAGCAATCATGTATACTTTATAAAGAATGTTGCGTTGACTAATCAACATTACACTACCGTGAAGCAACTTCTACTACATACTACTATATTGTCTTATTATTATTGCTATATATTACATTAAAAAAAAATTGTTAAACCTATACATACTCATTTAACTTCACCGTGAGAAGACATTAATCCGGATCAATGTGATCCAAATGATCTTTCGAGGCCTGTTGACTTCTAGCCTCGAAGGTGCAGCATGAAGAAGTCATTCCATCGATTATATATCGTGCTACGGATCAAAAAGAATTTGATATTTCATAGATGTTTATGTTTCTGTAGAACAGAGGTTGGATCATATTGAAATATTTTTGAATTTAATTCTTTTCTCATTATCTTGCAACAAATAAAAAAACAAATGAAAACATTAATTTTTTTATGTATTTTTATTGCATTGAAGAAAATTGTTTTACCTTATATGTACCATTTCAAATAATATAATTTTGTTCTGTGAAATTTTTTATGATTTTTTATAATACAATCATAAACACTCTATAGATTATTTTTATTTTTTTTGCACTTGTAATATTAATTTGATAATTTTTTATATTTTTATTAATATTGTCTTATTTAATATCATTTTATCCTTCATTCTATCTTGATTGAAAAAATTTTCCAAATAGATTGATTGATCCTTTTCAAGAAAATAAAGAATAACAAGAATCCATTTTTTCAAAATCCAACATATCCAACATATCCAATATATATACAGATATTGGTATCGAAAGATAAATAGAGAAAGGTACGCATGCTTGGAATTGGTTAGCGAGCAATCCATCTCTTGCAGTCTTACGTACATTTAGCGAGCAAGATCAGTCAGGGCAGAGCACGATGTTATTTCAACCCTTTCACGGCCGAAGAGATGCTTTAATTCAATCGTAATGTGGCTGAAAGTTTTGAAATAGAAAAAAATGTATCATTACTTAGAGTTCAATAATTAATCTGATCTATATTATGTTAAATATTTAAAGAATATTTAAGGATACCAGATTAGAATCAATTTAAAATAATATAAATTTAGAACTTTGATTTTTCTTCACTTACTGGTTTTATTATTGTTTAAAATTTTAAATTTACTAATCTTTCACGAATAGAATTTTTAATTATAATTAATTGATATGTCATTTATCTCAAGTTAAAATAAATAAATTTTTAAATGTTTCAATCCTCTTTAAAATTTAAAATCATAAATTACTCTTTCTCCTGCAATATTAAAATACATTAAATATTGTTGACTTTTTTTCTTTACACAAAAATTGATGATTAAATTGACTTATGCTTCACAATTGTATTGGTAAAATTAAATATCAAATTATAAATTTTCTATGTGTCGATTATCATGGGATCAAATATATTTCTACTCTTTGCATATTCTATTTCTATTCATTTGATGCATAAACGAGTCAATGGCAAACTTTACGTTAAATAAAAATATCGATCTCAACTTTTGACATTTGAATAATCAGCAGACGGAAATTGGCAATAAGATGCAATTTTAATTTTACTGTACCTGAGTATCTTATATTTTTGAAGATTAATTGGAAGAAGAAAAATATAAACCATTAACCAGCGATCAATATGTAAAGCTTTTAGATTTATCTTGAATAATAATTACATATGAAATAACAATAATAATCATTTTGAACCACTATTATTAATCATACATTTGCATCAAAAAATTAATAAAATTGCTCACTTTGGAGCATCTTTCAATTCTCATATTTTATTCTTAGATATTCTTTCTCTAAAATTCTAGAAAATAATCGTATCTGTAAATTTTAACAATGTTAATATAATAAATACTAATAATATGCCACACATTCCAACAATCATTTATCTAAACAATCAACTTATAAATAATAAATATTTCTTTCGTAACTTTTAAAATTTTACACATCAATCTTTTAGATCATTAGTTTATCTTGCAACAATTCCAACAAAAGAAATTTACTAATGATTAATCAAACCTTACAAATTTTCCATTATAATTTTCTATTGAACGTATAGAATGTGAAAGAAGTTACGCATCGGTGATCGTGGGAAGTGGTGCGAAAAATATTGCGAAATAACCGCATGATGGGCTCTTAGCTTAGGACATCCATCTCGAACGGATTGCATCTTTCTATTATGAAACTGATGTTAGAATATCATTAGACGAATTATCAGATAATTACGAATCACGGTTACACCCACTGGCATGATTCAGAAAGAAATTCATCAATGAACATGCCACAAACATGTTCAGTAAGAGCGATTCTATAAGAATGACGTAAATCGTTATGCATGTCTCCATAGTGGGCGTCAAGATATTCCTCCATTCATTCGTGTAGAATGATATTTTGTTTTTCGATGCTAGAAAAAAAAATTGAATTTTGAAATTGAATTTAATTTAATCATCGGAGGAAAAATCGAATAATTATTTTTCGATCGATTTTTACCTTTCTTTCTTGCAACTTCACTTTCTTTACGGAGAAAGCGGTCGAGTGAATTCCAAAGCGCCGATATCAAGTGTAAATTTATGAAACGCAAAAAGCTGAAATGTTACAGTGGACAATCGTCAAATTTATTTTTACTGCTTCGAGTGTAACCTCGGCGGAAGAAGAAAAAAAATCGATGGTGGCGCCGGTGTGACTGTTGTATAATCGCACGATCCTCGAATCGTTTTAAAAGTGGAAAACTTTTTAAGATTCCATGATCGTAAAGCGAACTAATTGCTCGACTGGTGACGGCCGTTGGAGTCATGAGAAAGTTTTCTCTTCCAGCTTAATTTTTCCACGGTCATCAAGGCTGCAACATTCGCTGCGAATCGTCCTCTTCCTCTTACTGAGACTTGATGAGAAAGAGCAAACTATTTTCTAATAATCTACTGTCGATATTGCATCCATATTCCCACCTTAAGATCACTTTCAGATTGGTCAAGTTATCTTAGTGAATTTAACTAACCACTTTATCTCTATCAATATGAACATTTTATTTTTCAGATAACATGGATATGTCTGACAGAGATTTAGAAACGTATTAAATATATTTCTTCACTTTAATGGTAAAAGCAAGTAACTGTGTAACTGTCCTAAATAAATGAAAGAGTTTAAATTTTTGAAAAAGTTTAAAATCTTATTTAAGTCTAAATTAATCATATTATATACAAGTACTAAAGTTCAAATAACCACTTTGTTACTGTAAACTTGTTAATTGACTTGATATTGCCCTTTTAAATTTCAAGAGAATTCGAGAATATTTTTATATTCTTTTTGAGCAACAAAATGTTATTACTATATTATTTTCATTTTTGATAATATTCATATAAATCTATACAATTTTCTAAAGATATTTTTGAAAATCCAATTTTCCGTATATGTAACTAAACAAATTAAATCTGAATAAAGAATTGTTTTATTTTCTAATACGATATAAAATAAATTAATATTTAATTTATTGTAATTTTTATATTTTTGTTTTTTCATATTTTATATGCCTTCTGCATACTTATTGTCTTCAGTACATTATATAAAACATGATAGATTAAATATATTATAAAAAATATTTGAATAAACTATTAACTTTTTTACAAAGATAATAAAAAAATAGTAAAAGATAATAAAATTTTTTATTACTGGATAATAGAAAACCTACTATTATATTATGTTTATTAATTATATTCTGCATCGAAGCTTTTATATACATCGACTAGTAATTGCATTGAAAATGAATTTCCATCGTCTTTCCAAGTGTCGATTGGTAAAATAGTAGCAGAGATGAGCAATCAGAAGTATAGTTATGGTTGCAACTACCAAATCGAATTCAACTGACGTACAGTAAATTTAATGAAATATCAGTGTTACAGGGAATCCGTCAATTATGGTCGAGCAGGTAGCCATTTCCAATTAAAATGCTTGTCAGGAATAATGTTTCCATATAAAGATACATATATCTTTGTCAATATGTATTATTTGAAAAATACTTGTCAGAATATTTGGAAGAAGATTGTTTTTCAGTTTCTTTTTTACAAATGATAAATGTAAGTCATTTATTTAAGAGAAATCTTTCTTGTTGTTGTAGATTTTTCTCAAATATTCATTTTAAAATAAAATAATTTGAAAATTAAAAAAATAAATTTCAAAAAAATTTTATCTTTTCAACAATCTTCTTGAATATATCTTCTTACAATAAATTATATAATAATAATATACATAATTATAATAATAATATAATAAAAATATTTAGAATTTAAAATATATATAGAGAAGAAAAAGAAATAAATAATTCTTATGTGAAAATATAAATAATGAATTAATTCTACAAAACTATATCAAAAGTGATCTGCAAAATCGCAATATAGAATTATCTGTATCAACACAAATGATTCTTGCAATTTCAATCTTTCACTGCCATTCAAACTCCTTGACAAGGGTCGACATTACTTAAATTGTGATTGTTAGTCTGTACATGTCAATTCCAGGTTCAAACACTTTATCTATCCTTAAAGATTCAATCTCTATAATGAAACTATTAAAGATTCAATTATTTAGATGAAGTATCAAATGTATTCTTGATTAAGAATTTCTGAAACATTAGCTCAAATTTAAATTGGAATTTAAAAAGAAAGGTCATTTAAATTATTACAAATATAGGAATTGCAACATTTGAAAATAATATCTACATCTGTAAGCATTACATACCATATTATTAGACATTATTAAAGCGATGGTTAATAATCCGCTCATGACTTGTAAAATGTCTTCACCGTGCATGTTAATCGCTAAAATGACAGGAGTGAGACAGTCCTCTCTCTTCAAGCTCCCGTGTAAATGCTCCCAGTTCATCATCCATTCTCTCTACATCTTCATTCTTCATTCTTCGTTTCAAAAAAAAAAATGTTAATTATACATAATTATTGAACATTTGAAAAAAAACTACCATATATATATTGACACATAATAATTAAGTATTCAAAAAAAAAAAATTATCATGCATTGATAGATAACTTTTGAATATCTAAAGCTAGAAAGGAAACATTTATTAACAATTATCATGCACTGTACATTTTGAATAGGTAAGAATTCAGAAATTTTCCAATAGTTTAATTTCAAAAGACAAGGCAGGAGACAGTAATATCCCAATCAACCAAGAATGACTATTCAAGTCTTATTCTTCAAATCAGTAGCTTCGTAACTGGTTCATGATATGGGAATCGGCGGAAAGAGATGGTCGTGGTTTGACGGAGCACCCAGATTCTTGGCAAGCAGTAGGTCATTCGCGACTAGAACGAAGATTTTCACTTTCATCGTGACCGAGGGAATGTCTACTTGGATGCGCAACAGACAAAGGCGTTACGGCGCGAAGAAGCTGGCTAACTATGACACGCAACTTCGACAGAGGATCGGATATTCATAACCTTCCATTGAATTCGCGCACTCGTGCGAATTCTACGTTCCACTTGGTCTCTTCCTTTCATCACCTTGATGTGAAAACGGGAGATCCATAAGATCCAAACCTTACACCCCACCGCTGGAATCTAATACTAACTGTAATTCATCAAAATTGTATTTACAAGTATCTTTTTTTATTTATTATTTATTATATTATTTATTAAGAATTGAATGATAAAATGAATTATTTGAAGAATAATAGAATATTTAATTGATAATTTTTTTTTATGATTAAGATATTGCTTATTAATATCTTTTCTATTTATATTAAGAATGTTAAGAATTAAATGATAAGATGAAATTGTTCTTATTTGAAAAATAGTGGTAATTATCCTAGAAATATCGATAAACTTTATTTTTTAGTTAATAAAATAATAGATTATTTTATTGATGATTTCTTATGATACTGTTATTTCTTATCTATATTTAAATGTATATATATTTTAAATTTATATTTAATATAAAATTTATGTTATAATATTTATTTGAAAATATGATATAAATTATTTAAGTATGATTCTATAAGAAATTATATGATGAATTAGAATTTCCTCAAATTATTCTCAAAGTTATTACTTTTACATTACTATTACTTAATTTTAAAAGTTACCAATTACATCATTGTCAGTTAAATGTCAATGTCAAACCCTGGTTGATTATTATAACAAAAAAGGAAACTAGTGATTTTCATGATACACCATGTTGAAACGAGGACAAGACGTGCGATTTAAGATCTTCACGTATCATTATGTAGAATGTAGTAAACATAATAGTACTTTTCATTATATCGATAATGAATACCTTTCAATATCAATTCAGTATTCCTGAAATTAAATACTTAGAATTATACTATATCTACTTAAGATCTATAACAATAAAATCTACAATTCTAGAATTAAAAATTTTGAAAAAGTCAAGCTTTTACAATCCAATACTTTATAATTTTATTTGAATGTAGTAATATAATAGAAATTTAAATTTCCAATATCAAAAATCGAAATTTTTCTTCCAAAATCTTAAAGATTATTTAATATCATTCATAAAATTTTACAAAAACTTAAATCCCAAAATTGAACTGTAATCAAATATTTCAAATCACACAATTATACCTACTGTAATATCTCGCGATCCATTCAAATTTCCAAAACATAAATAGCATTTAAACGTCAATTAGAACAAGAAAACGGATGCAATCTTTTCTCTGAATCTTCTGTTTGTTTCATTATTAACTCCTAAACCGAGTTTCATTCCTATTCTACAGAGATCTCACTGCCAAATCTCACTGTCACGAAACGAGTTCATCCGAGTTTTTCAACCGTAGCAATAGCTCACACGGAGATCTGCATATTTCATGGAGCATCTAGACAATGTGAAACTTAAATGTATTCTCTCTTAAATATTTTTTCTCTCTTTTTTTCATAAAAACATCTAGGACATTTTTACCTTATAGATTTTCTTGTTCGTTCCCTCTTTTCTTTTTTCTTACCTCTTCTTTATTTCTTTCTCATTTCTTCTTCACGACTTAAATCATTCGAAACGCTCCTGACATTTCGGTCTCTTCAACCTTAAAGTCTCACCAAGACTAAATGATTCCCTCGTGTGACCTGCCTCATGTAAGTGGTTGATCTAAATCCTGAAGAAAAGAGAACACATTCAGAATTTAATTAGGATCACATTTAAGTATTGAGAAACTAAAAATAATAAATATCTTAAATTAAATTAGAACAATTTTACCTTTTGAAAAGGAAAATTTCTATATTTCTTAATTAATTAGAAAATTACTTCCTGGTTTTTTTTCTTGATCACATGTTTTACATTCCAATTTTGTTTGTTAATAAAACAGTGTCGCGTTGAACTTTTACTTTGCCTTAAACTTTAAGTATATACACTACAGTGCAACCGCGCATCGGCGCCTCTTTGTTTATTCTCATAAAGGAGGTGAACAGAAGAATGCTATTATAATCCGGCAGGTTATCGTCAATCAGTTTTTTTTCTGAATAATTAAATGATTGTAATTTTTTCCTTTTTGGTTTACGAAATCAAAAATGCAAACTCTGCTGTATGTAAGGCATTACATTTTTATTCTTCTTCCTTTTTCCTCATTTTTTTCTTTTTCTTTTTCTTTCTTTTCTTCATTCTCTCTTCATTCGTTCCTTCTTTGTTTCTTCATTTCCGTTTTTCCTTCTTTTGTTTTATTTTCTTTTTCCAGGGAACATGAAAGAAGAAATATTTATTTTACTTCAAGAATGTTCTTTTCGATACAAATTATTGATATAAATTATTATATTGTTTTATATAGAAGAAATATATAAGATAAAAAAATAAAAAAAATTTTAAATTTAAATAGAAATTATAATATAATAAAAATTATAAATTTAAAAAAAAAATGGAAAGAAATATTCATCTGTTCTTCATATTCATTTTATCAGTTTAATATCCATTCAAAAGTCCATCAATATTTGAATGCTCATAAAAGAAGGTTGATTATAGCAAAAGAATTCAAGAATTCCTCTTTGGATTTATCTTCTTTCATACTTACATTTTGGCCCATCAAATTCACGATTACATAAGGATCAGTAATTTCGGTTTATATTATCATGTAATTTATGAAATGGACATATTTCTTTTATATGCATCTGCTTCGAATTTAATGGGGCTCCTGGAATTAAGAACAATGAGAATGAAATTCGATTTAACGTATTATGCAATGGTTTTCTCTTTCTTATCTTTTTTTCTTTTTCTCTTCTTTTTATTGCCCATTACTTTTTCTGTAATATCAATTGATTCTTACTTATATAAAATCATTCGTTTGTTCGATTATTTACGAACATTTTTAAAATTGTAGAATATTTATAGTCTTTTATTTATTACTTAAAAAAAAAAAAAAATTCAACAAGTAATACACTCAAGTTTTCAAATTTTTCATTTCTCTGCATAATTTAAAAAAGAATCTTCGAATTTTTTCAAATTTTCAAATACGATTATATATTTTATTTAAATAGTAGTTACATCACAAATTGGATTTTTATAACTATTTTATTACTTCTATCAATTATATACAAATTTTAACATTTATAAATTCCTATTAATTTTATTATTTATTACATATTTTTTATTACTTTTGCATAAAGTATTTTCTAAATCAAATTTTATTTTTCTCCATCCACATACGTATGTAGTGGCTTACTCAAATAAACTCACCGACATTTTCAAGTTTGTAAAACCATAGCTCGCAGACGTATCACATGTCTCTGCATCATTCTCGTCACTTTAATTGCTTTACGACAGAGGGAAAGACGCGTGTCAGCCGGCACTCGTGGATTTATCGCGCGTACCGCGCGTGGACACGAGACAATTTATGCGAAACAGAGGTGAAACTAAATACGAGCGTGTTCAACATTTCCAAGCTTGAATACGATCGGATTTATTAAATATCGAATTTCGCTGTAGGGAACAATCGATGATGATCACCGAAGAGAAATTATCTACTGTAAACGATAAATTTTGAAATTAAGATGCAACATTTCTTCAGGATATATTTCTAAAGTTGTAAATTGTATAACTGTAAATATTATATAAACAGGAATATAAATATCAACGCTTTAATTAAAATTATCGAATAATAAAAAATTGTTAAATGACAAAAATTTGGATACAATTTAAAATTGATTTCTAAAATTTATTCAATATTTCACGTAATATATCACATAAAGCACAAAAATAAATTTTATAGTTAATAATCCAATAACAATATTCTAAATATTATACGCTTCGTAACAATAAAAAAATGTTGTTATATGTATATAAGATTTTCAATACTTATCTCGTGAAAGAATATATTTATATTATTTGCTACTTTTGTATATATACATGCATCTAAATTAAACAATATTTTAAAACATATTTTAAACAATAATTTTACTAAATATTACTTCAGTCTCGACAAACGAGAGAAGAATGAAGTATATTCCTACTTCACTACATGTATCATTCATTTACATTGAATCTGTTTGCTCTACAATCGAATTACATCACAAATAAAATACATATATTTTTTTCAATCCTTAAAAAGAAGATTCATGAAATATATTTGCTATTGTAATAGATATCTAACAGATAAATTTAATTAAATTAGTTCTATTCATTTCTAACTTATTTCTAATTAAAAATAGTTTCTTATTAAAAAAAAAAAAAGTAATACTTAAGATTTTTCTCTCCATTTTTTCCCATCTCTTTCTAATTCCAAAATTAATTATAGAACATTAATGACAAATTTTTGCAAAGATCTCTTATAACACTTTAAATTTTTTTCTTCATTTTTTTTAATTTCAAAATATCGTGGAAGCTATTTACAAATTTTTGCAGGAATCCAATTGAGAAAACTGATCGATCGCTAGTATCAAGCCAGAGTGGATTACGGATCACGTAACCTGCGAAGAACGATCTTGGAGCATAGACTTTAAGATCGGAGAGGATGAAATGTCACGAATGTCTCGAACACAATGTGCTGCGAAGGAGAGGGAAGGACAACAGGGCAGAGGACGGCCGAGGACGAGCGATGGGGAGAAGAAGAGAAAAAGAGAAGAAGAATGCTGGCATCCATTGAGGAGAGCATTGCGCTCGATCCAGAAGCGAGGTGTTAATGTCACGCACTTCGAAATCAGATGGAATCTAATTCAACGAACCTTGATCTTTACTGCCCCCTTTTCTTCTCTGACCTCGCGTGAAAGAACGTTTTCTTCGTTGAACAATCATCAACTATTAACCCTTTAGCATCCATCAGAGAAGAAATTCTGAAATTGAATTAAAAAAAAGAGAAATTTTTAGCTTTGAGGATTAATATTGTGTTGCAAGGGAATATTTCAATTTTGCAATATTCTTTCAAACAACTTTTATCATTAAATTGTTTTGTAACATTGTAGTGGTATTGTACTTTTATGGAAACTTTGTTTTTTGATTTATACAGCTTTAAAACTAAAAGCATTCTAATATATTTTATAGTTTTAATTAGAATTTATAATATTATTATCCAACAATAACACTTAAAGCTATAATATTATATTATAATTAACCTTTAAATGTTATTTACAAGTATTTAAAAAATGAAAATAATCTTGTTTGAACTCAACTTCTCCGAGACTTTAATCATGAATATTTCATGCTGTAAGACTAAAATAATTAGTTACTATACTAATTAGTAAAACATGGATATTAGAAACATACCTTATATCTTTGCGATAACGCGAACAGAATGAAATGACAATAATATGCTGATTGTTCATCAATTGAGATTGATTTCATCGAGAAAAAGAATGAACATGGCGATGAGTAGCACTATTTTGAACAGTACAATTACCATACAAGCCTCGCGAAATAGTAGTCGAGACGATCAGAAACGTCTACCGAATAGAACGATTAGACGTTCTTTCATTGCTATTAAGTGGCACGAGGAATGTGGTTTCATCTTCAGCATCTGGAATTATAATAAGTTTTATATAGGCTTCAATAAGAAACAACAGTTTGACATTTATTAAATGTGCACTTTGAGTTTGTACATTAAATTTTACTTAATATTATTATTTAGGATATGTCAATATTATAAAAGATAATAAAAGGAACAATTTTTGACTAAATAGCAAAATAAAATAAAAAAACATATTTATACTTATAAAATAGAATATAACAATAATGTATAAATAAAATTACAAGTTTATATTAAATAGATTATTTCAAATAATTAATCATAATTAATCATTGTAAAACGTTGCATTATAGGGCAAAAGCTAGATGACATCAAACACCAAAATGATTTATGTTTTCAAGAAGATCAAAGGGCAGGTTCATTTTAAGTGAAATGAGTTAAATGTCTTAACGTCATTAAGAGCAGCAGTATGGCACAAAGCCATGGAAAGTCGGTTTAATAATGCTTCTCTGTACCATCTCTATTTATAATTACATAACTTTTAAATAGAATAAGTTCTGTGTCATTAAACTCGTTTCGAGGATTACTGCAATCGTATTGCATAATTGGAAGATTGAGATCTTTTATACACAAAACAATCTTTTAGCATTTACACTTACATCTTAAAAATTACGCTAGACAAAATCATTGAAGCGTTAAATCAATATTGCCATAATAATTTAAAATAACTTTTCGCTCACTTAGGATATTATTATTAGGATATTACATAATCGTTCATTTTTTTATATATAATAATAAATATAACATTTATCCTTAAGTAAGTTGATGTTTAAATTATAGGGGTTGATGGAAGAACCCTTGACCCAGTTTTAATAATCATAAAAAGGAGAAAGTTATATGAAATACTTCTACATTATAGGATCTTCTAACATCTGTTATAAGAGAAGAGGATCATTTATGCTTGCACAACAAAGAGGAATTACCAACTTGGATATATTAACTGAAGAACACTTGTTTAAAGTTGCAGAATGCCAATCCAAATGAATTAGAATCATTGTAAAAAAACTGTATTTTAAAGATATTATAGAAAAGAAAAAAACCACTTTTCATTCAAGTCTTTCTGATATACCATCAATAAATTTTTAATAGTAATTTTTAATAGTAGTAATAAATAAAAAATATATAAGGATATTACACATTTCATAAATTAGAATCGCTTTAAACTACCACTAAAAATTATAAAAAAATTATAAAATCATGACATAAAATTATAATATTAATTAATATTAATATTAAATCTATAAATATAATTACGTATTTAGTAACAGTAAATCAATATTACAATCAATATAGTAGCATAGTAGCATTACTCAATAATAATCAATATTAATTTAATATAATCAAGATTACAAAATCAATAATACTATTGATCATCAATAAACTTGATTTATACGAGATTTACCAATATTTGCAGAAATTACTGAAGAATCATAGAATCCATGACATATTGGAATCCATGATTAGCCGAAGAATTATCGATTTCTTTTCTTTCAGTAGGAGTGAAGTTTTCGTAATCATCATCGTTTTTATACCAGACGTATCGTTAACAGGATCTATCGTTGAATCGCTGTTAGAGTGAGAGCAGAAAGACTGAAAATGAAATGGCATAATTTACAGACCAACAATGAGATTATAACCGGTATACCGTAACGGATATACTATGTATGAAAGCCAAATGAAAAATATCAAATTGTTCCCATCGCTTTGTAAACGGATGAAAAAGGGTTGAAACAAAGAATGCCGACAAGACATCCGGTGAATTTCGAATGAGATATCTGCTATTAATATATCAAGGAATCATACCAATTCTATCAGTAAGTTGGTTGATCTATTGCAAACTATGTTTCAAGAACAACTTAAAAAAGCTGAGATCTTTAAATTATTTCATGAGATATAGAAGTACTTGAGATATAGAAATTAATGGATTATAAACAGATTGCTGATGCATTTTTGCAAAATATAAATGTATGGAGAAATCTACAGAATGCATATGATATGCAAAGCAATGTAAAATATTCAAAGTATAATGCACATTATGATATTTGAAGAATAAAGCAAATTTTATGGAAGCTGTACTTTTTCATATTCAACAAAATTTTATTTTGCATAAATATCTACAGTCTAATTATGAGTAACAAAATTCTAATTATAGAAAAAATTTAATTAATCTAATCAAAGTACTTTACAATGATATGACAAGTTTAAAAAAATTAAAGGTAATATTATATTAAAATTTCTAATCATGCCAAATTCTCAGATAATTAGTTTTACTCATTAACTTCATTAATTTCAGTAACATTAAATAATCTTGAAAGCAATTATAAAATTAACGTTATGCAGAAAATCCTATAAAATTAATTGTATTCTCAAAAAGTCTTCCAATAAATTTTAGTTTTACAATTCAATGATAAGAAGAATTAATTGGAAAAAATATCAGAATGCCAAACACTATAAATGATACTAGTATATTATTTCATCTAAGAATATTATATGAACTGAAACAAATAACAGTCAGGTCATAATCACGTTACAAATGATCCATCACCGCCTCTATAATTATGCATTTTTATGCTGGGCCTTAAATTATAATTGCAACTATAAATCAATCATAATTTCCTTTTGCCTCGCGTGGGCCTTATTTTTACAAAGAGAATATTGTTGTTACAAAGAGAATATTTCTTTGGCAAATGAAGAATAGCGTTAAAAGTCACGGAAGGCATGCATCATGTTCGATATTATTACCTGATCAGATTCGATCAGATCAACGGAATTAATCGAACTGACGAGATTCTGGAATTATGGGACAGATTATTAAACGCGTCAGCAGTTGGTACAATCTTCTACATATTTTCCATATCTATAACAATGTTAATTAAGAATCACAATTCGCACAAGTAGTCAAACACTCTTTTGCAAGAAGATTTCCAACGTAAATCAAAAGGAGTCATTGTTATTGGATTGTATGGTAATAGAAATGAAGCAACAGAACATTGAGGCTAAAAAAAAGTTACTTCTTGGCATTAATTTTAAAATATACATAATCAATTGTATAACATGGAAAAATAATATTTGGTCTAATTTAACTTTTATTATAATTGGTGATTAATGTGTGTATGTGTGTATGTGTGTGTGTGTGTATAATTAAAGTATAAAATGCATGAAAAATAATAATCTTAAGTTAAGAAATGAATCATTTAATAATAGTAATATCATACCAAATAGGTATAATCTTATTTTGTGAGATTAACTTCTCAGTAGTATTAATATATGATATATTCATGTTGCATTAAAAGTAGTGTTACATATATTGCGGTGGCGTAAATTAATGATTTAAATGAAAAATGTTAAATAATTGTAATCTTTTTTATTTTTTTATCTTATCTATTAAAAAATTTTCAATCTGATTATGGTAACAATAAATATGTTTGCAAATGTTCTACTACACAAAATAAGCAAGATTGGAAATATTATATAGCAATAAAATAAGCAGTTAAATACTTGAAAATTATCATATTATTATAAAATACCTTTCATTTAAATTAAAATGAAGAGAATTTCTGTTTTTGATTTTTCAGCTAGCAAATTATATAAATGTATTATAACACGTCTTCGAGAGCTTTAACAGAAGGTGTCCAAGTTGGTAGTATGAAATAAAATTACGAGAACTAGTAATTTATTATTCGTCACTATTGCAGCATCCTCGTCATTCACTACTGACCCATGTAATAGCAGATGACAAAAAAGTGGATAATGCTAATATCGCATATAAAGAAGCACGTTTCAAAGATTTCTTTAAATATAGAAATCATATAACCACTGTCTTGTTCCTGAAATTATATAAAAAAAATTAAAAAAATTGTTCAAATAAAAAATATATGAAAACGTACACATGTTTCATTAATGAAAAAAATTCATTTTATCTTGACTTAATTAATTGGAACTTTTATAATAGGAAAAGGATTTGAATATGTATTTCAACCGGAAGGTGGGTTTTAATTTATTTCCTGCGCCATCTATGCATGAAAATAAGAATGATTTATAGTAGTAATCATATTGAAAATCAGGTTTAATGAGCTCAAACATTAGAACGAGAAGTCTAATGAGGTCTCGTTTGAGAAAATCTAATATCCACAGATAATCCTCGTTCTTACTATTGCGTATTATTCTAATGCAGTGTTTCTCAACATACTTCAATATTTTGAATACTCTATTGTATCTCTTGCACTATTAGAACAATATTTTACTTATCAAATATTTATCATCATCAAAATATATATAATTTATTCTTGAATCTGAGTATATTAAATCAGGTGTTTTTTTAAATTTCATAATTTTATTATGAATTTCTTTTAACAGCCTTTTTATAAAACATTTTGAAGTTTTAAGATTAAAAGAAAAGTATTCAAATTTTATTAAAAATTTAAAATAACATTTACAAGTACTAATAATCAATGCATGTGATAAAATTTTATGATACTGACGTGGAGATGATGAAGATAGAAATTTGGGAAACACTGCTTTAATGATTTTCAGTTAAAGTACTCGGTTGCCAACTTTATCGTACATATGTCCCTTAAATTTACGACTCGCGCGAAGCATAAACATCCTGCTATTATACGAGGTCTGCAGTAGTATTCCTTTAGTGAGTATTGTATTCCCTTATCGAGAGGTATCTAATAAACTATCTAATTTCACACGAACTTGACACTTTTTTCCAAAGAGAATATATTCGCGGAATACGGTATTTCTATCCTAATCGCTATTTCTATTAATATTAAACACTTTTAAAACGATTTATATTCTATGATTAATTTCTAAACTAATTTAATTTTATAATCTAACAATAATAGGACTGAATTGTAACAAGTTTATGGAAAATGAAAAAATTTGAAAAAATTTAAAAAAGATATAACATTATTTAATTTTTCTTTCTTTCTTGACTCGTAGAAATCATATGAAAGTTAAATTTATTTTTTCATTAAAACTGTTAAAAAAGAAAGTTGATTGTTCATATCATAAACGTTTGTTGTTTAGTTTTTACAATATTATGATGAGAATTTTTAAAAAAATACTACATTAATTTTTCAAACCTAATTTTAATTTTTTCTTTTCAGAAAGAATTTTCTTGAAAGAAGAATAACATCAATTGGATGATTTTCATCTATGACTTTAAATCGCCTTTTCGTGAACAAATTGACCAAGATAACTACAAAATGGCGTATGTGTGGCCTGATCATAGAAAAGGTCTCGCTGAAATCTGATTGCTTCTTGCGCGTTAAAATAGCAATCAGCTGATCTTGTGTCGAAGAACACAATACTGAACAGAATCATTACGAAATCGAATTTCGATAACTGTGAACCGTGACTCGCTAAGCGTTTTTGCCTTTCAACCCCTTCATTACTTTCTCTTCTTCTACTTATGGTAAACTGATGACTTTTTGTGCCAATTCTAATATTAGTTTTAAATAAAAAATAAAATTCACCAAAAATAATTTTTTTTTGTAATATTATAATCAAGATATATATTTTATATATTTTTTATAATTACAAAACAATAAAGAAGAAAGTAGAAATATTATTTTTTAGTATAGTTAATGAATAAAAAATTTATTATTTCTTTAATTAAACTTATTGTAAAATAAGATTTTAAAATTTAAAAAATATAAAAAATTAAGTTATTTGCAGAAAAAATTAAATTTCCTGCAAAATTAATTCATTATTTTCTAAATGTTAAGATAAAAAAAAGATACTATACTTTTTTATAATAAAATTATTGCTAACAAAATCATACTAATAATTTAAATATATTTTTTACAGCATTTTATATTTTATGTGAAAATTAGTTTCCAATTTTTAACATTACAATAAAAGTTGATATAATTAAATCAACTAAGAAAATTTGAAAATATTCAAAAAAATAATGAAGGAATAAAAGGATATTGAAAAACATTATTTAAAAAAGAATACTGGAAGAACAATTCAGTTTTCGCTCAGATAGATAAAAAGTCATGAAGCATGAACGAAGAAAGAAGTTGCTAAGATGTAGAATATATTCGTGAGAGGCTAATTTGATCTTTGTAGGATGCATAAAATTTACAGTGCAGTATAGAGGGAGGTGTGTACGTGTATTAGCCGGATCATGGCCGTAAAGCAAGAGCTCGATCTGTCGAAGCACATGTTGCTTTCGTATACGATTCGACCTCGCGTTCGCTCGATACTTACTCCGGTCTTATGCAAATCAGCCGAGCAATACGTGCTTGGCGGAATGATGAGCGGTTGGCTAAGGTCATCGCAAAGGAAGGTTAGAGAACAGGATTGGATTCACCCCTTTGCTTAGTTAGATGTGCGCTTGGATTGGTTGCATAAAATTATTTGAAGAAAATCTGTAAGAAAATTATGAAATTAGAGATAGTGAAATATAGTAAAAAAAAAAATAAAAAACATAAAAGAAATATTAAAATATTGAGCAATTTATGAATTTTTAAGAAAATTTAAAAGAATTGATAATCTAAAAATATTAATTCTTTACATGATAGCTAATTGTATATTTTAAGAATATTAGAGATATATAAATAATGATGTTAAAATGAGAATATACAAATTGTTTATAAATAAATGCAATATTTAGAATTCAATTTAAATATTTCTATGAAAATTATTGAAATTTTATTAAATTAGAAATATTAAAATTTGATAAACGAAACATAATAAAGATTTCAAAATTATAAAATAAAAATATCGAATGATATATCAAAACTAATAAAAATATTAATTATATAATCTTAACAAGCATCTAATTATTAATTACATAAAAGATTAGAATAGTTGCTATTACGTTCTCACTATATTTCACTAAAAAAAACGGAAGAGAAACGTCGTATATTGTTTTGTGCGTTTAATTAACATTCATTATTTAATTACTTGAACAATTCCAAAATTATTCATATTCATAATAATTCTGTATATATTCAAAATAAAATTTGTATAATTTCATTCCTGTAGAAGATATAAATTCATTTAAAAAAAAATAATGCTAATATAATCACTCTTAAATTTTAAGAAATATATTTTATTAATACCTTTTTATCCAGAATATTAGGTCAAGGATTCGTAACTTTCAAAAGGCGTTCAGTTTCTTTCTGTTCTCAAGTGAACGCATATTGACGAGCTTTTGCACGTCTTATCCATATGATTCTTCTTTCCAAGAAAGAATGATATAGATATCAAATCTGCAACAACCACCAAATATCCCATTAGATAAATTAATAATATTCTAATTATATAAATTATAATAATTAAAATAATAATTTAAATTTAACGATATTATTAATTTATAATTCTTTCACAAATCTTCAAATTAACTTATTAAAAAATAACCTATAATAAATTTTACTTTCATAAATTTTTTTCCTCCTTTCAAGAGGTGTTGTAAATTTTTCTTAAATGAAAGTTAAGAAAGGATTGCGCAGATTATTCATATAATCATGTTACCAATAATTTAAGAAAATAATCAGCAGGGGTGCTAGAGTAATCACTGTCCCCTTTACGAGCTACAATAATTTTAGAATTGCTTTCACATTGGTCAGGGCTTGTCTTTAGAGAAATTATGACCACATTACAAATGTGCATTTGTAAAGTCACAAATATCATACGATTTTCATAAAATCAAACTTATTTTTATTGCTACAAAAAAATCAATCAAGCAACGATTGATATTTTCTATTTATCTTTTGTTATAATAAGATACATACAATTTCAGTTTTATCAATGATCATTTTATCATTTATATAGTATATAGCATATATCATTATTTTTATTCAAGCCTCTCAATAAAAGTTAATGATATATCGCTGATAATGTCACATACGATCATAATTTTTGAAATATCGTACAATATATCAGCAATATATTGAAAGAAATGAGTAAGAAGGGTATGAGATGTAATAGAACAATAGATGTCTTCGACCATTCTCCCATTATCGGAACCTCTCCCCCAATCTAACGAATCCTGTGATTCGACATCGACGATACTTAAAGGTAACTCCTTCCGTGACATTAGAAAGGCACTCCTAGCCTCTTGTTGCATCGGTCCCTTTGGCTCGTTCGTTTCACACGCCATGTCGGATGTAGAAACAGTTACAGGTAACGTTCCTTCTCTGTGATACACCTCTCCATGATATCGGGATCAGATCTTCCTGTCACTTGCGAGACACTTAAACGGGCTGAATAATTGCCTTGCTGGAAGATTAAATTATTTATAAGAAAATTAATAAGGGATTAAATATTGCATATTTATTTATGTCACAAATAATGAAAGAAAATTTATTTTCGATATATATCTCTTTATGTATCCTGTGGTAGCTAAAAAGTAAATATACAAATGAGTATTTCTGAGAATTAAAAAAAAATCGTAAAAATTGTTCAATATCATAAAAGATAATTATAAAAATATATAAATGGTAAATTACTTATAAAATTACTTAAGAAATTAGTTAAGAAAATTGAAGGAAAATCAACAAAAAAATTACGATCCAGAAAATTTAAAAAAAAATTTTGCCTATTATTCATTATATTTTAATATATATTTTGATATATATTTGATTATATTCTTCTAATACAAAATTATAAAATTAAAAAATTGGAAAAATTTCTAACTAAATACTCAATAATTATAAGTTTTAAAATTTTTTTAATTTTTTAGATTTAAAGTTAATTAAATTTTGCAATGTTGTATAGAAAAACATAACTGAGAAAAGATTACAAAATTTTTTGAAATTTAATATATTTTTAGATATTTTATATTTATAATTTATTTTTTTAAACTGATATATTTAAAAGAAAATTTTTTACTAAGTTAGTATTCTTATATATGTATTTAATATTTATGTTTATATATTTATTTTTTGAAGACTTTTTTAGCAAAAAAAAAAAATATTGAACATATAAGAAGCATATTTGTTTATATGTATATAATATTATAATAATATTATTTTATAAATAGCATAATATATAAAATTATATTTTACATATAATATATTTAATATCGAAATCGTTATTTGAATGCATAAATTCATAAAGCAAATATAGATAAGGATAATTATTACTAGAAGAAAGATAAATATAGGATAAAAATAATGAAATCAGCGCCATCTTCAGAGTGCCGCAAATTAAACACATAAAGAAAAGATAAAGATAGAGAATTAATTACCAACGCCATCTCCTGAGTATCAAAAACTTTTTTTTACAAACAAAAAAATTTAAGATTAACTCTTTTTCTTGAGTAGCTTCTAAAGAAAATGATTTATAGAGATATTTTTGATGTTCAAAAGACGACATCAATTTTTGCTTTATTTGTTCTTTTAAAGAAATATCTTTGATAATTAAAAAATGACCTTAATAAATAATTCTTTCTCTGTTTTATCTTGAAAAAAAATATCTTCGGTATTCGAGAGATGGTGCTGATGATTCTCTCTACCTTACCTTCTCTTTGAAGAAATGTTTTTGATACTTAAAAGATGAAGTTAGTAGTCAATTCTTATTCTACTTTATCTGGTTTTAGAAATTATATTTTTGACATCAAAGAGATGGCAATAATGATCACTTCTTACGTTATTTTTTTCTTTTATTTTCTCTTCAATTTTTATTCTATCTCTGTTTTCTCATAATTGCTTTTAACTTACGTGTATTTTATATCATTGTTATTATGTTTATTTTGTTTTAATTATCCAAATGATATTCGTAATTGGAATACAATAGTTTTTCTGAGAATTAGTTTTTCTGAGAAAGATAACAGAATTATATTTCTAATCATGAATTAGAAATATTCACTTATTCTTATTCAACTTGTCTGAAATAAAAGAAATGACGGACATCATAAAATTTCTTTGTGAAAGCAGAAAGTGTAAGTAACATATAAAATGATTGGAAAAGAGACTGAGAACTTGCGTAATATATCGAACGATGTTCCCAGTTCCGTAGTTAGAAAAGCCTCGGGCGTCCATCAAGCAACCTTGACATTTTATTCGTTTCTTTCTGTATATTCCTCACCTACGAACCTTTTTCTTAAAGTTATTAGAAGAAGAATGATCTATAAAGTTTGATATATTCTATTTTGAATGTCATAAATGTTATTAATATAATTATCTTTAATAATAAGATGATATAACATTAGTGCCGCCATTTTGGAGAACTTGCTCATATAAAAATCATATAAAAATACGTATAAAAATCTTATACTAATAAAAATAATATATATATAATAATATTGATAAATTATAATTATATAAAAGAATTATATATTAAATAATATTTATTTATTTTTAAACAAAATTTTAACAGAAATAAAAATATAATCTCATTCGATAAAATTCATTCATAATTAATAATACAATAATAATTTTATAATATACGAATTATTATTGCAAATTATCTATAATAATATTATATATATACATATAAAACTTCAATAATAATAAAACAATATAGAACAGTTGGACATTTATGTATTTATACTTACTTATTTGTATTATATATATATATTTCTATATTTCTAATTATAATTCTTAAAATATGAATCTGATTGATGTGAAAAACCAACTATTCAATATAAAATAAAAAACTAATATAAACTACAAAATATAAAATATTTATAATTACTAAAAAGAACGTTCAATATTCTGTTATAATGGATGCTAGTTAGTTGATCAATTATTTATATTATTAAAGAATTATTTATATTATTAATTATTAATTTATGTATTCATCATTTATTATGTAAATGAATTTTAATAAATTTTAAAAAATTCATGTAAATTAAATAAATTTTAATTTACATGAACTATAATTAAAACAATTTAAAATATATACAATAAAATACATGAAAATTAATTTATTTAAGTATATAAAATATTAATATGTCTAATTTTTTTTAATATAATTTTGCCAAAGATTTTAACCAACAAAATAGGAAAGAGAAAAGAATCTAAAGAGAATATAGCGAGTGGAATTGAGATGCTCAGAATGAATACGCGTGGTGGTTGAGCGAAGATGATAAAAGCTTGCAAAGAAGAAGAGGCAGGTAGTTTTGATTTCGGGAGCGGGATAGCAAGAGCTCGAGATGACCCCGACGACGATCGTTCATATATGTATGTTGATTGCCTGCGGCATTCTTAACTTTGTGAGCTGCGAATACAAGTCATCCAGTGAGTACAAGTGAAAATATAAACCTTCTGCAAATAACACCTGTGAAATTTCTATGTGTTTAATTATTGTTTTTCAAGATTTGTGTATTCTTACAATTATTATACTTTTTATTATATTTAACTAATTAATTCAATAGTTTTTATATTAATATAAATTTCTTTTATTAAATTTTAATAAAATCAAATTTTTTTATTTTATTTACTTTGAAACATGTATATATATATTATGCATATATAATATATACACAAAATTATATAAAAATATGTATATAAACAAGAAAAAATATCTAATAGTTATTTAGAAATAAAGTAATAATTTTTTAATTATGATAAATGTTAATTTGATAAGTCAATATATATTTATTGTATGTTTGATATATGCATTATCATTGAATTTTTATCTTAAAAATCTTTAAAAAAAACCTTAAAAAAATATCATTATATATTTCGGTATGCAATGAATTATAAGAGATAGAATTATAATAAATTATAATTATAATTCTAATTATAATAAATAGTTAATATTTAAAATTATTATAAATAGGAATAATTATTTTGATATAGAAATATATAAAATAACATGAAAATATAAAAATTATTCAAAATTTAAATTGTAGTTTTTTTTTCATTATAATTTTTTTTGTATATGTTGTAAAAGATAATAACTTTCCAACAGTATTTTATAAAATTAGAATAATTTTAGTATTTTCAATATTGATCATATATATATACACACATCTTATCATTCTTTTCAAGATTTCAAAAATTTTAATATTATCAATATACATTAGAATTTATAATATTCGTAAATTCATAAATATAAATTCATAAATAAATGGAATTTCAGTATACTCACATAAACTATGATAAGTTATTATTGTTAAAGTTTAAAATTACCCGAAAGATAATCACGTTTAAAATTCATCACTGTTATTGAAGCAGTACCATTTAACTTTTCATCGACGTTGTTGCATCATCGTGTCATTTTGCGTTGTTTATTCTCACATTAATTTTTTTTCTTATTATACTAAAATCACAGATTCTTATTAAGATCAGTATTGCGTTTCTAGCATTCTTCTTCCTAGCAGAATGATCTATTTTATCATTTTACATACGAATTCATATCACTATTATCATTTGACATAATTAGAATTTTAGAAAGAGAAATCATACAATTTTTTTTACAATTTTTAAACTTACTATTTTTTATCTAAAAAAATTTTTAAATTTAAAAAATATTATTCGCAATATAAAATTCTATTAAATTGTTCTTTAGTATAATTTTTTTTTTCTATTTTTATTCTAATATTCAAGATTTTATACTTGCAAGTAGAAATGACAAATATATAATTTCAATAAAAATATTTAATAATTTATTTTTATATTATTAAATTTTATATTCTGTATTTTATATTTCTAGCTCATTTGAATTAAAATATATAATGTTAATCTGGTCATAATCTAAAAATGAAGTGAAACAAAACTTATTTTTCCATTTTCTATCAAATAAATAGAGAATTATTTGTATTAAGTTATATATTCTTTATAATAAAATAAATTACATAAATCATTGAATCCAATGCTGCGAAAGAATTTTATTTCCGCTAAAAGAAAAAGAAATTTATATGTGCATATTTTGCTTCGAGTTTAGCTAAAGATAATCTAGAGAGTTCGCAAAAGAAGTGAATATATAACTTACATATAAGATAGAGATAGAGAAAGAGAAGTGCGGAGGTCAAATCGCATCGTTAAACTTTCTCCATTCGAGGCTTTTCGATAGTAGACGCGAATGCATGAGCACGCGCGATTTGGAGACCGGTTTCGTCTTCAAGGTGCTGCATTATGCAACGAGTCGGAGTTTCCAATTCAAAAATTTGCAAAAATAGTTCTGCAATCATTAAAATCTATTAATAATTAATATCTTTTATTAATATCTTCTTAAGTTTACAAATAAGAAAAAAATAAAAAATTATTAGGAGAAAAAAAAATTTATAAAGAATGTAAAATAAAGAAAATTGTAAGAAATTAGAAGTAATAATTAGAATTAAGAAGATACTTTTTATGTGCAATATTTATTATATATATAAAAAAACATTCAGAAAAATATTCAATTTTATAAATTTAAAAAAGATAAAACTAAAATTAAATTCTTAATTAACTGTGACAATACTTTTACTTGAAAAAAAAGAGTTGTACAACTTTCTAAAATCAATTTCTAAATGATGCAAGATTAAATTATGTTAAAATAGATAATTTTTTTTTTAAGAAATGATTAAGTAACAAAATATACAATCAATTCAAAATGAAAAGTAAAACAAGGTAGAATAAATTAGATAATTTCTTAAGACATTGATTGAGAAACTCTAGCGGAATAATATCGAAATAGATATTTTATATTTAAATAATGAAAAATCAATATTTTTAGTCATCTTTTCATGACATTTAATCGTTTATTATATTTTTTTTAGCATTCAACAGAATATTATTATTTCATATTTTTTTAAAAAGTAAAAAAATTTTAACATATTTACATTTTATAAATTGAAAATTCATATAAAGAAAAGATTATTTTTTTTAGATGCGATTCAACATCTTCTTGTCGGAAAACGAAACCAAGAAGATAATGTGAATTTCTATGGTAAACAGCAAACCTCATTATCCTGTCCAGAAAGAAATGGTCGATTTCCAATTTCATCTCAATGCGATGCCTACATAGAATGCATCGACGGTATCCCTGAAGAAAAATTATGTCCCGAGGGACTTCTATTTAGTCCTGAAGCAAGATTCAATTATCCTTGCGGATACCCAATAGACGTAAATTGCGAGGGAAGACCTAATCGACGTTAGTATTAATTTTCTATCTTCTTCAATTTTAATCTAATTAACTGAAAATTAAAAAAAAATTGATTTATTTTTAATAATTTTTTTCAGAAATACATATATCGATTTGTTATTTTATATTATTTAATGATATTGATTTAAAACATGAAGTAAGATAAATTATTTTATATTTTAAATAATACTATGTAACTTTTATGGATTTCAAAATTCTATTATTTCCTTCATTTTTATAATATCTTTATTAATTTATATGTATTATTTATTAATTTTATTTTCTTCTCTTATAATTTATTTAGTTTTTTCAAAATTATTCAAAATTCAAATAATTTCAAAATTTGGTATTTTGATATTATTTTTTTTAAGTTATGTTTAAGTATAATAAATAATAAAAAATAATTTTTAGAACCTGCACAACCAACTGCCGATTGTCCTCATCAATATGGTTATTTCAAGATTGGGGATAAGCAAAATTGTGGTCAATTTATGAATTGTGCTGACGGAAAAGGATACATTTTTGATTGTCCTGAAGGACTGGCTTTTAATTCAGAATCTTATCGTTGTGATTGGCCCGATCAGGTCACTGATTGCGATGTTGAAGGTAATTTTTTTCAATAATCATGCACAATGTAAATATATCTCAATATATCTCTACATAAATCTGAAAAAATTATTTTGAATTGAATTATATTAAATTAAAATTAAATTATATGATTATATAAAATTATAAAAATAGATCTTGGAATTTAAAATCAACAAGAAAAGAACTACAATTTGTACCATTCATCATTATACTATAAATCACATTAAACTCTAATTTTTTTATATTATTATCACATTATTTGTATTTATTTGTATTATCTAATTTTGAAATTATCAATTACTTTATATTTTCCATATAGCATTCTTGGGCTTCGTTTGTCCAGAAGATCTCTCTACACGAGAAATCAAATTTTTCCGAAGTAATCTGGACTGTCAGCGGTATTATGTTTGCGTAAATGGCCGACCACGATTACAAAATTGTGGTGAGGGTAGGGCTTTTAATGAGTTAACAGGTGCTTGTGATGCTGCGGAAAATGTTACTGGATGGTAAGGCTTTCTTAAAAATCTTCTTAAAAATAAAATTAAATTTACCGATTATTTCTTTCCTGTAACAAATTTTTTTTTTATTGTAAAGAATTAATATTCTTGAAGTTTCGAATTAAATTATCTCTAATCAATAATCAGTTACTTTCAATTTGCAATAAATATAATTTTGCAATTAATAAATATATATTTGAAATTGTTAAAAAATTCGTGAAAATATACAATCGATATATTTTATTAAAATTCTTCTTTGAATATTTTTTAAATTATTTTAATTAATTATTCCACAGTTCTTTTTACATTATTCTCTCAATTTTAATTTCAATTCTCTTTATAATTTAAGAAACTTTATGAAATGTTTTTATTAATTGTTCTTAATCTTCTATTCTATTAATTTTCTATTTTATTTTTTTTTGTTTTTAGTGAATTACTTGGATTGTTACACGAAAAAAAAACTGTGAAATTATTTTAAATATAAAAAGAATTTTGATAGCATCTGTAAGTTTTTTGCTACATGAACGAGTGATTTCTATTATCTAAACATACATACTAATAATGCTACATAAATGAAGAAACAAGTTATTGCAAATATGAGTAAGTGAAAAAATATGATGTAAATAGTTGTATGTTAAAATGTTCAATATAAAAAAAAAATAATATAGTAATTTATATAACAGATACTTTTATAAATGAAATTATCCGTTAAATAATCTTTTTTAAATAATATGTGTTAGTAATAAAATGTTTTATACCCATTTCTTTTTCTTTTTAATTTCAATTGTGAAGTTTTACATCGAATATACATTCATATATACACGAGTTTGATCTGGTCTCCGATGTATAGTTCTGAAGTAGAAGAATACAAATGTAATGTAATTTAAGTAGTTTTAATTGACTCGTCTGAAATTCGGTTTATAAAATTGTTTGAAAATTGATACATTTTGATACGATCAAAGAGATTTTATTTTCATATGAATTTTGTAAAAATAGGTAACAATTAATGTAAGATGATGCAAAAAGAAAAAATGCTGCTTTTGAAATAAACTTAAGAGTATATTCAGTATTTTTAGAGAACATTATACATTCTTAAAATATTTCTAAATATTTATACATTATTACATTCTAAAAAGCGGCAATTGTTCTTTTGCAACATCATGTCCTCTAAAACATTAATGTTCTTTCGCAACATCGTCTACGAATTGTATGATGTAATTTAAACTTTAGAAATATTATGGTGTTTAAATTTATACATTAAAAAAATTATAAAATTTCATTATAGAGGCACATCTATTATATTTGTTAATATATATTATATCTATTAACATATATATGTATAAGTCAATGAATATTAACATAAAATTCATGGAGAATTTTATTAATATTTTATCAAAATTATTAATATTTTCTTATAAATATCAAATTAAGAAGAGAATCAATTTATCTCTTTTCTAAAATAATTCTATCATTTAAATTATAAACGTTTTGTATGTTTTGTAATAATTTTATAGACACATATTTTTCATGTATACATCACTGCATTCATTCTAAAATATATAAAATACAAAGAATCAAACGAATAAATCTGTATTTGTTTCATTTTATATAAAAATATAAAAATGATTCATCATACAGGATTAATTATAATTAGAAAATTGTAATGATATTGATATGTTTATTGTATGAATATTTTTCCAATGTTTTTATTATAAAAAAAAAGTAATTGTTCTAGAAAATAATTCTATATGATTAATATATTCATTATTAAAAATTCTGTACATATAGATACATTTTATTATTAACATGTTAAAAAAAGAGCATGATAATAAAAATAAATTGATACAATTGTGTGAAGATATATAATGCACATAGAAAATTTTCGATCGATTAATTCAATATGTTGTATTTATTATAATAAACATTAAATACACATATACACATATTTATTTTATTTATGTAATTTACAACATAAACGCGATATACGCGACATGAGCAATTTCTATGAAACTGCACCTACGTTAATCCGAACTGAATAGGAACAGATATCGACATGATTCGATTTAATCCGATCCATTAAAAACGACATACGAAATTCGAACGATTCTGAGAAATTCTTAAAAATTATGGTCAAACAAATTATTTATTATTCAGCAACAGTTACATTGGACATCGATTCAAGCATATAATTTTAAAATTAGCTAATAAATATATATTCATATGATTATGCAAATTTGATTATATTTGTTTATATTCGCTTAATTCATGTTCAATATAATCGTTGCCTAGACCATCCGAATTCTTAAATCGCAGAAAAAAAAAATAATTGAAAGTGAATATATATATTTACAAAATCAAAATTAATTTATACAATAAATATGTAATAAAATATATATATATATATATATATATATATATATACATATTCACCTTAAATTATTATTATAAATACATGCTTTGAAAACCAGTTAGGCTTAACGAATTCTGGTGCAGTATTAATAATCTTGAGACAAAAAGTGTAAAAATATGTAAAATTGTGTAAAATTGTGTAAAATTGTGTAAAATTGTGTAAAAAAATAAATATTTTAAAGCTTCTTATTTATATTGTACACAAATTTATAGACTGCAATTTCAAAAATCTGAAAATATTAGTACATATTAAAAAATGGCTGCTAAAATGTCTGGAAATCCATGTATTATTATTAATTATTATTATTATTACTATTATTATCATCATCATTATTTACAATAAAAATAAGATTTACAGTAAATAAGATGGATTTATAATCAATTTATTTTGATTTAGTTGATTTGTAATTTTGTTAAAATAATTCAATGAATCACTAATATTACATTTCTTAGTTATTCCATGAATCACATTGCATGAATTGAATAATAATATTTCAAAAAATCTTTATATCAAAATAATAAAAATAAAAATTTTATTATTATGTGTTTCTGGCAAAATATTTTCAATTAGAGGTAACAATAATATGAGGTAACATTTAATTAAGAATAAAAGAAAATAAGAAAGTTGAATAAGAAATTTTTTTTATAAATATGAAAAAAATAAAGTTAAATTTTATATTCGGATAAATGTCCTGAAAGAAAATATTTGACATAAATAATATTTTATTGTAATATTTATCAGCAAAAAATTAATTATTCATTCTAAATATCTAAAATTTTTTCTATTATGTAGATTTAATGCAATAATTAAGCAGACGTTGAAAGATTTATTTATTTTCAATTGTTATTTATATTTTAATTGAATAATTTTATTATATTTTTAATATTTTCTATATTATTCTTTATTTTTTAATATTACACCATACTTTTTTTTTAAATTGGCCTTGATTCATTGCAATATTTTGTTAATATTTTGTTAATAAAATGGATGAAATTTTGATCACTGTCACATTTAAAATCTTCTATTATTTTTTGGATTTTCTTATGTATATTTTCATATCTTTATCATATTTAGATCCAGAGATTAATTAGAAAACTTTATGAAATTAATATTTTGATTATTTGACAAAATTTTGGATTATTGTTTACTCGAAATCTAGTTTTCGTGTATGTAATTTATTGAAAGATACTATATTCAAAATTAAATACCACACTATATTCTATAAACGAAATCTCCCGGGAATTCCATTGATTGATATCGTACTTTACATGAATACAAATCATCTTTCTATTTTTCAATAGATATTCAATGGATATGTTTAATACATTGTTTTCTTAATTATCCATCAATATGACATCTATACCTAGGATTTTAAATATATTGTCGAAGAATTTAAAAATTTAAGAATTTAAGAAATTTAAGAAATTTAAGAAATTTAAGAAATGTGTCAAATCTATAGAGATAGAAAATCTGTATATTTCTGCACTCTTAAAATAAATAAAATGAAAAACTTATTTTTTTTTAATATATATATATTAGAAGAGATGTATTTTTTTTAATATCTCACATTTTCATGAAGTTTATTATTTCTTTGTTTTATTTTTTAAATTTTCTATTTTAATTTTTGATTATTTTATTTCTTAAATATTATATTATTTTGTTTTAAATAATATTAAATTAATTTGTTATTAGTGATGACAATTTTAAAATAATACGAGAATGATTACCAGAAAAACCTAATACAGCAATTGAAAAGAAAAAATGACTATCTACATGTATATATTCCTAGCGAAGAAATAAGAAAAAAAATAATGGAAGCAGCGCCGCTATCTTACTAACATAATAAAATTCCTATTCAAATTAATGTCAACACAACTGGAAAAACTAGAAAATATTGCCTAATCCTAAAACATACACGATATGAAATATTTATGAAACAACTATTCTAAACATATAAAACCTGTATTAAAGTAAAGTTATACATATGAAAATATAAATACTAGTCTCATTTTTTGAAATATAAAATATTTGTATTATTATCTCATTAAATTAAGATCACTATTAAACAAAGATATAATATGATGCAAATTAAAAATTAAAAATTAAAAAAAATTATAATAATAATAAAATTTGATTAAAAAATTGCAAAAAATTTTTAGCAGTAATATCATAAAACATAAAAAAATTTTATATATGAATATGGAAATATTAAAATATGTCGAATTGTATAAATATCAATTTTTAATAGTAATAAAATCTTTTTAATATTAAAATTATTGATTGATTTGATAGTGTTAGATTTAATTAATTTTTTCATATTTTTATATTGATATAAAAAAACATTTTTACAATAAATATATTTAATTAGTGTTATATTATTGTATATGAAAAAATTTTGCCAGTAATAAGTGAAAATAGTATTTAAATAATTTCTTGTAAAACGAATACTATTTCTTTATAACAATTATAAATATTAAAAAAAGAAAAAAATATTAAAAATCGTTTTCCTATTTTTGTAAATTCATGAAAATTTATAATAATATAAAAGATGATATGAAAAATAAAGATACTTTTTTAATTGTTCGAGATACTTCAGTAGCACAATAATTGAAAACAATTTTAGTAAAACATTGAATTTATAGTCTTCATATATTTTATGATAATTTAATAATTTAATTGCACACATCCTTTTTTATCGAAAGAATTATGTTTACTTCATTCATTAGTTATTCGTAAACAAAATTTTTTTGATAAATTCATTTAGATAATTATTTAGATTAAATTATGAAAGAGATTTTATTATGTAGGTCCATTACGTAGATTATGTAATTCATAAGCGAGATGACAGCATTCTGAATCACTCCAACGATGCTGTTCTCGAATTCTATGAATATTTATTTTTCCCGTACAGGGTGTAACTTCTGAATCCTACAATGAAAGTATATAAATTTTTCAATATAATAAATTATTTACCGTAATTAATTTATTTTATAATAAAATAATTTTTTTTTTCATAATATTTTTAAAAATAATATCTGCTTTTGAAATCATAATAAATTATGAATATATTATGTATAAAATATAAATGTTTAGTATGAAACAAAATAACTTTATCAATGTTTTTTTAATAACAAAATAATCATATATTATACATTTTTTAATTCTTGTATTTTCAAGAAAATATTTTATGTGTATAAGTTAAATACCATAGAAAATGCAATATAAAGATTTGTAATATTCTCCAATTTCGAATTATTAATTTCAGTTCAGATAATCTTATAAAATGTTTTGTGAAGTTATTTAATTTTCTTCAAAGATATTTTATATGTACACGGAATAATATTTTTGTATAACATTAAATATTTATTTTTTGTATAATAGAATCATTAAAAGAAATATTAAAAAAAAAAATAAATATATAATAATAATACATATTTCTTCATATTTTATATAAATATAAATAATTTCTCTAATATAAAATATATTTTATTAATAATTTAATAATTTTATTTTAGAAATAAAAATTGAATAAAAATATAGAAATATAAAAATGCATGTATGTACATAGAAAAATGTCTGTATGTACTCACATTCGAACAAAAAGGAAGTAACGATTGATCGGTGTATTTACCATAGGAGAGTGACGTGTGATTTGTTTGTTTCTGATTCTCTGAATATGCACTCTGTCCGTTTCCTGCAATTTCCAGGTAACCTCTACTACTTGCTAAACTACCTCCCCTTGTACCAATATCTGAAAAATATAATAGTTCTTTTATAAATTTATATTAATTACATTAAAAAATATAATACATTACAAAAAATATTAAGCAAAAATTAATAGAAATTTCGTTCATCCATAATTTTATTTCTTTATAAATAATATTTTTATTAAAAGTAATAAGTTATTAAAAGTAAAGTATCCTCATTAATTTCATTTAAAAATATTTAATAAAATTTTAAATTTGTTTGAAAAAAGAATTTATATTTTATGAATTAATTTTCATTTTGAACATGTAATAAATAAATATGAGATGAAACTACTTCTAATCTGAAAATTGAAAAAATATTTGTAAAATAAAATAAGAGATATATATTTTTGAACTATTTCATAACTTACTTTCTATTTTGTTTAATTATATTTTTTATAAAAAAATATTGAGTGTAAAAAAAAATAAAATTCATTTGAAATATTTTTTAACTCGAAAATAAAATGAAATTCTAATATTTATTATTAATAATAAATAAGTAAAAAGATAATATAAAACGAAAACAATCTTTTTCTTAAAAATATATCAAAATCAGCGCTTCAATCACATATATATTAGTCTTATAAAAGTGCTTTTTATACTAATTTTTTCCAAAATTAAAACATATATTTAATGAGAACATGACAGAAATATATAGAATATATAGAATATATAAGGATGAATTAAAATATTAGAGTATAACGAAAAAGTGTGTCAAAACATAATAAAGCTGTGGCATTAAAGATCGGAAGTTTTGATAGGATAGAGAGGACACCTTGTATACTCGCCATCGAGTGGGTGGAGCGTCGTGCTGTCCTGTCATTAAGAAAATAGAGCCAAGGTGCTTTCCACCAGCGTGATCGCTCCGAGTGTTTATCAACTTTCGATGCATTGCAACTACACGTACTATCTGAGTGAGTGGAATGTCTGGAAATCCACTTAGTATGAAAATGGAATAATCTCTGATTTTTGATTATTCTAGTTACTTCGGTCCGTACTTCACCGTTGAGAAAACAATATAAAACAGCCACAAAGAAACCCTAATATGAAATAAGAAAATTAGAAATAATAATATAAAATAAGAAAATAGAATTTAATTGTCAAATAATAAGCAAAAGTGAACATAATAAAATGAAAATTTTGAAGAAATATATGATGATTTTTAATTATAAAGATCATGAAATTCTGATCGAAATGAAAAAAAATAATAAAAAAAATTCAATATTTTAGAATATTATTTATATATATAATATAATTAAAGAAAATAATTAAAGAAATATTACATAAGGAATTCCATACTTGGAAAGATGCAAAAAGTTGATCACAAAAGAGCCACACAATTTCAACAGTTTCATTTTCACTGTAAGACATGCCCAAAAAAAGAGTATAATGAACTCCAAATAATGGCACCAGAATCAAAGTACTTTTTGCCCACCTCCTGAAAAATGATCCAATCTTTTTAACAAATGCAGAATAACTTTAATAGATGAAAAAATGTAAAAAAAATGATATCTTCTACAGAACAGAAATGATCTAAATTTAAAAATTTTTAGCAATTGAAATTAAGTACAATTGAATTATTCCATAAGTTTATAAAAGAGATGAATTAACTTACTTGTATCTTTGTGTTTCCTCCGATACTGTGGACCTCAACTTTAACAAGAGCACTCTAACGATATTGATAAATAATACGAAGTTGATCTGTGGAATTTAAAACAATTTTTAATGATTGGAATAATTTTTTTTAAAATTTGAAAAGAAATATTGAGAAGAAAAAATTGAAATACAGCATTCGAGTAAAATTTAAAAATTAGAAAATTAAATAATTGAAATTTTTCAGAATGATTTTAATTATTGTTACTAAAAAATATTATAATATTTTTATTATTGATTTACCAAAATAGAGAGCATAGTTGGAATTCGAATCAAGAGAAAAAGATTGGAATTTTCATGAATCGTCCAACAGTACTTATTTTCAAGTGTCACTCTCGCTACAATCCAACATAATACAAATAGTGCTGGCAATCCTGAAAATACAAACATGAGAATTTCATTTTACTTTGTATGCTAATTTTATTGAAGTAATTTAAACACAGAACAACATAATAAAAGACGAAAAATAAAATCAATTCATATTGATATATTAATATTAATATTATATATTATATAAATATAATAAATATATTATATTATATATTAAATATATATTATATATATATATTAATATTAACTTCGGTTTGGAAATTGTAAAGAAAAATTAATATTTTTTTTTCTATTTAGTAAAACAAATTTAATAACTAATTAATGATTAAATTACTAGAAAAATTAAATCGAACATTTCTGAAGCTTTAAAAAAATAATCAAAAATAAGCCAGAAATTATTTGCCGAAACTTACCCCATCCGAGACAAATGTAGACAGCAATGCTCGAGTTTACATCGGTGAAAAGTGCTAGAAAGACTAGATTATGCAAATAGAGACCTTCCATTAATATCCAAAAGTAGTTGGCGAGAATGAAGTATTGCCAAAAGCTAGTGAACATTTTACAAAGCCAACTGCTCTCTTTTTTATCAACCAGGCTATATATTTTCCCGTTTTTTATTATCATGTCTGAGGCTAAGGCAATGCCGGAGACGAATAAGATGTCCTTCATCAATGCCATGAATGCACGAAACATGAACGAAGCAAACAAATGCATGTGCAGCATATTCCGGGGACATCTTAATTTCCTACGTCCAATTCGGGATAAACTTGGAGTAATGATTCGAGATTTTGAAGATTAGATATTGAAATACATCACTTTTAATCAATATAGAATTCAACTCGTCTTATAAATTCATGAAATATTTTATAAAATTGCTACATGTACTTTGAATTTTAATAAGAGAATTTTTAATAAAAAGAAGGATTCAATAAATATATAATAATAACATACTATAATAAGTTTCAAAGAAAATTGCTATTAAAAAAATCAAAATATCTTATATCAGATTATAATACTGTCTAAAAATAAAATTATCGATTAAAAAAAATATAATAATTACAATTGGAACATAAAATATATATATATATGTATATATAATGAATTTCAAATTTAATTATTTATCATGAATTTTACGAATTAAAAAAAAAAAAAGCAAAGATATGAGAGATAGCTTTGAAAATAGCCATTAGATAATATACTTACTTAATAACAGCTAAAATAAAGAAAGCTATCACTAAAGTGAAAAAGGAAACGGTATATCCAATTTTTGAGATAATCTTCACTATTGGAATATATTTCTGTAAAATAAAAATGACAATATATAATTAAAAGGTTTATTAGCACTTAGAAAGATAATTTTCGAGCTTATGAAGCATAGAGGAAATTAATTGCACAATTTAATCGATAAACCGCTAATTCCAATCAACGTTAATGGTACTGATACTGTTCATAATCTGAATAAAATTCATCAAAAATAATTTTATTTTTGTTTTGAAGTACTAAAAATATTAATAGCATTTTATATTCATATTATTTTATATAATTCTAGTAGTAAGAATGCAGTAGTCTTTAATCATTGATTTCTATTTTTTAAAAAATATTTGACTCATATAATTGCCATCGATTTCAAGCTTCTGAAAAAACCTTCTGCTTTTCCATAAAATATTTTCTTTTTCTTTCTTTCTTATACATGATGACATAATAGATTATTTTTAACATTTTAAAATTTTTAATATTTATAATTAATATGTTTTTTTATTCTAATTAAAATATTTTTCTTACAAACTCATTAAATTAAGTGTATCATGAATTTGTGATTAATCAAAATTTTCTTAATTATATTTCAATACATTCACACTTTCGAATATTTACCTTAATGAGAATACTAATGTTTATTTGTTCTTCTTCAGGTACCAGGATAGTTACAAAACTGTTTCTATAGCATTGGCTGTAATTACTCCAAGTATTGTTGACAGTGCTATTCCATAACCATTGTCCATTCATCATACATTGTCTAGAGGCATTTGCCTGATAATATGATATCCAAAAAAATATTTAAATACATATGGAACAAAAATTTAAGAATACAAATATATTCAAACAAAAAATATTATATAAAAAATATTTTAATAAAAATTCATCAATGTACAATCTCAATAATTAAATAAAAAATAAAAAATAAAAAAATTAAATTATTCAAAAAAAATTTTCCATGTAATTTCAAATATTAAAATTTTGATTTATATATATATATATACATATATATAAAATAAATTTTAAAAGAATCAAAATGAAAATAATTAATGAATTAATTTTATTAATTACGTGAGTATCAAATCCTACGATATAAGAAGGACAAGATAAAATGGCCAGCTCTCCAGGTGCCGTTGATGGCCAGCATAATATCTCGTCCCAAATTTCCGGACACCATCCTATTTTTTTTAGAAAATTTATTTTTATTTATTTTTGTCCTTTTACATTAAAAAAATTTATTATACGTTTTTTATTACACATCTCATATGCAAAAAAAAAAAAAAGAATGAATCATTGAGTCAGAATATAATCACATAATAATGATGTGAATATAAATTAAAGAAAGGTTTTCAAAATTTATCTATGACATTTTGATTGACATTTAATTAATTATGATATGAGAAATATTTTATACGTGAAAATTTATTGCTTTCAAAATTCGAATAAAAAAAAAATAATCATATGTACAAAATGAATTAAAATATGAATTAAAGATAATTTGAGAATATTTTGATAAAATAAATAAGGTTGAAAAAATTTAACACTGTATTTCAATATATGTATATATATTGACCAATTGATATTAACAAATAAATATATTGTATAAAAAATATTGTTTATTCTACTGTATTTATATTTAAATTCTTAAAAATATTTTTATTATGGAGAAGGTAAAAGGCGATTAAAATAGAAATTAATAAGTTTCAACCTTATTGCTTTTTATCAAAGGTCAAAGAAAAGACGGCTAACAGACTAGTTTCGCTAATCCAATTGATTTTTCATTAAGTAATCAGTATCGATATATGCTTTCCGATACATATGTTTCATAATTTAATTATTATATCGCTTTCTTTGAATCAATTATTCGCCCATATATTTTTTCTCTTTTATTAAATATTTATTTTATTTTAAAATTTGATATCTGCTTATTAATTAATTAAATGATAAAAAATACTTATAAATTTTTTTTCTCTTCAATAACTCTATTAGAAAAAAAATATTAATAAATTATTAATAAATTCATTTGTAACTAACAAAAGAAAATATACAAATATTTAAAATTTTGAAATTAAATTTAATTTAGTAAAAATTAAATTAGATGTAATATACATTACATCTAATTTAAATTAAAAAAGTATCAAATATTATGAATACAATGAAAAAGAAAAAAAGTTACTACGAATAAAGAAATAAAAATGCATAAAACGTCATAAAATATCATATAATTTATAATATTATATATAAAATTATAAAATATGAAAATATAAAATTTGTAATATGAATCTTCTTCAAGAAAATTAAATTTGAAATTCAACAAATTCAATACATATATAAATAATTCTTAATAATCTTATATAGAATTTCATATATTTACTTTTTTTTTATTAATCTATTCTTATTTATATATCATTATATTTTTAACTTAAAAGTTATATTTTAAAATTTATATTTTTGCATTACAATAAAAATTTTTTTTTGTGAAATTATTTATTTTTATTGTTATAAAAATGAATATTCTTTATCAATTTATTAATTTTTATATAGTATAGTATTATATACTATTATTATATATATTTTATATAGTATAGTAGTTTTAAAATAATTTATTGTAATATAGTTTATATTATATAATTTTTGCAATATTTCATTTGATAAATGAAAAAAGTTGTATCGTTATTATTTCATTGAAGTTAAAGTTATGATCCCATGACTTGAAAATCGACATGAGTTGCACATCTTGCTTACAAAAATAGGAATCCATTAGGTTTCAAATGTGTGCAGAGGGAAATCACATTTAAACATTTGCATGCGCGCTCGTGTCGTCAATTTATTGCTTGCATTTTATCATGAAATATTATCATTTTTAATTCATTTGTGGTTCTTATTTACCTAATTAAACATCAACAAAAATTACGTATGTTTAAATTTTAATTTTATCATTTTTATCATGTTCCATAATCAAATATATTATTTTTATATTTTCCATAAAAAAATTGAATAATATTAGAAAATAAAAGATTTAAAAATAAAAGAAGATTTAAAAGAATTATTTTACTTCTTTTAAAGGAAAATATATTAAGGATACAAAATTATTAAATATACGAATTAAATTGTTCATTTAAAAAATTTAAAAAAAAATTTTATATATTTCAAATTATTTTCATTTCATGCTTCATTGATTAGAATATACACGAATTGTATTTAATTATAATTTAAAAATAAAGATCTAATATTTATCATTAGTATTTTATCGAATTACAAACAAATAAAATGGAATAGTTATAAGATAAACAACACTAGAATCAGTTGTTGAGAAATAAGAGTATTAAGCTTCTATTTCTCGCATTTATCGTTTGATAAATTATTCATTAAAATTGAGTTATAGGAAATTCATGAAATTATGAAATCCCGTATACAAAGGTGAATCAGGAATAGTTTCATGGCAAATGATTAATTATAGAATTGATTTCGACTCATTGTTAGGTAAACTCTCGAAATTGGATATAATTGAAATAGTATTTTCTGATGTTGCTATATAATTTATACAACGAAAAACAAAATATATTATTAAGAAAAATGTTTGAAATAACAAGGGTGTTTGATTTAAAGATTATCATAAAATTCAAGAATTCAAGTAATTAATGTTAGATTCATAAAAAATATTTGTAAAAACAATTTAAAATCTATATTTTTGTATACAATAATTCAATGAAATAAATTAAATGAACTAAATCGTAATCTCTTAATCATAAATACAGGTTTAATCAATGACGAAGTCAAAAGACAATTGAAACTTCGAATTTTATAGTTACCATTCAAACTAGTTTCTCTCAATTGATTTATAAGCTGCACAGAGTATCAAGAAATATGCTGAATTTATATTTATGTTAATAACTTTTTATTAAAATGTAATTTATTAAAATACTAACTTTTATATTAAAATGTATTATTATATTAATATATTTTTTTGACAATTTTGAAAAAATATATTGATATGGAGTTACTAGAAACCTTATTTCTAATTGTAAAGAAAAATTTTGAAAATATTATTGCAAAATTTTACATAATATAAACTACTCACCGGATGATGAAATATTTCCTTGATGACACTGATTTGCTTTTATTTTCAAAGTTTGATTTTGTATATTGAAACTGTTAGGATTGTTGAAATCAATATCTTCCTGAAAAAAAACAAAGATTTTTAATAATTTTTCAATTTTCTTAATATTTTATATTTTAAATTACTTAGAATTAGGGAAAAAAATAAATAATTTAATAATTATAATATTTATTATATAATCATATATATAAACATCAGTTCATATTAAAATTAATATTTAAATGTTCGAATATATAAAAATTTATTTTATTTCTTAATTTTCAATAGAAGAATTTAATAATTTATTTAATAATTATACTAATTTTTTTATCGTTCTAAATAAAGAAATAAACCGAATATATATAATATAAATATTAAAGTAACAAAAATATTTTGAAATTTTGAATTATTTCTAGATGAAAAAGTCCCTACCGTTTACTTATGCTGTGAATTTATGCAAAGAGTCTGTCTATTAATTTCAAAAATAAACCAGCAAATTTCCACTCTACTAACATTTTAAATCTGCCAGACCAATCCCATTCTCTCTTTCAATTATCATCCTAGTTTATAATAGTTCTATGAAACACGACAAGAAATACACCGGAAGTCAAAAGAACGAAATTCAAATAAATTTAAAGATTAGTCCGGTTTCTTTCATCTTTACAACTGTCATTGAACAATACTTAATATATATATATTTCTATTAATGTACAATCAAATCAAATTAATCAATTGACTATCTACTAAATTACAACTATCAATAATCAAATTTATTTATAATAAAAACAAAATAAATAATTTTTTGGATTTTAAAAAGAAATTTAATATTCAATTATATATAGATCATTGAATTTTGATTGAAATAATAGAATGGAATGATTTTTTATAAATAAATTTAGAATGTTAAAAACAATTATTTATTAAATAAAAAAATATTACAGAATTATTGTGAAATATAACAAATTATAGTAATAAAAAAATCTTAAAACATTAGTTCTATTTTAAATATCATGAAATCATTTTGAAAAAGTGAATTTGAATCTCTAAATTATATTAATAGTTACCAAATGCTATTACGTCAATGCATAGTACATTAATCTTATCTAATTTAGAACACAAGTTTTAAAAACATTAAAGAATTATTATCGATTATAAAAATTATAAGAAATCAATAATAATTGAAGAAGAAATTGATAAATTATAGAAAATTAAATAAAATTATTTTATTAAATGCTAATGTGAAAATATACAAAATATTTTTTAAATAAGATTTTTTAATCCGTTTTTTTTTTAGAAAAATATTTGTCCATAAATAAATTTAAAAAACATTTTTAAATCATAGTATATAAAGTTAAATAATTTTATTATTAATTAATTTTTTTTATGAGAAATAAAATTTTTTGTATGTATTTTAATATTTTGATCATTTATTTTATATCATAAAATTTTTTTTAAATTAAATAAATTTGATTTTTTAAAAAAATTTCAATTTGGATTATTTTATGATAATATAATTTATTATACAGGAGAAATTTTATAAACTATTAAATTCATTTATACACAATTGTATTTTAATGGTTCAAGGTAAATGAATCTGGAACACAATAGAATTTAGAAAATCTAGAAACTTATTAAAAGCCTATTATGGTTTGCAAACTAAATTATTTTCCAGATTAAATAATAGAAATGAACATTTTAGATTTGTGGAAATATAGTTTTGTAAGAAAACGATAAATATTAAGAAGATTTTTAGGTAAATAAGAAGAGTTTATCAGCTGCTCTCAATATAATTCCTTGCAATGTATAATTTTTCATACGATTGAAAAATTAATAAAATTTAGGAATTTTTTGCAATTGATATATTTTTTACATCAATGCATATTAGCATATTAGAATATTAATTTATTATTAGCAGAATATTAATTTTATATTTTTATTTATTTTTTCACTTTAATTTTTTTTTCAATTTAAAAAAATTAAATTGTTTGATTTACCAAAAATATTTTTAGCTTATTATTTATTATTTAAAATCATAAATAATTTAATCAATTTTTCTTTTTAAATTATTATAAAATTTGATATCTTTCATGTATTTTATTAAAAACTTATATGAATTACAAACAAAAATTAAAAAATTAAAAAATCATTGTTTAAAGATAATTTATGTTTATATGAATTCATTATTTTTAAAATTTTTTAATGAATTTTTTTTTAGATATTTTATTTTTAATATTAGAATTTTAATACCAAATCTTTAACATACAATTATATCTATTCACCAAATATAAATGGTTAAAATTACAAACTGGCAGATTTGATAGTTCTTTTTGGTAGATTGATAAAATCTATTGATTTATTTAATTAATATATTACAATTAAAAATATATACATTTTATTTCTTATCGAAATAAAAAATTAAATAAAAATAAAAAAATATTAAATATGCAGAAAGTAGATAATGAATTTGAATATATATATATATACATATATATATATATAAAATAATTAGACAACAAAATAGATCATGTATACAATAATAAAAAAACGTGTAAAACAAAATACGAATTATATAAAATGATTAGAAAAGCATTTTATACAATTTACAAAAATATTTTCTTAAGCGACTTCACGCAGATTCTACTTATTTTTTTTTTCGATTTTTTTTTCGATTTATTTTTTTCGATTTCTCTGAGAAAATAAGTTCACAGAACATATATTGCAATACTTTACATACCACTGGTATCTTGACCCTGTTTAAATCGCAGGGTAGAGTTCAAAATGGAATATATAATACAATTCCTTACATCGTTCATGACAATTGTAATAGTACAATATATGTCTGGAAAGCTTGCCAACGAGGAACATTAAGAATTCTTTAAATTTTCTTATAAGAATTTTAGAAGATTTAAGATTCTTTTCGAAGTTTGAAATGATTTATATCACAATATGTACAAAGAACTCTTAGAATTCACAAATTATAACATAATATTATAAAAATGTAAAAAAACTGTATAAATCAAAAGTAAAATTTCCCAATTAATCATGTAAACTTTTTATTTTCTATTTCCAATATTTGACGAATTTTTGTAAAATCACTTTTTATAAACATATTTATATTTAATAAAAATACAATAATGGAAAAAAAATTTACAAATGAAGTATTATGTTTAGTGAATTATGAAGTGTTATGCAATGTTGACCTTTGGATTTAGTCTGGCATTTAATCTAACGCCTACGCTTGTAACAAATAAAATCATTTTCAACTTTCATTTCAAATTATAAATAACAAAATGTAAGTTATAGAACAATTCAATATGTTACACGAGATTTAGTATTATTAAATAAAATTAAGAAAAAAAAATATATTTTTCGGATTGAAAATGATTGTAATACATATATAAACGAAAAAAATTTAACGTCCAAAAAAAACATTAAAAATAAATAATATTTTCTATGGATAAACAATATTCTTCCAGATCATGAATAAAATATTATATATAAGCGAAACATTGTAAACAATAAAAATTACAAATATTATTATATGCAATAAAGATAAGAAAAAATTCAAAATAATATTAATAAAACTTGAAATAATGATGAATTTATATAAGAATTAAAATTTTTTTTTCAGAAACAAAATTATATATAAAAAATTTTATATATCTTAGAAAACATATATAAGTAAGCATGTAATAAAAATTCAATAAAACTTAAAAAGAATTTTAACATGTAATATAATATCGATGAAATAAAAAAAGAAAAGAATTTGTTATGTTTGTAAATTTAATAATGTTAGATAAATTTTTAAAACAAATTATCATTATTTCTTTCTTAAAAAAAAATGAATATATTCCTACAACAAAAATCATTTATCGACATGTAGCATTTCATATTGGCGAAGAAAGCGTGACCAAGAAGTTAACATTTACTTTCTTTCATGTTTCGTGACTTTCATTTGATGAAAAATTCTTGTATGTGTAATATGATATATAAAATAATCATGTAAATCCAAAAGAAAATTCATAAATATTTCAAAATTTTTTAATATTATGTTAATAGCATTATTCCATACAATAAAAAAAATCTAATCCTGTTTTTTATGCAATTGGAAATATTAAATCGTTTCATTTATACTAATTAATATTTATTTAAATATTAATTATAATTTAAAAAGATTTAATGGAGTTGATTGATTTAGAATTCATATCGTTATTGATGTCCAGATTATTTTCATTAAGGAATGATAAAACGAAAATACCAATAAAAATACTTAACATGTTAATGCATGCTTTTATTATTACTATTTTTTAAATATTTAGTTACATTTATTATTTTTGATTACTGTGATTTATACAATATATCCATAGAAAATTTATAATATTAATAATCAATTATAAAAGAATTATTTACTTACATATACGTCCATTGTGCTGTCCTAATTTTTTATTTGTTTCAACTGTATTGCTGTACTAATGATCGTTTCTCATTGTCCTGTAATGGATTACATTTCATTAATTAAATATGCTACGCTGTTAAAGTAAAAGTAAATATATTCACAATATTAGATTGATCTGAAAATTCTGTTATATTTCCATTAAAGAAATTAGTTCCATTGCTTTATTCAAAATTTATATTAATAAATTTACATTAAAATTTATATTAATTTATATTAATTTATATTCTATTGCTAGTTTATGTAATAATATAATAATATTTAATTATTATATTATTAAAAATATATAAATACGAAAGTAAAATAATTAGTAAAACTTCTCAGTTTAATTAATACGTGTACAACAGAATCTTCCATAGAATATTTAAATAAATCTTACATTACATACAATTTTGTATATAACTTTTTTTATTACTTCAGAATTTCATTTTCAATTTTATTTATTCCAATTTCAATTTAACTAATTGAGAGAAAGATTTATTTGCAATAGTATATGAAATTAGAAAGTCTCATGCATAAAATTATGGAATTCCTCCAATTTTATTTCGATCTTAGTAATTGAATTGAGTCTAAGATAGAATCAATCAATGAAATCACAGTTTAGCAAAGTGTGACTGTAATAGAGCACAGGCAAACCCTATAGTCACGCCTGTGTTTGTCATTTTATTAACTCTATTAGTGATCAAGGGCGGATCCACATCACCCTTAACAAGCGTTTCAATCCTCCCTTCCTTCTGTCATCGAAATTATTACCTAACCATTGAAACCTTTTACTTAACCAATTTCTCTTTAATCAATTTACAATTTAATTATTCATTCAATTACTTTTTGATCGCTCGCATTATACTTAATTGGATGTAACAATATATTTGATATTATCATTAAAAAATATAAAGAATTTTTTCGTCCATTGAAATATTGTGAATTGAAAAATATTTAAAAGAAATTTCTTATTTTTTACTTTTCAATAATACTTTTATTTTATTATTTTGTATCAATGAATCAAAACACTTTCCAAAAAATTTTCATTTTTAATAATTTTTCATTTTTCCTTATCTAAAAATAAAGAAAAAATAAATAACTGAATTTTGAAAAAAAATTTGCAATATTAATAATTTTAATTATTTTTAGAATACTAATATATTCTAATTTCGTAATTGTTATTAGATGGTGAATATTATAATCAAATTATAGAATTAAAATCAATCAAATTGGATATTTGGAAAAATCTTCAATTCTTCATGATATTTTAAAAATGGAGAACTATGAATGTAAAAACTTTAATCATTTAAAACAAAATAAAACAAAATAAAACAAAATAAAATAAAATAAACAAAAGAGAAACAAAATAAAATATAAAAAAAACGTACACACATAAAAGAAATCTCCGAATAACATTTAAAAATTTCATAAATATTTCAAATCTCTATTGTAATCCAAGAGTTACAATATTTTATTATTCCATAAATTGCAAAAAAGAAAGAAAAATTATACTTAGCAATGAATTCAGAAACATCATTTATAATAAACAAATTGACTAATCTTAACCATATAATAATTTATTGTTCTTAATATATGCTACACGTTTATAGTTTGTTTCATATATTCATTCTGTTTTATTGATGAATTTACTTTGAGAGTTTCGATATTATTGAAAAGAATTTCAGAATACAAAACAATAACTATTATTGTTTGTAAATAAAATAAAAATATGAAACATCAAGGGTTTTGAAAATTGAGATTGAAATTGAAAATTGGCCTTATGACCTTATTTCTTTTTTTTTTTTATTTGAAACGAAAAAAACTTCTTCAAGGAAAATAAAAAAAATTAAATAAGAAATAATTTTCATTCTATCATTAGATAGATAGAAGAGAAAAAATATAAGCTTTAATGAAAATTTCTTATTTTTTAATTATTTTGTAATTAATATATAATCGGTTGCAAAGCTATTAATCCATTATATTTCATATTTAAAGTAATATTTATAATATTATAATAAATTATATAATATTATAATACAATTTAGAAAAATAAGATTGTCCCTTTTTAAATAATTAGAAAGAAAGAAAGAAGGTAAAATAGATTAAACTCTTTGCATATTATGATATGAAATGAAGAAATATATAAGAAAAAAGAATGAAATGTTAGACTTAATTAATCGTGAAGAAAAATATAGTAAAAAAACGAAAGGAAAGCTTTCAGGGAGAATGTTATTTTCAGAATCTCTCTGGAAAATATATCTTTCGAAAGATGCAAACATAATTATAAAAACTCTAAGTAATGATAATGAAAGAAAAAGCATGATAACTAATTAAAAAAAATTGTAGAATTTTGACAACAATGATTGTAGAATTATAGAATTTATCAAATGAATTATAATTAAAAGTTTTTACATTAAAAGTCAATGTACCATAAGATAATTCATATAAATATTTTTACAGTAAAATAATTATTAAGAGTAAAAGGTATAGTATATTTTTATATTATATTATATTACCTTAAAAAAATATGGATCAACATTAATATATGTATATTTAGAAACAGAATGTAATATTAAATTTTTTTTTCTTTGCATAAAAACATTAAATTTAAATATTAGAGATATTTCTTTAAATCTATCTTCTCAATCAGTTTTATTGAGATTCCATGAACAATAAATTGTTTTCTATATTTTGATAATTGGTCTCAAAAACCAAAGTATAGTAAAAATAAAGCAAATGCCAATGAATCATGAATAAATCTCGTCTTATCCAACAGATTTGCAAACAATGGATTCTCAAAGCCACGACACTTGAGGGTTTTCATCGTGTGACAACCAGAAATAGGGTCACGCACGCGAATGCAATTGAATCAGAAGCTTGACAATTAACGGCACTTTATCATGAGCTTAAACCTCGATTATAATAATATATTATATATATATTATTTTGCAACTAAATCCAAATTCTTCATTTACATATATCGTATTCTTATATTATTGTATTCTATTATTTCTACTTTTTCTTTTTTTTTTTTTTGAAGTTAAGTTATTCTAATTCTTATAATTCCATAAGAAAATATTTGTTTTGTTGAAATCAATATATTAAAATATTTTAATATAAAAGTTACCAAATAGATACATGATTTTTTATTTTTATTTATAAAACAAAAAAATATTAACAGATCATCTATCAAATATTTTTAAAATTATCTATATAGATAGATTTTCTTAAGAATTCATATCATCTGAATTTATATTGAAAATATTATTATGATGATATAAATCAAACATAGTAGAAAATTGAATTTGAATGAAAAATAAATTATTTTTTGTCAATGTATCAAAATTATCTCTTTTATTTAAAAATATTCTATTTTTTTATTGTACATATGTATTATATGTATATATATAATTCGATCATTTAAATAATTAAAGTATAGCTTTATTAATTATATATTTAATTATGTACTAAAAATTGCTCTTGATAAAGAAACGTTTCAGTTCATAGTAAATATATTAATTTATAATTTTTATATTATTCGTATAAAATGATATATTTATCGAAAAGAAATTATCTATATGAACATAATTCACGTTTATTAATTATGTTCTGTAATTACAGATGACTAAAACAATGATTCTCTTTCATAGATTATTGTAATATAGAAAAATTTGTTATTCTTTTTATTATTATTCCAACAAAAAACAAGAGATTTTCTTAGCCAATTCATAATTATTATTTTATACAATAATAAAAATTTTTAATAACAAACTTGAAATAAAAATAACAATTTGTGAAATGCATCATTTCATGTATTTTAATTCTGTATAATATAAAAAATTTTTATCTTTTTAACTTAATTTTAAAGAATTTCAATTGAAATGCAAGAGAAAAATATGTATGAATCAATATGCAAGGAGAAAAATAAGAAAGTATAAAAGATCATACGTAAACGTCAACTATCAAAGTGATTCAAAACGAATATACTGTGAACTATACACGGAATAAGGTACTTTTTCTACTGCAATGCAAAGCATATATTTTTTATCTTTTTTTTTTAGTGCAACTGTGCTTTCCACTATTTTCATAGAAAAATATCCAATTTCCAGTTTTATTCTAATACGTATCAAAACTTCATGTATTTTTTAGCAAATATTTTAGTTTTTAATGTAATATTTTATATTTTTTATATAATAATTTTTTAAATAAGTCTTTAATATAATAGAATATAATCTTATATTTTCAATAATTTTAATTTACAAAAACTTATTTTGTTTTTAAATGATATTTTTTGTTTTAATAATAGAAAAATAAATAATATAAATAAAAGATTGAAATTACTTCAAAAATTTACTTCTATTAATATTTTAATAATAACCATGATAATTTGATTAAAAGATTATTCTAAAATCTCTATATATTTAATATTTAATAAAAAGTTTGAAAAAAAATAAAAAATTTTTTCTATATTATCAATAATCGAAATAATATGTAATAGTTTACGAAATTATATATTATCTGATTATTATTTTAGATATATTAAAAACTAAATGAATTTAATTAAATTATAAAAAATTAAAATATTTTTAAATTAATATTCTTAATATTCTTGAATTAAAATAATATTTTTAAACAATAAATAATATTATTAACACTATTATTTATATATGTAATAAAAAAAATAAGAAAACTTTTTAATTTAAAATATTCCTTTTTCCATTTTTGTATTATAACAAATTTCATTAATCTGAATCTCGAAATTCCATCTAAATAAAGTTCCGCAAATTACGGTTGCGTTTAGCTATCGAATAAGATATTACGTAAAACGAAATCTAGCCCATTAAAGAGGCACCATAGTGAAGTATTTGTTAGAAAGCACATGATCACTCGCTATTTATCTTGAATACACCCTTATTATCTGGTCAGGATGCTGTTACAAAACTCGATCGTACACACATATTTCTAAATCGATACCATTCCTCTCTTGAAGTAGATTATTATATATCTGTTAATACGATCCGAAAATTATTAACGAAATTGCAAAAAAAAAATTTCTCCAAAATAATCGAGTATTAATTCCACGAATATTCTTTATCTTTTTTATATTTCATTATAATTGAAATTCATGCAACGAAATTTTTGTTATTTTGTTGCAATTATATTGGAAGAATTATTTAAAATTTTTTCAAAATTATGTTATAAAAATAAATCTGATCAATTTAATAAAAAAATTGATAATAAAAAAAATTTGTATAAATTGAAATTCCAACTTTATTTCATATTTTATATATCAACTAGGAACATTTAATTTTTGCAAAAAACTTTATAGAATTTCGAAAAAGAATAATTAAATGTGATATTTTTTGTAATTTAATTAAAAAAAAACTTAGATTAAAAAGATGCTAAATAGTATGAAGAAAATGATATTAGAACCAGAAGCAAGACTACTCATCATTCTGAACTGATGCTTATTACGAAGTACTTATTCAAAACAACGTCAGTATTTCGTGATCTATTTTGCATGTTCACGTTTATTTCTAGACTTTGAAGGGTAGTTGAACTTTATCTGGCTGCAATTATACGTTCTTTTGAACGATAAAATTGTGAGCGGTGTTGCGTTAACATTCATTTTCCAACAAGATGAAAATAGTTGACTATCCTTTTAACTAATCTTTTATATCGTATTTTGAAACTTTATTTTTACATAATAGAAAAAATACCGGCAATTTTTATTTCTTCTATACTATGTAATAAATTAATGTAATAATAATAAAATAAAAATCAATTATTAATAATTATCTAAAATAATTGATTATAATGAAACAATTTTTGAATATAATATTTAATTGATTTATTTTATTTCGATTAGAATCAGATAACATCAAATAATAATTTAAATTCTGAAATACAGATATCAAATTTTGTTTAACTTTAATTATTAAAATTTATTTTAGTAAGTAAAATGATTATTATTAATAAACTTAGAATCTTTTTCATAATAACTATTCATAAAATTTATGTCGATTATAATTTATAATTCAAGAGATATTCAAATAGAATTCTATATGAAGGCAAAAATATAAAAACGCAATATATATATTTATATATTGAATTAGTATCTCATTGTATACGTAATATTGCTTCATTAAAAGGAAAAAAATCTTTATAAAAATTCTAGAAATAACTATTTTAACATGTTAATTTCCATATTAATAACAGAATTAAACATTTTAATTTTATCTTTTATTTGTCAATAATTATTTTATTATATTATACTGTTTATTATATTTTATTATACTGTTGCTTTTATGATATAATATATTTAGATATTGATTAAGAGATAATTAATTAAGTCAAGATTAATTAAAGTCATGGAAAGAGAAATTTTAAAACCATTATTAGCCAGTAACAATGTACTTTTTCGGAGCATTAATTGCAAGATTTTAATTTTTAAAATATAGAGGAAAATTCTGGCAATAAATAATCAGATTACAATTATAATAATCGCAATTATAAATAACATAAATAGCAAAGATAAAAAATCAAATGATAATTCGATACGTTATTTAAAATGAATAACAGAAATTGAACAATCTTAACTTTCAACAAAATTCAATATCATTTATTCATATAGTTTTTATGTAAATATCATAAAAATAAAATAATAAAAATAATAATTAAAATAAAAAAGATTAATAAAATATTAGAAAATATCAATGTTATCAATAATTAGAAAAAAAAACAATCCATATAATCATCTCGTCGGTATTAGAGATACCATTTAACAAATATTTAAGTGACATATATGGTGATATCGAATATCAAATTTGTTTGACAGGATCGATATATAGAAAAATATGGAAAGAAATAGGATCAAAAGTAAAATGCGACTAATGTCACATCATCGGCCTCTATTAATTGGTTTACTTCGAGATGTGTCATCTCTTTAATTAATGCTCTAGAAAAGTCAACAAAGGCGTTTCTCGTTTAATATGATGAGTCACGTGTCATACGTCGCATGATACCTTGCGGAAACTGAAATGAGCTTTGTAAAGAAAAAAGTCTATAAGAAGGAGAAATTAATAATATAGTTTCTATGTAAGTTTTTTATACAGCATTTTTATATAATCGTGGAAATTTCTGAATCGATTAAAATAATTACAATATAAATATTATAAATGACGCAATTGTAAAAAATAATGATAATTGAAATTGTTGAAATGCAAAAATTTTAACAAAAAACTGTAAAAATGAAAATAAAATTATGAAATTATTAAACTCATATTGAAAAATAATTGGATATGAAAATTGTAATGTAATTTCTTTTCAATTTTTCAAAAAATAGATAAGAAAATTAAAAATATTATGAATTATTAAAAGATTAATGTATTAAAATAATTATATGCTTATTTTAAATTTTAGAGAGAAAATCAAATATACTTCAAAAAATTATATATATTCCAAAATTAATATATTTCATTGATATGTTTATTATTAAAATTTTAAAAAAAATGCTTGATGACATTTTTCCTCCATCTTTCTTCATTAATACTTCAATATATATATTTTTTTTTTGCTTATAAAAAAGGAAGTAAAATGTTAAAAATTAAATTATCTATCGATTTATTTTTAAATTCTTAAAAATTACTGCGTCATATAATTTTATTAAATTCTCATGAATGATTCTCCAACAATGATGATTGAAATTTCAATTTAGCTATGTGAAAAGCTTTTAGCTTATTTTTGACTGTTCTACATATATATGTAGAAATAAATATGTAGAACAAATGTATATAGATATTTTGCAATAACAAAATCTATTATTATCTTGCTCATAAATGAAATATTTTTAATACAGGAAATGCTAGAAGGCAATTTTCCAAATATAATATTTTTCTAATAGAATACTTAAAAAAATATTAAAGAAATTAAAATTATTTTAAAAAAATATATATATATATTTTAATAATAAAGAAGATGATTATATAATTCAATGAAAAAGTTTTTAAAATATAAAATATATGAAAAAAATTTTTAAATACAAAAACATTAAACAATTTTCATTATACTTGCCTCCCTTAATCAACATAATATGTCTGATTATTACGAGGCTATTTCACTGTGAAGCTCGAGAAGACAAATTCGAAATGAATATAAATTAATAAGAAAGAACGAAGAAAAAATTTTTTATTTAAATTTAAATATTTTATTTACTTTTTATCTCATTTTAATCACTAATAAAAATTATAATAAATATCTCAATTTTATTTGTAAACAGAAAATATAAAAGAAATAATATTGCGAAGAAAAATTCTTTTTCTAACAAAAAACAGAAATATTGAAAAAATATAATTAACAAATTTTAAGAAACTTGAGAAGAAGATGAAATATAATTATAGAAAAAAATAATTGAAGAATTTTAAACTTTTTAAACTTACAAAAAAATCTGAAGTGTAACAAATTCAGATTTAAAACAAATATACTTTTTTATTATTTATTTTTATTTATAAAGATAGACTCCATTTTAATAAGTTATTTAACAATATATAGAAATATTCATTTTATATTATTTTAATGATTAATCTGATTACATTTACATCGTTCAAATTCGAAATTCAAATAGATCTAGAAATATAATCTAGAAATATTTTTAATCATTGAATATAAATGAAAAAGATAAATATGAGAATTTGTGATTATTATTGTATTATAAATAAAAATTTTTTTTATTCATTATTAATAAATTTATATTAATGAATAGATTTAATATACAATCATTTATCATATTAAAGAAATATTGATTTATCTTTCATTTCAAAAAAATAAATAAAATATTTTTCATGCAGCACTTCTTTTTATCTTATTGACATAAGTAAGAAAATAAAAATCAAAATTCCATAAAATATTTGTCTATTTTTCCTTGAATCAAAAATCTGATTATTATTGAATTAACCAAATTAAAGTGAAACAATAAGATATTAACATCTGGTATTTATTTAATTAAAACTTATTTTACTTATGCTTCTTTGTGATTAGACATAATGAATGTATTTCAAGTTTATTTATAAAAACATCAGTTCCCCAGCAGGTGCTTTGAGAAGCCATCGTTTTACATTATTTATCTACCAACGATAGAAACATTAAACTCATTTTAAACTCCACGAATTTCTACAAACTATCTTTAATAAACGCCGCCAATATGTATACTAGGATTCTCTATTTTTTATTTTCTTTTTTTTAATCTTTTTAGAAATTTGAAATACATATAAAATTAGAATTCAACAAATTTAACTACAAAGAATTTTAATATGTATAAAATATGTTATGTATAAAATTTATAATAACTAAAAACAATTTTAATATCTAATTTATTTTAATTTTTTTGATTTTATTGAATATAGAATATATTTAAATATTTGATTAATATTTGATATTTGATTAAATATATTTCAATGTTAAGAAATTAAATATGCCTAAAAAAATTATTAAATATTTAAAAAAAAATAATAGACAAACTTAAAAATTTAATAAATTTAAAATAAACTTAAAATTTAAATACTAACAGAGTAAAATAAGAATTTCTGAATATTTTTCCAGCTTTCAAATTCTTTTTCATTTCTAAGAACTTAAATAAATAATACACGAATGATATTGAAATCTACCATTACATTACCATAATATATTTAAAAAATTATTAAATATTTATTACAGAAATTCAAAATATTTTCATATAATAATCTCGTAAAAATAAATTTTTTTTATTTTTTTAAATTTTCATTGAAGATTAAAATTATTCCATATTTTATATGAAAAATATAAAATTGTTTAGAATGTCTACTTACCGGAAGTTGTTCAGCAGGATATTACATAGAAGTTATCAAAGGTGTGTCCGACATTTGTTCAATGATCAAAGTAAAAAGTCATTAAAAATATCTCTCCACTTGATAATGCGCTAAAGAAATACTTCTATTTTCCTTTTAATTTTCTAGTTTTGTCTATCACAAATCGTAAAAGTAGCAGATGTTTCCATTTAAAGAAACAATTCTCAATTTCCAATTTGAATCTTCAATAAACAAATTTTAAAATTTGATTAAGTATGAATTTTATCTTTACATCTTTAGATTTTATCTTATACCGTAAATTTTCAAAATCTATCCATTAAAACAATTAATACTTTATAAAAAATGGTAAGACTAATATCTTTTATATCGCGTTAAAACGTCTGATTCCAGGCGCCGTTTAAGCGCAACTGCCTTCCTTCTGGTACTCTATATATCGTTGTCAGATCTTACGCATGCGATTTCCAAGTTATACTCTCTCTCTCTCTTCTATGTGAACTGTATATTTTCGTCGTAACAATATTCGGGAATAATCACTTCTTTGTCGGGTGTTCACCAACTGTTGATTTTAATCACGAAACGAAAAGTATAAAACGATATTGTCTTGACGGAGAATTACTAATTCTTCAAATTCAATTACCAAATGTCGTTTGATTTTTAGATTCTGGAAAAGGAATTGAAATATATTTATAACGATGAAATTTAAATTGAAAAGTAATATGAATTTGCTAATTAAAGAACTACAGAAAAATAATTATATAATAATATTAAAAAAATAAATTGATAGAGTATGTTGGAAAAATTTTTATTCATGTAAATAAATAAAAATAATTCAATAAATAAAATAAAATATTTTAAAATTCCTAAGATTTTATAAATCAAACTATTACAATACAAAAATAAATAAATAATTATAATATTTCATTAAAAGTAATCGAGGTATGGAAAAGAATTTTTCGATTTAAAAAAAAAAATAGCTGATAAAAACTTTAAAAAACTGATAAGAAAAACAATGGTTTGATTTTAACGAAAGATCAATATCAGAATGTTAAATTATTTATATTTTTAATAAGAAACTATTGGAAATCAATAGTTCAATTTTATTGACTATCAAATGAATTTTAATTGACAATCAAATATATTCATTTTATAAATATTTTTTTACATATTTTTTTATAAATAAATTTTATAAATAAATAAATAATCGATAATTTTTCATAATAAAATTTTCATTTGAAGTAGCAATCAGGCAAGTTTTGTATTCCATTTGCAATTATGCAAGACATCCTCATTAAAAAATTTAAAAACAATTAGGAGACAAAATTACTTTAGAAGATATTTAATATATAATAAAAATAGAATCGGAAATTAATTTATAATATATAATTTATAATAATATAATTTGTTTGTTTAACAAAAAAAAGTTCTATTTGCAATTATAAAGTATCAATTTATAGCACATAATATATAAAAATATAAAAATATAAATATATTAGAATAGTTGAAGAACTTAATGTAAATATATTAATGTAAATATAAACAAATATATAAATGATTGAAGAATTTAAAGTTAATCGATATTGATTATTATGATGAATGAAAATGGGTCAAATAAAATTATCTTTGAAACTGTTTGATAGGTTCGAAATATAAGTGGAGGCACGTATTTAATGATAAACGATAATATTACAGAATACCAATAAAGATGATAATGTCGATTTGTCGGTCATCTTTCAGTCATAATTAAAGCTTGGATATCGAAGATTGATAGTGTTAAAAGTGAGCATTTCTATAACATTAGAAAAAAAAAAGACAATCGTTTTATATTAGATTTTTGTATGATGAAAGTACAGAACATAACGAAAGTTTTTTTATAATAAAAAGACAAAAATATATCATTATATGTAAGAACTAATAAATAATTATTCGATATGTTGTATCGAATTATTATTATATCGAATATATTATTATATTATAAAAAGATGAAAACAAAAAACAATCATACCTGCAGATTTTACTTCTTTCTTTTTCCTTGCAAGAAAATATCCATTAATTTAACTGAATTACATTGATAAGTTGATATAATCTGATTTCTTATTGTTTTATCATTTATTTTATATACTGATTATCATTAATATCAATTATCGAATTGTTTATGCGATAATCAAAAGTTACAAAAAATGCGCATTTTTTTTATTTTTCATCTTCATATTTAAGCATACTGTCCTATTGAAATAATTTTTTTATTATATTTATTATATACAATGAAAAATCGATAAATAATATACAATTTAAATTTTAATTTTAATTAAAATTTAATTAAATCGAAAACGATAATGCCATTACTTTGGAAAAATTTAATATTAATTATTTATTTTTATGAAAAACTTAAAAAATATTTTTAAAAATTTAAATTTTCCTCAACTTTAAAATTAATAAATTAAGTTAATCACATAATTATGTTATTTATATAAAGCATTTGCAACAATTTGTATTATTTCTATTGCATCATTAAATGAAACAATTTATTATTTGCATTTATCGTTTTATTATTATCCTAAAATATAAAAACAAAAATTCTAAAATTTTGATCTTCTAAAATTAATAATAATAAAACTTATGAATTAGTTAATCAATTTTATGACATTGATGATTATATGATTTACACTAATTTTGCGTTTACTTAATATTTAATATATTATTAATTAAATTAATAATAATAAAATTAATAATAAAATTAAATTAATAGCATTTAAATTAAATTTTAAATTTCTAATGAAATTTGATTAGAATTAGTTGATAAATGATAGTATTTATTACAGATTAATACAGTATAATAAACTATTTATAACTTATTCTATTATTATTATTATTATTATTATTATACTATAGCTCTAAAATCTAAAAATCTGAAGTTTTTAAAATTTTTGGTAATACAATTTGATTGTAACAATTGATAAAATTATCGAAAGTATAATACCATAATCATAAAAAATTATCAAATTCCTCTCAGTATTGACGAATGTCATTTTGAATTACTTAAAACATATAAATATCATATATATCAAATAAAACACTTTATTTTTAACAAATTCATTCAATCTAAATAATGAAACCATGATTTATTTTATATTTTGTATTATTTTCAATATTTCTTAATTTTTTTTTTAACAAAATATTAAAAATATCTATTTTTATTTATACTTTTCATGTCAACATAACAAAAATTTTAATTTTTTGATAAAAATAATAACACTTGAAAAATATATGGAAAATAATAGAAGGAATATTGATGAAAATGACTGGAATACAAAAGGCGAAAAATTTACTACTTATTTCATGAATAAATAAGTAATTCGTATATTTCTTACATATCAAAATACATTTTCAAATAAAAAGAACTAACAGAAGAATTTTATTTAGAACAGAATTAAATTATTAAAAGTATTATACTCATTTCTGTAATATAATTATTAAAACTAAAAAATTACTTACCATTCCCAAAACTATAAAATAAAAAAAAATTCTAAATTGTAAGCAACAATCAATTTTACTACATATGCATCATATCTTCAAATATTTAGAAATGAAAAAATTAAATCTCATTTTTTCTTCAAATTAAAAACATGAATTAATAAATATAGTTTTAGTTTTTTCAACTCTTAAAAAAATTATTTTATCTATATTTAAAGATTATTTTTCAAACTTTTAAAAATGGACTTCAATTTTAAGATACTGGAAGATACGTAAATTCTCGAATTTCATTATAGCCCATCAATACATTAATTATATCTTTCATGGTAAGATGATGAATAGTTTCATTAATTTTTGCACTTAAATAATTTTGGATATCCGGAAGTATGTCCGGTTTGACAATATCTAAGACCTTCGGCGTCAATTCTTGAACAACCTACGAATAAATGTATGCAAATTAAATTTTCCTGTCCTTTACTCTACTAATTTTATATTGTATTCATGTTATATTCAACCTCAAAAATTAATTAACAATTCTCAATATGAACTTTCACTTTGGCCAATTTTTTTACAAGCATTATATAAAATAATAAAAATAATAATTTGTGATTATGTCTTATTGCCAAATTTTTATTAAGATATTTTGAAATATATATAATTTTCTCATTTTTTTCTTTAAATTATACCTATTCACATATCGAATATTGAATCCCAAAAGCTTTCTCAAATAATTTCAACTGAAATTAAATCTGAAAAACTGTATACTTGTTATTAAATTTAAAAAAATAAAATTCTACTACCTTGTTCATGATGTCATTTAATTCTTGATCATCCATTAAATTCTTTAAATTTATATCAATAAATCTCAAAGTAAAGTCTAGATCGAACGTCTTTAAATACACTCCTCTAGAATAACCCAAAATAGTGTTTATAAATAATTGAAAATCATGTATATTTCCTTTAAAAGGGCCATAACCATGTAATTGAAATTTTTCACTCAGATCGCCGGATATATTATAAAAGCCTTCGACATAAATTCTTGGAACGGTAATATTTGTTGCAATTGTTGGTCCGATCAGTGATAGCTTTGCTTTGTTGATTATGAAGGTCGACAAATTGTGTAACTGTAGATCCTGGATAGTGATAGACACGCTAAAAAATTGAATAACTATATTATAATTTCATCAGATAAATAGAAAAATAAAAATACTCTTCATACTAAAAAATACAAAATATTCATTTTTTATCTTTCGAAATAAATATTTACAAAAATAAAAAAATATAACATTTTAAAAAATGTTTAAAACATAAGATATTCGAATTGATGAAAATCAATTTTAATTCATTGAACAAATTTATATATAAAATATTTTTTTTATCAAATTTTAAAATCTATTATCCATTTTTTCTAGAATTTTCTTACATAGTTTAAAGAATTTCTTTTCTTTAAATTTCTTTAAATTTTCAAGAAATTAGTTCAATTTTTTTAATTCCAGAAATAGTAAAAAATTAACTCTTCAAATATAGGATAATAGGATAATAATAAAAACAATAGCAAAGATTTAAGAAAGATTAATCCTTAAATCCTTAAAGATTCTTAAAGATTTTTTTAAAATGCTTAATGTGGATAACAATATAATCAATTAATAAACTTACTTTCCTATTTCCGGATTTTCAATTATTATATCGACTTCATCCAATTCAAACGGATCCAAAGGTGGAATTCCTAGTTCTGGTATTCCATAAGGCATTCTGTTACGAAATTTTTCCAAAACTCTTCTAATTGGAAATTCCATACTCTTGGAAGCAGCACTGTCAACTATCCTTTCATAGATTAATGTCAATTAAAGTGACTAGATTTATGTACTTAATATAGATTTATGCACTTACTGTAGCCAGTAGTTATTCTAGTTGCATTGATGATAAAATTTTTCGGCTTTTCTACAGCATTTGTGACTGAAAATAGTAAAAAAGAGAAACATTAACTTTTTAAAATTATTTTTATAATAATATAATAAAGAAATTTAGTAAATAAAGATTGATAACAATATAAAAACATTTTTAAAGTTAATGAATACATTGATTAAGAATAGCTCTTATTTATATTAAAAAATATATTATCAAATCAGATATGAAAATAAATTAATTAACTTTATAAAAAATAAATAAGAAGAATATTTAGATGACCATTTTTTTATGGAAACTTGCATACTACGAAGAATTATTATTTATGAAAATTTATATTAACCAAAACAAAGAGAATTCCACTATGATTTACGATAATCCAATCAACATCTATTAGTCAATAAAATTCGCATTAAATTTTTTTATTAAAATTACTATTTTAATTTTGCAAGAATAGGATTTCAAATCTTAGTCCACTTATGCTATTTATTAAACTTTTGTTATGGTTATTGTTATGGATTTAATATTAAATCTGAATATATTTGAAGAATATAAATATACAATTGATTTCTCAAGCATCAATAAAAATGTTACATTTCGACGTGAATAGCAATAGAGAAATGTAATTGTCAGATGAAATAATTTGAAAATTAATTCAAAGAGTTGTTTGGATAAAAATATCACATACTGTAGTTAGAAGCTGTATCCGTCATACGGTGTATCAGTTCTTTTTGTCGTTGTACAATTCCTGTAACTGGAACAAATGAATAAATGGACAATTTCTAGAACTGAATTTTTTTTTCGTAGATAATATGATATATAATTTTACATAAGCGATTCTTATTTTTATTAGTAGTATAAGTCTTACATATAACAATACATATAATATACGATAATGAAAATAATTTCCGAGATATAAAATATACAATAATAAATAATTCTCTATTAATTTTACTAATTAATTTTTTATCTGAATGAATTTAAAAAACTGTTTTATTACTTTAAAATTCTTTAGTTATATAAATAACTTAAAAGATTGAATCAATGAACTTAAAAAATACAAATAATAAAATTAACAATTTCTATTCTTACTTCGATTAATAACGAAATAGCATTTTTTAAAATATTTTTTAGAACAATTCATATTAAAGTAATATAAATCAATGATCACATAAATATCATATTCTATTATTCTATTATATTTGTTTAAAAAATATTTTATTACCTTCAAAAAGTATCAATATATATATATCAGAAAATGAGTATAACAAAAATATGATTACGAATAATGCAATAAAAATATAAAGATACGAGAAATTTATTGAAATGATATATGATGAATATTGGTATGACAGTGTGAATTTTTTTTAGACGACAAACAATGTGAATTTCTGTTGCATTACTATACGTAAGTAAGATAATAAAATTTATATTAATAAATATATAATGATGCTTGAGATATAAAAACATTAATCTTATGTGTATCATTTAATGAATCATTATTGAATTCATTTTATAGTTGTCTTTACGTTGAAATTATCATATCTTAGTGTCACATTCTCATAGATCTAATAAAAATTCAAGTTAAATACAAAGTGCTTTTTCATTTTTAATTTTGAAAACAAAATATACATTACAAAAAAATAATATATAAAAATAAATATTATATTACAAAATATAACAATTATTCTTTTTAAAAATGAAATTCACAATGCATTATTAATATTCTTATTAAATTTTGTATAAAAATTTATTTTAACTATAATAATTATATGAAATTTTATATAATATAAAATTTTTTAAACAAATTTTGATTTTTCAATCATTTTTATATTTTTTTACATTTTTTTAACACATTAACAAATACTATATCTAATATTTATTGAGTGTAAAAATCTTATTTCTATCTATGAAAATAAAATTAAATAAAATTATGACGAACATTGGGAAAAAAATGATATTAATTTTAATTAACTTATATAAGAAACATTTCATTGAATCATAATACAATAATAATTGACCAATAAAATAAACTTTTATAAATGATTTCGATATAATTATAGACATAGATACAACTGAAAAGTAGATTTTTTTAATGAGGTCAGTGTGTATCTGAGAGAAAGTACTTTTCTTTATGAAATATTTTTCTATGTTAAAAATAATTGAATTAATTTATTTTTCAATTAAAGACTTTAAATTTAGTTATTATTTTATTTCTTTTATTTTATTAAAATTCGATTTTTACAAGTTTCCAATTCAAAATTCAAGATTTAGAATTAACTTTTTTAAAACTAATTCATAAAAAATATTTATTATTATTATTTATACATTTAATTATTATTTTACTTATTATATATTCTTTTATTATATTCTTAATCATTTTTTATATTCATATTTCATATTCAATAATTAGAAGCTTAAGTATTAAACAAAAATAAGTAAAAAGAAACTTTGATTAATTCTATTTGATTAATTTAATTTAATTCATTCTATTTAATTTATTCTATTTAATTAATTCGAAAGAATATAAAAAGAAAACGAAAAAAAAGAATAAACAAAAGAAAAAAAAAATTAACTTCAAAATAATCACTTACAAAGATTGGTAGCACTATTGGCAACATTTTCAATCTCTCCCAAAATTGTTGGAACATGATCTTGTTCAGAAAAAACAATTTGAATAGCCATCATTGCTATCATTCCTCCTTGAATTACATTTATCTTCATAATCACTATTATTTGAAATGAAAAATAATATTAAAAACAATACATCAATTATAAAAATTGATAACTTTGAATGACCGATTATGTCACGCAAAACTTTTCGCTCCGCTCCCGAAGAAGCAGGAAGACTGACTGACAATATAAAAGAGTAGCAATGCGTATATATCTTACTGATGTAAGAGTGAGCACAATATTTTAAATGTGTGGGCAATGCACGTGCAGGAACGTCAGCGAACGTCAGCGAAAGTAAGCGCTATAGTACGATCCATGAATGATGTATTCCATTAGTCATCCAACGATGAAAAGTTGAGTACTACAATGGTAAGATGTTTTCTTCAATTCACGATAACTGTAACGAACTTAATAATGGCGCATATAATATAATAAATAAATAATAAACTTAAGAAAATTAAAGTACAAATTAAAACAAAATTATTATTAAAAAAAATTGTTAGTGAAATCAGAGATAAATAAAATGCAGTATCTCCACAATATTATAAAAAAAAATGCACTAATATCAAAAACGAATTAGATTGAAGTTTGTTTAATAAATAAATTAAACAAAATTTTAATTATGCGAGTAGTGCTCATACAAAAACATCGGTAAAAATGAGCGTCACATTATGATCTTGATTGATTTTCTAATAACGAGAAATTGATTATTTAATAAAAGTTAATACAATTGCTTTTCAATTCACAATAACTATAACAAACTTAATGATATTTTTATATCTATTATGAAAATATAGTGAAAATATATTATAATTTCGCATTAATTTAAATTTGTTATTAATTATCAAGTTTGATCAGAATAGTGCGCAAAAATGCAGCACATAAATATCGCATGAATTAATTTTCCATATTTTTTTATCAACAAGAACAAAAAAATAAATACTTAATATATATCCATTATAAAATAATAAAGAAAAATCATATAGCACATAATAATACCTATCAATAAAAGTAATCAACTGAAAATAGAAATATAAATTAGAAATATAACAGATAAAAGATTTTTTTAAATGATTTGTTTAAATGTCAAGTTTAATATAAGTTTGAAATTTATAAATAAAAATAAAATATATAAATAAAAATAATCAACTGAAAATGGGAATAAAGTGAAAACAAATTAAAGTAAAAATCAATTATCAAACTACACTATAATTCTACATTTTACTACCAATCTACTCCATAGAATATTACGAATCACTATTTCATAGATATTACTAAATTTTACTACTACAATATGTACATATATATTAATTTTGTACAATATTTTGAACTGTACAATATATATAATATTAAGTATATTAGAATATTAAGAATATTAAGATCATTTTAAGTACACGATACATAATAGAATATGATTATATAATATGTATGTATTTATTATATAGGAATATTTATTATACAAAAAAAATATAGTAAAATTATTTCATATTAATTTAAAGTTGTTTATTATGATCAAATAATAATAAAAATATAATGCGCAATAATGCAGCACAAATTGTATCAATTAATTTCACATAAACACATATTTATAATGTGATAAAAAAATTTAAATTATTTTTAAGAAAAAAAAATAAATATATAAACAAAAATAATCGACAAATTAATTTTATATATCAACAGAACAGAATTTCATAAAAATAAATATTTAATAATAAAATAATCTCCATATGTAATAAATTATAAAAAATAATACCTTTTCGATTAGAATGTAGAATAGAGACAATTAGCTATACCATAAATTAATCATGGTCATCAATTGACTATCTGAAGCTCTCGAAAATAAACCTCCGATCGCATTTCAGTATATATGATAGTTACGTGCCATAAATGAGTTATTCGATCTTTACAACTTACGGCAATGTACAGAAAAATATTCAAATACGTAACGTAGGACAAGAGAACAGTCAAGAATATAGTTTCCAGAGTAGTCAACTGCTTCTCAACCGAGGTCGTAAAACAGTCACGCGTTCATTCTGCTCTGTCCGATACATTCGAAATCGTTTATGCATAAATAATAATTGAATAATTGATATGGTAACATTTAATATAATGATGAAGTGTATTTTTTAATTGTATTTTCAATTAAATATAAAAAAAGTTATGTAATATAATATAAATATATATATATATAATATAATATATATATTTCATATAATTTTATATACTATATATATATTAAAAAAAATATGATTTTTCATAAAAAAGAATTTGAAAAATTTTCTTTTTTTTAAATCAATTAAGTAATTTTCAAATATATTTATAATAAATTGATTAATTATATTTTCTAATGATTCGTATCTATTTTGTATACCATTTGTACGTATTAAAAAATAATTTTCACAAAGTTAACTATTATACGAATTTTTAAAAAAATAACATAAAGATAATGAAAAAAGTCATATTATTTTCTATTATAAATGTGGAATATTATTTTCGGTACAAAAATTTAAGTTCATGCAAATTTAAAATAAAAAATTTAAAGCAATATGTAAAAAAAAAGATCACTTATCTTTCGATGTCTTCTCATTTGATCAAATTATTTTTTTCCTCTGATGATATAAAAAAAAATAATCTGCCTCTTTCTATAAATAAAAAAATATTATTTTAATAAAAATATTATTCAAACACATGTTTATTTAATGTTTATATATCATAATAAAACTCACAATGAAAATTCATTCTTTCAAATAAAATAACTTCTTTTACTAGATTACTAGAACTTCTTAACTAGATTAGCAACTTAAATTTTGAGATTCTAGAATTAGTTTACTAGATAATGTATATAAAAAAAATAAAAAAAAAAAATTAATTAGAATCTCGAAGAAAAAAATAAATATAATTTTTAATATTTTTATTTGAATTTATAAAAAAAAATATTAAATATATTATATATATATATAATATATATATAAAATAAATCAATTCGAACAAAAAAATTATATTATGCAATAAATTATAATTTTCAATTAATATTACAATAAATATTTATATAATCGAAACAAATGGTTAAAAAACATTAAAATCAATATTAAGAAAAGATCATATTTTTCAATAATAAAAATTCTTTTAATTCTTTTTTAATGTGGTCTTCATGCAGATACTTTCCGATCATGTCAAAAGAATGAGAAAATTAATTTATGCCTTTTGCAAACATAGATATTATTCTATTTTTAAGGTGTTTATATTATATATTTATATATTTAAAAAAAATATATTATTATTACAAGAATTTCACAATTATAGATTCAAACGCGTCTGAATTATCAAATGATTATATTTTGCATTACATCTCTTATTATGGATAAAAATTGAAAAAATAAATAGATAATAGATAATACATAAATAGATATCTATTATAGGATAAAAAATTTTTTAAATAAAATTAAGTTTAAAAAATAAAGAAAAATAAAAAAATAAAAAAAGAAAGAATTTTATTAACTTATGTATTATTATTATGTATTATTATTAAACATATTTTCAATTATATTATCCATCAAAAAATTTATCTATATTTTATATTGCGTAAAAAATAATATAGATTATATGTGTATATAAATTTTACAATCATTAATTCAAAATTATTAAATAAAATATCTAGTTTGCAATAAAATATCTATCTTATCTTTATTTTATATAAATAATTTGAAATATATAATATATAAAGTTTTGTTTAATTAAATATAAAATGATATCGTATTGATCTAAGTATTAAATACATTTTTATTAGTCGATTCAAAAAAATCTTGAAATTTACACTTTTTAAAAATTAATATTTGATAATAATCTCTAAAATGTAATTCTTCTATAATAAAATTGTCGAATTTAAACTTACCTTCGAGAAACAATTTGAAATGTGAAGAACACATATCACGATGCGACATTCATTAGGACATCCGAACGTTACCGAAGTTCACGTAAATATGCAGGCTTCTCCCTGATCCTCTGTTTTATCCTTTTTGAATAGGTACTACGGTAGTCAGAACTTTCAAATATAATAATTATATTATTAAAAATAATATATATACATATATATATATTTATAATTATATTTCATAATTTATCATTGAATATATTCTTTTTTTTAGACAAGCATTTTTGCAATTTTGGCCTTAATTTTTATTATACGAATATATTTTTTCTCATATAAAATCTTTGTTTTGATTAACTATCATAAGATTATTCTTTGAACGTTACATCTATAACTGCATTGATGAAATGACTTTCCATTTTAATAATTTTCTATAATATAATTTTATTTATATGTAAAAAATAAATTAATATTTATTTGTTTTATTTTTATTTTATTCTTCTTAACATAAAAAATATAATTAAACTAATTATTACTTTTTTATACAATTTCGAAACAAAATTTTTTTGAACTTTATTGTACTTTATTATAACATACTATTTGCAGTATACTTTAATATTTAATAAAATTCAATTTTGTTTGTTTATTTTATATATAAAATCTATAAATTAATTAAATTTATATTCATTTACTTTGCTTTATTTATATATATATATATTATTATTATTATTATATAATTATAATTTTTTGAATTTCATATTTGTTTTTTTTTGACAGTTACATTATTTTTGAAATGCCATTAATTGTGATTAGTTTCTGAATGAGAATAATGGAAACATGTCTAATTCAATTGAAAAAGTAAGGCATGTTATTTTTCTTTTACAATTATAAATAGTGTGATCTTTTTCAAAAATGTAAGAATAATACAAATTTTATAATTTAACAAGTTTATTAATAGAAGATTACGATAAACGTGTTTATATTCATTTTAATTATTCAAAAAAATATGAAAAATAAGTATCTATGATCATCTAATATTATGTTTGTAAAAATCAAAAATGCAAACGAAAAAAACAATATATCGATTGGTGAGTTTAATTTTTCATTTTTCCACTATCTAATTTTTTTAAAGTTTTGTGTTTTATATATCATATATTATTAAATCAATCGACAATGTCAAATATGTATCTTAGAAAACAATTTCTTTGCAAATCATTCGATTTGCAAGAATAATTTTTTATTATAATTTATTTCATCAATTTTCGTATTCAATAAAGAAGGATTTTTATTATAATTTTTTAATTTTACATAGAATGCTTCTTTTAATAACGTAATAATTTCATCATAAAATATTGTTGAATATAAAAAAATTTTTCTATAATAATATTAATCAATTATATGAAGAAATAAAATGTTTAAATTATATTTTTTTATATAATAATATTTTTTTATTAAAAATTAAATTAAAATAAACGAAAAAAAATATTTGCTGAATAAATAATTAAATTAAAAGTGAACTATATAATGAGGATCGATCATCAAAGAAGAATTCTAAATGTTGATTATTTAATATTTTATCATATGTAGTATAATGATTAGATGATGATTTATAAAAAATTTTTGAAAGGATAATAAATAGTTATAAATAGGATTTATAATATCAAGTGCTAGATGAAATAATTATAATAACTTACAATAACTTCATGTTGTATGAAATATTTTTCTAGTAGAAAATTTTTTACTTATTGCAGTAATTTTAATTTTTATTTTTTATTTATATTTTTTGTATTCTTATATTTTCTATATTTTTATATAATCATATATATATATATATAAATTTTAATAATTTTTAAGATATTTCTTTTTTTTATAATTTATGAAATATATTCTATTTTTTATAATTTTTTATGATAAAATATTATTCTATATAAAATAGAGAATGAATAATAAAAAAGATAGATAAAATAATATTTCCTTTTTATTTTTTAATAATATCAATGATTTATAATATTTCTTGTTTTATCATCGTTTATAGTTATTAACGCAAATTTAAAATTTTTCATCAAATTGTTTAATATTATTAATTATTAATTTGTTAATATTAATTTTTTAAATATATTTTTAATATAATTTTTTATATCAATTTTTTTTATTTTTTAAATTTATTTTTCATAAATTTATTATTCTTATTCATTTAATTAACTTGTCATGTTATTTATGTTTATTGTTGCGTGACAAAAAACAAAACTGTTTGACCGTTATCTAAATAGTAGTTTCTCGTTCACTCTCATTCTTTCTCACTTTAACCCATCGCAGGTGCGCGGTAATATGAGACGAAGATCTGATAATACTAGCAATTCATAGAATTTACTTTTCACGCGTAATTTGACAAATTCGACTTTAAGTAGAATAAATAACGAAGCGAATAATAAGTACAGTATTTATTATTCGAACAAAGTCCATTTATTTTGAAATTTTATCCGACTATTAGTTATTATTTTTTTAATTTTTTATCAAATTGTCTTATTTATTTTTCATTATCAAAATCGATCGATATTTTTTATTATATTTTCACATTGTTAAAATAAAGTATTTCAATTATCTTATTTGATTAATATTATTTTATTTGATTAAATATTATTTGAAATAATCTTGTATTCTTTATTTTATTTTTTATTTCTTTCTTTTCTTCATTTTGCTTTGACTATCAATGCCACACTTTCATTTTGTAAACTTTTATTTAACAATTCGCTTTCGAAACTACTTTCTAGGTACAATGTCATATAATTGCGTTATATGACATTATTAACCTGTTAACAGGTACATTTTTCATATCGTTCATATATTTGATATCTATAATATCTTAATTGCAGATAAAATATAAGAATTAATAAAATAAATTAATAAAATAAATTTTTTATATTTTATTTATAATTATAAGATTATTATAATTAATTTATTGAAATTTCACTAATATTACTATTATAAAAATCGTATTATTAAATACGATTATATAAAGAAAAAAGAAATAGAAAAAAATTGAGAGGTGATTAGAGATATATTTTCGTATGTAAAATTTATTCTTTTGCTTTTTCGAATTAATTCACATTCATTGAGGATATTTTCAGAATTTCTATCCATATAGGATTTGATTTTTAAATTTTATAAACACAAAAAATTTATATTATTTTTATATAAATTTTTCAATACTCAATTTTCTATGGAATACATTAAATGCAAATTTATTATTTACACCAATTGCTTCATTAATACATCAATTCAAATTGATAATTCCTAACATATGCTTATATAATTATTAATATAATTAATTGTAAAATAGATAATAAAATAATCTATGACTGTAGATTATGACGATGATTGAGAAAAAAAAAATATATAAAAACAATATTTCTGTTTTTTTGATTCTTATATTCTAGTTCTACATATTAAATAATAAATGCAAAATAATTATATATAAATTATATATAAATAGATATATATATATATATATATATATATATATATATATATATATATATATATATAATAGATATAATAGAAAATTTAAAAAAAAAATATTCTTTTTTTATTCAATTTTACTTTTCTATCTTAATCAAATTTGAAATACAAATCATCTCAGTTACTTATACATATCATAGTTATGTAGCATTAAATTTAAAAACTTAAAATCTTCATGATTATTTCAAAGTTGTTATCACAGTTTCATGATACTGTATATGATACTTTGTCATTCGATTTACATACTTGCTATTAATAATATATTTACTCACCTTATTGCATATTGATATGTGCATAATAAATTCGAACTCATATTCTTTCTACTGAACTTTTTTTCATGTATAACATAAAATATATAATGAAAAGAATTTATTTGGAATTTCATTTAAAAAAAAAAGTTATTTGAATAATATTGGATATAATGTATGCAATAGATCAATATGATTGAGACTCGTAAAAATTTTTTCTTTTTCGAAAGTAATTTTTGAAGAATTTAATTTTTTTTTATTATTTAAAATAATTTAAAAATTATCTTGCTTTATGTTATATTTTATATTTGTTGTTTTTTGAATCAAGTTCAAGATTAGAATTGTTTATTTTTCAATTTCAACTTTAATTATCGAATCAAATTTAGTCTGCTATTGCTAAATCACAAAAGTAAAGAGTAGTAAAGAGAATAATTATATATAGGAATTCGTTTTGCTATATAAATATTTAATGTGTGCAGATACATTGTTGTGAAACAATTATCATCTCGAACTTGTACATACATTAATAATATAACAACAGTTTTTAATTCTAATAAAACAGTTAATACCAATAGAATTTTTTCTTTTATAATTAAAATTTAAATTGAAAAATAAATGATTCTACTTCGAGTTTTATATTCGACAATATCATATTTAATGACTAAAAAATTATTCATTGTATCTACAATCATATTTAAATTAAAAAATTAAAATGTTTATTGATATTATTTAACGCATAATAATAAAATCATACGATTTTTTTTGTTGGTAGAAATTTTTAAAAACAATTTCACTTTGAAATGAAAGAATGAAAAAAATTTATAAAAAAAATTATACAAAATCACAAATTAAAATTATTTTATTTATTATTATTAGAAAATTAATATATATAATTAATACATAAAATGAACAATCATTATTACTTGTTGAAAATGTCAAATAAACAATTCTAAGTCCTTGACATATATGTCGCGTTCACATAGTGAATGATAATCAACTAATCGAAAGTTAGGTAACGATTTTGCATAAATTGATCAATTAATTTCAAATTAAAGAAATAATGAAAATGAAAATGAAATTATTATTTAAATCAATATGTACAATCACATATATTTTTCTCCTGTTATATAATTAATAATTTTCATGATTTTAATATTTAATTATTATTATATTTACTTTTGTTTATTATTACATAAATGTGATTCTGTAAGTGACGTATAGAAAAATTAATTCAATTTTAATAATTGATTTTTAAAGAAAAAAAAATATTATATTTTATAAAATTTTACATATTTTATTTTCAATATTGTAAATAAAAAATTCTTCCCATTCTTATGTATATATATGGAGATATATATATATATATAGATTATATGTATAGATTTAATCATCTTATATATTATATTATTAAATATTTATTAATAATATAACATTTTATATACATTGCTTAAAATTATATAAAATTTATTGCATTTATAGGATTTTAATAATATGATATTAATCATATAACATTAATATAATTTAAAAAATTAAAAATTTTTCATTTCATAACATTTTAATTACATTCTTCTTCCAAGTGATATATATTCTTTTCAAATTTTTCTATATAGTAAATCCAGTTTAATTGTTGATTTCATCATCTATATATTGATCATTTCTATTTTTTATAGAAAAATGAATTATTCTGAAAGATAATTGAAATTGAATTAATAAATTGATAATTGAAATTTAGTTTGATAATTTTTTTTATATTTCTTAAATATAAAATAATTTACTTATAAAATAATTTGCTATATAATAATTTACTTACAAAATAAGAAATAGAACAAATATTTGAGTGATAAAAGTCAGCCAGTAAATTGAGCTAGGTGCTGAGTTTATGGTTGCATTATATAGTTGAGAATATAATATACTGCTGAATAAAGGTACTGCATTATCACAGACTGATAGAATGGCAAATATTTTTCCTATGAATTGTTTGAAAAGTTATAATATATTATTATATAATATTTTATGAAAATATTATTATTACAGAAAATTTTATCATAGAATTTTTATGTAAAAATATATAATTAAAAAATTGTTAAAATCGTATACAATTATAACAATTATTTGAAAAATTTAAATTTAAGAAAAGTATCGTTATTTGAAAAAAATAAATTAATTAAATTATAATTGAATTTTATAGAAAATTTGTACAATTTGAAGAAAATTGTTAATTTCACAAAAACATAATATACCTCGTTCTTCTATTGTTACAAGTTTTGAGGTCATTGATCTCAAAACTGGTGCTACTATTGGTCCTAATGCAGCTACACCAGCACCTGAAATAAAACTTTGTTATAAATTTGAAATTAAATTGATTAATTATATTTTATAATCTATTTCTAAAATTTTTTTAATTTTTTTCACTATAAGAGTAAAATTAAAGGCTAAAATTATTTAAGAAAATTAGCTATTTTTAATTAATAATTTATATATATATAATTATATAATTTAATTACCAACATAGAATAATTCTGGTATTTTTGCCAATGCAAATATTATTCTTCCAGAAGCATGAGCAATAGCTCCAATAGCCACGATTATAGTATCTCTAATTTTCATTAGTTTACTCATAATTGGTACGCCAATTAACATCGCTGAAATAAAGATACAGTTATGCCAATATAATGTCACAATTACTTAATAATTATTTCTCAAAGATATTATTATTAGTGATATATATAATGTCGTAATTACTTAATAATTATTTCTTAAAGATATTATTATTAGTGAAAGTTCTTCTGTAGCTAGTAATTTCTGCTTTCACTAAAATAATAGAAAATATGAATTAGTTCAAGATTTGTTTTTTTTTATGCACAAAATATGATATAATCTAATTCATGACATCGTAATTTTTAATCACTTCAAAATTTTTTTAGTCATTATAAAAAAAATCTGTATTTATTATAATTTTTATTTTCTGAGAATTTTCCATTTTTTAAAATACTAAAATACGAATATTTTATTTTATTATTTTAATTTTTGAATTATCTTAATAATAATAATTTATCTTTAAAAAAAGTTACTAATTTGTTTTGAATAAATTTAATATTTATCATAAATTGTCATTGAGATCAAATTTTTTAGAAACTGACCTAAGACAAAAGTACTTGATTGGAATGTTTTAAAATTGCTATATGTGTTCACATCCCACTTAAATTTTAATTGAGTATATAGAAAACTCATAGGTTTTTCATCTCTTTGGAAAACATATAACATCATGATGATCAATAGAAACAACAAGTGAAGTTTTCCATGATTTGGCCTAGTCTTTATCATTGTTTTTATGGTTGCTATTATATGTTTTTTATCAAAAAAATCAGTTAATAGATTAGTACCCATTAGTACTTGTTGCTGAGGCAATGTTTGCCACTTTAGCTTAATCAATGAGTATAAAATAGCTAGAAATAAAAGCGTAGCATTTATAATAAACATGATTGTGTAGGATTTGTTGACCACATTAGTATAGATGTAGGAACCCAAAGCCACACCTGAAATGGAATTTAAATCACTTATTTTATATTTATACATACTTCTTAATATTTGTATAATAATTACTCATTTTTTATTAACTCATTTTATAAAAGTCATTATATCTATTATATTTTTCCAAAACTTTAATTATAAATAAAATTTTATTTACCAGTTGGCATAGTACTAAGGTAAATCACATCTAAAATAGTAATTCTCAGAGTTCTTTGTTGAATAGATGATATATCTGATATATATGCGAAACAACTTCCAAAAATGACCACATCTCCTCCCAACATTCCCATGGGGAGAGTTGCAAAATATACAACAGTATTTAGATTCCATGTGTCCATCATGGAATTGATCACAATCATAAAAGAATAGATAAATTTTCCTAATAGTCCCATTATTAATGGTAATTTTCTACCTCGACGATCACTCCAGTTACCATAAAAAAAGGCTAATATTATAGGAACTACATGGCCTGCTATATTATTCCATTGATGAAAATTTGAAACTGTAAGCTGTTTCCAATTTTTAATTTAAATTTTTTTTATTCAATTATATTATATAATTTTAAATTTCAAATATACATAGATATAATTTTCAATATAATTTTTCTTATAAGTTTTATTATTTTATTATTATTTATATATTTTTTTTTATTTTATTAATATATTTTCTCTACATTATTATATTTTCTCCATTTCTTTTTTTATTATTTATTTTCTGTAATTATCTTTATTATGATATTAATTGCAGATTGAAATTATTTAAAAAAAATGAAAATTGAAATATTCTAATTAAAATATTAGAATAATAAAATATTATCTTCAAAAATATCAATAATCAAATAAAATTCCATATTATTCAAAAATTTTTATCTTATAGAAATTTTTTTTTGTTTATTTTAATTATTGAGCAAATAATATCATTAATTACAATTATATTATTATTTTTATCTCATATTTTTTTGAGAATTCTTTTTTAAATATTTTATATTACCTGTACTGCAGTTTTTATAGTTTCATTGTCATTCAAATTCGAACAAATTTTTTCCGAATAACCATGATCGACTCGACAAGATTTATAAACAAAAAAAGCTTGTTCTACTACCGATGTGATCATGAAGGCCATCATGAACAGCCACATTGTTGGTTCCACCGATACATCTTTTATCCATGCGAAGAATTTTTTCCATTTTTTGCCGGTTTCATTTTCGTTTAGTCTTAACTGTAAAAAATTGCAAAATTATTTTTTTTAATAAATTTAATAATATATAATAATATATAATAAAAAAAACGAATTAAAATATTTTATAAAATAATAATTTTAGGAAAATAGGATATATAATTTAAAAATATGTAAATACTTTCGTGAACTTATTTTAATTATATAAAATTGTTATCGCGATATTACGCAAACAATGTTTACATGCATATATATAAATTAATCAATATTATTTTTTATGCTCTATTTAAATGAATAATTATATTTAATATAGTTAATTAACATGCAATTTAATAACATTAAATAATTATTATTTAAAGAATCAAAAATAATATATATATAGATATTATATGCTATATTTAATATTATTACTCATATGTAATAATAAAAGAAAGTTAAAATAATTTTGTATTTCTTTAAAAAAATATAAATAAATACAAAAAAATAAAAAAATATATAGAAAAATAAAAAAAAGAATTATAAAATAAAAAATAGAAAAAAAATAATAATTCTAAAACTATTGCTAGTTTGTTTACCTCGTTTTCCATAATTGTTGTTTATTTTATAATAAAATTAGATTACAGAAATTCTTTTAAATCTTTTTATGCCCACAGATTTTGTCACGTAATCATTATCTTACGTTAGCTAAATAAGATAGTGCTTATAATTTTATGTTAAGATTCCATTCTTAGATTGCACAAACACTGAAAATTGTGCTAAAAAATTTTTCTTTACAAAAATGTTATATCATTAAAAAATTTTTTTTTATTAATGATTAATAATGATTTTTTTTTAACAATTACTCTTCATTTTAATAATTTTTTATGATAAAAATATAGTAATAAATTTCTTTTTTAACTAACTTACGATAATATTATTTGATATTATATAATATTATTACAATAAAGTTTCAAATTAATTAGAAATATTTTAATATATAACTTGAAAGAAACATACAGTACAAAAAGTATATACAAAATGTAAAATACAGATAAAAAAAATGCTACTTGCTAAAAGTTAAGCAAACAATAGAATTAGTTAAACAAAAAATTGTATAATTTTTGACGGAAACAGTAAACATTCGCGATAAGCGTAATTTGCATATTCATTATGTCATATTATTGATGCAATTAACATTACATATTATTTCTTTTTTTTTCATATTAAAATATAATAATTTATTCATATTAAAATATATATAAAATTAAAATATATTAATTAAATTTATACAAAATAATTTTGATACAATATTATATAATTTATTATATAATAAATCGACTAATTTAAGGATTGTTATCAGCTTAATGTTTATTTTATAAAATCTATGCCAATTCAAATTTAATTTTTGAATATTATGATTTAAAAAATTCGATTAGAAATAAAATTTTGAAATCTTTATCTATATATCTAAATAATAACATATAAGTAAATAAATATTGATATAATAGTATATAATAATACCGAGCAAAAAAATTAATATATTAAACACATATTAAAAAATTAAAATAATAAACAAAATTTTTGCTCAAATTATAAAATAGAATCTTTCTTATCTTAAAAATTATTTTTAATATTTTTGCAATTAATTTATTAAAAATTAAATAGTGAAATATAAATACAAATAATAAAATCTAAATTATATTAAAAATTACAATTTAAAAATATAATACACATTAAAAGCATAAAACATTATTTTCTTACGATAAAAGAAATATATTACAATGTTTTAGATAAATTATTATATTATTAATTTTAATTATAAATATTGACTATTACATAGAAATCTAAAAAAAGCATAATCATAATCATAAATAATTAAGCATATCTTTGAAACTTTCTTTAATCATAATGATAAAAAACAAAAATCAAATAACAAAAAAATTCAATGTTCTGTTAACGTAACATAAATTCTTAATGTAACATAGCATACATGCAATAATATACATATATACATGAGTTTGCTTTCTCACGTGTGTTAGCCATCAATCAATTTAATCATCCGGTTACATAATGAAGTTACAATAGAAACATTAATTAATCAAAAATAACATTTTTACAATCATATCAAGATTAGAAAAGAAACACAACTTCTCATCACACAAAGAGTACTAACACGATATACGTGCTACATATTATTCAAGAAAACATTATTGATCAGAGAACAGTGATGCCAACATTTAAGATTAAATAGCTCTAAATGATTATTATAGGAAATTTGACAAAAATTTCTAGTTTTCATTCAGTATATATCGTGTAGAAAAGATTTAAGATTTGGTTTTAGTTTTAGTTTTAGTTTTAATTAAAAATAATTTAAAACTAACTTAATAATCTTTTAAATTTTAAAATAATATTATATTCAATAATTAGATTCTAAAAAAGAATTAATTTATTTATAAATTTTTACAATTTTTTTTAATATTATAGTATAAAAAATTATATTTCAAAAGAATTTTTTGATAAATGATAAAAATGTATATATATGTTTATATTACATTAAAAATCAACGTTACATTAATATAATTTTAAACTTTTTTTGTTACTTGATAGTTTTCATTATTATGATTATTTAAGAAAAATTCTTTTTCTTTTTTTTTCTTTAAAATTCTTTTAATATATTAGAAATATTTGAAAGATATTCTTTCGTTTTATATTTTTTTTACAATCAACTGGATATATAAAATTTTTCTCTCATAATCTAATTATTCTATATTAATTCTGATCTGTAGAATCAATTTACATTCATAAAACTAATTTCATATAACAAAATTAATAATAATAATTTTTCAATATAACAAAATTAAACAAAATAAACTGATTGATTTTTTAATAAAAATTTATTTCATGTTATTCCTGGCAAATCACATCGCGCAAGTAATAACTACAATAATATTCATTATGGATTTAGGTTCTGCGTTTAGGCCATTAAGAAATTACACGAAAGAGGAAGTATAATGATTATCCGCAAATCTGATGAAATCTTCAAATTGACTGGTTTCCAGTGCCATTATAGGACGAGTATTGCAGAAAAGTTCGAAAAAGAATTTTCTATCACAAATTGTGTTCTATTAAAATTTCATTTGTTAAAATTCTACAAAGAACAACTTTTTGATCTTTTTTTTTTATTTTCCTATTTTTTGAAATTTTTTTTTTCAAGTGCTTTGACGAAGAATTTCTACAACACCAGTCATAACAGCAATATTTCATTTATATGATACACTTTATCCCTAGAAAGCTAAGACATCTTAATTAGGCTTATACACTTATAATTAGACTTGATATGATTTTTTTTTCTTTTAATTTTATATTACAGATGCTTTCATAGAATAAAAAATTTGTACTTTAATACCATAATAAATTTTAATACTTTAATAAAAATAAAATTGTGCGTATGTATACTCGAATATCTTTAAATTTATCGATTAAAATGAAAAAAAAATAAAAAACGTACATTACGTACAAATTTTTGAAATTTTTCATAAAAGCATCTGTAACGGTATCTTGTTTTAATCTATCGAACGATGGCCCGCGGTCGGTTCGATCGTAACGTCGATTAACATTTATCAACATAGCTGGACCTGCCAGCAACATTAAAATACGTATTTCTTTGTGACGAGGGAACATTCATTATAGGCTCGCTCTATTAGCTCGAGATGAATTTCAATGACTAATAAAACTCTTTGGAAAGTTACACATTCATCACGATAGACATTAGAACGATTAATTCATTTCTAAATTTGTCTTTACAATAAATCAAACCCGTTGCAATAATATTTTTAAATATTATTTTATGCAAAAAATAAAATTACGATATATCGTATATAACATCTATTAGAGATTATAAAAATTTGTCATTGAAATCGAGATAAGAAAATTGAATTTCAAAAGAGAAAGAAAGTAGATACGAAAAATTCTAGATTTTAGTCATTCGAATCTAATTTCTATTAGTTTTATTATTGCATCAGGTTCTGATTTTTCATTTATTGATTATGTCAAAACATTTATTTTATCGAGTGATTTATTCATAAATATAATCTTCGTTAGGAATTATCTCGTAATAAATGTATATTATTATGGAAAAATTACTTGCGACATGTCTTTTGACTCATTCTGTACGACATACATTACGACATATGTAGTCAATAGAAATAAATAAAAAATAATTTATACGTTATAATTTTATACAAGTAACTATACATAAAATATCAAAACAAATAAGGAATTTGGAAATAAAAATCATGAATGGTACAATATATCAATGACAATATGTTCTAGATATAATTGACAAAAATCATAATAAATGTAGTACATTTTATTTAAAAATAGAAAAAATATAGAAAAAAAACATAATATTAGAATCTAAAAATCTTTGAGAAGAATGAAAATATTTATCAAAATATAATTATGAATTTTTATAAATATTTATCTTAATATATATGATGCAAATAATGATACAAATATCTTAATAGTATGTTTTTTAATTATCAGAAAGTATCAATAAAAATTTAAGAAAAATTTTATTCAAAATCACTTAAATTTCTAAAGATTATTTAAAATTATTTAAAATTTTAAATTATAAGAGGCTAAATATTATATAATGAACGTATCGTATTTATATTTACAAATAATATTGAACGTAAAGAAATCACATTTGTCTTGAATCAAAATAAGATTATGAAACAATCAGCAATACGGTATTGATATACATATGTATAGAACACAGTTTTGGTTGCTTAGAACGTATTATGCAACCATACGCGGCATTGTTTAGTCGATAGACACTATCTACTATTAGACCGAATCGCACTGTGCAGAAACGCGTATCATCTTATCTAAAATATTTAAAAAGAATATATACACATATATATATATTTATGATTCTTTTCTTACATGTGATTAAAAAACTCATTAATCGACGGATTTCGTCGACGAAACAGGATTAAAAAAAGAGAAATGTAAAAATAGCGAGTCTTTTTTTCTCTTTTCCTTCAATAATTTCTCGCGTCTCCTTTTTTTCTCTCATTCATTCTTGCCTTTAATTCCTATAGACTTGCCGTGGTCCCGTTTCGTTTTTTGAACGAAATTTCTATATTAAAAATTCAACCACGGTTTCGTTGTATCGAGCTTCTCATATTAATCTCTCGTTATTGACTAGAAGAATGTGCATAAGCTAACAGCCAGACTGTTATCCTATATTTTTAATTTCATGTTAATTCATTTTATTTTTAATATTTATTTTACGATTGTCACATTTTTTTCATAAAAATTTCAAAAATTCGAATTTTTGAATTTAGAAATTATATTTATATAAACTTATTTTTTATTTTATCATATCTTTATCAGAAAATTTACATAATTAAATATAATTTAATATAATTCTAAATTGACATTTTTAAAATTTTTTTTATTCATATTTATTAATCGTTATTCGTTATTCATAAATTTTCATTATGAAATCCAATTAAAATAGTTAAAATAATTTATAAATATTGGCAAATTAGTCTTGCTGTCAGCTTTGAAAGATTATTCCCCGGAATAGAATCGAAACATCTAATCACACATAGAATAGCGAGATACGACTTAAGTACAAGTCATTTTCCCAAAATAGGGAAATACGGAAAAATTCGAATTTACACGATTTTCCGTTTGCGTTTCTAACTTACGACTAATCGACGAGTTTTGGAGATCGATTGAACCGCATTAAGGACGGCAGTCGGCGGTCGTGAGACAAAGAAAGAAACAGCCGAATATTTCTCTCTTCCACGCTTCCAATAAATCAGATTTTCCAAATCAAATTGCCTTTGAATCACGGACAACCAATTTCGTTGATATTTTTTTTTTCTTAAATTCATTGCATTTCATGTATTTCTTTCAAAATATTCATTAATAAAAAAAAAAAAACAATCATAAATATCTGACAAAATATACCAAGTGTTAATACATTCATGGAATATTTTTGGAGAATCGATTTTAGAGATTGAAAAACAAAAATTGATATACGAAGATATCGAGACTAATTTATCTAAAATATAAGTTGCGCTAGATGAAGCGAAATAGAAATACAACGACACGATGGTGTGACGAAGATAAAAGTACCTCACTTCATATAACTTCGATTGCTTTTAATTTAACGAATAAGCCTCAATTGATAATTTTTTACACCAATTTTTGTACTTTGATCTCTAGAATCGATCCTCAAAAAATATTTCCACGAACATATGTACATCTGTAGAACATATGATTATTCTAATACACTATTTCCTCGATTTGAACGTGTCAATGAAAACATAACATCGACGAAACTAGTTGTCAAAAATTCGAAGGTGCAAAGTACATTTGAGAGTACAACTCTCAAAAATTGTTCTCCAAACTATTTCTTACAAATAGATAATGTAACGTCTACTAGCGAAAAATAACTGCTCGCATCTTCAAATCTTCCTCTTCATTTGTAACAGTTTTCCAGATGATCTAGGTGCCTTCAAAATTATTTCTGCGCACGCGTAGAATTTTCTCTCGTAGAATCTTCTCTTCTTCTCATCTCGAAGGATTGTTTCACAGCAACGTTGGCCCAGCTATCGATCAAGTCTTCTTCGACGACACTGAGCCATCCAGATTGAAATTATTGACAGAACTTATCCTCTCCTCGTTGATATCGTTGCGGATGCTCGCCTTGATTGAATCACGAGGACCGTCGAGGAAATAGGTGACCATGCTACCCTTTCCTTTCACTTGGATGGTACCACGACAAGTGAGCGGATATCCTTTCGCGATCAGGATGTCTCGAACCTCCTGGGTGACCTGAATTCCGTCCAACACGCCCGTGGACTCCATCCTCGAGGCCACGTTCACCGCGTTACCCCAAATATCGTATTGCGGCTTCCGGGCGCCTATCACTCCGGCAACCACCTATACGAAAAAAAAAGATTATCATTTGTTAGAATTCTATGTTTTAAAAAAATATTTTATCAAATTGTGTCCAATATTATAGGTCCGAAAGACTTCTCTCGTCAAGATTCCATGTTTTAATTATTTAAAAAATTAAATATTTCAAAAAAGGGTTTTTATTAAATTGTGTTAATAATTACGTAAAAAAAGTATTTTATACACATATAAATAAATAATGTGTTTAAATTTTTCTTACATTACACGGGGCGAAGAAAATCACAAGTTTTTTGAATATTACAAAATTGGGAAGAAAAAGGAAATCATCGTGTTCTAGCACTTCACTGGGGTGAAATTCAATCGAAATATTGAATATTTTCGAGTTTAAAATTTTTAATTTTTCCAGAATTTATTGAATTTATTTCTCACCAAATACCAAAGTGTATTTTATCTTCTCTCGTCTAGTTCGGGTCAAATAAGGCGCTTTCGTGAATGTTGTAAAAGCTAGTCGAAAATTGATTGACGTTACCGGTCCAATATTGATGCCCACACGCAACCGGAAGTTGTTAAAGCTGTGCTCATTAACGGAAGCCAGCTGTTCGCGTATCCTCAGAGCGTAGTCCGCCATCGCAGTCACGTGTTTGTAATCTTTCATGTCGCAGGTGCTTTTCGTCAATCCTGCGAAAAATTCACTTTCGAAATTAGGTGGCTTTCGGAAGAAATGAGAGAAAACTCGACTTCTTGGGAAAAATAAAAATTATTTCAATAGAATTGAATAAGAGAATTAAAATTATTATCTATTAAAAGAAATGTAATAATAACGAGTGAATTATTCTTGAATTGTAAAATTTTCAGACATTATTAGTCCATTGAACGATATAAAATTAATTTACATAAATTGTTTAATTTAATAAATCATTCGAATGGATGGGGAAACGAAATCACCGGTTAATCATTTCACGTGATTCAATAGAAACACGTCAATATGGATATGTTATTAAATATTAAGTACATAAACAATATAGTCAAATTATTGAGTATAAATCAATTGATGCGTGTTAATCTATTCTTTGGAAATAAAATAAAATTTGAAAGATATGATCGAGAAAATGAATTTAACAATTGTTATTTCAAAAATGTAGAATTCTCTTTCTAAAAGATAAGATAAGATAATTCAACATTTTCCAAAAAGAAAGTAAGAACGAATTAAATAAAAAAAAAAACATTGCTTGTAAATTCTCAATTTTTCAAGCAAAAAAAAATTACCTTAAAAGATATTTTCAAGTATTTTCAACACAAGAAGATCCACAACTTTTTCGAAAAAGATAAGCGCGAAAGATACGCGGACGAAAAAGAAAAGGAAAATTCCCGGAAGGGAGAGATAAAAATTACAAAAGAGATTACAAAGAAATAACAACCGAAAAAGGGTAAGAATTTTTTTTCCTTTTTCCAAGAAAAGAAAAATGGCCCTGCGTTGGCGAAATGTGCGTCAACTGGAAAATAACGGGAGAAACGGTTCGTACACGTATACACAGGAGAACCAAAACGTGGCGAATTTTAATCAGCGCCTTGTTGAATATAATCGGGATATATGGGGTGAAAAAGGATGTTGATGGCTTACCGGATGCAGCCATGTACGTGGCCCCCGTACTCTTGATTTTCTCGATGTATTTGTACGGCTCCTCGGCGAGCAACTCGTCAAAATCGGCTATGATCTCGTTCAACAGTCTGAGACACTCGACACCCTCGTTATTCGCCTCCAATTCCACGTAAAACTCCGAAAAATTTGGTATCGAGGCGAACATTATGCAAACGAAGTCGCACTGTTCGTGATATAGTTCCTGGAAAATGTTAATCTCGTGGAAAAATGAAACGACGCGATCCAATTAAGGATATTGCGGAACATTTGATATTTTCGACATTTTTTCTGGATAGAAAAAGGCCGATCGGAAGTTTTTGGAACGAAATTTTCGAGGATTTAAGAGGGACGAAAAAAATAATTTGAACGATTGGGAGTTGAGGATTGTTTAAATAAATTGGATTGATTGGATAATTTGACGGGCTTTGTTGTGAAAAGAAAGGAATTTGAATAATGTCGAGGATTGTTGATGATGAATCGGATTGGAAGTTTATAAAAAAAGAAAATTTTAAAAGAAAGGAATTTCAATATTGGAATTTTTTAGCTATTAACAGCTTTGAGAAAGAGTATCATATAAAAATGTTTTCTTACATCTGAATTAACCGTAGACAGGAAGTGAGCTGCTACATGTTCCGGAAGTATGTTTGCCAGCAGTTTTTGATTATAGGCCTTCAAATGTTCCATTTCCTCTTTCTCCTCCGTAGCTTGGAGTTTCCATAGAAAGTCCAGTCTGCATATGTTTATCAATAAAGTTCATGGAATGAATTATTTATTTAATTCATAATTTTTTCTTCAAATAGAAAAAATATTAAATTTTTAAAATATTATATAACTGAATGAATACAATAGATATATATACCTGTAAGTGGCTTCTGTGTGTTGGGAATGGGCAATCAAGCAAGTCATAAAGAAAACTACCAGAACTCCTGCCAGCCACCTTCCAGTCAATTCCACGTCTTTCTCGTGTACGGCTTCATAGATGCTGATAGCTAAGTAGCAAGCAACTACTAGGCTTAGTATAGCCACTTTGAATACCGACGTTAAAATTTGATAGACTGCACAGGTTATCATGACTAGCATCACCAGTACTGGGAAAAGCTACAATTAATACAGAGCTTGTCATAAATAAACCAGAATGTAATAAATTAAATTTGAATAAATTCGATGCATTGTTCAATTTAAATCATCCTGATTGTGGTTAATTTAGACTTGAGAAATACCATTTTGGCTTAAGAAAAGCTGTTTGGCTTTAAATCAAGATAGAATAATAGATTTTAATAGATTTTAAGCTTAACTTGGATTCACCAACTTTTTAACAAGATCATAATCAATTTGCTAATTATTAAATACAATAATGCGCGCTAAATTATTGCGGAATTATCGCTAAAGCTAAAACTTCTTTAGTTTCTGAAGTGTTCATATAACTTTGAAAATTTAAAATACGAATAATCGAGCAATCGAGAAAAAATTTGCCAACAATTCTCAAAATATTTACATTTCCAAATAATGCGATATTTATACTTGATATTATACCATAATATCATTTTTTTATTCCGAATTATCATACGAAAAAATTTTGTTGTACAATATACATGTAATTATTTCTGACATACTATTAAATTCGTTCAATAAACATAACATCGAAATAATTTTGGCACGTCTTAGGAACGCGATCTAAGATCCATTAGTAGCATCCATCAGATATCGAGTTAATCTCGAGTTAAGTCGAGTCGAATCGATCATACGGTACTTACGTCAGCGAAAACGGTGTAATAGCAAACATTGACGGGCGTGTCAATACTTTGGAAAGTGACGCTGGAATTATCGGTGAACAAAGAAGTGCCGTTTCCGCATACACGGCCACCTTCCAATGTGAACTGCAATCGGAAGAAACGAATGAAGACTAATCGCTTTGTTTCCTTTCTTTCTTGGTGTTTGAATCGTTTCAACCAATAGGATCATTTCGAAAAAAAATGATCCATCAGCTGCTTAAAGTTTCTTACACAGATATATGTAGTCTTATTCAGATTAATTATATAAAGAGTATTCGCAAATTTATCATTAATCTTATAACAACATCTTCGAGATATTAATGAAATTGGAAGTCATATAATTTTGAAAGTTATTTATCGCAAAATTTATTTTTCTTCAGTTTTCAACGAAATTAAATTATTTTTCACGACTCATCATTTTAACTTGATTAAACTTTTTATATTTATATTCAATCGATATTTTATCGATATTTTAAATTTATTCTCTATTGTATATTATCAAATAAAATTAAATTTTCTAAAAAAAAAGTGAAGATTTTTCATCGTATTTTTTCGAAAAGAATAAAAAATTCTTACCATTTGCTGGTTTTTTAAAATATTTTTGCGAAGAATATTTTTACGAAATTTTAATCATGATAAAAAATATTTGAAGTCACTCTGTATAACGATGCAAAAATGTCGATAGGTTAAAGCTATTCACGTGTTGTTCTAAGTCGATAGATCTTGATGAATTCATCGATGATGGATGGCCAAATATCGATTATATATTCCATATTTGATGATGATTGATGAGACATTCTCGTGAATTTCATCATAACAATTCCTTTTACGAGATTCCATCGGATTTTGACGAGTTACAATAGTTCTCAATGGATATCGATTTTGAAATATTGAATTAAGACACTGGAGTGAAGAAACAAGCGTTGATTTGTATACATACGTACTAGTACAAGATACGATACGTAAATCAGAAACGTAAATAACACAAATGATACAAAGAAACATAGTGTTTGAAATTCAAGGCGAATATTTACAAATAACATGTTACAAATCATGCGTTATTACTTGTTATTGGTTGAACGTAGTAAGAACGTCTAAGCTTACCAGTGGCGACAATGCTGTGACGAAAGTTAGAAACACGACACACGTGGCCAGAGCTTGTGCCATTCCACGATTCTCGAATACGTGCACCGCAAAATCTCGAAGACACTGTGGCACTGTCTAAAGAAACAGAAATTGTAAGTAAATCTATCTGATTAAAAAAAATTTCCTTTTTTAATTTTGCGTATTTTTTTTTCAAGTTCAATTTTTTTTTTCTTTTTCGAAGTATATGCATTAGTATGCATAACTATAGTAATTGGCGGTAATGCATGGCCAAGACAGAATCGATGGCCTCAGCATTGACCTGGAATTTTGCCACGGATTCAAGGTTAAGAGGAAGTGGCAAGATTCCAAAGAGTTAGTCCGATCGATCGAGTCGCGTTGAAGATTCCTCGCAATACATGAAATTCGCTTGATTAATCCTTTCGTTACGTCAATACATACTTGATACATGTATACGCTATGCGGGAATAACGCGTTTGTATAAATTTGCATAATGGAATATTTGTTTAAAGGAAATTTTAGAAAACTTTGTTTTAAAATTTCTTGATAATTATTAGATATTATTGGTATATGAATATACATAACTATCGAGAAATTTGAGAATTTAATGATGCGTATATTATATTATATCCATATAATCATTTGTAATCTGCAATGATTACCAATAGAGGATAATTATAATCATTTATGTACGATGAACAGTCAATGGATTGATGGTCACTCGATATAATGAAAGGTTTATAATATGCATAATTGTAGAACATAGGATGCGAATAACTGAATAATAATCTTACCTTGTTCTTTTCTGCTAATAGAATGCCATTGATTATCGCAATCACCAATATGCTCACAGTTACACACGTGTAAAAATATCCACTCCTAAAAAAATAATTTCTATATTTTCATTTAAATATTTCTTTTTATTCGAATTTGAAAAAATTTTGTGTTTATATTTCTGAAATGAATTTAATATTAAATTATTGATCGAAATTAATCAATTAATTTTTTTTTATCTAAATAACTTTAATATTACGTACAAGCTTTTAAAAACTTTCGAAAATGGATCAAATGAAATTTTGATTTTTTTTTCACGAGAAAAAAATTGATCGATGAAGTAAATATACGACGAATTAACCGAAAGTCGGTTTGATTGATGGATTGCAACAGAGGAGAAAAAAAAATCTTAAAAAAAAAAAAAAAAGTAAAATTTATTCAAACTGTCTTGTTTACCCATATAGAGTGATTGCTATAGCAATCACGACTACCATGTACACGAAACCGGAACAGACGAAATATGCTGACAGCATTCTATCCCTTTCACGTGAATACTATAACAGATAAGTTAAAAATACAATACAATCGTGTATATACGAATACGAATAATAGAAATAAATAAAAATATGAATATTATAAATTCAAAGTCTTGAGTGAAAATTTGGCGAAAAAGAATAAAAACGGGATGAAAATTGGTGAAAAAATGGATATAAATATAACATAGAAAGAAATATTGTACAATGTTGAGAATGCAAAGCTTTGAAATTTTTTAGTAGATGAATAAATAATTGTGTGTGAATAGAGAAAAAAATATCAGTGATACGATTTTTAAATCGAAGAAATCCTTAGATTTAAATTTTAATAAATATCGTCTTTGCGCAGTTATAAAATCTAAAAAAATATACACAAATATTAAAATGCGTATTATGCGAACTCGTTAAGTTTTAGAAATTCGTTTTCAGATAAATGTGGACCTTATGCATCATTTTTCTCGGTTATCTGCTTTCCAGCAAAAAATTCTCTTGTATTAATTTTCCACTGATTTAATTTAATCTGCTTATTCAAGGAAGCATATGATTGCCTGAATATTTTATACTGCAATTTTTGATATATAATTTTTCACGCTAATTTTTCAACTAAAATAAAAGATAACAAAATATCCGTGAAATATCGATCTCAGATTCGAATAATTTTAAAAGGCTAATTGTATTGTTAAACTTGAATGAATTTAAGTTTACCTTCTCCTCAACGTCGGGGCTACGAAAAGTTAGGATGAAAGGAGTGCAATATTGTGTTCTTAATTGATCTATACTCCTGGCATCGATCGCCCTCATCAGATACTCGTTCACCTCGTCTTCAGGGTCTTTTTTTACCTCTGTCGTCTCTCCAAACCCTAATCTATTATAGAATGAACAATCGATATAAAAAAAAAGATTTATCAAAAATTATTTATTTTCTCAATTTTAATTTTTTATTTAAAAACTACGAGATAAAAAATCACTTGAAATTTCACAAATTTTAACTTACAAGTAAATCAACTTTTCACCTTCTATGTATAATTTATTTAAAGATAATAACCTACGATAATCCATTTTATAACTAAATTTAACACAAATTAAAAACGACCCGGCCATCGTCGCTCGACCTTTGATCAAAACTTTAATCTAAAAAATTAAAAAACTTTGTAATTTAAAAATTATAAATCGCAAAATTCATCGTCCAAAATAAATTATCATCAATTCCCATTAAAAAATATTGAATAATAATGATTCAAAATTGGTAAAAATTTCTTTGTTCCGAGGGAAGAGATTAAAAAATGGAATAACGATGAATCACTCACTTGTTCTGCTTCCCGTGTTGAGACCCGTGACCCATCACCCTCATCTCTTTGGACACGTTCCCATTCGCGGGCAAACCCTTTCTCAATCCTGAAGAGGGTATGTTACCCCTGCACGTATCCCCAGGGACGATTAGGTACGTTTTGATATTGTGCTCCTTCAGGTACGCGTTCCTTTCACCCCCGTGACCCTCTTCCACCTCGTAGAAACCATCGAGACAGTCCAGGGTCTCTTTCGTGATGTGGACTCGTCTATGGGGAAATTATAATGAATCATATAATAAAGATTTACATCTCTAGAGATTTAAATTAACTTCAAAAATTTATCGAATGTTCAAATGAATTCCAATTAATATGAAATTATTGAGAATTAATTTTAAAGCGATCAATTCAATAAATTGATATTATTATTATTATAATATAAAGAGACAGTGTCATTGGTAAGATATTTATCTTTCGTTTCGTATTTTGTTTAAAGTTAAATTCGAGTTTTAATGATGTGTAATTTGTTGATAAAAGAAATCACGTGGTATTAGGAACATTGTAAAAATATGTTTCTTAAAAATAAGTAGATATCACAAGGATTTTCTTATCGTATATTTTCATTTAATAAAAAATCGAACATTCGATAAAATGCATCTGTTATTCACGACTCGATGAAACGGAATACTTAACAGATATGGAATTTCATCAAGTTTCACGGTAAAATAAAATCACAAGTTTAAAAATTTAAATCTCGTTATCCCTCTCGAAAAAAGAAAAAAGAAAAAAAAAGAAGCGAAACGAACCGTCGCGTATATTTCGCGATAAATATTCGAATTCCTCGTTTCGAGATTTTGTCGGTTCGAGAATTTTTTTCCTCCCGAAAGAAAAAGAAGCGACAAAAATATTTCGCTCAATATTTCATCTCTCGTTTCAACATTCGCTCGAAGTCGAGTGAAAATTTTCTTAAAAAAAAAAAAAAAAAAAAGAAAAAAAAGGAAGGAAAAAAGGAAAAACTCACCCCGGTATCCCTCCGCTCTCCATATAGTTGGCCAGAGTGACGTCGTTGCTCCAAACGTCGAATTGCCATTTCCTCAAGCCAAGAACCCCGCAATGAACCCTTCCAGTATGTATTCCCACTCTCATGTTCACGTTCACTGCACCCACCTCTCGATACAGCCTATAAAAGAAGAAAAGAAGCATCGATTGTTTTAGAAATAACGCTGTGGTGATTACACTACGGATTATATTTATATTGCTGAATAGTATGGGAGAAAAAAAAATATAAACTGTAAATAAATCATAAATTCTGAAATTATAAATTTCTTCATCGTTATTTTCCAAGTACGTTTGATTAGTTTATTTATAGTTTATTTATACATCGGAGTGTTATATTTTTAAAATAAAATACAAAGTAGATTTTTCAAAATGTTTAATGCGAATTAATAATTATTTTCGAATTTAAATAATTTAAATTATTGCAATTATATACAAATATTTTAACCGAAAAAATATTTAAATATTCATTCTCCAATCATATTCGATCAAAAGTTTCTTTTTTCATGTCTATAGAGAGTTTCAAAACGAAACTCTGGTTTTTATTTAGTCGAAACGCCGCATCGAGGCGCTTCCGTTGCATTTTCACGAAATGACCGGAAAAAGGTTAGGAAAAGCGTTCTAAGAGCAGGAAACAGTAAATGAAAGTAGCCCGCGGAGACGAGAATTCTCCGGTTTATAGGTTTGCTTTTGAAAAACAGTAAGTTCCGTCATAGAAATGATTTCCTTCGAGAATAAAGTGCCATTTGTGCTCGTGTTTCGAAGACGAATAGATCGAGAAATACCATAACGATTTATACTATTACGAAACGTGAAACGTGAATTTTTCGTGAATGTGAAAGAGAAATAATACATCTCTAAATAAAAAAATATTCATAGAAACGTTATCGGTTTGTTCAAAATAAAATTCCAACATATTCTTCTATCGTGCATCGTTATTTTTACACAACGCTAATTACGAATAATGGAAATTGGATCAGGTGTTAATTCGCTAATTTACAAGAGAGGAAACGGAATGGTTCGCGTTGGATTATCAGAAAAAAGAAATAAAAAAAATAAAAAAGAAAGAAAAAGAATTCGATGCATCAGAAAATTAGTAGTAACAGAAGACTCACGTAATGGCGCTAATCATGTCCAAACCCATTTCCACGCAACAACGCGCGTGATCTGGCCTCGGTTCAGGAAGTCCGGAGACGCAATAATAGCAGTCACCGAGTAATTTGATTCGCAGACAATGGTGCTCAGCTGCCAATGTGTCGAAGCTACGAAATTTACATTTCGCATTAACAATTGATATTTATTAAAATTATTCACATTCTTTAAATATTCGTAGAATTATAATTGAATTTATATGATATCCATTTAGCAATTTAGAAATAATTTAAAAGGATTAAATTATTTATTTACAAGGGGAAGGAAATAAAATTTTCAATAATTATCGAAAATGTCTATCAAATTATTCAACGTCGAATACATGTACAAAACAAATTTTGAATTTGTTTTATTCCTCGAATACATTAATTCGTATAATTTTAATATTTTTGCGTATTACGTGCATTCCCATACATTTTTGTACATTCGAATTTCACATAAATGCATAAATATCCAATTATCATTATCGAATAATAATTACACGATAAAACTTGTACTGTCGTACAATTATTGTTGAGCACAATACGTATAAATATCGCATCGAATCTTCAATAAATTTATCCAATTGTGCAACAAGCATATATTATCGGATCGTTAATGACACGGAAAAAAGAATTAACTCCTCTTAATCTAGAACATAGAATAAAGGTATGGAGAACGATACTAACCAGGCGAATAATTTATTCAATAGTTTGACAACCTCCTCGGCAGTGCATTGATCCGACAAGGAAGTGAATCCACAAATGTCGGCGAACAGAATGCTGGAAAACGATCACCAAGATGTATTCTTCTCGGTTATGTTCCGGTAAGTGGTATTTAAATCACGAAATGTTAATTAGAATTCGTTAGGTGTACGTCGTGCGACTTAACGAGACTCGAGTGGCAGATACGTGTTACTTTAACGTGTGATAGACGCGCGCACCAGTCTGGTGCATAATGATGCTGAATATTCAGTTGCTGGCCTGGTTACACGCATATATCGCATAATCATTCACCGAATATTCATCCCTCCTATCATATCTGTATATATATCTCGTTTATTTATCATATACGATTAGTTATGATATGACGAGTTTCTTCCATTACAAATACAATTTTTCAATCTTGTTTATTATTCGTTATATTGAACTTATAATTTTTTTCAGTTTCTTTCCATTTCCAAAGTTTGTTGATATTTTAAGCTTCGAAAAATTTTGAAAAAAAAAATTCTTACGAGGCGTTCACACAGATTTGGAAGAACTGCTCATTAATATTTCTGCTATTCACATTTCTGGAATATTATTGTTAAGAGGTTTTTTCTTTTTCGAAATTCCACTCACGTCCAAATGGATCTAAAGGGACTGGATATTATATACGTGTGTGCAATTCGAAAATTTCTTAAATATTGTTGTCAAGATTTTTCCAAAATTTCATTTTCGTAATCACAGAATATTAAAAAAGATTAAAGATTGTGTAATATATATTTGGTTTCTATTGTTCCAATAGATTTCTCTTCGAATATTGTACATCATACCTTTAAAAGATATTTTACTCGCTTCTAAATCAACTCAAGAATACTGTATTAGGATAACGCGGACAAATCTACTTTTCCAAAATTTTTCTAAAATTCCAAAGTTGAAAAATTTCTATAATAATATTTGAAACTTCGAAATCGACGCGTCCAACAACGAAAAAGAACAATTAGATAAAACAGTTCTCTGCTCGACAACGAAACTCGATACTCTCGACGCCTTTACACATACATCGTTGCATCAGGATATTTTGCCCTCACCTGACGTTCTCGTGCCTCTGAATGTAAATTTTGTGAAACATGGTATCCTTTGGCTTCCCCGCGATGTCAGCTTTCATCTCCATGGCTACGTGGCGCGGCAGCACGCTCAATAGAAGCCTTTCCTGAAAAAAAAAAAAAGGAAAAAGGAAAAAAAAATCATGGAAAATTCATCGTCGCCCGTTGTGTACAACGGCGTCGTTCGCAGGTAGAGAAAAGGGAATGCAATTTCCTCGCATCACCTGAGAATTCATTGCTTCTCCCCTCCCTCTCTCTCTCTCTCTCGCACCGCTTCAAAATTGACCGGTTTCTCTCCATCTTACTTGCCTTTGCGTCTTACTCGAGGACACTTCCGGTTGATCACAGGATATTAAAGCAGAATCGGAGAACGTCTATACGACATTTCACACGAATATTCTCGAAAGATACGCGAAGAATTTGATTAAATAAGTTGTCTTAATTGTTTCGAAGTGAGAAACACCAAGTTGGACGGGTTAAATTTTTCTTCTAAGAGTTGGATGATCTATTTCCTCTTTTTTTTTTCTTCGAGAAGAAAAATCGTAAAAGTACGTATATTTATGACGTATATTTTAACGATTCTTTCTTTAATTCAATTTAATTAATATTTCAACGGAGAAGGGATCTCGAAGCTCCCCACGATTTCAATAATATATTTAGAGTGTATCTCTAGAGAGGAATATTTCGATTTCAACATTGTGTTTCATTAACATGCAGAGCACAAGCCTTCCGACAAGCTGATCTGTCGGTATTAACAGATACATACCGTTTTGAATTCTCTTTGGTATTTGTACCAGTTGGTTAATTAACCATGTTGTTATGCCGGAAACTTGCGGTGAATCTAATAAATCCGTATACTCAAGACACTATTCATCTCGTCGTTTGAATATCAAAGAATTTCTAACTTCCTTGAATTTTAATTTTTAATTTTTCAAGTTCTCTCTCTCTCTCTCTGCTTCAATTCTCTATTTTCGATTTAGAATTTTAATTTTTAAATTTTCGAATTTTTCATTTTTGATATTCTGTTTCTAATCGAAGAATTTTTTCACTTTTGCTAATTTTATTACTTTTCACTTTACTTTAGTTTTAGTTCGTTAATTCTTTGGACAATCAAATTTCAATTATCTTGGAACAAATAGTAATACCATTTGAAATTTTCAAACGATCGATTGATCCACACGTGTTCCAATGCCGTTTCTGTGAATTTTAACGCGAAATTACACAGCAAGCTTTAGGTCGTTCGTAGACTGAACGAGCAAACTGCGTGATCGTAGCTTGTCATAACCGTTCTTATTTTTTTTCATTTCAAGACCTCCAATTTGCATAAATTTCGCGTATACAATTTCGTTTCTATTTCCATCCCGCACTACGATATCCTGCGGATAGATCGTGATTAATAAATATTTCTCTAATTTCGATGAAATATTCGATTTACGTAAGATTCTTTTTTAAATTTTAAAACCGAAAGGATTCCTATATGAACGAATAAACGAAAAAGAAGAGTTAAGAGATAAAGAAGCGTTATCCCTCTCGATAAAAAAATAATCCTAAATTATTCAAACGTAATCCCTAAAAGCTACGACTAATTGAAGAAAAAAGGGTAGAAAAAAATTACGTATATCTGTCTCGATATCGTTGAGATATTATACAGGAAATATCTGGCGACGCAATATTTTTAATGCGACGCCACTGACGAAATATTCCGTTATGCGACATTGTTAATGAATCACGAAGAGATATTCCGTGTATAACATTGTGGACGAGATATTTCGCATGTAACGCTATGGACGAGATATTCCGCGATGCAACATTGATAATGCGATGCCATTGATGAAATATTCTGCGATGCAATATTTATCATGCCGCTGACGAAGTTTTCCAAGATGCAATATCTTTTGTGCGACGCTTTAAACAAAATATTTCGCGATGCAATATTGATAATGTGACGCCACTGACGGAATATTCCGCGCTGCAACATTGGTAGCGCAATGTTGTGGACGAAATATTCCGCTATGTTGATAGTACGACGCCAATATTCTTCATTTAATGTCGTCATTTAAGATAAGATATTTTGCGATACAGTATTGTATCGTGTCATAGACAAAATTTTCCGCGATGCAACGTTGATGGTGCGACGTCATGGATACAAAATTCTTCATTTAATGCCATCTATAAAATATTTCGCGATATTATATTGTTAGCACGATGCCATAAACGAAATTTTCCGCGATTTAATATTGATAGTGCGACGCCATTGACGAAATATTCCGCCATATTGATAGTGCGACGTCATGGATACAACATTCTTCATTTAATGCCATCGACAAAATATTTCGCGTTACTATATTGTTAGCACGATGCCATAAACGAAATTTTCCGCGATGTAATATTGATAGTGCGACGCCACTGACGAAATATTCCGCCATATTGATAGTGCGACGTCATGGATACAACATTCTTTATTTAATGCCATCGATAAAATATTTCACGATACTATATCATTAACATGGACGAAATATTCCGCGATTATAATATTGATAGTGCGACGCCACTGACGAAATATTCCACGATGTAATATTTATGAAATTTCCTCGATCTAATATCGATAGTGCGACGTCAAAATATTCCACGATGCAACATTGGTAGTGCGACATCACTGACGAAATATTCCACGATGCAACATTGATAGTGCGACGCCACTGACGAAATATTCCGCCATATTGATAGTGCGACGTCATGGATACAACATTCTTCATTTAATGCCATCGATAAAATATTTCGCGATACTATATTGTTAGCACGATGCCATAAACGAAATTTTCCGCGATGTAATACTGATAGTGCGACGCCACTGACGAAATATTCCACGATGTAATATTTATGAAATTTATGAAATGTAATATTTATGAAATTTCCTCGATCTGTATCGATAGTGCGACGTCAAAATATTCCACGATGCAACATTGGTAGTGCGACATCACTGACGAAATATTCCACGATGCAATATCGATAGTGCGACGTCATGGATACAACATTCTTTATTTAATGCCATCGATAAAATATTTCTATATTGTTAGCATAGACGAAATATTCCGCGATTATAATATTGGTAGTGCGACGCCAGTGACGAAATATTCCACGATGCAACATTTCTTATAAAATTTCCTCGATCCAATATCGATAGTGCGACGTCAAAATATTCCACGATTGGTAGTGCGACGCCACTGACGAAATATTCCGCCATATTGATAGTGCGACGTCATGGATACAAAATTCTTTATTTAATGCCATCGACAAAATATTTCGCGATACTATATTGTTAGCATGGACAAAATATTCCGCGATTATAATATTGATAGTGCGACACTACTGACGAAATATTCTACGATGTTATACCATTTATGAAATTTCGTCGATCTAATATCGATAGTGCAACGTCAAAATATTCCATGATGCAACATTGATAGTGCGACGCCACTGACGAATATTCCGCCATATTGATAGTTATGAATACAATATTCTTCATTTAATACCAAAATATTTCACCATACGATATTATCAACACGATGCCATAGAGCATAGAAATTTTCCGCGATCTAATATCGATAGTGCGACGTCAAAATATTCCACGATGCAACATTGGTAGTGCGACATCACTGACGAAATATTCCGCCATATTGATATTGCGATGTCATTGACGAAATTTTCTACGATGCAACATTTGTTATGCCACTTATAAAATTTCGCGATACTATATTGTTAGCACGATGCCATAAACGAAATTTTCCGCGATGTAATACTGATAGTGCGACGCCACTGACGAAATATTCCACGATGTAATATTTGTTATACCACTTACAAAATTTCCTCGATCCAATATCGATAGTGCGACGCCGAAATATTCCACGATGCAACATTGGTAGTGCGACGCCAGTGACGAAATATTCCACGATGCAATGGTAGTGCGACGCCACTGACGAAATATTCCGCCATATTGATAGTGCGACGTCATGGATACAACATTCTTCATTTAATGCCATCGATAAAACATTTCACGATGTAATATTTGTTATACCACTTACAAAATTTCCTCGATCCAATATCGATAGTGCGACGCCAGTGACGAAATATTCCACGATGCAACATTTCTTATAAAATTTCCTCGATCCAATATCGATAGTGCGACGTCAAAATATTCCACGATTGGTAGCGCGACGCCACTGACGAAATATTCCGCCATATTTATAATGCGACGTCATGAGTGCAATATTCTTCATTTAATATCGAAGATATCTCGCGGTGCAATATCGATAAGGTGACGCCACTGACGAAATATTCCACGACGCGATGTCTTTTGCGCGACGACATGGACGAATTATTCCAGTAGACGCAACGTTGTTGATGCGACACCGTGATATCTCCTCACCGGCTAGCAAACGGCATTAATTCCCTTCCATTATCGATTCATCCACGTCCGATGTAAATCCAAAGGAATCGAATACACCGTGAGACTCGAAAGAGGTGAGACTAATCAATCGACGCTCCGTCACAATCAATTCGAATATACGCGGTACATGAGTTGGAAAGCTTTGAACACGATCCGTATGATCGGATCAGCGACGCCTCGGGAAATCGCGATACATATGCGTGCAACCTGTTGTAACTGGGAGACTGATCGATTTATCCAACGTCGAATTATCGTTGCAGAGGGCTGCCGCTGTAATTTCAGATTCTACACGAGCTGGCGTAACAAGAGAAACCAAAGTTGCGCGGGATAACGATCATCTTTGAATATTTCATACCCTTGATGGAAATTCTAAGATAAATTGCGAGATGAAAAGATCATGATGGTGGAATGAAATATAGCTCGTTCTATCGGGTCTAACGGTGGAGATCGATGGATAAAAATTGTGTATTCAGGGAGCGAAAAAATTTTATGAATTTATGTCGCCGATGTCGCGTGAAAATTGAAAGGTAAATTTTTAAATCTTTCCTATAATAATTATACAATAATTGTATATTATTTCGTACTAAACTTCTTCTTAATAATTCTCCAATCTCGGGTTTCTTTAACAGTTAAATCATTCCACGAAAAGCCTTTTATTCTCAACGCCCCAATTTCTTGGCCAACTTCTTCTTGATACTTGAAATACCGATAAAAAAATATTCCTTAACCTTTAAGAGAAAGTTTCCTTAACGCGGTGAATCACATTTGCCACTCCAATTATTGTTCTCGTTCGAACGAAGAAAAGCAACCGGCCCGTCTTTGTTATTCCACCGGACGAGATTGGAAAGCTTTCACCGGCGAAAAACTTTAATTTCGGCCTCGATGGAATCTCCACTTCCTACCATTCCAGTAAAATTTCATTTCGTTAAGAGAACGATTCCCGAGAAATCGATCTTCTAATTCGTCAATCTTATCCCTCCATTATTTTTATAATCGTCTCGTCTGTGAATTTCTCTAGAAATTTCGAGTCCAGAATCTGGAATTTCCAAGCGAACTTTGGATTCTCGCAGGTCAGGAATTACGCGTTGAAATCGTGTCCCAGAGAGTGGCAACATGGTCGCCTATGATGTGACGTGAACTGTAATGAATAGCGCGGTATTATGCTTATCAGTTACTCTTAGTGCTTATCAGACGCGGTAATTTCTCTGCATTAGACATACTCTCGTTTGTAAATAAGCGTTAGGACGTCATCCTAGTTGGTAGATTGTTGCACGAAACGCAAACTGTCTTGAAAATTAAAACTTAAGTTAATTTCGTTCTTTATACGTTGCAGGTCGACGACATGTGAGTGGAACGAGGAAGAATTGGTCAAACTTTGAAATACAGGCATATCGAAGTAATATTATTGGAGGAATTTACTAAAGCAATGGAACTTCAATGGACAGAAAGTGATTAATGGAGGAATTGGTCAGATCCTTGGAATAATGTTCAATTTATGAAAGATATTAAAATTATTAAAGAGATCCTGCGAAGAATGATTAATGGACTTTTAATGAATGAAAATTGATTATATCACAGCAATTGATTAGATCTTAAATCCAATTTATATATCAAAACGTTACTATTAGAGGTAAATGAATAAGTGTAGAAATTGGAATATAACATTGCTCAATTTAAAATTAATTTAATTATTAAAATTATTGAAGAGACTTTTCAAGGAATAAGTGCAAAAATTGATCAGACTTGAATGTGACTCAACTTATGAGATATATTGAAACATTATTAGAAGGATAATATTGGTACAGGAATTGGTCAGACTTGGAATACTGCTTAATTTATGAGAGATATTAAAACTATTAAAGAAATTCTTTAATGGATAAAAAATAATTAGTGCAGGAATTGATATACAGATCAACAAATGAAATGCAATATATTAATAGAAAGATTTTCCAGATCTCAGAAAATAATGGATAAAAATATTACTGGAGAGACTTTCTAACGAACTAGGTGAAGTTTTACAAAATACTGGAATTCATGACAACTTACTGCCCCACTAACAAGCAGTCATAGACGAATGGAGTGGAAGATAATACTTCACCTAGTCTCATATTGTTGAGGGATTAAGGGCAATAAGTTCAAAAATACTTAAGGTTTCTATACTGGACGCGAACGCGACAATAAAGTTTCTCCATTTTACTTCCATACCAAGATTACTTTTCATATGAAATTGAAATATATATATATATATATAATAACACGATAGTAGAGAGTCTAATCAAATTCTCAACTTTCATCTGTAGTAATATATATTAATACATATTAATACTATGTGTACATTGGCAGAAGTTTAATAGAAATGAAATTTTGTAAAAGTAAAATATAAACAATGAAAGAATATCGATAAAGGATTAGTGAACTATTTAAAGTTTAGTATAAGTTTAATAAAGTTTAGAATTTTACATTAAATGAAGAAATTTGATGAAAGTGCATATCTCCTATCTCGATTTGATTAATCGACCAGATTATTTTTAGCGACTAGCTTCCATTAAGAACGGTGGAAGTTTGTTAAAGATAGCGAGTTATCGGGAGCATCGCTTATAATTCCAGCCAACATTCTACCCGTGACCTGGCCCATTGTGCACTTTAATCAGGTATCTGTGACCTGCTGCGATAACGTTAGACCAATGTCCAGGTTCTTGTATTTATCAACAGATCCTGCCTCTCTATTCTCCTTATATATCTGGTTGAATACTCTCTTAACTCGACAACCATCATTTTCATTCTCAATTCTTTAACACTTTTTCTCATTCTTTTCTATCGCGGATTTAAATGATTTTTCTTAGACACGTTTAACTTTCGAGTCAAGTATTATTAAAAAATTCGTGGAATATGCGATACTAGTATTAACAATAATTTTTTCCAAATATTTCGAAAACTAAAGTTAATCGATTATATATATTAAGATCTTCTACATTTAAAGATTATCAAAATAGAAGTATCGACAGTTTCACCGTGTATTATCGTATCAATTATACGATGAGAAAAATTCATAAAAGTTTGTAACTATATTTTCATCAATTTTTCGTCAGCTCGATAGAGATAGAGAACTAGAGAGATCTAGGGACTTTGGGTCGCAGCAGTTGTTAAATAGAAAATTTGTTGGACCGTAACGAAAACCCTACGGCTATTTGCGAAACCTCGATTCGATATCTATCTGCATTTGATGTTTTCCCATTGCCAAAATTTCGACGATGCACGCCTAAAATTTTTATAAATCAAGAAATATCTTTATTCCCAAATATTCTTAAATTTATCATCGGTCGATATTCAAATATTGTATGTGTATTTTCGTGACTCCACTCTAGATGATTATTTTGGAAATTATTCATCAAAATAATTTTGGAGCAACTTAATATTGCGTTGACATAATTTTGAATTATACGATCGACTATATGGATATGGAGTACATATATGTGTTATAATAATTAGGGAGAAAATTGCAGAGACAGTTTGCTATACATTGTCCATTATATTAATAAACAATTGGGAGAGTGCATTAATTATCGACCTACATGTGCAAAAGGTTTAATGATCAAAATTTGGTTAGGTACTCTCTATCGAACTCAGTCTTAAATACATTAGTGATAACTAGTCGATTTTCCAACTTGGTAATTTCAATGTTTCTAGATACTAGATTATCAAACTATATTAAAGATTAATTAATAGCAAGATTAAATAAAGATACTTGCACGATTTACGTATCTTTTGAATCAAGTAATTTTGTTTTTAATTTTAAAGTTTAAAATTTTAAAGCTAGGAAATTATTTCTCCAATCTGTTTTGCAAATGTTTATGTCAAAATTTGAAAATTTTTAATACGAATAAACCGTGGGAAAATGATTTTTCATGAAAATAATTCCTGTCCTTGATTGAAATTGAATTTTTACGAGACTAAATATTTAAAATTTATGATTTAACGAAAATAAACTGCGAAAAATCGTTCGGTGAAATTTATCGATAGGTCGACAGAATTTTGTGGAATACTTTTTTACATATTTTCATATCAAACATAACTTTTTGTTAGAAGCAATTTTCACCGTGTAAAAATAAAAATTTCTCGGTTTTAACGATTATCTCGTGAAAATTCCAATAACCAAAATGAAGTTTGAATCGAATAACACTTTTGAACGATGTATTTTAATTTAACGAGCATATAAAGATTTTTCTTAGTTTATCATTGAAAACATTTCAATAATCTCTTCTGTTTTAATTATCACGTATAAAAGAAAAAAGATGCGAAACAAAATTTTTTTGAAATTAATTAAATTTACAAGTCGGATGAATTAACAATTTATAAAAAAAAAGAATAAATATTGGACAAATTCGAGGTAAATTAATTCTATCAGATAAATTAACGATTGATTCCAAAATTCTGTTCAGTTATCGAATTCAGTTCAGATATATTATTTAAGTTGATTTGTCAATGGACGATCGGAAATACAGTGGTTTGCGGTCAGCGATAATGAAATTCTATAAGATTAATACGCACATACATTTATGTTATATATACACATAAATACCTGTTGCTGATTTTCTCTCTGCGTGGTCAGACGAGCCTCGACGCATTGTCTAGTCTCCAGGAAGGCTTGTCTTTGCGCCAGTTCTCGAGGATGATGCGTCAACACCCCGGCCATGTTCGTCCCACCAACCACCACAATGGAGCTTAGTAACTGTAAAAAGATGAAGATAGAAATTTATAATTTATAATTTAAAAAGGGGGGAAAAATATTTCTTAAAAAATAAATAAGTTGAAAAATAATGATGATGTATGATAGAAATATTGGATAAGTATTTTCATGGGTACTTTAATAAACTTGAAGATAGAAGTTTAAAAAGGGAGGAAAAATATTTCTTAAAAAATAAATAGTTAGAAAATAATAATAATAATGATGTATGATAGAAATTGGAAAGATTTGATGAGTACTTTAATAAACTTGAAGATAGAAATTTAAAAAAGGGGAAAAATAAATAGTTGCAAAAGATGATGTATGTTAGAAATTGGAAAGATTAGATAAGTATTTTGATGGATACTTTAATAAAAAAAAAGAACAACTTCTTTTGAATGTTTTAAGTAACAACATCTGAATAAGAAAGTTTGGAATAATATTAGAATTGGAAAAATTTAATATTTGTGTGAGTATACTCCATGGAAAAGAAGGAAAGGTTAAGTTTAACTAAATTTAAGTAAGAAAAAGTAAGTGGAAAATTTCTGCTGAATGAATATATTTACTTCAATTAAATAATAACATTTGATGACAAATTCTAGAGTATTAGAATTGGGAGGATTTGACAAATATTTTATTTTCTTTCATCTTGATGTAATTTATAATACATCATAATTAACAGTGGAATACTTGTCATCAAAGGAACACAGGTTTACCTCCAAATTGTACATTTGGACAATGTAGATTTAGAAGAGACCCAAGTAACGATATCACCAACTCATGGGGGTCTATATTAAGAAAAGAGCACGAAGAGGGGTTTTTAGTGGGTCGTCATACAACATCTCGTAACAACCCTACGTGAAGATACGGGTCAATGGATATGCTTTTGTGTTTTTTCCCCTTCTTACGAAAAAAAAAAAATAAAATATAATAATAATAAAAAAAATAAAAAATATGATGTCCGTGAATCAATCGTTAAATTATTTCATATTTTTACTTTTTATTTTAAATGAAACGGGATCAAATCACATAATGACATAAGATGACAAGTATTAATGGTACACCATATAAATATCTACTTTAACTAAATTTTTTAAAAATAATATTTTTATTTATCGTTGAATTACACCGTAATAATAAATAGATATTCCTATTTTTTTCAAATTTTATAAGATCGTAAAATTTAATAATTATAATTAAATAAAAAAAAAAACAATCGGACGGAAAAGATATTAAACAAATATGCAAAAATTTGTAAGAAATTCACAAATAAATCATCGATACGCTAATAAGTTTGAAATGAATTAACGAGCGTTTATATATAATTTATGAAGGCAAGGAAAATATAAAATTATAATTTTTTTCATAAATTAGCAAGCGTAACAAATTTGCAAATTAACTTGTTAATTAATATTAAATTTGAAATTAACGAGCGTTTATATATATATATATATATACATGTAATATATGGACAAGAAGAATGTGTAATGTTGGAAAAAAAAAAAAAAGAAAAGAAAAGTTGGTTCAAAAATAATGAGAATTATTTGCATATGCATACACTTATTTACATGGCCGTACGCGAAGCGGGACAGTTTCTGAGTGCCGGCCGAAATTTCCTTGGCGAAAAGTAAGCACCGCACGGTCAAAGGAGAGGTTTATCGAGTTTGCGAAGTTGGCAGCAGTTCGATACACGATAGCATACTAATTGCAAAGCCCACTCTAATTAAACCGTGGCGGTGCCGGTGCAGGAAACACTCGCACAAACGCGTATCTCTTTGACGTGCCGTCGCTTTTGGATCGACGTTGCAGGCCACTCGTGATGCTTCCTTTGGATTTCCATTTCGACGTCGACCGACCTTTACATCTATCGCTTTCACGGGAACATTTTCATTGAGCTTGGGGTCAATTCGTTTGGTATATTCGATATGGGAGGTGTAAGTGAAAATGATTGCTTGGGGGATAATTGGGAATTTAGAAATTCTTAGCATTTTAGTTGAAAATATTTGGAAATTTGGAAATTTTATTTGAGAATAAAATGGAGGATATGTATAAAGTAGAGGAAATTTAGAAATGTTAATATTCGAATTGAGAATAATTGGAAATTTAGAAATTTCATTTGAGAATATTTGGAAATTTAGAAATTTTAATATTCTGGTCGAGAATAATTGGAAATTTAGAAATTTCATTTGAGAATATTTGGAAATTTAGAAATTTCATTTGAGAATATTTGGAAATTTAGAAATTTTAATATTCTGGTCGAAAATAATTAGAAATTTAAAAATTTCATTTGAGAATGCTTGGAAATTTAGAAATTTTAATATTTTGGTCGAGAATAATTAGAAATTTAGAAATTTTATCATTTTATTCGAGAATATTTAGAATATTATTAATTAATTAATTTTTTCTCCTAAAATTTATCTATTAATCTCGATATCATCATACGTTTATCCATTCTATTTTTATTCAATTCATTAACATAAATGAATTTTGGGAAATTCAAAAATTCAAATAATCTATAATATTTGGAAATTTCTAATCAATTGAATTAAAATGGAATTAATGGCTGTTACGTGAAATCAATTTGGAATAAATTAGTTAATTTAATTAGATTTATAAGTGTTGATAATTTAGGAACTAATGGAATATAAATTGCATTATTTAGATCGCGAGAATTACAGAAATCCAGAACGTATGGAATATGGAAATTTAATTTAATATAAATATATGTAAATGAATTGAATTAAACTGGATTCGATAAATTTATGGTATGCAGGGGAAAATGTTAATTTAATTACATTAATGTAATTTGGTTTAGAAACATCCCTTTTATCCCTTGTCAAATGCACGATAATAATTTCCTTTTTCCCTTTCAAACACGAGTATCAAAAATTCACGATATAATAATAATATAATTATAAAAAGTTGATATTCACATTTGTCTCCAAACGTCGATAAAAATGAATTATTTAAGATCTAATCCCACATTTTTCATTTGTTTAAATTGACGTTTCTTTTGTTGTCCAAAATCTTAAATATCCTAATTATAGAAGATCCAATGAAGAATCAAGAATCGCAGATAATCACTTTAAATGCAACGTAGATCATCTTTTAATTTTTGCAAGATGACATTTAACATTCAATTTTATTGTCGACCAATAATGTTTAATAGGTTAGGTTTAATAGAAAATCGTAAAAAGACGTTTTATTCGATTTTTAGTCTCGACCGATCACGTAGAAAAATTCGGATTGTACGTACAAATTGAATAGAATCGTTCGGATCGTTTGAAAGAGCATCCTTGACAATTATCAGTTAATAAGTCCAGTCGATAATGGAGGTCGCGACAAGCACCATCCAAATTTTAGGCAAGCGTTCAAACGCAAGCTCGCTAATCGCACAAAATTAATTTTCCACGATGGCTAACATCTACCTACGTTCCAACTTCAAATTTTTAACGTGGAAAAAACGTTGGAATCAAAACGTGTGAAAGAGGGTGAGAAAAATTTGAGAAAAATTTCGAAAGAATTTTCCTGTGCGTGAAAAATTTTAGAATTTATTCACGATTGAATTGAATTGTACGAAATTTAAGAGTGCAATATAGAAATTCAAAAAATCGACGAAATTGGAAAAAAATTTACGAATAAATTTACGAAATCGCAAATGGAAAGTATTGAAAAAAGGAAATGGATTTTACGAGCTGAGTTTTATTCTCGATGAGGATTATATAAGATATAACACGGTTCAGAAATCTGTCAGAGAAGTTTTCTAATCGTAAAACTTACACTTATATTTCTAACGATCGTCGGTCAGACGAATTGATCCGCAACCACCTGTAGGATTTCTCAAATCCCTTTCATGCTCTTCCACTTTCCAACTAATTTTTTCTTTCTCCTTTTCCACTCTTTTTTTTTAAATACCATATTTGTTTGTGTCTGTATGTGTGTATATATATAGAACGACTTATTTCGTGTAAAATTTATACAAAAATTGTTTCTCTTTTACAAATAAATTTAAAATTTGTTAAATAAATTTGTTAATAAATAAAAACAATTTATTTCGACGAACGAAACCACGTTATTTTTTCGTTTATTATGATAGGAAAAATGGTAAAAAAATTATTACGTGGTTTTATTAATATCATAGAATATTTCCAATATTTGTTATGTTTAAGTAAAAACAATGGAATATATTGTACAAACTCGGGAAATATTTTTTCCTTTCCTAACATTTGTAACATTTTTTAAAACGGATTTTGAAACAGATATTTTTCTGGCGCTATTGTTAATCGGTTAGTTCGTCTTTTCATTTCTTTTTTTTTTTTTTTTTTTTTAACAAGAAAATAATGGACGGATGGACGATAGTGGTAACAATTAAAATAGCTCGTTTGTCTCTATAATTAAATTTATGAAACGAAAGGGGATTAACGGAGGTTCGACTGCGAATGTTTAAAATTCTCTGAATTATTCTCCGATTATTATGCACAAGTATCACCACGTTTCCACTTTTGAATTTCGACTTAGATTATTCAACCACTAGTACCTAAAGGATTACTTATTCACGTCTGTTAAGCTTGCTCCATTCAAAGAAAAATTTGCAAAGGTTGTACAAAATATAATACACTCAATTATCGTACAATCAGAAATTTAAATTATTAAGAAAATGCTCACTGTTTATCGAGCATATAATAATTAAACAGTATTCATGGAAGTCATTTGTATACAGAGATATGAATGATTGAATAATTTCTTTCTGCAACTCCTTTTTTTTTTACCAAACAGAAAATTATTGCTCGCGAGGAATTCAAAGATAAAATTTGCAAACTCGTGAGTAAATTACCACGTGATATCGATCGTCGAGTATGGTTTCTCTGAAGGGATGCAAGCTTGGAATAGTTCTTTCCTCGAATTTAAGCGTATAACGACCGAGAGAGAAATTTGAAAGTAAAATTTGAAAGCGAGTTAACGCGGCTAGACATCTTGGGAAAAGGTGGTAATACAGGAAGCAGCTAGCTTTTGCGAAGGGCGAAGTTGGATGGAGGGTTGCGTGAAATATTCACGCTAATATTTCATGGGTATTCCGCAGCTGGTGGTGGCTTTTTTACCACCGCGAGAAGCAAAATGAATTTCACGCCGTCCCAATTGGATGATCTCAAAGGTGGCTGATAATTGGACTAAAATTGTCGGATTATTATTCGTCGTGGTTTTTTTTTCTTTTGTCGAATTAACGCAAATTGAATATTCAAACTTGACACGTTTGTCTTATATGTGTAATTGCATGGAATTTTTTAATCTTCGATAATGGATGATTGTTGATTATTATTTTTTGTCCGATTTTATTTTAATTTTCTTTTTTTTTTCTTGACGATTATAATAAAATCGAGACTTATCAGCGATGAATGATGAAAATTTCATTCGTGTCCTTAATTTTTTCTTTCTTCTTCTTCTTCTTCTTCTTTTAATAATTTAAAAACTCGCAATACCTTTAATTTTGGAAGGAAGATCTTGAAAGGAAAGAGGGAGGGATGATTAGGTTTCGCACAAGGGTCAAAGCACATTTTCAATTGCGATTCCTACACTCTCAAAGAAAATAGATAATCGAATTTCACTGTACTCTCCTTCCTCTCAAATAAACCTCTCTTTTCTTTATTTCAAAAGGAAGTTCGATAGGTGCAAAAATATTTTTCTTTCTCTCTCTCTCTCTTTCTTTGTTTCACTTTCACCGCAAATTCGATACTCGCAGGGTAGATACGGATTTTTACACGCGGGCAAAATTCTCAAAATTCTCAAAATTTCAAAATCCTGGCTGAGAATTTCATCCGTTATTTTCCCATTTTCAAATATCAAATATTGGGGAGGGAGGATGCGAAAAAAAGATGCTTAAGAGGATTAAAGTAACTAGAAAAGAAGGAAAAAAATTTTCTAGGGAATTCTAGAGAGAAATAGATGGAAAGAAGTTACGTATATATTCAAAGATGGAAATTGGATTCGATACTTCGATTCGATTATCATAACGTTTAATAATGTCGGTAATATTTAATTGAAGTGGCAATTTAATTACACTCCAAGTACTTTGGACAGAGATGAGGCTAGAAATTGAGAGGGCGGGGTGTTTGCACGATTTTAAGGCTGGCTGGAATTAGTCGTTCCCCTGATGGGATTAACCAGTCTCGTGTTAACCGTAAACGGACGGCTAATATCGTAAAAATGTCGTTTATCTCGTCGTCAAGTCGGTTACAATTGGTTATTAATCCGTGAGAGATATCTTTCGCGAGAGAAACGAGCGAAAAAATAATAGTTGATAAAATACGAAATGCGATTACATTAATTGCAATTGTAATTGGTGATTATTGATATTAAATGTAATTAATCGGATATAAATATTAACTATTCATTTTCGAGTGGAAATTATTTCCAATAATCGGATATTGAAAATGTTTGATAACGATAAAATTTTAATAAAAATTTGAGGAAAAGTTGGTGAAAAATTTTCAAATCGAGATATCACGTTTCGTTTCCTTCAATTTTGCGCTACGTATATATATATATATAGTAGGTTCGTGAAATAATTTCGACGAGTTTTAATAATTCAAACGAGGCCGGTGAAAAAGTGAAGAGATATATTTTTAATTATTTTTCCGATGTAGCTGGAAAACTAATATTAAAACGGGGAAATTTTTAATAATATCCACAAACTTCAGTCTTTTTATATATATATGTATTTTTTTTAATAAATTCTGGGAATAAAAAAAATTGTTCATCCTTTTTCGTATTTTTCTTTTTGAAAAGAGATCATTCATCGTTTCAAATTATATATTTTATTAAAACGTTTTCAAACAACGGGAAGAAGGACCAAGAATGAAGAAAAAGCAAAGACTGGTAGAATAACGCGAATTTCCGGTGTCTCGATGGCTTTCTTTCCGATCATATTCCGGTCAACCAATGGCAACCCACGTTTCGAAACGGCAATTGAATTTTCCGCTTCACCCGCTCCACGATATCTCGATTTTCACGGCCTCCTTTACGATAACATTTTTCCATCTTCTCCTCGTTTGTAGTTCGTCCGATAAAAATTCCCTAGTAAATCGTCGCGAATCCATCCTGGATTGTTTATTCTCTCCTCTTCCCACTCTTAATTATTTCAAGCTTGATTTCTCGAATTCGAGTATTAACCGAATAATATAAGTTTTTTAAGTTGATACGCGAGATATTATTTTTGTATTTTGGCGCGTAAAATAATTCCCTAGGATAAAATTATCGAAATACGACTCTTAACCTTTCATTATTTTTCTTTTTAAATTTGTATTTAGATAAAATTGTTCTCTCAGTTGTGTGATAAATAATGTTCAGGGAAAGAAAAAGATATACGCGAGAGAAAAATTTATATAAGAATATTTTTCAATTTTCATTATTGTGTAATAAAATTTATTTATTTATTTATTTTTGTAAGATTCTAGAAGAAATATTTATTTGATGGAAAAGAAGTTTAAAAAAGCGTGGTGATATTTTTCGATCGATACATAAAATTTTTAAATCGTTATCGAGATTAAAAGAATCGATTTTTTATTGGTCGCGGTTTGTTACTACTCGTTTTTTTTAATTAATTATCGCGTATTATTCGTTTGCATTGATCCAACGTTGAACGAAAAATAAAATCTTCCAGTCCAATTCTTTTCCATTGAAATGTTTTTAATAATTTCAATATGTGGAAGCAAGAATTCTAGTGATTTATGTCAATCACTGTTCCGATAACGGTTTGCGAGTAAAAATACTTTCCTATTCAAAATTAATTTACCAATCCAAAAATTTATTCTATTTTTTTTTTTAATTCTTATTTAATTTTATTTTCTTTTCAATCTGGAAAATTTAAATCGTATTATAAAATCGAGATTGAAAGCAGTATTATTATTAATTTCTTAAAATCTGAAATTTTTAATTAAACCGACAATGAATAATGGATTATCTTAAAAAGCAGAATTGCAATACATTTTACATTTCTTAAATATAATTTAAAATTAAAATCTGAAGTAATAATATATAAACGTATACACATGCATATATATATATGAGGAAATGGTGGAAAATTAAGTATAATCATTAATTTTAGAAATTCATAAAATTTGAACGATAATTCAATATTCAGATTTTCAGTTTATTCAGTTATGATATATCGTTATAGTAATTAACCATTAGATTATATCGATATAATTATTATCGTTATTTGAATTTCAGAAAATATAAAATCGTGTAAAAAAAAAATCACATTGGAGAAGTGATTTTTATTCTTGTTCCTTACATTCCCTTTTTCGTTTTTTCTTTTTTTTTTCTTTTTTATTTCCACGAAAATCGAGTGATAATCGTGAAAGAAAATATCTAGTAGATTTTTCATCGTAAAACGATGATTCTACGTGTTCTCTATAGAACCGCAAAACCTTCTCTTGTCCTCCGCAGGAGGGGATCATTCATTTTTCATCGCCTTGAAATTCATAGTGCCCCAGTTTCTTCCGCTCCTCGTTTGCCGAGCTTCACCCTGAGAATTTAAACGGGTTCCTTCCTCCTCTTTTCGTAGTACATACAAATTCGCGAAGGCCCTTTTCATCGCATTGTTTTATTCCGTTTTTTTATTGCAATCACTCTCGTCTCTATCCTCTTCTTCTTATATCCTCCTTTTCTTTTTCTTCTTCTTCCATTCGGGTGAGTGAATGCTCATTTTATTTCGTCTCTTCCCTGCTTTCGATATTGAATTTTTCATATTTGCAACGCTCTCTTATCCCTGAAAGAAGAAATATTTATTCTCGTATTTCTAAATTCCCTTTTTTTTTTTTTGGTACCTAACATCTTACTACTTTTCATTTCCATTTTTGTTATTATCACAATTCTTTTTTAATGTCTCGTTTCATGATTTTTTTTTTTTTTGATATTTTATTCGACTTTGTTATTGCTACGAGTATTTTTCTCGTTCATCTACTGTTGAATTATTGAATTATTCTTTTTCTCTGTCGGAGGATAACAATGTTTATTTTTTTCTCTTTTGCAACTACTTTTTTGTTCCTCATTTTTGTACTCTTTTAACGATGCAATATCTTTTGATCGATCCTTTGTACGTTTCTTTTTCATTAACTGCATTAATTCTTCACTACTGCTTAATCCATACAATTCTTTTTTCCAATATTTTCCTCTTCCTTTTACATCATTAAAATTTTTTCCCCCTTGGAGTCTTTGCCCTTTTTCTCCATTATTCGAATTCCATCCTTCCTTAGAAGCTCGAATTCCATCTTTGTTGCAATTCTCTCTTCCACAATTTCTGTAGACTATGATAAATCAAGTTCAAAATATTCGATACCCCAGTAACTATTATTATGGGATAACATTTTATGATTGACACGATTTAAAATTTTCTTGTATCGAACGAATAAATAATCCATTTTTCCAAATCCAATGTTGCGACAAAATTCTGATAAATTTAAAAAAAAAATTTTTTTTATCGAGCAAAAAAAACGAAATTTAGCACATTTTTAATTTCATTTGTATTAATCGAATACAAATGATTCTATTACACTCTTTACTCTCTGTAAATAATATTTTTAAAACGTTTTAATCCAAGTTTTAATACGTGTAATGTTCGAAACAAGTTCATTACCGTTTCCAATGTTATATTAAGAAAATAAAGAATCTTTGTGTCTCTCTCTCTCTCTCTCTCTCTCAGAAGACTAAAGATACAGGATTGGGGATTTCCCCTAATAACGAACGACACGGATTTCCCTCGTAACTATGTTAATGGCGGGTGGAAAACAATGTAATTTCTTCAGGAGATGGATTCTTTCAGGGAATTGACTCCCTCGAGTGCCTCTAAGTCATTGTGTTTTTCCCCATGGAAATGAAAGAATACATGAATAACAAATAGGTGTGGAAAGTGAACTAGAAACGTTTTGATTGTTCTAGGGAATTATTTCTCCTCCCCTAAGCATTTCTTTGAATTTAGAGAATGTTTTTTTTTTTACATCATCGACAAAGAAATAAATAAAGAAATCGTCTCGTATGATCATTGAAGTTGAAGTTGCAATACAATACACAAATACATATAGAAACGCAGAAGAAAAGTGAATTAGGCACATTTCGATCGTTTTAGAGAATCATTTTTCTTTCTTTAAATATTTCTTCGAATCTAGAGAATTTTCGAAATCGACAAAACAATAAATAAACAAATCGTCTCGCACAAATCGATCGTTAAAGTTGAAATTGCTATACAATACCCAAATAAGTGTAGAAATGCTGAAGGAAAATGAACTAGAAACGTTTCGATTGTTCTAGGGAATTATTTCTCTCCTAAACATTTCTTCAAATCTAGAGAATTTTTCGAAATCGACAAAGCAATAAATAAACAAATCGTCTCATACGATCGTTGAAGTTGCAATACAACAGCTGACCTGGAAAATTAACACAATAAGCTTATTTGAAAGATTTATCAGGAATTTCGGATTTCTCTTTTTGTAAATAATCGCGTTTCAACATACCAATTTCCACTTTAACAGGATTTCCACGGTTTTATTTCTTTCGCTGGATTTAATTCGCTTGCATATTCGTTCGTATTTACGGGTATTACGAACCGCGTGTCCTTATCAAGAGAAAAGAAATTTTATTCTCGAAGAACGGATAATATGCTGGAACAATGTCCAAAGTTTCGTTAATCATGCTCCGTATTAATCTTCGTCACCTTTTGTCAACGATATATGTGTTCACTCACGTGAAATAATATTTCTAGAACTCGAATTAAACGAATTAACATCATACCATTAAAATATTTATCCATGATAAGCCAATTTTCAATTTTTATGATGCTCCTCTTCGATAAAATAATAAAAATATTTAAAGAAGGTAAATTTGTTCGTACGTAATCATCCATCATAAAATAATTTCAAATTCTTCGTTATAAATAATCATCTTACATCGTTCGTTTCATCCTGAAAAAATACACACCTCGATAAACACGCGAAATATCGTTCAATCCTAACCAAAGAAATCGGTGAACAAAATTTCTCGAATAAAACATTCCTCACTCAACAATTGTCCCAACACGAAGAAAAATTTCTCTCCCCCTCTACCTCCCTATCTCTTTCCCCCCTCTCTTCAAACGCGAGAAGATACGCACGATGGTAAAATATTTGCTTCCATCGTTTCGCGGTTGTGGAAGTTTTTTTCCCAAGGGAAGAGGGGAGGGGTGGTTGTTTATTCTTCTATGAGATTTCTTCGCTTCCGGTTTTTTTCCTTCGTCCGAACTGACACCACCGAAGTCCGAGCTGCCATTAGAGCGACGGCCACGCTTGTAATTGAATTTGCAAGTTTCTCGAGGGACAGAACGATTTCATCATCGTCTTTCGCTAGCTCATCGTTCACTCTTTTCTTCGTAGAGAGGAAACTCGATACTTGGAAAAATGTCTTCCTCCCTCTGGTGCAACTGGTTGGAAACATTGGACCCTAGATTCGAATCGATTCGAGTCAATTCGTGATTGGATTTCTTTGATTTCACGTTCGTTCGTTATTCTCTTTTTCATTTAAACCGTGCGGGAAGAGTTTTTAAAAAAGTTTAAAGTCTCAAGAGTGATATTGTTCTTGTTAGTTTGCACGAATTGCGTTATCTTTTCTAATAATAATTAAATAATAATTGTAATATATCTGTAAATAATTTTTGATATTTTTATTCTTATATCATGTAACAAGAAATCACATAAAAATGTATAAATATTGTACGTAACAACGAATGTTTATTCTTCGATGCGATCGTAGATTTAATATCCATGTCACGTATCTTTTATTTTCCTTTTTTATCTTTTATTCCCCTTCTTTATCGTTGTAATCCCTCAGAGGATTAAATTATTGAAAATTGTCTTTTGGTAAAAATGATAATAAAAAATGTATTCTTTTTTTAATTAAGAGAGGGATTTTTATACAAATATATATGAAAAAAATTTTGAAGAATGAGAATTTTATATTTCTTAAAATTTTATATTTCTTCATTCTATTTCATTTTTCTGTTGCACTTATTATTCTGAAGTATCGACCGTTTTTTTTTTTATTCTTACTCGTGAAATAACTGAAACAGTGAGTAATCGTATTAGATACGGTCCGATAAAATCTTTCTTTTCTCATTTTTGATTCTTTATCTCATAATTTTTTTCCTTTCTTTTTATTCGTTTTTTTTTCTTTTCGTCTTTATATTTTGTCATTTTATCACTCGTTTTACTTTGATGAAATTTTATTCAAAATCAGTTCACTTTTTTTAATATTTCAATTTTTTTTTTGAAATATTACTATATATTATTCTATATATTTTTTAAAATTGAAACTATTTTATTTAAATATTCTAAAAATGTCCTGCATATTATTTTATCTGTATATTGTACGTATGAAACACTTAAACCATATAAATAGAAATATAATACGAGGCAAAAATATGAAATTCTGTTTCAAAAAAGTAAAAAATAAATTTTATTGATATAATATTTATACATAAATATTAATTAGATGAGATATATTAAAATGTATTAATAAATAATTAATACATTTTTGTTTTAAGTTTTGAAAAATTTTAGAGACATAATTAATATGTATTTTATAACACTTAAATTTTCCGCGCGATCGTAAGGCAATAAGAATTTTCGTTGCAGCCAATTAGAAAGCGCTAGACAAACCAACCAATTAAAAAATGCCATTAGGCAAGCATTGCGTCATTCGTTTGTCGAAAATTATCGTGACAGGATATATTATCGACTTGAGACGCTTGATTTCAATTACGCAGTAAGTAATTATTCTTATTCTGTTTTGTTATTAAATTTATAAATTATTTTTAACCATTTATTTAATTATTCATTAAATATTGTGATAATAAAATCAATTAGTTTTTTAAATTTCTTTAACCTTTCCTTTTCCCTTCGATTTTTGTCTATTGAGATTATCAATTATTGCTTTATTTCAATATAATTTAATTTAATTGTTTTATTTTAATTTTTATGTATTTATTTTATGATTTTAATTTTTATTTATATTTTATTTATGTATTGTTTAATTGTATTATAGATGATTTCGAAGGAAATAATTTCATGTGCGTGTCATAACGATTTATAATCAATTCGATGATTTTTTTACAAATCTGTTATTGTTTTTTTATCAAATTTTTTTCCATCAAAAAATAGATATATTTAATTTATATACTTCGTTAAATATATACGTATATATAATATCTATCGTCTATCGTCCGTGCTAAATTTATTATTTCTGTATTTGTTTTGCTCAAGAAACTTCTTATAACCTTCCTAAGTTACAATCGACTTATTATAGTCGAACAGTCTCCCCTCTCCAATTTGAAATTCGATACGATTATTATGGCTTGGAGCGACATTGTGCTATCGATATTCGTGGTGATGGAAGCGTTATTTTTCTGTGAGGTGTGTAATCGTTCTGCTGCGTAATATTTGTTGTATAATTATCTTTTATCGTTTAATTAATACGTATTATTTTATATTTTAACATAATTACTTAATAATTATACATAATTGTATGTTTTATACGTTTATTTGAAAGTTTTGGTTTTTTTTTGTACAGATTATTAGCTGATTGCTGATAAATTCGAGTGCGGGAAAATTTTCAATATAATATAGACGCCATGTGATATACTGTGTTATCTTTATTTGTTGTATAGTTTTTTTAATTCTTTAAAATATGTAAAATTAGAGTCAGTGATTAGATTGTTCGTATCTATTGATAATTTTTTTTTTTTAATGTTTTGAATATGTATATGTATAATCTAGTCAATGTTTCTCTCAAGAGGTTAAGACAATCATCCATTCGAAGGTATCTATTTTTATATATTTTGTTTTAATTTATTTTACGTTTTGTATTTTCTTATAATATATTTTGTTTTGTTATAGACTTTTTCCATGATTTTTTTAACAACTCATAATTTTCACGATGCATTAATGGCAACGCAGATTCTTCATATCTAGTGGTGAGTCGCATGTATTTTTATTCTTCACTCAATCTTATCATAAGATGAAAGATCCGAATCGACACGAATAACTGGTTATATACTATAGAATTTTGAACAAGCATAGGGACAGTTGGTATTATTATATCAATGAGGAATAATACTTTTATTTTTCTATGTTTTATTTATTAGTTTAGGTTAGGTTTTCTTGCACTTTGTTTTTTTCTTTTTTTTTAATATTAATGAACTTCCTAGCATTTTTAATGTTTTAATTATTTTATCTTTGATCTGATTTGAAATATAAAGATGATAAATTTTTTTCTATCGTAAAAGTTTATGAAATTTTATATGCAAGAAGACAATTTACGATAGATAAATTTCGCAATCAAAGCTATTTTAAATGCTGCTTTCTTGTTTTCAAAAATACATTTTGAAAACAAATATAAAGGAATCGGTTGATTATTTCTATTAATAATTTATTTATAATGAATTATTTTATTTTGCACTTAATTTTACATTTAGTCTTTTCTATTTTAAAAAATTTTTTTTTCTTTTTCATAGTATAGTTTGAAATAAAATTAAACGATAAATCAAAGAATATTAGAGAGAAAATAATGCAGTATATTTTTTTAGCTCAGGATTTTTAAATTTAATCCCTTCCATATTCCATTGTCCATAATCTTATTCACGTGCCCAGGTGATGGGCATGATGACCTATAATGATAGTTTATAATCTTATAACAATTTCTCAGCGACTAACGATATATTAATGTATATATCACGACGTATTGTGTGTATGTGTGTATAAAATTGCTGTGAAATTGCGTTGCTACGACTGTCATTTCATTCACTATTATCAATTCCATAACAATTTGCAATCGCAATATTACATCTCCTACGAAATATTGCAAATTACAAGTAACAATTTTACCAATCTCTAATCTAGTAATATTTCTTTACAAGTTATCTTATTATTTTAATCGCGAATATACATAATTACAATTAAGATTTTTATTTTATCACTAGCCATCGTCGGTCGATTTCAGGAAAATGGTACGTAAATTTAGAGTGTAAAAGTAATGTGTCAAGCTCGGATGTCGGAGGCGTTCCGGAACGTTCTCCCTAGTGTAGGCTTTTTGCGCCGGATATTATGTGCGACAAGCGTGGAGAGTGTGTTGGTACGCTTGTTTTTTTGCCATTTTTTAAATATAGAGTTAGATAGGATAGTTAATGTATTTTCTGGTATGCTTGTCAATTATAAGTAGAATTGATCAAATTGTCACAAAAATCTCCGATACGTTTTCGCGTAACAATCGATTTTTTTGAAAAATATAATTTAAAAGATCGAGAATCAAATTGAATTGGAAAATATTATCGTACGTAATTGTGATTTAGTCTCGTTTATCCCTCAAGATTCTATACACATAATAATCGTTGATATAATTAGCTTCTATGATTTTTTTTTTCTTTTTTTCTCCTTGGAAGAAGGAAATTACGAGCGTATAAGCTGGAGATTCGGTAAATTGCCATAGAAAAGAGCAACTACGAATGACCTCTCATCTTTTGGATTTTCCCTAGATCTGAAAGATGGGAAGTCATTTTTGTTACTATTTTGTCACTATTCTCGTTCAATTATATTATAGTATTGGTAATAATAGTAGCATTTGATTGACGTGCAAATCGCTGTTGCGATAAAATGATAATTTGCAATGGTATTGTTTTTTAAAAAATATCGTGATTATTTTAATCGTAAATTAATATAAATTTCTTAGATTATTTCGATACAGAAAGGATATCGATTATTACGTAAGTACGTGCATCGTTTGAAATATTATTTTCAAGAAAATTATAGACTACATGGAAATGCTATTAATCCAATTATTTAATTTTCAACCATCCAGCAACATTAATAGGTCACACTTCAGTTAAATTAACAATTATTTTCAATAAAATCGATATCGAAAATTTTAATCAAAGTTTGATCCGATAAATAGATCAAAAATTGATCGAATGACCGCGAGGCTTTTCCTCCCTCCGTCGTGAAATTTTGTTTATGCGAATCCGAAGCCGCGAGCAATTTGGAAAATTGGTCTGTGCTCTCGGTCAATTAGCTTTCACTCTCATGCGTGAAATCAGGAAGCGCGTTGGGGATCGAAAGTATCGAGGCAAGTTTGCGAAGGAGCAAATTGTGGTTGGAACCGTAGGGAAACATCGATCTTCCTTCATTTTCAAATTTATATAAATTTTATTTTAATACGCGATGTAAAAATTCTATATTTCACCATTGGAATTTTCAATTTTTCTCCACTTTTTTCCTTCCATTTCGTTTCGAAATTATCAAAGCTATCGTTAATTCGTGTGATCCATTAATTTATCCCTAGAATTTATCCTTGGAAAAATTTAAAGAAATTTCAAAATTTCAAAAGTTATCATTAATTCATGCGAGGTAAATTTATCCTCTGATTTTTAGAAATTTAAAGAGACTTTTAATTTTTAATCAATATTTTAGTAGCTTCTCTCTTCGTTGCAAATTTTAGAGAATTTTTGCAAATTTGCAAGAAGTAAATATTGCAGAATTTTTATCAAACCTTTTCGGTGGAAACTGCAACGTCACGAATTTCACCTCTTTTTTTTCACTGTTTCTAGTTAACGTGTCTGTCGTTACTTTGACCTCGAGCTTCCAGCAGCTATCAGAATTGAATAATCTGGTGTTCAAAGGGTATTGGACATAGCCTTGAGAAGACGCTTCCTCCTCTTAATACAGTTGGATGTCACGTTCCAGACACTCCTTTGATTGTATACCCTGTCTCGGTTTCGATACACTTTCAGTATCCTATGAAATTTGAGTTTAGGGATTAAATTTTCTCTAGAGAAATTTTCTTCCAGGTATAAGAATATATTAGAAATTGTATCTCTTTTCTACATAATATTCCTAGTGGATACTTTTTTTCGTCTCTGAATAAATTTCTCTTTTTTTTAAACTTGTATCATGATATTTTGTACAGAACATTTTAGTTTCAGTTATTAAAGTAAATAGTTTAGATTTGTTTGATTTTGTTGCAGGTAAATTATTAATTCTTATAAAATCTAAGGATCCCTATGTTCTTAGCTATAGATCAGTTAGTTTCCTTTTCTTTTTCTTTTAATCTGTACCATGATATTTTGTACAGAACATTTTAGTTTCAGTTATTAAAGTAAATAGTTTAGATTTGTTTGATTTTGCTGCAGGTAAATTATTAATTCTTATAAAATCTAAGGATCTCTATGTTTTTACCTATACATCAGTTAGTTTTCTTTTCTTTTTCTTTTAATCTGTGATGATATTTTGTACGGAACATTTTACTTTCAGTTATTAAAGTAAATAGTTTAGATTTGTTTGATTTTGTTGCAGGTAAATTCTTATAGATGAATTATCACTTTTCAAGTTTATCTAATTTTTCTCACACTAATAAGATAGATTGTATATTAATAAATCTTTTCTATTGATTGTCATAAGATTTATTAATATAACAAATCTTATAAATCGGGCTAATTAAAAGGAATCATTCTTGATGATCGAAGATTGATTAAAATTTTTATTCTTAAAAAGCTTTCGAGATTTTCCTCGCGTTTATCAGAGATGATTGAAGATGATTTCTCTTTCCATCGAACAAAAGTTCCGGGTGCTCTTTTAAACTTCTGATCTTATTCAATCTTCCTTCCAAAGAAATCCTTATCCAGCTTATTATTTTCCTACCAGTGCTAATTAACTACGCTGTTTATTTGAGAAGATAATGAAAGATTCGCGATAAGGATAACCTTTCTGTTAATTAATCTGTTAAATTGAGAAACATGTTCCCAACCAAGAAAATTAAATATCGTATTTCCAATTTTTATTTAAAACGAGGAAAGAAATTAATTTTTTCGAAATTAATAAATTATCGAATTGATCAATTGATAATTTTAATAGCAATAATCGTTTTTTCGATATTCAACCAAACACTCGAATAAAATTCAATCTACCTAAGAAAATCATATAAATACTTTCCTCGTCGAACGCGATTATTTTTCACCAATTTGACAAATCTATCGAAATCATTAAATCTATTCTAACACCGAATTACGTCATATTCCCACTTTCGTTTTAAGTTTCGTTTTAACCAACAGATCGAGACCTCGAGAATTATTCGATCTCTTAATCAAATCAAAACCACTTTCTTTCTTTACTTTCCAACCACTTTAAATACAATTTCCCTAGACCTCTCCTCCATTACTCTCCAACGAAACGAGTAAGCGACACGCTCCTCGAATTCTTCGAGAAACGATAGGATTAAATTTTCTGTATTCGTGAATGGAGTTAGAAAAAAAAAAAAAAAAGAAAAAGTTAAGAGAAAGTAAAAAACAAATTTGACGATTGGAAAATACGTACATACATACGTATATATATATATATATCGAACAGACAATTTATCGATAGAGCTCTCGAGGTGTGCATTCCGTGCTTTCAGTGTAATAAAAGCTAAATAAATTGGCTGAGGAAGCGTCGGGGGTAAGGCAACAAGGGGGCTTGATGGATGAAGACACGGGGCTGGAAGAAAATCCAATAACAACGAACCGTTTCCACGAGATTTCCGAGCAGGGACTCTCTTTGTACGGGGGTTTACGCTTTCGCGCCACATCGATCTGTTTTTCTTATCTCTTATCAGTGGCCGCATATGTTCGCCGCGCCGATCGTGTATCTAGGTGAAAATTTTCGAATAATTCCACGCGTGGTTTTTTTTCCTTTTCCTTTCGATTCGTTTTTATCGCTGTTCGTGTTTATACGTGCTCTTCAATTACTCTTTATTTTTCGAAATGTGATTAAAAAATTTTTTCCCGAATCAATCTTTGATCTTTTATCGGCTCCTTTTCGATTTTTCAATACGTGTCTTTGTATCTTTCGTTCTTGTATTTTTTGTCTTTGTATTTCTCGAAATGTGATTGAAAACGAAAAAATTTTTCCCCGAATCAATCTTTAATCTTTTATCAGCTCCTTTTCGATTTTTGAATACGTATCTTTGCATCTTTCGTTGTTCTAATATTGTTTTTGAATTTAGCTTTTATTGTTATTTTTTTTTTTGAGTTTTATTTTATGCAATTGAGTAAAATTAGTGATTATTTTTTATCTGTTTGGTATTTTCTGTTAATGGTAAATTGGTAAATTGATGAGAGATTGTGGAAATTAAATTTAAAAATAAAGGTAAAGGTGTAGAAAAGTGGTTTAGGAGATATTTAAGGTTTTTGGGGGGAAATACTGAGATTTTGAAATTAGTTTAAAATAATAAAGTAAAGATATATCGTAAAGATATATCGAAATTTCGAGATATTGGAACATTGAAAAAATATCAAGAAAACTGGAAATGCTAAAAATTTTCAAGCGTCCTAAAAAAAATATTCGATGCATCGAAAAAATTGGAGCGATATTGGAAAAATTGAAAATGTCGAAATATTTAAAAAATATGGGAAGAAAGTGCCGTGATCCGGAGTATCTTGAAAAATTATAAAATATCGATAAAAATCGTGAGACATTTGAAATATTTGGTCAAAAATATCGCGAATTAGAAGAAAGTCAAAATTATTATTTTTCGCGAGATGTGAAGATAAAAATTAATATATCAAAAACTCGAGAATGTAAAAATTCGATTAAAAAAAAATCGAGATAATAACGTAGATCGGAAACAGGGGGAGGAAAAAAGTATTCTCGAAGTATTCTCGATTCTGGAGACGATGAAAGTCGAAGCAATTTTCCTCTTTGATACGGCTGACTCTTTTCGAAACAAAGGATAGGGAATTAATCGAGATCTGCATACGTTGTGAGAACAATATAAGAGCTAATTGGATGTCAAATTTTACATTCGATTAATTTGGAAACCGTAACGATGCTTCATACGGTTTCACTCTATAATTTCTATTCAAACATCGAAAAATGGGATTTTCATTTAAAAAGTTGAATTTCTTCCCTAATACTCTGTTCTAATTTTTTAAAATTAAAATCAAGGATCAGTCCGTTTTAAGAGCTTAAATATAATAAAAACAAGAATCGCTCCATTTTCTCTTAGAATGTTCAATTCGAAGCTGAAACCAGGAATTATCGATCTTTATTAGACTTTCCTTTGCAAACTTCAATTTCTTACACCGGATTTTCTTCTGAAAAGTTCAATTTCTTCGATTCATTCCATTCCCTATAATTATATATTCTGTAAATATATTTCTGACACTCAATACTCTGTTCTAATTTCTAAAAATTAAAAGCAAGGATAAGTTCGTTTTAAGAGCTTCGATTCGTCCTAATCATATCTATTCCAATTTCCAAAAAAATAAAAGCAAGAATCGCTCCATTTTGTCTTAGAATGTTCAATTCGAAGCTGAAACCGGATCTTTATTAGACTTACTTACTTTGTGAGCTTTAATTTCTTCACTAGATATATCCCTAGATTAACGTTTCCTCATTCAATTCCCTATACCAGGCCTTCACGTTCGATTTTAACCTTTAATTCTTCGATCAGATATACGCGAAGCTTAAATTTGAATCCACTTTGAATCCATCGAAGTCACGTTACCCATTCAGAACGACACAATGTGCCTCCACGTTTGTCCGAATATTAATCCCTGATTCACTTGAACTGGAATTACGCACAAGTCGCGTATGTATATTCATCGAATGGCCGTTGCGTATCGATCGTATAATTTCGACGATGATAATTCTCGCGATCGTTGCGCGCTGCCAACTTAGTAGCTTGTTACCTCCATTGTTGTCTAGGGGATTTTCCCGTGAATTGAAAATAGGGAATCGCCGTCGACTTGGAGCGTTCTCGATAATTAGAGGCTTTGCATCTCTCGTCCCGTCGTTCTGATTTCTTGAACGATCTCAGATTCTGTACATTAACGCGTTGTTGGTGGTGCATTTACGTTTTCGATTAAACTCGTTTCTAACCTACGATTATTAATTATCTTGCAATAATTTAATTAGGTTGAATTGGATTAAATAAATTAGAAACATGTTAAATTTCGTGAGAATGAACGAAGGTATGAATATTGGATTCTTGAAGAATCGAATCGATATTTTATTGGCGAAATTCGACGAATCTCAAGTTATAAATTATATCGTTATAGATCGTAAATTTAGATTTTTAGATATTGAAATTGAAATTAAGGTAAAGATACAATTGTTTAAATATCATAAATATCATATACTTCGCTTTGAATGTTTTTTTTATCTTTTTGCGTGTAGCGTGTATTCGAGAGATAGATTTAAATTTCTCATAAAACGTATAAATTTCCACAATTATCAGTCTCGATAAATTTTATATGAAGATACAACAGCAATAAATCTAGTAATAAAATCAAACGTATTGTACGAATAATTTTTAACCATTATAGATCATAGTGAGATTATCTATTACCATCACTACTGTATAAAATTCAAAAATTGTCGAACCATTAATATTTGAACTGTGGATTTTTATACAATTTTTTTTTTTTAATATATGTATAAATGGAATTTTTAACAATGCAGTTTAAATAAAGATTCGCTTTTTATTCTTCAAATACAATATTGCCGTGTGTACTCTGTAAATTTTCGTTTAAATTCTACACAAATATGTGCAGTTGGCAAATTTTCGTAAAAAAAAAATTCCTTTCTTTCAATCGATAAGGATCCATTATAAAAATTTCCTCCGCGTTAAAAAAAGAAGGAGAAGGAAAAAGGAAAAAGGAAATCGGGTCGATTTAATTCAGAGCGGATCAAATTAGATATACACGGATTAAGTTAGAGTCAAGTTAAATTGGTTGAAAATAAAATTAGAACGAGATTAAAAATAAATTTCATCCCCTGGTGGTTTATCCTCCAACGCCTCAGGATGTTTATTATTTTCATAAATCATTTTTCCAGGTCAGTGGGGACGGATAGGTAGAGATCAGGGTGAACGGACTCTCGAAATTCCCTAGTATCGGGCTCCATTCAACCAAGCTCTATTATTAACACCGGACCTTCATGGTGTGTCGTGATACGGCCGCGTGTTCTCGCTCGTATCACGTATCACGCGCATCGATTCTACCGTTTCGATTAATAATCGCGACAAGCGCTCGTTCCAGTTTCCTGGAACAGGTTAGCCCGATTCGAAATTTCCCAGATCCTAAATATCCTAGGTGTTGCATAATTTTCACCAGAAATTGCACTCGACGAATCTCAAAATGAAACGATTTTCGTTTGAACGAAGCATTTGTTGAGATGATTTTTGCGTTAATATTCGCGATATTAGCCCTCGTTCGAATTTCCTGAAACATGTTGGACTGATTTGAAATTCCCTAGATCGCGCGATTTTTAGCCGAAATCGCACTCGACGAAAATGGAAGGAATCTAACTATCGACGTCGTTTCGGCTAATAATTGCGATTAGCGCTCGTTCGAATTTCCTAGAACAGGTTAGGCCGATTTGAAATTCCCTAGATCGCGCGACTTTTAGCCGAAATCGCATTCGACGAAAATGGAATGAATTAATTATCGACGTCGTTTCGGCTAATAATTGCGATTAACGCTCGTTCGAATTTCCTGAAACAGGTTGGGCCGATTCGAAATTCCCTAGATCACATTTAGTCGAAATCGCACTCGACGAAAATGGAACGAAACGGAATATTGACACGATTGCGTCGTTTAATATTCGCGATATTAGCGCTCGTTCGAATTTCCTAGAACAGGTTGGGCTGATTCGAAATTCCCTAGATCGCGCGATTTTTAGCGGAATTGCACGATTGTCAAAGCGAAACGATTTTTGTTGAAAACAAAATATCGACGATTAATATTCGCGATTAACGATCGTATGAATTTTCTAGAACAGGTTACTTTATTCTCCAAGTGCGATTTTATAATAGAAATATATAGTAGAAAACGAAACTCGACGATTCTCGAAGTGAAACGATATTCGTAGACAATTGACACGATTGCGCCGTTTCGGTTAATATTCGCTCGTTCGAGTTTCCTGGAACAGGTTATCGAAATTCCCTAGGTCGCGGGGATTTTTAACGGAAATTGCACTCGACGAAACGATTTTCATTAGAACAAAGCAGCTGTTGACACAGTTGCGGGGTTTCGGTTAATATTCTCGGCTGGCGGCTCGTTCGAATTTCCTGGAACAGGTTCGGTTATCGAAATTCCCTAGGTCGCGGGGATTTTTAACGGAAATTGCACTCGACCAATCACTCCGCCCAAAGTGGAACGATCTTCGTTGAAACGGAACGTAACTATCGACGACACGATTACCGCGAAAACTTACTTTACTCCAGATTAATTTATCGTTGGCGTGCATCGAAATTAAAGTTCCAAGTCGTTAAAAACTCGTTTCGAAAAAAAACTTACCACAACCTTAAGAAATCCATTCTTGCCCCGCATTCCTCAACTCTTTCCCACCCAATAAAACCCACCCTCCAAATTTTTCTCTCGATAAACATGATACCAACGAATAGATACATTCACCACCAAATATACTCTCAATATACAACAACAACAGTTTAAAATTGGCTGGATAAAAATAAAAATTCCCGATCACTCGTACGAGATTGCAAAAGAATTATTACAAATCTATTACGATATTCCAAAAAAAAACAATTGAGAATAGCGGCCATGAAATGCAAAGATCTCGTCACTCACGTGTTCCATCATGGCCGGATAGTAGGAAGGGTAGAGGACGAAGGTTCCGATCAGGTGCGCCACGGAGAAAACTAGGCCTGCGATGCACGCGTGGCGCAGCCTTATAGGCAGAAGCGCGTACGCCATGTAAATGAAGAAGCACACGGCCCAAGCCGCGGCCAGCGGGCCTCCGCTGCGATGCTCCTTCGATCCGAGCGCCAGGTGAACGTTAAGCGACACTTGGAGCGCGAGCAACGTGACCAGGACTATCCCGCTCACTCCCGCTAACCAGATCTCGTTCATCCCCGGCCTGGATATAGCCGCGACCAGTGCTGCAACAGAGGGAGGAAAAAGTTACCAGATATTTCTCCCCTGACAGCTGGGGGAAAAGTTGAGAGACTTTTTTTTATAAGATGAAGCAGCCTTTCGGTTAGGTTTCTTTAGTTCAAAAAATAGCTAATTTATCGTGTCATCGTTTTTACGAATTAGAAAAATAAATAATTCTGCTGATTCGTTCATTGTTATTTATTCACCGATATATAGTTATATTATATTTCATGACACAAACGAAAATATATATATATGTATCTTCAGAAAAATTATCGAGCTCTTATAAACGAGTCGTCGATGAGAAGAATGATTAATAAAAATCTTAATCTCGCTCTGGAAACGTTATCTTAATGTTACGTTACTGAACAAACCACCTCGTTTCGCGTTTATAAAAAGTTGCGTCTCAACTTGGTCGAATGATGAAATTATCGTTGCTCGTTTCGCATTTTGAAATTCGCTCTTCTACTCTGCAAGCACGCTAGGTTTCCCCAGGAAAGTTGGATCGGAAGGAGGGAGAAAAAAACATTATCGCCAGGTTCGAAAAAGCGTCGACCTTTCGATCAGCCGGAGAGACGCGGCTATCGATAAGGGGATGGCATTTCGATATTTCCCCCACCCCTTCCTCGCGATATCGTATCGAACGCAGGAGAATTTTATTTTTTTGTTCGAGATTTTAATTAACGCGGCGGAAGTGGGTCAAAGTAAAAAGAAGAACGATTCTCGCTCCTCCCTAAGATAATTAAAATCGGATCTCTTTCGTCTCGTGCGTAAAAAAAGAACAATCCGAAAAATTTGGCGATATCAGTTAGAGGATAAGTCGATCGGGAAGAATCTTCAGAATTGTACGTGTCGTTCGATATTTATCGTTAGGTTAGGTGGATTATATCGAAACTTATAATTGATAAACGATCGTTTATTAATTAGCAAAAGTGAATCTTCTCAGTTCTGTTGACTTGTTCTGAATGTTGTTGAATGACTTTCCAACGTTTTAACCGCATCGAATTGATATTACTCGAAGGAGTACATCTACTCTTAGATTATTCTAACGATTCTAAGTATTCTTTTACGCGAACCAATCCGAATTCTATTTTTATTCCAACTGTCGCGGGCTTTGATTATTCCTCGAATCGTTATTTTCTGCGAAAATGCGAATTAAGAGGGGATTGGAGATGAGTGCTATATCTCCGTCAATGTTGGAAACTGATTAAAAATTTCGATAATGCTCGAGTGACATTTATTATTTATTGTAGCTGATTATTGTATCACGTTTTGAAATTATTCGAAATTAAGTTTATTTTCGTATTATCTTCGATTGTTAACCCTTTGCACTCGTATGTCGCCATCCTTTTATCGTTATACGTGTGTTTACATTTTTAGTATTACGTTCTAGCCACTCTTGTTGCAATGTTTTCTTTCAGTTTTTGCTTAAATGCGTGCGTATTATGCAAAGTAAAATGAATAAATAAAAGATAATAAATGATTTTTCCTGTTTCGTTCTGGAAAACCAACTGTTGGGGGAACTGTTTTCCACGATATCGTACGATGCAAAATTATAAAATGTAATTTTTTTCAACATTGTTTGTATCATTTTCACTTTTTCGCTTGTTTTTCACCGTTGTTTTGTATATATTGTATATTATCGTTGTTGTAACACAAGATTGTGTTTTCGAGAGGAATATTCCTCTGTGTTCATTCCAATTTTCGAAATTAGTTTCATTTATTTTTTAAAAATTTCGAAAAATCAAAATATATATATATATACACATTATATAAGTTTCACTGACTAGTTGGATTGAGATAAAATTACATATTTTTCAAATATTTTCTACTAAAACGGCAAGTTAACCTGTAATACATGCCCAGAAAAATATTTTCATTTTGAATATGAAAAATAATTCCGAGTTGATTGGTAAACTTAAACTCTTTTTAAACGCGAGTGCAAAGGATTAAATGTTAATTGAACGAAACTTGTTTCCAGTATCGTTGAACCCGTTTACTCTGTTCTTACAGTGAGTGCAGGCTTTTATCTCGCTTGCATCTCGTAAGATCTTGCCCTGGAATTATATACTTACCGGCGTAGATCGCGACACAGGTGATCAACGTTATCGCTAAAAATAAGTTCTCCGGTCTTTCCAAAGTATCGAGAAATTGTTGATTGCCGTCCAGAAACAGTTTGAGGAGCAGTAGCACACCTAGAGCGAGAGCCAGTCCCGCCAATAGGCCAAGAACGTGCGTCATGTTGCTTTGGTTCATTCGTAGAAAGTATCGTTGATACAGCATCTCCACCTAGAAAATATTTAGAGGAAATGAATACGAATCCCTTTTCTCAATCCGTCTCCATGGTTAAGAATCGGATCGTCGGCATTGAGATTGAAAAATATCTTTTTATCCCAATAAAAATCCGTTGAATTTAATTAATTATCGGTTTAATCGTACGAATATTTCTTTGTAATCTGGATGTTTCTAACCGGGCGGTTAATTTGTTGAAAGAGTAATTAAAAATTAAAAATTTATTACTCCATGATTAAGAATCGGATCGTTGGCATTGAGATTGAAAAATTTCTTTTTATCACAATAAAAATCCGTTGAATTTAATTAATTACCGGTTCGATTTTTTACGATTATTTCTTCGTTAACTAGATGTTTCTAACCGGGCGGTTAATTTGTTGAAAGAGTAATTAAAAATTAAAAATTATTCCATGATTAAGTCGGCATTGATTAATCGGATCGTTGGCATTGAGATTAAAAAATTTCTTTTTATCCCAATAAAAATCCGTTGAATTTAATTAATTAACCGATTCGATTTTTTATACATAATTAGTTCTAATTCGGTTTAATCGTACGAATATTTCTTTGTTAACTGGATATTTCTAACCGGGCGGTTAATTTGTTGAAAGAGTAATTAAAAATTAAAAATTTATTATTCCATGATTAAAAATCGGATGGTTGGCATTAAGAAAAAATTTTTTCTTATCCCAATAAAAATCCGTTGAATTTAATTATTAATTAATTGGTTCGATTTTTCATACATAATTGATTCTAATTCGGTTTAATCGTACGGATATTTCTTTTTACTACTGGGTGTCTCTAACCGGGCGGTTAATTTGTTGAAAGAGTAATTAAAAATTAAAAATTACTTGTTAAAATATTGGAATAAAATTTATTCGTAGCGTGTATGTGTTACAATCTCGTTTGATATTGTATATTGCGATTATTATTATATGGTTTATTCAAATTTTGCTCATTACTGTTTCTAAGCCGTGTTCAAGATGGTTTCAGGAGAATCTGCTGATTTTAATTGGTGGAAAACTGGCAAAATTATCACGACTCGAGTACTCGTACACCTTTTTCCTCTTTGAGCCTGCGGAGTTAAGGACAGAATGAAATTTCTTACTAGAGATAATCGACTCCCTCCAGAATCGTAGAGATTTGGGGAGAATTTAATAATCGAGGTTAAAAAATAAAGTTGCTTCGATAATTTATTGTATTGAGATTATACGAAGAGTAGATCAATCGTGACTAGCTATGAACGAATATTATTCCAGTATTTTTATCGATAGCAAGCTTCGTGTATTTTATTGGAGGCAAAGTTGGATATTAATCCAAAAAAGTTGAAAAAATAAATAACATTTGTTCGTATCTGTTATAGTTGCTATTATTGCTCAATTGTTTTGAACATTAAATCGTCGAAGTAACTTTATTCTTAACTTGAACTGTTAAATTTTTGCCCATCTATGGTGGACTGTTGCGTAAAATTACTAGGAGAATAATTACTAGGATCGACGATCCGGCAATGGATGCATTGCTGGTCTAGGAAACTTTCCAATTTTTCGAGTTTTTGAGGACAATCTCCGAATCGAGATTGCATGCAAAACCTCTGTCGATTATTTGGCTTAACGTTTATTTTTATTTTATTTTATTGCATCCTGAATGAAAATTATAAATATTACTGATTTCTCATCGATTCCCTAGAATGTGTAACCAACGCGATTCGATTCAATCGATTCATCAAAAAGAAAAAAATGGAAAAATTGAAATACGCACAAACAATATTCCATATTCTTGTTATAAATTCGTCAAAGATCCAGTTCCAAATAGTTTGCAAAATCTTGTCGATTTCGAATTCGAAAACCGTTATAGTTCCAATTATTGTCACTAGGCGGCGGTACCAACGCTTGAACAAACAATTCAGCGGAGAAACGAAGGAAGCGAAAAGATGAGGAGAAATCGTGGGACGAACTCTCTGAACTAACCGTGTTCACCAGAGTGAAAGTGGCGCGCTCGTTTCGTTGAGAGTAATTCAGTGACGGCAACGTCTCGGTTCAACCCCTTCGAGATATTGGGTCGCCTTACGCTGACAGACAAATCGCGCACAAAGCAAGGTCGGGTTGGAATAACAAACGCCGCGTGAAAAAGAAAATATTGGAGACGTTGTTTTATTTAGAGATTTATTCGCGCCCTGTTGAGCGTGCAAAGAATATGGATGCAATCAAAATGCATATACCATCGTTTAAATTTCCTTTGAAACGTTGTCACATATATATATATGTATATGTTTCGTGTATTTCCTGATGTATATACTATATTCTAATTTTTATTGTAATTTCTGTATTAGGTTTGAATTTGTTATTAAAAGAATTTAAAAGAATATCGTGAATAGATGGATTCTCAAATTTTTAGGGTTTTTATGGAAGTTTCTAGAATTTAAAATTTTAAATTAATAAAAATAATTTTTAATTTTTGCAATTTCTGTATTATATTTGAATGTTATTAAATATTTAAAGTGAAATATAGTGAATACAGAGATGGATCATTTATTCTTAGGGTCTCTAGAATAAATAAAGTTACTAGGGTCTTATTGATATTTCTAGAATTGAAGATTTTAAATATGTCGTCGCACAACAAAGTAACAATTAAGTATCTTATATCGTATTCTATACTAATTTTTATCGCAATTTCTGTATCAGACTCGATTATCATTAAATTTTTAAAAAAGTAATCGAGATGAAACATCGATTCTTGGAATCTTTCTAAAATTCAAAATTTTAAATATACCCAAATTAAATTTAACAAATGTTCTATGGATATATTAATTCTTAAGATGCCTAAAATCTATCTAAATTTTTTTTAAATTCGCTATTCATAGGTAATAAAATATCTAAGATTAATAAAAGAAGAAAATAAAAATTTTTACACAATAAACCAGATTCATCTTTCGAATATCACAAACGATTTAAATTTAAAAGTATCTAAGTTACAACCATAATTCCGTATTCATTATCAAAAATTTCTTCTCTCTCCACAAATAAAATCAATTTCAAATTGACGTTCGAATTCAAACGCGAGTCATTGTTAACCTCCTGTTTATTTATTTTACGAATATCTTCTCCTCTCGGATGATTGTTCGCGAAAAAGAAAAAAAAGCTGACCAAAGACTTATATCTGAATACTGAATAAAAAAACGAAAAAGCAACCGATTCGATCATCGGAGGAATGTGGAGGGGAAAAAAAATTGCTAACCATGGTTTAAATTTACTTGGAACCGTGCTCGAATTAGAGATCTCTAAAATTAAAGGAGGCAGGGAAGAGTGGAGTGCGGTGGGTAAGTTGAGTGGGTGACGTGCCGTTGAAAGCCGGAATAAATCACTGAATACGCCACAACCGTATTGTTGTTCCTTCTTTTTCATTCCTCCCCCCCGTTCCATCTCTCCGCTCCATCCCTTAATCCCACGGTTTGTTTATCTTTGTTTTTTTTTTCTATCTCTCTTCTTCCTCTTTTTCTATCTATCTATCTGTCTATCTCTTTTTTGTCAACTTGAATATCTGGCAAGAGAATTTTAATCAACTTTTCTGACCACCAAAGTCAGTCATCTTTTTTCTTTTTTTCTTTTTGAAGGATAAAGAAGCGAGAAAAAGTGGGTAACGAAAACTTTGCCTGTTTTCGCAAATATTGGCGGCAGAAGTTAATTTCCTAAGTTGTCCAACTCTTTGAGGAGTTAAGAAATATCTTGGGGGATGTTGGTCTTTGAAGAAAAAGAGAGCTCGGACGTTAATTAATATTCGAAACCGTTTCCCTTGCCGCGAAGCCTTCGGCTATTTCAACTAGGCTTGGCCAATTTATAATTACGGTCTTTTTGAAACGGAATCGAGTGAAGAAATGGCGATATATTTGGGGGAAACTTAACCCTTTTTCGAATTGGCAACTCTGCATTTCCCCCATTTGAATGAATTTCTTACGGTTAAACGATTTCATGCGCGAATTGAAACTTTTATACTTTAATATTTTACATATCTTTACGTGAAATGAAGGAAAATTTGTCGAGTATTAAAGTTTAGATTGCGCGATATTTTGATAATAAAGTAATTACCAAGATGCATTAAAATATATTATCCTCAATTTCTTAACGAATTTTTCACCTTCTCTTACTTATTTACGTGTTTATTTTCCTTCTGGGAATAATTTCGTTATTTAATAACGAAAAATCTTGAACTAATATCCCAATAACGTGCCCTCACTGTCTATTATTCTTATTTTTCATATTTACGTCTCTGTTTTCCTTGTCTTTCTCGTCAATTAACGAATAGAAATAATTTCGTGATTGAATAACCAAAAATCAAACTCATCCTCGAACTAACTTCGAAAATAATGTTTCTATTCCCACGAAACCAACGCCGAGAATATAGTTCGATCTAATTCTAAGATGAAAAAAATGTAATCATTCGATATTATACATTATACTTTATAAGATCATAGGTGGAGAGCTCAGGAATTTATTCGTGAAGCGATATTTAAAAAAATCAAGCATAAACAAATATGGTCGCCGTTGAGAGCGCAGCATTGGAGTTAAAAAGAAAAAAGAAAAAAAATCTCGACTCTTCTCGTCGAATTATTATTATATATCTGTTTCCACTCGAAGATTGGAAATATGTTACGAATTTAGCTCGATACAAATTGACCTAGAAGAGCAGATATCCTTAATCGCCTTCAGCTACGCCTGTTTAATCCGAGCCTGGACGATCTCTCGATTCGCAGCTTTGCGTTTGCCAGCTGTAAATCTCTCTGCCCTTCCGATCGATCTAAAGGGAAGAAAACGTTCAATTCCACTAGATGTAACTAAAAGTAACCGCCTTTGCGAAAAGAATCGATATGATAATTGGTTATAAGAATGAAGGAAAATATACTTGGAAAACCTAACATCTGTAAATTCATTCGTGTCAGATTGTATAAATTGCATAAGTTTCGTTAAGAAATTTCTACTTAAATACATGGAACGATTGAAAAAGAGATTGGATTTAATTAATCACCTTTCGTTCTTGTTCAAATACAAGCCTCAATTTCTATTCCAAATTTAACTAAAATTTAACCCATTTTCGTGAGGTTACTTTGGGCTGAAAATAAAAATCTTATGGTAATCAAATGATAACGTGTGATCTCGAATAGCTTGTCGAATCGAGTCGCGCTTTGATTGAGGCAAGCCTATCTCGTCGTACATGAAGGAAGAAAAACTAGCAAACCACTTAACCCGAGGAGCGAATGAAAGAAACAAACAAAACGATCGAGTTTTAATCAATTCGATTGCACTCGAACTCGTCTAGAAATAAAAGCGGTGATAGAAAATGTAACGCGAGCTTGTTCACAGTCGTTGAACGAGTATGGACAAAGAGGGATTAAAAACGGTTCCCAATGCCGTTTCGACTCGTCCGTTTTATCTCGTTGGTTTCGCGTTACGGTTGCGCGTAGCGAGCGAACGTACCGATTTTTTAACCACAAGCTGTGCGTAAACACGAGTGAACAAGATTGTCAATATACGGCCGATCATCCGTGGCGATAAACAATTCCATATTTCCGGAAATAGCGACCGCCTAGCGCTCGCGGTGCGCCTCGAATGACGTAGGTACTTATACTTGTCCATCATCCGGCCACGATGATGGAATCGATCCGTGTATCGATACGGATGGAACAGTCGACGTTCCATCCTTTTCATCGATTCCATTATCTTTCGACACTCTGTTTTAAGCTTGAATTGGTATTTCTTTAATATCGTGATGAATATTTATTAATATATTTTTCTATTCGTTGGTAATCGATATTGATCTGCGAATTTAAAAAAAGGGATTAGGAATTAACATTGATGCTAATTAATACTGTGAACAATAATTTTTTTTTTTAGTATTCTAGTTTAATTTAGTTTAGTTTAATTTTTAGTATTCTAGTTTTTTTAATATCGTAATGAATATTAATATATTTTTCTCTTCGTTGATAATCGATATTGATCTGCGAATTTAAAAAAAGGGATTAATATTGATGCTAATTAATATTGTGATGAACAATAATTTTTTTTTTAGTATTTTTTTAGTTTTTTTAATATCGTGATGAATATTTATTAGTATATTTTTCTCTTCGTTGGTAATCGATATTGATCTGCGAATTTAAAAAAAGGGATTAATATTGATGCTAATTAATACTGTGATGAACAATAATTTTTTTTTTTAGTATTCTAGTTTAATTTAGTTTAGTTTAATTTTTAGTATTCTAGTTTTTTTAATATCGTGATGAATATTAATATATTTTTCTCTTCGTTGATAATCGATATTGATCTGCGAATTTAAAAAAAGGGATTAACATTGATGCTAATTAATACTGTGATGAACAATAATTTTTTTTTTAGTATTCTAGTTTTTTTAATATCGTGATGAATATTAATATATTTTTCTCTTCGTTGATAATCGATATTGATCTGCGAATTTAAAAAAAGGGATTAGGAATTAACATTGATGCTAATTAATACTGTAATGAATAATAATTTTTTTTTTTTAGTATTCTAGTTTCTTTAATATTATGATGAATATTTATTGATATGTTTTTCCTTTCGTTAATAATCGATTGTTTTATCTGAATTTTAAAAAAAGAGGAGGGTGAGAATTAGGAATTAATATTACTTTGGTATTATAATGAATAATAAAGTTTTTTTGTTTCATTTTTTCATCGTTGATAGATGATGGATGATCGAGATATATAAACGATCGATTATTCTATTATTGATCGTCTAATGACATTTTATTTATGTTTCACGTAATTTTTATAATTCATTATCGGAACGAAATAACTTGAAATTGTTATCTTTAATTTAAAATCGATATTTCTCTAAAAATTACTATTAAATCAAATTCCAATATCTCGTCAATTATAAAATGATTTGAAACGAGTGTCGATACGAATAATTTCTCAACGTGAACGAATTCGATTGTTCATTATCGGAACGGAAATACAGATTTTTTTGCGGATTAATTCTGGAGTTTCGAATCGATGGAAATGAAAATTCTAATATCAATTTCTTGTCAGTTACGAAACGATTCGGAACGAGTATCGATAGCAATAATTTTCCAACGAGAACGAATTCGATTCTTCATTGTCAAACGGGAATATATTCGAAACGATGGAAATCAAAATCTTTTATCGATTTCTTATCAATTATGAGATGAAGTGTATCCAATATTTTTTCAAAATTTATGAATCAAATACAATTGGAATATGAATAATTCTGCAAATGAATTCGAATCTTTCATTGTCAAACGGAAATACAAATTTCTCGCGGTTTAAATTCTGCAGATTCGAAACGATGGTAATCTTTTATCGATTTCTTATCAATTATGAGATGAAGTATCGAGACCAATATTTTTCCAAAATTAATGAATCAAATTCAATTGGAATATGAATTCTGCAATTGAAAATGAATTCGATCTTTCATTGTCAAACGGAAATCGAAAATTTTCGCGGTTTAAGTTCTGCAGATTCGAAACGATCGAAACGAAAATTTTATCGATTCCTTATCAATTAGAAAATGAAATACCAATATTTTTCCAAAACTAATAATTAATCAATTGAACACAATAAAATTCCATTGTCAAATAGGAAATACAAATTTCTCGCGGTTTAGATGGAAATCTTTTATCGATTCCTTATCAATTACAAGATGAAATATCGATACCAATATTTTTTCAAAACTAATAATTAATCAATTGAACACAATAAAATTTTATTGTCAAATAGGAAATAAAAATTTCTCGCGGTTTAGATGAAAATCTTTTATCGATTTCTTATCAATTAGAAGATGAACTATCGATACGAATATTTTTCCAAAACTAATAATTAATCAATCGAACACAATAATTTTCCAAATTCCGTTGTCAAATAGGAAACAGAAAATTTTCGCGGTTTAAGTTCTAGATTCGAATCGATGGAAATCTTTTATCGATTGCTTATCACAATTAGATCGATACGAATATTTTCCCAAAACTAATAATTAATCAATCGAACACAATAGAATAATTTTCCAAATTCCATTACCAAAAAGGAAATACAAATTTCTGGCGGTTGATGGAAATCTTTTATCGATTGCTTATCACAATTAGATCGATACGAATATTTTCCCAAAACTAATAATTAATCAATCGAACACAATAAAATTCCATTGTCAAGTAGGAAATGGAAAATTTTCGCCTGTTTAATTCGAATCGCGAACACGCCTGTTTACCGGAATCGACGGAAATAAATAGGAACACAGGTGCACCAGTTTCCTCGACTCTCCCCTTCCGGATTTCCGCGAACTTGTTGCGCGATTGTCCGTCCGTTAACCGAAGAACAAGGATCCGCAATTATTATACCGTATCCTCGTTTTCAAATACGTACGTTTCCTCTCGGAATATTTTCCCACCATTTCGTTTCGACGTTCCGCCATTAAATCATCGTTATTAGAGAGAACATTCTCCCACTGTGTGCCCCGCCACATATTTTCCGCCCGAGTTTTGCTGCAAAAGTTTTTCGCTTATTTTGCACGTAATAGTGCTTCGGAGTAACTATTAGTTTCCAACGTATTTCACTTTTGTTAATTAGTTTCCGGATTGTTCTTGTACGTTACGATATTCCTTTCACGTGTAAATGTTTTTCGTTAAAAGTTTTCCTTGTTTTCGGTAATCCTTGATATAATTATTTCCATTCGTTTTTATTAAAAGTAACATAGAACATAGAATTAACATAGAATTTCTTTTTTTTTTTTTTTTGGTATTATAGAAACAAGTTTGATTCTTATTTTTAATAGTACTTGAGTGGTCGGATACTTTGTTTAGTTAATATAAAATAATGTAATTTTTATTATATTTATTCTTTTTCGTGGAAAGATTTTTGGTAATCGTTGATAAAATTATTTCGATTGAAGGTGTAACGAAGAATTTATTATTATTATAACAGGGAAAATTTTAATTCTTATCTTTAATAGTACTCGAGTAGGTATTTTCTGTATTCAATATAAAATGTAATTTTTATTTCTTTATATCTTTTTCGTGGAAAAATTTTTGGTAATCGTTGATAAAATTATTTCGATTGAAGGTGTAACGAAGAATTTTTTTTTTTTATTATTAGGTAAAGTTAGGTATTTTCTTACTCGATGTAAAATGTAATTTTTATTTCCTTATATCTTTTTCGTGGAATTTTTGGTAATCGTTGATGAAATTATTTCGATGGAAAGTGTAACGAAGAATTTTTAATGGCACAAATTTAATATAATCCTTACGTTTAATATTTGAGTAATCAGATATTTAAGATAAAATATAATTTTCATGATATTTTCCGTAGATTTTCTGATAATCGATTATTTCGATTGAACGTGTAACGAAGAATTTTTTTTTATTATTATTAGGTATTGTTAGATATTTTCTTTGCTCAATATAAAATGTAATTTTTCTTATATTTATTCTTTTTCGTAGAAAAATTTTTGCTAATCGTTGATAAAATTATTTCGATCGAAAGTGTAACGAAAAATTTTTAATAGCATAAATATTAATTACATTTAATATTTGAGTAGTCAGATACTTTTCTGTGGGAAGATTTTTCCTAAAATCTCGATCGATTATCCTCCTAAATATTATTTAATTCAAAATTATTGCAATACTACAATAAACTTAAATTTCTTCTTGAATCTCTATTTTATCTCCGATAATTGGATAGTTCGAAGAATTTGAATTTGAATTCGAAAAATCAAAAAAGAAAAAAAGAAAAAAAGGAAGATTCGTCGTTTACCTGTAAATTTTTGAAATGATGGGAGGCGCAGAGCGACTTCAAAAAACGGCAAAGCGCGCATTTCCTTGGTGGTTGGGTCATCGACGTGTTAATCCTCTTCATCTTTATCATTTCCTTTTCGCTCGTGATGCCTATCCCGACCTCCGACCCCCTGTTCATCTGTGGACACCATTCGCATCCGATTAAAATCCCTTCCTCCCGCTTTTTTCTAACTCTGATCGCCAATCAATTTCATCCCTGTTTCTTCCATAACGAGGAGGAGTGAAAAATAGGGAAAAATAATGTATGATATATTTATGTATATGGCGATCAGTGTTAAAATTAATCAAATCTTGTTAAATAGTTTCTCAAAGAGGAGAGGTTGAAGGAGGAATAAATTTTTATCGAACGGAGTAATTTTTGTTTTTGTTTTCGATGCAGCTTCGGTATTTATGGAAAGATCGAATTTTGTTAAAATTTCCGATGAATTTTACAAAAATATCCCAAATTCATTTAACATGTAATCTTTTTTAGTTATTAAACATATAAAAATAAAAATAAAAGAAAAGACACGATTCCACCTACGAAAAGAAAAAAATTAATAGTATTCCGATATCTCTGGAGAATTTTTATTGAAAGATTCGGAATTTTGTTAAAATTTCTGAACCGAATTTTACAAAAATGTCTCAAATCCTAATATATAATCTATTCTATTCTTATTCTAACTTATTAATGTTAAAAATAAAAATAAAAAAAAAACAAAATTTACGAAAATAAAAAAATTAATATCTCCAAAGAATTTTTATTGAAAGATTTCGACTTTTGTTAAAATTTCTAAATTTTACAAAAATATCCCAAATCCTAATATATAATCTTTTCTAATTATTAAACGTATAAAAATAAAAATAAAAAAATTAATAATATCTCCAAAGAATTTTTATTGAAAGATTTCGAGTTTCATGAAAATTTCTAAATTTTACAAAAATATCCCAAATCCTAATACATAATCTCTTCTACATATCAAACTACTGTTAAAAACGAAAAAAAGTTCCACGAATTCTACGGAAAGAAAGAAAATTAATATATCTGTATCGAAAAACCACTTGATCATGCTCCTCCAATTCGGGATGAGGAAACGAAAGCGATGAAATAAAGCTTAACCGATGACACAGCTTAATTCCAAGTTCGATCGATGGGAATGGAGGACAAGAAAAGGGGTGAGAAGGAAAAATAGACTCGGTCCATCTCGTAGCAGCACCGTATGCCACGACTGACTCACCGTGACGATGGAGGGACGCGGCGCGCCGGTGAAGTGTTCGATCACCTCCCAATTCGACTTCCTCGAGGGCGTGTGGGGTGTTCGCGGGGTGTTGGGGGTGTGCGGCTGGGGGGAGGACGGGGTCGAGGACTTGGAATCGGGCGGATCGAGCAGCAACTCGACCCTCGGCTTCCCGCCTTCGTTAGCTGCCACGTGCTGTCGGAGGCTCGCCCATCTCCTCGTGCTTCTCACGGATCCGGCCACGGATCTGGCCGCGACCTCGCCCTGCGCAAAGAAAAAAACGGTTAAGGAACGAATCTCGTGACGTACGATTGTGTTATTCGGTCTCTTTGGAACGTGAAATGATTTAGATTCGTTAGATGTTGTTCCAATCTTGTTGTCCATTGGATTTTTACAAAATTTTAAATGTCACTTCTTGTCATTTTCTCTAATTTTTCTAACGGATCTCGGTCGAGTTCAAAATCAAATTCATTTTCTTTGAGGTTCTTTGAGGTATTTGATTTTATTTTTTTTTTGTTAGGGTTTCTAAATTTTACGAAATTTTTGTAACAATACCTTTCGCCAATTGTGGATCTGAATTAACGTTGGAGAATTAACGTTGAATATCTTATCTCTATATTTTGAAGGTTTCGCGTTTAAATGATGTAGAAAGAAAATAATAATAAAGAAAGAAAGAGGTAAAAATCTATTCGTGGATCAGTTCGCTCATTCGCGCTCTTATTGGAGATAAAGAAATGTAGCATAAGAGATTATGGTTCGAAAGATAGGATCGAATTGGACAAAATTATTTTTTTCCGATTTCGAGCTTATATGGAGATTTGATTTTTAGAAAACGATATCGCTTTTAATTCATTATTTCACTGAAAATGTATAAAAATATAATTAAATATAATAGAAAAATTTAACGTTGCATTTAATTAATATGGAATAAAGAAAAGGCAAGTAATCGATACATAAAAAATATATAAATACACAAATATATAGGGAAAACATATAACACAACTTGGAACGAAAAAAGAAATTGATAAATATTTAATTAAAAATGAAAAGAGCGAAACGAAGTTATAGTTTTTTAAATATGAACTATAAAAATACACTAAAAAAAAATAAATATTTTAAATGTCTTATCCACGATAAAATTGAAATTTAAATATTCTTAATAAATTTACAGAATATTTCTGTAATTATCGAAATGTGATCGATCAGTTCTCTGCCTATAAACGCGTATTTCGTTTAATCCGTAAACGTTTAAAAAGAGTTTTAATATATGATTGTATTATATAATAACGTTACATTGAAAATGAATTTTTAATACATTGTTCGTCCACCACTGCGTCGTGGCGCTGAGAGTCGCCTTAGCTTTTTATTCTCCATTGCTAAACGTTCGAAATCGTTTTACGCCGCGCAAAATTATCTCTTCTTCGCCCGAAAGTGAAAAAGTGATCGAGCGCAAAGGTTTAAGAATAGAAGAAGATTCGTTCGATCGAAAATTGGACGCGTTGTTTTCTTATCGCGCAATGGGGGCGGTGGTGAGTCACCATCGGGGATGCTGATGGAATTCGGGTGAGGAATAGCGAGGGTGAAGCGATCTGGGGGAAAGGACCCGAATGATATCGTTTAAGGGAAGTATATAAATAGATATTGCGTGATATTTTATTAATCTGTTCTATCATCGAAAATTGGAAGATACGTTGTTCTTCTTGGATATCGATCTTTTTCATTTGTGTACGAATAATTATTGTAAAAGAACTAGTGACATTTATATGAAAAATTCTGTTATATTCGATCGAAAATTGAAAGATATACGAATAATTATTTTAAAAGAACTAGTGACATTTGTGTTGAAAGTTGGATATTCTACTACCTTCGATCGAAAATTGAAAGATATCGACTCTTTCATTTACGTACGAATAATTATTATAAAAGAACTAGTGACATTTATATGAAAAATTCTGTTATATTCGATCGAAAATTGGAAGATATCGGTACGAATAATTATTGTAAAGGAATTAGTGACATTTATATGAAAAATTCTGTTATATTCGATCGAAAATTGAAAGATATCGGTACGAATAATTATTGTAAAGGAACTAGTGACATTTATGTTGAAAGTTGGATATATGGAAAATTCTGCTACCTTCGATCGAAAATTGAAAGATATCGACTCTTTTTCATTTACGTACGAATAATTATTGTAAAAGAATATTGGCGATTTGTGTTGCCTATACAAAAGTTGAATAGAAAGTTCTGCTACGTTCGATCGAAAATTGGAAGATAAATTCTTCTTGGATATTGGTTCTTTCATTTATGTACGAGTAATTATTAAAAGAACTAGTGATTTGTGTTGAAAATGTGTATACAAAAGGAAGATTGAGCGTGGAAAACTCTGCTATTTCGATCGAAAATTGGAGAGTACATTCTTCTTCGATATTTCATTTATGTAATAATTATTGTGAAAAAGAACCGATCGATTGTTTAAAGTGGTACATGGAAAATTACTTGAAAATACGCACGAATAAGAAATCCTCGTTCATGTCATTCTATTACAAAAGAGATCAAAATAAAATTTTTCTGGTATTTTGATCTGAGAGGCAAAATAAAAATTTTCAGATATTTCGATTTTAAGAATCGTTCTGGAACGAAAGATTCGTAAAATAGAAATTTCCTTGATACGTTCGATTTCGAGAATCTTTTCTTTATTAATTTTTTCCTTCTCTCTCTGTCTCTCTTTCTCTCACACATACACTTATAGGAGTGGATTCTGATAGAAATGATTGGCCACGGCCAATAAAATGGGCGGAGATAAGACACGATGAAAGGAGCAAAAGTGAATAGGTGGGGCTTCCATGTCTGACTAAGTTAAAAGAAAATTTAATACGACTTGGACGGTCTTTCAGCTTTTCCCGGTTTTCAGCTAATACATCGGAAAGCTTTCTCCCGCTTCTGTCGTGTTTCACGTGCCTCGCGATCCTGAGAATTTCTCGTAGAAAATGTCTCGCACCGCACGAAAATTGGAACTGTTTCGAAACACAACGAGACCGCTTTATTCCTACGAATTCCAATGCTATTCAATTCTCTCAAAAGTAATTATTAGATATAGTTTGCCACTAATAATTACGATTCTATTAATTTATCAAAATTAAGAAGCTCGATCGAAATGAAAATAGATTTATTTCGAAGGGAAGAAGGAATAGATGCCACGTGGAAATCCTTTTATCTTTCTCTACAATGAATTTCGCCAATAATGTGACGAATGATCCATCTCTCTGGCGACTCTCGTTCTAATCTTTAAACGCATAAGTTTGATATTTTAGAGATACAATTTAACTTGACTTCTTCGCACACCACATCCTTATATATATATTCCCTTGGAACGATTTTCTCGACGATACGATTGCTCGTCGAGGAACAAAAAAAAATTTATTTGAAACCGCATCCTCGGTGTTTAAACGTTGTTTTCTTCTCTCGGTTGGGACGCTTGTTATACCTCGAACGGGCGAGCAACGCCTCGGCTCGAAACAAATACATTAAAAAAAGAAATACGTTAAGAAAATACACTCTTCTTCTCTTCTTCTTTCTATCCCTTTCGTCTTTTTTTCTCTCCGTCTCCCTTTCCTTATCTTATCTCTTCCCCCTCCTTTCCTACTCCACTACTGGAAAATGTATCACGGTTTCGCTGGCTTTAAAACATCCAACCTGTCCCTCAGGATTGAAAAGCTTGAACGTCTCGCCTCGCCTCGGATTGGAGAACACGTAATATCTTTTTCCATTATAATTTCTTTCTCGGGAATATATTCTCCGTACGAAGTCCGGAATCAGGAACCGTGAATAACAAATTGTTTCGTCATTTTTTGACATTTCTTTTTATTATTGCTCTTGCATTTCGGTTTTCCACGAAATTTTACCACGAAGGAGAGGGGGATACGTAGCCTGTTCGTCGCGTCCATCAGAATTCGTAATCTCTTCTGTTCAATGAGATATTTAACGAAGATATCCATATATTTTCCGTATATTATTTTGATCGAAATTTTTGATCGTTGGTACGGGACAAAGTTTTTTACTGCAAATTTAGAGAAAATGAAATTAATCGTTTTCGGAGAGCATGTTTATTTATTAAAATAAAAATATTTCTACTTTATTTTTTATATTTCGTTCAACGAATATTTTATAAGGTTTTTTTTTTTTGATCGAGTTGCTTGTTAATGAAGACGTCTCACGAAGCATAAAATATAAATTTAAAAATTTATAAATGCAAATTAATTCGTTTCGATCGTTCCATATTTTAATATACAAATTCAACTGTATGCATCCGTGCATACCAAACTTGAAGATCCATGCATGAATGAATTATTAACCTTCAAATTGTATTGTTGGATTAAATTCAAGCTCGGCTCGTGTCAGATTTGAATTAGACTTGAAATTAGACTTGGTTCAAGTTTGTTACATTATTTAAATTTTCGCGTTTAAAATCTCTTTAATTTTTTTTTTTTTTTTTAAATAGCGTTTGAAAGAAATGGAGGGAAAAGCAAGGCAAACAAATCGAAACAACAATCGTCGAGAGAATTAACATTCCATCTCATTCTAATCATCCGAGCAAACTTTTTGACGCAATTAAAAATCTCCTTTGGGATTCTTTCCCAAGAAATTTATCGACTTTTTAACGGGAATGGGGATTTTTAAACTTTATTTTTCTTCAGCGTTGCTCGCTGGTTTCCTAGAGTTTTTTTCTTCTTCTCCTTCTTCTTCTTCTTCTTCCATTACTTCAATATTTCCAGAAAAAAATTTTCAAAGAAAACTCACGAGAAAGAAAAAAACTAATTCTGTATTGTGATTCAAATCGTAAAATACAGGGTAGATTTTACAGAAGAACAAGAAGAAAGACTTGTATATCCTTATTTTAATATTTGCATCGACATTGTTACTTTTCCTTCGGGAAAAATTGGAACGATAAAAGAAAAAAATTCGCGAGAAATAATGGGAAAAATATTTTTTTCCTTGCATCTATGATCGTTTCTTTTTTTCAACACATTGAAATGCATTCACGAACGATTTCTCTCGAAAATTCGGGAAAAATATATATATATATATTCAAAATTTCATGAAATATCATTTTCTTCCGAATTACGTGTACATATTAATAAAATATATACAAATTTCTGGGTCTGGTTGCGTGGATGGCAAGCGATTCGGATACACGAACAATAGGAAACAGAGACACATTAATCTTCCACGTGCTGATCGATAAAGCTTCCATAAAGCTTATTTCCATTCAGCCGTGCGAATTAATCCACCGGTGGAACGATCTATTGTTCCGACGTTGTATCAAGGAATTTTGTTAATTCGATTCCATCTTTTTTTTTTTTTTTTTTTTTCCCCTCTCTCCACTCGGTATCTCTCATAATTTCGCATTCATCGGTTCAAGATTGAAAACGAAACTAATAGACGAGAAATTCTTCCATTATTCTTTTTCTTTTGTGCGTGTGTTCTTGTGTGCGTGTACGAATGTGCAATTCGTTCGACGGACAGGCTATAAAAATATCACGTTGCGCGGATTTGTAGTGATTTTTGACAGTCGATGCATTCTGGATTTAATAAAACTACAAAAGGATCAATGATTCCGGTAATTCGAAGTGTTCTCATTGACCTCCTAACCTTTAAAAAAAAAAAAAAAAAGATCGGATTTCGATCGTAGATTCATCGTTTTCATCGATCACGATTTCGAGGAAAGAAGAAAAATCTATTATTTCGTTCGATAAAAAAAATTACTCATCCTCTTTCTCTGAGTAGAAAACGAAGAATGGAAAAAATTTTCGAGATATTGTTTCTTTTTTTCTTTCCCTCCCCCCCAAACGATCGAATATTTTTTTCGTCGAGTTTGTTGCTCGAGCTTCTCTAATGAAAATTGAGTTAGCACCTACGATAAGAAAACCGATACGTGAGCTCGCTAATAGACTCTTATCGTTCCACGGTGGGACCCCGCTGTGAAATTTATCGCGCTCGAAACATTCGTTGAATTCTTCGATTACGTGTGCACGTGCGAAAAGCCCGATAACGTATCAACCGACACAAATTTTCAAACAATTCGAACCTGAAATATCGGACGCACGGCTATCGCGTGACAAAAAGTTTCCCTTTTCTGTCCCTTTCTCCCTCCCTCGTCCCCTTTCGTATCGTATCTCGCTTCTAGTGACTTTTATCTAGAGACTTTTTCCTCTATTTATCCTGTCTCTCATTGTTCGTCATTTTACGAAACATTTACGAATAATTTAAATTAATATATCGTGAAATATGTTGAAAGAAGTGAATTCATAGTATAAGAATGTGATTGAAATATATTTCGAATTATACTGTTAATATTTTATACGCGTTAGTAACGTTTCGGATACAAGATATTAGGTTAGGAGAAAATCGACGAATGAATCTTTCATTGGTTATAATTAATCGAATCGACAAAGGTTGTTGACCAAATCTTCTCCTTTCAATTTTGAAAATGGGACGATGATCTATCCTAGTTCATTAATATTTCGATCCGTTCCTCGTTAATTATTCGCTCTGATATTCGCTCGATGATCGCGATTTACCGACGCATGGTAATATAATCGATAGCTGGTGGATATTATTTTAATGAGAATCAAATTTGTAATTGACATCTCGCTTAAAATGGTTTATAATTATTATCGTTTCGCGTTACGACCACGTTCCATTAATGACGAAAATAATCGAAAATTTTCGAGGATCGTCCGATATAACCAGCCACACTATCGATAACATTATCGATAACGATTTTTCTCTAGAATTTACATTTACAAAAATCAATTCGACTAATATTCAATATTCGTAATATTGGAGTAAGCATAATATTACGAGTTCTCAAATTGAAAAAAAATTTATCGAACGCGTTTAAATATCGAAGATTTGAATATCGAAGAAAAATCGTTGTTTTCTTCCCTTTTTTTTTTCTTTTCTTAAAAGAACTTAAAAGAACCTCGACTTTTCCATTTCCAATTTTTTTTTACTTGCAACTTTTCATAATCGTATTTACATGCATCGCGAATGGGAAATGCTCCGCCGTCTTTTAATCCAGTTAAAACGCGTGTATGCGGATTGAATAATAAAGTTGGAAACAACGATTAAATTTATATATCGCGGATCATTGAGAAACTTGGATTTCGCGGTTTTGCCTCAAATATGCGGGGTTTGAAATTGAATAGCGGCAATACTGGTCGCAATAATTGGTCGTTGAAACGGAAAATCTGCGGCACTCCTCCATCGACACTTGTGGCCATCCTCGAAATAATCAGCTCAAATTTTAACGCGATGATAATCGGGGATAATGGTGAATATACAGACACCCACAATTTTCCGTATTCGACCATTAATTATCCAACTTGCTCGCTCGGAAATTTTTAACGATTCGTCCAATCGGAAATCGTACGCGGTGACTGATTGATCTTTTCGATACGTAACGAAAAATCAACGGCGAAAAAACGCGAAGAGATATCCGAAACATTGAATGCAGTAATGGCGACTCTGGTTACAAAGGGAAATCCGAATGAAAAAAACGCTGGAAAATTCTTTTGTACTTTTTGGGAGGGAGGGAGATCCAATTTTGTCAGCGGAAAATCGCCATACGTCGTATGACGACAACGTTGATACAACTCGGATACACCGAGAATCGAATGGAAAGGAAACGATATGGTTTCCTTTTTTACCGATCGATCTCAAGGAACTAGAATCTTAATGAAAAATTATCCCCTCGATCCCGTCCCGTATTTCGAAGGAAGAAGGAAGGATCGAATATTTGGGAAATAGTAGTCAATATTCCTCCCTTCGACTTCGTGGCGGGTTTATAACCTCCTTTCCATTCGACGAGAACAATTTCCATCACGACACAGTTTCGTTGGCCGACAAGTTTCGCGGCCAACTTTATCAATTTGTAGCCTGGAGAGTCGTGGCCGAACGACTCGTGCTTCTCCGAATCGATTCTCGGGAACCGAGATGCGAGTTATTAACTTTCTCGATCCCTGGCCGCCTAGGGTCCCCTAGCCGCTCCCCCTAGTTATTACTAGTCCTCGCCGAACCGTTTCGTAACTAAGATCGATGCAAGCCCGATGCAAAACGGAGATTTACAAGATTAATCGACGGGCGGAAGGATAATCGCCGACGGTTCGATTAATTAGTCGACGCTGAGGAGGGGGCCGGTTCTCAATTTTCTTCCCTGGCTGAAACAGGATTAACCCAACTTTCTTCTCGCTTCTTCTTTCACTCGCGGATGTGATAACACGCGGGTGGAAATAAACTTTTGAATAATGGATAAGCCGGACCGATGCACCCGCGTAACTCTGCCTCTTGTTTATCGGGAAAATTTGTTTTTCGAGGCCGTTTTATTTTCGAAGTGTATATAACATCGGAAACATTTCGAATCCATCAAGATTATTTATCAAGATATCACGCGGGATGATGTTGTGTATCACGTAGTAGTTGCGTAGTTTCTTCTTTATTTTTTTTTAGGGATTTAGAGATTAAAGGTTAAGTGAGAGATTTAATTAACGATTATCGGGGTGTATTTTTTTGCTAATTAAGGACAATTGAACGAGAACGAGGACGAATTACGTGTCTCGGAGAAAAAAAAAAAAAAGAAAGGAAGAGAAGTACACGGTGATGGATTAATTACTTTGATATATATATTGAATTGAAGGTGTGTGCACTTTAAACGATGATCTTTTTTGTTATACGAAATGAACATTTTTATCCTTTTTGTATTATAAAGTTTTTAGAATTTGGAAAAACACGATAAATTATATAAATTCGAATGATATATTCGAGTGTAAAATTGATTCTTATATCTTTTTTCATCTTTTTCTTCGATGATATTACCCAATATCTATATCCATATAACATAAACAATAATTCTTATAATGAGCCAATTTTTTAAATCGATTTTCGTGTATTTAAGTTGGACGAATCGACGGAGTGATACGTGAAGGATGACACTCGCTCAAAGTAGTTACGTTTACTTGGAAAGAGGTAAATAAAGAAGTTGAAAGGAAGAAGGTGGAAAAACAGTGAAATCGTTTCTCATTCACCGAATAAGTAAACCCAACTTTCTTCGTCGCTTCGGTGTTCCCTGTGGCCGGGCGGGAAAAAGAAAAAAGAGAGAGAAAAGAAGAAAAAACTCGAGGAAGCAAACTTTCTTAATATTTCTCCGATTTCTACGAAACTTTTCTTATCGCGTTAAGCGTCTTTTTTTAGACTCTACGTACCCTCGAAACTTCTTCTTTTCTTTTCTTTTTTTTCCCTTTTTCTTTTTCTTTTGACGAGAAGCATAGTGAATCGAAGGAGAGAGAGAGAGAAGAAAAAAATAGAAAAAGCGATTTGGCTGATTTACCTGATGACTTCTTCGACTGCTACGAAGGCTGAGTCGATGGCTCCACTCGTGTTTCGGGAATTCGACGCTGTATTTGTCCATTTCGATCGTGTTCCTGTTCGTGTGCAGCGATCGAAAGCCTCTATGGGGCGACGCTACTCCATGTTCCACTCCTGTTAAACAGAGAAAAAATATTTTCTCAACCCTCGTGTTTTGCCTTATTCTTTGTTGGATATTTCTTCTTCTTCTTCTTTCGAATCTTGATGAAAATTGTGAGAAGCTTTTCCTGTGCGCACGAGATTGAAACAAAATGAAAGTGGGCAAAGCAACTTGATCGTTTTGTAATTTTAGTAAATTAACGTGGCACAGCAGGCAAAGCGGTCGAGGGAGAAATTTTCGAAAAGGCGAAAATGTGGTATTATAATATTTAATAACGAGTGCGTTGCTTAAATCTACTTTCTTTACTCGTAGCAAGAATTTTAATAACGTATTTTAATAATGTATGGTGATACACAAAGGAGATATGTAAAAAAAAAATATATATACATTAAGATTATACTTTATCTGGAAGTATTTACGGAGCTAGCAAGTAACTTTGTGTCATTAGTTTGAGTCGATATATAGTTTCACGACACATATTATGTAAAATGTAGAATATTAAGTAGAAAAAAGTATAAGTTAAATTAGAAAAATGGAAAATTTTTTCTCGATAATTAATAAAATAAAAAAAAGTATATCGAATCGTAGAAATGAATTTTGCAGAATTAAAATTATTTGTCGGATAATTGCGATGAAAAATTATGGAGTACGTTAAAAAAGAAAAAAAGAAAAGTAAAATTACTGACGCGTGCACAATTCTTCTTTGGACTTAACCTCACTCTTGGAAATAATTGGGAAAACAAAGATTTCCTTTCGAAGAAAATTCCTTAATAAAAAAAACAAAAACACGTTGAATCACAAAACTGAATTGCAGAAATGAATTTTGCGAATGCACAATTAAAATTACACAATTGTCGAATAATTATGATGAAAAGTCATTAGGAGTACATTAAAAAAAAAAAGTAATTAAAATTACTGACGCGTGCACGGTTCCTCCTTTAGACTTAACCTCACTCTTAGAAATAACATCAAATTGGAAAAACGAAGATTTTCTTTCGAAGAAAATTCTTTAACAAAAAAAAAAAAAAGAAAAAAACACAATATTGAATCACAAAACGTAGAAATGAATTTTGCGAATGCACAATTAAAATTACTTGTCGAATAATTGAAAAGTCATGGAGCACGTTAAAAAAAAAAAATAATTAAAATTACTGACGCGTGCACGATTCCTCCTTTAGACTTAACCTCACTCTTAGAAATAATATCAAATTGGAAAAACGAAGATTTCCTTTCGAAGAAAATTCCTTAATAAAAAAGAAAAAATCACAAAACGTAGAAATGAATTTTGCGAATGCACGATTAAAATTACTTGTCGAATAATTGCGATGAAAAGTCATGGAGTAGGTTAAAAAAAAAACAAAAAAGTAACTAAAAATTACTGACGCGTCCGTCCTTAGGCAGACGAGCTCTCCCCCCTCCCCCCCACTCCGACTCGTTTCCCCATCACTTCTAGTGAAATTGCACGCTCCACCGGCGCGAAAATCGAATTTCCTCGCGCGTAACATAATCACCGGCGACACGGAACAAGCGGAGACGTATTCGCGTAATAACTGATTCAACCGATCAGCTGCTCCCCCCCCAACTGACGCGTTTTGATCAACGGGACGAGATTCAAGTTTGTAAAATCTGAAATGATTGCGAAATATTACTTTTACTATTTTATTTTAATACTAATTTCGATCAATAATGGAATTTGGTTAGGAATAACGAAAAATTTTGTGGATCGGCGAAAGAATGAGATACGTAATATTTTTGGAGCATGTTTTATTTAATGTTATTATAGGTTATTTATATTAAATTTCCGTTTCAAAACTTTCAAATTGATCAAAAATACAATGCAGCATATAAAAAAAAAAATAAGAAATACAAATCGAAGATATCTGTATTAATAATACTCGCGTTTTAAAATCTTCTAAATTAACCCAGAAACACTAACTACGTTGATCTACGCTATTATTAAATATTTCAATCGTCGAATTGATTCGAACAAAAGTCACGCTTCAGGTGAAATAAAAAATATAAATCGACGACGAGAAAGAACTTAATAGAACTCAATTTTTCGCTTTTTCACGGATCCTTTCACGCCTGGCCCCGTACCAAAAAAACGAAGAAGATTCGAAAGCGTTCGAATAACGGCAGAGGGTAAACGCGCCATTCAATTTTGACGTGCCTTTGAGCGAGCGAATTCGACGAGAGACGGAGAGAGAGAGAGAGAGAGAGAAGGAAAGAAAACAGCGTTTTTCTCGGAATTTTCGGGAAAATTGCCCCAAACTTTGGTGAAAACGAGATGGAAAGCGTTCTCCCCCATCGAGGGAGGGGGTGAATCGTCATCCCTTTCGAAAATTCGGTAATATTCCCTGGAAATGGGTCGGCCCCGCTTTTCCTCCCCCGAATTTTCGCGGCCCTCTCCACGGAACAGAAACAAATTTGCGAGAGCAATTTCACGCGTGATTGCCTCTCGAACGGAGGAGGAGGAGGAGACCCCCTCCTCCAGTTCTCGCAGGTGAGCAAAAATGGTCGAGCTATTAAAAGGATGAAAAGAGAAAAGGTATGGACAATTGGTATGGCTGGAAACGAATGAATCAATCGGATATAAAAAAAATAAAAAAAAATAGTAGAAGTTAAAAAATGGCGGAAAGAGAGGAAGGATCATGAACGACGGAAAGCGATGATGTTGCAAAGTCGATTTAAAGATTGGTTGGCTTGAATTTTTGGCGAGTCTCTCGAATGAAAAAGAAAAGAAATGGTTGAAATATCGGAGGGTTCTGCGTGATGATCATTCCGTCGGTTTATCGCCGCTAATTGGACCAAACGATGGACTTGGAGGATCAATTATGATCAGGTCTCGTTTTACATAATTCTCTGTAAACTATCCTATCGATTCTTCTTCTTCTTCTTCTTCTTCTTTTTCACTCTCGAAAGCTCTGCACGATGTTAGATAACGCTTTTCCTTAACCAGTTCATCGTATTCTTAACGTTGATCTTCGAAGTGAATTTTCCCCGATTCGTCGACAAGTTTTACAAGTCTTACCCCTAACTCCATTAATTTTGATAAACTTTTATTTTTTCTTTAAATTTTCTTCTCGCGCTTTCTTTTCCCGGGGTTGAAAAATTGGATGGATCCTGTTTTTCTTATCCACGATTGGAGAAAATGGTGGAAAATTTGCTGACGTGCAATGTTGAACGTCGAATCGTTGCGGATACCACGAGCGTATCGATTCGAGGCCATAGAAACGTGCATTAATTTTTTAAATTGTGCGACTCGCCATTTACAAGTGTCGGGTTTGTTCCCTCCTCCATTTTGAAAAGAAATCAATCCACGGATTGTAGATGATGGCGGCGCAACGAGTCGTTCGTGAAATGCGTTCAAAGTGACAAAGTGTTGATAGAGTGAGAAAGAGAGGGAGTGGGGAGAGCAGTTTCGTCCAAGTTTCGAAGCGGAAAAATTAAAAATAGAAACGGATTTGTTGGCTGGTCCTCGTTTATTTCCTTCCTTCCTTCCTCCCTCTCCGTTATCGCTCATTTTCTATTTCCGTGATTCTTCAAGCTCGACGCTTGACAAGATTTCTTCGTCGTTCATCATTTTCGACACGCACAGACGATTCGCTGTTATCGTTAGTTAAGAAAAATTCTCATAATCTGTTTCTATTTGTCGAAAGTGCAAAAGAGATTCGAAAATAGTAGCAATTTATGATGAAACTTTATAAGTAATCTTATCTCGTGTTATTTCGAATAGCCTAACCTAACTTTTTCACTCCGCGCATATATTACATTTCGAAAGTTTTGTAATATCAAAAGGAGATGGAAATTAAAAATTATTAAAGAATAATTATATAAAATAAAATTAAAATTATTCTTGATATTTTTAACGTCCATCTTCTTTTAATTTTGAAACTTTCGAAATTATGTGATCTAAGGTTAGGTTATTCAAAATAGCACGATATAAGATAATAAGAAATAAAATTAAAGTTTCGTTATAAAAAAAGTTCGAATTTCTCGAAAAATAGAAAATTAAAATTATTCTCAATATCCATCTTCTTTTAATTTTATAATGCTTTCGAAATTATGTGAGGTTAGGTTATTGAAAATAGCACGATATAAGAAATAAAGTTAAAATTTCATCATATAAAAAAAAATACTACTTTCGAATTTCTTGCAAAATAGAAAATTTAAATTATTCTCGATATTTATATACATATGTATATATAACAGAATCTTAATCTAGCTTTTCAAGCTTGGTTTGAAACAATTTCTCTTCTACTTAGTGGAGAATAACCGATAAGAGAAGAAAGGGATGGATAGTTGCGAGAAGACACGCTTTAAGGAACAAGGAACGACCCTGGAACGACGGGAGAAAGTATTGTCCGCGGACGAAAAGAGTCGATCGAGTCGAGTAGAATAGAGGGAAAAAGGATTTTCGATATCGAGTAGCAGAGAGGCGAGTCGTTGTGAAGAACTGTCGAGGACCATTCAAAGATTCCAATTTGTCCTTCACCGCCTCGGCATTCCAGATATATACGTACGATAACTCGAGGAAGTTGAGGGGAGAAGAAAAAGAAAAAAGAAGGAAAGAAAAAAATTAGCAAAAGTGTCTTCTCGTTCCAAGTGAAATGTATATTTTTTTTTTTTTTCAAAAAAAAATACGATACGATAATCGATCAAATTTATTTATTTAAGCGAGGAATAAATAAATAAATTGAAGAATAAATCCGGGGAAAAAATAAAGCTTAATTTTTGGAATTTGAAAGTCGATGGACTTTTTTTCTTTCCTTTTTTCTTTTCTTTTTCCATCGAAGATTTAAGAGACAAAAATAGTTGGGAAAAAATTTAATTAGACGGCTTATAAGATAAGCGTGGAGCAACGTGTGTTTAACAAGTGTGTCCACACTATCAAGCAATCAGAACACCATCGTTGATACACGATTACGTAATAAAGAGGACAGGGACTGACATACCAAATAATTCCCATTACCTCATCAGGGATCAATGAAAAAATTATAGGAAATTGGGCTAATTATCAGCAATCGGGTGAAACGATGCAAAATCGAGTTTCAAATTTATTTATCCATTATAGTATTGTTTATACGAACGACGTTTATAGTTTTACTTTCTACTTCTATTTTTTTTTTCTCAAATACAGTAATCACACTTTTATATAAAATAAAACAAATATATAATTTAATGATAAAAATTTAACTCTAAACAGAAATACACTAATGGAAATACTTGAGCATCCATCTTTGACGCATTAATAATTACTTTCCTCGGTTGCGAGATTTCTAAATCGACCAGTTTCCTGGTAACAATACGTCCGTAACCTAACCCAACCTAACCTAACCTAATCTATAGTTGAGATTCAATCGGGATGAATCCAATCAACCGACAGGACAACTCGACTTCCGGCCAGGTGCTGCAGTAGAGATCGAACATCGTCGCGCCTGCAATTATCCTGGACCTCCGTCAATTCACCGCATTCAGAGAAACTGCGGTTTTGCGTCGATAATGACGCCATCACGAAAATCTCAGGCGGTTAATGATAATGAAGTCTGAGATATTTTTCTCGGCATATAAACGTCGTGAGGGAAAAATTTTGATATTTTAATTTGAAAGCAATTTGTTAATTCAGTTTTTGAACGAAAATGCGAATTTTATTTGGAATTTATCATCCATACTTTTCGAGTATTTTAATATTCTAATTTGAAAGCGGTTTTTTTGTATTAATTTTTGATTGGGATAACGAAGAGAAGTGGTGAAATTTTAGTTTTTTGTATTTTAGTTTTATTTTATTAAAAATTTTAGTAATATTAAATTTGAAAGGGATTTCTTGTATCGATTGTATCGATTCAGTTTTTTTTGAAGAAAGCATAACGAAGTTTGATAAACATTGAGGACTCCAGTGTTCAATGAATTTTAATTGAAATTTGTCATTAACTTCATTTGCTTCGAGTGTTTCAGTTTTTATTAATAGTCGTTTCAAATTTGAAAACGATTTCTTTGTATTAATCCGGTTTTTTTGAACGAGTGTAACGAAGTTTTATAAACATCGAGAAATATCCAATTTTGATGAATTTTATCTTGGAATTCTTCATTAACCTCATCTTTTTCGAGTATTTTAGTTTTATCGATAGTCGTTCCAATTTAAAAGCGCTTTTTTTAAATTCTATTTAAACGAGTGTAATGAAATTTACGTTGTGCTGAAATATTTTTCGCGACCAACAAACGCGAGAATATCGGTGTTTGTAAATAAATTTTCCTTATCGATAATAAATTATAGATTTACGATCATTGGAATTGGTTTTTAGGGAAATTCTGCGCCTTCTAGGGATATTTTCAAAACTCTAAATTTTCAATTTTGTCCCAATTGAAAATTTAATTTGACTTGGGTGAACGAAAAGCATGTGGCACATGGTATGGATTTCGATATTTCGCGTTTAAGAGTCGATAGAGTGCAATTGTTTATACGATCACAGTGAATTTTGAACGGCGATGCTCGTCCAAGCGTTTCGATATTTCGTTAGAGATTATTCGTTTTTCGTATCGCTCATCTACCGCGGCGAATTTCCTCCTATAACCTCGTATAATAAAAATAAAAATGTATTGTTCGTATTTCACGAGCCGGTGCGCTCGTTTAATTGCTGTCGCCCAATTAAACGCAACCCCGGTTCCAAAATACGCGAAACATTGCTAAAAACACGAAAGCTGGTCAAATATATCTTCTAATTATCATCCAAAGAACCGTCCACCTTTTCTTTCCCTTCCTTTTCCTAAAAAATTCATATGTTCTCTCTCGTAGCGTGTGCTCTCTCGTCCTCTCGTCTCGATAAAAGTTTGATTTTTTCATCATTAATACTGATTACTGATTAATTTTACAAATTAATAGATAATCAATAAATTCCAATAAAATGGATCGGAATTCTCGCGCATAAATGTGCGAATAACGAGCTTCGATAATCGGTTAATTTATCCGTTAATTTTTCTAGTGATCCCTAGATAAAAGTACGAATCAATAAATATCCTCATAATTCTCTTCTCGCCGCCTGATAACGAATAACGAACAAACCAACACGTTTCTCTATAATAAATTACGACAAATTGAACAAAGAAGACGCAAAGAAATTGAAGGAATATTTATAAAAAAAAAATCCCTAGTAATTTTCTCCAAGGACTCGTAGCGTGTATATATATTCTTATAAATCGCGTTTCTTCAGAGGCGAAAGAATAAGGAAAGCGTATTTAATTACGTTATTCACGTAACCAATGCAATTAAAATCGAACAGTGACGAAGAGTATCCTCTGCGAGGAAGCATTGCCCGATCAAAGATCGCTCTATTCCACTTGCGCAGGAGTGCGAACGATCTTTTCGATCGCTGCCGATCCTATTCCAAATTCACCCTCCTGAACGATGCAACCTCAAGGCACGAATGAAATCGAATATATTCAATGATCGATTAACGAACGTTTCGAAAAGTTGAGATGCATACTCATCCGAACGAATAAAGTAAACGAACCTTCACACTCGATGATATGCAAACGTCTCTACTTATTTTCTTATTTTAAATTACTTTCGTCTTTTCCTTCTCTCCTTTCCTCCACATCTCTCTCTCTCTCCCTTCCCTTTTTCTTTCTTTCTTTCTTCTTCTCTCTCTCCCTCGCATCATTCCTTGCAATTCGACATCGTTATTTCCTCCATTCTCTTTTCATTCTCCCATCCATCGTGATTCCACCGGCCTCTTTCGTTGCTCGCCTTCAACTTTATCCTTATTATTTTGCTGTCATAGGGGTGATAGCGATAAATGGTTGTCTAGAAACACGTTTCCAATTTTCGAAAAGAGGAGGCGGCCGATATTTATATGCTAATCACGCGGACCGGAAAGGGTGGTTCGGTTTTGAGCTTAAATACGAGAAGCGGATCGCGTTACAGCATAACAATATACCCTTCCTCTGTATAACTCGTTGCGATCCTGAATTGAATCATCCTCCTCCGTTAATTTATCATAGAGATTTAGACTCGTGTCGAGTAAAATCGATTAATAGAACGAAGATGCGTTTCAAATTATTCGAGTCGAGGGAATTGTATTAATTAATATTTTTCTTCTCCGAAGAAAAAGAGTTAAAAAGCATTGATAAACGAAATGTATGGATCGGAAAAATGGAATTGATATGAGAAGAGGGAGAGACGAGAGAGAGATTGGGAAGGAAAAGAGAAGAAATGGAGGTCGAGGGAGGACAAAGAAGACAAAAGAGGGAAGAACACAAGGGAGGTGTAATAATAAACTCGAGCAAGTGTGTAATAAAAGGGATATTAGAGGGAAGAAGACGAAATTATATATAGCTAGGGTATTTGCCCACTCCTTCAAAAACCAACACATTCCAACTAACTAACTAAGATTGGGGGTAACAAGTGGGATAAATTGCGGCATCTCGTCGCCTACTAATTAGAGCACTGAGCCAACTACCGCCACTACTAATCATCCGGACCTTTTTTCTCGACCTTGATTCTTCCTCTTCTTTATCGCCCCCTCCGCGCAAAAGCTATTCCTCCTTCTAAATTTCTTTCTCGCGATATTCTAGAAATTTTCAGATTTTTTCCCCTTCTTTCTTTCCTCGTCTCATAAATTCGTGCAATTGCAGCTTTCGCGATTGATTCAGAAGAAATTCAACAAACGTGTTCCTTTCGTTTGTAATTCTTCAAAGAATTGAAGAATTGAAAGGGAGGTGTGATAAGAATAACCAGGAAGAGGACGATAAGAATGGAGAGACAGAGAATGATGAATAAGATGGACAATTTTGTTTCTTTTATCGTTAATCGTAGAGAGAGAGAGAGAGAGAGAGGCAAGGATAATTCGTGTTTAATTTAATTTTGGACGATTGTAACAATAAGTTAACACCGTTTTCCTATTTTATCATTCTCCAGAATTTTACCAACTTGAGATTAAATACGAAGATTAATTGGTGGATTTAAACTTCAATTCGGTGTCTTTACGGGGATGTTTTAAAAAATAAGAATGTTATTAGAATATTGTTGTTATTTATTTCACGCTTTTAAGCAGACAGCTACGTATATTTTCTTCAACTGGTCGTAAAAATTCATAGGTAGTTTTTGTAAATATTTCTCTGGGATTATCTCGAATCGATCGGTGTAAATGGGGGGAGTGAGAAAAAAATAGGATTTCGAGCGGAGTATAAATTGTAAATACACGTAGAAATCGATTTTTAAAGCTTTATCGCGACAAAGAGGCGGCAGATTAGTTTGGAAATACTCTCCGCCACCGTGTCGCGACAGGTCAATTTTTATTCTTAATAATCGTCAACACGGCGAAAATAATTTCCCCTCCAATTGTTCCCACGAAAATGTCATTTTCTTCTCGCTCGAGAAGAATTCGTTATCGAATGAATTCGAAATTAATACACGTATACATATATATTTTTGTATAAATTCGTGAAATTAACGTTTCTTCCTGAGAAAAATAAATAAATAATAAAATATTCTCTTCTTGCGATATTTGAACAAGAGGAAGAAGAATTGTATAATTGGACATCTGGTTCCAATTTTCGAAATTTCCTCGAAATATGATTCCCTTCGTAATTGATTGCGTACGATCCAAGCTCGGTGGACATTTAACGAACCTGTATACCCCTTCCTCGATGCCTATAGTTAGCACGAACCATTCCGTACGAAGAGGAGAAAAACTTGATAAATCCATTTTTATCGATTCCCCGTCTTTCTCGCGTAATCCGTGCAATAAATTCTAACGTTTAAAACTGGAAACGATTTTGTAAAGCAAATCCAATTTTAACTCCTTCCAGACGAATCGTCACCTCTGTCTAAACATCCTTGGATTATAAATTGAAAAAAAAAAAAAATAGGAAAGAATTCAAAATCTTTGTTAATTTCTAAAATGAAGAAAATTGATAATTACGAAACAAATTATCTCGTCTTGAGGCTCGTTTTTCTTCTCGATTATTCTATCCCCCATAATCGTGATGCGATCAAGAGATTAAACGCTATAACGCTGCATCGATACTTGGCTTACGATCGTGAGAGATTTAACGAGGGTCCAACCAATTAGGGACGTGAAAAGGACGGTTATTAAACGTCGGTTGTCGATCAACGGTCAATAATAGAGCACACAGGTGTATATATATATATATACATTGCTTATTCGATTCCATTATGCCGGTGGATGCATACAACTGGACTGCCAATCGCAGCGAAAACCGACCTTTTCCCCTGCGTATCCAAGTTTGACAGGGTGAATTGAAACGGTGACATGATCGTGACAAGGTTGAAGCATCGGTCGAAACACGTGACTCGAGTCTCCTGTGGGGACTATCCTCGATCCCTAACCGTCCCTTTGTACGACACTGGATGTTCCGTGATGAGGGAGGGATAATTTATGGGTGTTCGAAATAACAATAATGGATTATAATTTTACAAATTTTTAATAAGTAATTGGTTGAACTTGTTGGAAATTTTTAACTAGGTTAATACCTGTATCTTAACTAGAATTGATAAGGTTTATTTATTTCAAAAAATAATAATAATAATTTCTGTGAATATTATTTTATCAATTGTTGTTTACGAGAGAATGGTTTTTGATCTACTTTTTTCTTTCTCTTTTATAAAGTATTCTACGGAAAGATGTTGAACAACTTGTTAATCTCTGTAGTTGCGTTTGAAAAAAAATTTCGCGATAAAAATAGAAGCAAGGTTGAGGAGGTGTTAAGTGTCGGTTACATCGTTCGGAGGAGAAACTCATTAACTCGCTGTATTATTACAATTTTTCATTGTGCCGAACTGCGGTTTCGAAGGCGCAAGGAACGATTAATTTTCCTTTCAAAAAAGAAAAACATTTTTACGATCTTTCATCACTTGCGACGAGTCAAAAATCAATCCACTTTTGCGGATACGATGAATTTTTTTTTAAATTAAAGAGACACGTTGAAGAAATTCGGGTCACGCAATAATTCACGAATCGGAATTGGCTCGCGCGGACGATTAACAGTAAACTCGCCACGCTAATCGGCGATAAAACTCGAGCATTCTTACCTTGCCTCGACCCTCGATCTTGACACGCTTCTCATTCCCAGCCCTCTCGAGCCCCTTTCACAAAGATCTTTCTGCATCGGCCTCGCTGATCGATCTTCCACGAGGATCTTCCATCCGCGCGTTCACGCTCTTTTTTCCCACACTCATCACTCCTCTAAAAAATCCCTCGCTAAATCCTCGATTAAATCCCGTTCGTTTCCAAGAGATTTTTTTCGAGATCCTTTCTCTGAGATCAGGGGGAGGGAATATTTCACTTTTCTTTACTTCTCGACGAATTTCGAAATATATAATTTATAATGGATATAGCGGGGGTATTTGTCATAATTTCTCGAGGAAAAAGAGAAACGTTTTATTTACGTGAATTTTTGAAAGCACGTTGCACGAGTGATAGGGGAAAATGGAAATTATTTTTCTTCCTTCACGAGGAATGCGAATCATGCACACGTCAGAGGCTAGAACAAAGGGTCGAATTGCACACGGCAACTTGGCAATTAGGCCTTAAACGAGCCTCGTCCAGCTCTCTATTCCATTCCGCTTGCTGTCCAACATCGGTGATGTTGCTCGATTTGCCTGCGATTCCACTTATGCCCTTTGAACTCCCCACGCCCTTTGAACCCCGTTTCCGAAAGCGTGAAGCGAAATTCGTTGAATTCGTAATTCTAGCAAGGGGGGAAAGGGAGAGCTCCCTCTCTCGTTTCCCTTTGGAATCAAAGTTTTTCAACGATACGGATCGAGATACGATTTCTTCTTGAACCTCGACTTCCTTTTAATAATCTCTCTCTCTCTTTCTCTTAAAACTAAAAAGAAACACCACTGATCGATTGATCAAAGTTTAATTCACTCGGTTAAAAACGATCGTAGAAATTTGAAATTCGTACTTTAGAAATCCAAATTCCCATCTCCAAGGAACGGTTTTCAAAAAGAAAAATTGTCGATTCAATTTTCGGGACTCAACAATTTTTTTTTTTTTTTTTACATCGGAAGGAAACTTTCATCGGGATCACAGAAGAACTCGAACACGACCCAAACGTGGCCGTAGGAACTTGGCAACAGTAAACTCGTCCACAGCTTCTCCTATTTATTTATTTTCCTTTTTTTTTTTTTTTTTTTTTTACATCGGTGGAAAAATCATAATTTCGATATTTACTCCTCGTGGTTTAACGACAGGGTTTATCGGCGACGCACTTTTCCTCCGGAAGGGGGGGCGAGGCAGACGACGACGCGTCTCGGACGAGTGCCGCGCGCAGACTGAATCTCGCGGCGCGGGTCCCGCACGATTTCAGCACGCGTGTGCTGTGCGCAGGACTCGAGGCGCCGTCCCACGCCTACAGCCCTCACCACGCTACCCCCTCGCTCAACATTAACCCGTTTCGTCTTGCCGTTCAACTGGCTGACACCGATTAAATAAGTGGAGGCGAATTGTTTGCCGCGCGCGCGTGTGTGTGTGTGTGTGTGTGTGGAGTGGGGAGGAATCGGAGTGTGATCGTTTGAAAATAATTGTTTGGAAGTGGGATTAATTGTTGATTAAGTTGGTAGGTAAGTTGTGGGTAGCGAATATAAGTGTATTTGCTTTATTTGGAAAAGAACGTAAACGCGGTGTGTTTTCCTTTACATATGGAGTCGAATGAGAGTAATTGAAAGTAGGATAGATTGTAAAAAAAAAAAGGGATGAAATATATATGGATAATGGATTATTAGATTATCAGAGATTATTCTATCGTGTGAAAATGAATTATTGCGTTTACCTAACTTTTCGTCGTATACGAGGATTTAAACGACGAAAGTTTATTCGATTAGTTTTTCATTTTCACGTGTTAAATAACCTGTTGTCGATAACGCGTTTGTATCCAATCGAAAACTTTTACTTGTACTTAAAAACTTTTCAAACTTGATTTTCTCGAAAACGAAGCTTCGAATAAAATGTTGTTCCATATTTTATATATTTAAATGATTCGGATATTCGTTTAAATGTTTCGATTTACATTTAATTACATATACATATAAGAGAAACGTTATATTACAATTCTTATTTTTTTATGCAAAAGGTCAATCATTAATATTAATATCTGTATTTTCAATCGATATTATATTCTTTCTTTGGTCAAATAAATAATAAAAGGATTGATTGTTTGAAAAAATAATGTTCGTTACGTTGTGATTGAAAATTTACTTTTCAAATAAAATTCAGGATAAGTGAACTCTGATGTCCTGGGAATGGAAACAAATAATAAATCTAATCGTGCAATTGATCAATCTTTCGTTCAGAAAATTGAATTTCTCGAAATCATAAAATTCGTAAAAAAAAAAATTTTTAATTGATTCAACAAGTGCAATGATTTGAATAATTGTAGCAAACTTACAATAATGTTAGTAACATTATTAGTACAAATTTATTTTTTCATATGAAGCATATAAAATTCATGAAATATTTTAAATATAGATTAGTTTTCGAATTTTAAAAATAATTTATAAATTTCTCCTATCTCATCCCGATTGTGGACTTTTCGAGTGAAATTTATTTCGAATAATTTAGGAATAATTATTCCAAACAGTGTTAATTATTATTTGATAGATAATTTATTTTAATTGTTTTTATTTGATCGATTAAAGGAATCTAAGATAGAATAATAATTGAAAAAATATTATTCTCAATTATTCTCACCCATGAATTGAATTGGGTTCAAATTTTAAAAATGAATGTAATTTAAAAAGAATTGTAATAACGCTTTAACTGATTCATATATTGTTTGAAATAATGATGTTTGTTTATACAAACGATCAAACAATTTTTCTCCAAGTTATTTCTTTATACGAAATAATAATATTTCCCTTCATATTTCATTGAATAATTCTATTTATTTTTACAAATTTTGTTTTCATTCGCTGCAATGATAAATTTTATAAATGTCAAACAATTTATAATAATCATTGAAATAATCTCAGCAGAATTTGAAAATAATTTGTTATACATGTTATTTGTTATTTGATTCGAAACGAAACGCGTCCAATTCTAGTCGAAACGTGATTTGAATTTGCTCGCGAGGATTTTGGAACGATTGCAACAAGAAAACGTGGTTTAAACTAAATACATTTATGAGCTGATGTCTAATATCCGTTATTTAGTGTTTCTGATCTTTTGGTAACAGATAGAACTTAGATTTATTTGTAGATCGTTTCTTGAACAGATTATATCCCAAGAAATATAATTTGAACTGGATATATTTATAAGATGCATCTACTTATAATCTTAATATCATAGCATGCGTATAACTGAATTCTCAAAGGAACGAGATTAAAGTATCGGTTTTCTTGTGAATCCTGCTTTTTCATATCCCAGAAAATATGATTTAAATTGGATATATCATCGTTTTGCCTTTGAAGCAAGTCTACGCAACTTGAATTATAAAATGACTAATACTTTCAAGATATTGAGTTATTTAAAATATAAATATGAAGTATTGAGATATAAGGATATTAAGCATCGTATCCTTAATCTTTCAAAAGATACGTTGGAAAGGATTTCATGAGTATAGAAAAAATTAATTTACCAACAAAAGATGAATAAACATCAAGGAGATGATTCTCTTCAAAAAAATCACAGCCTGAAATATCTTATTCTTCTTCAATTCTTCATCTGTCTAATTTTAAATATAATATAAGCCGTTGAAGATTGCCTCGGTTGATCGTGTTTCTTAAAAAAGAAAAAAGATTTCATTATCAGGAAAAATGAATCTTTGCCTCTGATAATAGGAACAAAGGTGAATGACATCAAAAAGATGATTCTCTTCGGAGAGAATGGATTGGAAAACGCATGGGATTGTTCAATTTTCCATCTGATTAAATCATCATTAATTTTAAATATAGTAGTCATGTTAAAGAAAGTCTGCTGCTTTAACTGATCGTGTTAACCCAGTTCTTATCGATTCCTCTCATAATGTGTGTTATACTCCTTGTCGTGCCCACTTTTTCCCTTTTACTGGTCGAATTCAATGAACGTCCCATTTCTGATTGCCACGCTCCAATTTCATGCTCCCTCTTGATCGTGAATTATATCGTCTAAAAACCGTATCCTTCAGTCTCTTCTCGAAACGAATCTTGATTATCTCTTTTCGAGACGATCGAACATCTTCTAAAATGGAAAATTAAAATCAAATTGGAGGAAGATGATGAAAGATTTGATTTGATTTGATTTGAAAGAAAGAAAAAGTGAAGTTAATAGTCTGAGTTTTGAAATTGAGAATAAAAGTTTGGGAAAAAACCATGAAATGGATATCTCAGAATAAGACGTTCATATTTCGTTAGTTCAATTGAATTCTGTTAGTTTAATTGAAACTTAAGCAAATCCAATTAATCAAAATTGATCTTTCTCATTGATTGCACCGTGGAATTTTGATAGGATTCGTAATTGACGAAGTTTACAATCGACATTATCCATGCATATACCTTTGATCACTGTTTCAACTTCCATTTCTCTTGAATCTTGGATCGAATATTAAAGAGACAAAATGTCGAAGTCGTTTGAAGTCGTATCACGATTGAAATAACAGTAAATAATAAGAATATTTTCATTTCTTAATATCATCTGGAATTTTAAATTCATAAAAATTCAATAATATTTTTCGAAAATTTCCCGCCAATGCATTTGCAATTTTCAATTTGTAAAAGTTAGGTTAGAATTTGGATATTTCTCGCTATTCGAAAGAATTGATAGTAATTTTCCACTATAAAATTATTAATTGACATAAATTGTTAATTAGATATGAATAAATGAATTTTTTATATTGAATTATATTTAATATTCCCGAAATAATTAGAAATAGTTTATTAACTGAACTTTATTTTCGATCGAATGTCGATAGAAATTTTCAGAGCGCGTAATTGAATTATCCTGTCGATTCGATCATTGATTTCTCGTCTTTGCAACATAATATCAATATAAATATAGAAAATAATTACTTTTGAAAAATGAAAGAAACGTGAAACAGATTTGTTGGTGACATTCGTCAAACTATAATTAACAATAATTCATTATTTTCACAAGTAATTCGTTTCGAAAAACGAAACATATTCTCCGCTCTCCGTACGTTATTCACATACTGTTGCGCATGCGCGACTTCAGGATCGTTTTCTATCATGGTGATCCATGGTACGTTCGATGTTTAAAACATTTAGAAATTTATTGCCAATTATAATGATAGAAAATTTACAAATTTTTATATTTAAAACATTTAAATATTCATCGTGAAATACACACGCATATACATATATATATAAAATAATATTTTTCTATAATTTTAAATATTAATATAATAATATATTCATTTAAATATTTATAATTTTAAATACATTAAAATTTATTATTAGAATATCTAAAAATATATAATATAAAGTTTCTAATTCACTCATTGTTTCTTCAACAATTGAAAAAATTTAAAACAATTATTTTCCATAGAGGACCGTGGTTTCTGATCACCTAGTCACAGTACTGCACGCCAGTGGACGGAGGCTGCATCGAAGGCAGTTCTTGTCTCACGATGGGACGAAGTCGTTGTTTTTCCTGGCTTTTTGTGTGGTTCACGTGATAATCGTGAAACGAGTCAAGTTTTCCGACGTTTCACGAATGTGAATCTCCGACGGACGTGGCGTCCACAGAAATAGAACAACTTCCGAGGGATTTGGAAGCGGCTTTAGTGTGACACAGGGCGGTGTCAGGTTAGGTTTTGAGGGTAAGTCGCAATACCAATACATATATAGAGTTCGTTGACAAGCCATCTCGATAAATTTTTGTTTCTTTAAAAACGATTCGATTCGAATTTCCCGAAAAATGGAATTCTAATCTGCAAATGAAATTTTATGAATGTTTTTAGAATCGATTTATTTTAATTTTTATGCATGCTTTGAATGTTCGCGACAAGTGACGAGAAACTAGTTCATATTTTATTCGGTAGTGCAACTGTGTTAGAAGCTTGGTTATCGGTTTTTCGATCTCTTATCGAATGCACGAAATTATATTGTTAGGTTATGTATAGTGGCACTTTGTATCGGATATTGGTTGTAAGCATGAAGCTTATTGACATTCTTTGTTACTGTGAAGACACAGGAAATTATTAAAAAATATCCTGTGATAAAAGTATGATTTTTATCATTGTTGTTTTTAAAATTAAAAATTAATTTTTTTTTCAACATTTAATTTAAATTTTGAAATTAATTTTATGTTTTTTATTTAATGCAAACATTAAATATAACAAATATTTATCGCAAGAAGAAAATATTGTTAACATCAAATTTATAAATAAACGAAAATCATCGATTATTAATCCAATAAACGAATACCATTAATTTTTAGATAATCACATTGCTTATATATCTTATGCAAATAATGTTTAATAAATTAAATCAAACTTGGTGCAAATACATTTCTATTTATTAACAGGAGATATAACATATAATAATCAATTTATATAAATGAAAAATTATGAAATCATTCAATATTTAATTTAATTAAAATTGGATTTTGTAAATAATTTAAAAATAATATATCAACATTAAGTTTTAATAAATTTGACGTTTTCTAAAGTTAATTCAAATCTAAAATTACGAAAAAGATAATAAAATAACAATTTATAGATTATTATGTTAGATTATATCAAAGTTGTATAAATTCCGCGAAGATAGGAAGTTTCTCATAGCAAGAGTTTCCCGATCTTGGCACTGGACAAGAATGCACCGAGATATAATCCCTCGAGCACACTCGATGTTCTCTAAAAGTGTTTCATTTCAAAAAGTTTCTCGATACCGGGATTTTTTTGGCATTTGTTAACTTTTTGGCTGGAAAATACCAACATATTTTGGTCATTATATTATTCTTTAATTTTTTTTAAATAATATCTCGTAGGAGGTATTATTTAATTAAATAATTAATTAAATTTAATTTTTCATTGTTTATAGCTTAAAAACTTTTCTCGGATTAAAACGAGAAGAATTAAATATCGTGTCGCATTATTAAAATTAATATATTTTTAAAGTAAATTTATGAAAAAAATACTTCCATAAAAAATGAAAAATTTAATATAGACCTTTGTAATTAGAAAATATTAAACGAGAAATTATTAAACCATTATTTAATAACTTAAATGAAAGGAATCGAAATTTTAATTACATTACATCCTTAAAAAATCATTCTCTTCATATAAAAATTATATTACAAAAAATTCTTCGATATGATTGAATCACAGGGGACGGTTTAATGAATTTTTTTATTGTATCGTATTCCATTGTATTTCCAAAATAATAACAAATTTCAGAAATGGATTAAATTCTGGAAAAAAGCTCCGCGCATTACCCTATTGTTTTCAGAGGTTCGAGTTACGGTTCAGTCTCAGGCCACTTGTGACGAGTTGCTAGTATGTAATTAGATTCTTTTGTTCCGTCCTTAAACCGTTTTTTTTTCCTACCGTTACTCGCTTCGTGGCCTCTGTGCCCAACGTTTAATTGTATACATATCGTTCATCTAAATAAAAAAAGCAATTCAATTGAAAATAGTATAAAGTACCAAGTGTTTTACGAAATATATGATTTAAATGTATCGAATCGACTAATATGTCTTATAATTTATATAATAAAATATTTAAAAAATGAATTACAATCATAAAATGGTTGAAAAGCACTGCTGTGTAACAATTATTTTTATTTTTACAATGATCTTCAAAGTAAATATCTCGAAATTTTAATATATTCCATCAATGCAATGAAAATTAACCAAGGATCATTCTTCTGAAATATTATTCTGTATTTATTGTTTGATATAGTATTTTTATCTATTACATAGAGTACGATAACTAGGGCAAATTGATCCGTTATCATTTGCAATTGGCTGTTAAACAAATAACAAATTGTTAACTCCATCGTTGTGGAATGAAATTTACTTTTTGATATCTGCTGATCGAACAGTAAAAGTATCCTGTTTCCGAGGGGATTTCACGCTTCATTTGATGAGCGTCCTAGGGGAAATTCGTTGCGGTATTATGTTAAGCGTTTCTGATATGTTTTCACATGTTTGTTTATGAAGTGGAAAATCTTTGATCACAACTAAGAAACTTTCTAATGGGAACAAATTGATTTGGACAAATCAATAATTTTTAATTTGGAAATATTATGAATAAAATTTTAAAAGAATAATTTGTAAAAAAATATTACTAAAAAAAATTACTAAATTAATAAGAAGTAATAAACTACACTAATCGTAACGGAAATCTTCAAATAAAGAAAAATCTTATGTACAATTTTTTATTATATATCTTAGTATTATTGTTATCTCTTACTTATCTTATTTTTTAAAAAATTTTTTCTGTAATTTTTTTGATTACTCGCTATTAAAATAATTAAACGAGCTATTATATCCTGCACTTTGTAATTAAATTTATATGCTTCGATATTTTATGTGAAATTTTAATAAAATAAAAGTAATGGAATTTCTATGCGTGGGTTTGACACAATTTTTTAATAATATTTTAATAAATGGAAAGAGATTTATTTTATTTATCGAACTGCAGAAATTCTTTCAATTTAAACTAATTCCATTATTTTCGCTTTAATTAAATTTCCACGTTTTGTCCGTTTAAAATTTTATCAAGTATAAAAATTTTAATTTTTAAAATGAGAAAAAATATAAATGCATCTTTTTAATAGAAGAAAAGATACATTTTGATTTCAAAATGAATTTACTTTCTTTATTAAACTTTATTTTCCAGTTAATTCTCGCTTCTCAAGATACTCCATTTTTTCTTAGCTTATTGAAGAAAGAAATTGTAAATTATTCAAATATTGTAAAAAAAATGTAATTTAAAAAAAACATTGCGTTAAAGTATCAGAAAAGAAATTAACCGCACTCGATAACTCAATAGCTTTCTAAATTCTATATTTACGTTCAAAATGTATTTATTAAAATTTTAAAACAGTTGAATTAAATTACTTCAACAATTTATTATTTAAAGCATCGAATAATCGCAGATTACTAGAGCGCCAAATGGCTAAGATTACACGAAGAGTTGATAAGATCAACTATATTAAACTACGAATAAACATATATATAATAATATTTTCTATAATTTTAAATATTAATATATTAATATATTCATTTAAATATTTACAATTTTGAATACATCAAAATTATTATCAGAATATCTAAAAATATAAAGTTTCTAATTCATTCATTCTTGTTTTCTCACAATGTTTTAAAACGATTATCTTCCATAGAGGGCGCACTGGTTTCTGATGGACGGAGAACCGCATCGAAGACAGTTCCTGCCTCTTGAATAAATATTGTTCGAGCCTTTCAAACAAACTTATTACTTACAGAGTAACTTTGTTCGAAATTTTAATTAATTACCTTTTACTTCAATAATTCTTTATTCAAACCGTATCAATAATCGCTAATAATAATTCAACTGTAATAAAAATAAACGTTGTTCCTCGTTTATTTCAATTAAATAAACTTATTATATACTCAACGGTAACTTTATTCGAAACTTTAACTAGTCATTTTTTAGTGGCCACGTCCGTTCACGCAGAGATTTCTACGTAGAAAAGTCCATCACGAAATTTTACGATTCCGGTGAACCGATAGCGGGTTGACCGGTTATCTAATCTTTGCACGGCGAAAAGTACACAGGCGAGGTGCACATGCATGCAACGTGCTCGTTAATCGTTGCACCGTTTCCAAGGACGAGAACGGAAAATAGAGAGAGGGTTAAAAAAACAGATCGACCGAACTGAACTGAATTGTTTCGCGTGAGCTGAGCAATGTGCCCGCAAAAAATGGCTCACCCTTGCATTACGATCGATCTTTAAAAAAAAAAAAGAAAGAAAAAAGCGCGCATTGGATTCGTTGCCGCGCATACCGCTAACCATTTCACATTTCAGAAATCCTTTTCTCCTAAACAGTGTCTGTGCACGCTGTGAATCCGTGGTGGTGGTGTAGAAATTTCCTCTCGCTCGGCAACTTATTTTCCACCGCTCTCTCAAACTCGAATTACGTTCTATATTTACGTTTCGAGTACTTGTGCTACTATAGTGTTTTTTTTTTCTTTTTTTTTTTTTTTTGACGTCGTTTTGAACATTGAATGTACCCTTTGAGGGCGAATGTCATCAAAGTTGAATAAAATTAAATTAATAATATTAGTACATTCGCAAAAACAATCTTTTATTATTTGAACGTTTTATTTATAATCGTGTAGAAAATATCCTCGTTCTGTTGAGAATCAGAAAATCGAGAAAGAGAGAGAGAGAGAGAGAGTTCACAAAGGATTAACATAGATCGTGTATACAGAGATGTATACAGAGAAGCTTTAATAAAACGTAGATCGTAAACTCCGCTATTTTCGAGATATAATCAATTTTTGTTTCAGCCTCATGAATAACTTACAATTCTACGTTTCTCAATATCCTCGTTCAATTTCCATATTGCACATTTCGTGTGCCAATTCTTCGCCGAAATTGAATCCAAAATATACCTGTCAAATAATTCGAGGGAGATGTGGAATTTTCGAAAGAATTTTTAAATATGCCAATAAGTAATGAGCCAATCAAGATGCAATTGAATTTTTTCCCTATCTATCTCTCCCTTTCGTTATATTCTACGTGAAAAGCTTGAACACCACTACATTAGAGAACAAATGTTAGCTTCAATAGTTTCGTTCAACTTGGATTCATTTATCTCGCCGATTAATATGTTTCGTTTTACTTGTCAGAAAGGTGAGGGAGCGAATCGCAAAGCTGGCTGGGTTAGCAAGCTGCGTCTCGACAATGGTCGACGACGAGGAACAAGAGGAGCTCCGTTGCACAGGAAGCGACGTCGAGATCGAGGAGTACACCGACACGGAGGACTCGCCATATGTCGCTTATCAGGCCACCGATAAGCTGTTTGATACGGACAGGGCAACTTGGCAAAAATTCAGCTTCATCGCCACCCTTCTGACCGTCGTCGTGTCCATTACCTTTTTGATTATCACCTATCCTCTTTATCTCGAAAGTGTCAGCTACGTGTCCAACGCTTACACAGGTATATATCTGAGAATCCGTCAGGCCATTGTTGAATCTATCTTCCCTGGCGCATGCCATTTTATCGTTTTAGCTCTTTCTCCTTTTTATCCTCCTTTATCGTGATATTCGCTGCATTCTAATTTTTCAAATGATACATTTAACGTATATATTTACCAAGATATTAGAAACTTTGTTTGTAATATTGATTATTTGATACAGTTATCGATTAGAGTTACGATTCTCTATGAATTATATATACATCGAGTATTAACGTCGAATTTTTATCGAAATTCATTTTAAATTGGATTTTAAATTTTAATATTATTATATTCAGGCTCTGTTATTAAAAAAGTTTTTAACTCGTTTCAGGACTTCTCTTCACTGCCTTCTTCTCTGCCTTCATCCTGGGCATCGTGTCCTTCATCTGGGGAAGAATATATCCACCACCGGCTCTGATCCCAAACAGCTTGCGGATCAAAATCCCCCGTTGCGCCCTTCTAAAAATTAGCCTGATTTACGCGTTCTCTGGTATAGTGATCACCCTTTCCATGGACCGGGACAGAGTTCTCTGTCACCTACAGGATCCCATAAAGGGCATCACACTGGTCTTCTCCCTTGTCTATTACTTCTTCTTCTGTCGCAAAAGTAAACTTTCCCCTTTTACTATTTTTTTTTTTTTTTTATATAAGGAAAAATAGAAAACAGGTATTATTGATTGCAGTGATGAGCTTGCAGAGGATCTTTTCAAGCACCACGATAATAGTGGGTCTTTTCATAAGCGTGGATTATGGCCTTTGCGATGAATTTCGATGCAGGGGGCGAGAGGTTTCAGCACACGTCACAACTGTAAAGGGGACTTGGGGTGTGAAAGCCATTTGGACATTCGTTTACGTGGGCGCCCTCGCTGCTTTCGCTATGTTCTTCACCCTGCTCGAAGGACACTATACCACCGAGGTGAGATAACTTTAACGAACAAAAATATCCTTATGTTTAAGTTTCTCAAATCGTTTATGCGTATATTGCAGCAACAGAACATGTGTCAAATAATGGCCAGCCAGCAGAACTCTTTCCTGTACACGGTTTCAAGGTTAGTGTCTTCTCGAGACATTCGTAGACGAGGATCCGAGGAGGAGGGGGGTAGACTGCTTCATGTGACCGATCCTGATCCTACTGTAAAACCAAAACACATTCCAAAGCCTCCGATACTTGAGACGCTCTTCTACATTCATCTGATCGCCTTGTTCGCCATTCTGTCAATGTGTTGGATTGACACGTTACCAGGAATAGGCAGGGTATGTTCATATTGATACATAATAGAAGCATAAACGAGATTTATGGCATGCGTAGTCGAAGAAATTCTCCACGTGGAATCTTCTCCCATTATTTCTGAACATTGAACTCGTTAAATCTAACAAAGATTCTGTTGTCAAAGGATGATGTTGATAACGCTGCTTTCGAGGAAATGATACTTGAACTTGTATATAATTTAAGATATCTCAGGAAGGCAACGTGATCCCAAACCGAAGAGTCACTCATTCCAGACATCATCCTCTTCATTGAGAAGATTTGTGACAAACATACGATTAATTATCATCAGACACGACAAATAATAGATTTTCTTGTAATTAATGTGTTCTGACACGATCATCCAACGTGACAAAATTATATATCATTCTCTTTTTTCGATTCAGGGATTGTCTCCAGTAGAGCTATACCGTACCGTAGAGAATGGGTTCACGTGCCATTTCAACAACAGCGAAGCTTGTTCGAATATTTCTACCCATGGCTGGATCTTCTTGATCGCGTACATAGTATTCTCGATTTCCGCGCTCAACTTTCTTTCAATGTGCGAGAGCGCTGTCTTCACTGTTGCTGCCGCCACTGTGTCCCTTCCTCTGTCTGGTATCTGGTGGAGCATTTATAAAATGGATGTTCATGGTGGTAAGTGACATTTAACTATATATGTCAATTATTATTGTTATTTTTTATCATCAATGTGTAATTGATTTTTATTCTCTAATAAAAATAATAAAATTTGGTGCTTCCTTCGCAAGGGATTTGAATTCTCAAATGAAAAATTTCAACAGGTTTCATCACATGGTCTCCTGGAGTGACGGGAGAATTGATCTGTGCATTGCTAGGTCTTCCTGTAGTACTTCTAGGCTTGGGTCTCCTCGTTAGGTCACACTTCCGGGATACTCAGTCCTATTATCTAACCATGCAACCACCTAATGTACAATGTGAATCTTGTCAAAGATGAACATCTCTTAGAAGATCATTTTAAAAGTCTTCTTTTGAAAGATCTTCGAAATCTATCTCCATCCAGAGTCTTAACTCTGGAACATAAAAAGTACATAGTAATCATTCTACAAATTTTTGTTTAAATTTTTGCATAGTAAAAAAAAAATTTGACATTAATATTTTATAAAAATTAAATATAGTAACAAGAAGAAAGTGAATACTCTGTGTAAGAGAGAATTGTGCAGTAACGATATTAGGATTGATTGGGGATAGTAATCCAAATAATTTCCAATTTTGGTACAGATTTGCCTTGTATGTTTTAATAATTCAATATTTAATATAGATATATGGATAACATAGACACGGATCATGTTGGTTTTTACTATCCTTAGTCGACAGAGTATTCTTTCTCGATACTGGAAGAAAGCTTTCTTGTGCACAGTTGTGATAAAAGTTATGGTGGCGTTGAGTCGAGAGAAACGATAATATTGATTATCTGGTGCACATAAAATACACAAAAAAAGAGTGAGAAAGAATGAGAGAAAGGAGGAGGAAGGAGAGAAGCGATCAATGTTTCCTATGTAATTTGTCACCGCGAACATCCGTCTAGTCACACAACGTTATTGCCAATTTATATTTTATTTTGATAACAAAAATATTTTCGGAAATAGAGAATGTTTGAATTACGTATATTGAGAATAAATGTATGTATAAATGTAAATGAGTGTGATGAAGACGAAAAAGAACAAAGATATAGAAAATATTTTATATAGTCAAGTATCATAATGTACACTGGATTGAAAGTTGCATAATAATGAAACAAACGCGCTTAGAGGCAAGGTGTCTTCGTTATTGGTTGCTATGTTAAATAAATGTTTAGCAAGTAAAATTGAAAATCTAATGTCTCTTGCAGAGAAATATAAAAAAAAAAAAAAAAAAAAAAAGAACAGTTCAATCTCCGTATCTGCAAATTTCTAATTAAAAATATACAAATTTTAATTTTAGAATATTTTTTAAAAAAATCATTAGATACATTTTGTTTATAAAATTTATAAGAAAAAAAATCATTGAATCATCATATTTGTACATTTTTAGAAAATATTTGCGAGATTCGATTTTATAAAATTAGTGAAATTTGAAATACGGAGACTTTACTATCTGGCAATAAAGCAATTTCTGGTTTCCCGCGATTCTGTGATCTGTCATTTCCGCTTTGTGTACACGCAAATAATATTGAGATAAGTACGTTAGTTTCTTTAAGACGTACTTGAAGAAAAAAAAGAAGCAAATTTTTCAGTATTACAAAATTAAGTACAAGAAAATGCGTGTACGTGTGGAAATATATGTAAAACAAATATAATGCACGAACAAACTTGAAACTTGTTCGAAACAAGTTTTTATTCGATAGAATGTCTGATTGTCTTTCCAGTATAAATGTGTGATCCTTTTTTATGTGACATTTGTGACAATTTCAATTATTTATTATTATTGGTGTTTATTACTGTATTTAATAGCAAATATTTTCTCATTGCGCTCAATATTCTACTGAATATTTCAATGATGTATAATGATATATGAAAATTGAGTGTTTCTAAAACATTAGATTCATGTGAATCTCTCTAAACGAATAAAATTCGTTTTCGAAATTAAATAGCGTTTAAGATATAGAGTTAAATTTACATTTAATTTTTATGAAATTACATAATATGAAAAGATATTTTACAATGTGCACAAATATATTTTGTAATTTAATCAAATATTTTAGAAACACTTTTAATCATTATGTGCATGTACTTAATTAACAAAGTCTTATGATGGCTTTGTCAAATTATCTATTTTTAAAAACCTCGTTTTCCTTGGTAGTTTACGAGCATTTCATTTTATATTCATTCAGGTGAATCGTTTCTCTGTTACAGTCATTCCCACTCCTCCTTCTCCCCGGACTATCACATAAAATCCCAAACGCAGATCAAAAATTTTCCGCGCAAAATCAAAAAAAAAGAAAAAAGAAAAAACCTTCGAAAGTGGCTGAGAAAAGAAGTCGAGTTCTACTCTCTAGTGACTATAAAATGATATCGTGTAAGCGATAGTTAATAAATATTAGATTCGTACTGAGAATAGCGAAACACAGAAACATAGACGTTGTGAATTAAGTGTAGTTTATTGTTGGCCAATGTTAAGATGGTAGAAACGTAAGAGGTAAAGGAATATTCGTTGTTGGAAATATGTCAATCATATTCTATTGCAGAAGCTATATACGTCCACAACTTTTTTACACTGATAATAAACATTCCAAGTGTAATTGTATCAGGATTATAGAAAGGATGGACTTTGAATATTCTTTCCTGTTATTTATATTGGAACATTTTATTTTAATCTCAGACTCTTTCCTTTGATTAAATATTTTTGATTTGGTATACTTGAGAAATAATTTAAAAATGGAGAATTCCATTCTAAGTTGTATATTAATGTAATGTGCCACATCATGAACACATTATGTTAAATTTTTATTAAACTTTTTAAATTTTTAATTTTTAATTAGTATATTTATTTATTATTTATTATAAGAAAATTTAGAATGCTATCACGGTCCATTTTTCCTTCAATCCTACTCTTGTTGCTACAATAATAATCGTCGAAAATGAAAGAAACAATAACAAATGTACTACTATATTATTACACGATAGTCGCAGTATTTGATCGTATATATACGTATACATATATATATATATATATTAAGAGTAAGTCATGTTATACAATTACGATAACGACAAAGAGAAAAATTGTTTCAATTTGTAGGAAAACTGAATTATAGGCAAAGTTATGACAAAGAAAATGATTCTAAACTTAAAAAAAAAAGACGCAAAGAAAATAAGTTCAATCCTGATTCATAGGGAAATAAAAATTGAAAAAAAAAAAAAACATTATGAACCAGAAATGTTACGCTTAGAAAAGATTAAAAAGAAATCTACAAAAAAAAGGAAAAAGAAAAAAAAAGAAAGAAAATGAAGAGAGGGAGGGAAAAAAATATTAAATCATTGATTTCGAATAATTTATTTTCGACGAATCATTTTCATTGTGCTCAGCGTCCAATATGAATCGTTGTTTTAATTATAAAATCATTATAGCTGGTCAACCCTTTCGGGCCTTCCCTGTATATTTATCCGATAAGACGTTATTCAATTGCGCTTGTTGTTATTGCCAAATGTTGAAAAGAACGAGAAATATATTCTTTCTACAATTGTCTTCAAAGTCACTGGCTTTTTGGGATAGTGATTTATTTTTTTACTAAATGCTTACGACCTTGAAGGGTTGACATTTTCTAATCAAAAAAAAAAAAAAAGAAAAGAAAAAAAAAGAAACAAAACTGACTAGATAATGAAAAAAAGAAAAGAAAAAAAAGAGATGAAATTAAAATTTCCTTTGCACGCGCCAAATCCATCTGTTTAAAGTACGAAAATGGAGGTATCGTTGCATTTATCTGGTTGGTTGTGGTATTAAATATTTTTATAAAAGAATCGTAGTGCGTTCCAATACTGATTACAATGGTAAATTAGTGCGCAACATGCTACACAATGCGAAACGAGAAACACGTATTTCGCATCTCTTTCAGATAGACGCTTTACGAAACTTGGGGGAAAAAAAAAAGGACTATATTACCAGCGATCAGCAGTGCCGACATGTATACACGACATATATATACATATATATTTGTACTGGGTGTCTTCCCCGTAAATATAACGTTAATTATAATATTTCCGATCGTAGCTCGGTATACAGTAGAATTTTCGATTTCAGGTTTGCCAAATTAGTCTCCTACATTTTTCATTGAATTTTTTTTTTTTTTTTTTTAAATTTTATTAAAATTTTCCAACTTTGTTTCATAGAGAAAATTTATTTTAAAATGATTTTATTCATCTGGAATTTATTTATCGTGTAAAATTTTTCATTTTCCTTGGAATTTTTTGGCAGCCAAAAGATCGAAATTTTTAAATAAAAGAAATCCAAAATTTCGACGACGGAATACGAAATTAAAAACTTTTTAAATAATGACGGTAAAAATAAAATTTTGTTAAAGGAATTCATTAATGAATTGCATTTCATTAATTTTGAAACGAAACTTGGAGGAGGATTTAAATCGTTTTGAGTGAAATATTTTGGTAAAATTTAAGTGCATATTATCGTTACTAATATTATTACTATATTATCGCAATATACATTTTTTTCTCGTCACGTTGTAAGACATTCTTAAGAGAGGCAATTTTATAAGAAAAAAATTTAAAAAATTGATAAAAATAAAAAAAGAAAGTAACGTATCCGTTGTCAATATTTGAATTTCGTAAATTACGCTCAATATATTCACTATATATATTTAACAATTATGTACCGGATTGTAAATGTGTTAATACATACATATATACTTATATAAAAAAAAAAATCGCCGAATAACATTTATCTTTTCGTCACTTCGTTGATATAACAAGATCAATTAAGTTACTGAAAGCAAAGGCCAACTAACGAAGTTAATTATGCACCAACCACCACTCGTGAGATAACGTACAATCTCTTCACTGACGAGTTTTTTTAAATTCATCTCGAGAGCCCTTATATTTCTAGCCACCACTCTCTTTTTTTTTTTTTTCTTTTTCTTTTCTCAGAAAGATATCTTTCTAAAAATTACCAATCATTTCATCAAAATATATTTAATATATTTATAAATATATACATTATTTTTATTAACATCATTTTATATAATAATTTTATCAAAAGATCTTAAATTTTTAGGTGGTGACGAAATTCTTGGCACGATGGTACAAAATAAATAATTGGATCCCTTCTTTCTATTTTTGTCCATTCTTAAAGAATGATATACAATGGTGATATTTTTTGATATCGAAAAAAAATTTCTTTTTTTATTTTCATAAGACACGTTTCAGAAATAAATATTATTATTTATTCCTCGTTTTCATTCAATATTACAATATTCTCGTACGACTTTTATAAAACATAAAAATGCACTACTGCAATTTATCCACTCATTTTAATATCTCTTTACAGTTTTAGAATCTGTAATCTGGCCGTTTTATGAACACTTCCTATCCTCTCGGACATTTTTCTACCATTGGACACATAGTCGTCGTAACGGACTTCGTGCAAAACGTCGAATCCCAATTTATCTGCGATTCGTTGGCTGTAATTCGAGGCGAACACACCGAAAATTATCTTTGGAATAACGCTCTGCTCCAGAATAATCCCGTCGATCGAAGTTCTTCTCCTTGTACCATTGAGTAGCCCTCGACCGAACTCGATACACTTCTGCATCATTTGACGGCCGATCCCACGACCTTGATACTTTGGACTGGTGCCAAGATAGAACACCTCCATCGCTCCGTTCGTATTGTACCTCTCAAAAATATCCACATTGTCAATCTGGCCAAACGAGAGCAATCTCGATCACTGGTTTCTTTGAAAATTCGTGTAATACAGTTTTTAATCGAGTTTAGAATCGCACAGAGGTCTCTTCGAGTCTCTAATTAAAGTCTGTGATACAGGCAACGCTGAATAACAATTACTGAATAAATTGGAGGTGACACTTGATCTAAACGAAGCAATTTAGCCAATAACGAATACTCACGTCATCGAGAAACTTGATCAATTTTCTACACGTCTGATGCTTCAGATTCTCCTCTATGAATATATCCAGCTCGTCCTTCTCACCCTTCCTCGGTTTTACCTTTAAAGATACAAGAGTTTCGTGAGAAGGAAACTTTCAGGGAAAGTTAATTAGATGAAAATGGAATGGAATGAAAGCTTACGTGAAGCTTGTTGAACGCCACTGCTGCCACTTCATCTGTCCTCTTGTCAACAGCAATCAACGTCATGCCATCTTTGATAACTTCCCTGAACAGCAAATTCATTTCTTCTGGAGCTCCATCCTCTTCGAACATTCCCAAACCTATAGCCAGGTTTTCCTGTTTCATAGTCTCCGCCTGTATAGCCAAAGCATCCTCTACCTTATCTCTGGTGAGTAATTTGTATTCCAGTTCATCGTCACAGTCGAGAGACATGGTGAAAATAACTGGAAAATTATTGAAATATTTGAAGATCACTCACATAATAAACTATTGTTGTTTCAGCTTTTCCATTGTTATTTTATTCCATTCTAAGAAACGAAAATGTTACCTTTTATTTTAACAGATTGACGAAATAAGGAGCAACTTGTTTGCACAAAGATACAACAATATTTAAGAGAGAGAAAAAACGATCTTCCCGTCTGCGGATATTGCGGCGGAGTGAAGCTAGTTTCGAGCGACCTACGCTCTATTAAAGCTTTTGTTGGTACAGCTCTACTGTCTTGATAAGCAGCCTTCATTTTTCAACATCCAATAATTCATGCATATTGAGAAAATGTTTCTGTTATCTCTGCACGTTGTTAAGTTATGAATAAAACGCAGTTATCTGTCACTTTAAATTTCCTTGAATATTGTCAAGAAAATATTAATAATTGCATTGAATATTTGAATATATTTGACAAAGAAAAAAAAGATTCATTAACTTTATACAGAATTTTCTCGAATAATAACACTTCAATAATGCTATTGTTTTTATTTGTCAACAATATTGTATATATTTGCTGGTTTTTCTCTGACTATAATTATCAATAGACAGCCTTATTTCTTATCGTGCGTTTACATATTAGTTCATTCAATATAACTTGATAACACAAGATTACATTTTATAAATACGGTTAGAAAAATGCGGAATGATTTTCTTTTTATTCGCTTCATTATATAATTTAATATAAAAAAATATATATTTTTTTTACGATATTAAATCTCAACCTTAACAATTAGGTTTTATCTAAGACAATTTTTTAGCAACCAAGATGCAGTTTCGATGTTCATCTCCTATTTTTTCGCTAAAAACTTTGTTATTGAAATGGAATTCGTCATAGCTGAGTGAAAATAAATTTTCGAATCCACACTTCGTCGCTATCTTCTGCGAATAATTGGACGTCATGATTGCTGATATCACGTTGGGTATTTTTTTTTGGTTTTCTATAATATTAACATCATTTATCGTGATTGGTGTTTTCACAGGATTTCCCTTTTTTAACTCATCTGCTATCTTTATAGATGAAGTTACCAGCAGCTCTCCTATTCTACACTTTTGATAAGAAGGCAAAGTGGCCAAAAACATGATTTCAAAGATACAATCGGTGTTGTAGCGCTTGAACAAATCTATCCTGGCGTCTATATTTATCATGAAATCTATCAAGGCTTTCGAGGATTTGCACTTGCAATTATCCCTCAATATTTCAAAGCTACTTTTCTCTGATGAATTTTTGAGAAGCTGGAAAACGAAAGTAGGTCTTTTTTTATTATTTTAAACAATGAAATGCGTATACCGAATGTTTTTCCTTCACCTGTATTTTGTTGAAAGCCACTCCAACAACTTTCCTACTATTTGTATCAACAGCAACAACACTAACCCCATCCTTGGCTGCATCCAGACAGAGTTCCTCAAGTTCTTTGCTCGCACTGGGTTCTGAGAGTAAGTCTACAGCTTTGCATACATTCTCGTAGATAAAAAAACTTTTTCTTATGACATTAAGAGCACCTTCGAAGGTATCATCCGTCAGAGACTCGAAGACGATAGCCCCATTGTTTAGAGAGTCCCATGGTGATGTTCTATTTCACATTTTCAATCAACAAACAAATTCACATTCAACAAAATCAAATTTTTTTAAGAATAACTATAAAAATTAATGATTAATGATAATTATATTAATATGGTTATTCTTGTTAAAATGAAAATTTCATCAAAAGAAACATTCTAAGTGGAATTAAACGATTGAGAATATTTTAAATAAGTAAACATATTTTAAAATATATTATAAAGTTTTCAATTAAAGTATAAATAATAATGATTGGAGAAAAGAGAATTTAATCCTTCTCTACTTTTTTTCACCTCATATTGGAAAAAATCTGCAAACTACGGTGGATCACACTAAACTGACTTCACTTTTTGATTTCTTGATGAAAAATAATACAACTTATATAGCTAGTATAGCTGATTATCGCGACCAATCAGCGACGTATATAACGGTATACAGCTTATATATATAAACTAATGTATAATGTATAATTAAATTATACATCAATAATATCTTTTACATATATTAATTTGTCCAATTTTTCCATTTCTCATTTTATCGGCATATCTTTGAATTATCATTAAAAAACCGGTTGAAAACAAGAAAACAAAGATAAAAAAAAAAAAGAATATTTACACAATTCTATCAACCGAGCTATTGAGAATAAAAGTAGTTCATAAGACAAAAAATTTTTTGGAGTCAAATGAATCATTGTACTCAACAATACGAAGTAATGATTGAGAAACATGATATATGCGAGTCAGTGAACTATGTGACTAGTGTGTGCCAACTAGAGAGAACATGAAAATATACATCAAAGATAAATTTAGTTGCCCCACAGATCGTTCATAGGACCGTTAGCCAGTTAATTTAATTAGTTAATGAAACATCTTATCTGTTAATGTTAATGAACTTAAGATTTTTTCTCGAAGTTGTTTTGCGACAGAAAACCTGTTAATATTAGATACTTGTGTAAATTAGTTTAAATATATATTTATTTTTTTAATTACATATAAATATTTATTTAGCTTTTAAAAGATTTACAGGATTAACCTAGGTATTAATAGATAGCTGATACACTGGAAAATATAATAGTACAAGAATAGAAACATGATTTCAAAATTATAAATAGTAGTTAGTAGGTGTGATAGAAATAAATGGTGGGTAATTTTAATTAGTTTAAAGTTATTATGATTATTTCAAGTTATTAGATATATAAAATTTATTCAATATTTTATTTTAATGGGAAAAGATTCAAATTTGAATAAACATGGATATAAATAGCATATAAATATAATGAATATATAATATTTTAAATATTTAAAAAAAATGAAGAAATTCTAAAAAATATTTGTTTAAATAAAGAAATACAATTTTTTTATTTATTTCGTATTTTTAATATTTAAATAAAAAATTTTCAAATATCGATTAAAGTATTACATTATACCAGAATTCAAAACATGTCAGAAGATACATTGATATTTCATTATTAAGAATATATATTTCATAGAAAATATTCTGTCATATATCAAAAGCGAAGTTTAAATTAATAATTGGAAATTATATCAATAATTAAAATGATTAAATATGATTCAATATATGATATACATGATCATATATTATATCATGTAATATATTTTATTAATGGTATTTATAATCAAAAATATTTTTTAATTGTAAAAATTACTTACGATAATTTTTTTATTCTGTAATGTTAAATATTTTGAAAATTCTTTATTATATCTACAGTAGATTACATGAATGAAATAATATGGAAAATGTGGCTATAATTTCTTGACATTTTTCGGAAAAGTTTGAATATAGAGTTCTAGATTATTTTTTAAGTTTAAATATAGAAATACAGCTAATATAATCGCATTCTATAGTAATATCATATGATGAATGTTTCTAAGAGAAAAAAATTATTGATTGATTGGATTGCAACAAACATATTGTTAAATGAAAATTATAATGAGAAGTTGCTAAATAATTAACAATACTTGACATATTATAATAAATATAAAATAAATAGAAAGAGATATGTATTTTAAATTACAAAATCAGAAATGTTTTTTGTGCATTTTATCAATTATTAAAATTATGTTAAAAATAATAATAAAGAAAATAAGTAACATAGAGTTGATTTTTTAATATGATAAATGGGGCAAATATAAGAAACAAAGAATTTCTATTTTAATATATATTTAATATCATATGTATATATTTATAAAGAAATCATATAAATCATTATGGTTTTAGAAAAATTTTATGTAACTTGTAAAACCATAACGGAAACAATATTATGGGGAGGAGTATCTTGAAATATAGGTTGTCCGTTGTCATCTCTGTAATTCAAAAGATCCACATCCATTACACTTTTCAAACCTAATTTTTCGGCCGCTTTTTTTGAATACAAAGATGTATATACTCCAAATATAAATCCTACATTTGGGATGCTATTTTTTGCGAAAAAAATTCCTGCAGCCATTAGGGATTTTGAAAGTCCTTTCCTACGATAATTCTTATCCACGGCAATTGCATAAAATTCCACGGCTACTTTAGAATCTGGAAATTTTCCATATAAATTAGCCTTTTCACTGATTTCGGATAAATAATTGAAATATTGTTTCATTAATCTATTTGCAGGAGGATTATTGGTAAATGCTGCAGAAACTCCATCAATGCCATCATGAAATTTTGAATTTTTACTAACTATCATGAGGTTTACACCAATGATCTTTTTTAACGATTTTTCGATTGCTATAATACATGGTGAAAAATTGAAAATCGCACGTATTAATCGTTCATGATCGATTTTCATTGATTCTTCCTCTTCAATTGTTATAGAATTATTATCTTTCAGACTTTTCAACATAATCTCTTCCTTATCAAAATTTTCATGTAAGAAAGATAAAATTTCTGGTAAATGACTGTCATTCGCCCATTTAAAAATACATAGATTATTTGACTCCATTATATCAATTGAATAAAAATTATTTCATATTATTTGATTCCATATATCTATATATTTATATGTATTTTTTACAACAAAAAGTAATGGCAAAAGAGAAGGCTACATTATCAGTTTATATTTTATTCCATTAAATTAAATTATTTTCACTTGAAACAAATTTACATTTTTTGTTTGTGTCTTTTATTTTTATATTTTGTGAATAATTATTTTATAATATATAATTTTTTATTTATGTAAGTAAAAAGAATGCATTATATAACTTAATATTTTTTGTTATTACAATGAATCGTTCAATGAATCACTCGTTACTCGAATGTAAATTCTTGGAAATACTATACATAGTAAAGTCTTACCTGATTGGTCAATATCTCAGTTAGATTGTAATTCATTGATTGAAAATGTGATTTGTTTTAATATTTAAATAGTTATATTAAAATTAAAAGTTTTTTCTACTTTTTTGAATAAAAAATTAATAATATTAATTTTTTAAAAAATAAGAATCTAAAAATAAGCATAAAAAGAATAATGTATAAATATATTGAGAAGTTTGATACTTTGATATTTAATATTTTGACAATTATGAATTTAAAAAAAATTTAAAATTCATAATTGATTAATAATAAAAAAAACTTAGAATTAATAATATTGATATTGTATAATAATTGGAGATAATTATTATTGAAAAAACTTTTTTAAGGAATATTAAAATTATCGCCTCATTTTCGAACGCGCTCTTCCATTTTCGCGGCAGAGTGCGCAGTTGCGCATGCGTACACTAAACATGATAACAAAATAAGATGGCTGACCAACGAAACAAATAGAGCGCCGTTGTAAATAACAAATGGTTCAAACACGTTTTAAAACGGAATTTCTTTAAAAAGCAGCCACTACACGGAATTCTGGAATCGCCTCGGTATTGGTGTTTAGTGTTTCCACAGTGTGGAATCATTGTAGTGACGGGCAACGTGCAGTGGTGCATTCCAAGCCACGATTCATCGTTGAATGCGTCACGCGTGTGCATGATCATTGAGAAGAGTAATTAAGGAAGGAGCGAGCTGAGAATTATACATCGCCAGGATGCAATTGCGAAAGCAAGATTACCTCGCGTTACATCTCCGCTTACGGCTCGCCTAGCTCCTCATGCTAGTCTCGTCTTCCGAATTGCTTGAAACACAGCATGAAGGAGATGCTTGGAGGGTGCTGCGTGTGTTCTGATGAGAGGGGTTGGACTGAAAATCCATTAGTGTATTGTGATGGCCAAGGTTGTACCGTTGCTGTACACCAAGGTTTGTTACATAGATTATTACTATATTTTATATAAGATATATTTTGTATAGTTTAAATAGGAATGTTCAATTGCAATGTTATGTTATGATAATTTTTCAGCTTGCTATGGTATCGTTACGGTACCCACAGGACCATGGTATTGCAGGAAATGTGAGTCACAGGAACGTAGTGCTCGTGTGGTAAGTTCTATAAATTTTTTTGAAAATTTTTATATTCCATTTCATTTTTTAATTATTTTATAGCGTTGCGAATTATGTCCAAGTCGAGATGGAGCTCTTAAAAGAACAGATCAAGCCGGATGGGCACATGTGGTCTGTGCTCTTTATATTCCAGAAGTTAGATTTGGTAACGTAACAACAATGGAACCAATTATTTTACAATTGATACCATCTGAAAGATTCAGTAAGGTAAAGATTTTCTAAACTAGAGTAATTTTCTTAATAATTATTTAAGATAAATCATATGATATGGTCATTGTAGTCATGTTACATTTGTGAAGAACAAGGAAGAGGTAGCAGAGCAAATGTAGGAGCCTGTATGCAGTGCAACAAGACTGGCTGCAGGCAGCAATTTCATGTTACTTGTGCTCAGGCTCTTGGTTTGCTCTGTGAAGAAGCTGGAAATTATTTAGATAATGTGAAATATTGTGGATATTGTCAACATCATTATTCAAAATTGGTTTGTGTCACATTATTTAAAAAATATCTCTCTATAATTTGAATTGATTTCAGTCTTGATTATCAATTTTATTTCATTTATAGAAAAAAGGTGGTAATGTAAAAACAATACCACCTTATAAACCAATACCTGCTGATAATGGTTCATCAGATTCATCTCCTGAAAAGGAAGCAGAGACTCCAATAAAATCTTCATCAAGTGGTAAACGAAAGAGTTCCAGCTCTAAATCTGCTACAAATTCTAAAAACAAATCAAATACTAGTCCAAGTCTAGAAATAAATGGCGTTGCTGATGATAAAAGCAGTAGCGGCCGTAATACACCCAAAGACAACACCACAAATTCCAGTAAATTCACCACTTCCAACTTCGTAGAAACGATTGTCACCCAATCAGAGAGTGTATTTGGACATGACGGAACAACGTCTACCACTGCCACTATGGCAGCAACAATTAAATCTGGATCAAATTCAAGTTCTGGTCACAAAAATAGTGGACAAACGAAATCAAATTCTTCATCGTCGAACAAAACTTCGAGTCACAGTAAAAAGAGAAAAACAGGAGCACGAACACCGACTGTAATAGGAAACGAAAATTCAAATCAATCAGTCAGCTCTGAAGCCAGTGGTTCAGTTGTGGTTGCTGTCAGTTCTGTTATGCAGCAAGCTGTATCAAGTAATAATGTACAAACAACTATAACAGAAGCTACAAGTTTAAGTACGACCACTGAACCAGAAAAATCAAAAAAGGTAAATAAAAATTTATAAAAAAATATTTGTTTTTATTTTGGAATATTTTCAAATATATATTCTCAAATATTCTTATTAAGTTAAAGGTGGAAAGTCCCATTCAATCATCATCAAACACTCCAGTCACTACTGAAGTGACTACTACACCTGTGATAATGGCAGTAACACAATCTCAATCATCAATTGTTACTCAGTCACCAACAACTACTTCAAATAGTATAGTAGTATCAGTTCCATTGACTGCAACTTCGTTATCTAGTACAGTGCAGAGTGTGGTAACAAGTGCTCCAACTCTATATCAGCAGTTGCAACAAAGTATCATAACTACCGCAGCCGCTACAGAAGCCAGAACGAATGCTATGTCGAATTCAGAAAGATTTATCACAGAAGAAACTCCAGCTAAAAGATCTCGGTAAGTTCGAATTAAAATTTTAATACTAATTTTTTCTATTTGAAATTCTTATTTACTAATAAGAATAATAATATTATTGTTATAAATATTATTTTTTTTAAAGTTTTTAACTTATATAAATATTAGACAATATCACAATAATTTATAAAATAAATATATAATATGAAAAGAAGTAACGAAATTTCATGAAAATTTTAACAATTTAAAATGCGCGCCAAAATTGAACGCATCAAAATGGTTGACTAATTGGATAAACAAGTCTTTTTGTTTTTAACCTTTTATGTTTCGTAAAAATTATTCAGATATAAAAATCTTATTTAATATGGATTTTATTCAAAATATCATTTCGTTAATATACTATTACATTGCTTAAAATCTTCGAAAAATATTGTGTTTATTAAAAGATGTTCGTGACACTATTGCAAATTATACAAATGGAAGAACGAATTCAGGATTACTTTTTATTTCATTTTTATATGATATATATTGCAAAAAAATTCTGACAGAAAGAAATTATTGTAAACAACTGTGATTTTTTTAACGTTTTTTAGTTTGTCTGTAGCTTTAAGAATACGTTGAGGTTATGTTTGTTTTTTCTACCACAAGGGGCCTCAAGGGCAACGAACGAAGGAAAGGAATAACGTGATGTTAACGGTAGTGCACAACGGTCTGTTTATGTTACATTTTATATAATATTCATTTCTGCAGAATTTTTTGAATATTTTTATTTTTAAAATTACATGAAAAATGTTAATGAAAAATAGAGTGTAACTGGATATATAATTATGCATTTTGTTACTTTCTTAGTTCTCAATCATCAGATAAGCAAGAAAAACCTCGTAAACCAAAACGTGGATCATCAAATAGTCAACCAGCATTGCCACAAGTACAACCACAAACACAACAACAACAATCTCAATCAACCGCTTCATCTGTAGTAACATCAGTATCTAGCAGTGCAGTAGTAACAACATCCAAAAGAGGAGCAAGAAGTAATCATCAAACTCCTCCACCTGCTGTAACTGTCGCACCTGTACCATCTATTATTCAAGGACCAACACTGAGCAGTGGGCATTTTAGTAGTATTGGCTCTAGTTCTACGAACACCATGGGTCCTACAGTCAAAGAATCTCCTCCAAGTAGTCCAGGTTCTGAAAGTATGAGTAGTAATGGACCAGGAAGGAGAAAAAGGAAAAGCGCGAGTGCGGCTTCTACAACACCAACACCTTCTGCATCTAGTACTCCAACACTTACGAATCCGAAAGAAGAAAAAGATGTAAAATTGTAAGAAATAGAGATGATTGATATAATAATGATATAAAATCATTTATTATATAAATAAATCTAATTTGAATATGCATTAGATTTCAGAATGGAGTTAGTGCACCACATATGTTAGGAAATCAGTTAAATCCAACCTCTACAATGGCACAAAAAATGTCTGATACTCTTTCCCAAGAATTAGAAGCTCATTCTATTTTTACAGAAGCTAGTAATTCTACAACAAATTTAGTTGGTCCACAATTACATAGTCGAGTAATTGCATCTGTAAGTATCTTTGAAATCAATTTAATATGACTTTATTTTTAAAAAAAAAAAATAAGAAAGTGTTTCCATTATTATTCTAATCATAATGTTGTTTTACAAACAGATACGGTCCAATCAAACAGGTGCACCGCCCACATCATTTTCTTCAGTTTTTAATTCTTCTAACAATACAAACACTAATACAAGCACTACCACTAATGCTAGTACAACCAATACCGGTTCTTTAGGCGGTGGAGCAATACCCCAAACACTTGACCAACTTTTAGAAAGACAATGGGAGCAAGGAAGTCAATTCCTGATGGAGCAAGCCCAGCACTTTGACAGTGAGTGTACGGCAAGGAAAAACATGCTTTCAGTTGCATGGGTTTGGTAAAATTGGGGATTTCTTCATTCGATCGAAAAATGAATGCATGGATTATTTTATTTATTGTATCTTCATTGAATAATAGACTTGTACATCAAAGATACGTAATCAAAATTATACTGCTTTCTGGCTTGTTTAATTCATTAATCATTATATGGATTAAAGAAAAGTTTTACGAATCATAAAATTTTCTTTTATAGTCGCTTCTCTACTTTCTTGTCTTCATCAATTGAGAGCGGAAAATCTTAGGTTAGAGGAACATGTAAATAGTCTTCTGCAAAGAAGAGATCACCTATTGGCTGTGAATGCTAGACTTGCAATTCCTTTGACAACTCAACCTAGTGCACACCCAGGTAATTTACTTGGTTTGTTTTATTGTATATTTAAACATTTTAAATATTTAACAGAAAATTCTATATTATTCGTAAATTATAGTGAACAATATACATCCAACAGTCAACCCATCGCACCCCAATGTTCCACATCCCGATGTTCCACCAGGAGCCGCGGCCCCTGTTCCAAGAGTTACTAGGGAACCACGAGTAAACAACACATATATGCCTCATTCGAGTTCCAGTAATCATTCTACGACGTTAGAAAATGGTTTACCTCCAGATCCATCTCCTCCAGCTGCAGCTTCATTGTCACAATATCAGCACCGAACATCGTTAATTGCACCTCAGCCAAGTCCAACAATCAGGTAACGTAATTATGCTTTATTAATTATGAATATTGATACTCCAAAATTAATTTTTTGCAATTATTATATACAGACACAGCCCAGCTGGAAATGCATATCATCAAGGACAACCTAGTAATATAGTATCTCCGGCACCGGCTAGTAATTCTAGTGTAGTGAGAAATTCATCTGTTACACCAGATCCTCTACGTGGAGTACCAAGGTAAAAGGATTTATTGCTACAATAAAACAAAGTTATCTTTTACTTATTTATTTTAATAATTTTAAAGTAATTTTAAAAAATGAAGTATGAATTTAAATTAAAAGAATAATATTGTAAAAAATAATAAAACGAAATGGATTTTCAAAATAGATATCCGTATGATATATTTCTGCACATAAAAAAAATACAATTTCATATTTTAGATCAGTGCCACAATCGTCGAGCAATTATATGCCTTCAATGTATCAACCTACAATGTCCAGTCTGACAAGTAATCAAGTAGGTAATGTTCATAATCTTCATTCGCATGGACCTTCTCCACCCAGTCATGGACCACCAGGAAAACCCAGCTGAAGATAGGTGGAAAGCAAGGAAAAGTATACTGCGTCCGATGACAGTAGACGCGGTGAGGTGTCATCGCCGTCCGAGGCGTGCTACCATCTTTAAAAATGAACAGAGGGAAGTCGTTTATCCTTCGTGCTTCTTTGCTAATTGGTTCGATCTTTGATTGGTCTCTGATCAATAAGTGTTGATCAGTTCGATAATTTAATATTTATTGACTGGTAAAATAATATAAAATATTAACCAAAAACGTTTGCATTTATCAATAATTGTAATTCACATTTTTGTTGTTTTTTAATGAATTTCGAGAGCAATTACTTATCTACTTAAAATTCTGTAAATTAATTCTGTAATAAATAGGATAATAGAGGCCTTGCAAATTCGAACGAAGAAGCAATTTAAAAATAGACTTTTCTCTCTCTTTCTCTCTCTCTGTCTCTCTCTCTCTCTCTCTCTCTCTCTCTCTCTCTTTCTCTTTCTCTTTCTCTTTCTCTTTCTCTTTCCTTTGGTTGCACGTCATCGAGCACGTCTGAGACAATCTTAACATCATCATTATCCATCATTGTCATCGATATTGTATGATGAAACAGTAAATCCGCAGATGTACAAATTGTAGATTGTAAGTTAATCGCGATTAATAGCAATAATGATTATGAAGTAGATGTACATTTTACAAAAAAAAAAAAAAGAAATCATGTGTGAGTCTGGTGGTACGACAAGGTCACTCATTTTTCCTATAAAGACATCTTTTTCTAAATGTTTCACTATTATTTTAATAGAAATTTATTTTGCGGATTTCTTTTAGTAAGCTCGCAAATGATAAATTGTAAATATTTTGTAATTGGCCCATTTCACGACTTAACCGATGTATATTTTAATCTTATATGTATATATATATATATACGTATATATATAACGTACAATATAACTTAGCATATAATTTGAGCACTGCCTTCCATCAATGAAATGGCCGTGAAATGGGTCGAAGAAGTTATTTTTATTCATAAAATAATGGTTCTTATGATTTCTTCAGAGAGGTTAATCGAACTACGATCATTAGATGGGAATTAAGAAAACAATTGAAGTTATATCTAAATGGAATATTATTACGCGCTTCGTTTTCGCATAAAAAATCCATTTGCGATTGTCCTTGGTTATATCTTGCCTTTTTTAATGGCAGCACATTTTATTTGGATTCTTATTCTATCAATAATATAGAATTTCGACTTTTGTCGATATGAGAGACGTAATCAAAAAAAAAAAAAAAAAAAAAAAAAAAAAAAAAGAAAAAAAAATGATAATTTTAGCTCGAAATTAGAGCTATTTGTATTAATGAAATTCTATTCGTTAAAAATTAAGAATTATATACAATAAGGAGAACAATCTTTTGTCTCTCAATTCGTCAAAATAAAAAAAATTTCATTTAAGAATTATCTATATTTTAACGTTAAAATATGAATTTAGTTTTGTTTTTTAATTAATATTTAGCTAGTAAGAATTTTTACACTAATCTTTTTTATTCTGTTGTAGGAAATAAAATTTTAAAACGAAAAAGTCAATGTTACCATGTTGTGTTCTCAATTGGAAAGTATTATTTTTATGGACGGACAATTTTCGATAATGAAAAATAACGAATGTTCATAAGGAATCCAGAAAAACCACTAGGCTTACTTAGTATGATAAATGCGGCATCAAGCGTTCACGTCACCACTCAGGGAAAATCGATTTATTAAAATTCTATCGAATTTTCTTCATGTACATCAATTGTAGCGAGCACGAAGAACACTATTTCATATCATACATTTTTGAATCCAAAGAAATTATTTTACTTTCTTTTTATTTCATTATATTTGTAGTACTTAAGTGTCAAATAATAAATTATTCGAGTAATTTCATCAAACAAAAAAAATATTAAAGTTTTTTAAAAATTTTTTTTTTATTTATGAAAATTATATATTATTTTTAAGGTGTACGGTAGCATATAGTGTTCAATGCTACAATTTGAAGAAAATAATATTCATAATTGATGATTTATAATCGAAAGTATAAAATGGTTTCCAAAAAATCAAGTGATTATTGAAGACAACAGTGCGTTTTTATCAACGAAGAATATTTTATGCGTTTATTATCTCAATGTAACGTTGCTGTACTTTTTTAAGATAATATACATTATGATAGAAGGGCAAGAAAGAATGAGAGAGAAAAAAGAGCAAAAAAGGCGAGAACAAAGCGTGTATAGGTGAAGTGTTAAAAACAGAGAGCAGTTAATGATAATGATATTTTTACACAGCAGACCGTGCCAAATTTTTGCAATCGAATCATTGAACTCCCTTGAAACTCTTGAGCAACACGTGCCTAAGTAACTGTTGTTTAAAATCTTGGGACTGGAATTGCTTTATGTGATGGAAAATGAAAAAAAAGAATGAAATTTAAACATTGCTCCTTTTTTTTTTTATGCTCTCATTTATTTTGTGTTCATTTTTAAAATTCTTCGTGTACAAATAAATTATTGTGTTCCTAATCCGCAGTGGATCGACTGTCAGAGATTTTTTTCGCTTGAAAATTTAACTTTAATTTGACCAAAGTCTTTTCTAATTCTAGGCTGCATTGGATTTATATAGAATGGACAAAAAATAAAAACGGAAATGTTTTTATGCTTAAAATTACAAAATTCTTTTTTCGGATTGAAAAATTGTACCAAGAATTTTAAATAAATATTTTTTTTTTTTTTTTTTTTTTTGTTAAATTTTGTATAAATTCAATGTGAGTCTGTTCATTAGACTTTTCTATTCGCTTGTAGTTTAATTGTAACTTAAATATTTGGTACCTATATAACTTATGTACACAAGAATCATGCGTTTAGGATAGATACGGTGTATCATTAGATTTGTTCGTATTAAGGACTTTGTATGCTCATAATAATAACAAAATAATTATTCAAAAATCAGCGAAACAATGAGCAAAAACTATTTATTGGATAAATTAATTGCAGACTGCTCGAGTGCACTGGAAAGAGACCACGTAGTCCCATTGATGAGATCAAAATCAATTTATTTCCCAGCCGTGCAGACATGAAAAGACATTCAGATAATTGTAAATCATGAAATCACAATGTCCAAGCGGCAGCAATGCTTTGATTGGCCGAAATATTGGCACAGATCGTATTGTAGCATTTTGATACTCGAGATCTCTTCGCTAAGAATCATTGTTGGACAAATGAATGTATAAAAAGAAAAAAAAAGAGAAATGAAAAAAAAAAAATATGTGTGCAAGTGAACCAAACTTGTCGCCGTTTGTGAAGCGTGTTTTCATTTTTCTACGAAAGTTAGCTAATATCCCTCCCGCGTCTCTGGACGAACGAACAGGCATAAGTAATTCACTGTAAAATAATTGTAATACATACAAAGAAGAAACAATAGCTAGAGAATGAGAAGGAGATGAATTTACTTCGTCTCGATGCACTTGTCGGTTTTCCCAAGAAGCATGCCGATTTAACGTGATACTTATTGTATTAGGTATTTGTAAAAAGATTGAAAGCGAAATATTTTTTTTTTTTCTTTTTTTGGGACAGCCTACAAGTTATAGAAAGCGTTAGCTACTTGTGTAAAAAGATGAAAGAGTATATCGAGAGAACACTTTGAAGGTTGCCGCGTCCTCCGGTAATCTTTTGTATATTTTCAAGTGAGAAATGAGCAGCTAAAAATCCGGGGCTGCTCCGTGGCTAATTTACCTTTAAATTGTCCTCGTGTTGCGTACGTTTATACCATACATCTAAGGAAATAAGGGAATGGAATATGTCGAGCGAAATGCCATATATGTTTCCATATAGATGGAAAAAAGTTTTCTTATGGGAGAAAAGGCTGATTGTTTTTTTTTTCTTTTTTTTTTTTTTTTTTTTTTTAATGTGTTTAATGTAATAATTTTCTGGTGACGTCGTCCACCCCTAATAGGTACCCTGAATTTAATCGAATTAGTAGTATAGAATTGTTATTTTAATTTTTGTATTATTAAGTTATATAAAATTTTAAATTTAAGACTTCGATCTTTTAATCATGCTTTCATATTGTTATGAAATCTGCTCAAGATTATAAATAATCACGGGTGCTCAAAATTGTCTTGAAATGTAGATATTTTACAACTTTATTTAATAAATTTTTAATATACAATTAAGAAAAGTATAAGATTCACTTCTTTAAATCTCTATAAATTTATAGAGTATGGATATAGGAAATATGTTAATTTCTATAAAGGATGTATTACACAAAATTAAGAAATAAGGGAAACCACTGATTTAAATTCAGGAACCAACACCACTAGGTTAAGATCTTTGTCTCCAATTGGATATATAGAAACTTTCACTTTTATATTTATATATCTATTAAGATTTACACCGTCGAATTGAAACAAAAGGCATGAAGGGATGGACGAAAGCTCACAAAAAAAAAAAAAAGTTTATCCTGACGACATTGATGCTATGTAGTCGTGACTTCTTGAACTTTTCCTCTGCTTTTCATTCTCATTGTTTAAAGAAAATGCAGACGAAAGTTCCGTGAAATATGTTCATTGTTGATGCACGATGTCCTCAAAATTGTCGTCTCGGAGTCGCGTGGATCGGTTCCAAATCCAGGGATGTAAATCTGTGCGATACGATTTTGTAATGTAATTGTGCATACGGAAGCATGTAATAAAAAATGAGTAAACGATGACAGTATATCGTTCCTCTCGACCAGTTCCCTGCTTTTGGATCCTTTTACATTTAAATTATTTTTCACATTTAAATTCGATTTTCTTTCATTTATTTTTTGCTCGTAAAAGGTATCTCAATCAACGAAGAAAGTTATAATTTATATATTTTTTGAGTTTTATGAATTTTAAAATAAAATTAATTTTTTTTTTAATTGATTTGAAATAATTAATTTTATTACTTTGCAGTTACTTTATCGTTGAAGAAAATTTAAATGCGAGATATCGAAGAGTTTGTTGTCTTGTTTTTTCGACGAAACGAAGAAGAAAAATATAGTTACTCGTCTATGGAAGCATGACTATCTCCAGACAAATCCCTGACGTTTGCCTGAGTGCCGGCCAACGATCGTGGGAAGTCTCACCTGCGACCTCGTCTCCGACGAATCAATATTACACGAGAGTGTACGAATATACTACTGTTTCATGGATACAAGTGAAAGACATTCTTATCAGAAACATCCAATTGGTCCTCCTAATGTAATGTGAATCAATATATAATTTAATATTTATATATTTAACACAAATTACACGTTTATATTGATATATGCATTTCTCTTTTTTAATTTAAGAAATCTTTTTTAATTTAATATTTAAATTTTCATAAAAAAAAATTAGTATTATATTAGTATTATATACACACAAAATAAAAAAGAAATTAATTTTAGGGATGAGTTGAAAGCGACACACGTGTCTTCTCTTACTATTTTTACATCATCTTCTGGGGAGAGGAAACTTCAATCTCGCATTACAGCTGAACAATGTCCAATGTAAAGTAATAGGATTTCATCGAGCTCGAGTTTTCACGCTGGATTTCATCAAGGATTTTAGATTTTTATCTTTCTACGTATCCCATTCCTAAAAATACTTTTATTAAATCCTGTCATTTATTTATTGATTCACGATTAACAAACTCATTCATTTCATTTCTGAATTTAATCTCTTCACTTTAAATTAATCTCTAATTTTATATTCCATAAAATCTGTCTCATTGTATATATTTTATTTATATTTATTTGTAATTGTTATAATATTAGGCAAATTATGTAACGAAGATTAAAAGCCATATAAAGTTCAAGATATTCTTGGAATTTGTCTCTAATCGTCCGCTAATGACAATCGTATCAAGTGTTATATTGTCTACACCGATAATCGTGTGAAGCATATTTGGGGGAGCTACAAGTATAAAAGTATTTCAACGGAGTGTTCTGGGGGGATGATTTCGCTGGAACTTCAGAAAACACGCAGCTGCCCAGGTTTTTGCGTGCCCCAATTTTCACCCTGTGGGGCTGGACCCTGTAGGGGAGTTGAAGAGTGGATGGATGCTCTCTTTTGCTCAGACACCCCCCTTTCCTCTCCTCTTTCTCAGTAACTGTAATGGAACCCTCAGCTTCTGTCTGTGGACGTAACATTGTTAATTCTATTCTCAGGTTTCTACATTCAAACCACTATCTGTGAATTTGATATATTTCTTTTTTTTATTTGCTTTCCCTTTGTTCTTTACTAATTTGTTTGGGTTGGGTTTTTTTTTTTTTTTTAGTTGAAACTTAGAAGTTAGATGGAAAAGAGGGATGGATGAATCTGAGAAAGGTGGACTTCTAGCGACAATAAAGAATTGGATATTTATAACAAAGTAAAAAGTTAGATATTATTATTTAAAATTGAAAGTAGAAAAATTATAATTTTTTACATATCTGTCCGAGGTAAGATGTTACATAATAGATTAATATGGACTCGATGCTACGGTATTACTACATGAATCGTGAATTAATACTTTATTTGTGTGTCACTCCAGCTGCGAGGATCAACACAAGTGCGACCCTCGTGACAAGCGGGTGCTCTTAATGCGCGTCTGATACGCGAAAGGGAGTGCAGCCGCGATTCTATGGTTTGCTAATTTTCACGGGATCACGGTACCGTGACGTTCAAGCCGATTAGGTTCAACCTGGGTTATTGAACTTTCACGCCTTCCCTTAACCGCTGGATTTATCTATGAAAAAGCATTGAAAAAGTAATTTAAGCCTCATACAACGTTTATGAATAATATAAATGTTTGATCAAATTACATAGTTGTTCACTATTTTTATAATTAAGATTAATTTAATGTATTATTATTAGTGGAAAAAAGAACCAAAAAGGAATATTATCGAGATAGATATTATCAATATTTAATATCTTTTTCTAATCGTATCACATGATACTCAATATTTAAAAGTACAAGTGTTAAAAAATTGATACACTATAAAGAGGTAAGTGATAAGGACAGGTGTGGACACAGCTGGATCAACCGTCGATAGGTCACAGTTTCGATTATCTGATGACCAATCTTTTATTATCATCCAATCTTATTTAACTTTGACTTTTTTTTATCATATTTTAAAGTTCCTTGAAGTAGTTAGTTAACATGATATTGGTAAATAAATTATTTTACCTATTATGCTTAATTACATTTATTTAATTATATTTGATTGAATATTATTGGTTTTTTTTAAGAGAAAAATATTTCTTTTACAGTTGTGTTATCGTTATTCCGGATTGATATATGTATATATACACGTAGCCAATTGTAAACAAATATGAATATTTTATTATAAAATAAAATAGTTTAAACGATCAAGAATAAAGGAGAGAAGAAGAAACACTTTCAGTAAAGGTCGAAACCGCTTCGATATGTCCCAGGGGACATGTATATCGTCCCTAATTGTCCACAAATCGACGACCACCCTCGATTTCCGAACCGTTAAGTACAACCACCTCTCGGGGCACCAGGGGCGTTCCGCTAGCTTTCTCTTGAGGGGCGCCTGATACAACGGGGTAGAATATGGATTCAATTACACCTCATTGTGCTACGGTGTCTATAAACAATGCTGTTTTCACAGCTGATAGCGGCCCACGTTCTTCTGCGGCTCCATGAAGTTAGAAGTTCACCGAATCTAATTTCAAGTGAAACAGTCTGATCCTCTTTTTGACAGTAAACAGTATATGATTTTATTTATGGATTTAAATTTATTTATTTTATGTATATATATATTTATAAAAATTGTTGATCTGTTGATTATAAAATAATTATAATTAATAATGTTTTTATTATTTAGAATTGGACAATTTGATTGAAGTAAAAAATGAAAATTTCAATTGTCTGAAGGAATAATTCAAACTGAATGCAACGAGAGGAAAAGTAGAAGAATATGGATTTTGCATTAATAAAGAACAAGAAAAAAGGATAAAAAAGAAAAAAAGAAAGAAAGATCTATAATAAACCATAAAGAATTTCTATCTTTTCATTCTTACTATTTCATAATTATCCTTGAGATAAAGTATCAAGTATCATTGAAATATTATTAAATACACAAGATACTTAAATAGACTTTTTAAACTAGAAAATCGAAGTTGAAGGCAATGAGAAGCTTTTAAGGACAACTATACTCGATTATTATCTGACAGTCATATTGTAATTTTCAAGTATCGAACGAGATATTTGCTGATTAACGTAACATTAACTCGGTGAACCTCAGTTAGAAAGTAGAAAATGGTTCAGACTGCAGAATAACGAAGAGGGAAAGGAGGATCACAACGTGGGAAGATCCGCAGCCGTCGGCGCCATTATTCCCGAGTTGCAGGACGTCGCGACACCGCAATATCGACGTACCGCCCACGATTCTCCTTCTCTGTCTCATCCACGTCGAATCTGCTCCTCTTTCTGGTGAACTGTACACCACAGAATTTGGCGCAGTTTCTACCCTCTGCTTTTTTACCAAATCCTCCGCCATTACGAGGAACTCTGGTTTTAGAACTTTCTTTGGATTCTTAGAAAGTTGGAAAATATTCGTTCTGTTATTATATTTTGAAGAAAATTTTTTGTAAGATGAATCCAGAACAAAACGGAGAAGAAAAGTAAAAAAAATTGGATATATTAAATAAATCTGAATATCTAAAAAATTGTTTCAAAAAGTTTAATTTGTCATAAAAAAAAAAGTTTTTTGATTAACTTTTAATGAGCTAGATTGATAAAACATTATTTTGGAAGAAATGTATCTATGATAAATTAAAAATGCTTTGATAATGTTATATAATTAAAAAATGGAACGGATGAATGTGGGAATTATGATAAAGATTGAAGATTGAAAGATAATAAGAAGAAACGATTTGAAACTTCAAGAATCTACTTTATTTGGCTTCAATGACAACCACGTTGTTTTAATAGCAAACAATCTGTTTCATGTTCACGTGTCACGTACAAACGATATCTGTTTAGATTTTTTTACGCACTTTATATATACATTTATTATAACATGAATTCTGCCAGAAAAATTAAAAGTCAAATTGATCACTTACAATTTAAAAGGAAAAGAAGAAAAATATCCGACAGAATCTTCGTATTTTGTTTTTCTTTCTTCATATGTTATGTAATGTTAATTCATTGGATTTTGAGCATTTTTAAAGAGGAACTTAACAGAAGATACATATATCATTTATATTACAATTTCATATTTTACAAGAATTTTTCTTATTTAAATTTGACTTCTTAGATATTAATTTAAAAAATTAAACTATTTGTTCATAAGGTTATTAAATATTAACAATAATAATTTAATTGATATTGTCCATCACATTAAAATCGACTAGAGACACAAAAAAATTAATTGATGTAATCTTCTTATATATTAACAAATTTTTTATTCTTTTGTTTGATTGTTAATAATGATTCAGCATCAAAAAAAAAGTAAAATAACGACTAGGAATGTTTGTCCTTAAATACTAAATAACACAAGGCTCGACGTGACTTAATTAAGAGATGAAAATTTTATTCGAATGTCGAGCCATTTTTTGATGTTCTTGGATCCTCCGGGGTCCATACTTTTGCATACATCGTCCCATTCTGAGAGATATCCGATTTCCTGGACCATGATAAGGAATGAAAAATGAAAGGATTTCCTTCACTGCCTGAAATTTTATCATTTATCTTAATTAGTATATTATCCAACTCGATTTTCTATTTAAATTATTATTTCTTGTTTCCAAGATTATTAATTAATTAATTGATAGAATTCACTTGAAACAAATCACGAGACAAGTTAATTTAATTCATTATTAATTTTTAGGAAAGGAATAATATGGAGGAAGAAAGGATATGTGAGTACGATTAGTATTGGCCTCACCACGAACTATGACCTTCTTCGAATCATCTCGTCCAGAACATCTTGAGAGACCACTATTTCCCGTCAGAGGATCGTTACCCTTATCAGCTCTGACCAATTCGTTAAGAAACTTAATGTAACCAATTGCTAATTTTAACGTATCTACTTTAGAGAGCCTCTTTTCATAAGGAAGAGTAGGTATGTGGGCCCTAAGACCCTCGAAGGCGTCATTTATATTCTGCATACGTCTCCTCTCTCTCATATTGGCGGCCTGTCTTTGTTGCACTGCTTGCCTCGGACTTTTTCCCGACGCCCCATTTCTTCTATTGTTTTGACTTCGTCTAGAAATTATTATCGTTCTGTTTTTCAATAGAATAACGATCTCTAGACTTTTATTATTCGAGTGTTTTCAAGATAGATTCTTAGAAATTACGTATAAAAGATGATATGACAGAAAACAAAGAAAAAAGAATTATTTCTTGTATCATTTCTTAAATAATAATGTTTTCGATGCACCTGTCTACGAGCAACCCGTATACCAATACTCGGCGGATTGCCTATTGACAGGCGCAATGATATCGCTCGTTCTTACATCTTTGAAGCTTCATCATTGAGAGATAAAATGAACTTATAGATATATTCATCGGATGAAAAAAATATTTCTTTTTAAAGTATTTTAGAATATTTGTTTAATCTAATTTTTTAAATGAGATTTTTATTCTATCTGTTGATTTAATATATATATAAAATCAAATTAATTCTATCATCTTTCAATATATATTTTAGTTCCTAATAAAATATATAATTTCTACGTTTTTAGGTTTCTGATCGCTGGTGATGGTCCAGTTAAAAAAATAAAAGATACTCACTCTCTGGTGTGATTCTCCTGATCACTACTGTAAGCACTTTCATTATCGCTGCTATTTTCGTCATACAAATAAATTTCACTACCGCTGGTACTTCCAGTACTTCCAGCAGGATGTGCAGCTAATTGGGAGGGAATAGAAGGTAACGTGGCTGTGGTAGGTGCTCCGCAATGCGGCGGCAAAGCTGGAATCGCTGGATTCCCAAGAAACCCATGAGCCTCGTACATGTACTGTCGATTCATCATATCCAGTTCGAGATTGTCCATGGAATACATCTTGAAGAAGCTTCTTTTTATATCATAAAATTCTCTGATCACACGTATCTTTAATATTTATTATAAAATTCTTTGGTAATAATGACTAGAACTGTTGATCAATAGTATGTGTGGATTGAAAACACTCTCACATCATCATCTTTAAAAGATTGTTAATTGATTAAATTTATTTTTCAGATGTAATAGATGAACACATTAAAAGATGTCGACTTCCAAGAAAAATAGCTTAGAAGATTTGATAATTTTTACATAAGAATCTTTCAAAAAAATACCTCTCCTGGTATCATTAATGTAACACTTTCCTTCTTGAGATCACTGGAAATATTAAATTTTTTACAACACTGTATATCCCTCTCTATACACTGAGAAATAAATTTTTATTTAATTCAATGCAAAAGATACTTATATATCCATTGAATTATATTGGGATTAAACAGATTTTCGTTGGAATTTCCTAGAAATTCTTACACAAGTATCCTCGATCACGTTCTGAGGATTCACTGATATCATCAGTACGTACGACACGTGACCTCGGCGCGTGTTAGGAAATACTTCTAAATAGCGACACGTGCCACTAGGAGGTCAGGACACGTGCCCAAATTTGTCCAAACACTTATCAAAATGTACTCGATCCTTTCTTGTTAATCATAGAAACTGGGATTCCTTCATTGAACATATGACGAATCATCTTGGATCCATAAAAATTGTCAATTGTCTTCTTCATCCTTGATTTTCTTCCTGAATGAACATTCTCCTCGCCTCAAGTTGTCATTAACATTTTTCCATTTTGACATTCAACACTCGTCATTCACGTTGAATTAAATTTACAATAATTATTTTATTTAATTTACATTACAAATGATTTTTGTATGAAAAAAAAAAAGTAATCACTGATATTGATGTTATATTATATATTGGTGTTAATTTTAGGTGAAAAAGAAAAATATTGGGAAAATGTTGGACTGTGAAGAAAGGTGAAATAGAACTGTGGATCACTGATGAACATTGGTTCAGGTGGTTTGACGAAACTGAAAGGGAAAAGCGGGAGGAAGGCGGAAGCCAGGGGGTTGAATGTCCAATCGCATCCCTATTCGTCGAGGCAATTGGTGGTGGAGCCAGCCTACCTTCGGTTGCCTGGCTGCTGGTTCCGCCTCTTCATCGATCTGATAAGGAACAGGGAGGTTCTTGGTTGGGGATAACTTGATGGAAAAGTCGTTGGGCGAATTGGATAGATTTGCGAATCGAATTTGCACTTTGATGTTGATATCTTAGATACTTATTACTAAATAAAAATGCCATGGCAGCAATATTTCAAGTTTGGTGAGAATTGAAACTTATATGAATATTGGCAAGAAAAATTCTTTAAATAAGAGAGAAAAAAAAAAAAAAAGAAAGGAATGTTTGAAGATATTTGAAAGAGATTATGAAAGAAATTAAGAGAAAAAAATAAGTCTATAGAAAACTTATAATCAAAATATATTCAACAAGAGATGAGACAAGTGAAGAAATTAATTACATTTTTTATTATTATTAGAGATATTTAATTAAATTTGAAAAACTAAAACTCAAAAGACGCTATCTACAAAGCAGTAAAAAAATGAAAATTGTGTGCCTAAGTTTTTTTATTTAAAATACTAAATAAGGTTGAAAATTTTTTTTCATCTTTTCAGAAAGACATATTGTTGGGATATTATATAATTATATTTTGCGGTACGATAATAATATAGCAGAAATCACATCAAACCTGTTACGGTACGCATAATTATACGTTGCCCCAGTCAGGCCAAATGTCGCAAAAGTGGTTAACCCTCGAATAAACCCTTGCACGATGTTTCTGGTACATGTGCATGACACGTGCCTCCAATTTCTTCCTCCGTTACACTTTTGATTCATTCCCTTGAATGCTCTTTTTATGGATAATCGTGAAACTAGTCTCAAATACTTTTTCACTTCCGGTGATTGTGGAAGGATCATTATAGAAGGATATATATTATATGGAATATCAGAAAAGTATTAAAAATATTTTTTATTTTCATCCAAAAACATTGTATAAAATTCAATAAAATAGAGCAAAAATTTGTTTATATATATATATATTTTAGAGTAAAGAAAAAATTGTTATAAGTATAACATAAAATGGAGAAAAACGTTGATAATTAAAAATGAACAAAAATATGAAAAAATTTTGTTTGAAATACCAATAGGATATAAAGTATGGTCTATTATCGATTTCCCACAAAACTTTCTCTAAACATTCGTCCAGACTGAGCAATTAACACGCTACAAATTAAGAGGGTTCGTTGCATCAGGATGAATTATTCGTTCCATCTGTTGTTCCAGAGAAAATCAAGTAAACGATTTTTTTCTTTCCCACGATTACAATTTTCTGGTTTAGAGAACGATTTTCAAAAATATACGCATATAAACAATTTTAATAATTGATTGATCAAGTATTTAAAATTGTCTGCAATATTATAAATCTTGCTAATAATAAATTCCAGCAGTTTTACTTTACTTTAATTGTTAATTTATTAAAATATGTGTAAATGTGAATAAATTTTATTAAAATCCAAAACTACAATATAAATTTTACAATAATAAATTTTTTTTATCAATTTTTTTTTAAGATACAGGTGCAAAAATCGGATTGCAAGCCATAACCATTGTTCGAATCAAATCCCAAAGAAAAACATAGATCGAGATAGATCCATTGTGCAACGGGATCCTCGAGATTGAGAGATAACTGAAAGGGATTAGAATTAAATGGCAAATCCTCTGGACACGTGTGCATTCGATTCGAGTGAAAAATTAAATACTACAATAAAAAAATTTTATTAAATTTAATTTTATTAAAAAAAAATAATATTTATCTTTTATATCTATTAAAAGAAATAATTAATTATTATATTAATTATATCTTACAAATTTTTTTATTATATTATATTATAACATATTATGTATATTTATTTTATATTATAATTTTTAATAATATTTTTGCTTTCAAAATTGTAAAGAAATTTCTATATATTTAAAAAACAAATTGATTTTTTATAATAGCACATCATTTTTCAAAATACGTATCTAATCGATTTTCTATGCATATCCTTGTATATCCAGGGACCCATGTCTAACACCTGGTAATCGGTATCCCTCGGAACATCTTGGTATTCATTCAAAATATAACCAACCCCTGTAAATGTCTATTAATTTATACTCAACGGGAGTGTGAAATCGATTTATATCTCGATTCATCTTGCAGTTTTAATCGATTTGCAATCGTACAAAAAATATTGCAATCTAATGAAATCTCTATTTTTAATTTCATATTAATCGATATTTTAAATATATTTATCATAAATATATTAAATATCTTGTTTAATTCCATTATAAAATTTTAATATTTTATATGATATTTTGCAAATAAAAATTTAACTGCAAAGATTAAAATGATTGACATTCATAGCTGTTAGTTTTCATTTTGATACTTTTATTATATATATTTTTCAAGTACTGTTTATTAATTTATGAAATTCTACAATGTATATAAAATACTATTTTCCAGCGTGAAATAATGCTATACAATATTTACCCTGGAATATCCGGTTTTATGAGTGTAATCAAGCGAGCTGTCGAAATCATGCGCTAATTTAACCATCAGCCTTGTCCAACGCGAAATTTTGAACCACCTGTCTAATATCCACTTCTACATCCGTTTCCGGTTTATAAGGGATGGCATCCCCTGCGGTGTCCTCGTGGCTGTACCCTCTAGGAGGGCACGATCCCCTGAACGTTTCATGCTTGGGTACACCACCTTTACCCCCTACTTCTTTCTGACCACAATATCGATTGAATATCGCAAAATGTTCCAAAATACGACGAATTTTTAGAATCGTGCAATATTTATCTAGAATTAAAAATTCCTCTAAGAAATATTTATTTTGAAGTGTGATGCTATTTAAATTAAATATATATCTACAATTAATTATAAAATAGATGCATAAAAGTAATTGAGTGTGTAATATTTATTTATTTGTTTATATGGAAATGCATACGATATACAAAATGATGAATAAATGTTAATTATGTAACAATATATAATTTTCTTAAATAAAATAAACGCATTAAATGAAAAATTATTAATGTTACGAGCAGTTTGAATGATCAAGATAGGTTTCATTGAAAGATCAAGATAAGATTTATTGATTAAGGGAGATTAAGTTATCATTCCATCAATCTGAATATTCCATATGGAACATTTAATTTCCAAATTGTGCATATATGGAATCTCAGTGATCGCTGATTATATATTGAAATCTAATAAGAATTGAATATCCAAATTAATTCTATTGTGATCTAACAAGATTGCTCCTTTGTGAATTTGCAAATCTGATATTATACATATATTTTTAACATCTGTGAAATCATGTATATTAATGTTACTTTTTTCAAACAGAAAATAACCATTTTTCAAATTAAAAATTAAACACAAAAATATTTATTATTCGATATACATATTTCGTTTAAAAATTTAAAATAGTTCATTGTTCTGCCCCCTATTGACGATAACGTACATTGATTCTAAATTACCTTACAAAGTTACCTTACAAAGTTAAAACAGAACAATTTCTTTATATCTTAATAATTTTAATATTCCATCTAACTAATTATTATTAGAAATTTTAATTTTAATTTTTTATATTTATTTTATTAATTAAAAAATAAATAAAAAATAAATCATATCGCATAAAAATAAAAAAATACTATTACTAATGATAATATTAATCATGAACAATAACACTATTTTAAAAAGAAGTTAATAATTTAATTTTTAAAATTAAAAAAACTAAAAAGTTATTAATTAATAATGTATTAATAATATGTTAACGATTTAATAATATAATGAGAAATAGAATGATATATTCAAATCGAAATTCAAATTTCCCGCGTAAAAAAAGAGCATTGGTACAATTTCACAACCTCGATCTGTTTCGATGTCTCGAGGTGACTTAAATGGCCTTCAGGTCGAGCCTTGAGGCTAGTCAGTATTTTCGCTGAGCTGGGTTGTTGTTTACATCCCGTAGCCGCTCTTCGTACGGCCATCCCGTGCGCGAGGGGAGCGGCAAAAATTCTTGTGTAAAATTTATTGTCACTAAGTAACTGTTATTATTGCCTATTCTTTCTCTTATTATTATTCGATTATTAAATCCACACGGAACAATTAGTAAACACGATGAAGGTAACGGTAACCACACTCAGCGACGACATTTTCGTGCTGGACGTCATCGAGGATATGGAGCTGGAGAGTTTCAAGGCTCTGTGTGAGATTGAAAGCAACGTTCCAGTCCACGAGATGGTGATCGCTTTCAATGGTCTACCATTGATGAACGACAAGAAATCGCTGAAAGATCACGGGATCCGAGACGGTGACGTGGTGATTTTGCAACACATGCATCAGAGCGGGGCCGAATTGAACCTTCACCCCTTTAATGGAGGTCAGCTTCAATTATTTAAAGTGGCAATCGAGGCGGGTCGTGAGGTTAGCTTTTCGGCTTCGATTTACGTTTCTTTTTACTGTATTGTCACGTCTCTCGATCAGATGTTACTAGATTTATAACGCACGATCCCAGTGGACTAAGCTTAACAGATTCGATCGAGCATGTATCCCTTTGGTTTCATTACATTTGTCAATAAATTCGCTTTATAATATATTAGAATAATGTATTAGAATACGTTTTTTCTTCGTGTGAGAATTTTTCATTTCATTCCTTTTTGTCGATTCGCACACTTGTTCATTTTAGCACAAGTTTTGTACTTTTGTTGAGTTTGATTTGAAGATAGTTTGTCGCTATGCGCTTAATCAGATCAATTATTTAAAAGCGCACTCTTACTATAGTAAAAAAAAGAATGTACTAAATTTGAAGATACATTACTCTAGCTATTCCCATGTTGGACTTCAGTTCCATCACAGTGCCAGGAGCATCCAATAGTCGACAACCATCAGCTTCCAGCAGTACTATAGCAAGAATGCAAAACCCTAGAAAAGAGGATGATCCAGAAATAATACGAGATATGTTCTTAGCTAATCCGGATCAATTAGCATTGCTTAGCCAGAATAATCCTAAACTGGCTAGTGCCTTACTATCTGGTAACCTTGGTGAGATGTGCAATAATATATAAAAATATTTTGAAAACTTAAGAGTTTATTCTAATGATAACTTTTGATTTGTAGAAAAATTTACCACTGTACTTAGAGAGCAAATAAAATTGAGAGAAGAACGTGAAGCACAGAGGTTAAGAATGATGAATGCAGATCCATTTGATACAGAAGCTCAAAGGTTTATTGCAGAGGATATCAGGCAAAAAAATATTGAAGCAAATATGGAAGCTGCAATGGAGTATAATCCAGAGACATTTGGATCAGTTGTTATGTTATATATTAATTGTAAAGTCAATGGATTCCCAGTTAAAGCATTTATTGATACAGGTAAATATTTGATAATATTATTTACATTTATAAATAATAAAAATAAAATTAAATACATGTATAAATACATAATAACTAAAATCTAATCTACATAATAACTAAAATAATAAAATAAAATCATTATTGGATTGGAGACAAGATTATTTTTAAGTATCTTTGTTTGGTTTCTGTTTAGTCACTATGTGTCTATTTTTAAATTCTTGTATTTTAAAAGTCATTCTTTTCAATATGGTTCTTCATAGTGGGAGTAGTTTAAATTTAGACATCCTAAGATTCTGTGCTCATATTAGTTATATTTTTATATTTGAAATTTCATAAATATTATTAGGAAAATATTTTTATATCATATACTAATATATTATATATTATATAAAATTATTAATGTATTATATGTTATATAAAAATCAGGTGCACAATCAACTATAATGTCCGATGCATGTGCCGAAAGATGCCATATAATGCGATTAGTTGATTCAAGGTGGGCTGGAATAGCTCATGGTGTTGGAACTCAACGGATTATTGGACGTATTCATATGGTACAAATTCAAATTGGAAACGACCATTTAACGACATCGTTTACTGTGCTTGCGGAACAAAGCATGGATATGTTACTTGGTCTGGATATGTTGAAAAGACATCAATGTTGTATAGATTTAAAAAAAAATGTGTTAAAAATTGGTACTACTGGTGCAGAGACTCCATTTTTAGCAGAAGGTGAACTTAAACATTGCTATAATTATATAATATTTTTTTTGTCTGTTATACAATGTAAATACTTCATTAGGGGAATTGCCAGAATGGCTCAGGTTAAGCGGTTATAGCGATGCGAGTAATTACGATGTGGAAGATGATAAAAACAAAAAAGAATCTCAAAGGGCATTAGAGCATGGTTCTAGAGATGCAAAAAAACAACGTCGGCAACCTGGTAAGTATGTATCTGTCCAGGCTTCCTTTTTTCCAATATTCCTTTTAATCTATTATAATTTTCCTTTGATCCTATTAACAGTACATATTTATATACTATTTAAATTTTTTATGAATATTTTATAATAAAATACAATATTTCAATAATAATTTTTTTCCCTAAGAAGATTTAGCTGAAACACATATCCTTTTATTTACCTGGACTATTTATATATAATAATTTCAGATAAATACTTTGCATTTTGTTGATGATAATTTTATTTTTATTTTGTTAGAATAGAAAAAAATTTTTTTTTTATATATATATATTTTAGATGGCCTAGAAAGCAATAATTCGAGTGGAACATCAAGCAGATCAGGCCCTATAGAAACCACAGTTTTTTCCCATGATCCATTCACAGAGGAGACAGTAAAAGAAATCGAATCTCTAGGATTTAACAGAATAGAAGTTATTGCGGAATTACGTAGATTTAATGGAGACAAAACTCAAGCCACGGACGCATTGTTCACAAAATCCTTAAGACTTTAAAGCAATAAAGGGAGGAAAAAGTATTGTGAAGGTTTCCATGTTTGTGCAGTAAAGTTTAGACAAAGAAGATTTGTACTTGATTTTTAGGTAATGACTTTTTACATCGATTTTATAAATTTTGATGTATTGGAAACCGCACAATCAAAACTCATCGCTCAGGCAAGCACTCGTTTCTCGACATTTAGTATGAAATCGTGTTTGGATTTTATTTCATGGAACAGCTATATAGACACAATATATCATTTTAATGACAAATGATTACTTACTAGCTACATCTTTTTTTTTTAATTAGATTACAGAAATTTGTAACATGATTTGAATCTATGAAATTAAAATACTTTGATAATCTAATCTATCATTAGCGCAATACATAAATTTAGGAATCAATACATGAATGAATTAAAAGAAAGGTTAATAATAGGAGTTAATAATAAGCTTATTGTTTTTTGTGAAAATTTTGCGTTCATAGATATTTTACAAGAATTTTTTACTAGATTAGAAAAACAAACGGAAATAGGCACTTAAGAAGATAATATTTTATTGAAGAAATATATCACACGATTTCACGAATATTTCGAGCTTCGCGAAAAGTTAGCTTGTAAACTTTCAAAAATATTAAGTTCCTCCATTGTAATTTTATAATTTACTAAAAAAGGATTTTTTGTAACGTAAGTTAATCATGTCGACATATCGACCAATTTATAAAGATTTTCTAATTATTTTCTCTTTTTTTAAAGGAGCAAACATTATAGACAAAAAAATATGAATTTATAAAAATAGAACTTATAAATTTATAAGAATTTTTATTGTTTCGTTTTTATAAATATTCTAATCGAAACTATAAAAAGAATGTGAATTTTGTATCGTTACTATCTATTTAGGGTATATGGTATTTTTCTGTATTTTCTTTATATTATTATATCGATAAAAAGAAAAGAAAAAAACATGTAACAAACAAGATTCACTAAAGTTTTTTTTTTTTTACTCTACTTTTAGTGTGAACTAATGTGCACATTATTATTTTAATAATCAAAAATTTTCTTCTCCTTTTCCTCAAGAAAAAAATTAAAACGTTATTAATTCTTTAAGGCCCAAATCTTTAAATCATTATCTAAAATTGAATCAAAGTTATTGATATTAAATCAATTTTTATTGTAAGTTGTCTAATATGTCTAATGTTTAAAAAGTAAATTAAAAAAAATTATCAAAAGCTTATTATTATTTTTTATTAAAAAAAATATTTTTTGAAATTGTAAATAAAAAAAACTATTTAAAAAAAAGCTAAATATGAATTCATAAATTCATCAAAGCTAGATTTGAATTTGACAAATTTTTGAAATGAGAGTTGCATGGATATAACATTGGGACTTAAAGGATTAAAAAAACGAATAATATAAATGTATCACGATATATTATAAGATACAAGATAACGGAATGATATTTGAATTATTAAAATTCGTTGGACAATCATGCTTTCTACAGTAATTCGTTGGGTGCCCATTTTATTTCTACCATTTTACCAGTACGTGCGGATTCTTCGCAGGCAGATGCAACTTTAGATACAGCTAAAGTTTGTTCTGGTAAGACAGATGACTCATCTTTACCGAGCACTATATCAATGAAGTGATTCAATTCTGCTTGATAAGCATTTTTGAATCTACTCGGAAATGAGTACCATATTGGTGGACTGTTTACACCTTGGATACCGTTGTGACTGGTAACACAGTGTATTGGTTGTTCATTAACTGCAGATATCATACCCTTAGGGCCAAATACTTCGAGACGTTGATCGTAACCATAAGGGCTATTTCGTGACAAATCGATTACTCCCAAAGTACCTGATGGGAAATGTAATGTAACTACCACTGTGTCATAATCATTGATTGCTTTTATTTCTGGAATATGTGCGTATGCTTGAGTGGCGACCTGCAAGCAAATATTTAAATGAAAACTCCATAGAATGAATTCTAACAAGAATGAAAAAGAAACATAATTTATTTAATTCCCTGAAAAATTATAATTAAAAAATTTTATAAATATTTTGATTTTTCAAATCATATTCTTTGAAAGAGAATAAATTAATATTTTTTTTATTTATAACTATATACAATAAGATGAGGAAATAAAATTATATTAACTTTTTTAAGTTTTGACTTTTCCTTATATAATACAAATTTAAGTATAAATTCATAAATTCTAATTGTAAAAATCAAACTAAAATTGAAAATTAATTATATTAACAAAAAGATATTTTTGACAATGTTTATATCTAAAGTACTTCGGAAATAAATAATAAAAGCAATAATTAAGAGTATTGGAAGAATTATGAACACTATATATATATTTGGATAAAATCAATTGAATGAATAAATTCTCTGGTATTAATTATTTTTTAATTTTTAATTCAATAATAACTAATTGCAATAATCAAAGATTCTCACCTTTATAGGGTATTCTCCAAGAACCCAAGTAATAATATCAATATCATGGACCATACAATCATGGAATATTCCTCCAGATATTCTTAAATAGTCTATACTAGGAAGAGGAGAATCACGGGAGACTGTTTTAATTACATGAACATGTCCAACTTCTCCACTTCTGACTCTGTCTCTGACAGTAGAGTAACTAGGATCAAATCTCCTGTTAAAAGCACAAAATAGGGGTTTGCCGACTTTTTTTGCAGTCTCATAACAAGTTAACGTGTTGGGACTGTTTTCAGCTATCGGTTTTTCGCAGAAAACCGCTTTTTTCGCTTTCAACGATTTTGTTACAATCGTCTCATGTGTATATGTAGGCGAAGCAACAATAACTGCATCTACACTATTGAAAAATAATTTTAATTATTGATTGAACTCTATATATTTTTTTTTATGCTTAATATACTTTCATTATTGTTAAAAATAAATTATTTGCAGAAAAGTTTGTATCTATCATTTTTTTTTAAAGAAAATTATTTTAAAAAAATAGTAATCTATCTTGTGATACAAACGATTAAATAATACTAAATAATTTTTTGGAAATTATTTCCTCTAATCTAATCTATTAAAATATATATTAACTATATTATTTAATCAAGATTTCTATTAGTGAATTAAAATTCTTTAGTGAGTAAAAATATTTTTACAAAAAAGAAAGAAAATTACTTAGGATCATTGAACACTTTGTTTGCTTGTTTACTATTCAGAAAAATAACATCATCGAGTTGCCAATACTCTTTAAGTTTCGTCCAGTTAGATTCGACATCATCTACGATATACAGCAGCTTAAGACGTGGACTATCTACAATATTAGCTAAATGTATCGTACCGGCACGTCCAACACCAAATAGAGCAACTTTTATTTGAGGATGATGATCAGTTTTTAATTGTAGATGCGCTAAAAAACTGTAATAATATTGAATTAGTTTTTAAATATAAAAAAAATAATAAAAAAGAATCAATCATTGATTCACAAAAATTATTCCAAAAAAGTGTTCTATGTTATTTTGAAGAGAAAAATGAATCTCTGATTTCACAAATATTTTAATAAATATTGAAGATCTTGAAAATTACTTACTCTTTATAAAGATAATCTTGGACCGGTGGAAATTGTTTCGTTTTATATGGTGAAATATCTTTAAAATTTGCTGTTGCCATAATTTCTTATATTTTAAATATATAATCAATTATTATATTAATCTGATTATATTATTCTTTAGATCCTTTGACCAAACTCTATCTGAATAATGGACCTACTGTATATGTATATAAATGAACTGGTTAATAAAAGTGGGGAAAAATGATACGATTAAATGTGATGACATGCGAGAGAAGAAATCTTTTCTTAGTGAAGATTACTATTTTAAACGATACAATCGCAAAACAGATTTTTATAATTTTATACATAACAACACAGCTTGTTTATTAAAATAAGTTTTTTAGTGGAAAAATGATAAGATTAATTTGACGGAAAAAAAAATATGAAAAGAAGAAAACATTTAATTAAGATAAATTAATAAATCTAAGTAATTTAACTATAATGTCTATTATAATTTATGATTTATGATTTAAAAATTAAATTTTATATTTGAATACTTTATTGAAATTGTTTAAATTCCTTTTACGTTTTTTTTATTATATTTTGAATATTTAATATTTAAGTAATATTCATTAAATTTGTAAAATTTGTTAAATGATATTCATTTCGTTTAATTTATAATTATATTTATAATTATATAGGTCTAAAAATATAAAACTTGAAACTATAACTTATCAATTATTCCTAAATTAAGGAAAACATATTTAAAATGATTTAAGAGACTAAAGAAATCAATATACAAAATAATATCAATAGTATAATATATAAAATTTGTATGTATAAAAAATTTTATATAAAAATTGTATATAAAATATAAGATAAAAAGATGTATTAATTAATATTAATTGATATTATTAATTAATATTATTAATGTTTTTTTTTAGTTGGCCATATAGAAGATATAAAAGTCAAGAATACATTTTTTTTTAATCAATTATATATTTATTTTGTGTATATATTTATTATTGTGTATGTTTTACACATTTTCAAATAATATTCATATAGTAATTTGTTTAAAACCAAAAAAAAGCAATAGTTTTTTTTTCATACATATACAGTATTTTCTCTTTTCGATTCTGCTTTAACCGGCTAACGATCATTATAAATTAAGGATCGTGATTTTTTATAGTATTATTATTTTTTTATATGTTATATATTTGTCAATTTGATTTGATACTGATATTTATTATTATAATATTGACAATAATATATTATGTTATATTTAGATCTTATTATATAATAATAATTAATCATTCATTTATGCAGTTCTATAGTTGGTTAAAAAGGATTCTACTGTATCTAGAGATTATATGCAAGATTAATAATTTGATGAGAACTGTTTATTATCATTATATGATGAGTCATCATTATTAAATGATCAAAAAAATTTTTTTTATTTTTTATAATCCTAACTTTATGCTATATGACAATTATATGTTCATTATGATGATTTTGAATTTTATTAAAAAGTAAATCAATTCAAAATAAATTTCTATTATATTTCTATTTTTTAGAGGTTCAAATGAAAATTTTACTACATTTGTAAAGCTATTAAAAAATTTTGAACTAAATTTTGAATATAATATTTTAAATACGAGATATAATTATTGAAAAACATCTATAGATTTTAATATCTTGAAAAAAAGCAATAAAAATATTTTCCAAGTAATATATATTCTAGGTTATCGATCATATAATATTATATAAACGAAATGATAATTTCGTTTATACAAACATTGAAATTTAAATATATTTAGTTAAATATATTAAATTAAAATATATTAAATTGAAATTTATTATATATATTTAGCTAGAGCGTCAGAATCGAATATTTGAAATCGAAATATAAATTGTAATATAACAAATTTTATAAAATTTATATATTTATTATATATATATATGTATACAAGTTGCATACAAAATTATCGTATTATACAAGCAATGAAATTATTAAATAACGAATAAAATGTACGAATTATTGACACATACTTAGTAAGGAATTTATTACATTGATTAAAATAGAATTCTACAACTAATTAGATTCATAATTCTAAAATTAGACTTTGATATTCCAAAATTAAAATTTTAGAAAATTAAGTATGAAAAATTAAAATATTTAAAGTTTTAACTATTAAATAATCTTATAAATATAATTTTTATAAAAAAAAGAAATAGATAATTTTCTATTATATAAAAATAATTTATTATTTATAGGATAACATATTTATAGAACAAATTTATTCATGTGAATATTTTAATATTTTGAATAATATATTTTATATAATTGTTAAGAATGAAAAAATAAAACAGAAGAAATCCTGAAGTAAAAGTTATCTTGCATAAAAATTATCTATTAAAAATTTTTATAAATTTAGTATCATCTTTTCTGTCAGACAATAAATAACTTTAATGTTATATTTATTTTTTTGTCGACTTTTCAATTTCCATGTTCGTACATAAATTTTACTTCCAAAACGATAAAATTTTGTTTAATTCGGTTTCTTTTGATAACTTTATCGGTTTATATGATTAAAAATTTTAATTGTAATTTGATGAAATTAAAATTGTTTATATTTTAAGAATAATATTCTTTCAATATAATTATTTAGCTTCCATAAAAATAAATTTTATTTATCTTCAAACACGAAAAAGATGCAGTGATAAATAAATAAATATTATTTTATTAATTTTTATTATATATATAAATTATTTATCAATTCTTACAATGGAACTTTTTATGAATTTCATTTTTTTCCATCACCCCGTAACCTATCAGTTTTTATCTATATTCTCATTTATCTACCAATTCGCTATTAACAACATTTGTGTGAGTTTAAGAATTTTATGGCGCAAGAATTCTTCGATAATTGGTGAATTATAAACACTTTATGCAGTGCAAAATATTAGTAAACATCGCAAATGAGATGTATTTTTATGATCTTTGGCATATAAAAATTGAATAAAATTTTTTAAAAAATTAAATTCTATCAAAATTTTTAATAATTAGATTAGATGAAAAACGGTAAAGATAAAAAAAAATAAAAAAAATTAAATAGAGTCCTCTCTTGAACGTATAAATTTTACAGATCAAAGTAAATGAAATAAAAATTCTAATCAATTAGTGCCATCTCTAGACTACCGCAAATAAAATATAAATATAGATGAAAAGAGTAAAAAGTAGAAGAATGGAGATATTGTAAGAATTAACCATTTGTGCCATCTGTTAAATTTTAAAGACATTTTCAAAAATAAGATAAAATAATAGAATTGAAGAATAATGTCATCTCATAACTGTTTTTAAAAAAATATTTTTAATATTCAATAGATGGAGTTTTCGAAGTAATGATTCCAGATCAAAGAAGTTTCATTTGTTGTCGATAATAGTATAGTAACAAGTTTGAACATTTTTCAAAAAGATGGTGTTACTAATTAAATACTAAAAATTAAAATTACGAATTCTTTCAAATTATGCATATATGTATTCCTGATATCTGACAATTTTTAGCTTGATATTCTCAATTTGAGTTGGTCTAAATAATGATATTGCTTTTTTTATTGATTCAAAATTTGACAATTATGTAAAGAATACTATATAATTTCTATTTTATTGACGAATAGAAAATTGATTTTAATTAATTTAAAATAATTCAATAAAGAAATATAAGAATAAGAATATATATCTATATAATAAATAAGTTAGAAATTATTTTATGTACGAATTGATATGTTATATTTACATACAATATTGAATATTACATATAGTAATAATATTTTAAATAAATTAAAAAAAAATTATTCATATAATCAAAAAAATTATTAATAAGATGATTATATATAAGTAGTGATTACAAAACAGTAATATAACCATCAAAATTGTATTTATTTATTTTGAATTTTTCGAAAGTTATTTTCGTGATAATTACTATAAAAATAATTTTTTCATTTTTTTATTTTTGTTTTTGGTTAACAAAGAAATTTATTGACCTTGGCCTAAGTAATGAAACAGAAATTATTATCGTGTCTTTATTAAAATATAAGTCAATTATATTGATCGCTTGAATTAATGTGTATGAAAGTTACTGTGTTCAAAATGATTCATATTTTAATATAATTAAAATTTTTTAATGATAGTATATAATATAAAAAAATACTGCTAATATTACACAGATCTCGATTTCTCCTGTGAAGTGTGACGAAGACCGAAACAGCTGTTCTGCTGTTGGATGGTTAATTTGACAGGGAAGTCGAAGGATAAAACGAATGTTTTATCTAGATTTAACCCTTTTAAATGATATCGCGAATATTCCGTGGCGAAAATGAAAATGTCGCAGTCAAGAGAAAACGGCAAATCGACACCCTGAAAATTTTTAACGACAAGTAAGTAAATTTTCGATTGTAACCTCTCTTCTTTAACCTTATTTGCATTAATGTATTTATTTATTTTCGTATATTTTTTATACAAACATAAGATGCAGCATTTTATGATTTTTATTTGAAAGATAAAGAAAAAATTTAATATATGAATTATTTAACATAAATCAAAATTTTCATTTACGCGTCCGTCATAAGAGAAACTGTCATTATTATGATATACATCTAGTTTAATTTTTAGGGTTTCTCTTTTGACCTAAAAATAAATATTTTATAATTTTCTATATTGTTCAATCGAATCAACTTTGATACAATTTTTTCATATTTTTTAAATTATTATGTGTTATAGTGTAGTAGAATTAAGAGAAGATGTGGAGTATCAAGTACAATTCAATGCTAGGGAAAGGAGAATGGCTATTATGGTTTCTTTGTCACCGGAGTTTCCGTTGGAAAAACCAGTGCTCAGGGTCTCTCCACCCATAAATCATCCTTGGTGTAATGAACATAGTGAAATCACAAGCGCACCAGGACTACTTAATGTAACATCTTTTATATTTATAATTTATTTATTTAGAATCATAAAGATCATTTGGTTTTACATATCAGTTTACAGTGCACAGTGATCTTGGTCGTGTTGTTCAAGCTATCATTAGAGAATTTAGTAAAAATCCTCCACAACTGTTAGAAGATATTTCTCCTGGATCTGTGAAATCTCATAGAGGTACACATGTTTTTGAAATAAGTGTAATAATACAAAAGATAAAATATTTATTATTCTTTTATAATATAAATTACAGATTCACAAGAAAGAAATTCTCCATCGTATTCCTTACAACAGTATCCAGAAATTCCACCAACATCATACAATTCTTATTATACCACTCAATATCCACAGTATTCATCTGCCAGTGCAAATACTTGTATTTATAATTACAATCATACGAATTCGAGTACCGCGTATGTGACGGACAGTCATACAAAATTCGGTTCTCCCTCGCAACATTCAGCATATATTGCATGTTCGAGAAGTGGTACAGATGCATCAGGTTACAATTCAAATCAACCTGGAACATATTTGAATTCGCATTACGTGAACGCGAATTATCATCAACAATCATTGCCGAATCAAACACAAACTAAGCTACGGCAGAGTGTAGTGTTTCCAGAATTAAATAATTTGACTAATGAGGAATTGAGACAATTAAATGAAGATAACGATAAATTAGATGAATTCCTGGATAAACATTCCGATTTAAAAGACATTAACACCGCTATTGATGATGCAATAGATTGGGTCCAAAAAACTGCCGGTAAGATAACTTCCGATAAAACGTTATAATATTATTTTGTTCTTTCGAAAATTTATTTTTTCTTTCTATTTTTCAGAGGCTAATGTAGCCAAAGAACCCGAGCTTAAAGAATTGCAGTCTGATGTAGCAAATAAAATTCAGATCGTTACTGCACTAAAAACTAGATATGATCAACTAATACAACGATATAACAAATTATCTGAAGCATTTATTCCGGATCACATAAAAGAATGTTTAAGGAAAGCGGCAGATGAAAGTCACGAGGAAAGTGAACGAATTGCTGAGAATTTCTTAAATAGGAAAATAGATGTTGAACGTTTTCTCAGCACTTATATCGAATGTAGAAAGTTGGGTCAAGCAAGAAGAACTAAAGAGGAAAAATTAGCACATCAGTTAAATGAATTGAAACGAGCGGGTTATTAAAATCATGTATAATCTTATCTTTTTCTATGAATTGAACAAACTGTAAATAATGCCTAGTTCAATTAAACTGTGAATTTGAATAGCATTCGTGTTTATCAAGTATCTATGCGGTAAAAATACTCGCTGGCAGAGAACATTTTTATAACGTATTATTACGTTGCAAAGTTACGTCATTGCTTGTTATATATACATTAAAATTAATTAGATTATGCGGCATTCTGGATGAAAAATTTAAGTTATATAATATGTGCGAATTAATTGAAATTATCTATGGCAAGAAATTAATTAAATATATGTAAAAAAAAATATTAAAAACCAAAGGCGCTGGTTCAAGCCGATAAACGACTATATATAATTTGAATTAATTTAAAATGTACTTATTTTTTCATACAGAAAGTGTTTTTTAAATGAATTTAAGTATATTGCTATTGCATTGTGACATACTACAATTGCAATTAATATCACTCTGACAAGGAACTTTTTTTTACTATGTAAATAAATGTGCGAGAATATGATTAAATCAATTTTTCAAAGTTTGCTATTTAGTGATGTTAATCTGATTACTTATCCTACGAATGTTCCTAATTGTAACATATAATTAATAATTGTATAGATACGTGAAGTCTGAAATGAGAAAATGTTTTTTTTTAACAGTGTGGCGTGTGTAATTTTTTAGGAAATATCCATAATTATTATCTAAAATTCACAGCTAAATTCTGGTAAAAAGAAACAAAGCTTTGCGTTGAATGATATAAATTAAAATGTAAATATATTTGTGTAGAAATCGTAAGTTGTAAATAACATAAAAAACAAGTTTTTAATAATAATAAAATAAAAAGGGACGTAACAATATGACCTGATTTACTAGTGATTGTTATGTGGTATTTTCAAAATGATAAATACAAATGCAAGTTAACATTTTATTTCTATACAAACACTTACGATTACTAATGTTTCACACTTATATTTTTTCTATATTAAAAAAATAACATCGATATAAGAATCTTATTTTTTCGAAATACATATTTCGTTCACATCGGCAGTTTAAGTTTCCACCAGGATTGGGCTTTATCGAAGTAAATTTTTATTTTATTTTTTATTTGTTATACGTTACTTTATTTTAAATAATATTATTTTAATAATAATATATTTTAAAATTAAATTATTTCTTTATTTGTTATTTTATTTGATATCTAATAGATATTTGTTATTTGATTTTATGATGAAAATATAAAAATGTTTTTTTGCTATGAATGCTTTTTTTATGTGGAATTTCTATTCCCCAAAGTCATTTTCTTCTTATCTAAATTCTACTCATATTTTTTTCTATTATTATTTAAAATAACAATATCATTTAAAAATAATTATTTGTTCTTTTTTATTTTAAATAAAAAATGCCCAATCCTAATTTTCAATTAATATAGATAGATTTCTCATAGATTTTATATATATGAGAACAATTGAATATTTTTGTACAGTTTTTTCTTTTATTTTTTATTATCTATAAGAATGCCCTATGATTCGACATATTGATTAAGGATCAACAAATGAAATCATAATGTATCGAGTACCACTGGTAACTCGAAGACCTTCATGATAATGAGTCAATCGTCCAGGATGCATCAACATCCAGCCTGGTTTTGTATCCGTAACGGAACAGTTATAACGGATAAATCGACAACCTCCACCTTCATAATCCACTCCCACTCTATTTAGAGCAATATTGATAGTATAAGTTGAACTGTCATGATGTGGCTTCAATGACGGTTGCTCATCTGGTCGATATCTTACAACGAAATTCATGAGGGCACGAGGTGGCTGTAAATTTAAATTATCTATATATATAATAATATTCATTTTTCACTACAATACATTAGTGAAAACAATATAGACTAATTTTTTTCAATTTTTGATATTCAATTGTATAAAATATATTCTGTAACTGTTTTAACTAATGTTTAATATTTATATAAATTTGATATATATATATATAGCAATCTAATGTAATTTTATAAAAATCTGCGATGGACCCAAATACGAAGCCTATCACCAGGAAATGGTGCAACCAAATTTATAGAACAGTGTTTTGTAATCTGAAATTTGTGCAACGGTGCAATTATTTATGAATCAAGATATCGTGAAACCAATAATCTATTCCCATTTATTCATAATCCTGTTTTTATAACTCTTACACTAGTACTGTAGCCTATAAAGACGTGCTCTTGTAAAGGGCTGACATATTGGTCAAGAAAATTTAACCAAGATTCATGAAGACCGACTTGTTTCATATGAATATCTCGTGTCGGTACAGCTTCGTATCCACCTTCGATACGTGGGTCCTAGAAATAATTGAAACGCATTAAGAGATAAATATCTTACATCGTGATAATATCCGGTGAACACGAGTTCCTGAAGAGGTCTAACGTATTCCTTTAAAAAGTATAGCCATTGTGGCTCATTTTTTACTTGATTCATATGAATATCACGGGTTGGTACATTTTCATAACCACCCGTTAATCTCGGATCCTATTGAAAAAATTTCTTTATTATTGATTTGCAATAAAATAAATATTTACTCTGTGAATTATAAATAATATCTGAAAAATGTAATTATTCTATTATATATAGTATAAAATATATCATAATTGTATAATTTGAATAATATTTAAGATTATAAGGATTCATAAATTATCATACATGATTTGATCCATCTGACCATTTTCCGAAATTTTCCATAACATCTATTAATTCTTTGGTAAACCTTTCGTTTACTATGGGGAACCAATATACATCTGGGCAAGGCTATAATGAAAATTCAATCGAATTAAGTAATAAAATGATTCATAAAGTTATTAAATATTCGAAATTTGTGTAAAATTAATGTCTTTACCTGCAATGGAGTTTGATTCGAGTTAAAATTTTCCGAATAATTTTCATGGATGTATCTTCTTTCCCAATCCAATTTATTGTCAATAATTTGATATAAATCTGGATGGGTCACTGTGATGTCGTAACTGTCTGGATTAACCAAATGTCCAAAATCAAGTCTATTACTAACATACATAAAAATGGATCGCTCTCTGTTAGCATAAGCAAACGCCATATCCGTATCCAAATCGCCTTCTGAATAGGATGGACGAGTTTCTTTGTTGCTTATTAGTGTTGAATTAATTAAGTAACAATTACTAATAAATGGTACATTCCATAATCCCCTGAAATATCATAATCAACATCATTTTATCATTAGGTTTTTTAATTTAATTTAATTTAAAATAGATAATTATTGGTGATAAATAAGAAATTAAGAATTATTGATTTCAAATAAACTAATAATACAAATAATAATTGATTTAACAAATAACAAATATATGGGTATCTGATCGCTTTGCTATTCTCAGGATCTCAAGGCCAATGAAGCAAACGCAAAGTCATAGGAGGGATCAGTACATTTGTTTGTCCCGCGAGACAATATTTTGTAAGGCAATCATTGTGATGTCGTGATTGGCCAATGAATACACTGGCAATGGGTTATGCATAATTATCCAATTGAGATTCATAACTCTGTCACCAATGACGACATGCCCATCGGGCATAGTTCATTCATATTTTAGGCTGTAGGGACAGGCGAAGCCCAAACATTCGGTTTAACCACTTGTCAAAAGTAGAGTTTCCGAGTAGTCGGTAAGCACACTTGAACATTGTGTTTCTTTTATCACCAACAATTGCTCTGTAGTGAAGTTCAATTGTTATAGCAAAGCAACTATTTCTATCTCATAACTATAAACGTATAATGCCTTACAAAAGTTAATATTAAAACAAGTGTTATAATTCCAAGTTAGAGTTGCCTAAAAATTAAGATACACTTAAGTGTATCTTCATACCTCCTAAAGTGTATGTACACTGTTTAGAAAAATTTTTTCAAACAGATTGAGCATCTTTGTAATCGTAGAACAAATGAAGAGATGTCAATTTTTGTGCCTGTTCTTTTTTATCGCATTGTTAGTAAACACAGATGCAGCAAAAGGTGGTGGAGGTAGAGGAGGTAGCAGACGCAGTGGCGGAAGAGTTTACAAGTCTCGAATGCCTATTCTGATTCCTCACAGAAATCCTGCCAGTGCTAATTATTATGAAAATAAAGATGTACGTCAAAAGATATTTATCAATGATAGAGATATGAATACTACAAATTATTTAATTTTAGGGGGCGAGAATAGTGAAAGCTTCACACTTTGAACTGGATTACATGTTAGGAAGGAAGATCACATTTTTCTGCATGGCTACTGGATTTCCAAGACCTGAGATCACCTGGTTGAAAGATGGAATTGAATTGTATCATCATAAATTTTTCCAGGTATTTTTATTATTAAAAACAGGAATTTTTATATAAGCAAAATTTAGAAAATTGCAACATGCATACTTTATAGGTGCATGAATGGCCTGTTGGTAATGACACATTAAAATCAAAGATGGAAATTGATCCTGCTACGCAAAAAGATGCAGGATATTACGAATGCCAAGCAGATAATCAGTATGCGGTTGATCGTCGTGGCTTTAGAACGGATTATGTTATGATTTCTTATTAAAAAAAAAAGTACTTCTTTTATAATTGCAACACTTATGCCAAACGATATAATTTATTAACTTCATAGCACAAAATTTAGTTATAAGTCTAATTAAATTTGTTTTTTAAAAAATTTTTTTAAATATTTTTTTTCTCTCACTTACATAATATTTTCATAGTATTAGATTGTAAATTTTTATAATATCAAAAACGTTTCATTTAAAAAAAAAAATAATAAAAGAAAAGATCCGATATATTTCGTTATTTTCTTTAATGCATTAATGCTATCAATTGTTAAGTATTTCAACGCATTAAAGCACATTTGGAAATTTAAAGTTCCCCCAGCTCTTATTCATTAAATCACAATTGACTCTTATAAGGGTGGTAAGTATATCTATAGTACTAACTATAAAGTATATTGAAAACAGCATCACAAATTTATATAATAAATTATCATTCCATTCATGAATTAAATATGATATAAAATTATTGCAATAACTTTCTTATATTTTTCATTTTTTTTTTTTATATGAATCATGTTTGTTAACCAGTATCATGTAAAATTTATCAATCGATTTAGAATTCAGTGATGACCGAGTTGCAATAGGTGTTCAAGAAATGACCAGTATATATACATAATACATGTAGTTTAGCAGGATCTGCCTATACATCTGTAATAGATAGGAGAGAACACTAGGGGAGCAATGAGTAGGTGACTGTTAGTTACATCGGAGTTCTGTGTCATACGTTGTCTGTACTCGGTGAATATCTGCGACATATAATATAATATAAACTTTTCTATTTTCTCTAATTTAAACATCGATTTGGCTATCCATTTTTGGTTACTTTTCTCAAACTATCATGCCACGTTCTACAGTGATATTATTTTTGTTAATCGTACTACTGCTAAATAGTCAGGAAATTCTTGGACGAAGAGGACGAGGCAGAGGAAAAACCAGATCGCGTGTCCAAATAGGATTACCTATCACTGGAAAATATCGTGATCCAGAAAGTGATCAATATTATAATAATCATAATGTATGTATTTAAATATTTATAGATAAAATATACTCATACTTTAATTACTTCATTGTTTTTCAAAAATATTTAATTAGGGTGCAAAAATATTGTTGGCATCACACTTTGATTTGGAGTACGTTTTAGGACACAAAATTGTTTTCCTTTGCGTCGCACGTGGAAATCCACGACCACATATCACATGGTTCAAGGATGGTGCTGAGATTTATACTCATCTTTACTTGCATGTTAGTATAGATAATTTTAATTAATATGATAATTTAATATGAAACTATATAACAACAAAAATTTATTATATAAAGGTGCATGAATGGCAAGTTGGAGAAGATAAAGTAAAATCAAAATTGGAAATAGATCCTGCAACTCAAATGGATGCTGGAGTTTACGAATGTACAGCTGATAATATGTATAGTATTGATCGAAGATCTTTCAAGACTGACTTTTCTATTGCTTTTGATTAAGTTTAATAATTAAATAATTTTTTAAAGTAGTTTAATAATTATAAATAAAGTTTAAAATTATTATCTTTAAGATACTATCTAAAATAATTAATCATAAAAAAACAAGAAATAATTCTCGAAATGTATATAGTTCCTAGTTTCTAATTCTCGAAATATATATGTATATACATTTTGAGTTAGATAATAAATATAATTTACTGCATTAAAGGAACCGGTTATAATATTTTTAATATTTACCTGCGTTCATTTTTCACGATATCCATGTAATCGAAACTTCGAGCATAGAATCCATCGTCCATTATAGCACCCCAAAAATTGCTCCACATTTTATATGGTCTAACCAATAATGGTGCAATTATTTCTCGTTGCTGTTCTACTAGAAGTTTCAAAGTATATTTGTTATCTAAATGAGAAATAGAATCAATAGAGAAATATCCAGAACATTCTTTTAATAAGCAATAATCCCTAAAAAAATAATGTTTATTTTAAAATATAAAAAAGTTTAATATAAAATAATTTACTTAAATACGTTTCTATACATACATAGCCAAATTTCTTGCATCAACTTCATTCATAGCATCGTTCACAGAAACTAATTTACTAGTATTATATTCATATCCAACATTTTTCATAAAACTATTGATTACATCTTGATGATATTCCACATTGTTATGGACGAATAAATGTAGTTTCGATTTTGGATAATCTTGCTGATATATTGTAGCTAAAAATTCGTTCAAGAAAGGAGTCGGTCGTTCAATAAATATAGCGATTAATATAATCGGATATGATTCTGGTATCGTTTTATTTAATTCTATTGTTCCTTCCCAACACATTATACATCCTTCTTCAGGACTCCATGCATGAGCCAAATAATTTCCCAAAGAATTCAATGATTCTTTGCTATAACCATTTCCATGAAGTATTAATGGTTCTGTGTTATAAACTGTGTTTAAAAGGGAAGCCTTTCCACTTTCAAATTTTAATTTTACATCACCTGTGCAAAAATAAATTTATAAACTTCATTATCTTTATTCTATTTTCTTTATTTACTTACCTACGGCAAGATAAAGATTTTGAAAAATTACAGATTTGTGATCCAATTTAATTTTATGATGTTCCCTTAATTTTTCGTCAAGATATGCCAGAGTATAAAATAATTGGTCATCATCTTTATTTTTTATCGGTGCATATGTTAAAATCGCATATATATCTGAAGCATATCCTATAAAGCCTCCAGAATTTAAAAAACGTTTTCCTCGTGTTACAGAAGGATATTTAGAAGCTAATGATCTATCCGGCCAACAGGCCCCTTCTGCAGAAAATAAAACTCTAGCGTTCATGTTCTTGAATTTATCGATGATTTCGGTTAAGTCACTTAAAAATATTACATCGTAACTGAAACAGAAAGATACTATTATTAAAATATGATTTAAAAATGAAACAGATTAAAAACCATTGTATTAAAAACCTGTCCGTAAATATAATTATCCTATCATCATCATTTTGATATTCTTCAAGAGCTTTCTTTAAAAGATTAACTTTATATCCACCTCCTATACTAGTTTTTACATGATCACCGCCTAGCCAAGGTGTTCCCATACCAAGAACTCTTAAGTTATCGCGAAATCCATAAACATCGATTGATCTAAGATATCTTTTATATCCATCGGTTTCTTTCGTAGCGACAGTGAATATGAGCACATCTGCAATTTAAATGACATTTATAATATTCTAAAATAAATGAAAAAAAAAATTGATATAATAAACAGTTATCTCATAATTTCAAAAAATTTAAATTTAAATTACAATAATAACTCGTAAATAATTCAAATATAATCAATCACTTCTTCGTTGAAGACGAATCACTTAAAAATGTTGAATAGAGATTTTCACGATATATAATTTTAAAAAATGTAAGATATTATAATTAAGCATATAATAATTCTATATTACAACAATTGATCAATAAAATAATAAATAAAATGATGAAAAATAATAAACAAATTTTTAAGTTCAATAAATTTTTTATTTAAATAAATTTTGTAAAATTAAGAAAAATTGTATTTTTTCATTTCTTCTTTTTATAGCATTCTTGACTCTCTTAGAAGTCAAAGAGTTTATCTATTTCTGGAGAAATAATATCAACTCAGTTCATTGAACGAGTAGTAACTAAACGATTCTCATAAGCGCTACATTTTCTACGTGACATCATGATTCGAATATAATATAGCTTGCATCGTGTTAAAAGTCACGTCATCTCTCAAGAAAACTATTGATAAAATGAATTTCTTCAATTATTAAAAAAATTTCAAATTGTAAAATCTAACATTCCTATTTAGAAGTAAAAAATTGAAAAAATTAATTTTATTTCTATAAAAAAAATTTACTTCATTTTTATATATTTATTTAATTATAATTAAATTATTGATAAGCAAATAATTGACATTAATAATATATAAATATGCGTAATATTTTTTTTATTTCTAAAATTATTGAAGAGATTTTTCAAGTAAAATTTTATTGAAAATATTAATTAATTATCGTATTATTTTTAAGTTAATTTTTAAAAAAATAGTTTTAAAAAATACATGAAAAAAATACCATAACGAAAAAAGATTAAAAAAAAAAGATATCTTCATAATGTCATATGCCCGTGTAACCGGAAATGGAAGATAACAATATCGTATAATCTAATTAACTTAAAAAAAAAAAAATAAATTTCTTTTGTTTATTTAATGCTAAATATAACTGTAAAATATTTCTTTTATAATAATTAATTTTTATAATTAATTATTTTAAACATATGCAATTAATTTTTAGAATATTATTTGAAAAATATTATTTTTTTGCTACAGTTATATCATTGTAAGAAGTGTCAAGTTGCTCCATAAAGATTCAAGGATGCATATTACTCTATACATACATCAGCTTGATATGATTTGTCTTTCTTTAATGTTCCAATTATATATTTCCCTAACTATATATTAACTAAATATTAATCAAATATACATATTCATAAGTAAATATGTATTAATTATGTATTTAATTCCTTAAAAAATTTATATTATAGATTGATTTTCATTATCTTAATATTAATAAATATTTATTAGTAATTTTATAATATATTTATATATTCTATAAATAACTTTTAATAATTTCTTTTATTCTTTTTGTAATATACATTAATTCAGTAAATCTAATAATATATCGGCAAGAAAATATAAATAATAAATCATTTTCTTTTTTAATTTTTCTTTTTTAAACTTACGTCATGGATAGAAATATTGCAATCTCGTACATAAATAAATAAAAAAAGTTAAATTGTTTTTTTTAGTTCATAATCACTTGATAAATAAAATAAATGAAATTTAGATTTCATCAATGTAAAAAATAAATTATTTTAAAATAATCAATTAAAAAACTCAAGTTATAAGATCTTATACAGTTTTTAGGTCATGTACCAAAAACTTTCCTTTTTAAAAGATTATAAAAGAAGTAATAAACAAGATTATTACAAAATTTCATCTTTGTAAAACTTAACATTAATACCACGAATATAATTTTTCAAAAATTTTTATGTTAAATAAAATAAAACAATATTTAGAAAAATGGATTAATTATTTTAGTATTTTAAGTATTATAAAATTTTAAAAATATTTTCTTCTGAAACATACATGATTAATTTTGTATAATTTAAATGATTTTTTCGTATAAAATTAATATTGAAAATGTATAATTAAAAAAAAATAAAAATAATAAAATAAACTAAAAAAAATTTTTATTTTCCTGTTTGTATTTTCTATCGAACTGATTAATGATACAATATAATAAAAATTAATAATTAAGAATGATAAAATAAACATTAATAATTGTTTCAATTTATCTTCTCTTTATATTAAAAATTAATTTAAATGAATTTTTCATAAACATTAACTTAATTATAAAACAAACAAATATTCCTTTTTTAATCGTAAAGTTAAGAGAGCTACAATGAACTATTACCGTCTTTGTCTATTGATGGCGGAGTCTCGCTAACCACGTGGTAGGCTAGAAACAAACTCCAAAAAAGATAGCATCCAACGTTCTTTGCACGCATTTTAGACTGAAAAGTACCGCGAACGCACAGAAGAACGTATCAAATGCACTGTTCTGGCTAAGACTACTTCCGAAGGACAGAAAGCAAGTTCGTAACTACTCCCACACTTTTTGAACGAAAGTTACTACCTTTGACAACTACGTTCGGCACCTGTCTTTCATTTACTATTTTGAGTAAACATAAAATGATTTTTATGGGCATTTTCGATTAATGATAAACCAATAATAATTTAAATATGAATAACTACTCTGTGTTTTAATTAATTTAATAAAGTTGAAAGTGATAAAAACCACAGTATCGAATTTTAGTATATGTTGTGTCACTCCCATTTTATTATAGATTTAGAATAAAAAATTGATTTTATTGTACCTTTGAAATATTTGAAATATTAGACAAAAGATAACAATATTTTATATATTTATATGTTATTAATTATGAAACACTATAAATACTATGTATGTAATACGCATAAAATAATTATCGACTAAATAAATGTGCACTGTCGATAATATTTTGAAGATGTCACTTTACAATGTACCAACTTAATAAAATTCTAAATTTTAAAGTTGGTAATCCTTTATGAATTATTTGAATATATCAAAAATAATTTCTCTTTTAACTTTTTAAACTTAAACGAATAAGATATAAAAGAAATATATTATGAATAATTTTACAATTATTTTATAGTATATTGTAATATTACTTACCCTTTATATTGCTATCACAAAAGTCTTTCGTTTTATAACGTTTAATAATAATTTGTCTGAATATATTCGTTATATCTTCATTACATGTTTCACTTTCATTACCATCTCGAAATGAACTGAAATAAAATTCTTTAGCTAATATATCAACACTTATATAACTTAATATTAATATATTAAGTATAATATTTCTTCTTTTATATATCATGATTCTGATACATAAATTTACAATCAATAAAATGTAAATTTTTTTATATTTATTATTTTTTTAAATTTAATTTTGTATTAAACAAAAATTAATTTTGTTCAAATTTTTGTATATATTAAAAAAAATTAAAATAATTATTAAATAAATATTTTTTTACGATACATTGTATGTTTTATCAAAATTTATTTTCCTAACAATATAAATACAAATTGATTATGATACACAGATCTAATTCTGATTAATAATTCAATAGAACTAAATCGATTTAAACAAATCGAATCATTTATAGGTGAAATGGAATTCGAAAGCGCGACGGATTACACTTTTTATAAGAACTTATATACCGTAACCGCGTACTTTTTTTTTTCTTTCCATTTCCTACAACTGTAAAACATATTTTGTATAAGAAAAATAAGTAAAGAATTTTAAAAATTTAATATAATGATCATATTATAAAAAAAGTTACGTATGAAGAATAATAAGAGTTATTGTATATGTAGATAATTAAGTTAGGTCAGAGAGCCGAATAATAGGATTAAGCGTCAATTTAATATGATTACTGGGGCAGTAATGTAGACGATGCTGAGGCTTCTTTTACATTTTGATAAAAATTTATTCGCAGTATTCGTACGTCTATCATCGTTGGTGTTTCAATCTTAGTTGCTTGATAAGTTTCCAAATAAAGTAAGATTCAACTAGAAAATGGGGAAGGATGATGCAGAAACCATAGCTTTAAAAAAAGAGCTAGAAGATTTGATCAATAGATGCAAGGTTGTATTAGAAAAATGTTTTTAATTAAAATAGAAAAAAATTTTAATATCATACCTTGATATCAATTGAAAACTTGTTCTATTGTATATCAGGAAGATCAAAAGAAACAACAAGATACAACTTTGGAGGAAACATGTAGTAGTGTATCAGATGCTCCAAAAGTTAAATTATCTACTAAAAAATTACTAAAGGGACATATCAATAAAGTAAATTCGGTACATTATAGTGGTGATAGTAGGTCAGTATTGAGTATCGATCTTTTGATCTTTATTCCAAGAAATCAACCGTAACATCTCCAATCTTGAATGATCTAAATAAGTATCTCTTTTTAGACATTGTGTGACTGGTTCACTGGACGGAAAATTGATCATTTGGGATTCATGGACTGGAAACAAAGTCCAGGTAATCCCATTGCGCTCAGCATGGGTAATGTCAGTAGCTTTTGCACCCTCGGGAAATTTCGTTGCTTGTGGTGGTATGGACAATATGTGTACTATCTATGATGTGAACAATCGTGATGCCACAGGATCAGCTAAGATCGTTCGAGAATTATTAGGATACGAAGGTTTTCTTTCATCTTGCAGATTCTTGGAAGATAAAAAAATAATCACTGGATCCGGTGATATGAAAATGTATCCATATCTAAAAAATTACATATGATAATTTTTTATATTTATTTTTTATATTAATTTTAAAATTTCTTTATAGATGTATATGGGATTTGGAAGCAAATAAAAAAACTACAGATTTTTGCGCGCATGCTGGAGATGTGGTTAGTATTAGTTTATCTCCAGATGGAAATACGTATGTTACTGGATCGGTAGATCGAACATGTAAATTATGGGATTTAAGAGAAGAGAAAGCAAAACAAACTTTCTTTGGACATGAAGCTGATGTAAACTCTGTTTGTGTTAGTATAGCAAATTTTATTATTTTATTTTATTATTGGCTATTTGATAAATACAATTTTAAATTTAATTACTATTAATTATAATATAATTTCGATAATTTTTTATTTACCTTATTTGCAAACAATTATGTTCCATTCAGTATCATCCTTCGGGACAAGCTTTTGTAACAGCTTCGGAAGATAAGACAGCGAGATTGTGGGATCTAAGATCGGATCAACAATTAGCTACCTTTAAACCTCCAAATTCAAATCCCGGATATACATCTTGTGGTTTATCCTTAAGCGGAAGATTCATATTCTGTGGAAGTGATGATAATTCTATTCATATATGGGATACATTGAAGAATCAACATAATGGTAAATATTCAACTGATAAAATAGATATCAGAATTAAATTTTTTAAAGTTAGACTGACTTTACCTTTCATTCAAAGGTGTTTTGACGGGCCACGAAAACCGTGTAACATCGCTTAGCGTTACTGGAAATGGTATGGCTATTGCCTCCTGCTCCTGGGATCAAAATGTTCGAATTTGGGTGTAGAATTATGAAACAAATATTAATATAATATTAAAAAAAAAAAAAAAAAAATAATAGAGAAGAAATTAAAACAGAAAAAAATTTTATTTTTTGTTGAAATGTTCTTCACTCAAATTTTATGATTCCCGTGAAGTTTTTGATATACGAAAATGATAACTTTATGGGAAAATTATAAAATCTTAAAAAAATTATATTACATATTATATATATTAAATGTTTACTTATATATATTAAATGTTATAAAATATTATTTTATATAAATGCTTGTAATTTACATTGAAAATTATCAAGATTTAATAATTTTTTTTTTTAACTAAAAAGTAAATAATATTAAGAGAAAGAATAAAATGCAAAACAAAACAAATAATGATAAAATTGATTGAATGAATAGTTTGTAAAAGACAGACACATTTGTTTTCTTCCATGTATTATTTGAATGCATTTATAAATAGTGCACATGATATTCACAAAAAGATGCAATTCTAGACAGCGTATTTGAAAATATAGTTATTACATTTTCCGAATATTTTCATTTTTATGGGAATTTTATACCTGAATTCTCTATTGTAGCCTTGTAGTGTGATTTACAACATTATTATTTTATTTCTACATTTTATAGATAACATATCTTTTTATTAATGTTGTGCTTAAAAAAAGAGAGAGAAATTTTATTAATATTCAAAAATTTGATATTCATTAGGCATAAAACTTGAAAATTACCGTGCCTTTTAATGTAGCGACGAACCTTTGGTGCAATTTTCTCAACATAATCTTTATCACTATAAACCTTGGCCAATAGCTACATTAAATGTTTAACATAATACATATGTATTATGTATTTGATATACATGCTACTGTACTTTGAATGAATTAATTATTACAAGTTTGTTTCGATTTACAATTAGTAAATTATACCTGTCTTTAACACTGAACATATTGAATCAAAAACAAAATAATAAAAATCGTAATAGATCTTTATGAAATGATCGTTATTGTTTTTACTGAAGTACTAACATAGTATTCAACGTAAATATACATGGTGGAGATTTGACGGAATAATTCAAGATAAAAAATTGATTTTAAAAAATTATCTTACGTATTAATTAATTAATTACGTATTAATATTAATTATATTACGTATATAATGTTTATGTACATTCGTCAACTTTAAACGAAAGTGTATTTCTCGTAACAGTCGCATGTGAAATATTTTCTCACTTTCGTATTGTATAAATTAAAATCCATCAAGATGAATTAAAAGAGCCATGATAACTGTAGCTCCAGCTTCTTTAGTAGCCCATTTGACAGATTGAAATTGTGAATCATCACTATCTTTACTACCAGAATTGATTGTATATGAGCCAGGCCTCACTAATAATTGAAATGCTGTAGATGCATTTAACTTTTTATTTGATTGAGTATCGATATATCTATAAAAAATGGGAAATGAGAATAATTCTAAATTAATTATTATTATATGTAAAAATATTATATACTCACGGATATTTTTTGGTAAATTCTTCGGATGCTGCATATTTTATACTAGGAGAGAAAACTACTTGAGGATTTTGATCTTCCATTTTTATATTCATTGTTAAATTACTCAAATCTAATTGTTCTTTTGGCATTAATTCTCCTGTATCCAAAATTAGTCTAAAAAAAACAAAGAATTATAATAATAAAAAAAAATAATAATAAATAAATAAGATATATATAAAAAATATTCGGAATCGGAATCTTTTTTCGGAATCTTAAATATGTTTTATTTACCTAATTGCGTCCAGACGTATGCCATAAAAAGCAACATGCCACTTATCAATTGTATTTTGTGGAATTTGATTAGCATTAATACTTTGTTTCAAAGGGAATCTGGTCCATCCAATTGGTACAGCAAACTCTGCTGGTGGTTCACCTTTTTTACATATTGCACTATCCCCTTCTACTTTATAACAATTATTACAATAACATAGTATATCTTCTAAAGAAAAGAATTCATCTGGTAAAACAAGTGATTTCTTTAATCTCATACACGCCTTTAAATATTCACACTTTTTTGTGGATATTATATTTGTTCCAAGAGGAGTGGACGGTAACGATGAATGTAACATAGAAGGTATATTGTAAATAGAAACTGTATTTTGTCCTAAAATTGTATTTCCACTGACAGAATTATCAACAGATACGATATTATTCCAAGATATATTTGATCGCATTTCATTGAAACTAGAAGAAACAGTGTTCGAAATTTCAGATGTTGCATTATTTAATGTATTATGAGAGGAGAATGTCTGAGATGAATTTAACATATTAACAGATGCATTATTTTGATGCAAAGAACTCATATTATTCCCTTGACTATTAGACATTATGCTTTCGTTTATCGCATTATTAGTGTTAGTATTTAAGTTAGTTATGTTACTGGTGCTGTTTGCAGTGCCATTTTTAATATTAATATTAGTTGCGTTATTTATTTCTACATTTGTACATTCATTTCTAATACTCAAATTTTCTGATTGACTATTCAATATCGCACTATTATTTAATTGATTTGAATTATCATAAGATTTGTTTTTAATACTTCGTGTTGTATCATGATTTATATCTGAATTCGAATCTAAATTATTACTGTCTGAGATACTGGGCACTGCTTTGTTTTCAATATTATTTGCTAAATGCACATTATCATTATTACGCGTTGAATATCCTACAATATCATCATCTTTAACATTTGAACTGCATTGACTCGGCACACTTGGCGAAGTGGAGGAAGATAGATCCAAAGAAGTAGCTGCCATAATGTTTTCTTTCTCATGACATTCTAAATCTGCTTTCTCTCTTGAATTTTCTGTATCTTCCAGTTTTGTCTTTATACATTCTACAGATGTAAGAGTACTATTAACGGTAGTAGATGAAAACGGTTCTCCGTTATTTGCAAGAATGGAAATTTGTTCGCACTGTCCATATAAATCAAATACAGCATAAACATAAGGTGGTAAATCTGTTGCAGCTACACCTTGATCTATGCCATTGATAATTAAATGTAATCTATTATCGTCATCAATAAATACACCCACTACGGAATTAACATGAAGATTTTCTAAAGCAAGTCCATACTTTGTTTTTACCTAATATTATAAAATTTATTAAATTTATTATATGTTTTACATCTTATATCAATTTGATGAATACTTACTCTTATACCATTATGTGATATCCAATCACTACAAATAATCCAAGAATGCTTTTTAAAACCAAGAGCAGTTAAAGGAAAATTAGCTTTTTCAGGTGAAATACAAGTTACACCACAATAAATATTAGATACCCATCGTTTGTTCAGTTTCTCTATTTTTACTAAAAATGGCTTGGCTTTCATTAAGGGTCGACTAGACATTACCACTCCTTAAAAATATAATATGATATAAAAAATGTTACGATTAATAAATTTATACTTATAAGAATAAGCAATACCTTGATTATAACTTGCAACTCTTCGTGCAATTGTTTTAGTTTCAAGTTGAATGTTTCTACCATGATTTTCATGAAATTCATAACTCCAATCATTTTCTCCTGTCAAATGAGCTGCAGATTGTGTCGGCGTAAGTATTGTATCGTTTACTAATTTTCCTTCAGATATATCTATAGATGTGTCCATTCCAGCATCACTATATATATATGAAGCAATAATATTATATAATATTACATATTTTCAAATATTAAAAAGATATTTATATTGAATACAATTAATGTACAAACGTACTTTCGCAAAACAGGCGGCATAGGATCTAGCAATAATTCCAAAGAATCTTGTAATCTCAAGCTCGCATTCGGAGATACTACATTGTTTTGTTGTTTACTACTTGTTATATTTACAGCCACTGTACTACCAAAAAGATCGATCACAGCATACACCATTTCCGGTATGCCTGATGCCGCTATACCCATGTCCTCTCCATTTATATAAAATTTTAAATTACCTTCATGAGTACGTTTTAATCCAATTTTATCACCAACACGCAGCCATTCCAAACTTGGACAATAATTTATACATAAAACATAACCATTATGTCTTACTTCATTACCTAAATATATAAAATCAAAAAATATAATAAATGATATAATATTTATTACATTTATTTTATATTATTCTAATATTACCTGTTAAATACCATGCATCTGTTGAAATAGATCCCATGCCAGGTACAAGATTCATAGATGTTAACCAATTTCCACTTTCATTTTTTACAACACCTATCCTTAAGCAACCACTCCATTGACGAGCAACTTCTTGAATAGCAATTTCAAAGAGTTCATTATTCTCTAATGGTGTTTCGCTTAATAATATAGCATTATTATATTCTCTACACCTAGTCGCTACTGTCCTATCACTATTTAATTGAACATTTAAGCCAACAGATTCATGAAATTTATGCATTATTTCTGCTTGAGCTTGAAGTTGAATTACAGATGTAGGTTGTTGACTAGTACTGTTTTCTGATGGCAAATACTGTTGTGTAATTGGATCTCTACGTTCTGGTTGTACAATTGTAACCTAAATATTTAACATATATTTATATTATATCTTTTATTATTTTATTTCTTTTATTCTTTTCTTTTATTCTATATCTTTTATTCTTTTATTATTTACTTATAAAAAAATATAGAATAGTATACCTGAACACATTGTCCATATAATTCAATCACAGGATAGATATGTGATGGTACACCTGTACAAGCAGGTCCTTGATCTACTCCATCTAAATAATAATGCAAACTACTATCTGAACATCGCATCATACCAATGCGATTACCTTCTACTAATTTATCTAAATCACAAGCATAATTATTTCTTAAAATAACACCATCTCGCATAACATTAGATCCAGATAACATCCAAGTATCGTGATCAATATCTGTCATAGTAGATGGAAATTCCAACTCATCAGGTCTTATAAGAGTTACACCTACAAAATATTTTCTAGTATTCTGATAAGCAAAAAAAAAAAAATATACATATAAGTTTCATTTTTAAATATATACCTGCTTCAATTGCTCCTGTCCATCTATCAACCATTTTATCGATTGTCACTTCAAACATTTCGCCATCACGTAGTGCGCGATTTGCGATTACAATGGCTTCGTTGAATTCTCCTAAAGCTCTAGGCCTCAATGCAGTTAATCCATTGTTTATTATTTTCGCATTTTTACTATGTATATGATGAAATCTCAAATCACTATATAAGAAAAATGTTTAATAAAAAATATTTTCAATCATATTTTAAAATTAAATAAAATGTACAAACCTATACAATGTTGTATTGCTAAAGCTTGAATTATTTGTGGTAGGGCTATAGAAGTCTGTATTATAAACTATAGTTGCTTGTGCTGCCTGGCCATAAAGATCTATAACACCGTAAACTTTCTCGGGCACGTTCATTGCTGCAGCTCCTTGATCAGCACCGTTTACATAAAAATGTAACGTTGCGTTTTCTTTTCGCATTACACCTACACGATCTCCGACTTGTAATCTATCAAGATTTTGACCATATTGATCTATTATGGTAGTGCCATTATGCATAACTCCATTTTCTGTCATCATCCACGTGCCGGATCTGCAAGGGACATGACCACCTTCGAGCAATAATATGGGCGATAAACTTAACATAAATTTAACAAAATTTATGTATGTATGTGTGTGTGTGTGTGTGTGTGTGTGTGTGTGTGTGTGTGTGTGTGTGTGTGTGTGTGTGTGTATATATATATTGGAAATATTATTTTACATACCTAACATTTGTCATAGTGAAAGGAAATTCTAATTCAGTTGGAGAATGAGTAGTAACTCCTATTTCAATAGATCCTGCCCACTTTGTTACAATTTTATCCAATCTTACTTCGAATAATTCATTTGGTTTCAATGGCCTTGAAGTCAATACAACACCATTATTGAAGTCATCCATTACGCTAAAAAAAATAATAATATATAGATTTTATATTATATATATTTCAATAAAACTCTATGTGTTTTTATGTATTTTTAAGTAAATTATTATTTACTTAGGCCTATGCGCAGTACGTCCATTATTAATTACTTCGACATGCGTACCACAACAAGAATGAAACATAAGTCTGTCTGGTGGTTCTTCTTCTGTTTCTAAATGATAAAAATATTCAAAAAATTCATCATAATATTATATGATAAATCACAGATATCAAATATTAATATACTTTTACCATTTAAGCCTTGCAATTGTAATGTATTTCTTCTAGTAACTAGATTTTGTTCTTCCCTTTCATCACGATCAACAATTGTCACTTTTACTGTCATACCATACAAATCTATAACACCCCATACACCAGCAGGTACTTTAGCAGCAATACCTTGATCCAATCCATTTATTAAATAATGAAGATTTCCATTACTTCGTCTTATCATGCCTACTCTATCACCTTCCTAAATAACATTTTTGTTTTATTATATAAATTATTATATTGTTTTATATATATATATATAGTATATAAATTACTGTTCATATCATCTTATTTTTTATTTTAATTACCCTTAATTCATCTAAATTAAATTCTCCATATTCACGACAAGTACCCTTTCCATTTACTAAAATTCCACAGCCAGACATCATTGTTGTACCTGATCTCATATTAGTCATTGTGGCTGGAAATTCTAATGCTGTTGGACTATGCATAGTAACTCCAACTTCTATACTACCTGACCACTTGTGTACAAGCCTATCAATTCGTACCTATTAAAAAATGATTATATAAACAATAATATAAATATAAAACTTTTTATGCTAAAAATTATTTTTATTTTTCATTTTTATTGTTTACCTCAAATAATTCATTATCCCGTAATGGTCTATGTGTCATTACTACTCCATTATTAAATTCATCTAAAGGTCTGCGCCTTTCTGCAGTTCTAGCATTATTAGATAACTTTACAAGTGAACCAACTCTCTCATGAAATCTCAATCTATCTTCTCTAATGGCAGCAGGACTTGGGTTCTTAGGTAAATTAACATTAACATTAACATTTAAATTGACATTCAAATTAGCGACTAGATTAGTTGTTGAGGAATTAGATGCTTCTCCAAGAGCATAATCATTATTAATTTCAACTTCATCTTTTGGTTCATTGCATAAAGCAGAAGCAATTTGAGGATGAGTTATAGTCACTTGTACACAATCACCATACATGTCTATTACTGCAAAAATACGTTCTGGAATATTGCATACAGCTATTCCTTGAGAAACACCATTAATATAAAATATCAATTCATGCTAGAATTTTAAAAAAAATGATTAATAAATATATATGTATAAAATAATTTATTAAGATACAATCAAAATATAAATATACAAAGACTTACATTAGATGTTCTCATTACTCCTAATGTACTTCCTTCTTCTAATTCATTCAGATCCATTCCATACATTTCTACTGTTCTTATACCATCATGCATTATGCCAGAATCAGACATAATCCATGTTCCTTGTCGTAAATTAGTAGCACAAGCTGGTAATTCCATTATTTCTGGATCACATTCTGTTACTCCAATTTCTATACTACCACTCCATGATGTCATCTACATAATATTATAAATAATTTAAAGTGTAAATAATATAATATAATTAGTAATTATAATTTTTAATTTAGTTTGGGCATTTCATTGTATACTTGTAATTCAATAAAGATAGTTTATTGAATTTTATTTGAATATATTAATTCCAAATAGAAACATGTATTAATCACAATTTTGGTAATAAAATATCGAATCTGTAGCAAGTCATTAAAAAAAAAAAGATAAAAGCAACAAACAAAGTACGAGCGTTTATAATTTGATTCATCAATGATATATTGTATGACAATCTTTAAAAAAAATATAAAATTTATCTAAATTCTAAATAAATGAATAATAAATTGGAAACTTCAAGTATCAACATTGTAAACAATGTTTTGACAGATATAAGGATTGGCGATATCAGTACTAGACAAGTTTATAATTTGATACCTTTTTATCAATACGAATTTCAAAAAGTTCATCATCCTTAAGTGGTTCAGCACTGAGAACCAATCCATAATTATATTCTGAAAAATCCCGTATGGCTGTGCAATTGTTGTTTGTTAAAGTTACACGACGACCGCATCGTTGATGAAACATGTCGACCATTTGTTGTGCACAAACCATCGACATATAACCAAACCGTACATTGCCTTCTTCTTTCCACTATCTTTCTATCTTCTTTCAACTAATGATTCTTGTATATTTTCTATCTCTTTTTACCTCATCTCTTTCTTTCTCTATGTTTAGTCATGAACAATGTAATAATTGCAACTATATGGATAGAATAATAATTATATATACTTGCAATGCCTCTTTTAGCATTTTTTTTATTGGATAATTTAAAAAAAAAATTTATTTTAAAGAATATATTAATATAATAAAAATGAAAAAAATTTATAAATATAGGATTAATAATGTATCGCATATATATATTTCGAGATATCATAATTTGAATTTTGAATAATATAATATATATATTAATATACAATATTAATTTATATTTTATATTTAATATATAATATATAATATATAATATACAATAGAATCTTCAAAGATTTACATATTTGAGGATAATAAAAAAAATATATATATTTTATATTGGATCTTCTGTTTTTTATAATATACAGTGAATTGTAAAAAAAAAATTAATTTTTTTATTGAATTGATTTTCGTTTTTTGAAATACAAAACATCGAAACTTATTAATTTTAGTAAAAAAAATCTAAATGTTTAAATATTTGTATTTATTTTCTTTATTTTATTTTGTTGTAATTAACAAATAATGAATTTGTAATAAATTTATTTGTTTTAAAAATATTCTAAAACATTTTGCTTTAAAAAAATAATTTTATTTCTATATTATGAGAAATTTAAACAAATTTTATAACCTTACTTAAATCTTTCTAGATTTATAAATTTTCTTCAAATTTAAATTTATCGTTCTTTAAAAATTAATTTTATTTAATATAATGATGTAAAAATTATTTAATAAAATTTATAAAATACTAACCTAATTGACAAATCATACGATTTATTTGCACTTACATATATCAATATATAAAAAATTTTTAAATATTTCAAATGTTTTCTTTTATATTAAATGAATAATATTATTTTATTATATAAGTCATGTTGCAATTTAGTTATCAAAATGAACAGCATAAAACATAAAATATGGTTTGTATTTAAGTTTTATGTAAATTAATTTATTTTGTAAATTAATTTATTTATTTTTATATTAATATATTTAATATAAAATCTCTAATATAAAAAAAAAGAAAAATTGACATTATTCAAATTTACAGTATGGTATCTGATTTCTTTTATCCTAATATGGGTGGTGTTGAAGAACATATTTTTAATTTATCTCAATGTTTATTAGAACGTGGACATAAAGTTGTAGTGCTTACTCATTCCTATGGTGATAGAATTGGAATACGTTATATGACAAATGGTTTAAAAGTATGTATAATATATAAAAAATATTTAAAAATATTTATCGATTTATTTTCATATTAAAAGTATTTATTTTATTTTTAAGGTATATTATATACCAGTAAAAGTATTTTACAATCAATGTGTTCTTCCCACAATGATTTGTTCTATTCCCCTCATTAGATATATTTATTTAAGAGAAGAAATTCAAATAGTGCATGGTCATTCTGCATTCTCTGCTCTTGCTCATGAAGGAATGTTAATTGGCCGTTTAATGGGACTGAAAGTAAGTCATTTGAAATTTAAAATATGTAATATTTATATATTATGTTTTTTTTTACTGGGATTTTAGACTATTTTTACAGATCATTCACTTTTTGGCTTTGCGGATGCATCTGCAATTTTAACAAATAAATTTTTAGAAATATCATTAGCTGATTGCAATCATTGTATATGTGTATCACATACTGGAAAAGAAAATACAGTATTAAGAGCAAAAGTTTTAAAAGAGAAAGTTTCTGTTATTCCAAATGCAGTTGATACAACATTATTTATGCCTGATATTAATAAAAGAGATGATAATTTTAGTGAGTTATTTGTATATATTATATGAAATATTAAGATTAAAAAAAGATGCATAATATTATTTACTATTATCAATTGTAGTTACAATAGTTATTGTATCGCGATTAGTATATCGCAAAGGTGTCGATTTATTAGCTCGCATTATACCCGATCTTTGTAGTCGATACCAAGATGTTCAATTTTTAATTGCTGGTGATGGTCCTAAAAGATGGCTCATAGAAGAAGTACGAGAAAGAAACTTATTACAACATAGAGTTACATTACTTGGAAGTTTGGAACATTCTCAAATTAGGCATGTATTAAATAAAGGACATATATTTCTTAATACAAGTTTGACAGAAGCATATTGTATGGCAATCGTTGAAGCTGCGTCATGCGGGTAAAATATTAATTGAAATGTTGACTGTATCCTTAAGAAAATTATTTTTAATTTAATAATATAATATTTTTATTTATTATAGTTTACAAGTTGTTTCAACAAAAGTTGGTGGTATACCTGAAGTATTACCTCCTGATTTAATTTATTTAGTAGAACCTACAGTACCTGCTCTTATTGAAGGATTAGAATCTGCTATTACAAATTATAAAAAAGGCAATATTAGATGTCCAATGGAAATGCATAAAAAAATAAGTTTATTTTATAACTGGTTTAATATTACTAAAAGAACGGAAGTAGTATACAATTTAGTAAAACAAGAAAGTAATAAAAATTTAGGTCAACAATTAGTAAGCTATATTCGAAGTGGAGTATTACCTTATTTACTTGTCATATCCTTATGCTACATTATTTTACAAATTTTAGAAATTCTTGTACCTCGAAAGGTAAGTTAAAACATGCAATTAAATAATAATAATAATTCTTATCATTAATTATTAACAAACGAACATTTTTAGTATATTGATATTGCAAAAGAATATACTGAAACTGATGTCATAAATCCTCAAGAAAAAATAAAAGAAAATTAATATTTTCAAGATTTATAAAGAAAATTAATATTTCAAGATGTACAATATACCAGTTTAAGTACTTATACTTTATATTATATATAAATACATTCCTATCAGTATGGTAGTCATTAATTTTAATTTTAATGTATCTTTTCATATAAGAGATACAACAAATTGTTCATAAGTATATTTTTTAATAAAATTCTTTTTGATAACATATTTTCATATTATATACATATATATAAAAAACTGCAGTGTCTAAAGTACAAATAAAATTGTTAAAAAAGATTAAATTAATATAAAATTATATTATTTTTATTTCTTTATCTTTACAAGAAATGATTCTATAATAATTTATAAAAATAATTTTTAATATTGTTTTAAAAATTATGCTTGTTTACAAATTCATATATATAAAATACATTTCATTAATTATTTTTTCTTTTACATATTGTTTTATCTATTGTAATTTTAATCAAATAAAAAGTAATTTTAATTAAATAAAAAATTTGTATTTAAAAAATAAAAAAGGTCAAATTGAAAATATAATAATATTTATTTTATTATGTTGTACGTTAGATACAATAATAATATTAATACAATATCAATGATCTGTTTTCGTCTATTTAATTATCCTTGTATTACTGTACATTTATCTATTTATACATAAATCTTTCATGTAAAGGTCTATGATCTTCTAAGAATACTTCTTGTATTAGAAGAAGATCAATGAACCTTAATTAACAACCATATAATATTAAGAGCGGTCAGATCTGTCATAACATTTTCCGCACTTATAAAACAGAGTATTCGTGCCACTTTGTCCAAATATATTAGTTTAATTAGAAAAAACAAGAAAAAAAATTAATATTTTTCAAACAGATGCTAAAAGTTTTCTCCTTTAACTCCTTGTTAAAGATGGGATATTTTATGACATGTTTACTTATAATTAAAACTTTACAAAAGATACTGGTTTTAGATATTGCATTAATTAAATCTTACATAAAATTCTTTGTTAAATATTTAGATTGACCTCAATATATAAGAAGGCTATGCCGACGAGAGTGAGATCCACACGTAGGCACACGCAGTAATCAATCTGGAATTTTCTTATGTGCTATGTTGTAATTTTTCAAAATCGACAATACATTCCTAACATTACACGAGCTTACTTTCATATTTCTGGTGCAAAACAGGAAAATGGAAGATAGTTTATTTCTTTTATACATTGTATAACATGCAATACTATTTTTTCTTTTAAATATACCAATGTATTCAAAGTATTAAGAAAGTACAAGAACTTTTTTTTCACAATGTCACTGCCTTGAAACATACAGTTCTTTTAATGTTTTTTATGATTGCTTCATATAAACGGAGTAAGGAGCAATTCATTCTAAAATAGTAATTTAATATTCAAATTAATGCTTGCATTCAATCGTTCAGTCAAAATATCGTTAGTTTACTTTTAAAAATAGTCATAAATTGGTTAAAAAAATTTTTTAATGTATCAAACGTAAGATAATTATTTTTTTAAAACATAATAATGAAATATAATCCAAAGCAAAATCGTATCGTTATCGTGATGTTGCGATAAAGCAAGAAATCCATAGGATTTATATATCATACTTGGTGCATTCGATACAAGCAAACACCAATGAATCCCATCAACACAGTTCTTGATCGATGTTTCTTTGATCACAAACATACATTTATAATTTATTTTTGCTTGCTGAACACCATCGTGAGCACATATTGCTTTCGACTGCGATGTTTCCGCGTGTACAAGTTATCGATCGGCATAATTTCTTCATTTACGATGAAAGTGAAATATTACAAAATGTATTAATACTATATATGTATATAGTAGTATACATATATATGTATGTGTGTATATATATATATATATCTATTTATTTATATTTATATATATACCGTGTAAATAGAAGATGAGTTTGCTTTCTTTTATGAAGTATCTTTTTTTGAGTAGTATATACAATAGAGTTTTTTTTTCGGAGTGTCTTTCAGTTACATTCGAAAAGGAAATAATGCCACGCTATATCGGTATCTAAGGTTCCCATAATGATCGAATGAAGGATAGGAAAGGTAAAATCCTTACACGCATAATCATAGAAAAATCTTATACATTTTTAACGAAGTACTCGCGACGGGTTCCTTAGAACTTATTTGGCATTTACAATAAATAAATAACAAACCATGTGTTGGGCCAAGCGTTGCACAATTTCCGTAATATAGTTAGAGTTGTCAGATTTAATTCAAACACCTTCCCCATAATCGCGATCACCTACATTGATACGATCAGGGGCTGCAGTTACACTAAAGCCAAGAATTCTATTATCAACTTTGTACATTTTTCCCTTCTTTGGCTTCTTTGACTTTCCCTGAAAGATCATATTAAGCAGCTTAGGCGCTTGTAAAATATATAATCCATCAGTTCCAGTTTTATCATCTACTTAAGATACCTTTACTTCCTGAAATTCCGTAGGTGCATTAGGATTAACAGCAGGTGCTGGTTTACATAAATCATCCGCTTGTGCTTGAGGTCGTTGGGCCGATCGCCACTTACTACGTTTTTCTAAAAATTGCTTTGCAAATTCTGAACTTTGTTTGTTATCACCAAGATAATCTCGAACATATTCTTTTACTTCATAAGCAGATTCAATATCTCGCAAAAATCCAACAAATGTAGGGACTGTACACGTAAAATTTTCTCATCAAACCATCTATAAACGAAACAAAAATATATATGTAAAAAAGTCTCTAACTTACTGTCTACAGAGACTTGTAAACCACTCAGAGCTTTGTTGCACCATTGCGTAAAATCATCTGTCTTGGCAGTGTTTTGTTCAAATAATTTCTTTACTAGTTCTTCTTCCCGTTTATTCTTACTTTTATTTGCTTTATTACTTTGTTGTTGTTGCTGATTGGCAGTAGGAGCCTTTGCAGTACTAGCTTGTTTAATAGATTTTGCGGTTGTAGAAGATTTCATTGGCGTAGGATCATCCCAAAAACCACTACTACCACTATTGTTCGACCAAGGTTGACTATTATTAGAGCTACTTGAATTAGCCCAATTCAAACATTGAGATGCAGTACCCCATATTCCAGCATTTTGCAGTACGTTCGTTGATTCTTTTTGTCCTGCCTTTTCTTGACGTTCCCTTTCTTGTTGCTGAAGTGTCAGCAATAACAATTAGCAATATATAATTATCTTTTAACAATTACAATTTTTTCTGTTCCGCTATTATATGAATATATAAATATATAAAATTTCAAAAATATAAAAATCTCGAAATAATAAGAAATATCAAAATTAATATATGATAATAAAATATTGACAAAGTAATAAGTACCTTTACCTTGGCGATCCGTTCCTGCTCTTCTTGTTGAATTTGAGCGAGACTTTTTACTGGTATAGATTTAGTAGAACCTGTAGTTTTTTCTGCCCACTTAAATTGTAATCTTTTAGAAGAATCAGTTACCGATGCTTCTTGTGCTGCTTCTATGGCTTTCTGCTGTGCTAATTGTTGCTGCATTATTTGTTGAAATCGCTGTTCTTCCTAACCAGACAGTTATAGCTATGAATATATAATTTTTATAAGAATGATAACATTTTCTTAACAATTTGGAAGCATACCGCTTTTTTTTCTCGTTCAAGTCTCTGAATTTCAGCAAGTGAAGCAGCAGGAGTTGCCGGAGTAGGTGCTCGAGGTGCTTGCGCCCATGGTGCTTTACTTCGTTCTTGTAATCTGCGAAGTGCATCTGCTTCTCGTCGCCTTTGTTCTGCTCGCCGAGCTTGTTCTTCAACTTCAGCTTGTTTACGTGCTTCTGCTTCTCTTCTATGATAAAAGGAAAAATAAGAATATGTAATATATATAATATGTATTATGTAATATATGTAATATATAAGAATATGTATATTTATATTAATGTTTCTGAATTAATCATATAATTTTAATAATAATAAAAAATATACCGCATTCTTTCTTCCTCCTGTTTTCTTTGTTCTTCTTCCAATTTTTTTCTTTTTTCTTCTTCTTTTTTCTGTTTTTCTTCTTGTCTTTTAAGTTCTTCTTTTTTTCTTTTTTCCTCTTCTTGTTTTTTTCTTAAATTTTCTTCTTCCTGTTTTCGTTTTTCCTCTCGCTTTTTTTCTTCTTCTTTACGTTTCTTTTCTTCTTTTTTCTTTCTTTCTTCTTCTTGTTTACGTTTCTCTTCTTCTTTTCGTTTTTTTTCTTCTTCTTTTTTCTTTCTTTCTTCATCTTTTCGTTTTGCTTCTTCTTCTTCTTGTTTAGCTTGTTCTTCTTTTTTTCTTTTCGCATTTTCTTCTTCAACTTGACGTTGTAATTCCTCTTGTTTCCGAAGTTCTTCTTTCTTTCTATCTTCTTGTAATCGAAGATTCTGTTCTTCCTATAACATTATAATAATTTTTAACATATTTTATGTGATGAAAAGATTTAATTCTCAAAATTATAATCACCAATATTTGTTGTTCAGTCTTTATTTCTTTAGTGTGCAAATCCCATAATGATGTAGGTAATTGACCAGGAGGAACAGCTGGTATCGGTCCAACCTAAATAATATTATATTAACTTTATGAAATTATTTATGAAATTATATTTTCCTAAAATTGATAATAATAAATAATACTTCACATACTTGCGCTAACCAATTCTGTGCATTAAATTGTGGATTTATCTGTGGCGGAGGTTGTGGCCAAACCGTATCAATATGAGATGTTTGTGGATGACCGTTTGCGTTAACATTTAGTTGACGTAATAAGGATTTTATGGGATTATCTTCTTGTGTCGCAGTTGGTGTACTTGATTGTTGAATTCCCGGTATATTTTGCATACCACCCATTTGTTGTATAAGTTGTTGTATAGGATCAACTGTAGGTGGATGTGTTGCTGTAGTTGAATGTGGATTTGATGTTAAATGAGTTTCTGGTTGCGTTTTGGCCTAAAAAAAATAATAAAATATTCAAATAATTAATATTATCATTTTTACTAATATTATTTGATGAAGTAAATTATTACCTGTTGCATTTGTGTGAAAAGTTGCATAACTGGATTTGAAGCTTGAGATGAAAGATGAGGTACAAATGGATTTGTAGAAATTGGTACCTCTGGAATCTCTGAATCTTGAATAACGCATTGAAAAATCAATTGATTTTGTTCCATAGGACTTAAAGTTGCCCAATGTTCAGATTGAGAAAGTTTTGCTATAGCTGATGTTCGCATTTGTCTTAAAAGCAATTGTTGATTTTGTAACAAACGCATATGTTGATACTGCAGCAGAAGAAGGGGATCTTCTATACTAGTTTTTGATAGTGCACTCATACCAGCTGGTACAGTGTTAGGAACAGGTGGTATTACCTGATCCGCTAACTAAAAGAAATAAATCTTTTCTCTATATTTTTTTTAAGTTTTGTATATATATATATATATATATATATAAAAATTATAAAAAAATAAACATACCTTTAAAGGAGGAATAGGAGGTCCAGGTGTAAATGGTATTCTACCACACATCTTCACTAAATCTCCCAATGTGGTATATCGCTCGTCACAAGTTCTTCTTACCATTAATCCAGCAGTGAAATAACCAGCTTTACACCATTCCGCCATTTCACTTGCTAAGAACGGACCCTGAACTTCACCCTGTGGATCACGGTAAAACCATTTCTCCTGTCCATTTGTAGATGGAACTGTAGAAGATTGGTTACCAATAGAAGGCGGTATACTAGCTGTTTTCTCCCTATGGTTTTCTTCATCCGCCATCAATTTAGCAACTAATGCATCGGCTTCTTCTTTCATTCTATCCAAATCGTCTTCCGACTTTTGTCTCACATCATTTGTTTCCGTATTATGACCTACTTTTTGAGACTCTATTTGTAACGGGACTTGTTTCTTTGCAGTGACAGGAATAGAATCCATTTTTGTTTCTGCTTCTATATCTTCTTTTTTCTTTTCTTTACTAGGAGATTTATTGATTTCTGAATCCATAGATGTTATTTTTTCTGTTTCTATTTGCTCTGTACTTGCCACTACTGTATTTCTTTTCTGTGGAGTTTCAGATGATGTTGAAGTTTTAGTAGGGGTACTATCTGTTATTGTAATAGGCAGTTTTCCTGGAGAACTGCTTCTCCTTTCTTTATCGATACAATCATTTTTATCATCGAGCGGATGCAAGGACTTCGGTCGTTCTTTATTTATTGTACTAGTGCTACTATTGGTATTACGACTCGTTATTTGTCCTTGAGTTGTACTATAGGATAAAGATTTACTACCAGATTTTTTTATATTAGCAGCACTTCCTTCAGAAACACGTCGAGTCCTTGATTCTTGAGTACCACCTGCACTAATCACTCCATCTTCATCATCATCTGAATACATTCCACCATGGAATGCACCTGAAGCATCAAAACTTCCTCCACTTTCACTAGGATTTTCAGTAGCCCTAAAATGAATTTTGATCATTAAACAATTTATTAAACAATAGATTTCCAACTTATATCATTATATGATTAACAAAAAAAATGGTAATTTAAATTTAAAAAATTACCATTCAGGAAGATTGTCATGATTATTATCATGATTTGATTCCCAAGTACGTGTTGTACGAGGGGGTGGATGATGGCTTGAATCGTGTGTGACTCTATGACTTCCACGATGTTCCCATCTACCACCACTACTCCGTCCTTCTTCGCTATCTCCTTCATTTCTCTCTAATCTATCTCTGTCCATGCTCCCACTTTCACGCCAACTACTTCTGCCTCCTATAAATTAATTATTACAAAAACAATATTCTTTATTTAATTAAATAAATAGATTTTGTACTTAAAATTAAATACTTATATACCCCATTTTCGCCAACCATCATCGTCTTCTGTACCACCACGATGACGTCGCCAATTACTTTCCATAAGAGAACTACCACTAGCTCCACGACTTAATTCCTTTCTAGGACTAGTAGAACCATTCCATTCACCTGGATCTGAAGCCCCATTTCTTTCTGACCAACTACGTTCACTTTGAGACCTATCAAATGGGCGATTTCTTCCCTAGATATAAAATATATTTATTAATGAATTGAAAAAAAATATTTTTTTTTTATTTAATATAAAAAAATATTATCTTTTTTATTCTTATTCTATATTATTATTAAATCATATATTATATTATATGTATATTTATATATATATAATTTATTATATATATAATAAATTAATAAATTATATATATATATATTATATATTATATATAATTTATTATATATTATTATATTATATATTATATTATATATATATTTATAAATATATACATATTATAATATATACATATTATAATATAATTATGTATATCATATATAAATATTATACATAATTTATCTGTTAAGAAACTAAAAATTAATTAGTATTCCATTTATAAAAAATGCAATGTATTACATACTTGAAATGATTGACTGTCGATTCGAGATCCATCTCCTGAATCATCGAAACCAACACCACGGGAATAATGAGAGGAATATAAGCTACCTCTTCCATTTCTTCCTCGCCCTCCACGATCCACACTTCCACCTCTTCCTCGACCACCATTAGTTATTCCTCCATTCCACATTCGCTAAAAAAAAATTGATAATTAATAGTAATAATAATTAAATATATTTATTTCAAATTTATCAAATAATTTATATTAAAAATATATATATATAAATGTATGTATATATGTATATAATATTTAATTAAATTATAAAGAATTTTATTTTATAAATATATCATAATATACAAAAAAATATTTATGAAAATATAGAATAAAATAGTGATAATTATATAAAATATACAAAACAGAAGAGTGCCATGAAGAACTGGCACAAGGGCTCCAGTATGTTATATTTTTAGATTCTAACTGATTTCATGAGATAGTTCTCAATATAGAATATGTTAAAAATATATAATTATTAAATAATATATTATAAATTAATTATATATATATATATAACAATTTCACATAAAAGTTATTTATTTTATATGAGTATTTAATATTATAATTAATATAAATATCTTTAAATCATAATATACATATCAAATTTAAATATGAAAATATATTCAATTAATTACCGTTTCATCTTCTGTCATTTGTATAAGAGCTAAAGGAAGTTGAGTTTTCTCAACATATAATGATGAGAAATTTGTCAATAATTCAGGAGGTTTACAATTACGATCAAATAAAATCAACATTTCTTCTCGCCCATATCTATGTTCAGCTAATTGATAACGTGGAGTAGTTAAACTTGTAGTACCTCCACCACCACCACTATTATTGCAAGTGTCTCCAGATAGATTGCGCAACCTATGCATTCATTATAAAAATTAAAATATAATAAATAAAGCTATAAGATAAATTATATTTTTAAAGAATTAAACAAACCATTCTGGACCAAATTTCATAGAATCCGTCATGATGATCTATTTACTGTAAACATAAAATCATCACACATTTTATTATAAAAACATAATTAGATATAAAATTTTAAAAAGATTATTACAATGTTATTTAGTTTCCATTTATTTTTTTCTCAACTTATATGACAATTATTAAAAAATATATAACAAAAAAAATAAGATATAGAAATATATGATTTCTCTTATATAAAATTAAATAGAGAATATGTATTACATATATAAAAATTAGAAAATATCATATGTAGTAAAAAAAATATGACAATAATCACAGATATATGGTATACTTGATTGATACAATTATAGAAAATTTTATTGGTAATTTTTACCTGTTGCTAAACGAAAATTAGCAACTATAATGATCAATGATAATTACAAAAATAATAAATTAAATATTATCATAACTGAGCTATATAAAAAGAATAAAGTAAAAGTGAACGAAGGTAAGAAAGTACGGCAGACGGTTACGGCAAAGTATACGTAAAAAGCTGTAATTCTTTTTAAAATTAACTAACACCAATGATAATCTTGCACGGAAAGACGACGATGCAGAAGAAGGTATTAATGTTCTATGAACATTCCAATCCAGTGAAAATAGTACGCATTTATTTACGACATATTCATGAACAGACCGATTTCCGTGAGCCCAGGTGGCAACATTAACCAAACTTTTTCCGCTAAAGGATGTCATAAAACTCTCCGAATGACAATCTATTTCGACTAAATATAACATTGGTATTGTCAATTATTCATAAAGCAATGAATATGGGAAAAAATCGCGTGATGAACAAAAGAAATACCTCACTGATCTTCTGAAATTACTGAGGACAGCGATACAACACACCAATATGGCTGATGGTTCTTTTTTGGAATAAAGCGCATGCGGAGTTGCTGGTATACCTGTAGTATTAAAAAGTTACTAGCAAATTATGTTGTTTTTCTAGTCACTATCAGCTGAAGAATTTTTTAAATATTTTTATTATCCTTGAATCGACTTTCTATCACTATATGGATAGATTTTTCACTTGTATTCATTAAACATCGTTTTTTATTTTTAACAAGTAGAATTTTCGCAATGATTTCTTGAATATTTAAAAAAATTTAGATTTTCAGAATTAAATGTTATAAATTGCTAATAACAATATTGATTATATCGACATTAAATATTATAATATAATATAATATAAATATAATATAAATTGCAACACAATATTGACATTAAATTACAATATAATATTAATACAAAAATTTTAAATATAACATTATATTTAAATTTTTCAATTATTTCATATTAATTCTATTATATATGAACTTCGAAATACATTAATTTTACAATTTCATCAATCTTTATCTTTTGTTGCATTAATTTTTATAAAAATTATAAATACAATATATATACATATATATTTTTATATATGTATTTAGATATATATAATATATATATATATTACAAATTCATTCTGTATATATGTAAAGATCATTAAATAAAGATTATATTCATGAATAAAAATAGATGAAATTTATAGAATTAAACAAAATAATGTGGTTTTTTGACTATGATGCCATATTCTGCGACTGCGGGAGTTAAATCTTCCATGGTAAGAGTATAACGTCGATCTTTTCCTTTTGTTTTTGTATTTTGATTGGCTCCACGAGTTTTGCAATGTTGTAAAGCATCATTTGCGATTTCAGATATAAATTTTTGTGCAGCTAATGAAACCAATCTTACTCTAAAATCATAATATATATAATTAAAACAATTAAAATTTTATTTATAAATTAGTCAACTCTTTATAGATGTCTTACATTCTGGGATCTGTTGTATTAAAACCTGCTGTATGTAAATAATGTTCACTTATAGCATCTGGTACCTATCAAAAGAATCATTTGATATATGTTTAACAGTAAATAAAACTATAATTATAATGTTGTATATATGCCTACCGTTGGTGTATAATCTTCAAGTTGTAGCAAAAAATCCGAAAGAGGTTGTCCAGCAGTTTTTGTTTCTTCATTTGTATACATAGATGGAGTATCTCCTCCAAAATCTTCTGTCATTTTAATTTAGCGCTTTTTGCATAATATTAAAATATTATATAAAATGATATGAAATAAATAATTGAAAGTTAATTTTTTAGATTTCAAAATAAGTAATATATATATTACAAATTCTAATTTTTAACAATGATTAAGTTTCTTATAATAAATTTAATTTTGGAGCACCAAAAGTTATTAATTTTTTTTTATACTTTTTAATTTTTTTGATAAACTGAATTCAAAAATATTAAATGTAATTTATAGGTTAGGTTATTAGAACGCCATGTTAGTTTGTATTCAATTCAATGATTGGAGTCACTGTCATACGAGTAACGATCATTTAAGCGCGATAAGTTAAATTTGGAGACTTAGATATATTATACATGTTTTGTTTTTCTAATTAATCCAAATAATGTATAATAATATTAAAACAATTGTTTGTTTAATATGAATCGATTCAATATTAGAACAAAAATAACTTACCAAAATAATAATCCGCTAATATTGCTGGACGCCTATCCTTGCGGCCAAGGAAAAAATCTACCTTAAACAACTCAGTACTTTGAAGATATGGACCTAAATGATCGTTACCTATATGCAGATAGTGTCTCTTCATTGGACGAATTATGAATATAAATCAATATAGTATCTTAATAATCTATCAAAGATATTTAAAAAATATTAACTTAATGTACAAATAAATTTTTTAAATCAGTGAATTTTAAATTCTAAATAATATTTTTTGATTTTATTTATCAAAAATTGTTAGGAAATATAAAAAAAGCATAAAAATTTTAATGCTCCAAAATAAAATTTAATAAAAAAAAAATATTTCAAGAAATATCATCATTCTCAAATATTATAAAATAATACTATGTAAAAATAAAGATTAAAGTAAAACATAATTCTACCAATCGTATGTATATCTAGAGAATAAATATCAAAGGAGTATATCGTTTAATTATCCGTCTTTCGTTTAAATAAATAGTGAAATTTTTTTTATTAGAATGTTTCTATTTACAAAATAAATATCAATATTCAATATAACATAAATTCCTTATTACTTATGATAGTTTAATACTTCAAAATCTATAAAATTTAATAATATATATTATATATATAGCATATAAATTACATTGATAATGGATTTTTAAATGGTATTGATGGAATCCAAGTATCTGAATTTAATTTTTCATATTTTATCTTGTTTATACACACACTATGTACAATTTGTTCAGCAGTATGAGTTAAACCATAATAATCTACGAATAATCCATCAGGATCAATAAGATATATGATTATAGTATGATCAACCTAGAATATAACCAGAATAAAATGAATATGATATTAAACAATAAAGTTTAAATAATATGTAAAAAAAAATTACTAACAATGTAATCGGAATCTTGATCTTTAGGTCCATTGCTATAGTATACTCTATAAGCTTTACATACTTTAGCAATTTGTTCTTTGGTTCCAGTAAGACCAAGAATTTTGTCCGAAAATTCTTTAATATATTTGCCTACAACTTCTGGTGTATCTCTTTCAGGATCCACAGAAATAAATATAGGTTGAACTTTTATATTATGTTGGTTTTCTGAAAAATAATAATTCAATGTAAAACAATATAAAACAATATATATTTTTTTGAAGTATGTTGTTTATTATACCTAATTTATTGACAATTTCTGTCATTTTTTCAAGTTCATCAGGACATATATCAGGGCAATGTGTAAAGCCAAAATATATTAGAACCCATTGTCCTAAAAAGTCATCTGATTTCCAAATTTTTCCTTGAGAATCAATTAACTCAAATTTTCCACCAATTGCTGCTTTTCCTAATTGACGTCTTCTTTCACGTTCTATTTGTTTATCTTTTATTTCTTGAAGATAATACACATACATTAAAAGAGATGTACCTATTATAGTTGTAACTATTACACTTTTCCATGTAATAAAACTTTTTTTGTCTGATTCTTTTTTATTATTTGAAAACGAATCTATCTCATTGGAGTTAAATGAAGGCGTAATATTTATAGTTCTAATTTGTGAATAACATTGTTTAAAAGATCGTAAATGTTTAAATGATGTCTGTAAATAATTTAATAAAAAATTAAAAAGAATTATTAAATTATTAATTTTATAATTTTAATTTGTTTTATTAATTAATTTCTTAAATCATTAATGTTTCGATAAAATAATTCATAATTCGAATAAAATTATTTAAATAATACTTACAGTTTTAAAAGCTTGACTTGTACATCTTAAGGAAAAAAGATTTATTAAACCAGACATAGTTCTCATTATTACTTCTTTCGATCAATTTGAAATCATGAATTAGGTTATGATTCGGTTATAATTGATTTTACGCGCGCTACTTCAAAATCATTCAAATCTTATTATAAACCTTTTTTTTTTTTTTAAATGAAAAATATAGTTAATATATTAAGTGAATAATTATTTTGATCTATTATAGGAATTAATGATAAAATTTACAAGAGAATTATTTAATTAATCTCACTCTTTATTTTATACGAATAAAAATTTATACAATAATTTGTTTTTTATATATTAAATAAAAAATATTAATCACGTTGAAGTAGTATAAAATTTTCTTCTAAATTTATTACAGTGTTTCGAGAACAATATTCCCACCTAAATATAAAATAAAATAAAATATTAATTAAATTTATAATAATGATAAATATTAATTTTAGAAAATTTTTATATACCTATTGCCTTTCCTATCTTCAAGAGTAACTTTATCTATCAACAATATATCCGTATTAATAGTTTTAACTGGATCTTCATTTTTTTCATTTTTATCCTTTTGATACCAAATACGTGCTTTTATTGTAGATCGATCTTTTAATAAAGATTGAAATTTTGCTGCAGCAATATTATAAAAGGTCATCCCTTTATTTTTTCGAGTCAATATCCTTAAATGCATAATATTTTTTAAAAATTATTCATATATGTATGTAATAGAATTTCCAAATACATCGATAATAATAAATTTTATTATTATCACTTGTGTTATTATTAAAAAATTATATTATTATTATATCTTACGGATATCGAAATCTGAAATTTATTGTTGAATTTTGTTCCATAATTTTTAAAAATAATACTCCTGATGTCTTCAATGTCTCTTCTGAAGTTGTTACTGATGCTCTTACAGGTTCACCTAATAAGATAAAAGAAAATAAAAATTGATAACTTTTGATAACTTTTTATAAATTAACTGTACCACAAAATGGTTCTTCTTCTCTCATGGGTAAATAATAAATTCCTAAAGGACCATGATCGGCTCGATAACCCATTTCTTGCGTCCATAATGTGGATTCCATAGGAAAACACATCCCATTCATATATGACATTCTTCCTTGGGAACAAGGCCAGGCGATAAATTTACAAGATTCATTTGTTGTACGTACACTTTCTAAAAAGTATGTCCAAGCTCTTAAGTGACTACAAGCGATCTCTTTAGTTAACATATCTTCTGAAAGATGTTATTATTTTTCTATGATTATATGTAAATATTTTAAATATTATTAACTTTTCTGCCAAATAATAAATAAAATAACAAATACCTCTTAAATGACTAACAACAACAGAATTTTTCACATCATTACAACCAGGTTGTTCTCTACCACCATTTGGAAAAAAATCAATGTGACCAATTGGTTTTAGAAGTCCAAATCCATCTGCAAAGTCTTCGGATCCATCTGTATGAATCACGTCTACTAACTGAGCATCGGTAGCATCCAATTTCCTCGACTTTTCTCTTAACAAGTGATTTCTGAAAAATGGTGATGCAGGATCTAGGCCAGTTATACGACCTAAGAGAAGATTTTTCTTTTTAAGAATCTCCGAGGCACAACCGGCCACATGAGCTCCGAGACTGAAACCAATTATGTGAACATCTTCGACCAGAGTACCCAAATTGATAATGTCTAGAAGGATCAGACCTAATTGTCGTCCTACAAGTTCCGTATTCGCAACTGCCACCGAATAAGTCGTTCCAGCTCCTCTTGTCCAATCAAGTACTAAAACGTTTGTATCTTCCTGATAAATATACCATTATATATATATAAATTTAATAAACAAAGCATTTATATTGATAAAACATGCATTAATTACAATGTCTAAAAATGCTTGCACCAAGAGAATCGCACCGACATCGCTACCACTTCCTTTGTAACCGTGTATTATAACTTTTAGAGATTTTGTGGAATTAAATTCCGGTTGGAGCGTAGATGTAGAATCGTCATCATAGTGAAGATTTTTAGGTGATTCTCGAGTTGAACGAGTATACAATAGAAATCTTGTTTGAATTACTTTGGGATGTTCTGGTGGTCTTTTCAATCTTAAATGAGGCGGTGGATCCGCAAAGCAGCCAACTAAATCTAAAATTTTTCATATAATTTATATTTTTTATTCGATATAAAATTAATATTTGCCTCGTGTATTATAATTATACCATAACAAATTTTAGGTTTAAGATTTTCACGACCAACTCTTATTCGGCGCAGCATTGCTCGATTTCTTTCGGCAAGTTTTACTGCAAAAAAAAAAAATGAAAAAGAAAATGAAAAGTGAAAGAAGAAGAAATTAGAAATTAAAAATTTACTTACTGGCATGTTTAACTTCTATAATCCAAAAAATAGTCAATCCAAAAATTAAGATCAAGCGTTTTAACAAGACGAGTTGCATCTTTCATTTGATTTCTACGAATGTTCGTTGCGTCCGAGGGAAACTATTAGTCTTTTACTTTTTTTCTTCTTCCTCCTACCTTTCCGCTACCTCTTTTCTTTCTGCCAGCGTTTCTTCCGATTTCTAGCGTTTCCTTTTACGAATCGAGAAACGTTTTCCAGTTTGTTATTATAGCAGAAGAACTATCTTTTTATGCAATCGATTTTCCAGTAGCGAGCACGCGATTGACCACTTTCTATTTGTTAGATTTGACATGTCGCTGTACAAATTGCTTATAAAATTAGCAAATGATAGTATCATTCGTAAATGTTGGTTTATTAGTAATTGATCCATTTTAATGGCAATGCGAATCACTTAATCGACAGTAAAATATTTTTAATTTAAAATATGAAAATACGATAAATAATAGACATGAATGAAATTGAAAAAAAAATGTACACATTGATTATAACTCGTTGAACCAAATACTCGATTCATAATACTTTCCCTCGATCTCAACGACCTCCTTTACCACCTAATATGACGTAACATTTGCAACTTCTCGCATGTATATGACCATTCTCTGTACATATTTTACTTTCACATTCTATGCTATTTTAACAAGATATTTGCGAAAAATAAAATAGAAGATCAAAGTTTTCAATTTGTTGTTACAAATCTATCATTATCTATCATGAAATTTTTATAATATCGTGTACCAGCTCATAGTAAATACTATTCAGGAGTAGCCCAAGTTGAAGTTGAAATTTTAAAATAAAACATGACACATTTAGATACTAGAAAGTCACAAACATTTTTTTTTAAAAGATCTGGTAAACCGGACGGACCAGTTCCACGATTGCACAAAAAAGAAACAAAGTAACAACAAAGATTTGGTTGATTTCTTCTAATTAAATAAAAATTATATCAATACTATTGTTCGATAATTTCCCTTAATCTTGAATTTTTAAAGATTAATTTTAATAAAAATGAAATGATGCTTACTATTCTATTATGACCTTTATTCTGAATTCTTTATTGTATATAATTAGTCATTTTCTATTATTGTAATAATTAATTTTTTTCAAGTCTTTAGAAATGACTAAATCTTCTTTGTTCTAAATCCTTTATCATACAAACATTTTTTAAATCTTCAATAATTATTATAATCTATAAATATAAGATAACAAATTGTCTCTCACAAATCATATTTTTATCTGATAAATATCTTATTTTAAAAATCTTACCTGTTTGTAATTTATATTGTTTTACGTGATTTATCGAGTTTGTTTTTAAATAATATAAGTAATAATATGACGTTAAGTGATAATCACAGTTAATCTCGGTTAAATTGTTTACATTATGTATTATTTTTATAAGATTGATTTAAAAATTGAAAAAAATACAGAATTGATATGCATTATATTTCGTAAAATTGATATATATATATATATATATTATTTATGCACATACAGATATGAAATTTATAGATATAATATAGATTGTCTTTAATCGATATCTGATGTGATAAGTAATAATTGATATAATTTAATTGATGTACATTGATGTACACATGTATCACAAATACACAAATACATCTTTAAAGAATTTATTATATAAAAGACTATTTCAGCTATTGAAGCCATTTCAGTTATTAAAAATATTTTAAAAAGGTATCATTCATGAAGATGCTGAAAATATCTTATATTCTATTTTGCATATTGCCGTTGATCTTGGCAATACCATTTACGGAACAGGAAAATGAATTAAATGAAAATCTTTATTCAATATTTGACAAAGTGTTAAGTCCTGTAAGTAAATTTTATTAAAAATTATTGTAATCTTGTAATTATTTCTATAAATCTATGAATCGTGAAATAAAACATGATTGGGGTAACTAAACTCGATTATCTTAAGCTCAAAATATTTTCAAATATTACAGAAAAATATGCTACAATTGCATCAAAATGTATATAATTTTATTTATTAATATAATAATAAAGTGACTCACCAGATTTTTAAAAATTTTATATTATAAACATTTGATCTCTATACCATTTCAAATAAATTAATTAAATATCATGGTATAAAGATTAGGATGATTTAGTCATGATGAAATAAACATAGATATTTTTGCAGGACGAATTAATACGCAAGGAGGGTTACACTGCTGAAACTCATCAAATCGTGACGGAGGATCGATATATTTTAGATGTGCACAGGATCTCAGAATCCCCAAAAAGTTCGACTAAAAACAAACCAGCAGTATTACTTGTTCATGGAGTGTTTGATTGTTCAGCTACTTGGCTTATACCTGGACCAGGAAAGGGTTTAGGTATTGACAAGTTAATATTCTATCTATAAAATAAACATTTTTTAAATATAATTATTTATCTTCTTATATAAAAATTTCTTTTTTTTTTTTTTAGAAAATGATCAATTTCTTTCGGAAAGATTTAATTCATTTTTTTTCTTTTTTTAAGAAATGAAAAAATATGCTGATTTTAGAATATAATTGATTAATATTTGTTCAAATATTTGTTTAGGTTTCTTGTTAGCAGATTTAGGATACGATGTATGGATGATCAATGTACGTGGGAATAGATACGCACGAGAACATTTAGATATGAATATTTTAGATAAAAATTATTGGAATTTCAGGTATAATAAAAACTTTAAAGATTAAGATTTATCTGGAAAAACAATCAAAAACAAATATTATTGATAAATGATAATCGATTAAAAAACAAACTTTTTATAAATATATCATTGTACAAAATAATGTTTGATAACATAACTATTTATGTTTTCATATAGTTGGCATGAAATTGGAGTGTACGATATTCCAGCAACAATTGATTATGTTCTCGAAAAAACTAACAAAGAAAAGATTTTTATCATATCGCACAGTCAAGGTGGTTCGGCTTTCTTTGTAACGGCTAGTGAGCGTCCAGAATATCAAAACAAAATTATCGCTAGTTTTTCTATGGCTCCTGCAGTTTTCATGTCTAGAACAAACAATCCTTTATTTAAAATATTAGCTCCATTTAGTAATGATATCAAGGTATAATTTAAAATTTTTAATAATTTTTAATACAGAAATAAAGAAAAATTAATAAAATTTTTTCATCTCTTTGTTTTTTTTTACAGTATTTAACAAAATTAATAGGCATGTATGAATTTAAACCAACGAATAAACTTATACAGATGCTTGGAAAAAAACTTTGTAAGGAAGGCGAGTTATTGCAACCAATATGTCAAAACATCGTATTCCTGTTTGGTGGCATCGATAAAGAACTTAATATGGTAATCATGTGCATTCAATATAATCATTATTAATTAAAATTAATATTAATATTACCATCAATTAATTAGATATATAATTATTTCATAAAAATCTTTTATATAATGTAAATATAACTTGATTTTAATCTATAGACTCTATTGCCTCTCATTACTCAATATGATCCTGCTGGTTCATCTGTGAATCAATTTGTGCATTTTGCGCAATTAATTCATTCAGGTTAATATTTAAGAATATTATCTTATTAAATTTTTGTTTTTTTTTTTGTATTAAATTATGCTCTTTTTTTTTTTTAGGTAAATTCCGAAAATACGATTATGGCATTATTGGTAACTTAAAAAAGTATGGTAAGATTCAACCTCCTGATTATGAACTTGCTAAAATTAAAATACCGGTACATTTGTATTATGCAGCCAACGATATGTTTATCAATGTCGAGGTTTGTATATTGATAAGAAAATTTCGTTTTATTCTATTCTAATCTTTTTAATATTTTTTTTTTTTTTTTATTAATATTTTTCTAGGATTTGAATGATTTATATAAGGCATTACCCAATGCTCAGAAATTTTTAGTACCTTCTAATACTTTTGCCCATCTTGATTTTGTATGGGGCAAACATGTAGACGTTTTGGTATACAATCAAATTTTCGCTTTTATGGAACGATACAAAAAAGAACAATTAATTTAATACCTATAATTTATTATTTAAAATGTATATTTTTAAATTGATAAAAATATAAATAATATATGATCACAAATTTAATTATTTTTTTTATCTTATTAGAAAATTTTTCTTTTTAAATCCATTGGATCTCGAAGCGCTTTTAAATAAATTGAATTATTCAAATATGATTTGATATTCAAATCATATTAAAAATATTAAAAATATCGAAATAAATTAAAAATATATATTTTTTTATTATTGAATAATAAAAACAAAAAATTGATTTTTTTCATAAATTTTGGTTTAATCAAAATATTTTTTATTTTATTAAAATATTTCTTTAATATTTTATTTATTTATCCTTTTAAATCTAAAATATCAACTTTTGTAGATTATATTTAAAAACAAAAATCTTTTTAATTTTACAAATATTTGACAAATATAATTTAACATTTCATCAGCATTTTTATATAAATAAATAAGAAATACATATTTATGAAAAAATAATTTTTCAATAATTTTTATTTAATGATTTAATTAAGAATTATTCATTTATCAATTTGCATATAGAGGATATATAAATCATTTAAAAATCAGTATTAAAAATATTTACAATTTTAATAACATATGTACTTTTTTCTTTTTTTAAGGTTTTGAAATGATTAATAATGGTAAAAAAAATTTCATTTCTTCGATAATTTAAATAAATTATTAATATAACTTTGTACAATGCAAGAAGAAATTGATCCCTATTATATATATATTGTGTGTGTATATATATATACACATACACACACAATATTCTTTAAAATAATTATTCTTGAATTGCCATTATGAGAAGTATATTAGCCATATCCCAGATATCATCAACTTTTATATCTATTAATTCTGATAATTTTGAAGCTATAACTTTTGCTGTCCCATTATCTACACATGAAATAAATGTTCCACAAAGAACAACAGAAGCTCCAAGAAGTAATATATTTGATTCTAATGTCATAAGACTTCTTTTTTCTTGTTCAGTTCTTGCAATATGCCCTTGGATTAAGCATTGCAAATGAGAATAAAACTTCTCCCTCTATAATTATGTCTCTATTATTAATTATTTTAATATTATTTCCATGTTATATTCTGAAAATTTTCATTAATAAAATTCAAACCTGGAGATAAACTAAATCCAATAAATTTATAGTAAGCTCTTGCATATTTGGATTTTCTTTCAATCCTGTTGCAGCTAAAAGAACTTCTATGCAATTTAAAGGTGTACAAAATGGCATTCTAAATCCAACAGTTTTAAATACTTTATATTCTGATGAAAAAATTATATTGTGTGTATATTTAGATTTTTTATCTATACACCTTAAAATACTAAGTACCTGTATCATAAAAAAGATTAAAATACTGCTATCAATGAATTTACAATAAAATTATGTATATATACTTGCGATATTTTTAAGGTATTAAAATGTGAGTCCATTTTATTTGCTAATTGCAAACAAGACATAAGATATAATTTTGATTGACTTGATATCTTTTTACAAATTTGAGACCAAGAATTTTCTGTTTGGTCAGTATTTCTATAGATTTCCCAAAAATAATTACATATAAATTTATCATATAAATGAATGGTAATATATTTAGTATTTGGTCCCAAATCAAGATGTTCTGTTATTTTAAATATTGCTTTAATAATTGGAAGTGGAATAGCTAAAATTAATATTTAATAAATAGAACTTTTTCATGATGTATATGTATATGTGTGTTTCTTGAGAAACATATTGAGAAACAAAGTTGTAAATAAAAACAAACCTAATATCAGCAAAGAGATACAGTTTTGAATGTAACAATTACCTATAAATGGCATGTAAAATTCGTCTTTAGCTTTAATAAGATTTTCTTGCTGTTTAACGTATGATTTAAGTCCCTCTAGCCAATCATCAATTAAAGGTTCTGTATTAAATAGACATTTATTTCAACAAGAAAATTTAGATTCATTTCTTTGAATATTAAACATTTATATTTGCCTATCAACATCTTGATTGATATAAATTTATACTAATTACCAATATAAGCAGTGTCCAAATCCATTTTTTTTAAACGAATTATTTCGTTATGCTATTGCACAACCTACTTTAAATGAAAATTGAGATGATAATAAATCCAGTGGATAACAATATCCGAATTCTCATTTTAATATAAGCAATTAAGTTACTAGAAGTTACTAGTTATAGCTTATTATAGTCTCCCGCGATTTTATGAAATATTTGCTAGTAACATTTTTTGTAATAAATATTTTATTATAATATTCAATTAAAATATGGTAAAATAATTATAATTCACTGCAATCATGAAATTGAGCAAAATAATAAAAATTTGTAATACAATTAAATTAATTACTGACTTTTTATTTTTCTATATAATTAAGACATAAAGTTAAAATTCTTAAATTCTTATTCTTTAATTTAATTTTTTTATAATTATATATAGTATTTTAATACTAATATTAAATATTAATATTGTCATTTAATTAAATTTCATAGTTTACATAATATTAATTTTTAAATTATATAATATATATATATATATATATATATGCATGAAGTTAATTAAAAAGATCAAATACATCACGTATAGTTTACAATAAATTAAAAGCATACTTCCAAATTGAAATTAAAATTTATTTATAATATTAAAAGAAAATGTGCATATAATTTTAATAAAATATATTTTTTAAAACTCATATATATATATATATATATATAAATTTTATTTAATGTATATATGTACATTTTAATACTTTAATTAATAGATTTTATTCTACACTCATATTTTTATTCTGATGTTGTAACTGTGTTACTAATAAAGGTTCATATGTCCATTTTGGAAATACTCTTTTATATAAATTCATTAAAATTGTGTCTTGAGATTTTAGTTGACCATTAAATACACATTTCATATGACCATGAGTACCTAAAGATAAAAATAATAAATTATTTGTTTTAAATGAATTAATTTAAATGAATTAAGAAATAATTAAAAATTATTTACCTAATGGTTCTTTTATATGTCCTCTACGACCATATTTTGTTCGTAATTCAACTGGTTTAAACCAATTTATATCTTCTCGATGAAAAAACATGAATCTTATAACTGCTGATCGCTTATGTACCTTGTATGGATGACCACTAAGAACTACTCGTTTTATTACTATTCTATCTGGATTTGCAGATAATACACTTCCAGTTGCAATTAATTCCTATAAAAATCGTGTTTTTATAATATAAAAATAAAAATAATTTATAATCCAATATCAATCTATCTATAATACGTTTATATTCTTACCAATGATTTATTCAATTTTTGAATATAACATAAAACTGGACATGGTGGAAATGTAATTGGAGCATACATGCTTGCTACAACAGTACTTTCTGGTCGAAAATATCGCTCGTACTAAAAAAAAATTTTTATTTATATTTGCTAATAAAATATTTTAAAAATGTATTTTATACGATACATACTTTATGTTTGTTTCCATTAGTATGTTGACTAAATATTGGAGAAGCAGTAAATCTTCTAAATCCACATTGAAATATTAATTTTTCTTTAGATTTTATTGGTTGTGGACTAATATTGGTATGTTTCAATACTACATTTAATACAGACATTTTATGCTCATTCGGTAATAAACTAAATACAATTAATGGATGACTTTCTAAAGCGCAAAAAGTGATAAAAAGATCTTGCCTTACATTTTTAACGTGAATTGTGATATACCAACCAGGCTAAAGGAAAATATTTATATGATTTAAAGTTAATAAATTTATTAAGTTCTTAATTAATTAAAATTATCATAAATTTACCATTGCACCCTCTATTTCTTGAGATTCTTTGTATATACGTTTTCGAGTTCGATCAAAATTTTCAAATTGAAATATTCTAGCATAATCAGCAGGAAGATTTTCTTTCGGATCCCACGGACTTGTTCTAAATGATTCAAGTCCACGATATTTTTGAAATCTTTCTTTTGCTAATATATTTTGAGGTGTATCTATTTCATCAGGAAATTGTGCATCTAATTTTGCATCTGAAAATGAAATAAAGTAATATAAATAGTTAATCGATATTAATAAATAAAATTTTTTTGATTAATTTTTAATATATATATATATATATATATTTGTTAAATGTACGTTTTAATTTTTCCATTGTTTCTTTTTCTTCTGTCATATCAATATTCTGATCGTAACGTTCATCAGGTACTTCAGATATGGTAATAGTTTCAAATTCTTCTTCATCTTCTTCTGCTTCAACTTCACTATCTTGAGATTTTGCTTCATCAATAGACATTTTATCTTCTGATTCATCAGTTGAGTATTCACTCAATTCTTCTATAAAATTACAATTTTATAGAAATTATATACTATGCAATGAAATTTTTTATTTTTAAAAATGTATATATAAAATTTTAAATACCTCCATCTTCATCAGGAATCCAAGCTGCTTGATATTCAGAAGTTCCTTTTGGAACTTTTTTTAAAATTTTTCTTTTTTGATTAGCTTTAGCTTGAGCTAATTCCTCTTCTGTTGGCCAAGTTTGTTCAGCATCCATAGGATCAGGTATATTTTCAGATTCAAGAGACTCCTAAAAAAGTGAACATTTAACAATTAATATTGAAAAATTATATTTTCATTCTGATTTATACTTGTTTTTTTGGATCTGCATGTTCAAGAAATCGAGTAGATGGTTCATCATCCATTGCATTAGAATGTTTTCTTAATTTTTTTTCCATTGGATATGGATCTTCAGAAGCATCTATCTGAGACATTTGAAAGTCTCCAAATTCTGGAATATGTATTAAACTATTAACTGATAATGGTATATTTCTAAGATATCCTGAGATCATAAGAGTTCCAAGCTCTGTAGAATCCTAAATTAAAATCAAATTTAAACATGAATCTGAATATATATAATAATGCAATATATATAAATAAATTATATAAAATACGTACTTCATTACATTTAAATTTTATTTCTTCTGCTAATAAATGTGCTCTTTTATTTCGATAAGATATAGTTCTTTGTTTTTGAGTACCAACACGTCGTAAAACATTAAAAGCATCAGTAGGTGTATCTAATTGAAAAACTTTTTCTTCTGGAAGCCATTTAGAAATTTCAAGTTGAACATGATTTTTAAAATCTTGACGTTTCTACAATAAAATTTATGAAATAAATAATGTATATTTGTTAAAAATATAAAAATAAATGATGGAAATATAATACCTTTACGTGAAGATTTTCAATATTTGTAAGTGCTATTACAGAGGTACTTAAACCTTGAGCAATACAAGCCATAATAATTTCTTTTCCCCAATTATCAAGAATTTCAATTCTAGGATTATTGTCACACTGATTTATAACAGATGCAACAAAAAGAACAGTTGTAGATATTTTTGCTATATCTAATGTAGCAAACAAATTACCAATAGGTGGAACAACAAAAGAAAAACGTTGTTTAAACCTAGGTATACTGTTATAAAAGATTAATTTCAATTAATAATTCATTAGTATATAATATATCAATATCATTTATATTTTTATTATAATAATAATAATATAGTATTATACCTTAAATGTATTGTTCCACATGGACTATTAGTTACATTTGCAGACTCATCTGCTTTTGTTATTATTGATAATATATTATCAATATTTAAATCTTCTTGTAATGGAATAATACATACAAGAATAGGTGCACTATGTAATCCACTTAAATTTCTTTTTTGTTGCAATACTTCTTCTCTCTTTTTCTTTCTAATTTGTGAAGATTGATGTCTTCGGGCTTCTTTTCCAAGATTTTTAGTAACATGTTTTGATAAAATTTTTACTCCAATTTTTCCTATAATAAATATAATAAATTAAAAAATATAAATATTATAATATTTATAGATAGATAAATTAGATATATTATAAAGAGTTTTACCTTTAACCTCACTATTAATTGAACCTTTACTACGATGTCTACCAGTTTTGTGTGATTTATTAATTTGCTTAAATGCACCAGGTCGATGTACTTCTTGTTTTGTAATGCCCATTTTATTTCAAAATATATATTTTTTTAAATATAATTATAATAATTATAATTATAATTTTTATGATGAATCAAACATCCTTCATAAGCATGTGTATTTCTGAATACTTTCTTAGAAATATAGGAACATTTAATATAATAAAAATTTTTCTCAAAATATAGTTATTTTATTCAATAAATCAACATTGCTTCCTTATATTCAATAATCGATATTTATTTATTTGGAATTAATTAAATGAAATATATTTTTAATTTAAATAAAGTATATTATTTATAATTTAAAAATAGTATTTTAATTTTACAATTTTATAATTATACAATAATATTTTTTAATTTTATATTTGAGTGCCTTACAATTTTTCAAGTTGGCTATATTTAAATATTCGTTAGTAATATTTGGGTAATAAATAAAAAAGTTAGGTTATAACTCACGTGTTCATTTTGAAACAATTTGAGCACTTTTTAATTTATAATTACAATTTTTTTTATTTAAATGTAATAATGTTATATCAAAAAATGTAAAAATTAATGATTTACATTCATTTTATAATATAAATTTAGCTTATAGCTTATATATAATTATATTTAGCTTAATAAAAACATTAACTTTTTTTATTAACAATTGTTGTACAAAATATATTAAAATGGGACGAAAAGCAAAATTTGATGAAACAAATGTTTCAAGTGGTCGTGGAAGAAAAGCAAAAAAACAAGGAGATCCAATATTTCCAAAAGGAGTATTAGGTATGGAAAATTATAAATTTATTAATATATACTAGTCAATTACAAATGCATTTATTATTCTATCTAAAAACAAAAAAAAAGAAAATATATTATACAATTATTATCTTTAGTGAAAGAAGAACAAAAATTAAGTCATAGACAAAAGCAACGTGCAAGAAAAAGATTATTAAAAAAACAAAATATAAAAGAAAAATTAAAGGAATTACAAAAAAAGAAAAATGAGAAACTAAAAAACATTATTGATGAAAATGTAAGTTTTTTTCTCTTTTAGTATTTAAGGATTTTATGCAATATATATTTATATAATATTATTAAACTTATTATATATCTTTTTATTATATTTTTTATTAGAATATCAAAAATAACACACAACAATTAATAAAAATAAAAAAAAAGAAATCTTTTAAAGATAAACTGTTTACAAATGGCAATTCAAATGATAAAGATGATCAAATGCAATTTAATAATGAAAATATAAAGCAATTAGAAATAAAAAAAAAGAAATCTCTTAAAAAAGAGTTACTTATAAATGGTAATTCAAATAAAGAAGATAATCAAATGCAGTTTGACAATGATAACATAAAACAATTAAAAAATATTAAAAAAAAGAAATCTCTTAAGAAAAAACTACTTACAAATAACAATTTAAATGATGAAGATGATCAAATGCAGTTTGATCATGATAACATAAAACAATTAAAGAAAATAAAGAAAAAAAAATCTTTTAAAAAAGAAATGCTTACAAATGATAATTCAAATAATGAAGATGATCAAATACAATTTGATAATGATAATATATCTAATAATGAAGAAATATTGAAAGATAAAAAAGATAAATCTACAAAAAAAAAATTACTTGATAGTGATACAGAAGATGAATATGATGCTATTGAAAATTATAAAGAAGATGATGAAGATGATGATAGTGATCAAAATGAAGAAGAGAATATTGATAGTTATAATGATGATGATGATGATGATGATGATGATGATGATGATGATGATGATGATGATGATGATGATGATGATTTACTTCCTATTGAGAAGGCAAATAAAAAATTAAAAAAGAAACAAGAAAAAGAACAGTAAGTATTAAAATTTTTTTAAATATCTAATATTTAAATTTTAATTTATTTTTTTTTTAATAGAAAATTGGCAGAACAAGAGATGTATGATATGACCTTACAACAATGTGTCTTTACTTTTCCTTCTGAAGAAGAACTTGCAGATATAACTAATCTAAAAGATGTGCAACAACGTATAAAAGATATTGTTATGATATTATCTGATTTTAAAAGATTACGTGATATAAACAGGTATATCTGTAATAGAATTGAAAAATTTTATGAAAATTTTGTTTTATAAAAAAATTTTAAGAAATTTTAAATATATTTTTCATTTTTCTTTTTAAGATCACGTTCTGAATATATGAATCTTCTTAGACGAGATTTATGTACATACTACAGTTATAACAATTTCTTAATGGAGAAATTGATGCAAATATTTTCATTAGATGAATTATTAGAATTTTTGGAAGCAAGTGAAGTTCAAAGACCAATGACGATACGAACAAATATATTGAAAACGCGTCGTCGTGATTTAGCCGAAGTATTTATTTAATAAAATATGTAATAAGTATTTTAAGTATCCTTTAATCTATTACAATATTAAAATTTCAGGCTTTGATTAATAGAGGAGTCAATTTAGATCCCATTGGTAAATGGACAAAAGTTGGATTAGTAGTCTATTCATCGCAAGTTCCTATGGGTGCAACACCAGAATACCTAGCAGGACATTATATTCTTCAAGGTGCATCTAGTTTTTTACCTGTTATGGCTTTAGATCCTAAAGAAAATGAAAAGATTCTTGATATGTGTGCTGCACCAGGAGGAAAATCATCACACATAGCAGCACTTATGAAGAATACAGGTGTACTTTTTTCAAATGATGTAAACGAAGAAAGGATAAAAGCAGTTGTTGGCAATTTTCACAGACTTGGTATTACAAATTCTGTAGTTTGCACTTACGATGGACGAAAATTACCCTCAGTAAGCATCAATTATGTATAAATTATAAATAACTCATACATTAAAAATATATGATAGCATATTGATTAAAATATATAATTTTCAGGTAATTAAAAATTTTGATAGAGTATTATTGGATGCACCTTGTACTGGTACTGGTGTTGTTTCAAAAGATCCAAGTGTTAAAACAAATAAAGACGAAATTGATATACAACGTTGTTGTACATTACAAAGAGAATTACTTTTAGCAGCTATAGATTGTGCTAATGCACGTTCGGAATCTGGTGGAATTATTGTTTATTCAACATGTTCAATTCTTCCAGAAGAAAACGAATGGGTTATCGATTATGCACTTAAAAAACGTGATGTTAAATTAATATCAACTGGATTAGAATTTGGTGCTGAAGGCTTTACAAGTTATAGACAATTTAGATTTCATCCTTCATTAAAATTAACTAAACGATTTTATCCTCATTTACATAATATGGATGGATTTTTTGTAGCAAAATTAAAAAAATTCTCTAATATTATTCACAAAACTAAAAATAAAGAAGATGAATTTCTTGATTAATAATAATAGATTATTATTATTATACAAATAATAATTATTTTTATAATAGTTGTAATAAAAGAATGTTTAAACATATATTGAAAATATATAATTTATATATAAAGTCGATTTTATATTAAAATTTATATATAAATTACTTCTATGATTAAATTATATCTCTTAAATTATATTGTTTATACATTGTTTATACATTATGTTTATACATATGTTTATACATTCATTAAAAAAATAAATATTTAAAAATCATAAAATAATAATTGACTATTCATATGTGATAAAGATATGAGACTTTTTCATTATAAAAAGAAATATAAAATATATATATGTAAAATTTATAATATACAAATCATAATAAAATTGATATATAATTATAAATAATCATAATAAAATTGATATATAATTATAGTGTTTCATGCAATCGAATTAAATTATAACCTTCAAATATATAAAAATATAAAGAATAGAAAAAAAAAAATATTCAATACAATTAAATATTTTAGCATGCATGTGTGTTGCTAAAAATAAAAAATAAAAATGTTTCAAAGATTTGGTTTTCTTTATTTTCTTAAATCTTTAATTCTAAAAAAATTAAAAATCAGCATTAGAAATTAAGAATTTAGATTTTTCAATATTATAATTTGGTAATTGGTTTTACTTGTTCAAGTTCAACTTTAGATAGTACTTCTATTCTTAAAATGTATAATTTTAGAAATTTTTTTTCTTGTTTACTTTAAAGATTTATAGAGGGCAGTGTTTTGTTTAATTAAATATATATTTTATTTTATTAAATAATAAAAAGTTATAATGTAATAAATATTAAAGTATATATTTACGAATAAATTTTTAAGAAGTGTCACGTGATTAAAAAATTATTGTATAATTAAATTATATAAATTAACAAAAAATCTTACATTTATAAAACTTTTTTGCTATTAATAATAAAAATATATAATAAATATAAATATCTATCTTTTCAATTTTTTTGAAATTTAATAATTAATTTTTAATATTTGAAATTAAACATAATATAATTGTTATATTTTCGCGAATGCGAAAAGGCCACGAAATCACTATCGATAAGTATATAAAATCGAGATTCATGTTATTCGATCATAACTAATTTCACGTATTACGTGTACGAAACTGAACATAACAAATTTGTCGTGATGTGGGTAATTATTAAATTTAGATAACGCATAGTAATGAACAACATGTGATGATAGATTATAAAGGTGGAGAGTCTAGAAAAAAAATTGGTCTTTAGGTGTACAGAAGATCGTAATAATACACCAATGGCCTATCAAACTTTCCGGCAAGAGTACATGCAAATACCTGTGGTGACACGAGCTTATACAACAGCTTGTGTCATCACGACTCTTGCTGTGGTTTGTAAAATATTTCTCTTATAATTTTTTATTTATATATGTAGGATTTTGAAAATTTAATTATTAAATTTCATTTCTCTATTTTAGCAACTAGATTTGGTATCACCATTTCGGTTGTATTTTAATCCCACATTAATCATTGAACAGTATCAGGTAAACAAAAATCAATCTCAATTGTTAATCTTTAGACATTTAGACATTTAGTCTTATCTTTTTAGATTATTTATAATAATAATTAAATATTTTTTCAGTTATGGAGATTAATCACTACATTTTTATTTCTTGGAAATATGGGTTTCAATTTTCTTTTCAATATGATCTTTACTTATCGATATTGTCGAATGTTAGAGGAAGGATCATTTCGTAGAAGAACAGCTGATTTTGTAATGATGTTCATTTTTGGAGGTATATGTATGATTGTATCCTTTTAATGTATCATATTAATTTTTTTATAATAAGTTTATTTCTTAAATAAATATAAAATAAATATATATATAATTTTCCTAAGCATATTATAGACATTTGCATTTTTTGTTAATTTGTTATTTCTGGGCCATGCACTTACAATTATGTTGGTTTATGTTTGGTCCCGAAGAAATCCATTTGTTAGATTAAACTTTTTTGGACTTTTAAATTTTCAAGTAAGTTTCTAACTTTTTCTCTTTAAACTCTCTTGGAAAAAATAAATTATTTTTAAATATATTTTATTAATAGGCACCATATTTACCATGGGTGCTCCTTGGGTTTTCTGTACTTCTTGGTAATACAATTTGGGTAGATTTAGTTGGGATGGCTGTGGGACACATGTATTATTTTGCAGAAGATGTATTTCCACGTTTACGAGGAGGTTTTCGTGTTCTTAAAACTCCACAAATATTGTAAGTTAATGGAACAAAATAATTTTAGATTTATATGTCGCAATAATTATATATGCAATAATTATGATTTATTATTTGTTTACAGAAAAACTTTATTTGACGCACATCCAGAAGATCCAGATTATACTCCACCTCCTGAAGATCGTCCTGGTGGATTTAATTGGGGTCAAGAAGCCAATATGCAATGATTCTAAAGTCAAGGTTCTGCTTCCAAATCATCTTTTACCAATTGGCATATCAAGTAAACTTTTATATTGCTATATATGCAACATTGTTCCTTGATTTTTCAAATTACTAACAAAAAAAAACTAAATATTTGCAGCCTTGATATTATGTAAAATGTAATGAGAAACTTATAACAAAGATAAGACTTCTAATTTTTTACAGGGGTTACAATTTTTCAGAGAAAAATTTCTGTATTAAATGTAATAGTTGTATCTATTTCAAAATATATTATGCAAGTAATACATATTAATGAAAACAGTATTTCTCAGATAATCGACTATTGTGATACATTTATAATGCTCACGATTTTCCGAGAATACGAAAGAGTTTCATATTCATAACACATTTATTAAAAATGAAATATTTTAAAATATATTCTTCTATTTATTAAAATAGATTGTAACAAATATATTATAATTTTCAAAATAACTATATAGTACAAAATTAAAAATACCTTTAAAATAAAATTATATTTCTTATTTATAAGTCTTAATCTATGTTTTCTTTTACAATTCATTCTAGTAAATATTTTATTTGTCATGAGATTTGTTAAAATACTGTTTTCGCAATTATATTTTAAACAATATAAATTTTTACTACAATCTTGTGCCTGATATAATGTAAAATTTTAACTAAACATAGAAAATTACAATTTCTATATCCTTGCTGCGTAATATTTGGTTAAACAAAAAGAAAAAAAAAACTCATATAATAAAATATATAATACTATTTTTACTGTTACAGAAGCATAAAATTGAAACCCCTGATTCTAAAAGATTCTATTGTAAAAATCTTACATAATCGTATGATGTAAATACTTTTATTTATTCTCCTATTATAAATAATCCCTGATCTTTTTTAATTATATAATAATACATTTTATACCATTTCTATTAGAGAATATATAATATTGTAAATAATAGGATACATCACAGTTTTTTTTAAGGGCATTTTAAAAATAATGTTACAAGATATACAGTATATTATATTATTTCATAATCATAATCGCAGAAGATTTAAGCACGAAACGGTATTTTTTTTCTTTATGAGTATGAGTGAAAAAGATATTAATAAATTATAAAATATTAGACTACATAGTTTGTAGATGAATGTATTTTTTTTTTATAGTAAAATAATAATTATTATTAATTGCTTAGTTTGATATGTCATGTTATATGTTACACTGTGATGTATTCATATTATCTATCAAATTGCATTCTAATATAAAACAAATTTGTCAAATTTATTGTGACAAATTGTACATCGGCAAAAAGCCAAAGTGTTATAAAGAATTTCCACTTGAACGATTATGTATGACTTACTAGATAGTAGTTAAAACTGTGAGAGATTTTTGAGTGTAATTTGCATCTTTTTGGAAAATCGGCACGATATATATTGATAAAATTGATGTCATTCTTTGTAAAATATAACTTATATAAGTTTTTGGTAATAGTTTTCATATATTCCAAAAAAAAACGCAGTTAATACACTGAAGATTAACAATTTTAACTGCAAGAATTCAGGCAATGAAAGCCTTCAAAATTTAACTAGATAATAGCTCTTTTGTAAATATTAGGTAAAAATGTTATTTATATGACCATTACGATTAAATAAAATGGTTCAATTTAGTTTGAAATTATTATTATATAAATTAGTCTATATATAGTGGCTTATAAGTGGTTGAATGCATTTAATTTTAATTAAACTTTGAATACATTTATTTTTACATGATTCATTTGAAATTTATTATAATTTTTTGAATATTTTTAATCCTACAAAATAATAACTAGTTTTTATTTATGATACATTACAGCGTTTCATTATTATGTGCCATATGTATTATTATTATCAGTAAAAAATTACAAAATTTTTGTAATTATTTGTTTATATATATTTAAACAAATCTGTATATTTATATACAAATTTTTGCTAGTCAAAAAAAATTTAATTATTAATATTTTTTTTTAAAGCAACTTTCTTTTATGGTGGATATAGAAAAGACTAACTGAAGTGGAAGGTGATTTACAAAACCATTTATTTAGATTTAAATAATAAATGATTATCATAACGGGATATAATGATGTATAACTAGTTACATATACGCAATGACATGGACTATAATACAATGATCAAGACTCTATTGTACATACTTTATTATATTGCCACCGTTGCTAAAAGCACTGTAATGTCATCTGGTTTACCACCTAAAAAATATAAGAGACATTGTGTATGTAGACACTAATCTTTGAATTAGTCTCGATTATTCTAAAATAAACAACAGAAGTATCTTTGTTTAAAAAATTATTGAAATAAAATTAAATAAGATTTGTTTCATTATAGGTTTATTTCAATTGAGAGATAGCTACTTGTTTGTTTAGAAAAATTAGGAAGAAAAAAAAAGGGAAAGGAAAAACAACATATTTGTACAAATTTTTTATTCTAGATATAAGAATTAGAAATTAGTTAAAAAAAGAATAGAGAAAAAAAATTACTATAAAATTATTACCAAAGTAAAAGAGATACATACATACATAAGATATAAAAAATTGTGAAATGTATCATATGAATAAATTGATTATATTTTTTATTAAAATTTATGTACACCATAAATATGTACTTGATATTAATTCTGAAATAATTTTATATAATAGTTAAAAAATATAATTACATACCTATAGTATCAATTCCATTCTCTCTAGCACTTTGAGCAAATGGAGACATAAATGCGCCATCAAAAGCTAAACTACGAGCCATCCAAGCTATCGAATTGGCAACTCCTTGTATCTTAGTAGGATCTCTTTCTCCTTGAACTTTACGCATTTCAGTAATAAGTAATTGATCAGGCACATTATCAAATACCCCATCTGTTGCTAAAAGAATTACATCACCATCTTCAACTCCAAAACTTGAAGTATCTGCAGATTCTGGACTAGATATAAAACAAATATAAAGGTACATTAAGAAAATACTGTATTAAATATAAATTTGCAATATATTTTTATATAATACCTGTCACTAAGCACCAGACCAGAATGTCCTGGAGGTGGAAGAGACAATTGAAATGGAGTATTAAAGTAGTGTTGTTGTTCTGAAGAACGATGAACTACTTCTCCTTTTCTTACAACTACAAAACCACTATCACCTATATTAGCTGCATAAATGCTACTTGTCTCTTTATTGAGAACTATGACACATGCAGTACTGCTACCTAGAATATTATCATACAACTGCATTAATGAATTTTTATTTTTTTTTTAAATATAAAGTTTATGTAAAATGTTAGAAAAGATTATAAAATATAAGTTACATATATATAGTTAATACCTAATATGGGTTGTTTATTTTCTAATAATTCATAGTAACTACGTGCTAATAAACCAGCTGGTTCAGAAGGTGTGAACCTGCCCATAGAGACCAGTCTTTCACAAGTTCTCATTAAAAAACTAGAAAATTCTCCTGGATCGATTCCATAATGCCTCCATCCACCTACACCATCTGCTACACCTAAAAGATCCAAAGAACTGTCAAACTCTTAGAATTATCAAACACTAGATTTAAATGTGTATACATATATTATTATTAATTAATAATATAAAATTGTTTTTAATAGAAAATTGTCATTGATGAAATAAAAATGTATAATCCAAAATTTATACGAATCTCACGAAATCAGTTATATGTAAATATAATATAATGATGAACTTGATTATTTCTTGATAGTTTGAGCAAATTAATATTACCTATTACTTCGACAGTTTTGAATTTGGCACTAAACCATGCATCATCACCGAATTGTCCCTTACGTATACGTCCTCGTGCAAAATCTTTTGGAAAACCACACACAGCCGAAATGAAAGATGCTTCGCGACGTTTATTCACATTGGGATCGGCGCATGCTGTATAATTTGATATGCCATTCCATATCGCCCGAGACAGCAATCTCCCGGTCCAATAAATGGACTGCATCGTACGATGAGGCTCAAACTTTTGTGACGCACATCTTTAATAACTAAACGACGAATCTGCATGAATCGTGCAGTCAATTCACAAACGTATCGGTGGCATGTTTTGTTGTTTTCGTTGGAAGTGCATATAACATCGATCAAATTTATCAACTATTCTCTTTATTGCACTGAGTATCGACCACACTGTTCTCGAATTCCAATCTATGCTTAAAGAAACAAAGATCGGTAACCACGATTCCAACTGAAACTATCCTCTGCTACCATGTAATCCGAGAAAGTATCTACTAGTGCTACTAACTAATCAAGTTGAACACCGTTAATATTGCACCTACATAACTATATACATATCTTGCATCTGACTGACTTCAGATTTATTGGCGGAGAAGGCTTTCATTATTAAAGAATTTATTTTTGTCATTAAAGATTGTTAATGAATAAAAGTATAATAAAGACTATCAATAATTTTTTAAAATTTTATACAAAATAATAAAGCTCTAATAAATAATATATTTATAAATAAGATAACAAGAATATAATTTTCATTTCTGTTCCGTTGGTATCATATTTAAGGATTGAATTAAAAATATGTTATTATTATTATTATTTTTATTAATGAAAGTAATTTTGTTAACATTACATAAATTAATATAAAATTTAAAACTTATATCATAATCGATATATAGAGAAATCGAATTATAGAAAAGACTGAAGTTGGTTACTTAAATCGAAGATCTGCGATTCTCGAATGGAATATCGAATGGAATATCGAAGATTTGAAAGTTTTATATATGGAGTCAGCATGTTCGCGAATACTGCTCAACGAAAGTGAAATTTCTGGAAAATTTTATTTAAATTAAAATTTTGATTGTAAAAATCTGCAGTTTCATAGTTTGTAAGAAAATCGTAAATAAGAATGATGGAACGATAAGTTATAATCGATAAGTATCTATTTATTTTTTACTTTTATGTAAATTATATATTTTTGAAGGAATTTGGATTTTTTTAATTCTAAAGAAAAAATAAAATAGGAATGAAGATTGTTAAGAATAAGAATGAAGAAGTTTTATATATCTTATACTTTTTTATACATATAAATATTTTTACTAAATAAAATAATAAAATTTAAGATAAAAGAAGAAAGATTTATCAATTTATCGAAAATAAATTTCAATTTAAAATAGATACATTTGATATTAGATATATTAAATTCTAAACATAATATGTATTCTTTTCAAATAATTTTCATATTTTTTTAGATAATACGCAAATAAGAAATCAAAATTTTCATTTCAAATAATTGAAATAAAAATTGTTCAAAATTTTAGGAAGAGGATATATTGAATAATAGCAACATGTTTCTTCGAGTAAATCGCTTTACTAATGTTTATTAATAAACATTTCATATAGATTATTTTAATTCATATAATTTAATACCTGTTTGACGTTGTTTTTGTTGTTGTTGATGTTGCGATCAATAGTTTATCGTTATTTACACTATTCAGTATAAAATGCGAGTTCAAGATTAAATCACACCACTATGTTTTATGGACACTATCTGTCATCGATTAATAATTATCAATGCTTGTACTCAGGAAAATGCGAAGGGGGCAGTAGGGCAGTATTTTCGTTATCACTAGTGTTGTTGGTATTTAATTCTTTAGGGGAACCATTATTTATGTTACAATCTAGACTAAAATTATCGTCTAGTGGGCATTTGTTAATATTAGGCAAGTGATTAACATCGATTCCACGAACGTCGGGGAGCTTTTGTTGTTGGTGGGATTGAGCATTTTCAGTCTCGTCGTTTTCGAGACCGTTATCAGTGTAGGGTGGGGATGGATAATAGCCGCGCTGCTGTATTGGCAGTTGTTCCACCGGCAGTTGGTGTTGTTGTTGTTGTTGTTGTTGTTGTTGTTGTTGCTGCTGCTGCTGTTGTTGTTGTTGTTGTTGACGTTGATGTTGCTGTTGTGACGACGGCTGCGGCTGCTGCTGCTGCTGAGGCTGCGACTGCTGCGCGTGATGGTGGCAATGATGCTGTTGCTGTGGTTGTTGACGATGTTCTCGTTGAGAATGATGCAATTGCAGCAACTGCACCGTGCTACCAGTCATTGCAGGTGGCGGCGGTGGCGGCGGCGGCGGCGGCTGCTGTGGTGGCCGGTGTTGCACTCCGTCCTCACTAGTCCGTCGGGCTAGTTGTTGAGCTTGAATAAATGCATCACTAGAAAATAACAAGATTACACGAGCCCATTGGATCTATTCCACGACCACTAATGCTGCAAACACACGCCGCGGTACGCGCTGGTTACACCTTTCGATAAGCTCCTAATCGTCAATTCTCCTTCCCCATCCTTACACTTACCTTCCTTTTTTTTTTTTTTTTTATACACGCTTTTCTACGCAAATCTATAGGCTGGACCATGTGACATGTCCACTTCGGTTATTTTCGATATTAATGAAATCGAAAACTTTTTTTTATCACAAATAATATCTACAATTTCTGTAATCCGATGTATTTATAATTTTTATATATTTTTTCTTTATCCTTTTTTTTTAAAATTATTAAGATTACTTTCAATATTATTTCTATTCGAATTTTATAATTTTATTTTTTCTATGTTTTTTTTTAAAATTAATAAAATTATTTTCAATTTATTTGTATCAAAATTTATCTTGATAAATATTTTTTTCAAAAAACAAATAAAAAAATCTTAAGAGAAAATCATAAGTATATAGAAAAAAAAACTATTTTGAGATCTTTTGAAAATCGTATTCTTTATGACAAAAGAAAGTTTTAAATAATAACGAAAATAATATAGATTATGTTCCAAGGTAACCAACCCTGTATATGGAACCGAGCAACCTATGCACGCGTTTTTATCAATTAAAATTAATCATCAAATACATATTATTTTTGAGAAAGAATAACGCGTGCATATAAGCACCCATGTGTTACGTATACAGAAAGCTCTTTAACCATTGCGCACGTGCGAAGCCTTGCAATTGCGGCCTACGAACGATATTGAAAGTACAATATATGTATATTACAATTTTGTTCTTTTATCGTACGATTAAAGCGATGATTAATAAGAAAAGAATTCAGATAAGGATAAGTGCGAATTCTAGCACTTTTTAAATTACGTTTTAAGTATAATATATATATATTTATTTTGCTTAGAAATTCATACCGAAAAAAGAAAAGAATTGTTTGTTTGCATTTGAGATCGAGAAGTTTCAGACATCGCGTAACTCGCAAGTTTCCACTATCGCTTTTGCCATGGATATATGCTATAAATGCTTACAAAGTTTCTGGCCATTCTGAGCTTAGAAAGAGAAATAACACCGCATCTTGTATGTAGATGGCAGCACATTCATAGCGCATTGCACAAGCAACTAAAACAATAAAATTAGCATGCGAAAGTTGGTGTGTAGAATTTTGTCAGAACGTTTCCTCTTTTTTTGTCTTCTGTGGAAACTCGAAGCAATAATGCTGTACGATTTTTATGAAATTGATAGAATTATACCATCGATTCGTAATTCTGCAATTTACCGAATTCTTTCAATTTTGACTGTTTGGCAATTTGATTTTTTGAAACTTTATTTTATCACTGAGAGAAAAAAATCATTTGGAAGAGCTTGAAAAAGTATCATATTCAACATAAAATGTAAATTTACAAATTTTTAACGCGAATTAATTATGTTTTTAAAGTAATAATCCTTAAAATAATTTCTTCCATTGTTTTTGATAAATGATGTTTTTAAAAAATACTTTAATTAAAAAAAATGATCTCGTACTAATTCAGAAATAAAAAAATACATCGAAAGATTTATTTTTCATAAGCTTCTATTTTATTTCAAACTCACCAATTATAATAATCTTTTTTAAATAATAAAATAAAAATTTGTTTCAAATCTCAGGCAAATAGTCAAAATTGATCGTGGTTATTCGAAGATTCGGTTAAAAACGGACTTGCAAAATCTTATTAAATGTGAAAGACCGATTATGCCGAGTCTATTTATATTCCGTTTCGACTTTCAGATATATTTCGACATTTGGGATAACATGGATGGATGGATGTTTCGAAACGATTTCAATCGATTAAATAAACCCATCGAGTATACCCATCGAGTAATTTGCTCCTAAAGCGTACTATCGCTCGGGCATGCACCAATCCTTATCTGAATCCGCGTTCATTATAGTGATGGGAATTATACGATCACTATCTATATTACATGTATACGGGGACATGTGCTCTATTCATATATATACATATAGTAAATACGTATTATACTCGGAAGATCCTTGGAAGTTTCGATTCCCAACACTAATCGCGGAACGCGATATTGCAGTGTTTTTCAACCTTTTCCGAGTTACGATCCCCTTTTGCAACGTACAAATGACTCACCCCTCCCTTTAATAGGATAAAAAAAATTTTGAATGATCGAGTGGTGCGTTCTTTGATTTGATAATTTTTAAATATGAAATATTAATAAAAATTAAGTAAATTAAGTATGACGTATGATCGTTACAGCAGTGTTTGGAAAAGAGTTGACCGAAGGGGATCGCGACCCATACGGGTTGGGAACCACTGGCGTAGAGGAAACTCTCTCGTAGGATTGCGAGGGATATTTGCACAGTAGTCTTCGTACCGAACGTCAATCTACCAAGCCCGTCGTTCGTATTGAAAGAATCTGCGATACCTTTCACTATCGGGCGTTTCACCCCTAGTATTTGAGCCTCTGTCAGGGTCGGCAGTTGCATAGATACCCTCCTCCTTGTACATTTGATGGGAGTGTTGAGTGTGCTGATGGGTCCCGTAAGGACTTCGAGACGATGGTTGACAATATCTACCGTAGGTATCGTCACGGCCGCGGCTACATCTTCTGCTTCTACGTAGGAAATCGAATCAGTTCCTTAAGAAGTGTTAAATATTTCTTTTCTTTCTTTCTTTCTTTCTCTCTTTTTTTTTTTATCCTGGACGCACGTGTTTCTTTTTCCCTGTTTCCATCCCCGTAGATTTACGAACGAGAACGAATCGAGAAACGAATATCCCAAATAATGTAGTAAATCTCGAGATGGACACGGTATAAACAGACTCTGCATGTGAAACTTATGGAAGATGCAAGTCAACTCGCCTAGACTTTTCTTTCTTTCTTTCTTTCTTTTTTTTTTTTTTTTTTTTTTTACCAATTATCCGTGTGATCGCGCGTTCGCCTGTAACGTATATAATTCTACGCTAATTCTACTGTATTCATACACGTATTACGATATCTGTTAGCTGTATATATATATATATGTATATATATATGCGCAAAGTTAGGAAGCAAAAGATACAAAAATGTAGGATAAGTAATTTATAAATGCATGTCCATAATTCGAATCGAGGGTGTTGAGTCTGAATACTAAAAATGAGTTTAAATGAATCATACCTTTTGCACGGTTTGCACAAAGTAAAAGAAATAAAAATGTATCGAATCGAGGAATCAAAAGAATGTTTATTCATTTCATACGATATATTTTAATTAATTTTAGAGTAATTTCAAACATATAAACGATATATTGGACGTGCATTTATGAATCAGCCTGTGTGTGTATTGGCGAGAGAAGAAAAAAGTAAGCAACGACGCACTGATAAGAGTAGTAGTAACAGATGCGATGGTGAGAGAGAGAGAGAGAGAGAGAGAGTGAGTTGTGAGGTGCCAGCGTGTGAGTTTTGTCTGATTCAGTACGTTGAGAACGAATAAGATAAACGAGAGAAATCATAGCTCTGTAGATTTATCTTGCAATTGAGTGTGTTGTGTCGGTTTTAGAGGTAACAACCAATCAGAAAATTTGTTTCTCGACAATTTGTTCAAATTCAGGAAAATCAATCAATGCGCATATATAGACATTCCCGAAAATATATATCCGATAATTTATATCATCAAATTAAAATAATAAATTTTTTACAAAGTATAAGATCCCTTCGAAACCTTAACAAACAACGGAACAGATATTAAAGAAAAATGACAGAATCGTTTAATAAGGAATAAAAGAAATGTGTTATACCTCGAAAAGGATATCAAATAAACTTTTATAAAAAATTGTTTTACAAACTTATCTATTCGAATATTCTTATGATGAATCTATGAATGACGTGTGCTCTCGTAGATTTTGACGATTTTGAAATATGTTATAGAGGACAAGATTTTAAATAACTTTTTCCTAATCGATAATTGATTTTTAATTTTCGAAACTTTTGCAAAAAATACTTGTTACTATTACCTTAAAATTTAAAATTTAGCCGTATCTATCGAGAGTTTAGACATTTCAAAATGCGAAAATAGAATGAAACAATAGTAACAGTATTTTTTTTTGTAAAAATTTTAAAAATTAAATATCAACCATCTTTAAATAAAAAATTATTCAAAATTCTTCTATATATATAACGCATTTAAAAATCATCAAAATTCGCAAAGGCATCGTCGATAGATCGATCATTTTTCTAACATAAAAATTTTCTAACATAAAAACCGTTTAAATATTCACGAATTATACAAATTTGAAGGAAACGATCGAGTTAAAGTAATCGAATTTTGTAACTCGTTTTATCGAGAGAAGCTTTGCCAAAGGACGACGATAACACGATCGAGAAATGGTAACAAGCGACGCGAACGTCGAAGATGAACGTGAAGCAATGGCGAAGCTTGTTATTTTTCGCTTATCAGTTCTTACCCTTGGGAAGACTCGCTACAAACGGACGAATCTTTTCTGTAGGGACGATCTGCCTCGCTCTCGGACATCCTCATGTCCTCGGATCCGCTTGGACTTCTGTTGCGCGCCGAGTGCCGTTCCAGCTGTTTGATCAAATCCTCCAAATTTCGTATACGAATCACACCGCAAGACGGCACGTATTCCTCGTACTCCTCGTCCGCTTGGTTGTCGATATGCTTTATGATGTCTTTGCGATACGAATCCGTGGGATAACATTCTGGCAGAGGTTCCGTTAACAATTCGGTCAGAGGTTCCGTCAAGGCCTCGTCATCCATTGGAGCGGATGTTGTTCCAGATGTCTCGCGTTGATTCGCGGCCATCCTCAACGCCTCGATAATATGCTCGTGGTAACCGTTCAATTGATCCAAAGTGCGTTCCACGCTGGCTACCGCCCCTCCTCCCATACCTGGTTTAATTAATCATTGTTTCAATTAACGATCGATATTTTTGCGCTCTTCGTCTAAGATGTATCTGAGGTTAAAAATACGTGTGTAAGTATGGTCGATGCAAGTAGCTCGATTTTTTCTTTTTTACACGATGATCCTGAGTAGAGTCGATTTTGTGCTCGATCGATAAATCAGGCTTTCTCGGCGCTTCTTATATTGTGGCTTTGTATTAGGTGTTGTGATATTTATAATGGAAAAACTTGATAAGAGAATTTTAGAAATTTTGTGTTTTCTTTTTCGATTCTTTTTTTTTTGTAATGATAGCGAGAAATTTTAGAAGATTTGATAGATACGATTTACGTACTCGATCGATAAATTAGCATTTCTCGATTCTTTGTCTTCTTGATAAATTCGTAATGATAAATTAAATGTTTACAATGACAAAATTTTGCAAGATTTGGGATTAAAGCCGATTTCGATAGATCGGTTTTTTTATTCCAACATATTAATTTGTAACGATAATTTTGAAAGATTTGATAAAAATAATTTTGTACTCGATCGATAAATCAAAGTTTCTCTTTTTATCACGTGATCGAACGTACGAGTTATATTAATACCGTGATTTAAATGTTTATAACGAAAAAAATTTGATAGGTTGAGATATACTAAATCAAATTTTTTTTACAATTTCGTCGACAAAATTCGGTTGTATCAAATCGACTAGATTCAGAATCCTAGAAATTAAGCGAGAAATTCGAGCTCGTTGCATTCCCCTTTACGAGTGAGTTATTGCCCCACTTATTCGTATAGGTTCATCAACCATTACAATACCATAACCACCGTGTTTCTTTAAAATTCCTTTCTCGGGCAACTTTGTGAGGTTGTTCGGCAAATCGATGAAAGAGACAACCTCGTCCGCTCCTGTATCTCCATCTTCCTCGCTCATACCTGGCCTCTTCACCTGCGACTTATGCTCCCTGAAAATTTCAATGTAAAACAACATTTGATCAAACCCGATAAATCCAATTCGATTTAATTCATAGACGAAACGTTCACAGGTATCCCTTTTTCCTTACTTATCGACCGAGATATATCGTCAATCTCTTATCGATAGATACATCACCTTTGAACGTTAAGCCTTTGCCATAATTGATCATATTACGTTGCACGTTTTGTCTTTGTAAAAATATCCTTTTTTTTCCCTCGTACTCGGGAAAGGCTCTCTTTAAACCGGTGCAGTCTTGTAGTTATAGTCACGTTCGTGTTCGTGCCTCACTTCCAATCGAAATTATCAATTAAAACGTGACACGAACGCGAACACGACAACACTTTGTGTCTTTTCCTTTGACTCTGGTTAAACGCGGAGAATTTTGATAAGATGCGCACGTGTTTTTTTTTTTTTCCCCATGAATTCGTCCACTTTAAAGATCGCGATGTAATAATTTCATCATGATTCATCGAATCGAAGCATGCTCGATCGTTGAGTATATATAAATAGCAAGTGAACAACGATATATTGGAATTCTATGTTTGATCCTTTGCTTGCAAAATACGTGATAGTATTTCTCTTTTCTTTTATTTTTTTTTTTCTTTTCTTTCGAAACAATTAAACAACTGCAATCGGGATTTTCTACGGATGCGTGTGCTGTAAGTAGCATACGAGGCATGCTTGATAAATCTTTCATTATATCGTTTATAAAGTGATATAATAAGTATTCGTTCTAACCATGAGATTCGATGATTGGTGCGGCGCATTCGAAAGGAAAAACATGCAGTGCCAAGGTGAGAAGATGTGGCGTGTAAAATATTATTTATGCATGCAATTTAATTTCTTCTACTTGGACTAGCGTGCGTGTCGAAATGATAGAGCACGATGAATCAGATTTGTTGAAATCAGAAGCGTGTTGCAGCGTGTGGGCGTATGCGATGTACGCGCGTGAAAATTAATAATCACGTTCGACTTTCGATTAGACTTTTGCAAGTATAAACAAGATCTGGAAAATATAAAATTTAACTTGCAGAAAATGAATTAATCTGATAGTTCCTATGTTGAACGTATATATATATATATGGGGTTTTAAAATTGTGCGAGATTATCTTGTGATTCGGAAATATTTGAACTTCGGAATGGATCGGAATAATTCGGGAGAAATCGGGTGAAATCTTGATTTTCGTAAAATATTTGAGATGTAAGCACGAGTCGAGTTCGGCAATAATCGGGTATGATCGGCTCGAGAGTCGGAAATCCAATTAATAAGGTGTTTAGCCGATCACGAACGATTATTGCCGAAGCGACCCGAAATCTACAGAAGGTATATGAGTATATATCGAGATTTTTCCCGATCTCGTACGAATTTTTCCGATCCGTCCCGAATCTATTACAAATGTCGTTTGAATGAAATCGAAAGATGCCCACCCTGTTGTAAAAAAAAATTTGGGCCAAATGCATCGTGCCGTTATGCAATATTATGCGATTATCTTGAATATATTTTCATTTTTTTGAACTGAAAATATCCATAGAAGAAGGGAGAACGAAAAAATATTTAGCGACAAACGAAAGGATTATTTCTTCATCGTCTCTTTGTGTTTGCTTTTATAACAATTGTACAAAATGTATCGCTACTGCTGCATTCCTAAAAATCAGTGCAGTTACACAATGTTCACAAATTGACTTTACGTAGGTAAAAATGTGTCTTATCACAGTGTATATTTGCACGCATGTGTACATATGTGTGTAATGTGTAAATTTGTCGCTGCACGGGAAAACAAGATATCCAAACAAGCGAAACGCCCGTAAGTGATAATCTTTCTTCCATGCTGATGCGACAACATTCGTGACTCATTCCACGAGCGGAGAGCATCTCTGACCGCTTCGATAGTGTGAAAACAAGGCAGGGCAGCTCGATAACTTTTCAAACAAATTTACAAACTCTCTTAATTAATTTCTTCTTAACGAGTCGAATTCGATGCAGATGAGTTACACAACATCGCTAGCCGATCTCGACGAGGTAACAATTTCGAATAATCACAACGCTTCTTACACATCGATTATACCCAATCGATTTTTCGATCGATATTTCGCGACGTTTAAAATTATATTTCAAAGTAATCGAAAGTATGTTGGGACGCGTTCGCATCGAAGATTTCGAATAGGAATTTTTTCGAAGATTGGCTGGCCTGCCCCGCTTGGAACTATTGTTGTGTTCGAGTCTTGAGATCATCGATCAACTATAATGGTGACATAACGGCGAGACACATGAGACTTACTTGACTCTTGGCCCGTCTGCGGTGGCGACGTTATTCGGGGGTCGAAACACCACGCGCTGGGTCTCGCCGCGGCTAGAAATATACTAATATAGGCATGCCGCGGGTATTTCACCACGAGTTTAACCCCTTGTGGTCGACGCGACGAAATTTTCCAAACGAGTTTATGCAAAATATTGATACAAGAAGAGAAATTTTAGTAGTGGATAAAAATAGGATCGGATCACGAGTCTCGTTAAATTAGATATAATATTGCACGAACTGTAGATATGAGTTTAAGAAGAAAGAGAAGGAAGAAAGATTTCTCAAAAATTATCCACGACCACAAAGGGTTAACCTTTCAACCGATGACGTGAGCGATTAATATTTTAGATATTTGAAAAATCTATGTTATTGTTTAATTATCTTTTTATTACGTAATTTTATTCCTTTTTTGATGTTCGTCAATATATATTAAATATATATCAGTAGAAAATAAAAACGGTTCGATGCAGATCTTGTTCCCAAGATTCTTCAAAGATGATTAATGATAAACTAATTCTTGCCTTAATCTTGAATTAAACAGTATAAGATAGAATTGAGAAAAGAATATCCATCCTTAATCCTTTCACGTCACTGGTTGAAGGTTAAAGGTGTCTAGCAAACGCGCAGTGGACGGTGTCAGTATTCTCAGATTCTCTTATCTCGTCGACGAGTCGTCTTCTCGTTTTCTCTCGAATAATACGGCACGAATAGTAAAAATATATAGAGAAAGATGAAAAGAATCGAGTATTTCTGTTCGATAAAGAATTTTTAAAATTTTGTTCGAGTTATAATTTTTTTTTTTTTTTCAGGAAAAAGATCAAACGACGAGAGAAGATGGCTCGTCACAAGAATTACGCATATCGTTATAAATTCGATGAGCCAGGATGAAACGAAAAGATTCGAAATTGTACGATTATCATTATTTTTTTTTCCAGATAAAAGAAAATCGATATTCCAGATTTTATGCGCGAATACAATTCTAAAATATTTCGTTTCACCCTAAGCAGACATCGTCATCGTCGTCGTCGTCGTCGTCGTCGTCGTCGAATTTGATTTTGAAAAATTTTTTCCACGTATAATAGATAGAAAGCGGGCTGAAATTCCGTCGAATAATGAATAATCTTGTTGATGTCGAATGAATGCCGTGTGACATGAATTCGTGTGACGCAAACATTGAATGGAAAACCAATGTATAAAGTATAGAAGCGAGATGTGTCTTTGGCGATCGTTGATGGATCCTTTTTCTTTTTTTTTTTTTTTTTTTCCAACACTAATTGCAGGGGTCTTCCCTAGATTATCTTTCAAAAAGCGTATTTCTTTCAACACGTATAATCCTCATATAATTTTCCATAAACTTTCATTCAAGTGTCAGGTTAAGGATCATTCGAACCTCGTTTCTCGTTTCCCTAAAAAAAAATATATTCTTAAAAAAAGAAGAAAAAAAAACCACTTTCATCACAATTTTTTCCCTATATAAAGAATAAACAATAATTTCAGTTTTTTTTCTTTTTTCCACTTTTCTCCAATTACGCTCGAAAAATCGATCTCCTTCCTTCAATTTCAAGAGAAACCAAGAAACAGGTTCGCAGCTTGCGCTCCAGATTTGATTGCACAATTTTTCATTTCTTCGTTCGAAATCTAATATCGCGGCTAATTATCGTGTCTAATTTAATCTGCGTGTCTAATTAACCGAGGGGTATGGGGTAGGGGAGGAATTGTTGGTTCGAAAAAAAAAAATATACATATATAAATATATAAAACAGTGTCTAGCCTGATCTGTTGTTTACTTGGGGAGTAGGAGGGAGGAGGAAGGGGAGGAGGAAGAGGAGGAACGAAACGATCGGTCGTACCTGCAATTAGGCATACTGCTGAAGGTGAGGATCTTGTTGTTCACGTTGTCCAGCACGGCGTGTCCCGGATGATGGTTCCCGGATACGCCGCTGTAACCCCTCTGCGGTGGTTTCTTCACGTACGGCTGGTCGTACTTCTGGACGGTGCTCTTCCTTCTGCGAGAAATTCGCCGATTACGAGGATGCCTGGGGCCGCGGTCACGCGGTGAGAGAAAAGAACGATCGTGGAAAGCGCATGCTAAATAAAATAAAATCTACGAGGGAGCGAGGGTGAGTGGGTGGGAGGGAGGGAGGGACCTTCGAGCGAATCTCCATGTTTCGCTCGTCTTTCTTTCCTTTCGCTCTAATACTAAATACTGTCAACCGCGTATGATAAACTTTCTCGAAAATTGATCTAGAAATTTTGAACGAAAAGGAATTTTGTAAGTCGACTCCCTTCGAAAAGGTACAATAATGATAATAATAATAATAATAATCGTGTGAAATAATTGCGTGCTCCATAAGAGATACTCTATAATAATTACATACGTTTTTCCGGCTTAAACGTATATATATATATATAAATGTATTCGTTAATTTTCGTTGGTCGAAAATTGATCAATATATCAATTGACGCGTGTAATTTTTTAGTTGTCGATAATTATTAATTAAAATTCTGAGAAAAATATAGCCGTATCATACACACATACACACACATACACGCTGTTTCATTTTTCGAGTAGAAAGATATACGTTTAATCCGGACATTCTTTACGTTTGAATCATTATAATGAAGTGGTGGTTGGCTAGCGAAGCGCGTCTACGGGAGAGAGAGAGAGAGAGAGAGGAGGAGGAGTCCTTTTTTTACAGGGAGCGGTGATCGCATGCGTAAGAACAAAAGACAGATAACCAGTCGAATGGTACACCCGCAGCTGGTCTTAGAGCCACTCGTGTGAGATCGTCCTCCGCTGCAGTACCCATCAACTCAAATACTCAAAATCAAACGACAAAGACGTAGAGACGGGCAAAAAAAGTGCCTTGAAGAATCGTGAAGCTTGACGCGCGTGCGTTCCATGGGGGTGAAGAGAGTACAATCTTTTTTTTTTTTTTAGATTTAGTTGGACAAAACTGGATAGATAATTGAAAATTGTCAAATCATTCTGATCAACGGGATTATTAAACGCGATCACCCTGCTGTAACGCGGGTGCAACCTTTAACCGATACCAACACGGTTCAGATCGGAAATTTTTCTTTGGCAAATTCTATCTTTTCTTTTTTTTTATCGTTTCTCGTTAAAAAAGAAAATAAAAAAATATATATTGGACCGTTCTAATTAATCGATATCAGTTAACGGTTACGATACACAAAAAGCTTTGAATCATTTGCAGACGAGTAATACACGTCGAGTGTGCCAATTTTTTGCGAAAGCGATTCAAATGAACCTGATGATGGTTCGCAGCGGCAATCGCTTAAGCAGCTTATACAGCGTAATCGTGGCAACGATCAGGTGAATACGTACATTTTTGAGTGAGCGTATTTAGAATAGAGACAATCGCGTGGAGAAACGTTTGAAACGCGATATCTGTTCGTTGCGACGAGTTTGAATTTTCGCGCAGTCGCATAAGCTGGAGATATTGCGACTTATTGTTGCGCGGATAATGCAGAGAGCGCTTTATCGGTAGGACAAAGAGATACACAGAGAGAAAAATAGAGAGAGAAACGATACAAAAATTATTAAAAAAAAAAAGAAAAAAAAAGTAGAGAAAATACAAAAAGAACAATATATAAGCGTAAAAGAGAAATAGACAGTAATAGTACGGACTCTAAAAGATATACATGTAAATATATATGTACGACGTATGTAGATCGTAAAAAAAAAAATAATAAAAAACACATACATATATATGTGCATATATATACATATATATATACGCATACAAAAGAATTTTCTACGTGTATGTTTCTGCACACTAACCTGAGACAGAGGGAGTAGTTTTTATGTACTACGACTGACCTGTAGCAGAGAGCCATCAGAGCAAATACTATGAAAACACCCCCTACCACCGACATGAGCACACCAACTAAAAATACAGTGTTAGAGCCGTGGTAGTTCTCTGTGACGATCAAACGTTGGTTGGTTAGTTACATCGTTAGTTATTAGCAGTTTTTTGGGATCGTCACGTGTCAAAGAGATACGTCGGGATACGAGATATCCGATGATGATAATAATAACAATAATAATAATAATAATAATAATAATAACAACAAAAATCAAGAATCAAGATAATCAAGAACGAGTATACCATTGTTCACGCAGATGCGAGTATATACGGATGGTATATTTTGGTATCCGAGCGTCCCACAGCATGCAGACAGACAGAGATGGCAGTGACAGACAGAAACAGACAAGAAACAAAGAAGCCAGAATCAGCACATATACATAATACATATAGACGTAGTTTGTTATACAAGTACACACCATTGATCGTATCGACGCGATATCCGGATACTTTCGACTCATCATGCCAAAAATATATCGTAATATACATATATATTATATAATATATATATATATATATCCTTCGATACAATGGGTGTGAATCATTTTTCATTGTATATGACAACCAATTTTCCCTATTCTCTTTCTTCGCTTCAATCGAGCCTTCGATTATCGACGTTAGAGAAAGAGGTTAGATATTTTCGTCGTGTTTAGCGAGTTCGAGTCGAAAGACCCTTTGCCAACTACTTTTCTCGGATTGACATCGACGAAGACACGAATCGGGGATTCGACGCGAATTCAAATCGATCCATTATAGGTATATTACAGTTATTCTTCAACACAACGATTCTTTCGATCAGAGATCGACGATCCGTAGGGGACGACGTTCGTTTCTTCGCTAATCAGCCTTATTCATGCTTTTATAGGGCATACAAGCAGCTGGCACATTGGCGTTGTAGTGGATCGTGTGTGAGATGCCGCACTCTAAGGGACGAAAATTAATTATATCTCGTCTTCTTTCCTCAACGATATAGACACTGTATAGTATATATCTTTCGTCCCTTGGTATGCGAGATCATCGAGTGGAAATGTGAGATCCCTCGCTCGTGCAGCATAGTCACGATCTCATCGTGATCATTCAAACGCACTATGCGAGCACGAGTACATTCAGAGCACACCATCGAAGAGAAACAGTACGATAATATATATATATATATATAAATATATATAATATGTATATCATTTATATATGTATATACATATATGAGTAAAACACATCGATTAAGTAAGGCTAAGATGAGTCAATATTATGAGAGCAATTTGATGGCCGCGTGCGATGCCTCATCATCCAGCTAGCCACGAATTACTTGACAATGACAGGCGTTGGTCGAACCCACTCAAGAATTTTATTTTTTTGCTACTGTACCTGTAGCAAACAGCCATTAGTGCAAAACAAATGAAGACTCCTTTGACCACACCCACCAGGATTAATACCATCGTCCCGGTGCTAAGAGTGTTGTTAGTTGTTTCTGAAACGACCATTACATTTTGTAATCTACCAGTGTTGCCAGATCGGAGGATGTTGGATCTCGGTTAAATGGAGATCCTCTTCCATTTTATCTATCTTTTCTAAGGCAACGCTACGCACAATTTATTCTCTCGTGAAAATTATATAAACGTTGAGAGGAGGATCTGCGATCATTCCTGAGAAGAGATTCGCTTCTATGGATAAATACGTAGCCCTACGAAAAATTATTTCAACACCGTTCCTGAAACGCAACCAGGCCAAGGTTATGCAGATCGGAATTTTTTTTTTTTTCCATAGATTTTTAATCGTATATCGAAATGATACTCAATAATTGCTAAACGTTTCGTTAATTCTTGTACATGTTTGGCGTGCTAATCGTCTTTATCTTAATTTCTATAAATCATAGCACAAGGAATCATACTTTTACAAGACAAATATTCCTTTTTCCTTCCAATGTCCAACTTTTCATTGATCTTTTCTATGTTTTAGGACAAAATAATTGATTTTTCGTTACAAATTCACCGCAATAATTCTACCGATTTGCACAAACTTGGTCGAAGAAAGGAGATCAAAAATTATGCAAGTGAGCTGGATTACAATATCTATCGTGTGTAATAATACACAATTTTCCTTGAATTCGATTCAATTGGAATTATACAGTGAACAATTCGTAATCCATTTCACTGAAGGAAAAATAGTCTCCAAGAGTGTATCCAATGAAGGCTCATCGATAAGGGGTCTTGCTAAAAATCGCCATGTGAGAAGCGTGGTTAAACTCGTTGAGCAAATTTTACCTGCAACGTGCGATCCTTCTTCCCTCTCTCTCTTCCTCGAGAGAGAGAGAGAGGAGTTTCGATGGACAATCAAAAGTGGATAAGTGTAATCGAGTAAGCTTATCTACCCCGTATTCTGTATATGTACGCATATACATGTATACGTGTCGAATTTTTATGTGCACAGCTGATGGTATGGCCCCAAATAATGGCGGCTAAACGGGATAAGGGACGAGTCTTCGTCTTATCGTGAATTAAACGCACATCCAGACGATCGAAAAATGTGAAAGATCTTTTTTTTTTTTGGATCATCAGGCACGATAGAATTTTTGAATATCTTCTCGAACAACTCTGATCTATCGCTCTCTTCTTTTTGGACAAGGAGAAAAAGTTTGTCGATCTCAAATATTCACCGTACCCAGTAATCACTTGCTTATTCGTTTATTCTTATTCTATGATGTTTCTTTATTATTTCTTAAATAGGTTATAAATTAGAGTTAATAAGAAATTGAAGCTAAAATTCCAGTTAAAAATCTCGCTTCGATTTCTCATCGTGTAAATTTCCTGAATAAAATCGATCGATTTCTAACGATTATATTTACATAATCGCAACTTACCGTAGGGGGTCTCTTTTTTCACTAATTTAGTATCTGTACCATTTTTACCGGCCGCTTCGGTGCTAGATGTTATCGGCGGAGCAGTCGGGATATCCTGCTCTATGGAGCAATCCGGTCCACTCCATCCAAGGTTGCAATAGCAATTGTTCAAATTCGTGCACACCTTTGCGAGAAGAAATACAATTTATTTCGTTTCAAATCATTCATCTTCGCTTTTTTACGGTGAACAAAGTTTTCTTAAATGAGTCTCACTTACTCCATTTCCCGAGCACTCGTGATTGTTGTGATTGCTAGGACACCGTTCGTTGCCTATGAGCGGATAAAGGCTCATGCACGTTTGGTTCACGCAAATCTGAAACAAACAAGAGTTAAGCAACGTGTGCAATAACTTACGAGCTTTCTTCCACCCTACTCGTTCTCGTTTTGACAGAATTAACATGTAGATCGAAAGTAAACAGCTTTGTTTCTATTCCGTGATTTTGCATAATCCGATTAATAACAAGGATGATTAGCATAGAATATCGTATTAACAAGTTTAAGTTTAATAGGAAGTTCGACCTTACCAAGTTGTCTCCGCAGGATGTTCCATCGCGAACCAATCCCATGCCTGGCATTTCGGATCCTTCCACCTTTCCAGTCGTGGATCTTTATGAAAAATGTAAATGTTATTTAGAATATTTGAAGGATAAGGAAAATGAAAAAAATATAAAATATAATGCTTGCTTACTTGCATTCGTATTCCTCGCCTTTTATCGAAATTATAGTTCTAGAATGATCTATTCCCGCTACCGTTGGCAGTTTTCTACCTTGTTGACACTGTAACGATCCGCAACGAACGTTCCTAGGGAAATTATACAAACTTTTAGTTTTTCTTAGGATTAATTTTTATATGTTGTATCACTATTTTATATGCAAAATCTAAGCAATGATTTTTCGAACGAAGATAGAACGAAAACTAAAAATAAGATAATTCACGTTTTTAAAAAGTTTCTGAAAAGTTTGGTTTTACGAAAATTATTGAAGATTAACATATCGTGAATGAAAAATGCGAATCGACGTTTTTCCATTTTCAAAGGATGGAAAGATATGAATCTACGTTTTTTGATTTCCAAGCGTTGGGAACAAAAACCTTGAATCTATCCCCACGTCTTTTGATTTTCAACCGTTGGGGATAAAAGACGTAAATCTTCGTGTTTCAATTTCCAAGCGTTGGAGACGAAAGACGTGGATCTATATATTTCGATTTCCAAGCGTTGGGGACAAAGGACGCGAATCTAGGTTTTTTGTTTCTCAACCGTTTGGGACAGAAGACGAAAGAATCTACGTCTTTTGATTTCCAAGCATTGGGGATGAAAGAATCTAGGCTTTTTTGTTTCTCAACCGTTGGGGACGAAAGAATCTACGTCTTTTGATTTCCAAGCGTTGCGAAAGACGCGAATCGATTCGCGTCTTTTGTTTGGCAACTTTTGGGGACAGAAAACGCGAATCTTTCGATTTCCAAGCGTGAATCTTCCTCGCAAGATGCTTACGTTCCATCGTCTTTTGTTCGACAATTCTTGGGGACAGAATCTACACGAATCTACATCTTTCGTCAACCATCGAAGAAAGAAGATACGAATTTTCCTCTCAACGTGCTTACGTTCCAACGTCTTTTGTTTAACAATTCTCAGAGAGCAGGAAACACGAATCTTTTGATTTCCAAGTATTAGGATCAGTAAACGTGAATCTATCCTTTCCAAACCGTTCCTCACATTCCAACATCTTTTGTTTACCAAACTCTTGGGATCGGAAAACGTGAATCTATCTCTTCCAAGCATGAAAAAAGAAAAAAAAGTAAAATTACAACAAGCGTACCAAACTCATCCACTAAAAATACATTAAAAATCAAATTGAAAACGCAAATATCATTGCTCTATCTTACTCTAGCTCGCATTTGATGTAATGACCGGAGGAGTCAGTGCCGCAGTGTCCGCTCAGCGATCCCTTGGAATTGAATTGCTCGAAGCACTGTTGGTCCGCGGCAACGCCACCGTATCCCCATATCTGCTCGCATTGAAGATTCAACGCCGGACAGACGCCGTTATAACAGTATCCATCGTTGTTGGAGCAAGGATTTCCGTTCTTCTTGTAGACGTCCGTCGGGCATTGACCGGTCTCGCCGGTGCACACTTCCGGAAGATCGCATTCGTTGGTCGATTCCCGGCACACGACGCCACGCGCGAGCAGCTGCATTTTCAAAATCGCTCGAGATTAGATCTCAGCCGAGGTTCGAGCACTCCAAAGCAGTGATTCCGTAGTGTAGAGAGAAAGGGAAATCTTGATCTCCCTATCTATTTACCCTCCTCGAGCCTCTACACACCTTCTGTCCGCTTCCATTTATCGACGCGTTTATTGTACTCGTGGCTATCGGGCACGTACATCTTTAGGCAGAGAGGGGGGAGGATGGAGGCGTGGAATGTTTGACGTGGAACGTATCCAAGATGTTGGTCCACGATAGAAATTGGAAAATTGCGGAGTGAGAGAGGAGAGGAGAGGAGAGGAGAGAGGGAGGAAGTGGAATGCAGGAGAAATATTTTACCTTACAATCGCTGCAGCAAGGGCCGGTCGCGCATTGCGCTTCGGAGGTGAGTCTGCAGGTGATCGGATCGCAGCAGGGGTCGTACTCGTGACACTCCTCGATCGATCCGCAATCACATTGCTCTCCCTCGTCGATTACCCTGTTTCCGCAAGATCTCCTTACTTCCACCTGAAAAAGGGGGTTGAAAAATGAGAATTTTCTTTGACAGGCTTTTCGTTTCCTGATCGAGGATGAATGTCGATCACGCGTGATCCATTCATGTAAAAGATATAGTTAAAAAAAGAAATGGAACAATAAAGTGAAAAATTATAGGCAATAAAAATTAAGTAACGTGAAAATGTGGTTTAAGGTTTACTTTACATGGCAAGATTGAATTTCTATATGTGATCATGTGATACAAATATTATCGTGTGAAAAAGATTTAAAGGCTCTTATAATTTCTTAGTTAATTATTAACAATTATTCTATAAAAATGCCGGTGAGTAATCGAAGCTTATAACTCTACTCTTATTCTTCAAGGTTTGTTTTGGCCTCTACGATCAAAAACTGTTCTTCAAATATATTGACAACGTGTACAGATGACAGAGATTTGAAATAACTTCAACGAATCTCTTGTAGAATATATTTAAAAGCTGGCTTGAGATGAAACGAGTCGAAGATAAGAAAACTTTATATTTAAGACCATTAGAAATCGATAGGAGATACTTATTGAAACTTTCAAGCACCCTCGTTATTTATTATCGTGTGCTCGTAAAATTTGGCTGGATGGGCTCGTTTCGTTTCAAACCGTAGATTTATTTGTTCAATCCTTTTACCTCGTTTGGTTTATTTAAAAGACAGAAGCCGTTTCCGCTTCTTAACACCTCTATGTAATCTGTTTTACTACATTCGGAAAACGTATACGGCTGAACGTTCTCCAATCCAACGATCGATTGAGCCATGATGCATCCGTGCCATTCGCGGCAGATACATTCGCTCCCTAGAGAAAATTGAATTTTAATGAAAAACGTGTCTTAAACTATGAATTTTTCATTCAGTCTAACTAATCGTTCTGACAAATAGATTGAAAGAATCAGATAAATAAATTCTTATGAATAAATTGCAAGTGTTTATGCGAAATCAAATTTTTAAAGAAATGAAACTTAAATAAAGATTCGTTTCATATAAGCATTATGATGAAAATTGAAACATTTTGTGTGTTATTGCATATCATGTACATTTTGCATAAATGTCTAAACATTTACATATAAGAATGGTTATAGATAGAACGTTTTCTAGGTTCTTCAAATATTCTATCGAATCCAGATACCACTGAATTTCATATTTATTCGTCAGAACGTTCATTTATTAAAGAAAGTATGTTTGTAGAAGAGTGGAAACTAACTTCCATCGTCATGGCTCATTCCTATATTGTGGCCGATCATGTGAGCCATAGTACCGGCTAAAAGATGAGGCTCGTATGTATTCAAATCGACGCTGATTCCTACGGATTTTTGTTTGCAGATAGTCGAAGGTATGGCAACCCCTGATTCTCCACCGGCGAACGTTTCACCCCTGTGTGTGATTCGAATTTCAATCTCAGTCTGAGAATAGATTAAATGAAATTCATTCGACGAATACTTACGTGAGTAATTGAGTGGTATCACGAGGAACACGGAACATCGTTCGCATCATGTAATCGTTTAAATTGAGCAAAGCGAGATCGATATCCATGCCCGTCGCGATTTCCGCCTGGTTTATGCCTTGCCAGGTTTCGATGTATATGACGGAGACTCTAGTATTTAACGTGCGGAAATACTGCGAAAAAGAAAATTGAAATTAATTGAAATCGCGATTATTATTGTTATAAAAGTAAAGATTGAACGAAAAAAATCAAAACTTTTTTACTATTTCCTAAATCTTTCGTTGAAACATCGGAAAAATATATCGTTGAAAATTATAAAATGTAATTTTCGTTTCATCTTGATTTCTAACCTATTACACTCACCATATCCGCGATATTAGCGACTTGGATGGCATCGTGAACAACCTCCGCTCTGGTGCTACCGTTCCTCTTCTCGAACTGAAAAATCAGGAAAAGAGAATATTTTTACGAGGCTTGTAAAGGATAGTAAGTCTAGCGATCGATTTTACGTTTTTATTTACGACAATTGATATCGTTAAAGTCAATAGTATCGATTCGTTTTACGTTTCCGACATTCGATAACTATTATTGTTGAATTACGCGAGTACGTCGGGAAGGATGAAGTGAATTTAGAGCCAGTTCTTCGAAACTTGCTTCAATGACGTCGTCGCGCTTTCCTTTAACGATTATAACCGTAATTGGCACTTTCTTAACTCCCATTGCTTTTGAGGACACGTTTCGCGCGCTTTGCCGGCCAATAACCATCGAAAGTGATCGAATAAAGTACTACAAATAGTGGAAATATTACAAATGTTCGGTATTTTAAAATTACTTACTCGGGATAAATCGGAAAAATTCGGATGGAATCGTGACACTCGTCTTAAAAGCTTCGATATAAATCGATTCGAATCGTTGAATTTTCTTTAGCCGATTATGCCCGATCATTGCCGAGTCGATTGGATCCAATAGATTCGGGATCACGCCCGATCATAACCGAATTTCTCCGATCAGTCCCGAAGCTCTAGTTTCTCAATCATGCGACGATCGCGCACGATCCTTAGGATGTTAAACACAAAGAAGAAGTAGTATAAAGTTTCAATACCATAGCCTTATCGATAATGATGGCAGTTTCGATGTATTTGGTTGTTTCACGGACGTCTCTCTTGTATCGATCGGAAGTGGTCTCCGATAGCCCCAGAACATGCTTCTGCCGGCGATTCTTTACACGCCACTCAAGATTTCCCGAGTTAGCGCAGCCTTTGTTAGCCTTTGTTCGAGCTTCAAATATAACGTGAGGATGTTTCTGCTAAAAGAGAGGTCTGCATATAGTTAACATTCTCCGAGCAGCCCGCCGCCCGCCTTTTAACGCCCGTTCCTCTATTCGATTATGGCTTATAACCAGTAGGGCCGCGGGCTTTTTGTTCCCGCATCTGCGCGAGGATCATGACCTACTATCGGCTTCGTCCAACTTTTTCTCGGTTAATTGTTACGTAGCGCCATTTGAAAGAATCCACCGAACCTTGTCGCGTCCCGAATCCGTCTATCCGACTGGATCCTCTTTCTCGATTCGCTTTACTTTCGAGTATTATTCATCGATGGAGGCAACCGCGTAAAAGTTGAGAGAGACAGAGAGAGTTCACAAAATTCACTCGACAATTGAATTTTTTAGGAGGTGATGTTCGCGCATCCTGATTTTCTCGCGAGACGCGCACGACGAGAAATTGTATTTTTGCTTTTTTTTTCGCCGTGTTGTTACTTCGAGATCCCTTCATGAATAATAATGAAGGCACAACTCGTGCATATAAGATCCCCCTCACTTAACTCGTGTCGGACGAGCATATATAGGTTGTCCCTGTCGTTTCATTCTCTAGCTTACGAAATTTTCGTATAAACGAAGCAATTCATTTTTTTCGGATAGCTATTTTTTTTTTTTTTTTCACCGAAATTTTTAATTTAGAATGGACTGTCTCTATTGTTTGTGAAACGACCAAAATTCTTTTTGATATAAGACTTTTTAAGATTTTATGTATAATTTAATCATTATTTTGTCTATTTATATCTAATCATGATATAACTTTTTTTAATGTACGTAATGTTAATCAATTCTAAAAGATAAAACACAAAAGATATTATTAAAAAATTGGTCCAGACTTAAGTATAAAATTATAAGCACATCTCATTCTATCTTGTTTCAATTAACCTTTAATTATCCATAAACAATTAATTAAGCTTCGATTTTTGCGTATCAACCTTTGTATTTGTCTCAATCGGATCACGAGTCACAAAACGAATTAAATATTTCGCACAAAACAATTTAACGATCAACACGTTTATTTAACCGACTCGGCTGACATCGTTAACGCCTATCTATTTCTCGTCGTTCGAAATCCGAAGCAGGAACTTAATTTAGCTGTTGGAAATTCGTTGGAAACAAGCCCGTGGCCGATCGATTTGGCGGAAAACTTTCGAATTCATTTTCCTCGGATCGGCATTAGATAAACGTAGAAACATCTGCGCGGAACAACGCAGAGACGCAATTTAGAGGGGCCAACCGATTACCCGTTTACGAGTCGAGCCGGGTTGATAGCGGCTTAACTCGATCCTCTCTCGCTTCGTCTGCCCCGCTAACGAAACTGGATCGAATGGCCGGCCATGTTTGCCGTCCCCGAAACACCGGCTGGATCCAGTCAAACACCTCTGGACCCTCTCTGTCCACATCCCTCGAAGCAAACTTGGACAAACCCTACTTACATACTCCTTAGGGTTTCATCCCTTTTTTTTTTTTAATTTAAATTTTTAGAATTTTATTCTATTTTATTTCGACACGATTCAGAGTTTCAGGGATGGGGAAAATTTTAAACGGTTGAAGTTAAGAATAAAGTTACTTGGATAAGTTGCTCGAATAATTTATTACTCGAAGCATCGAATAATCGGAGATAAATGGTCGAGCTTGTGCGAACAGTGGATCAACTGTAACAGCTATAACGAGTAAGTGTTATTCAAGCATTTTAATAAGTAATTTTGTTTGAAGTTACTTGAAGTAACTTTATTCGAAATTTTTAACTAGTTTGAACTTTAATGCTCAATTCTGATCTCAATGGATGAAACGTTTTGAGACTAGAATATTACTTTTTTTGATTTTTAATATCGTTTTATGGAAAAGTTGGTTTAACGATTTCGTTTCGACCCGATAAAATAGCGAAAAATAGTTTCGAATGGATGAAATATTTTGAGATCAGTTTTTATATTACTTTGCAAAAAAAAATTATCGAAAGAAGATACAGAGTATCGATAGATGATCGAATAATCTTTGAATAATTAAACTGACCGACAAATCGCCGCCGTAAAATGGATGAATGACAAATGTCTCGTTGCCTAAATGAATGACACCGCTGACACCGTTACACGTGTGAAAAGCAGCGCTAGCTCCTGGATAATCCCTCACGGTACCGTGATAGTAACAGTGCTCTATCTCCTGTAATCATTCAATCGGGAAATTCAGTCAGTTCTTTTTGTTTATTCAATCGATGGGATGGAAAAATTTTCAAAGAAAAAACACACAATATCTATTCAAATATTCGATTATAATATAGTAAATTAAAGGAAATAGACTGTGAAAAGTTTATATTACCTGTTTAGAAGTTTGTTCCGCACCGACGGTTAAAAAGTCTTTTTGCACAAGATTCGGAGCTAAAAGTTGCCTGCAACACGCGAAACGATACTCTTTGTACCATTTATCGTTTCGTTTCGTGGTGGAAGAGTACAGTATACACACTTACGTATTTAATTCTAAATCTAGGCGAAATTTATGATTAAAGGCCTTGATCAAGAGGGACGTCCGATGAAAATGTCTCCCCGTCTGAAAATCAAAGAAAACTTGTCTCGTTAAACGTATCGAAAACTTGTCTTGTTAATCGCTTCCTTGCGAACTTCCGTACACTTACTCTCATTCTGCCTTTAACATTCTGATATCCACCCTCTCCGTATCCTCTTTGAGGAAACTGAAAAGTGACAAAGTTTCGATGTTATGACAAAATAATAAAATATCGATCGATATCGATTCTCGATATTGTAAAAAAGTTGGACAGGTGTTCGTCGAAAAGAGACTATCGATCAATATCGATTCTGTAAAAGAATTCGATAGGCTTTTAAAAAGTTTCGAATAAAATATATCAATCTATATTTATAAAATATCTGTAAAAAGAATTCGGTTTTTCGGAATGGTTTTTAATCGTTACAAAATTTCGTTATAAAAATATATCGATCAATATCGATTATACAAAGAATGCTCGATAGGGCTTGTCAAAAGATGATCAAATTTCAATGTTATAAATTTTATCGATTCTCGATAAAAAAAAAATTCGATAGGTTTTCAACCGTTGGAAACCGTTCCTCTATTACAAGATATATCGATCAATATATCGATTCTATAAAGAATATTCGATAGGCCTTGTCAAAAGGTGACAAAATTTCAATGTTATAAATTTTATGGATTCTCGATAAAGAAAAAAAATTCGATAAGCTTTCAATCGTTTGCAAAGTTTCTCTATTATAAAATATATCGATCAATGTATCGATTCAATATAAAGAAAATTCGATAGGCTTTCGATTGTCGAAAAGTAACAAAGTTCATAACAAAAGCTTCGAATCGTCAAAAAGTGGGAAAGTTTCGATGTTGTAAAGTTTATCGATTTTCGATAAAAAAAATCCGATAGGCTTTCGATCGTGAGAAAGTAACAAAGTTTCGACATCATAAAATATATCAATTTTCGATAGATTTTCGATCGTTCGATATCGTTCGGAGGAAAAGTTTAATTACCTTGGATACGCTCACTTCTCTTGTGGATATCCCCATTTTCTCGTGATGCCGTAACTGTACTGGATAGATGATCTGATAGTAATGGGCCCCGATATTTTGTACTAGCTCTTGGTTTTGTCGATATTCTTGTAGTAATCGTTCGGCCTCACCTGGAATCAATTATCCCTCCAGTTTCAATCGAACATCCCAGTTCAACTCTTTTTAATTTTATCTCCGTCTTGACTCATTGTCGTCTGTGTTTCGTCTGTGTTTTAGTAAGAAAAAATTAAGATGATAAATACGATGAAAGCGATATGATGTTTTGAGATCATTTATAAATTAAACGCTATATATAAAAAAAAAAAATAAATAAAATAAAGAATTACATAAAAAAGGATATACTTCATTGATTTCGATGATTTTTATATACGTTAATAAAGGACAAGATATATTAACAAAAAGTAATTATATACGTACAAACGAAATTTTACGTAAAAGCAATCTTTTTTCGAAATAAAATAATAATATGTCGATACAGCATAATCTCATTTTCCATAATATTTAAAAATCATTGAAATCGGTGATCGGAGTTTTTTTCTACATAATTATCAAAGAATTATATTTTTCATTTATTTCCGTTAGTAAAAAAATAAAATCTTCCGATTATTCATTCTTTCCGATTCTATATAATTATAAAAATAGTTTCATCTCCTACGCTATTTAATTTCTTTCCAAAAAATCCTTACGACTTGATCCAATTACTCACAAGCTCCCTACGCGAAAAATCCAACGAACGCGAGTCTCTCGATCTTTAAAAAAAAATTCTCTCTTTGAAAATCGTTTAGCATGCAACATGCCTGTCTTTGCACGAAGTGAATAAGCGAGATTCCATCGCGAGTTAACCCTCGTCGAAATCGAGAACCGGGCGTAATTAGCGGTGTCTGATTAAACCGAGCGTGTTCTCCTTCGTTCTCTCTTTTCACCGTGTCGTAAACTGTTGCGCGGCAGTGCTATACGAATGAGTCGAGATAATCAGTGGAGGGCCTCCTCGAAGCATGTAGTATCTAGTTTACCCTCTTATCGACTGTCCGGGGCTTTGCCCGATTTAACCCGACCCATTCAAAATGAAGTGTATGGATAATTACTTGTCACGCTTCCCCCCTTCCCTTTCCCCCACCCTTTTGAACACGTAGACGTCGTTCTAATGAATTATTACGCGCGCTGTCGCGCGATTACCGACAGAGCAACTAATTACCATGCCACTCGAATCGAGGGGAACTCGATTGCACCTATTGGATTTTTTTTTCATTCGAACCATTAGAATTATTCGGCGATCGTCTACCTTTTCGCAGTCATTGTTGTACGATGGATTGGTGGTAAAGGGTGATCCTTCTTTCGATTTGTTCTCAATCGCGAAATATTTTGGTATAAGTAGTGTATGGCAGGTGGCGTGTGCATAAAAATGGCGGAACTTGGAATCCTGCAAATGTTTGTTTACGATCGATGCGTATAAGAAAATCATTATTTGTTTCGATTCATTGTGATATTCGTATACACGATTGACTTGTTTTCAATGTGCGGGTCATTGACCATCATTTCGTGGAAAAATTCAAAAATATCGAAGAGGGAAATATTTTTTTTATTTAGAGTGCCGGAATGTTGAGTTTGCAAAACGGATGTTTTATTGTTTAATGTGTAATATATATATATATATATTTGTATAACGTGCGAATTAGACGCTTCGGTTCAGGCTTTACAGATAAGCATGTATATCGTTCGTGCTACAGGTGGAAGCGATATAGAAAGGTTCAGAAGTCAATCAGTGAAAGTTTCATTTTCTGAAATTAATTTGACACGTATTTTCAAAAATTTCTAATATTTTAAATTTAATTGATGTCAATTATATAACTATTTCATCTCATTTTTACAATGCGTGACTGACACTGATTGATTTGTGAAGTTCATAGTCAATGGAAGCGATATAGTGAAATCGTAAAATCGATTAGACGTTTAAAATTTATATATTCGAAGAGTAAGTATACTTCGAGTTATATCAATTAACATTTTAATTTATAATTTTACGTATATCCATAATATAGTAATTCCGAAAGTCTAATTCTGAAAACATTAATTCTGAACAGTCTTAAAATTTTTTTTTTTACATATTTCGATTGTGAATCTTAACGGTTCGATCAATTTTACGATCTCGCGTATGTATATACGTTTGAATATTTTCATCGCGTCTATTCTGCCAGACTTTATAACGAAAAGAACATCTTTGAAGTAATATCTCGAATCAAAAATGACTCGAAGGTTCAACATTTTTAATCTTCGTTATTTAACAGGTTCAAAAATACACACGTTTTAATTAGCAAATATCAAACTAAGTTAAATTAAGGCAAGATGACTGGGTCGAACCATTGGATCATTAGAATTAGTGCGATAAATCGATATTTACGAATTACACGTATGATACACGTGACATAAAATGTAAGCGTTGTGAAAATACGTCGCGTTTAAACGAAACTTACGACCTGAATGAACGCCGTCCGAGAAGAGGAGATAACTGTGGCGATAACAGTTATGCTAATCTTGACTGGTTGACCCGTAAAGCCGCGTAATGTTCCTTGCAAATGCAGCCCCAGGAAAAGCCCCATTGTCTCTGATAAAATTCAATTAAACTTATTATATGAATATGGATGCGAAACCACCCACCCTGCTTATTTTCCGTTTCGAATACATACCGTAAATTGGGAACACTGGTAGTGGATAATATTGACGTAAATGTGGAGATTACATTTAAAATTGTGAATTGATAAGTAGATTTTAGTTGAGATGTAGAAATATTATTCTTGATATAAAATGTTGAAAGTTATTATAAATTTGTTTGAATAATAACGCATAGTAAAAAACAATATTTTTATATCGCTACATTCACTAATTTTATATTAAAATTTTTATAATTATTTATTAATAATTTGTATGTTTTAGTTAAAAAAAATTTATCTACTGAAACCAAAAATGTCCGGATGACTAACTATGCAGTATAAAATCTCGTTGTAAACGAGAGGTCATGTACAGCTTTCCACTGTAAAGTTCGATTAAAGGTGGGTTAAAGACGAGATAGGTGCTGTATTTTTTTCTAGAACCAGTATTTACGAGCATGAATCCTCCGCACAATTTTCGATCTCTATTTATTGCAGTTTTCAGGAAATCGAAGGAACCGTACGTATATTTTGAGAGTGCAAACTGTCAAACATAGTTTTACAAAAATACCTAAGCCCTTATACCCAATCTCTCTACGTCTAAGTTTCGTTCGTTAAATCCCTCTTACTCGAATTTCGACAAGACGAAACCTCTATCATTCGAGGATTTTACCTCCCTCCCCTTTTTAACTTCGATATCCGAGTTACCGTGGTTCAATTGTGATTATTAAAATTTATAGATTATTGTTAAAACTATATAATTCCTGTGTTGATAGATTGTCGATAGTTTTAAGAATCCTGGCAAAAAATTTGAATTGACGCTTATTTTGAATTTTTATGAAAAATTGTAAAAAAATTGTAAAAAAAAAATCTAGTGACAAATTGCCTATTCTATTTTTCATTTTGTTACACCATCAAAATAAGAGATAGAAAAAAGTAAAAAATTAGAAATAAAAAAAAATAGAAATAATAGATAGAAAGTTTAAGGTTAGATATAGAAGTATGTATAAATGAACGCATATTCTGAATAGATCTCCCAATGGTCGAAAAGTTCCTAGCGAAAACAGGCTAGTTCTGTATTTAAGGTAGTTTCGTTCTATTTTATTTATTTATTTTTTTTTTTAAAGGAACGGTTGCCAGAAAGTTTGAAGGGGTTGACGAATCGGACGATAGTCGCGACAAAGCGAAGGGAGTGGATTCGTAAATTGAATTTCCAGAAATGGTCCGTTCAGCTGAGATTACCGACCGATTAAGTTGGCTACGTTCATGGGTTTGTCGAGTGTCACGTTGACAGGTCGTTTATTGTGTCGGTTTCCCTAGAAATTTCGTGTGTAACAGTTACTTGTACAATTCGTATATAACATTTTCATATTATCGATTTAACAATGTAATTTGTGCAAAAGTAATCTGAAAATTGACTACTTATATAATTTATATAATATAATTTATGATATAAAATAGAATAAAATGAAAATTTTTATTACAGAGTTTAATGGTTCGTGATCTATATTTCGAGAATATTATAAACTTAAATAAATCTGATTTTATTTTTTTTTATTTTCGATTTCAATTAATTATACGATATATCATAACATTCGAAAGTTCTAAAAAATATAATTTTTCACGAGAGATAATCTCATACTGTTAAGTGATTTAGGTTAAGTCTCATTATTTCTATCAATAATTAAGAAACAATTTTGAAATAATTTTCGTCCAACAATTTACAATTAACAATATTATTAATCTAACCAACTTATAAGTTACAAAAAGTTTTTTCTCATAAATTAATTTTACATTGAACAAGACTCGTAATTTCCCAAATATAATATGCCTTTAAAATTAAATTTATCATCACATTTAAAGCAATTTACTTACTTTTTTAAAAATACCACCGTAATAATTATTACTCTGTTCGTGCAAAATCGTCCCTAGAGAGGTTCAATCCCCAGAAAACTATATAAATACCGTTCCAAGATCCCGGTGAGCCGGTGTCCGTGCGTCAATTTACTCGATGCCGTAATTTAAAGTCCTCGTCGTGTCCTGGCGTCTAGTGCAGAGAGGGCGCTGTACTCAGAGGCACGAATTGCGGTTAATTCGAACGACATGACAGGTTATTACATGCCGGTTGTGCGCCGGTGACGAAATTCACGGTGGATTTACTTTTCGACCTGGAACATCTGACTATCTATACTCGGTCAGATACACGTATAATTAAACACTAGTATGAATATTAATTTCCCTCCCTGTGGTGTATGTCACGCTTTGTAATTCAGATCTCGATATTTTTTTTTCCACCTGGAACATTTCAGGTGGAAGCACGAATACTGGTGAAACGAAAGGAAACGCGTCGCCTCGTTAAACGAAAGAAATCCGCGCGGAAATACAAACGGATACGGAATTCTCCTCTTCTCGATTCCCGAGATTTAAGAGATTTTCACGGTTGCATGATCGGGGGACGATTTATATACCTCTCGGTCGCGGCCATTTTATACTTCGATGCATTGTCCCCTCGTCTAAAATTTAACCCAATTTAAGTTTCGTGTTCCCAGCCAATCACCGCTGTTGACTTAACAATAAACCATTCCACGCGTCCGGAGAAACTGGATGTAACCGCAGATCGAGTTTCCAAGGGAAGTGCTGCAATGCGGTCTACCCCCGCTGTTCCTTTGCGTACATTTCATCTGTGATTCGAAGGAAATCTGTGCGTTCATTGTTCCCGGTTCCCGGTTCTTCGATACGAACTTTCTATTGGACGAGTTTTTTTTTTTTTTTACAAACATTCGTTGTGAAATCTGATTTTACAAAAAGTCGAATCGAAATTTTTGAAACGTGAAATATTTTTTTCCTCTCTCTTTTTTATTATTTCGTTTAAGAAGATTGAGAAATTTTGATTTGTGAAATTGTTCAAATTTAGGTTTATATATAATAATTTGATAACGATGATAGTTATTTATTTTATTAAAATTTTGTTTTGTCGTAAAATATCGTAAGGGCGTGGATATATTTCGTAGTAAAATTTTTTAAGTTGCTTTTATTTTGCAAAATATGGATGCTGCGTTAAGAGACTGCAGACTTTCATTCTCAATGCAGTTCCCATTAATGAGAAATAACTTTCGAAAGCAATTCTCGCGAGTTTTACTCTTAAATGTACCCTGGAATATGCCCAAAGGCTAAGTGAAAAACTTAATTATTTATATCAATTATTTACCATATTTGAAAGTTTCGAATCTCTAAATAACTAGCAAAAATTTGGATTAAAAATTTCCTGAGTTTTAAATTTTAACCTTTCGAAATTTCGAATATCTCATTCCTTTCCTTCTCCCCCTTTTTTTTTTTAAATTCTAATTTATTGAGAAAACATTTTACTGAATTTCGAAATTCACAAAAAAAAATTTCCCGAGTGTTTCGAAGAATTTTGAAATTTCGACTAATTCGTCCCTCTTCTTCCTTTTTCCTTCTTCTTAGAAATCCAAAAGCAAAAAAAAAAAAAATTAAAGAATTTCTTTAAAAAATTAGTTTCGAGTCAGAAAAAATGCATTTCGAAGAATATTGAGATTTCGAAATTTCGAAGTTTATAAATTTCTTTCTTCCTTTCGAAATCCAGACGGATAAAATTCGTCTGTCGCGGAAGGACGGATTAATGAAACGCGAGCGAATCCGCGTGACTGATAACGCTTTGCCTCGTGATAAAGTTAACCGAGGACGCAGTCAGATACGTTGACGCGTTTCTCCTCTCGCCGCGATAACATTGATTCGAATATCCTGTTCGTTGCGCGATTAATATCTCGCCTCTTATTCGGGACACGCGTTGAATTTTCTACGCCGGCGAGGCGTGCGCTTGTTCCCTTTGAAGGGAACAACCGACTTTGACTACGACTTCCTATGCATTGTGTATTTACGCGATCGTCTCGTAACTTTGACGTGGCCCCTTTGTAATCTGCGGTAAAGGGGAACGCAACACGGAAGAATGGAAGAAGACATCATCGATCAGGCCTTTCTAATTACCAGCAATCTTGCCTCTTGCACGAGATTAACGTGACACCATCGATGTGACATCGATTGTTATTGAATCAAATACACGAATTGCGAGTAATTTAATGATTGATGAACTTAAAATTTCCAATTATTGGATTTATAATTATTGGATTTGAAGATTTGAAGAAGTTTTCTAAAATTGTAATTTTTTTTATCTATTAATGATATAATTTAATCGATTTGCCTCGAATAATTTAGCTCGATAATAAGATCAACTCAAGAGAAAATTGTGGGGAATATTATGTAAAATTATAGTTTCGATCAGTTTGGTGAGTTTCTCAAAAAGTTTCACGGCTTATGAAGAATTTCGAGAGCACGAGATCGACGGTTTCATTAAACAGCCTTGCTTTTTGCAGCCTTAATTTTTGAGTATTTTAAAATATAAACTATAATATAGGGCAAAAATTTAAATATTAGATTGTCGAATATAACTTCATATGTTTTTTTCGTCTCAATAGAAATGATTCAGAAAAAAAATTTAAATATCAATAAACGTATCATTATTAAATAATAAAATTATCAAAAGAACATTCGAGTTTTCGTTCAAACACTTACCAACGGAAGTTTCTTCGTTCCAGAAGGAATCATCTAAAGTGTAGTCTGCTTCTGTAACAAAAGGAAAAAAGAAAACCTATTATTTCAAATACAGGTAGTACACAAATAGTATATAAATATCGTGCAAATATTTGAATTTGCAAAATAGAAATAAGGATGAGAATGAAATTGGTACATTCGTTTCACATTTCTAAATTCGAAAGGAGAATTCCTATGGGAAGCGCTGCAACGAAACCAAGTTGTGCCCCAAAGGAATTTTGGACGGGTTGCCAGGAGAATTTTCCACGAGGGAGCAAACTTTTCCAAAAGTTTCGAGATTACATGAGAGAGAAGGAACACAGCGGCGAACATTGCTACAAAAATTGCGAGGCTATCGAGACTTGTATTATCGAGAAACGCTCATTTTATGCCTCATTTACAATGTTTTATTATTATTTTTTGCTCTCCGATGAGTTAGATTATTTTTAATGAGCCAAGTCGATTTAGTCGAATCGTCGATAATTATCAAAAATTATACTTTGAATCTCCTGATTTGAATTAATTTTACAAACATTGATTCTATATAAATTTTTGTTGTTGTTATTAATCCCTTATTTTACAATTTAATTAAGAGACTTTGAAGTTTAAACTAAAAAAATTTCATGTACGAATCGATTAAAATTATCAATATATAAATAAAACTTGCGATAGTAGCTTTCAAAATTATATGATACCTCAATTACATTAAAAATAATGAGATGTCATTATAAGATTAATTAATTAAAATGAGTTCCAAATCGATAATTCATAATCTAATAATAATCAATAACCTAAAACATAGTGCATAGTACATAATACATAACATAGTATAATTTTAACAATCAAATATTGAAATATTTTTTTTCTGTAATTCAATACTTTCGGTGCGATCTAAAACTGTAAATTAATAAATTTTACATAGTAAAATCATTGATTTAATTTTCTAAAATGTTATTCACTCTATAAAATAAAAGTGCATATTCGTATTCGAATCTATGAGATATTTGATCTTTTCTAGATGGAACAAGAAGTCTCGATGTAGCTGCAAAAACAAGTGAAAAGCATGCACGATATAAAGGACAACGGTACCATTAGTTCAGGAGGTTGCAGTGAGTTCAACAGTTTGGTAAATCGGTCGTAAGCAAAAAGCGGTGATGCCATTCCGAAATCGTTCCATTTTATCGGAAAACTTCTTAATCTTTTTACCCAACCGAATGATATAAAACGAAACTTCGATACCTACGGCATTATCGAACGTTAATACCTATTTCCAATCGAGCCGTGTAAACATCCTATCGGCCATGGATTTGTTCGATCGTATATTCCAATATTTATATACTTCGTTGTGTATCTTTTTTACGAGCTATCAGATTTTTCACACCCGTGTTCTATCTTGCTTTTTGCCAAACACGGCACAATCGAAAGAGGAGAAATTTTTATTTTCGAATTCTATTTAGAAAAAAATAATAATTCCATTGGAAGAATATTTTTCGATGAGGATATTAAAATCGATCGAAATCCGAAAAACAATTCTAAATTTCGGTTTAAATCTCGACAGAATCGTGGAATGATGCTGAACGCAGCATCGTAAACCATTTCGTGAGCGCCATTTTCCAAGTTAGTTCCCACTCTTCTCATAAACCGTCACGTTCCGCTGCACCTAGCAATCAGTGACGGTCACGCCTCGTCGATTTTCTGTCTCTCTCTCTCTCTCTCTCTTTTTCCGTATAACTATTCACCACCAGTCCGCGTTTAACACATTCGATGAGTCTGCCATGTCTGCGAAACGTTGCGCGGATCCTTGTCGGTAAACGAGCCCGTGAACCGTTACGACGATAGATTCCTATCCCCTGATAATCTCGGCTATTTCTCGACTCGTTTCATCACGAAGACTCGATTTTTGTGCTCCTTAACCTTCTACCCGACCATCGTTGACGATCGAACCCGGCAAAGTCAGAGAGGACTATGAAGAAAGAAACGAAGTTGAGGTTAGGAAGGAAGGAAATGAAGGTGGGTGGATCGAGAAAACGCAAGAGAACGCAAAAGGCGAAATCGTGGCGAATACACGTGTCTGTATCCAGTGGAAAGATATACGAGTCAGGATAGGGAATGGAGAGGGGAGGTAGGGACGAAACTTTTCTCCGAAGTTTCATTAAAGCCCGCGAAACTTTTTCATCTCCGTACCCATCCCGAGGTTTCATAAAATTCATAAAATGGACGGCGTGCAGATAAAAAGACTCGGTTTCCAGTGGCCTAGTTCCTCGTAGTATACGAAAAATAACCCCGAGGCGAAGAGGGCCTCGAATAGATGATAGTCAATGACGGTATTTCTATAGGGACTTGCCCGTGGCGAGACTTTCAGGTAGGTATGCGGGTAGAGAAATTCTGCCGGGGGTAATCGACACGCTTGAAATTACTTCTGTTTCCTGTCTTCACCCTTCTTTAATAACTAATCGCTCAGTTATCGTACATTCCCCTCAGTGCGCGCATCTCTCTTTTCCTGACAAATATTCCTGATTTGTGACTATAATGACATGTCTCTGGGCCGATACTCGTAACTGTATTCATATATTAATAGAAATGTGTTCTAACTCTTTGAAATATGTTGGAAAAATTTGAATGGGATAAAGCGAAATTTCAATACTCTCGTATTGGTTAGGATTCGAAGAATTTTTCGAGGTACTGCTTCGTATAGATTCGGCAATAATCGGACATGATCGGTTCAATCCTTCGTGTTCGATTCTTTAGCCGATTGTGTCCGATTATTGTCGAATAAATCCGAAGTTAGTCAATTCAATTAGTCAATTTCATGTACTTAGCTTATATTTATATTGGATTTTGAAATGCAAGAAACTGTAAGTTTCAAAATATTCTTCTCACTTTTCGTCGAAACAACATTTTAATTATTAAACGATAGAGAGTATGTTCGATTATCTGGAAAATTATTAACGGAAGCACGATCAATTGAATTCGTATCGAATCAGAAATTCGCAAAGGCAATGATTTCTGTTAAAGCTGTACTCAATTGACTTTCTCTTCAGGTAAATTAAATCTTAATTCTGTCGAGCTAGTGTACAATGGAAAATCGTAAACTAGTGGAATTGAATTCTCCAGTGTCTCGCCACTGTCTAAAATATCGCTGACAACGAATATAAACGTAAACGCTTGTGAATATTTCTCATTTCGCGCCTTGGAAAATCCCATTCCGCTACCGATGTCCGACCATTATTTGACCTGTTCCATTTACGATTTCGAACAGTAGTCGCGTTACAATTGTTCTACAATCAGTTTCATTGACCGGGCCGGGCTTTTCTTAATGACGTTGGCAAACTTCGTTGGTTGTTGGAGCGAAACACGCTTAGAACGTATTATGTTGTTGACTAACAGGACCATGGCATAATGTTCGCACAGTGAAATTAAACGGTTCAGAAACTTCTGTAATCTGCCACGTAAACCTTCTCAGTAGTGGGGTTAATGGGAGAATGTTGAAAGATTTACGAAAGTTGAATTTCTTGCTCTGAAACTTTGCTTTTTCATAATGATTCCTAGTTTTCTGCGGTTTTAATCATTTCTTCATCATATTTTTCATATAAGATCAAAATTAATTGCATTCTATTAAAAAAAAAATTCGTTATTTAAAATATATTTTACGAAAATAGTGTAACGCATTTCGGTGGAAAAAAAATGATATCGGGTGGCTGACGAACGTTTCCTGAAAACACTGCGTGCCATCGGGCGATTAACTCGAGGAAAAATTGGCCTCACCGCGGGAAAAAAAGTGGGCGTCGCAGCCGATGAACTCTGCTCGTTTCTTTTCGCCTCGGGCCTTTTAACGATTTCGCGCCCAGACTCTTTCTCTTTCTCTCTTTCTCTCTCGAATACGAAACTCGACGCTTCATGACGAAGATTCCCCAAGCTTTGGACTAAAATTCTCCAACGGACACGCGATAACAGCCAGTGTGTGTTACACGATAATCGCGAACGTTACGCCTATGGTGGAATTAAACGGTTTGCGGTTTCGTATAATCCATTATACAAGCCATTGATGATGCAGTGTGAATCTGGTAACGGAATAACAAGGTAACGGAGATCCGGGATTTCACGTGGCAGACAGTCTGAGCTTGGAATTCGTGGAACAAGTGGCCCGAACAATAATGCTCGTATGCGTACGCATATTTGTTTCCGCTCCCTTTGAGACGAAATTGCTCGAGAAGAACGCGCTTCTCAGACGTTCGTCAATTCTCTTTTTCTATTTCTTTCTCTCTTTTTTCAATAAACTCGAGCAATGAGCACAGAAAGAGAGAAAACTAGAACAAGACGTAGCTCTTTTCTTCTAAGACTTAAGATGATTGGTCGAGAAAATTATTTATAGTTCTCGATCATAACGAGAGAAGGCGCAACGAGTACAGAACGAATTGGTAAAGAAAATAAGAAATATGGCGATTCGTCGGAATCCATTTGATTTCCTCGCGTGAATGTTACAAAGAAAAAAATAATTTGCGTTCTTTTGTCTCGTTGGATGAATTAGAAAAGTGAATTCAAATATATATATATGTTGAAATGTGAATACCGATTGTAGCTAGTTACTATATATATATATATAATAGTGTTGTGAAAAATTAGAAGAAACTTTTGAATGTTTCCTACGCAAGATACCCAACGGCTCATTTTTTTCGTATCGGTCGATCAACGAATTCGTGCCTTCTGTTTTAATTATCTCGAGTGAAATTCTTTGTGCATCGCTACAAACAAAGGAATCAAGTCAACATCGTTGCATAGGGTGAGTTTCTCTGATATACATAATTTTAAATAATTCGTTCAAGAAAATATTTTAAACAAAAATCGCATTATGACGCTAAACTTATAGAAGATATACGAAAGTGAATAATCAAGAAAATCAAATATCAGTAAACATGTCGAGCTTTCAAGTTAATCCCAAATATATCTATACAAAGAGTATATTTAGAATAAATAGATATAATGTGAAATAATATCTATACCATGAAAATTATGTCTTGATGTTAAGACAATTATTAATATAACATTAAATTATTACCTATATAATATATAACTTTTATTTAAAATATTTTTTTATACAAGTGAATGATGATTTATTTATGTTTTTACACTATTAGGAAACTTACTCTTTATAAATTCATCTTTCTCTCTCGTATAATTAAATAGCGAGTTTTCGTGCTTGACCCACAGACCGTCGACGAGTGTAACGGTGAAATAAAATTTATCAGAGTCCTCTCTGACTCTGTTTCGAGAATAATTAAATTTTTCGCTCGACAAGCGCATAGCTTTTGCTCGATTCTCCTGCAAATCGTTGAATTCCAGTTCGTATTCCCGATGGACGAAAAGTTTTCGAAATAAACGGGGAACCGTCCGAGATCAAAGCGAATCGGTTGCATCGTCCAGTTCGGTATAAAGGAAGGAGCTCAACGACAACGGCCCTTACGATATCTGGTACTCGAATATCTCGTAATTAGTCGATGCCTTTGATTCGCGGACTACGATGGAATGTTTTCGCAAAAGTGGAAATCATCGAATAGGATTCGATTCGATCCCATTCGATCTGAGCTCTATTCGATTCGCTAATTGCATCCATGCCACATCACGATTATCGAGGTCGCGGTAAAATCGACGTAAAAATAATTGGCACTTTAGTATCGTGGAATAGAGCAGCTATACTTGTTAAGAAACGAAGCGCTGATCCTCTTATATGACCACCGTTTACACTTTCATTACTTCTTAGATACTGTTGGTTATGTCAGCACATCATCTAGTATAAAATTAGTTATAAATTCGCATATATAAAATTTAAATTTTTTGTTCCAAAAAAAAATTTTACGAACTATGAGAAAAATAATGTTTTTTCGTATGTTTTACTTTCATCGTCAAAATTCTCTATTTTTCACTCTTATCGACCAATTCGTGAGAATATATCTTTTCGGATATATGGCCACGATCTGTTCCAAGCGTTTACGACCCAGAATTCCGTTATATTTCGTAGGTCTCCGCCTTGTGCGGTTTCTGAAATATTCACTTATTTACATGTATATCCCACGGGGTACTTTGATGCGGCACAGTTGGCATTATACGCACCCGTTCCCTTGTACATGCTTATTTCCATATAGTCCTCATATCCGGGAATATTTCGTCTTCAAATCGATGAATACAGACGCGAGAAACGTTTGAGTTACAAATTAGGTAAACCTAAAAAGAAATTTCCTATACCTTTTCCCATTCCACATGTTTGTTCGTTCTCTTTTTACACTTGTTCACCGGATCGGATTTTTATCCGTACCCTCAATCCGTGTGCAAATAAACACCAGAACGGAGAGTAGGAACAATTCTCGTTGCATGGCGGTGTTAGCTTTCGATTTTAACGAACGCGATGATAGGGAGGAATCGATGTCTCGACCAGAGAGAAGGGGATATTTGTCGTCGCGCTTGTAACGCTCGAATCGATCCGAGTATGTATATTAAATTCTCGATGGTATCGAGTGAAACATCGGAATCGCGTGTCTCGTAAACCACGAGGCCACGGCTACTCAACGTGTTTATACCACTTTGTTTTCCTAACTAGCTCGTATCTCTACTCGTGGCTTAAAACGGCTTAACAAACGACTCTGTTTTACGCTCGTGTCCCATAGGACAACGTGTACACGACGTAAAAACGACCAAGCTCTCCCCCTTCTCGTCCAAACGCGGAAAATTGAAACGTTAAACGGCCTCACGTTCCTAACGATCCCGGGAAAAAATTCACGGTTATGACCCGGTGTAATCGAATCGAAGCGAAACAATGATTTTTCTTTTCTTTTTCTTTTTTTCTTCTTCTAGCCCCATCTTCGCTTCACACTTTCAACGGAAGAAAGCTTTTCTTACGAAGCTCTAATGCTTTTTGCATTATTACGAATCATAAGCTGCTTATGCAAACGTGTCGCGTTCCGCTTGTGACTGTCTTTTTGGAATTAACGATCTTACAGTTTCTACACTCCTCTTTCTTTTTCATTCTGTCTTTTCTTTTCTTTATGTTTGCGCAAAACGTGTTTAATCAGTCTTTTTCAACGATCGCATAACAAACATAAATAATTACAGTAGTATTCAAATATATGACCATCAGTTGTTCTCATCGATTTTTTTATTATTATAAAAACAAGAAAAATACAATTTCTATATATTTTTATAACGCATGCATGCGTTAAAGCGAGCTGAAATATATTTCTCTAAACATATCGTTCGGTAACATTCGGCATTATTCGGTGTTATTCGGGACCAATCGTAGCCATGTATCCGAACACTATCCCCACCGATCCCGAATGTTACCGAACGGTTGTCAAATGCAAAGTTGAATGCATATTAGGACCAATTCGAGTTCAGCGTGCAACGAACAGCGGTTCGTATTAACTTATAAACTATAGATACGCGTAATTGATGGTAGTCAGGGGTGGACAGGAAGGATTTACGAGCGTGAGAGCGAGCAAAGATCAATCCAATCCATTTGATAGTCGCGCACAGGCCGAGACATCGAATATTTTTCAACGTACATCGCCTATTGACGTAACTCTCTCGACCTATTCGCTGTCCGGTTCAGACAAGGGCGTTACCGATCGGGGAAAACTTCGATGACCCGTTCGAAGAAACTAGAACGAACTCTTTATGGGCTGCTTCTAAAATGGCCGCGGTTCATCCTTTCTGATGCATCGTATAATATCTTCCTCAATTTTGTCGATCAATCGCTTTGTGAAAAGACCTATATAGGGTGTTAATTTATTCCTAGGACACTTTTGCAGAGTCGATTTTAGAAGTTAAGACAAATAAAATATATAAATATCGCATTATAGTGGGAATATAAATGAAAATTTAATTTATTTTTATATAAGAGATATTAAAAATTTGTATATTTTGACTATATATTTAGTATATTTTGTAATATACCAACTGTCAGCGTATATTAATTCAAATTTATTTATTATTTATATATATTATAAATAATTTAAATTTGAAAGTATTCTACGAATATTATATTATATTAACACTTTATATAATTATCATACGATAAAGAAGAAGATGATTTTATTCTAATTCGAAGATATAACAATAAAATTTGAATACAATGAGAAATTGTATTTTCAGAAAAGAATTTGCATATTTTGAATTAAAAACTAATCTTTTTAGTTTTTTTTCACATATGATTTTTCTTCGTCTAGAATCGATCTTCCAAAGGTGGTCCACGAATATATTATAACGCTCTCCTACATTTTCAATCAAAATTTCGGAAACGATCGTTGGATTTGAAAAGACCAGCGGGAGTGATTGGTGAAACATTTATTCCGTGTGCCAGGTGTTGGGCGGGATCTCATTCGATTTAGCATTATCGAATACGAGTTGAAACTATTTATACGCGAGGGGTTCGAGGGTGGCGGATGGTGCGATCAGATAGGAAGGGATAGCCAGAATCGGTGCATTATAAAGCGGCAAAAGTGGTCGGGAGTCTATAATTTATTTCCATTAGCCGAAAATAGCTCGGACGTGTAATTCGATTGCGCGGGAAATCGCGAGCGCGTCGTCGCCGTGTATTTTTAAAGCGGCGTGCAATTTTCCGTTAAACGCGCCCGTTCCCCGATTACACCGGGAACACGGCGTAAATGGGGCGTACTGATATTTTCGCGTTCTCGTTGACCCTTATTAAATTTTCATCCGATTCCGCGGTGAACGCGAGGCAAACGTGAAATAAAATATCGGCCCATTACCTTCTGCCCCCCTCCCTCTCCCTCTATCTCATTCTCCCTGCATTACCATAGCACGGTAACGTAGCTGTCACGAATCTAGTTTCGGTATCGCGTTTCGTGGATCCGCATAGCCGTATCAATCTCTCTCTGTCCGAGCGTGTGTACGCACGGTCCCGCGTCCTCCCGCAGTGGTGCCAACGCAGAAGCTGCAAAATCCCCAGACGAGCGTTCCGGGTTCGCGCAGAACCGAGCAGATAATCGGAGTTGCTCCGGCGACAAAGATAGATAAATAGATAAGTAGATGGACGGAGAAGGAGAAGAAGAGGCGGATAACTAGGCCGAGAGGGAAGGAGAGAAAGAGAGAGAGAGAGAGAGAAAGAGAGACGGGTGCTGGGTGGGCCAGCTGGATGGAAAGAAAAGGGGGGTGAGGGGGAGAAGCGTATAGACACAAGAGGGTAGAGAACGAAGTTGAAGAGGGGTTGAAACCAGGAAGGGAGACAGAGAAGGAGGAGGAGCAGGTGGTGGAGGAGGAGAAGAGCGAGAGGGACGCGGATCCCGGAGCGTTCGGTACCATTGCATATCCCGCACATCTCGCAGGTGCAGGGCGTGGTGCCTTGTCGGCAATATCGATTACAAACCCGGGCGGTTGCGCATTCACGTCGACACGTGGACGTGGACCGGCAGCCAGACTAAATTTGTGTTGCCCTATATTTTAGGTTCCTGCACTCATCTGCCTCTCAAAGATTGATTGCTTTTCCCTCCAGCACCCCGAGTCCGCGGCCTATCCTCCAACACCGACGGACGCGCTCGAATTTACGGTCTGCGCCGTCTGCGATCTCACGCCGTCTCTCGCCAGAATCTACGTGTATGTATGTATGTATGTATATCCCCCCCTCTTCCTCGTGTGTTTGACTGCGTGCTCGAAGTGAGAGGAAGGGAGAAAGGGAGATGTTGCACGCTATCCTAGAGTTAGATCGTTCCCTGGTATATATCTATTTTCCGCCTTCTCTACTCCCAATCCCTATCCATCCCCGGCCTTCCTTCCCAACTCCCGCTATTTCTCTCCATCTGCTTTTCCCCTCTTTCTCTCACTTTGTAAACCAGCTTAGTCGGTCTTCAGCCGAAGGAACAACTCGACGAGAAGAGAAACAGGACGTCGACTCGGGGCTGCATTTACGGTATCGTTCCTTTCCACCCTCTTCTCTCTTTCTTCCCTTACTTTTTTCTTTTCTTCTCTTCTCTTTTTCTCGTTTCTTTCTTCCTTTCTTTCTTTCTTCGTGCCTCTCGCCCGCAGCCGCTGCGCGAGTCCGAGTCGATACTCGACCCACCATTTTTATTGCCACTTGGAGCTACCTACTTACTTCTCTGGATGCTGCTTCAATTTACTCGGATCTTTGAATTCCCTCCCTCCTTCGGAAAACTCGATCGTATCGGTCGGATTAATTCATCGATCCTCCCTCTTCGACCCAGTCCCCCTCCCTCCTTCCCCCGAATTCGATCGTTTCCCGATTCGCGTGGGCGGTAACCCCGTATCAGGGCAACCCGTTCCATTCGAGGAATCCAGCAATCCATCCATCCGACTGTATCGATCGATCGGCGGCCGGTCGCGCGTATCATTGTACTTGGGTTTTCGTCGATCGAGAAAAAAGAAAGAAGAACGCGATAAATAAAGGTCCTCAAAATCCTTTTCTTTTCCAATCTTTCCTCTCGTCCTTCCATCCTTCTCCTGATTTGCTTGCTTAAACGCGAGATGCGCGAGAAGAAGGGGGGCGGGAGGAGAAGTAACGGCAAACAACGCGGGAAGTAATCGTGGTCGTTCTCCAAAGCGGATCGATTTTCGCTCGTTTCTTCCGGGAAAAGGGCGCCCCGGGGGAGGAGAGAAAGGAAAGGCCGCGTTCAAGTTTCGTGATCGTCGAGTGGCGTATATATTTTGTTCTCTAACCTCCCCGAACACTCGTACCTACTTTGCCGTTTTATTGAACTTTACCAGTTTGCTAAAAGGGCCGTCGTTTAACCGGCACCGCCTAACCTCGATCGATCGATCTTCCACGCTGTCCGCCGCCCATTTAGCCCCGTATCATCACATCCACCGTTGGATCCTCCGAGTTTATGCTCGATCCCTTCGACGATCGTTCCTTCCCCGGATCGAGAGAGATTTGGGGTTTTATTAAATCGTCGGGAGAAGATTTCTTAAAAATTTTACATTACGTAAAATCCTGAGGACGGGCGATTACGAAAGACGTTACGACGTTGGACGAGGAGGAGGTTGATAACCGGCCGACCGATGTGGAGACGTTGTACGTTCGTTACGCAAGGGGATCGATAGACGGAGAGAGAGAGAAAACATTTTTCTTTCGCTTAACTCGGTCATCGTGCACGCACGAAAATCCCTTTTAATTTAAGCCGTAATCTCCCCGAGCGACGTGGAACCGAGCCGGGCGAGGAAGAAGCTCGGTTTTCCTGGCTGGATCAATCTGCGCGTTTACCCTTTACCACCGCGTACGCTGAATTTTAATCCGAAGGGAACGCAACATCGAAGGGGACGAGAGGATCCTCTTTTCTCTTTCTGTCTCTCCCCCTTTTATTTCGCCATTATTTCAGGATACATTAATAGATATATTAATCCTCCGAATACTAATCGAATAATTTTCGAATTATCGCGATTTGAAAATCGCTAATTAAATGTATTGGGGATATAGCGAATGTATTGGGCTATTTTGTTGGCCCGGATTAACGTGTTTCGAGGGTTGAAAGGAAAATCGAGGCTTAATTCGCGTATAATCCCCGGGAAATATCGAAAATTGCGAATCGTTAATTGCGATTTGTAGTCGGGGTCGGTTACAATGGGAAATCTAGGTGCAACGATCTCCCTGGTGGGCGAATATTCACGTTGCGCTGTGTACCTCGGTTACCGGTTTTTAATCAAGCAAGGCGGAAGCGGAGGGCAAAGATGAAATGCTTTCGCGAGACCTGCCGTTCACAAATATTTAACCTGGTATAGCCCTTCACCTTCCTCCTTCATCCCGCGACTTATCGCGTATCGTGGGATTAAAAAGCAAGTCGGTCGATTCGCTCGAACGAGGAAACGAGGCTGACCAATCGTGGCTAACCTAAAGGAATTTACAATTTACGGGGAGTCGTGCACGCGACACGAGGTGGGTATCGGTTGATCGTTTTTGCGGGATCGAGGAATTTTAACGCTTTGTCAAACTGCCAGCCGATGCGCGGCGTCGATTTGTATTTAACTTCAAAAGCAATTAAAGCTCGAGCTCGATCGCCGATGGATGGTCGTGCTCGTGTGAATTGGACTGATTGGTCCTTGCACGCTGAAGTTTCTCGTTTGGCAAACATCAGAGACGGGAAAAGAGTCGAGAAACAGGCTTGGAATCTCTTCTGGAAAGTAATTTTTTCATGTGACGTAATAAGGATCAAAGAGAGTTGGACAAGCGGTTGGGAAGCAATCCCTGTGAGCAGAATCGAAATGTTATCGTGAAGAGAAGTGGTTGTTTGAGGCCTTTTCGGTTAATCGGTGGCACGAGCTCACCGTGGTCGGATGATGGATGGTCTCGAGTAAAAGTTGGACACGAGTATAGTATAGTAGTATATAGCTGCAGTTTCTGCGGTCGTGTAATTAATAGTCACACATTTGCATCCGGCTGATATTATTCCATGATCAACGAGTGAAACTCGCCGAATATAATTGAACTGTACGCGCGCGCGTCTACGTCGGGTGAAATTATTAATTGAACACACCGCCACCACCCGAACTAGGATCGATGAGTCGGTGCGACTGACAGAAACGTACCACTTTACAGTTGTACTATATTCCCCTCCCATCGCTCTATCGAACGATGCGCTCTTCAAACTTACTTCACGTTACGCATGCTTCTTCCATTTCGTTCCCGGCCAATTTCCAAATATCCAACTTTACGAGAAGAAGCTTTTTTTTAACGTTAAATGGAGACGATTGACGATCGTGCAGATCTCGTATTCCTATTAAGAATGCGTTGGATCGTTTCCGGAGAAAATTTCAGATTAAAAATTCGATTTAAAAATTGGATAAATAAATATGATCGGCTAAAAACTTTAATACGTAGCTAGGCCCTCGAGCCGATCGCTCCCGATCATTGCCGAGCTCACCCGAAATTAGACTTTCATTCATGGTTTCAAATCGAATCTTGGAAGTGTCAATATCCTGCCCGATCCTTCCCGAATTTTCCCGATCTATTCCGAACTTTAATCTCGAAATCTAGTAGTCCTCTTTCGTAATAATGCAATATATTTTTTTATTCCGTTTCTTTTTAGAATTTTAATGCATATCTCGATTATTTCATTCATTTTTATTCGTTTCAATTGCAAACGTGAAATCTAAACAATTGTCAAAAAATAAAAACACCGCGAGATTACAAAGTGCCGCATACTATCCGCATCTCATCCAATATTCCCCAACTTTTTTGCGTCACGTCCCACTTCAACGCTTCACCGACATCTATTACAATAGTCAATCATTTTATTATTATTATTATTATTATTATTATTATTATTATTATATCAATGACAAACGCAACATCATTTTTTAATTGCTTTCCAAAATTATTCGAATTTCCCTTGAGGGATACGCCCCACGTTGAGAAATACTGGTTTAACTCGTAAGTAGCTTGGACGAATCAACGGAACACCGGTTTTCCAGGGTAGTTGGAGCTCGTTCGCGCGAAGGAAAGATTTCAACGAAATTTCAGCGGCCGTCACGCGGCGCGCAGGGAAATGCGTTGGCTGTTTACGGTCATTGCAATTAGAGTAACTTTAATTGCTGTCGTCGGCGTCGAGGTACGTGCAGACCTCTCTTTCTCTTTCAGTCTCTGTATTTCTCTCTCGATCTGACCTCCCTCCGTTGTTAGAGCTACCGCCAGAGAAATAAGTTGCGGGCAACAATTAACCGTCGAAAAATGGCGGAAAAATGCAGGAACCGGTGACAGCCTGTTTCCCTTCAGTTTTCAAGCGTAATCAGCCACCTAGATCTCTTTATTAAATTCTATTCCGGATAGAATGTAGCGTGCTCGTTATCGGTCTCGCGCGGAATTATCGACCGAACGTTTTCTCCAAGAATTATCGGGGATCGCTTTGAAACCCTTTCCTCTTTTTTCGGTCCGCGCGACGGGATTTCCAGGATGAAAAGCCCGACTCGAGGATGAAAAAGATTCTCAGTCTCCTTTTCTCGTGGGAAAAAATCATTTCTTCGGAACACGTTTCGTAAACCGCCGAATGAGATACTACGAATATATACATATATAAATAGTTGTGCGTGTATATTCTTTGTAGATATAGCGTATATAGATAGGTATGCACGTAATCCTAAACCGTTGGCAACCTCTTGCGAATTGAAAGAGTTCCCTCTCCCGTCGCTCGCCGTTTTCTATCTTCCCTTAATGGAGCTGCGTAACGTTCGAGATAAATTGCCGCCGCGGAAAACTCTTTCTCTCGTGCAAACTATTTATCCTGTACACCGGGCATAGGAACGTTTTCTAATGGAAACAGAGGGAATAGTGGTGGGAAAAGACGGGCGGTAGGCGGTTAGGGGGAACGAGGACAACCGCTGAAGAAAGATTCGACCGTAGCCACCGCCCACGATTTGCTCCCTCGCTTTTTAACCTTAATCGCTCCCAGACGAGACGATATCGCGTTCAAGTTTACATCTGTACAATTTCGTTCGGCTCGCCGCGGAGGTCGTGTAAATTACTGTGCAGGAAGATTTATGCACAGGGTAATTCTGGGGGAAGGAATGAACTTTTTTTTTTTTTTTGAAGATTGAATTATTTCTGCAATTAATAGAAATAGTGAAATGGTTTCGGATGAATTTAATAATATGTTAATAATATCCAATGTGAGAAAAATAAAAATTATATATTTCAGAAATTATAATCCTTCTCATTCATAATAATTATATTATAATATTTTAAAAGGATTTCTGAAGACACATAGGATTTTTAATTTTATTTAATCCTTTGCACTTTGGAAATAATATACGAATAAATTCTATTTAATTCTTAATATAAGTTTTATGAAATTTTTTTTACGAGTATTGGATTGTAATTTTATAAAGAGGAATATGAATATTTTGAAATTATTATTATTGAGGAATAGATATTACTGTTGCAATTAACAAAAATATTGCATAATTATAAAAAAATAGCCTTGAAAATTTCTGAAAAATATAAATTTTGATAAACATTAAAGGAAAAAAAAATATATATATATATATATTTCAATATTGTTAATATTACTTATACATAATTTTATTTTATACAAAATTGATTACTGAATAATAATTGTTTTTAGAATGAAAAGAAAAAAGTTAAAATTTAAAGGACGCATGAAAACTATTAAAATATTTCGTCAAAACGAAATATAATAATTAATATCGCGCGCATTTCATTTTTCGAATAATTCATAAATAAATTCAATAAATGGCTCGAACTTGTTAGAATATTATTTCGAAAAACGTAAATGCAATCGCAATCTTATAAACCCTTAGATTAATATCCCGGTTTTATGCGCTACACCGCGTGTACACGAAAGGTAGTTATGTTGCGAGAACGAAAGGTAATCAACGTTGAACAGTGACCGAACGCACAAAGTTCACTAAGCGATGGGAATGGCGAATTATCGGAGCGTAAAAAATATTTCGTCGCAAAAACGGATCTATTCAGAGGCGAGCTTTCGCTAAGTTAACTTTTATAGCTTATGAAACCAATTATTGTGCATGCATAATCATGAGTCGAAACGACGATAATTGGAAAAAAGAAACTCTTCGAGTAATCGATGAATGATAATTGTAAGTTGCGTTCGATTAGCGACCTCTCGTTACGTGCAATTTTATCGATCTTTCTTCTCGAACAATCGAATCCTCGTTCGAAAATTCGAGTTATTTTCTACGATGAAGTATCAATCGTGGATTCGATGCGACTCGGACACGGTATTAATTTTTTCTATGGAACGGGGGATAGATTTCTTGGAGCAAGTACTAAGGTTATACACCAGTGCCAAGTTCTTTTTAATCAAGCCTCGCGGAATTGTGTGCGCGCGCGCGTATACAGAGCGCAGTTTGTAATTATTGGATCCGGCTGTAGTCGATATTTCATCTTTCTTTAATGGAAAACAGGAAGGAAGGAAGGAAGGAAGAAATGAACGAAGGAAAGAAGGAAGGAAGGAAGAAAAAAGGAGAAAAGAAGGAAGAAAAAAATAACCATAAAAATAAAAGAGGGAAGGGAATAGCGAAAAAGCGAAATAGCTCAATAGCGAAAAAGTATGGATGGATATGTCGCATTCTTAACCATATACCTATATACCAACGTATTCCTAATTGACTGTTACTGGTACATCGATGTATCCTTTGTTCCTAGCACACTACCATTGCGTGGCCTTTTTCCTCGACAAAATTACGGGACGCTATTGGCTCTGATTTTTGCAAAGAACTGTGCGCGTTTTGTTCGCGGCTATTCCCTTCTGTATCCGCACTATCCCCTTCTCTTTCGCTCGGACTGATACGGTTGATGAGAACAGCTGCGTGAACATATCGGGCTGCAGCCGTCCAACCAAATGAAAGAGTACTCTACCCTCGGCATCCTAGATAACGCTGACGCTGTCCTGCACGCGTTCGTGAAACTTGGCCTTCGTCTCTTGCCGGGCATTCTGCGAAAGACGAGTCCAGTCACCGTGAAAGAAATTATCGCTCGAGCCTCTGTTTATTTTTATGTTCGAGATAAGCGGCAGCTTACCACAGGTCTTTCTGATACTGACGCTGCTAACGTTTTCTCTGTCATGTTTGTTTTGAAAATGAAAAACATAGCAAAATTAAATGCAAGTTTGGTAAAGAAAGACTAAACAGGATTTTGTTAAAAATTAATAAAACTGCATGGAATTCTGGGATTACGAGTTCGGGAAAAGTCGTGCGAAATCGGCATGTAACGATTCGACTTCGGATTAACTCGGCAATAATCGAACGTGATCGGCTAAAGACGCTGTTTCGTATTGAGACCGTTATTTAGAATAATTATAATTTTAATCAATGAATATTTGTTTCTTTTGATCGTTTTATGATGAATATATTGCATCATAATTGTAAAATCATATTTATATTTTCTCTTCCTAAGAGCGATAGTAGCAATAATTAAATTTTACAATTCCGAATATTTGGAGGTTATATTTTTACACTTTACATGTATAATGTTTTAATATTAAGGTTAATTGCATAGTTTATGCCTATCAAGTTGAGATTTTTCACAATAAAAAGTTACAATAATTCAAAATACATACATAATGTGTGTATATATTTTACATAATTTAATTACAATAATATAATTTTTACGTAATACGAAATATTCTTCACATATTAGTTGAATATTTGAACACGTTTCAACTGTACAAATATTTCCAGTCTACTTATGACACATTAAATGTATCCGAAGAGGTACTTCTCTGTTATCAAAGACGACACATACCGAAACTTGACTACTTCCTTACATCGAACATCCTGTTGACACGTTGACGATCGCGTTACGCGTGCCAACAATCCATAGTGGATCGTTTTTCGGAAGAATCGGAAGAGCCTACAACGTGCCTTCGTTGCACGGAAAAAGAGATTTTCGTCACACGGAATTCTCCGCGCCTGAGGCTATGAATTCAACGCATAGTATCGCGAGTGTACTCTATTTACGTGCTTAGCTGCAGCTGCGCTTACTCGACACGATTCCATGTTTCACGACGCGTTTTAATTTGTTCGTGTGCATACGTTCCGGAAGGATTGTAACGTTTCTCGATAGGGGAAACGTCGAACGCACTATGCTTTGCCATACAACCTTTTATCTTTCCTGTATTTCCTGTTCCCATCTTCTATTTCCTTTCCATTTTCTGGCGAACAAAAATTGCACAATTCTAGTCTGCAACTGTTATTCATTGTTAATTTTTTTTATCATAATTGTTACGTTCATAAGATAGAATTCATTGTTTATATGTTTATTAAAAAAAAAGAATATATGGATTGTTAAAAGTAATGATTAAATTTTTTATATATCTGGTTTGTGATTTACTTGTTTGAAAATGTTAGATATTAAATATATATTTAAAGAAAAAATTATTATCAAAATAATGAATTTATCCAAAGAATGAAATTGATTTTTCTAACGAACAATATTTTCCATTTCTTTTCAGATGGATGATGCTGTTACACTCGTGGAGGATTTTCGGCTATACGATATTCCACTTTCACGATTGTAAGTGAAATGATATTTCTATTTTTCATTCGGGAGAAAAGAACAAAAGAGGAAAAGAAAATTCAAAGAAGCCATTTGTCGATTCGATTCGAAAATTTATGTATTGCACTCGGGTAAGAGAAAAGTTTATACTACCTATTTCTCTCATCAATATTTCACCGTGCACTCAAAAAAAAAAAAAAAAAAAAAAAGGAAAAAAGAAAAAAAAAGAATCAATAACCGTACCAGCGACTTTCGACTTTCAGGAGGAAGAATCGACAGCTGCTGCTTTTGCGGCCAATAAACTAAAGAGGACTCGAGGCAAGGGCAGTTAAGGTATAGTAGTGGCTTAAGTAACTGCGACTAGAACGATCCTGACTTTTTCACGACCCGCCCAACATTCCATATTTTATCCCTCGTTGCAACATTGGGATCGAGCTGATCTCATGAGGATTCTCTTATTTTTTTATACGCAGTGGCCCTCTCCCTCTTCCCTTGGAAAGGGTATGAAAATCGAAGAACGAAGAAAGACGAAGATCGAAGAAAGAGAGAAAGAGAGTCATCGAATTTTACGACGTCGTATCGATGCAATATTCCTCGTGGATGGCTCGTGGAAATATCTTTGGATGGCAGAGCCGCATCCTTCCCAGTCTCTCACTTTAAAGCGCGGGGGCCGTTAAATGCGAAAATAGGGTAAACTTCTCGTCAACGCGTACCGTCTTGATTCGAAAATACCCCGAGGCGGGGAGGGTGGCGTTCGATGCGAGAGGCGAGAAACGGCGGAATCAAATAAATATACAATCAGAAAAAGGTGGAGGGCGGTTCTACTTTGAACCAACGCTCGGCGACCCCAACCCTCTTCGACTAAATTTATCCTCCCCCGTGTTTGCTCGCCGACTATTTATTTTCTACATTTATGGAATATCTGAACTGTAAGCTCTAGCCTCGACTAAATAAACCGTAAAGCGTTTAAACGTGTTGGAATATTATCGGAAGAGGAATATATGCATCTCTGACAATGTTTTCAGGTTCTCTCATCCGCTTTCAATTAACGATTTTTGGGGTAATGTTAGATCGAGTTTGAGCGTGAAATATTAAAGGAAGGAGAGTTTTATTTTAAAAAAACGTTGATTGTACGATAATATACGTAATATAGAAATTGGAATTTTAGTAAAAAATATAGGAAAAGAACTATTATAAATTAAAGAATTGGAAAAATTAAGTTAGATCGTTATAGGAAAATTGGATTGATAATCGATTAGGTGCATACGATAATTTTTGCAACGAGTACTTTTTAATGATAATCTGCATTGTGATTAATAGTTAGAAGAAATGATTTCATTTAAAAAGACAAACTTGCCCTTCATATAATCTTAAAAAAAAAACTTCTACGTAATATTTTATACATTAAATCATCCCTTATAAATTATTTTATTTTAAAAATATCTTTTCGTATTTAAAAATTTCTATAAAATTTTTAACCATTTAAAAATTTTATGATAAAAGAAATAATTTTTCGATATTTAATATTACATTGCTTAATTTTTCCCATGAATTATTTTTCGACCATTTTCACGAAACGAACTTCTTTCTTCCGTTTCCAAAGTTTTCATCATCGTCCGTTTAATTTTTCATGACAAATTTCAATATTATTTTAAAAACTTACAAATAAATAATCCTTATGACCTAATTCTACCCAGTAAGTATAAATCCAAAAAAAAAAAAAAGAAGAAAAAAGTAGATGAATAACATCAATTTGTATAAAACGTTCCTCCACGAATAACTCGGAAATGTGTTCTTACTAGGTAACTACCCTAAATAATTTCCAACCTCGAAGGGGTGGAGATAGAAGCAATGAGAGAAGAGTGGAGCGATCTCGAAATTGGAGAAAAAAACAAGGAGCAAGACATCTCGAAGCGGAAAATCGTATGCGCACGCCTTGTAAAAATATCCAGGGGATCTCGAGGAGATTAGTTAACAAGATTACTTACGACTGTCAGCGCTCTGTAAGCAAGTTTCTGAATAGGGGTATGGCGGGTTGTGGCGCGGATGATCTACTATGCAGTCAGCCAGCCATGTCAACGATATACATTCAGCCCCGGCCCGTGGTGCAAGTAGGGCTGCAATGTCTGCGAAACGGTAATGGAACGGCAAACGACCTGGGATTTACCCCTTGGAACATTCTAACAAAGCTCTAGGCCACCGCAGCCACCTACCACGAAGAGAGGAAAAAAATTGGTAAAAAATTTACATCGCCGGTTGCCTCTTGCTTGCGGTAATTGCCTTGTATATTTCAGATCGGGTGGGATGCTTGCATGCTATCTTCGATTCGAGTGGATCGAGTTAATCCTGTCGAGATGAATTTTAAATCTTTGCTAATCTCCATTCGCTCGTGATTGCCGTTTCGACGATCAATCGAAAATGCGAGAGCGTAAATGTGATGATATTTATTGGTATGTATTTAATGGTATTAATAATTCCGCTAATGTACAATTTATTTGTACATTGAAAAGTTATAAAAATAATAAAAGCATTTATTATTTCCGTAGTAGACACACTTTGATAAAATATTCGAGAAAGAGTTAATGATGATTCGTCGAGTATCGTGAAAATATAAGAATGATATAATCGTAAGGATTTTTCTATTTTCGAAAGAGCTAAGATATTTAAAAACGAATAAAGTAAATGAGAATTTCTTCTTTCGCGTGTAATTTGTTAAATATTCGATAAATTTTGCGAAAAGATTAAGATTAAAATTCTTTTCTACAATTTATTACAATTAAACGTTCATCAACTTTTTCTTATCCGAAAGGATTAAATTACTTAAATAAGATAAAACTGGAATTTCTTATAATAGATAATTAATAAAAAAATTCACTTGCTAATTATCTATATAAAAAATCAATTTCTCGCTCTATTTTCAGACTCTCCAAGGTGCCATACTCTCTTTACGCCCGAGCTGACATAGATAACGGTCTAAAAGCCTCGCGAGGTGAAGTCGACGATATGACGGCCACGAAAGAGCTCGTAAAAATTGCTAACGGAATTAATGGCCTCGATGGCCGTGAAGACGAGGAGCAACAACATCATTAAAAAATCCATCCAGTGACGACGGACCAACGTTTCGAACGTCAATTACGTTTTCGCACGTCGAAAAGAGAACATTTTTCGAAGGGTTGGCGAACTTTGTTCGCGGTGGTAATCCGTTTTAAATCGACAGGGAAGGGGGGGAGAGGTGAAAAGTTGCGGAGAAAAATGTCGCAGCGTCGACGAGATGGAATTGAATTCGGTCGAATTCAGAACGCCTTGTACTAGGGAGCTTCGAGGTATTTCGAGGTACACGTAGGAATAGTAGGGAATCACCTTGGGAGATATTTTTCGGGGGAGGAGAAACTATAGTGGTGACGCGTGTTGTTGGAATCTACTTATTTAGAGTGCAAGTATGTTCGATAACATAATAATTTTCACTCTCAATGTCTATTTTAGTGGAAAATAATTCTCGAAGATAAATTTTGAAAATTTTGCTTTTAAATGTATTTACGTAATAAGGATTGTTAATCTTGGACGGTTGCATTCAACGTCTATCTCTATTGTTTGAAGAAACTCTTTCGAGAGCAACAATTTTAATTTTAATTTTAATTTTTCTCAAATGTATTTGTATAAGATTTATATAAGGTTAGACAAATTTTGCAAGTCTTAAAGTTTAAGTTAAATTGCATTGTATTATGTAAAGTAGTTTTTAGTTTACTTGGTATTTATATTAACAAAAGTGATAATTTTGAAATAGAAGGAATGACGTGTCAACGATCTTTGTAAGATCCGATTTCCTAGTTTAATTATTATAGTTATGTTGATCGTGGTTAGTATTTGGATGAATGCCATTTGGAAATCTGTGTATTGATATCAAAATGTTTCTTAAACTATAAACTTCGGCTAATGACCGCATTGATTATGACAATCGATAGTGGTTAAATAACGAATAACAAACAAATAGCAAATAATAATTTTGCCAGCAGAGGGATCCAATGATTGCAATTTGATAATCAAGTTAATACTTGATTGTGTACAGTAGCTCGAAATCCACTTTACACCACTTTAGAGTCTCAACTAATAATTACAACAGTAGATTAAATACCAAATAACAAACAAATATCAAATAATAATTTTGCCACGTAGAAATCCACTGATTCCAATATAATAACCAAAGTTAAACTACATTGGTCACAGTTAATACTTGGTTGATATATCGTTTAATAATGACTCAGAACTCATTTATCCAACAACTACATAATGAACTACAAAATATTTACTTTTGACATAGTTTCAAGAAAAATATAAAAATATGTATCTACATTGTATGCGATAAATTATAATATTTGAAACGTTTATGTAGAGGAATATGTAACCAAAATTTAATTAAGTTGATCACTTGGTTAATATATAATTGGCAATAATTCAGAACTATCTTTAATTTAACAAATACATTAAATAACGAACAACAAATAAAACACGAATACTTATAAGTCTTAATCAGTTTCAAGAAACGATAAAAACGACTCTGTATCTATCATTTACTGTGTACATTGTACACAACAGGTTGCGATAGTCGAATCCTGAAACGGTGTCACGTGGAAGAACAGGGGTGCGTGGACGTAACAACGGGCCGGTGGCACCCTTCGATGATCCTTAGAGGGATATAGATAATGATTAATCACGCTCGAGTGGCTTCGCTTCCCTCTTGGTGATGCTCCCTGTGTATCGGTCCATCTCTTTTTCCCTTGGCCAGCGTCCACGGGATGAAGGTTTATGCGCATTCGTTTCAGATTTCAAACGCTTTGCCACTTCGAACATCGGTAAAGCGTAGGAATTCTAAAACAAATACCACGCTTTTATCTCGTTGCCCCGTTTCTTTCCTTTCTTTAACGTTCCTTCGTAGTAGTAACTGTCACTCGATTCATTCATTTTCTCTCGATCGAAATCCAATTCTTCCGAGATGGATATTATGGATTAGATTAGATAAGATTTTTTTTGTCCAATGAGTTATTTCGGATTGAAATGTCTGAAGAGGAGGCAAGATTTATAGTGGGATTTTTAACAATATAGGATTTAAGCAAAGTGATATCGATTATATTGAAACGTATATTTTGATGTATCATCAAGAAGTAGATTGAATTAATAGCAATGTGACACTGCTCGAAATTTATTAATGAATAAAATGAAGTTTTATCATTCGTTTTATGTTATTCGTAATGTTAATGAGAAATTTCAAGAAGCTAGAAAAATTAAAATTTCAAATTGTGAATTCGTATATTGGCATCGAATTATAAAACATAACCTCAAACGTCACAAAATAAAGATCGATCGATCGATTATTCGCTTTGCATAGAGCAATTTATCCAAAAAAGCTTTTACCCAAAAAATTTTCTCTACTTCTTTTTCATTTCTTTTCCCGTATTATGAGAGGAAAAAAAAAATGTCTTTTAATGACTCAAAGGAAGAAAACTGGCTAATCTTAGCTAGACTCGATCCGAACTTTCGTAAAAGGACATAATCGATATTTCCATTATTGAACCGTTCGTTTGTGTAACGTTAAATGAACCGATGGTCCGTAATGCCATTTATCGATAAAGGTCGTTAATATTCTCGGAAAGTTGCACTCCTTTACGAGAACTGAAGTTTGTTTGCATTTATAGGAAAAGATCGTTCGTGGTAATGATCGATATTATTAGCCTCGTTGATAAAGAAGTATTAGAGTTTTTCTTCGAATTCGAATCTCTGAGAGTTTAATTTACCATTTGATGATAACTTCTGGTATTATTTATTTATAGTACTGATGTTATAATACCGCGATACCAATACTCGTACTATCATATACATTTATTTATCAGAATTTGGAGATTTTGGATAATTATATATAAAATAAAAATAAAAAGAACTGATAAATATTTATTATATTGAATATATTACAATTCTAAAATCTTATTTGAGAGAGAGAAAAAATTCAAATGTTTCTTATTATTCAAAATAACAATAAAAAGAGAATAAAAAAGCATTTCAATTCACGTTCAGATGAAAAAGCACGTGATATCGAAAAATAAGAAGAAACGTTAAAACGTTTTAACCAAAGAAGGTAAAATCGGTCTACGAAATATTCAAATTGCCTTCTCGTGTGGAGCATACGCCCTACATTGGAAAATACCGGTTTAAAACGAGCGATGGAACAAATTCGCAAAGAAAGAGCGGTGTGCACGTGGCGATTTTTCTCGAAATTCTTTCCAGGGCGTGGATGGGACAAGCGGGGTATTTATTGGCTTCCATCCCATCGCTTAACTCGGTTGGCATTTCGTCAAAAATGTTTCGAGTATGTATTTCGAAAACGTTATTCGATTTCCTTTTATATTCCATTATTCCTTTCTCTTTTTTCTTCTTTTTTTTTATAGCCGTAAGAATTTATTTTACGTCTTTCGTTTATTCTCAGTTCGTACAGTTATATGTATTATCCAATCCTGTTATCCAATTTAAGTTCTATGCGCCCTTTAACTTTTAAATAAAGTTAGAAGACCCTATGTGCCTTGCACAGATTTAATTTATTTTTCTTAACAAGGACAGTCGAGAAGAAAATGATAAAAACTCTTTCTTCTCTTGTTGTAACATCTCGAAATGTTGGACAGGACATTTCAAGCTTAAAGAAGAAAGAATAAATAATGTAACTTACGTCGATGATAGTTGATGAAGAAGCAAAGCTGAAGTAAAGATTTTTTTTGAAAGCGATTAGACGAATATTTTTCACCAACCAAATAATTTAACAAACCATTATCTCGAACTGTGCCTGTCTGCCGGTGAAAAATAATTGCAACTCTTCACAGTGAAAAATCTATTTTAAGAATAAAAATTTCGTCTAAACCAAAAAAAAAAGAATTCTCGCGAAAGTGATTCGTGAAAGTTTTATAACCCTGCAAATGGATTGTAGACACGGTCGGGAAGAAGGAACGTGTCCACGGCGTGCATTGACACCGAACCATTCTCGAGAATTTTACTCTCAAGTGTCCCGATTCGAAAGTAAAGCTTTCACGAATTACTCTCCAGAGTTCCATTCTCACCCTAATACGAAAATCCAAAATTTCAATTCCCATTCTCCAGAGTTTCATTCTCAAAAACAAGTATCCTCGCCCCGAAAATTATTCAACTTCACGTTCCATCAATTTTTTTTTCTTCGATCACGCGCTTTATCTTATCTTATCTTAATTCGAGTTCGTCCATCGTGCGAAACAAACGTAACATTCTGAGCGCATGCGCGCGTTCATTTTTCCCCAAAATTTTTCCTCTCTTTGACGGAGCGACGCGGTTCCTGCCTTAAATTAAATTCCGGCATCGTGCTCGTAAAATACCTCGCGTTAACGCAGCTGGGAACAAAGCTGCAATTTCCACTGGTTTCGAGCCCGTGGAAACTTTTGCGGGGAATCGTAAGTTTAAAATTAAAAAAGCCAAAGCAACCGCGCTCCCCCCCTTTTTCTTTTTCTTCTTCTTTCTTTGTCCTCTTCTTCAGTCTAGAAATCGCGTTTCGTTTCGGTTTTTATCGAATTTTCAACGAACGAACGGGGAATCGAGGAGAATTTCGTCACGTATAGATGCGCGGCTTGAGGTGAAATTAAATTTCGCGAAAAATGGCGAGGGGGAAGAAGAGGGTATTTCAAGTATCTAGAAAGTAGTTTTCGATTTCCATTAGCTCTTTTCAAATGTTAAGCTTTTTCGAGTAACGATGCGACAGTTAATGAGTGAAAGATTGGTAGGAGGATGTATCGAAATCGTGATACATTGGTGGAATTGAAAAGTGAAAATTGGAAAATAAAAATTATTTTATTATGAAGCATTGGAAATTATGTTGGATGGATACATTTTTAATTTTATAATATTTTACTTTTTTAAAATTGTTATATTTGTTATAATAACGTAGATTATATTTATTCGATGAGTGAACGAATTTCAAGACACAATTTTCTAAAAAAAAAAAAATGGAGTATCTAAAGGAAAAGTTTACGTCAGAAGAATCTTTTTCTTCAAATTTACCACAATTCCGAGAAGTCTTATTTTCATTTCACCAAACATATTGTTTCACAATTGTGAATTTCATTGTCTTCTTCGAAATATTCTTATTCTTTAAATATATATTACGATTCTGAAAAAAATCCTTATATATTTTATAAAATAAGGATGAATCGAGTGGTCCTCCAGACTTATTTTCACGATTCCTTTATTACTTACTTAAACTTGCATCCGCGTTCTCGCGATCATTGTGATAATTGTATCCAATTTCCTATCCGGAGGAACGAGATTAATGTTTAGTTCGTTCAAAGCTCGCCTTACCGTTGAAATTATTCTTCGAATGCGCGAAACAAAAAAAAAAAAACCGTGGATCGGATAAGACGGCTTAAACGTGATGGACGGATATCAGAGGATTAAGGGATTAAATTAAGTTCTCCCCGGTGGAAAACTTGGAGGGATAAAAGAAGGAAGAGAATGCGAAGCATCTCCTCCTTTCGAATCTCCCGCTCCGAGTCCACGCCGGAAGCATGTATCGGGAAGATTATTAGGAACCAATTAGAAATAATTTTCCCTCGTGTCACCACGCGTACGTGTATGTGTATATATGTGGGGAAATGGAGCAAAGTAGTTGGCGGAGGAAGTTTCGAAACTATCGATAATGGTTGTTCGACGAATGGAAGATCCGTGTCGTGTCGAGGCGCCTACTTCCGGAACACTTCTTCGCTAGTTCGTTCGTTCGTTCGTTCGTCTGCTTGTGTAAACGCCGCGAGAGGCGCTGTATCGCATTTTTCAAACGATACACGAGATTTCGCTGTTTGGCAAGAAAATGAAATAAGTGAATTTGTTGTGTAAATTAGTGATTCTTTTGTTGAACATATCGAGAATGGATTATTAAGTTTTATAATAATTTGGTGCAGTTTCTTTTTTGGATTAAAACATCTTAAAAGAGGTAAGAATAGTCAGATAGAAAATACAGCGATATTTTTATGAGAATAGGTTATGATTCATTAAAATGATACTAATATAAGATATTTAAAATTGAAAGAAAACTGTAATAATTAGACGAATGAAAATAATTCCAAATATGACTATTAGTTTTTCGAGATATTTTGATGGAGTCAATTTTTTATAAATCTGTCAGAAGGTCGACGATTGACAATAAATAAAAATTCAATTAATGGCATCGTGATCATCGAATCCATCAAATTCTAAGAGAAAAAGAAAAAGACATCGTGCATTAACCTATATAAAGTTTTTAACTTAACGGATAATTAATCGTAAATCGGCCCTCTCGACAAGGAACAGGCTCTCTTGATTCGCATCGAGTTGTTCGGTTGCTCGTACGTGCTTCAACCTCGGTGTCTTGATATCCTTAACAACGCACATCTTCGATATCAACGTTCAATTACAAACGAGTGTTACCACCTTGTTAGCCGATGCAAACTCATTAATTTTAGTAGGGCAGATCTTTAGCCATGGCCTCTTTGAGAAATCTTGAAGCTCATTAAATGCTCGGGCATGTACGCTCGGGATCTCTCTTTCTCTCGTCTTGTCCCCTTTCCAACTTTTAAAGTAATTATTTTACGCCGATCGAGTTTGGCGTGGCTACTTGATGAAACTTTACCAACGTTTCCTCTTTTTCTTCTTTTTCCTTTTTTTGGAAGAGAAGGGAGGGATAAATAATTAAAATTAATCGATCTGTCCGATAAAAAGATATCAGATTATTGGGAAACTTTTTCATTTGTTAAAGAAAAATTCTCCCTTCCTGTCACATTGATAGATTCGATGCGAATAATGTGAATCTAGGCGTTATAATATTGAAAATTAGATAGATAGATTTGGATCTCATTTCAATCTGAGCAAGTAAATAGATTTTTAATCGTACTATCTTACTGTTACTATTAATTGAGTTGGAAATCTATGTATTCCAATAAAGGAATACGGTGGATATATTATGCAGATTTTCCTTGGCAAATAATAAAGTTTTCCAAAAAATTGAAAAATAAAAAAATTTTATCCATGTACTAATCTTTTCTTTTGTATTCGTATATGTATTCAATACAGAAATGTTGCTATCAATATGCATGATCATTTTGAATTTCGTTACATTTTTAGTTTCAACTATTTTTTCAATTATCGAAAATCAATCCATCTTAATTGATTTAAAAAAAATTAAACGTTTAAGATTAATACAGTTATCACTCGATAAAATCGTGTTCTCTTTTCAACGGAAAATTCGTTTGAGGAGGCTTGCCCTTTGAACGTTTCAAAAGGTGACAACGCCACTTTCGTAACGCGAGTTAATTAATGCCCATAAAGGAAGTCCCAAGAAAGATGGGGAAAACACCGAGTCAGAGGATTCTCAAAGAAGACAAAAGTTTCTTTAAAAAATGTTAATTGAGTTCAGTCTGCTAACACCGCTCAAACTTTGAATATGATTTCGCAGAAATTTCTTTAAAAATTTTATAAATGTTCATCCCGTAAAAAGGATATTTAAGAATCTTAGACTTCTTGTCTCTCGATGTTTTTTAAAAACATGCAGAATAAAAAGAAAAACATGTATATATATTTTTTTTGTCGAAATGGTGTGCTCGACGCATCCTTAAACGATCGTGTTTCGTCTCGTGTCGCGTCGCGTTGCAATAACTCTTTTTTCTTTGATCCCTCATTCGTTTCCATTTGCTGCAAGTCAGCGGCACGCGCTAACTCGATATTGCGTTTTAGTCATGCGGGAACATGCCGTATCATGGCCGACGAATACATGTCGCCCAGAGTTTTCGTTTATTGCACCCATTGGTCCGATATTAGAACGATACGCGATATTTCTCGCTTAGTTGGATCAGTTACGCGTCACGAATTTCCTCGTTATTTCTTTTCGTTTCTCTTATTGGAGATAAAAATGAGAAATAACAAATACGAGTTAAATATATAGGAAATAGAGTTTCTATAATTGGATTTTTCCAGTTTATTTAAGCAACAATTTGACAACAACAGGAAAATAAACATTAGATAAATTTGTACATTCGAATGGTCACATGTCATATGTGGTCACGATCGGAACCGAATAAAGCCGAATAGTATCGTAACCATTCGGCAATAATCGTCATGATTCGGCATCACTCGGATTAACAATAGCCATATGTATATCCAGACACTAGAATTCTTTAGTTTCAAATATAGTCATATAGTCATATATGCAATGTCATTTTTATTTTTAAAAAACTACGGATAATATAGATAATATAGAAAATCACTTTTAGAGATCGTTTCAAATAATTTTAAATTTATTAAGTAAAATGAAAATACGTTTGTTAAGCAAGGATTCGTAATTTATTATAAGTCGATGAAAATTCCTTGTCGTTCGAGCCTGCATTAGAACATTGATTACATCTTCCATGGTAGAACTTGATTACGCGCATACATTCTTAGATTATCATCATCCCCTTTTCTATGAATTATCTCCAATTCGAAATAGTCTCTTTTTTATCTATGATTGCAATCAAAAGCAAAAAAAGAAAAAGAAATAATAAAAAAGACATATCTTTTCCAGAGATTTACAGGTGAAGGTGAATCGATGGATGTCGACATACATCAGGAAATTACGCGGAGTGACGCATGCGGGTATAATTAGCACGCCAGAGAGATTGTTGAGTAATTCATCGTGACCGCGTATTCGATCGCATCATTTCCGAAAAATTTTGCTCGATTTCGAAGCGAAATAATTATTCATCGTCGAACGATATGCGCAAAAATTTTACGAAACGTACATCTCGTTAGAAAGAATATCAAAATGTATCGAGGAAATGTTAATTACGGACTTTTCTCTTACCCGTGTCCAGTAAATTAGATTTTCTAATTTGTCGATCGATCTTTAGCTGGATAGATATACGCATAACACCATATGCACGCGATAACCACTTTAAATATTCCCTAGCTATCAGCAAGCGTTATGATGCCTAGCCAGCGAATAGTTTGAGAATCGATCATCGAATCCATCCGGGAGAGCACACACGAGCACATGCCGGCAAATTTTAACCAACGAGCATATCTATCTTTTTTTTGTCGAGTTTTTTTTCATCTTCATCGATATATTGCGAATTTTGGCGCAAAAAATAAAAATAAACGAAGATTTTTCCATATCATAAAATCGTAACATTTATAAAAAGGATACATGGAGATGTTTTTATGAAGCTGATAAGCACATATAAATAATCAACCTGTTTTCATCCAATTAATTTCGTTCAGATATTCAATTCGAATGTTTTACAATATTTTACAATATTTAGAAATAATTTTGCTAGTCTATAATATCTAATGCTCGATGAATTAATTCTTCTATTGTTTCAAATTCAATAATATATAATTTCTAATTAGATTACACAGATAGTTCAGATAATAGAAGCTCGGCTAGGCTTTCGAGCAATCAGCCACAATATATAAAATTTCCATATAAATGGAATTCGTATCCACTCTATCTCGATGGAGCAAAAATTTATTTTCCACATTTCTCGTATTTTCCTTCCACAAAAAAAAAAAAGAATCTCTCAAACTTCCTCCCAGTTACCCGACAATTAATATCATCTTCCATGCACGTTGAATCAAAAATTACCTATCCTCAATTTATAATCCTCGAATCTTTCTTCCCACTCCCTTTAAACGAACCAGATACCCTCCCCTCCTCCTTCCCCATTCATCGTGAAACCTCGATGACCAATGTAACAAGACTTTCTTTCCTTTCTTTCGAATAGTGAACGAATAGAAAGAAGGAGGAAGAGCTCCGTGGTGGATTATTAGGTTCGATATCGATTCAAGGGCCGGTTAGAGTATCAGCTGTCGGTTGATTCGAGGGAAAGCGACGAAGAAACGGGAACAGGCGATCGGTAGCTCGAATCGATTTGTTCGGGTGGGGGGAGGGGGGGGGGGACAGGAGTAACGTTATTTGCGCGATTAGAGTCGTTGGAGGGTTGGATGTCGGGCACGGGCAGAGAGAGAGAGAGAAGAGGGTGAATTCTGAAATCCTCGTTCGCGGAGGAGGGTAAATGTGCTTATTCTGCTTGAAAGGGGCGACGCGTGGAAATAAATCTAACGGGGTCGAAGTGACGATAATATCTAGCTTCCCCGAAGGCATCGCTCCATTAACCGATATCGTAACAGTCCCCGCCCCTCTTCTTTCGACGAGGTTCGAGTTCTTTGGATAGAGTTATTCCTTCCGAAATACGAAGCGGATTCGACGCGTGGACGATTAAAAGAAGAGTTGGTTGGACGGAGACGCGAGAGAAAGAGATGCAGAGATAATAACAAGTTGGTGAGAGGGAGATAGGTGGTTATTGGGCTCGACGAGGATCACTGAACTTCCAAGAAGCGAGAGTTTGATCTATATTTGCTCGCGTAAGAATATCCCCTCTCTTTCTCTCTCGCGAATAATTAAAAAAGGGAAACTTTTAATGCGATATTTTTCCTTCTTTGTTTTTCATCTTGTTCTTATGGATAATTTGTAATTTGTAATTAGCAGAGTTGGCCGTTTTAATTTTTAACCCGTTGAAAAAGTAGCTAAAGTTAAAAGAATTTCGAATAAAGTAGTTTAATCACTAGTTTGGCATTATATAATTAATTATTCGCGATTATTATTACGTTTTGAACGATAAATTATCGAAGTAACTTTATTCGTACTTTAACTTCAACTATTAAATTTTCTTCATCGTTGTAGGTTAGAAACGTTGGTGAAATTTTCTTTTTCTTGTTCCTCTGAATTTGATGGATGATCATAGAGATCAATATTGATCCTCTAAAATCTCATTTATACAATTCTGTGTTTTTTAAGTATATTTTCTACCAAGTTTATATTTAAAATACATCAACATTTTAAATAACAAGACATATTTTCCGTTATTGAAATATTTCAACGTTCTTTAAAATATTTCTTAAATTTTCCACTTAAAAGTTTCTCTAAACATCCTGTATACTCAGTTTTACCGCGTTTAGAATTTATCTTCCAAAATTTATTCAACACTCTTTAAACAATAACGCGACCGCAACGATAATTAAACGCATTTTAATAGGAAATATCCTCGGCCCAGATACAATAATAATAATAATAATAATAATAGTAATAATAGTAATAATAATCGGACGTTAATTATCATCCTTCTTATCTGAGCCACCCATGAAAATTAACCGCGTTTATCCACCACCGGCAAAGACGCATCGCCTGCACATGTATCAAACACGTGTTATGAATTCACGATTTCGCGCGTGTAATTTCCAGCGGAAATTAATAGCCGCCAGGCGCAACGGTTTTTCTCTATCGTCGACGATTCGAGAAACGAAGAACGCGAAGCGCAACCTGTCGCCATTCGAGGGAAATTAACACGCGTGCTTTCTGTGCCGTTGTGTATAATTTGTAATTTTCAGAATTGCACGCCCACGCCATCGCGCTCGATAAACCATGGCGTGATTCTCGTCGATCGTGCCTCGAAGTCTGATGATAGCTGGATTGCGGATTTTTATGCAGGTAAACGAGTTATTTAAAATACTTGTAAATCGCTGTATGATATATATCGCGAAATATTTTACGTGTAAATTCATAATGATAATGATCAATAATCGTAAATACAAATTTTTATAGAGTATTATTATACGAAATTGTGTACTATTTTGCGAAATATCTATATATATATTTATTATTTTATTTATATATTTATCTATTTTATTTAATGGTGATCGGATTAAGATTATTTAACAATGGAACTAGATCTAGTTGTTTTCTCAGTTACCATCATTTAGAGAAAAAAGTCACTGTTGTTCATAGGGTAAACTTCATGATAAGTAGATAGATACGTGCAATTTTTGCAAATAGAAAAGAAAGTTTTAAAATAATCGAAAATAACGTAAGATTAACGATAATTCATCGTTTTGTATTACAGAAGTATTTCAAAGAAGATTGAAATGCGTCAATACACGTCACACTGGGTAGCAGAAAGCAACTAGTACATCACGTATATATGTGGCATGACGAAAGGATTGAAGAAACGATATAAATGATTACCATGATAAAAGAGACACTGCTTTTGAATTAAACAAGATGTGGCAGTGTAATTACGTTAAGATAAATAAAGGATTCATCTTCAATTGAAAATAATAGCAACAACCTTCAAGAAGCTTGGATTTTTCTGCAAAATTTTTATGATTAAAGAAATGAAGTTTCTCCAATTTTATTTTATTCCATAAATACAATTCCATAAATAAATACAATAATATATTCCTGAGATATCTTTGGAGAGTCGATTCTCAGAACAAAAGTTGGTGTACAAAAAAATGTCGATTGAGGATTATTTATCAAGTAGTTTAAGTTTGTAAATATTCATACCAACTTTCCTTTTTATTTTATTATCCTTTTCAAAGATGTTTCATAAATATATTAATATTATACTATACTTCAGACATTTCGTATCTTTCTGCATTTAATAGACAGAGTTGAAAAAGTAACTAGTTAAAAATTTCGAATAAAGTTGCCTTAAGTAATTACCCAACTTGACTGTTTGGCACTACGATTATTCCTGATTATTATTATATTTTGAACAATAAATTATCAAAGTAACTTTATTCGTAACTTCAACTATTAAATTTTTCCCATCACTTTTATACGAGGTGTCCCAAAAATATTGCAAATCATCCGTAAACAGGAGATTCCTTCAGTACTTTCAAACAACATACTGACTACTAAAAAACACTAGTCAATCACGCGGAGCCCAGTAATGAATAAAGTTGAATAAAGTTACTTCCATAATTTTTATTGTTGTAAAACATGTAATAATAATTGCAAATAATTGTAATGTCGAATAATCAAGATTATATGAAAAGCGGATCAACTATAACAGTTACTTGAATAAATTATCATTTTTCAGTAATTAATCACTCAAAGTAACTTTATTTTTAATCAGTTACTTTTTCAACGAGTTAAAAAACAACTTTGCTGTAGATATTAATCGAGTCGAGTAGCATAGTAGTTAATAGTAGCGTGGAATAATAAACAATTAATTATCACATTGATTATCAAACAGATAATTACCAATAAACAACAAGTGAACACAACATAACAACGAGCTTTAACGTAAAATTCGTCTCTCTCTGTTTTCGTACAGTGGACAATCTAATGAACTCTACGAGTTTAACAGTGCTCGTTCGTCACGACCGGTTATCTCGATTCAACGTTCAACTACTCAATTTGCGCCAAAAAACAGAAATGCGTTTCGAGGCCCACGACGAAACCAGCAAAATTCGGTGAATGCATTTATCCAATCAAACGTGACGATTTGTGATACATCAATAAATCATGTATACGCCTATCGTGTCAATAATAGAGACAAAACTCATCTTGAGAAATATGATTTCAATCGGATGAAAAAAAAATGGAAATATTCCAAGGTAAGGATTAACTGTAGTATCTATTTTACATAACGAATTATATGGATATTAATTTTCTCAAAAGCACGTTTTCTCATATAATTCAAAATTTTGCTCTATCCGAATCATAGCATTACAGAAGATACATTTTAGGAGAAAAAGAAAAATAACACGGTTCGAGGATTGATTTCGTTCCATCTTGTGTGAATTTCCATATAATCGTATGTATATTTCGCATAAATTAAACATTGTCATTGATTTCAATACTGCGAATTAACAGAATTTGCGTAAACGAGGACTGGTGCGATTGGCTGTGGGATATGCAAGGGGTGGAAATTGGTGAAAGGTGGAAACGGCTTTGGGAGGAGGGGGAAGCATCCGGTGTGTGTTCTCGACAGAAGAGAAGACACCCTTCGTCCCCTTTTTCCGGGCCAAAAATCGGCCAAAAGTTCATGTATTAAAAGTACCTACAAGGCCAATAAATTAGAACTGGCGCTCTGCCATTTCAATCTCGCGGATCTTGCTCGAGACAAGAACGCTGAAAACCCTTCTATGAACCATCATTTTGTCAGTGGCCCGACTTGATTAATTGCTCCGCATCAATCGATTGATTTTCCAGGATATTTATGTCAGATTTTTTTTTCTTCCAGATTCGATGGAACGACACGCCTCACGACGACATTTATCCGCTGGATGAAATAGAATGGAAAATGATCCATTGGCCAATTTTCAATCATCGAGCTATGTGTAATGTAATCTGATTAGAACGTGTAATTCTTCTGCACGAAGATCGTATGATAGAACGTAATGAATAGATTTTGTTAATTCTGTTTGAAGAACAGAAATTAAAGATACTGGAGTATATTTCAATACTCTTCCACAGGAGGAAGAGTTTTTTTATTTATATCATTTTTGATTTATGTATTATTAATTATATTTAGTTATCGAAAAGCATACGTTGCTTAGAAACTGTTAATTTATATTCTAAAAAAAAAAAAAAGAAAAAAGAAAAAGAAGAAAAGAAAATCATAAATATTCAATTGTCAATTTTTATAACGATACATTGAACCAATAAGAGGGATCCGTGAAATTTTTCCATTGAAAAACACGTGATCGATGAACGGTCCAAACGCGTATCTATCAATCCGTGAATTATCATGAGAAGCGACACACGGGACAGGCAAGAACTTAAACGTTGGAAAATCAATATCCTTTGTAGGGAGAGCATGGTCAGTCGTGAGGTTAATGCTTGCCCTGTATCCGAAGCAAAGTTTTTTTTTTTGTTTCTCCTCCGTAGCTTGTTATACCAAATAGGAAGAAGGATGCAAAGAATAATGTAATAGAGGAGGCAGGATACGATAAAGAATGTAGCAAAGAACGATTTATCATTAAAATTGCCAAATTGATTGAAATTGTCTTTAAATAAAACTAAAACTTTCGTGATTGAAGCACTTTAATCACAATTGTTTGCGTGTAAAATATTTAAATCTCTAAGTGGTAATTTTTTCAATACAAAGACGAAAGAATGATAAAAGAAATTGAAAAATCTTTTCTATCGAAAAGAAGAAAAATTTTTTTTTGTCTCTTTTCCATAACCTATTATTAATAATGAATACTAAGAATAGAAAGATGCAAAATAAGATAGAGATCGAGCCGAGTATTTAATCGAATGAAGCAATTGGATTAGGTTAAGTTCGTTGTATTTAAAAGAAAATTCTGTTTTTGTTTCTTCTCTGTAACTTTTTTTTATTAATCGAATGGAAAGATGCAAAGGAAATAGACAGAGATAGAGCACGATAAAGGAAACGGGAGAAAGAGAGAGAAAGAAAGAAAGTAAAGAAATACATCTACTCGAACCTCGAAGTATTTAACCGAGTGAAGCAGTTGGATTAGGTTAGGTTTGTTGTATTTAAAGAAAATTCTGTTCTCTCTCTCTCTGTCTCTCTCTCTCTTTTTATCGGCCAAATAGCGAGAACAAAGAGATACCAAGAATAAAAGACACGGAACGCGATATCTACTCGAAATCCACTTAACCTAGTCAAGCAAGGAAAATTTGTCGATTCTCTTTTTCCTTCTCCACCATTGCCTTTTATTAGCCGAGAAGAGAGCGACGCAAGGAATGCAAAATAAAAGGCATGGAACGCGATAACTACTCGAATCACTCAACCTATTCCATCGAAGCAAATTTAAGTTAGGTTAAGCTGGAAAATTTGTCGTATCCAGAGAAGATTCTTTTTCTCTCTCCCTTTCTCTCTCTTTCCCCTCCATAGCCTTCTATTAGCCGAATGAGAACGAGAAAGAAAGAAACGAGGAGCGCATAGTAAAAGAAACACGATATCTACTCGCTTAACCTGTTCTCGGGCGAGGCAAAGTGTTTAAGTCGGGTTAAGTTGGAAAATTTAACCGAGTCGTATCCGAGGGGAAAAATTCTCCTCCATTGGGTTTTATTGGCGTGAACGGTGTGAAAAGAAGGGCGCAAAGGAGGTGGAAGAGATAGTAGGCGATAAAGGAAACGCGAAGATAAAGAAATATATCATTTTACTCGAGACGCGTAACCGAGTGAGGCAAGGTTACCCCTTGGAATATTCTACTTAGGGAAGGCATTCGGAATCAGAAAAGAATGCTTAAAGGCGAGCTTTGTCCCGGTTTTATTCCGGCCTTACCTCGTGAATTGCGCATATTAGGTAAGTGTGGCGTTGCACAACTGCCGCTCGGTTGCGTTCCAGCTAAAACTCTCTCCGCCTCAGCCCCTATCCGTGTACGTGTTACACAGAAGAGAGGAACGTTTCTCTGGAGGGTGCCAAGGACGTCGTGGCAAGGGTTCGGGGGCTACTTCAAATTATACCGACTATTCATATTCTTGTCCGTGCGCTTGTCGTACTCTCTCCTCTTACGTTCTATACCTCCTTATGGAAACAATCTCTGCTTTGCTAGCCGTTTTATCGAGTTCCACGAATAACGTTTACTTTAATGCATTTTATTAGAAAATGTCGTGTAAATGTTTCCATTTTTTCTTTTTCTTTCCACGCTATCCTGCATATGATTGATTTCGCAATTTCAATTAGCTATGTTAAATATATATTGTATATATATTTAACTTATGATTAAATTTTTCTAATTGAATTAAGGTGGAGCTTTCTCGTTACGCGTATTTACGTGCCACGAGGACAATTATCGAGGAGAAAGGGATTATACAAAGATGTTAAAAGGGAAGATCGAGTCGATAGTTTTGCTAATTAAATTAAGCAGCTTCCACGATATTGAGATCCGTATAAGAGAGATATAATCCGTCTCACAGAGAACATCAATGGAGAACGTAAAAATATTATTGCCTCGATAAAGCATCGCACACCAAGATCCTAGATAGAGGTTAATTATAAAGTCTCTTATATATTATATAGCAGTTTTTAATTTACGTCAAATACACGAAATATACATTTGAATTTAAATTAATACCATCATTTCGATGATCGACTATGATTTTTGAATAATTCGCAATTTCCTCTTCGTTTATTTGTATATTATTATTGACCGTATAATAAATTCGCGAAGCGACTCTGCGCGCCACGAATGTTTCGTCGAGGCATCGATGCGACATAGTTGCCACGTTTACTCTCGTACACTCGCGGTTTTATACCCTCGGCGGCTTCGAACTTCAGTTTCGTCGAAGCACCCTCCACTAAATCGGCTATGTGGAACGGTTGTTTCGTAGTACGTACGCTTTCCTCGATCCCCCCTCCCTCCTTCCTCCAACTCGAGAGCAAATTGATATTGGATCCAGTTCCGCGAAACTTTAAACCTTCCACCCTGTAATACATGCGAGGAAAATGAATCGACCTCGAAAGACGACATGTGCACGCGCGCGCACGATGCGTATCTACGACACAAGGGTACGAGAGATATCATCGTGCCATCATCGAGATGGAGGATAGAGCGATAGAGATCGATGGGACGCAGAGGGAATAAAAAAAAAAAAAATATTAAATAGACGATCACGCGATTGATTACGCGATTTCTGTCTCTCTTTCTCTCTCTCTTTCTCTTTCTCCTTCTTCCAATCTCCAAGAACATCCTCGATCCTTCGTAGATTCGATTCGTTTCTACAATAACGTGGAGAAAACACGATAAACGATTCAAACTTTTCACCCCCTCCATCCTATCCCTACACGAATCTGTTTTTCTAACACTTATTAAATACCGTGGAAACTAATTGGAATTCGAAAAGTGGGTCTCGAGCTCGTTATTTTTACTTCTCTCCTTTCCTCCCCCTTCTCCCCTCCGTTTGATCGTCGCTGAAAATTAATATCGAGATTTCTCCTCCCCTTCTTTCTTTCGCCCCCCGTGGCGAAATATCGCGTAATTTTCAATTTAATTAGAGAGAAAGCGCGAGTTTGTTCTTGTTTCGCGCGGAAAGCGAACGAAGAGAGAGAGAAGCGGAGTGGTTAGAAGCAAATCGTTCCCGTGATGAGAGAGAGAGAGAGAGAGAGAGGATAGATACGGATCGATTTTAATTCGAGTTTTCGTTGATACGTTCAAATCGGGTCTCGCGGCGGCACGTAGGTATGCGTGTCACTGCACCCGTGACCCATCTCCTTCTTCGATGACGTCATTCCTCGCTGGCGTAAACCTATGACGAATATGGCGCGGCCTCTCCGGGAAACGGGAGTGGCAGAGGGATCTTTTAACCGGCATGCACCGCTCGCCAACCGTCGAGAAGAGAGGGGGAGGGGAGTGGAAACGTCATCGGTGGGTCGAGGAGGAGGAGGAGGAGGAGGAAGAGAAGGAGGGAGGAGTGAAATTTGCACGGGAGAGCTCGGACGGATTTTATCGTCCTGTCGTTGACTCGTTTTGATCGCGGCCAACTCACCCGCGAGAAATTAATCGCGAATTTCACGCTACCTTGCCTCCCAAGGACGAAACAGGAGATGTGATACAGGAGAATTTTTCACGGTTTTCGTTACGTGTACGATGCGTCCAAACATTGCTTTAGCTTTCATGGTGGAATGAAATTTTTTAGGTTAAGTTTAAATTGGTACGTAGTACGTATGAAAAATTTTCACGATGCAATTGTATCGTTTCAGTTTTACATAGAATGGAATTTTTAAGATTATCTTGAGTTGATACGTTGAATGGAATTTTTATGGTGCGCGTATCGTTTTGAGTTTGCATAGAATGGAATTTTTAAGATTATTTTGATTTAGTATTACGGAGAATTTTCGTGCGTGCGTGTGTCGTTTTAAAATAAGAATAAAGATAAATATGTAAGAATTTTTGACGTATATTTATATAAATGAGAAGTATTAAAATAGCGATGCAAGATAACTTTTTTTTCTGATTTTTTTTTCTTTTTTTCCCTTTTTAAGATGCGAATATTATGAAATGGCAAAGCTATTCGTTGTTTGTTTAAATCTCTTTTTCACGTATAATTTAGAATGTATTTTTTTAAATTTAACATAGGATTTATTATTCAATACGTTTTAGCCATTTTGTAGCATTTTTATCAAAAAAAAAAAAAAAAAAAAAGAAAAAATCCAAACTTTTCGTTCATTGATTATCTATACAAAAAAATTCTCACGTTTTTACCAATTCTCCACATATAGTAAATGAACGATTAATATTTTATCAGGACAAGTTTTATATCGTATTCATTTTTAAAAAAATTAAAAAAGAGGCTGAAACTTTCATCAATATTTTCCCATTTACTAATTACTAGGCTGCGGATTTTTATGAACGTGACTAAAAAAAATGGTGCTTAAATAGAGATTTGTTTTACCCCGCGAATATAAAAATGCTTTAGATATTTTTCATAAATATTCTCAATCTACTAATTACCTTTAATTAAAAAAAGCCTGCAATCGTTTCTTAATGGAATAAAAAATAAGCAAACACACCGTTCTCGATTAAACGATTATTTGCTTAAAATTTCCCTCGAAAAAAATTCCAAATTCCAAAATTTTCCTATCCTACTGCGAAACGAACCCAATCGAACGAAAAAAAATTGATACGATTCAATGAGGTATCAACGATCGAAACCAATGCTACGTCCTTCCTCTGTTTCCGTTCCAAAAAAACAACGGCGAAACAAATCGGATCTCGGGGACGAACGAATGGTCGGTCACATACCTGGACACCGTACATCCCGTGCCAGGGATAAAGCAACGAATTTCTCGACACGACCGCCATTCGTCATCGAGTCTCTCTCTCTCTCTCTCTCTCTCTCTCTCGCTCGCTCTCTCTTCCCCCATTTTTCGAAAATCCGTCAGCGGTTCGGATCCCATCTCGAAATCGCCACGTAAAGCCGTACGTATACCGGCCGATAGCCGTTTGATAGGTAATTAATCATGGCGATCGATCGATCGGTCGATCGAATCCCGCGATTCGGTGTCTGTGTAGCGCAAACATGTGGATCGTGGCATGTTTATGACGGGTTGGACGGTGATGCAAACTTAATTATATACATAATAGGGCGACGGAACGTCGCCACTTTGAGCGAAAAATTAATCACCCATCCACGTCGTGGAGTTGCGTATTCGGCTATTAGGGCCGGATGAAGTGGTTGGATGGAAAAATAACGTCTTAATAATCGCGAGTAAGTTGGGATTGTACGGTGTGCGACGATAATTCGTGCATTTTGAAAAAAGAAAAAGAAAAAGAACGAAATATCTTAGAATATTATTATTGGTATTGGCTTAGTGGATGTAGTTGAATTTGGCTGCGTGGAAGATCGATGTGAGTGATCGTGTCAGTGACGAGGATAATTTTCGAGATATTATTTTGATTTTGATGTGTTTTGTAAAGAATTTAAAATATTTTAGTATATTTCAGGTATTAGTTAGTGGAAGTAGTTGATTTTGGAAGATTTATGATTTAATCGTGAGTAACGTAATTTTTGTGCATTTCGTATTTTGTAAAAAAATAAAAATGTAACATTTTAGGTATTAGTTAGTGGAAAATAATTGAATTTGATTGGAAGATGACTCAACTGCGAGTAACTTGAAATTATATAATGTAAAATTATACAATTCGTGCATTTTATAAAAAAAAAAGCAAATGAAATATTTTAAAATATTCCAGATATTAGTTAATGGAAGTAGTTGAATTCGGTTGTGAAAGATTGATATATTAATCGTGATTAACTTGCAATTATGGTGTAGAATGACGAGGATAATTTTCGAGATATTATTTTGATTTCATATTTGGTAAAGAAACAATGAAAAAACGAAATATGTTTCGTTAATTAATGAAAGCAGTTAAATTTGGTTCTCGTGGAAGATTGATGTCTTGGTCGTGACTAACTTGGAACGAGTTGATGGCAAGGATATAATTATTTTTGGTGTGTCAGTCATTGGGATGCGTGTTTTTAGTTTCTTTATTTTGTTCGAAGAAAGAGAAACTGGAAATATTTTAGGATATTTGAGATAGCGAAGAAGTATTTGAATCATGTATCTCGAATTATAGTTAGAAACTTCTACGGCAATAGAAAAAGAGAATAAATTGGCAAATCGATCCTTGTACGTTCGTACATTCGAATATGTAAATTTTAAGTGAAATATACGCTAATTAGCAGAAATAATTGAATTAATATTTAATTTGACACGAGATTGAATGGAAAATCGATATCTTAATAAAAATATATATATATATATATTTCGTGAACGTAAATCGTGATTCGTTGAATCAATTGAATCGAGAAGAAAAGAATTTTCTTATTTATACGCTTGCTTCTCTAAGTGAATGAAATTTTAATAATATTCGAGTCTAACTAGAATGAATAACCAGTTGATCGAACCGCGTTATATACGATATTAATAGAAAATATATTTTTCTTTCTTTATTATGAGTATTAAAGAAGCAATTAAACAGATCGAATGAAATCTTAGTAATAATTTCAATCTTCGTTGTTTCGTTAAGATAGAATGATCTCGAATGAAATTTTACATTATGGGCTTGAAGAGTGAGTGAGCCAAAAGTAAATGCGTTATATTCTTTTTTTTAAGTGCGATAACTTAAAATTTAAAAAGAGCGAAACCACCTCCTCAAGAATTCACTTTAAAGAGTTGGAGGATGGAAAATATATCAATGAAAAATTTACGAGTTTCTGAAACGTCTGAGAGGAGAGGAAAATTATTCGTTCGAATTGTTTCCAACTTACCTATTTAGAAATCGAACTTTGGAAATTGGTTTTACCTCCTTAACCCCTTTCCTCGGGACAATTTAATTGAAATTCGCGATTTTATACGCGAATCGTGCACGAATATAATACTCATCTACTCTACAAGAGATAAAAATATTCAGAAATTCTAATCGTAGAAATTTGCTTTTAAAATTATACATCTTTTTGCACTGGAAATCAATCATTATATAATTTCCATATCTATAAAATTTCATTAGAACTTTAAATTTTTCCCCGTCAGAGAATCAAAGATCACGTGTTTCACGATACGTAATCGTGTGAATCTATTCTCAGATTGAGCTCCAATTATTCAATTATCACATCTTCGAAAGAAGATAAATTATATTTCCTTCCAATCTTCGAACCTATAAAATTCCGTTCGAAGTTTAACCAAACCCTTTCTCGCCAGAGATTACTATCTATAAAACTTCACTTCAAACTTTATAACCAAACACTTCCAGAGAATCAAAGATATACATACTTCAAAATATAAATCAAAGCGAGAGATTTACTTTCACGTTGAACTTCAATTATCATTACATTACCCCTTCCAATCATTAAACTTACAAAATTTCATCCAAATTCTAACCTAATCTTCTTCTTCTTGAATAAAAAAAGAAACGTGTATAAAATACATTCATTATCTCCTTCCAATCTCCTATAAAGCTACAAAAATTTCATCCAAATTCTCCTTTACAGTATCAAAATATATATATATGTATAAAATACATTCATTATCTCCTTCCAATCTCCTATAAAGCTACAAAAATTTCATCCAAATTCTAACCTAATCTTGAATAAAAAAAGAAACATGTATAAAATATATACATTATCTCCTATAAATTTACAAAATTTCATCCAAATCCTTCTTCTTTAGAATACCAAAAAAGAAATGCGTATAAAGCACAAGAGATCCGTTTAAATTTCAATTATCAAAATACGTACATTACTACCTTCCATTTTTTAAACTTATACTATTCCTTTAGAATACCTCCTCCCCTCAAAAAAAACATCATACAACTCAAGCACGAGAGATCTGTTTAAATCTGTTTAAATTATTAAATTCTCCCTTATTCTAAACCTGCAAAATTTCATTCAAACTTCAACCTCTTCTTTGGAAAATAAAAGAGATCCGTACACAATACAAACCAAGGGACAAATTATCGCTAAAATACGATACATTATCTCATTCCAAATTCTATAACAACCAACCAATTCTCCTCTCCGTTACCGATACATCGAAAGGGATACACATACACATATACACGCAAACGTCACGATGCGAATCAAGCGATGCGAGATTCTATTTTCAGATACGAAAATACCGTTATATTCCCGTCCTAGGAGGAAACGTTTCGATTTCCAGCCCGGTATCGCTTGATTTTCCATCTCGAAAATCCGCGTTATTTATTTATTTATTTATTTATTTATTTATTTATTTATTTACCGACGAGGAGTGTGCACGCACACGCTTCTCGTCGCGTGAACCGTTTCCCCCATGCATCATCGGCCAAAATCGATAACATCGAAAACGGCGATAACGTAGCGATAACGCGTCTCTGCGTGTAACATGAACCGGCGTCCCTTCAAAAAAGAAAACACGCTTGTCCTCTACGGTTTTCGACGGTTGAACGCGGCGCGAACGCGCCGCATTGCTCGCGTGTCTTCTATTTACACACTACTCTCTCCTGAAATCGTCCCTCCCCTTTCTCTCTTTATTTCTCTTTTTCGAGACTCTTCGAGTGTTCGTTCAAATTTTTGTCGAGAAAAAGAACGGAGAAGGTGTAATCCTGATTTCACTACACTGGTTACACTTAATTGCCGATGAAATTTCGAGAGAAAGGGAAGGAAGAAAATGCGAGAAATTCCTTAAAAAAAGAGGAAAAAAGAAAATCCGTTTCGAGAAGAATCTTTGTGTCCTTATATCTTACATTCGTGTACAAATATTGAATATTGTGATCGAAATTTTCTTCAAAAAAGGAAGAAAAGGAAAGAAAAAAAGAAAGAGAAAAATCGACATAGACCCTTAATCTATCCGAAAATTCGCACCGAAATTCATGACATGCATCACGCGCGTTGGAGGGAAATGGCTTGAACGCACGCCGTTCTCCTCGTCTCCACTATATCGACAGCAAAAAGAACAAAAGAGAGGAAAAGAAAAAAGAAAAAAAAAGTACTTGGAACAATTGATTTTCCCCAAAATCAAATTTCCTCCAACTCGATCGACTGAGTTCGAGTCTCGACGAAAATTCTTGGAGGCAAAAGGGCTGCAACAGGCAATCGTACGTGTATCGTATCGTACCATAACCCGGAACACGCCATGCCAGAGGCAGCGAGCGAGCGCGATTAACGGCCAAGCGTCCAAGCGGAATTTACGAGCGAAAGAGACGAGACGAAAAGGCGAACGAGGAAAAGAGAAAGATATATACATACATACATATATACATACATATATATATATATATATATATACGAGAGCGCGTAACCACGGCCTAGGAAAATTACAGGATCGCGTGCCAACGGGTATAAATCAAGGAAGGAAGGAAGGAAGAGGAGAAGGAGGAGAGGTGAGAAGAGGCCATCCGGATTCCCAGGACGCATGGCCACGCTTTCAACCAATCCTCCTCGCCGATTTTCGATATATGCAATTTACGATGTATAAACAGGGATCGAAACTGTATAGTTTCGATCAACGAGCACGAGACAAAGGGGGACGAGGAGGAAGTACCTTGCGTGGCAGGTAAATAGACAGGCAAGGCAGAGAGGATGGAAATGCGATGGATAAACACACACAGAGAGATAGATAGATAGATAGAGAGAGAGAGAGGTAAAAGCGAGCAAGCAGGTAGACAAATAGACAGGCAGGCAGGCAGGCGTTACCTCGCTTGGACGTGCTGTCGGCGCTGCTAATAAATCCAGGTACGGCAATCACGAGAACAAAGAGTCCACAGTGTAGCCAAAACATGTTTACGTCTTAACAACATTGTTTAATTCCATTTTACATGACGCTCGTAAAACACTACGATGGCGGTGGTGCTCATGTCGCGCATAATCAGCGATACTACCTGGTCGCCGGTTGGATCATGAGTAACACGACTGACCGACTTGGGGTTACGCGGGGTTTCGTTGGGCGAGGAGAGTGCGAGGTGGAGAAAAAAAGCGAAAAGCCGAGGAGAGAGAGGAAAAATGTCGTGTATCCTGCGTATATGTATGTGTGTATGTGTGTATCACACGGGGGAGGCGCACAACTGAACAAAAGAGAATGGAATGGAAGAATGGAATTCGCGAGAAGAATCGACGAGAGAGATAGAGAAAAAAGAATAAACGAAAGAAACGTAAGAAAAAGAGAGAGAGAGAGAAGACAGATCGACGTCGAATTCGTTTCGGAAAGAATTTTAATGGTTGAAAGGTTAGAGGGATGCGAGAGAGAGAGAGAGAGAGAGAGAAGCAGCGGAGAGAAAACGAAAGAAAGAAAGAAAGAGAGAGAAGGCTCGCGGCGATAGGAGGACAAACCGGCACCGACGGGTATAGAAACGACGGGTCCTCCTAGAACATCGCGAATCTCCTGGTACACTGGACGACACGCGATAATGCACCACGCTAGCGCACTACTTCCGCGATCTGGTCTCCGTACGACGAAGGATACCCCCTACTCGCGCGCGGCCACAGAGAGTGAAGGTCCCGGTCTCGAATCACGCCTCGGCTGCCATCTTCTACCTACGCCGGGAGTCTGGAGTATGAAAATATTCTCTGCTCCACCCCCACCCTGCACCCCACCCCGGAGAGAAGAGGAGCTTTCCACGGTAACCCCTCTCCTACCACCATCTCCCTTCCTCCCTCTCTCTCTCTTTCTCTCTCTCCCTCCTTCTACGCCCGCTTCTCGTTCACCCGCGCCGTACACCCGCGCAGAGCCCACCACCACGGCTTGGGACCACCTCTTATCGATTCCTGCGCCATTTCCCGTCATTCCTGTCAAATCAATAACGCGGTGGCGGCAGCGCCGGTGGTGCTGCTGCTCCAAAGGTGGTCGTGTTGCCGGTCCTGGTGGCGGTGATCCAGCTAGCGGCGGCGGCGGCGGCGGTGGTGGCGGCGGTGGCGGTGGTGGTGGCGGTGGCGGTAGTGGTGGTGGGGGACCCGGTCCTCCCGATGCCGGTGCTTCTCCCGTGTACCGGTGTACCGGTGGCGGTTCCACGGATCCCTTCCGCCGATAGACAGAGCGGGGACCGACATTTTTCCACCGAAACACATTATTATTATACGTGGCCAAACTATTCTCTCTCTTCCTTCTTCTCTCCAGAGAAGAATTTCGAATATGTGTGTATATATATATATATATATTTTGTTGGAAGATCTCTGTTATATCGGCCGATCGTCGATCGATCCTTAACGATCATTCCCCTCTCGCGAAGAAGAATATTCCTCACCTTTCGTTCACCTTACGGAGGAGGGGGGGAGGGTCACCTTTTTTCTCTCTCGCTCTCGTGCTCGAGTACCTGTGTGTATCGATTTCGAAGGAGGGAAGAAGGAGGAGGGGGGAGAGGTGGCGGAAGAAAAGCGAAGCACTTCGGTTTGGACAAAAGTGTAAGGACGAGTCGAGATCGCGAGTGTGAGAGAAAGCGGTCTTTGGTCTTCGGAAGAGGGAGAGGCGGCTTATTCATGGCTTTTTACGCGCGCGCGCGCGCACGTACACGTATATAGGGGGAGGGGAGGCATAGAGGATCGAGTGTCTATTCACCTCGGCTCGCTAACGAAATTTCGCGTATACCTGTTAGCTCGGCCTGGCCGGGAGCTTGCGCGATTCTTATTCTCCGCACGAAATTTTCCACGTTGCGGCCGGCCATAGCCACAGTTGCTGTTGTTGCCTCTTGTAACGTGGGAACGATCAACCTTCGCGATCAACCCGTCTCGGATTATTTATATCCGGGAGATTCGGCCAGGTAAAATTACGCGATACGCGGGTTTGCGAAACGTTTGCGCAATCGTGGTCGAAAATATATATATGTCGGCGCGTGTTCGTCCAAATTGGGGAGATTAAAGGGGAGGAATTGGAGTTTTTTGAGGGGTTTTTAATTTTTCTTAGAACGGGAGAGAGGAGGGGAGAGAAAATTTGACGAAAACTCGGGTCGAAACTTGCGAAACGGGGGGCGCCTTTTCGCGTGCACGATTCATGGTGCGTGGATATATAATTGACACGATACTCTTTGACGAAACGAATCTCGTCAAAGAATCAACTCTATCGAGTTGACCCTTTGATGAAACAATTTTCCTGAATTATTCACGAAAAAAAATTGAAAGTTTTCACTTTTCGTTTATTATCGAGACATTACTCGAACGTTAGAAAATGAGATAATTTGATAAATTTGAATATTCTTTTACAATTTTATAGTTGTACGATTTAAATACGGTAGAAATGATGCGACGATTCTACGCGAAAAAATCGGTTCTTTAAATCATATTTAAGGGATTACTCGGTATATTTTTCAAATGAGTCATCTTATTGGAGAAATAAAATAATATTTCAGAGAGAGAGAGAGACAGAGAGAGAGAGATGAAACTGTGACGCTAGAAGGATATCTATAGTAAGACGAATAGAACTTTTGGGACAACCTAATATCGCGTCATTTTTCCTTCTTACGCTATTATTCTCCCCCGAATTAATATGTCGCTACACGATTCTCTTGTGAATTACGCGGTAATTACGCGTTGAATCAACAGTGTTAAAATTTTCTCCTCGAATTCCTCGTTGTCGTTGAAAAGCCCCGCCATCGGTTTGGCTCGAACCGTACCAAGAAAGGATTTAACCACACCGAGCAGAAAGAGAACAAACCGTGCGTTCTCGTTTATATGCTTCGAGACCGAATACGAGACTCGATACGAGTCCGTATTTCCTATTATACAGCGCACCACCATGCGTCACACCGATTTCCTGTTCCATGGCGGTTCACGCGTACCACCGTATCATTGGAAATTTTCTATTCTATGATAATTGAACTCGCAGAAGAGAGTTTTCTATCCTATGATGATTGACGCATCGTCACAATCGTAAACGTTTCTTATTCTATGGCGATTGACGCGTACGATCGCGTCATAAAAACGTTTTATTCTATGGCGATTGACGCGTACCATCACATCGTGGAAATTTCCTGTTCTATGATAATTGAATAATTGCACAGAGATGTCCTGTTCTACGACGGTTGACGCGTACGATCGCGTCATAAAGACGTTTTATTCTATGGCGATTGACGCGTACGATCACGTCACGAAAATTTCCTATTCTATGGTAATTGACGCATAGAGGCGTCCTATTCGGCGATGGTTGATCGCGTCATAGAGATGCGGCCTACTCTACGGCGATTGACGTGTACGATCGCGTCATAGCGATTCCTTATTCTATGGCGGTTGACACGTACGATCGCGTGACGAAAATTTCCTATTCTATGGTAATTGACGCATAGAGATGTCCCATTCTACGATGGTTGATCGCGTCATAGAGATGTCCTAGTCTACGGCGATTGACGCGTACGATCGCGTCATAGCGATTCCTTATTCTATGGCGGTTGACAGGTACGATCGCGTGACGAAAATTTCCTATTCTATGGATAATCGGCTCGTAGAGATATTCTACGAAGATCGGCGTGTTATGTTTTCAAAAAAAAAAAAAATATGAAAGAGTTTTCCAAGCTCTTATTCTCTCGCGCGTGCACGAATAATTTCGAATTCCATTACGTTTTCGTTTTTTCCGTCATTTCTTAATTATTATTATTATTATTTTTCTTTTTTCGTATTGTATCCGCCACCAGGAAGTTGAAACGTGACTTTTCCACGTTCACATCGTAGTTTTCGGCGACACGCGGATCTAGCTCGCGAATATAAATAGCGGACGATGCCAGTGTACTATCCCTTGGCCGCATCGTTCGAAGAATAAACCAGTCGCGACAATCTAAATGCGTATGAAGGAATGAGTCTTTCAACGAGTGCTGAATGTGATCCGCATACCTGGCGATCCACACCCTCGGGCCTCTTTCTATTTCTCTCTCTCTCTCTTTCGTCGTCTCGTTTCGCAACACGTGGAGGGACGAGACTTGTATCCTTTAACTAGATTCGATGTACAATTTTTTTTCATCCAAAGAATTAGAACCAAATAATAATAATTAATTTCTACGCGATTTTTAATATAGATGCATATTAAATGATAATTTATGCTTTTTCTTCTTGCTTCGATTACAAGGCTTTTTCTACGTCCAATTTTATCAAATGTCCAATTTCAAGATGGAATCGGATCATTCCGTCTTCGTCGCATCTACGTTCTTATCTCGCTTCGTCTAACGTAGAAAAATCGATTTTTTCGTATAATATTGACCGGATAGAGTCCACCGAATCTCGGATATCGTCTTTCCTCGAGCGACAAATTTCGGACAAGAACGAGCTGTTAATCCTTTAATAGGACACGTAAGTCTATGTAAATATTTCCGAATATCCTCCGCGAGAAATTTTAGTTTAATTAATAATTAAATCCTGGAAGAAATAATATTTTTTTAAATCTGAATACTTGTATAATAACACAAATCGTAAAATTATTAAATTTCTGGATACGCAGAGACTAGTATTATTAGTTTAATTTACGTTGTTTTGGATGTATGTGGATATCGTATAATAACATCGTTGCAAGCGAGATTTCATTTCAGAAAATGGAAACTAGAAAAACGAATAAAAAAAAAGTAACTAAAACGTTTGATCGTCATTCGAATTTGAATCATTATTTATAATAACTCTTTGAAAAAATCATTCTATATACATCGTTTTGTCATGGACAAAATATTTCTACCGTTCTGGTATTCATTTTGAACAAAGAATCATTTTTATCTTTGCTTCAATGAAGAACGACGCATCTTCGTATTTGTCGTACGTCTTACACAAAAATTACCATGAAGAAGCTGAATATCTTGATCGATCATACTCCTCGCGTATGTATAAAGAAGGATACTCAAATTCTACGGAGCTCGAGATTCGATTCGTCAGCGATTCGGAAGAGGCTTTGCCGCGATAAAATACATATCTGATGAAATACGCATTTTTATCTATTGATTTTGGATAATTATAATATCGAACGGCGAAAAATATTCAAATTCCGTGTTTTCGATTCCCTCCAGTATCGCCGATTTCGACTTTACGAAATGATAATTTGTCGGATTACCTATCCGCTACTGTGCTGCCACCATTTTTCATCGAAGCTCCGTCTTTTAGCACACCAGCCGGTGTTCTCCTCGTCCAGCAACCGTTTACTCTCATACGAGAGCACAAAAAATATTGTTACAGCTTGACAAATACATTCGACGAAGAACCGTCCACTTGTGAAACCTGAATATGCTTGTATCGAGGATGAGGATAGGGTAGATTCCACCTTTACCCGATTTTTTTTCTTCGTTTCTACTTTTTCTTATTTTTTAGAAATTGGGAACTGGATAGTGGATTACGTAAGATACGTAGAGATACATAAAATAATAGGTAAGACGATAGGTTAGTTGGATAGAACTTTGAAACTTTTATGCAAAAATATGAATCAAACAATATATGATATATGCCGCGTTAGAAGTTGTCGAATTAATTTCGAAATTTGTGTACAAAAGTATGAATAATAAAGTATGAATAATATATAACGATTTTGAAACTTATATAGGAAATATGACGCGAGAAAAGTATAAAGGAAGTAAAAATAAAAGATACAACAGTAAAGAAAAAAAGTATATAATTTCTGCTTCACGAGGCCCATGTATTTCATTGGCGGTTTAAAGGCTTATCTACATTGACAGATATTGTCCGCAAACAGTCCCCGTATAATGTTTGTCAACAGTCGGCCAATTCGCGATCGTGTATACAGAATATACACGATTATACTCGCTTTTGATCCGATATAGACTAAAAAATGCAATAAACGCGCAAAAGTTGGTTAATATTTATAACGCTCGCAATATTTTACAATCGTGCTACGCCAATCTTAAAGACACAAGGAAAAATGGGGGGGGGAGGAAAATTCGATGAACCGATTGCGATCAACGCGAATTGGCAAGTTCCATCGTCCATGGATTAAGCGATTAATAGATAGTGGAGGAAATAACGATCGGATATATCGTGGCAAACGGAATCCAGTATGAATTACGAGTAACGCACAAACGTGAATGACATATTTACGCGATATTATATAATATTATATAATAATGATTCTGTTATTTCTAACATCACGATAGAACGTCGTGCATTCGCGTGTTGCGATATACAGCTCGTCTCGCGTGAATATCCAATGAACTGGCGTGATGTAAAAGATTTCAAGAGAAAGAGAAGGACGGGGAAAAAAAGATTGAAAGGTTAACGAGTATCTATCCCCGAAAGAGAAGAGCAAGTTGAATGGGGATAATTAAATGTATCGCAAACTGTAGGCTCTATTTTCGGCGCGAAGGTTCCCTCGATTCGACCATCCATCAACTAAGTAGAAAATTAACTTTGCCGGGTTCCTAGCCCCTCCGCTCTATGAAAACTAAACGAGAAGAGGGAGAGAGGAAGGAAGAATTCGCAGGCTACGGAAAACTGGGTTCGAAGTTTGCGAAGATAACGACAGGGAAAAACACAGAGGCTTCCATCAAGATACGAATACGTTTCGAGAGTGAAATTGAATACGACAGAGAATTATTTTCACTTTCACGTCCACTCGCGAAAAAATAGTTTTTCTCGTTGCGATTCTCGAGAATAAAGTAACTCTTAACTACTCTAGATAATCCTAAGGATTTGAGAGTCGATTTGAAAGTAAAATTCTCGAGAATGTTTCTTACAAATGGATAATGTATCTAGAACTGACTATCCAACAGTAATTGTCACTCTTAACATCACGTTCACTCGCGAAAAAATATTCTTTTGTACTAAGACTAAATAATCTTTATCTATGTTAAAATAACCTAAAATTCAAATTCGTTCGAAAGTAAAATTGTCGAGAATCGTATTTTATCAATGAATATCACACAGAAAATAAAAATTACTATCATTCGTGTCAACGTAGTGAAAAATAATTTTTTACAATTCAATTCTTGGTACTTTTACTGTCAAATGCACTCTGAACCAGGGATTTTGATTAAATTTCGAGAGCAACGGAGCGTCGCGATCGTTCGAAACTTGGCAAATAGAGGGCGCTGCAATTATCATCGTTCCATTGGGCTATTTCGATTTTCCGGTATCTAGCTGACTCTACACCCACGGTTTCACATGGCAGGAAATTAATTTTGCGGCAACACGTATTCGCAAAAGAGAAAACGCGTTTCTATGAAAGTTATCTTAACCGATGAAGTGGAAATCGGCGAAAAAGCCGGTCGTTCGTTTATATTTCGCGTAGTTACGCATTACCTATCATAGTCCACGCGTTCCGTTATTATAAATTATGAGAGATAAAAAGTGTCGATGCCGAGCAACGAGAGTGCAAACCGCGAATAGCCTAGTTGCATCTTTGCGGTCAACGATCCTCCATGACGCAGTGCGGATGCTTAAAAATTCGCTTCACCGATCGTTCAAGGTTCAGGTGAACGTGGAAACTCGACAATGACTGAAGAGATTAATAAGGTACGTGACGTGGAAACGACGATATATTCGTTTCCAGAACTCGATATACAAGTCGAGTACCGATATTGACTAGGGGGCGCCACTTTACGCGTAGTTTTCGCAAGATTTACATTTTGACAGGGAATTTTGTCTTGCAAGGTGTGGTCATTGTTATTCCTGTCACTTGTCGGGCCACGATGCAACGAGGTCGTGAATTAAACCATTCAAGATTTCAGCGTTGACCGATGTTAAGTGCAATTTGCTGTATTCAGGGCGATGCATTTCTCTTTTTTAAATTACCAAAGTTTCCTTATCTGACTATAGATCTGTCAAATTACCAGTTCTGACGTCTGATACATCGGTGCATTACGTTTGAATAATTTTGAGACTAAGATGTTTCGTGACTCTTACCATGCCTTCGCGTATCAAACGTATTAACCTCTGAAACATTTAAAAATCGAAATTTATTAAGATTATAATTTTTCGTGCTATATATTTATTTCAAGATTTGAAATTTTTCAGACCACGAGAAATCTAAAAATCAAGTTTTCTAACCTATATTTAAAAAGTTGTATCAAAATATTTGAAAAATTGATTTTTGAAAAATATTAAGATATTTATTGCAATCAAATATTTTTCCAAACAATTACAATATAATAAAATAATATTAGTATTTTCTTTCTCTTTCAACAAGAATTAAAATCCATAAATATATCTACTTTGTTTAATAATGGATATAATTTTAGTATTAGGTTCATTCTTTTTGTACACTTGGAAAAGTAATGCCTTTAGGATTATCATCGAGTTTGAAGGAAAGAGCATTAAGCGGAGCACGAATTAGCCAAGAATCGTAGAGACGCTGTGATACGTGATAAATATTTATAGAGTTGGAGCGTATTCCCGATTCGTAAAAGCGCACACGGGCCACGACGCGGAAAGAGTGAGCGGGGCCCGTTCAGCCTTATGCAGCCACTTTCTCGTGGACGATAATGGGCTCGTTTCGCCGGCTAAAATCTTAGACTGCAATCAATTTACTTGAAACTGGTCTACGTGCGCGATCCACCGAGATAACCCGTGTGCTTGTAAGCCGGTGGGGCCGGCTTTCTCCTCTCCTTCTCGAGTGAGGGATACCACCTTCGAGGCTAAGTTTTCTGAAAATGACTGACGGCAGATTATCAGATCGTCGGCAGTTTCCCCCGTAAATTATTAAGAACTCCTCGACGTCCAAGTTTGCGTTCTACGTTCTATCTCACGTGTATGCCTTTCCTTGCTTCTACTTCTAACAATTTCTTCAATGTGTATGTTTGTATATGTTGAAGTATGTTTGACAGAGAGAGAGAGAGAGAGATATGTATACTTTGAAGTATGCGTAGTATATCGTGATGAATGAGTGACTATGTACGTGTATTGCAAAATGTGTAATGAGAAAGAGTGTGTATATGCGAAGTATATTACAAAATATGCGAGTCAAAGGTAGTATGTGAGAATGTATATATGTATTGAAGTGTGTGTAATAAATGAGTGAGAATGAGAGAGAGAGAGAGAGAGAGAGAGAGAGAGAGAGAGAGAGAGAGAGAGAGAACATGAATGTACGTGTGTGTCAGGTTACAAAATATGCAAGTCAAAGGTAGTATGTGAGAATGTATATGAAATGCGTGTAATATGTGTAGTAAGAAAGAAAGAGAGAAAGAGAATATGAATATTCCATATGTGTTGAAAGTATATTACAAATTATGCGAGTGAAAGAGAGTGTGTTAGAATGTACGTGTGCATTGAAGTATATTTTAATACGTTGTGAGGAAAGGAGAGAAAAAATATGAATACTGCGTATGTATGCATGGTATTGAAGTGTGGAGAAATGAGTGAGCAAGCGAGAGAGAATGCATGCGTACACGCGCGCGTCTATGTGTGGTACGAGAAAGAGAAACTTGTCGCGTTTCGATATCTCACAAACATTGGACAAATATTGACGTCTCAAGTTTACCTTTTTTGTCGCGCGACGAAAAGCGCGTCGTTTTATTTATTTATCAACTGCTTTCGAGTATTAGCGAGTGGAAACGGGGTCGTGCGAGGAACTGTGTAAATCCTTGTCCATTTTTCTCCCTCCCCTTCCCCTCTTTTCTCTTCTTTTTTTATTTTCTCTCCGTTTCACGTATGTGCAGCCGTTGCATAAGGTTACAGCGAGTTCGAAACGAACACGTCACTCTTTGAAAATAAAATTCCGCGAATTATCGGAATTCGTACTGTCGGAATTGTATTAATCGGCTTGAATTCAAAGTTAATGGACAATGGTAACGGTTGAACGTACAGATATGCACGTTTATTAAATTCTTGAATTACGCAGGTCGGTCGGTGGACAGACAGAGCTCTCCTTTAAAAAGAACAAGGATGGATAAAGTATCTTTACATTATATACGATATAATTATATAACAATTCTCAAATTTCGAATCTGAATTTTTACTTAAAAATAAAAATAATTATTTATTAATTACTATTTAATCTTTTTCTTGGTAATAAATAGAAATTCATTTCCAATGAAACGTATCGTTTTTTCTTCGAATACTCGAACACCATTAAAAAATATCAAGGAAAATGTATATCGACCGAATAGCTGTGCCGTGCATCTCAACGGAATCCCGAATTAAAACAAACGGCGATATACACGATCCGCTATATTTCATATTCTTTTTGCATTTCGAGGGAAAGGAACGGTTCGCGAGGAGAATAACGGAGATATCCGAGAAAAAACTACGGTCTCGAGAAAGAAAAAAAAAGAAACGAAAACGTGACGAGTTTGAAACAGAGAGAAAGAGAGAGAGAGAAAAAGAGAGGAGGAGAGAAGGGGGAGAGAGAAGCGAAAAGCGTTAAATCCGGACGAGTTTGGCGCAGTTGGCTAATAATGCAGTTTATTTTAACTCGATATGTATGTCCTCCGGTCAGTTATCGATACGCAAACTATAGCTAAATTTTTCTGTCTCTCAACAACTGTTTATTCAGGTGAAAAAAGCTAATCGTGGAAAAGTTGGATTTGTCGCTTTTGGCGCAACGCTAGAGGACAAATAAAGTAAATGGTGCGGAACAGATGACGAAGTATTCGGACGAAAGTTTGGTTCTAGGTGACTGGCGAGAAATGGGAGAAAACGGAAGAAGAGGAGGAGGAGGGTGGTGTCCATGCTACCTACGAAATTACGCGCGGAAAGAGGCACGAAATAACGAAGAAGGATAGATTTATTCCCTGGCACGTGTCGTTTCCACGAATTGCTTCGTGTGCCACCGCCTCCTCACGTGAGACGCTTGGTTATGCGAGTTTCCCCTTCCCTTTCGATTATGGGCAAATGTTCTTATATTCGTTCTATGATAGTTAGAGAAGTACTTCGAACATTGTGGCTAAATTAATTTCCGTGTCATAAGTTTTACTTTACAACTGATTAAAAATATATTTTTGTAGGAAAATGTAAATTTGAAGGATAAGAAAGTAAGAATAATAAATAATAAATATAATACCGATAGTTAAAAGCCACTGATAGTTGGCGCTGGTGTCGCATATGACCATATCGTCATAGTATTCACAAAAGCATTGTGTCTATTAAAAAGAGACGGCAGTATGACATTGGGTAATGACTTAGGCTATAAATGTACTCTACTTATCCCGTTATTAAGGCACAAGCTCATCTTGACATACTATAAAACAAAAGATACGTTTATTTTGATTATTAATCCCCTTTCCCTTTCACTCATTGACCTTTTCTGCAATTGGTAAAAAAAACTGCGAGTTTTGGATTAGCCGTATTGCGATTAAAAATTGTTTCTAAACGCCTTATCGACTCGAGGACGCTTGAATCTCGCTTGAAATTCAATAACGACAGGATAAACCTACGCGTAATTCGTTTTCACTGCATCGTGTCACGGTATATGAAAATAAGAAAACGAATAAAAAAAGAAATTTAATTTAATTAACTAGATAATTAAAATTCAATTCATATTATCTCCACGGTAACCTATAGCCTAATCGGTTCGGTACGTAATTAAGGTTGATCAGGTTTCGCGTAACTCGTTCTCTGGCGTACAAACCGGCCGAAAACGGACTTGCTCGAAATTGAGACAAAGTTTACCGAAATCGAAATCCATAGTTTACTAACGACAAATTCGTATTTACCGACACGTGCCAAGCGAGTTTAGTTAAAGGGCGGAATGAGTTTAGATTGTGTGTGTGTGTCTGATAAAACCATTGGCAGAGTTTCGCGGTGAATTCTCTCTGTCTCTCCCTCCCTCCCTCCCTCCCTCCCTTTCTCTCTCTCTCTCTCTCTCTCTCTCTCTCGTGCACGGTTAAAAACATTCAACCCCAACGTGTGCGGTCAAAATGGAAAGGCTCCCGGGGGCGAGTTCAGGGCCAACGGAATTTCGCACCGGATGCAAATTGATAATATGCTTTAATCGTTCCTCTGTAAGTAACGAGTGAACCGTATCGAAAGCGTGCGAGGGCGTGAACGTAGACTCGATTCGCGATCGATGAAGGTGTATCTGAAAATTTGGCAATTAGTGGAATTATATTGTACTCGAGACAATTATCTGTGGAATTAATTAAGGAGTTAATTTTTTCTGAATTAATTTCTGAATATTATTGCCTTCGATATGTGTGTAAGTATAAATTTGGGATAATGAATTTGAGAAAGAGAGTAATTGAACGTATTCAAAGTGTGCTTGGTCAATATTGAGAATAATTTTGGATTCGTACCCACTTTTTTTAAATCGTGTGAATCAAAATCTCATTGAGAGTGTAAAAAAGATCGTTAACATCGAGTTACGTGTTCCTTTATCGTTATTATTTTTATTCGAATTTTTATTAATGTAAGATAACGTATATCGAATTATTTTGTTCAATCTGTATAAAGTAAAATAAAATTAGTCACTAATAAATTAGCGTATTAAATTATCGACGGATTTCCAATCTGACGAACTCGTTAAATTTTAATTATAAATTCTCAAGTTGATTATTAATTATCAATTCAAGATTACCGAGACACTTATCATCTTGCAAAATTATAAAATATTTACAATTAAGAATTAATTTCACGATTTCTAAATATTTTCCAATAAAATAAAAGATTATTGATGGATGACGACCAATCGATTGTTTAGTCATCAAATCATAAAATCTCGAACTATTAAAATTATTCAATCACGAAATATTTACAATATCTGTGACGTTCAAACACCGCAATATCAATTAATTTCGTCAAAGGCACTGTTATAAAACACTTTCAAACCAACGATTATAAAATAAAATATTATCGGCGCTTCGAATTTTCGAACTATCAAAAGATAGAAAAATTCTACGCCAAAGAATTTTTCAATTTTTTTTTATTCAAAATAATTTTAATTTAAAAAAAAAACATATACCTGAATCAATGATGGGAAAAATTTAATAAAAACTCAAAGTTACGAATAAAGTTACTTCGACAAATTGCTTCAATAATTTATCGTTTAATATAATAATAATTCCAAATAATTGTAATTGCCAAAAGTTATATGAAAAATCTACTAGCAACGAATAAATGTTAATTCAAGCATTTTGATAACTTAAATTACTTGAAGTAACTTTATTTTTAACTAGTTACTTTTTCAACGGATTAATCCCCAACTCTGGTGTCGCCGAGAAAGCTAAGATCAACCTCAGCGTAAACCTTGAACGTTTAAGTGTAAGCAACTCGAGCAGGCAAACGACCGAACGAATGAAATTCTTCGCCCGGCGTCTGACCAGTTTCGATTCGCTACTACTGCGAGCGCACGAGTAGTGGAAGTCGGCGAAATAGGCGGGATTCGATTCCACGCGTCGAACGGAACGAAAGAATAAAAAGTGATCGGGTGATCCGTCTCACAAAGGGAAGAGAAATCTGTTGAGCGACTTGAGAAAATCAAAGGGGAGAAAAGTTGTGGGCGAGTTACGTACAGGTTGGGTCAAAGGCTATTTCCCTGTCACCGTGCCAATCAAACCTTTAGCCTTTCGATCTTAACCTCCCTCCCTCTCTTATTATAATTACTATATATTACTATATATTGTATATAATTATTATATGTATATAATAAATGATCGGTTATTGATATAAATGTAACATTGATATAATAACTTTATGATCGAGTTATAATTATTCCGATTTACGAGATATTTGTTTGTTCGCGAAGCAAACTATGGCGAACCAAATTTCCTAGTGTATTGCTGTTAATCACGAGTCAAAGCAAAGAAATCGATCAAGGAAATCTGGTTCGACGATGACCAGCTTTCGAGTGAAGGATCGTTTTTGGATCGAAATATTTATGAGAAAGAAAAAGTCTTCTTTTGGATCAAAGAAAATATTTTTGAGAATGAGAAAAAAATATATCTTATGGATTAAAGAAAATTTTTAAGAATGAGAAGAAGAAATGTTTGAATTGAAAAAAAAATTTCGAGAATGAGGAAAGGAAGGAGTCTGTGTACATCTTGCTTTTGAAAAAAAATTTTGAGAATGAGAAAAATGATTTCTTCTGGATATTGAAGAGAAACTTTTGAGAAAGAATGATGTCTAAACATCTCGCGAGTATATAAGTATTGAATCGTGATTAATTTTGTTTTGATTCTTTCGAGACATTGATATATCACAAAGTAAGTTTCACGATTATATAGATATTACGATTTTTCAGATGTGAAATTCTATCGGGATTCCCATTTTCGAAAATTAGATCCACCTTTTCTATCATTCACTATCTATTAATTTCATTACGATCACATCTCCAATATTTTTCTAATCTAAAATTTCACTTTCCGATAATCCAACTTAAAGACTTAAGACTTTTAAGACTTTCTTAACAATCTTCCTCTTGCACGTCGATCATTAAAATGGAAATTTACTCAATTTAATATCAAAAATCAATTTTGTGTTTTTGTGAAAGGGGATCATTACAACTTGCGACTTGTAAAATCGCTAATCTCTATAATCTCTGGTCTCGTTAAATTATCGCGCTGGAATTATCCGAATCGTTCTGACAATATCACGATATAGGATATAACTTATTCCCTTTGAAATTTTTCTCCAATTTTCTGGGACGAGCGACGACGCGAGGATTTTCTTTCGAAGATGTATCGAATAATCGATGTTGGCTGGAGGGGGGATGCATCGATGACGTCAGAAGCGTGGAATTTGCTCGCATTGCGCTCGTACTCCACCGAATCACTTCGTAATTAAAATACATTTCGCTGATTCGAGCGTACACATCGCATATCACGAATACTTTGCCCGTGTCAGAGGACAGCTATTTATTAGGAGAAAAATTGCGGTTCCTCGAAGAATTTTCGGGCATCGTTTCGAATCCGCGATCCTTCCCCTTCCATCTTTTCCTATAACTCGATAAATTAACGAAATCGTGAATACGTTTCTTAGATCCTTTTTTTTTTGTTTTTTAGCTCGTCGTTACGTAATGATGAGAATTTCCATTCGTCATATTTTTTCTAGAGGAATAGGTGTTTTTTTTTTTAATAATTTGGTGTTCCAATTTTTTAAAAATATCTTTGAAATTTCGATGCATGCGTGTTTTTAAAAATCTGATCCTTATTATATCTTAAATATTGCATGATTTCAATTTAATCGTGTTCTTTCTAAGAGAATACTTTAAAATATTTTTTATATATATACATACAATTCGGTATTTTTTTAAATTTCGATAGATTTATTTTAAATTTATAATTCTCAAATTTGATGATTTTTCTTACGAGAATACAAAAAAAATATATATATTTTCGAAAATTTTAAGAACTAACTTTGAAAGAGAAATTATGCTTTTCTTAAGAAGTAATTTTTTTCTGAGAATTTCTTTTTTTACAAGATAATAAATACTGAAAATATTTTTAATTGTTCCCTGCATTCTGTGTATTTTCAACAAACGCAGCAATCTTGCTCTGCCTTTTTTCTCGTGAAAATTTGGCAACGATAATCGCGAGAAAGAAACCGTATTGTATCGTTAAAAATCGAATGGTCTTTAAAAAAATGGAAAGAAAGGAAGAAGGAAACACAAAGTCCAGTAATCCGGAGATGAAGAAAATGACGTGGTCGAAGAAAGAGGAATCACGTTGCCGTGGAACACCGTGGATCAATACCCTCGTCGCCTGTTGCGAGATTATACCTTTTGCTTTCTCTGTATTTATAGCTGCTAAGAAAGCGAGATAAAAATATCTTTTTTTTTTTCTTTTGCGGATTGATCACGAAGAAGGTAAGATAAGTACGCGAGCTTTTTTACTAATAACTTTAAATCGTTCACCAGATATTTCACTGGCCAGCCCGCTTTAGTAGTGTTCTTAAAAGAAACCGTCTTAATCTTTTCTTCTTCATCCGCCGCGATTAAAAGCAGAGGAGAGAATTTTCCTCCTCGAAAAGATAAGAACGAATGATGCAAACCGAATATCAATCTTCTTCCGCCCAGATAGAGGCGTTAAGAGTTCTTTATTCTCCGCTATCGAGCTCACGGCTTTCAATTTAATGAAAACATTTCAATCGCGGGGATCGAACATCGAGATATAACAATTTGGAATTTCGATCGATTAACCTTCGTTACGTAAGAAGAAGAGATTGGAAATTAAAATTTGCAGGATATCAAAAACGATATAAGAAAACGGGCGTAACAGGTTGTACATTAAACAGCACGGCGTGAGTGATACGATAATAAAGAGAAATGAAAATGCTTGGAGAGCAAGAAAAAGCAAGAGCGAAGAGCATTAAAAAAAAAAAAAATATCCCGCAGGCTAGTGCGTCCTAATGCTCTCTTTCTTTTATTTCATTTGTTTATTTAGTTACGTTTATGTAAGTACAATTTCTGTGTGCTTTTTTCTTATTTTTTTTTCTTTTTACTTATAACGAAAAAAACAAAGGTTTTTTTAACGCCAAATTGATAAGTGAAAAAATCGTAGGGAGTTTTTATTACCTAGTAGGTATCGAACAATCACAATTTTGATTTTACCTCGTGGTTTTCTTATTCTAATCATCGATCTGGATCTCGAGATTGTTGAGTTCGGGACGGATCGTGCAAATTCGGCTGAGATCGGATAAGATCTCGATATTGTCGTATAAGCTCGGTACATTCGGATCTATTCGGCAATAATCGGCCACAATCGGTTCGAAATTCGGTCATTAGAGAGCATCTAGTCCATCGCGTCCGATTATTGCCGAATTGTTCCGAAGTAAAATCTTCAAAATTCTGAGCCTATGTGAGTATCTCATCCGATCTCGTCCGAATACTTCCGATCCGCGACGAAGTTTTCCTCTCGAATCAAGGGACGATCCCGCATTCTAACGAACGCATGTTTAAAGAAAGGATAGCAAATTTGGAGCGATAATTCTTATTCTTTATCGTATTCCACGAGCATAAAATTTTCTCCCGAGGCGATGAATCGATGGGAGCCCCAGTTTAATCCCTGGGAGAAAGGGCGTGAGCGGTTTCTCACCTTTTATTACGGCGAGTGAACTTTCTGAAAGTGGTCGCGGAACTACGAATCGTGTTTCCACGTTCGTCTTTAACGAATCTACGACTACGATCAGTCTTAGATTGCAATAACATTTCATTCTACGACACGAAATCTTTGGGAACGAGTTCGTTACACGCAATTCAACGAATATAATAGGTTTTTCGTGAACGATGTATTGTATATATATGGTTCTTTATTATTTACATTCTTGTTTATTGACGCATTCATCAGACACTCGCTCGCTGACATTTGTATGCTAATTATGTATGCACGTGTACGTGTGTATTTTTTTTTGTGTGTATATTCATTTATTTCATTTATTTATTTATTTATTTATTTATTCATTTATTTATATTCGTATATATATATATAAGTACATATATATATATATGTATTTGTTTATATTTTTTCCCCGTATGTATGTATGTATATGTATATATATACATATATATATGTATAGTACTCCGTAACGTGATAAAACGTCATTAAAAAAGTCAGTACATCGTTTATAATGCTTAAAAAACCTTAACTCGCTTCTACATTTAATTTATGTTTCATTTTGACAGTGCATAGTAGGATTGCAAATATCTGTGATTTATATTCTCCTCCTCTTCACACATCTCGCGTGTAATTGTGCGCGCGTCGATGCGCGTCAATGAAAATTCGCTAACTCGCTCGCGCGAATGCACGCACACTCGGCGATTTGTCTCGCGCGAGGGAAGACTCGTTCTCGACATATTTTTTTTCATCTTTTTTTATATTTTCTTTTCGTTTTTTTTCTTTTTTTTTCTTTCTTTCTTTCTTTCTTTCTCTTCTCCGCTCCTCTGCCTCGTGCAAATCTTACCTCGATCGATCGATGTATAATAATAATAATAATCGATAAGATTCTAAACACGCTACTCGCGGCAAGAGACAAGTGACGAAGGTATAGAGCTAATCGTCGAATCGTTAGTTTTCTCTCGCGTACTCACATACGTACACACATACGCACTCTCGCTTTTCTCTCTTCTCGCTAGTTTTTTTTTCGTAGTTTTCTCCGTAATGCGGCTTTGCAATTATACAGAGGTAATCGTAATGCGAGGTGACTTATATTCAACTATGTGTCGATGCTTTCTCTCTCACACATACAATCTTCGATAACACACGTATCTTCTTTACATTGCTCGTTTTTTCGATCGATTCTCTTTCGAAGCGAAATGCGTCGAATAAAAGAGAGAGGAGAAAAAGGAAGGAGAGGGGGAGGAAAAAGTCGCTTCGAGGAATCGGTCTCTCGCGCAGGAGGAATGCTTTGCAAAGCGTTTCGCGCTTTGCCACGCGTTCGATTCGACGAAAAAGTATACGCCTCGCATATAGCGCGCAAAAAAAGAATCTAAGGGAGGAGGCTATAAGTAATATTGTAAATAAGAATAGCTCGAGACCGTATCATCTTTTTTTCTTCGTTTTATGTATATAGTGCCTGCGTGTACCAAAAACAACTTATAACGACCCTCTTTTTATTTCTCTTTTTTATTCCCTCCTTTTTTTTGTCATTTGTTATTTATTATTCGTTATTTCTTCTCGCTCTCCTTTTTTATTTCTTTTTTTTTTTCGTTCGTTTGTTCTTTCCCTTTGTTTGTTAATCTTTTTCAACAATTTATTTTAATTTCAATATTTAAAGTGGCATAACGAAAAAACCTGAAAACAAGGTTCTCAACATCGAATAGAAAACATCCCTCGGAAGATACGGAAGTCGCCTAGCGTTATTAAATTCGTAAAAGCACGTGTAACACCCTCTGTTCCATTAAATCGGTCCGAAAAAAAGAAAAAAAAAAAAAAAAGAACATTCGTCGGCACGAGAAGAGAAGTGACATTTCGCGCAACAAAAGACACGCTCCGTTTTACCTCATCTCCTCTTCATCTTTCCCCTTTTTCTCTTTCTTTCATCCTTTCTTTCTCTCTCTCTTTCTCTCATCTCACTCGTTCACTCACTCATTCGTATGGTTCTCACATGCATACAGACACTCTCTCAATTTCTCTCCGTGTGCAAATGCATTTGAATTTAAAACTCTCGAGAGTTGCTCTCGAAAGTTACCAGTGGACACTACCACTACTCGAGAATGAAAGTCACTGTCGGATAATCGCTTTCATCGCAGTGTTCTCTTCTCCCAAAATGAGTAACTCTCCAGAATTTTACCTCCTAAAAAAAAAAGTGTTCACGTCCTAAAAATTAGACGTTTTCAAGAATTATTTTTTAACAATGGACATTGCGTTAAAAGTGAAGGTTACAGGTAATTTTCACTTTTTTCATGCAGCGTCTATCCATGAAAAATAACTCTTGCAAATTTTTACTTTCAAATGTAATCACACGCTCGTTCACTCTCCCCTGTTTCTCTTTCGCATTCATTCTCATCGCATTTTTTTTTTCGTCTTCCTCGTTCATCGAATTCCTCCCCGTATCGAATCAGTCCCTCCCATAGAAGAGAAACGAAACATACGAGAAAATCTAGGACAAAACGAGGCGAGATCACATACACTCCCTGGAAATCAAACAAACTGAACCGTTTCTCTTCTTATTTATACGCACTATACGCGCCGTTTTACCCAGTTGGTTCTTATCTCTCGAGCACCAAGTCCTCTTTTTTTACGGAGCAATTATTTATGTATATATTCATATGTATATATATATATATATATAGTGTATATATACGTTATGTATAAAGTGTGATTTTTTTCTTGCAATGACGTAATATCGCTACAATACGTTTTTTTTTTTCCTTTTTTTTTTTTATCGAATAAATTTTCGTCGTGTCTCTCCGTTCGCAGTGTCAAATATACTTACAATAGAAATATATTAAAATTGCAAAGTTTTCACGGAGCACGCCGGATATCCTGTATACATATATATATCGGCGCGATTAATACTCTTATGTATCGGTATCACTTATATCGATAGCGCAAAACGACCGCTAACGATGAATCCTGAACGAGGTCCTCCATATTCTCTCTTATCTCGTGCATCTATTTTCCTCCTCTTCCCTTCTTCTCTTCGTCCTCTACCCATTTACTCTTTACCTCTCTGTGTCTATACGAGTGTACCTGTGTGTCACGTGTTGAACAACGTGTACGTGTGTGTGTGCGCGCGCGCACGCGCGCGTGTCTGGAGGTGTATGTATGTAGGTGTATGTGTGTAGTAGGTATCGTGTTTCGTTTTTATATACGTATAGCGAGAGTCGGGCAGTTGATTTAATTCGTTTCTTACAGACTGACAAGGAACAAAATTTTTCATCTCGAATTCACCTTCCTACCCACTAAAATGTGGAACCAAACACACCCTAATAACGGCTCTATTACGACTCGACTTTCGTATTTTTTTCAGAGATCCTCTAGCGCTCTGGCGACCAGAGGGAAAACCAAAGCGATCCTTTGGTGTAACTGGAATCCAAAATTATCCCCGATACGAACGATAAAAGATAAATCGAGATGCATCGATGTACCTCTCTTCACTCGATCGTTCTTCTTTTCTTTTCTTAATAAACTAGAACACGTTCCTCGATTGATCAGGAACGAAAGTATTTTTTCCATCATTTTTTTTTTCTTTCTTCTTTTTCCACTTTATTCCTCGACGAACGTCGTGAAACGTAAGTATCTCTATCTATCTCTCTTGCTTCGTTCTTTTCTCGTTTCTCTCTTTTATCTTCTTTTTCTTTTCTTTCTGTTTTTTTTTTTTCTTTTTTTTTAGATAGGGCAGTGTTGTGGACGGTTACGGAATCAATGTCCGTAATCCCAAAAATGTTTCCTACAAGTATACATACTATTTAATAAGTACATATTTCAACAACCGTCTTTAGAACTAAGTTTAATAAGGTATCGTATGATTTATTTATTTATTTATTTATTTATTTTATTATTATTATTATTATTATTATTATTTTTATTATTATTATTATTTTTATTATTATTTTTTTTTTGGTTTCTTTTATTATGACGCATTCCTTTGTTTTATTATGAAAACATTTTGAAAAAAAATCACCGTTTCGCCGTTCGTTTATCCTCCTTCGACCTCCCCTCCATTCGGAAATCCAGACACAATTATAACAAATTCGACTCTTAAATATTTTCTCTCCTTCGCTCTTTTTCTCAATCCAAAAATCCTTCTTCAAATCTCTCTTCGAATCTTTATCTTTTTAAGCCCCCTCCCCGCAGCTCGATATATACTTATTATTAATAATAACCATTAATAAGTGTATAATCTATCTATCTATCTATCTATCTAACTAACTAACTAACTATCTATCTATCTATCTATCTAACTATCTACCTATCTATCTATCTATCTAACTATCTATCTATCTATCTAGTAAAACAGCATCATATTAAAGTCTATCCTCCTCCTCCTCCTCGTTATCCTCATTATTCTCCTCGGACTCTTCCTTGTATCCGGGATGTTCCGAGATCGCGTAGTAATTCCCGTTGTAAATAACCCCCAGCTCCCTCAACACGTCTCCCCTAATGATAGCCTTGATCGTCCAGTTGTAACACTCCTCGCTCTCGCTCTCCCTGTCAAGCCGCTCCACGTCCAGTATCTTCGAGCTGAGCCGCTCCAAGATGATCCCTATGTCCTTGATGCTTAAGTGCTTCTGGTCTACGGTGAGCTGGTCGATGAGCAGTAAAAATTTCTCCGAGGTGACGATCTCGTCCTCCATGATCGTGTTCTCGGTCTCGGACTCGGAGCTGTCGTGCTCCTGATGATGATTGTGATGATGATGGAGATGAAAGCTCGCCGTCGCCGAGTTCCCCGCAAGCCGGGAGCTCGACTCCTCGTCGGCCGTGTCGCAGAATCTCACGTGCCCTTTGCTCAGCCCCGTTCGCCTCGTCCCGTCCGACAGGGAGGAGGGCGGTTGGGGGGATGGCGTCTGGGTCTGCGTCTGCTGCTGCTGGGGAGGATGATGATGAGGAGGCTGCTGCTGCTGTTGCTGTTGATACTGCTGGTGTTGGGCGTCCTGGATAGGCGACGTGGCCACCGACTTGTGAACCGCGATCCTACGCCCCTCCTCGTGGAGGGCGCAGCAATGGAAGTCGCATTCCCCGACCGCGCCACCGTCCGCTCCGTTCACGGGGCTCCCGTTCCTCGTCACAGGTTGGTGGATGTGGTTTGAACATTCGGGCGTGTGGATATGAATGGTGGTGCTGTCGAACGAGTTGGTTCCCTGCTTCACCAGGCGGCCCGGGATCCCGTGGGGCTGGGGCTGGGGCTGGGGCTGCAGCTGCGGCTGCTGCTGCTGTCGTTACCACGGCGAGTTTTAATGGTTTGTCTGGATCGAAGATTCGAGGATATTCTCGAGGGCTACGCTACTGCGTGTGTAAGTGCTATCGACTTTACGTAGATTTTCTTTTTTTTTTTTTGGTTAAGTTTCGCTCTCCGATCGAGCGAAATCGCTCGAGGCTTCCGAAAAGTCTCTTTTCATGGGTGTTTTATTTGTTTGAAGAAGTGGTCAAAAATTTCGAATAAAGTTCATTGTTCACTGATGGAAAGAAATCTTGCGGAATACGGATCTGATCGGTCAGTGTGGAAAGAAAACGTTTATTTTCACATTTTTGTTTCTAACGTAGCTTTTTATTATAGTAACGTGTGGTGTCAGGTTTGTCAACAAACCATCTAAACTGGAGATAGGCAACAGTACTGTTTTGCTAGAAAAAAGTCTCGCGGGACGGCAGAGGGGCAAGAGAAGAAGTTCTTCGCCAGGATCGTTTATCCCCACTTTAGACGCTTTGTTGACAAACCTGACACCACGCGCTACGTAATAATAGAAGAGCTATAATTTGAAATATTTAAAATCGTAAAAATTATTTTCATTTATGAGGTTAGGCTAATCATCTAAGAAGCATGAAATATTTTGGAAACTATTAATTTTGATATAATATTAACATAACTATAGTAAATCTAGCTTATTTGTATACATACAATTTAGTAATTATCTTAATTACTAAATTATTATTACAATTTAGTTTACACATATTATGAGAAATAAGCAAATTGTTACATTATACGTTAGAATATTTTGAATTCTATGTCTATTGCATTGAATTTAGACTTTATTGCTCCTTTCTATCATAATCGGATTAGTATATGTGACAAATATAGTAGAAACAAAGAACACATGTGGAGATGTTTCCTTCCACGTTGACCAATCCAGATCTGCATTCCTTCTGCGAGATTTTTTTTCCTTATTAACTTCAATTATCAAATTTTGCTGCTATGTCTCCATGGATTTCCACGTGAGATGAATAATTGAAATCGAATTCCGCTTAACCCATTCCGGAAACCTCGCAACACTCGGTGGTAGAGAGCGAAAAGAAGACTCGAGAAATAGAGAAAGAAAAAGTGGAAGAGAAGGTTAATCAAGAACTCGTACCATATCGTCATGATTTATCACAGTGATGTGGGGGCTGGTGTAACGGCTGGGGCCGACCTCGGCCGCCAGATGTCCCAGCTTCCCCCCGTAGTTGAGCTTGTCCAGACTTGTCTGGATGACCAGTGGTGGCCGCTGACTCAGATCGGTTTTCTTAGTCGGCGAATACTTAGAGGTTTGCACGTCTTGACCTTTCTGCTGTTGCTGGGCCTGAGACGTGGATGAACGCTGATCCCAATGTAGCACCACCGTGACTCGTCCTTTATTGTCCATGATTTTCCACGAGGGTGTCTCATCATGCAGCTCCAGGGCGTGGATCGTTTCGCAGACTATTTTAGGTATGGCCGAAATCGCTGCAACCACGGGAAACATGGTCAAAATTTCATTTTCATTCGCCGCAAATATTTAAATATTTTTCTCTAAATTTTTAATATCTATAAACGTGAATAGATTCTTCATTCGGATATTGGATCAGTTTTTCGTCATCCAATTTCAAACTTTTACACGCAATTTTCTACGTTTTCTCGTCCCACGTATATCGATCTCGTTTATGCGATTCATTAATGCACGGTGGGCGTCGCTGCGGGAACAAATCGTTATCTGATCGCCCTCTTCGACGAATCTGCACTTTTGTCTTATTGTACTTACGAATCGATATAACGTGTTCCGCTCGCACAACTCGCATCCATTATCATCGCGAAAGTTGCCTTTGCTCGCGTCGATCGCATAGCCGTAAATACGTCAGCTCGCTTTCACGAATGTTCACCCGGCCCTTTACCACGTACAGGATACTACGTATACGATCTATAATTACACACGAGTCGAGGCGAGTCGATCAATCGACGCTGAAAAGATTCGCTTTTCCCTTCCTCTCTTCATTTCTAAAAATAACTCGAGAGATAAATATTTAACGGAAAAACCAATTATCATTGGAAGAACGTAATAGATCCCTTGCGTTCACCTTTTGTTTACCAGCGTTGTGGAAAGAACAGATAAAAGTAGCGACGTTTTCAACCTCCTCGATCGAGAATATATCGTAGTTTTGTTTATTGCTGATTGTTGCTCGAATCTTAATGTATGGAGATCGCTCTGTTTTTAACAATTTTTAATCATTTTTATTATTGATCGTATCAATTTTGATATGTCTATTAATGATTTTTTAATTTTTGTTCATTTTCGAGTTGAAAAATATTGATAGAATTTAAAAAAAAATAAATATTGGTTTATGATAATAATAAATTAATATTATTTGGAGATTCAAGTATTCGTATTTTTCATTTTTCATTATTCAAAAACGAATTAGTCGTACAGAGTGATTCGTAATATTTTAAAATATTAATATATATTAAAATAATTAAAAAAGGATCATGTATAATTTAGTTTCTATTCGCTCGTGTTGAATACATAATAGTTAACAAAAAAATATTATCAAAAAATTCTGTTGGATTGAGATTGTAATATTTTCTTTAATTTTTTCTGTAAATAATATGCATGTATATTTATATGAAATTTTTTTTAATTATTTCAATGTATGAAGTCGTTTTTTCAAATGGACATAACAATTATGAATTACTCTGTACATTCTCATTCAGATAGAAAATTTATACAGACAACTTAAATTCCATTCAGAATTCTAATCCAGATACTTAAATAAATACTTATAAGATGGAATGATTCTAGATGCCAAAACTTAAATTGTTTAAAACTTATTAAATAACTTATATTTTCGTATACCAAGTTTTGTGCTTGAACCTATAGAATCAATCCTTCAAATTTTTAGAATCTTTCTCCAATTTCTCCAAAGATATTAACTCTTGTGTCTTTCTCTAAAACAGAATTCACATTGCAACAATCAATAAACTGCAGATATTTAAGCAACAAAACTCCATAGAAAATTTGCAGTTTACAAATGATTCTTGCAATTTTTTTAAAATTTATATATTCAACCAATATATAAAAATTACATAGTATATACCAAAGTCAACAAGAGGTCTATTTTCAAACGAAAATCGCCTCGCTCATCCTATTTGCCTACTTTCCACAGAATTAAGAGGCACGTAAAGCCTCCCTTCCCTGTTTATCGCTAATTTATAGGCCAATCCTATCACACGTTCTCCTATTAGATAGATACCAGCGCGTATGATGTCGACTCCAGTTGGACACCAACGTTCACCATGCCTTAGCAACAATAGGATCGTGTTATTCGCTAGGGTCTTGAAGTATTCCCCGTCCTCCACTTGTGTACCGTCCGACTCCAACACTACGGATACATTCTCGCTCTGTGGCACGCCCAGTTTCTCCTTACCTAAAATTGGATGAGAAAACACGGAACGGCGATTAGTTGCAATTATAAATGACGATCGCACGTGTATGTTTATTGGGTCGATGATTAACGTTCGAGGCGTCGATTTGAAACTACGAGGGGAGGAAACGTGAAAAGAAGAAGGATAGAGATATATATATATAGATAAAATAGAGAAAGAACGAGGTAACGTTTGTGATCTGTTTACGAAGAGAGAAGTATTCGATTCGAAGACAGGATTGAGCATATTTTAATCGAAATATTTTTTTTTACCTTTTATGTATCGATTCTTTTAAGCAAATTAAAAGGTAATTTGAAAGGTTGCTTATTATTTAATTTGAATGTGTAATCGAAATTATTATTTAAAATTCAATCAAAAAAAAAAAAAAATTGATTATGATATATCAATTTGGAGAAAATTCATTTGTCCGTGATTAATTCGATTAACATAAATACAATTAGACGAATAATTCAAAATCTTTTATCTCATTACTATTCTATGTATATACGTTGAAACTAATACGTTAATTTAATTGATACAACATTTTTCAAATACGCTTTGTTCTGATGTAATGCCCAAGTCTGACTCGAGACAAATCCAATGGATTAATTCGATTCTAAGATGGAGAAAGTACACCTCTTTCTCTCTCTCTCTCTCTCTTTCTCTCTAATTGGAAAGGAATAATATTCACGATCTTTCTCGCCTACGATTCTTTCCCTTTCAAGGATAGCCTCGTGATCGTGTTACTTCGTAATCATTTTTTTTCTTTCTCTCTTTTTCTTTCTCTCTCTCTCTTTCTCTCTCTCTCTCTTTCTCTCTTTGAGACGACAGCCGGCGAAGGTTCGACACGATTTTTTTTTTTCGGTTAAATGTTCTTGCATAAAAAAAAGCGATACCTTTCGACCAGTAATCCCAATATCTTGTGTATCGTGAAAAGAAAGAAAGCACGTTATGTATATAATATTGTCGTGTATATCAAAGGGTTAACGCCTTAATCGCGAGAAGATATCGAGCATCGAAGCAAACAGAATTTCGGACTGATGATGGAGTCAGGATTGGGTCGATACTTTTTTTGTAATCGAAAACAATATATAATTCTTCCAAAATATCCAAATAATCGAGTAAAATGTTATAATTATTCAAATAACATAATTTTTCAATCGAAATATTATTTATATTATTTTTTTGAGATAAGTATCAAAAGAGATTTTTTTTTTAATTGAGATTCATAGAAAAATTATGAAATAATATCTATATATATATATATATTTTCAGAATATTCAAATATATACCAGATTAAAATTATTTATATTTCAAAGTAAAATTATAATTTGAATAATTATTTAAATAAGAATCTTTGTTTTTCGATTACGCCCAATCCTGGAGAGAATACGCAATTGATCGCAAAAATATTCCATCAAATATATTAACTTTATCTAACTTTATTCTTTCGATGTTTTAGATAACTTTAGAAAATTTACATTCGAATAATTTTAATAATAAAAAAGAATATTTTTGTGACCAACTGTAGGTAAGGTCGAGATTTATATTCATATGTAATACTTTCCACATCGAGTACCAGAGGTCTGGTTACTTTTTCGCTACCGGTTTCAGAGGGCACGCTTCTTACCCTGGTGTATCAGTTCCTCGAAATTGCTAACACACAGTCCCTTTCTTACGTTACGCCAACTGTCCCATATCTTAAAAGGTCTCTTGGTCCGTAACTCCTGCACAGAAATTAACTGATGCAATTTGCGTTTGAGTCACGATATTCCACAGAACAGCCTACCGGTTTCATTTTAATTATATGATTCGAATGAATAGTGGAAGATAAAAAAAAAGACGGTAAATTTAGGAGCAATGAATTTAGAAATGATTTTTAGGAATTAGATAAACATAAAGATATTGATATAAAATAATAAATATTGGAATAAGAAATTAAAATTATTAGAATTGGAGAAACACAAAAATACAAAATAAATATAAAGTTTGGTGTAAAAATAAGGATTTGAAGGGAAAATGCAAGGAATCGACATATTGACATAATTAGAGTTTTTAGAATTGGAGAAACACAAAAGCTACAGAGATTTAATATAAAAATAGATACATTGGACGGCAAAATGTGGAAAATCAATTGCGATATAATTATAGATAAGATGATACAAATTGAAGTAGAGACAAAGATCAAAGGATAAAGAGAGGTAGGAATATTTAGAATCGTAAAGAAAAATCCAAATCGTCTAAAAATGATCCATCAATGATAATCCAGGATTCGGTTAAAAGACATAAAGGACGATAGATTAGAAAAATGGACGATTTTCTTATGTGGAAATGTGGAAAAAGAACGAGCCGATATATCGAAAAATGATGTATCAATGGGAGGATCGGTTCGAAAACGAGACGTAATTGCGTGCGAAGAAAGCGTAAAATCCTCGAGCAAACCGTGGAAAATGCTTATCGCCTAGATGTTAAGTGGAGTGTCTGCGCCGGGTCAACGGGAAAGTAATTTACCCTACGTGTTTTATACACGGTAACTAAGTAGAACAGACTATAAACAAAGCCTATCGCGCGCCTCGCCTGGGAAATTATTATCGAATATCCATATATCCTTGCAACGACTAAGTCTTCTATTTTTTCTCTCTCTCTTTCTCTCTCTTTCCTCTTTTTCTCCCACATTTTCGTCCCTGTTTTCCTCCTAACGACGGAGAGTCGTGGAAAAAAATAGACATTCTTCTTTAGGATTTAATTTAACAGATGGAGAACGACGACACATCGTACAATCAGGTCTCTAAAGCAGGAACAGGAAAAGATTGAACGTATAATAAAAGATTAAATTACTCGTAGGAGAAGAAAAATAGGACGTACAGGGCCAGAAAAATAGTATTCCGAGTCCGATAACGTGCAAATTGGAAGAAGTTTGGTATCGAGTATCCTTTAAGAAAAGGGAGCAGTTCGTATCCTTCGACCGTGGCGTAGCAGCGTTCGTTGAAAAAGAGAGAAAAAAAAAAGGAAGGAGAAAATCTCGCCGATTAGAATTTCGATACGCGAGATATTCTCTCGACGATGAGAGAACGAGATTTCTCGTAGGGGGTGGATCGAAAAAGGATCAGGTCGTTCGATGGCGTACGTTACAAAGGAAGGCGAATGTACTTTTATTTTCTAAACACCACCCCCTTTGAAATGTGGGTGCATGATCGTCTTAAGACAGCGTTTCGTGAGCATGAACTCAATGGGCACCGATTACTCGATTATTGGGGTTAAGGGATCTTTGGATCGCAATGGGATTATTCGCAAACGATATTAGAATAATGCGAGCCAAAAAGGAATATTATGTTTGGGTTGTCCCTAGTTTTCAACAGGGAGGCGCAAAGTGAACAAGGCGCAGACGCAGGCGCAACTTATGGTCGAAAACACTGACCTGATTCAATCATTCTCGGGTAAACGATCAAAAAAAAAGAAGAAAGAAAAAAAGAAAGAAAAGGAAAAAAGGAGAAAGGGAAGGAGAAATGTAGGGAGACCGACGAATGGAAGGATGAAAGAGACACGATAACGATATAGGTTGGTAGGTAGCAAGGTACGCGGAGAATCGGGTGACCAGGGCCAACGCACGTTCGGCGTGTTGCACTCCTGTCCTAGAACGGGAATTACACTCGATGCAGCTTCTCTTCGGAGCACGATCTTGGTAAACAATACGCGGTGAACCACTGTTTACTAGAATCGAGGCCACGCCGATCCTGTGGGATTGCATGACTAGACAGGAAAGAAGCATAACCTAAAAGGGCTGGTGCGCTGATCAGCGTACGCAGCCAGGTCAAACGCTCAAAAGAATAAATGCAGGATAGTGGGAAAGATGATGATCGAGAATATACGAATATATAGAGACAATACGAATATATGGAATATATAGAGACAAAAAAAAGAAAAGAAAGAAAAAAATATAGACGTGAACGTGGACAGATGTCAGGATGAAGGGATAAACGTAACAAAACGAAGATGATATGCGGCATTTTCGATCGCAAAAACTCTACAATTCTCACAGTCTATGCATGTATACGCGTGAGTCCGCGACGCGAATGCGTATAACTGGCCGATACTGCATATCTGACATGGATAGGTAAAGTAAGGAACAAGGCGCGTATATATCGGTGTATATATTTGGATGATTGTCGAGATGTATTGTCGAAAACGATGAAAAATACGGATTAGGAAAAGAAGTCTTGAATTAAATAGAATGAGACGTGATTTAAAATTTAGAATCGAAAAGACACGCACAAGGGGTGGTAGTAGAAGAGACAGGCAGCGGATGTAAGGAACTGATGGTCGAGCACAAGTGATCGGTAATAAGAATGCAATATAAATGCGTACCTCTCTTGCCATTACGTCATATCCCTGCAGGTAAGGGACCGTCCCAGCAAGCACTTATTCAGAAGGAACGAGTAAAGAAGCTGCACGTCGCATTATCGTGGCGACGGGATGCTCTCGTGCACTACTGTCCGCCCACCCTTGCTTGCGCTCTCTCTCTCTTTCTCTCTCCCTCTCCGTTTCTTCTCTCTCTCTCTTTCTCTCTCCCTCTCTTTCTCTTCCTCGTCCCGTTTTTCTCTCGAATTTCTCTCGTATTCTCTTTCCCGTCTTTCTCCTCTCTTTGCTTCTTTTCTTCTTGCTCGATTTTCTCCAATTTTCACCCAACCCTCTCTCGTGATCTTCTCGCGACCGTTTCTCCGTCTCGTGCACCGTATACCGAAACACCTTGCGATGCGACACCGTTTCTCTTTCCCTTTCTCTCTTTCTTCTTGTCCTTCTCGCGCTCTCGATCTCTCTCTCCCTCTATCTTTCTTTTCCTCTCTTTCTCTTTCTACGTGTACGCGTATCTCTCCCTCTCTTTCTATCTTGGCCTGTTCCTCTTTCTCTCTTTCTCTTGTAGTAGTTCCGTCTATCTCTGTGGCGCGCTCCTCGCGATTCTCCCTCTTTCTCGCTCTTTCTCCCTCTCCCTATATAGATATCCGTCGCTTCCTCTCCGTTACTCTCTTTTCGGTCAACCTCGGCACTGAGTTCGGTTCGTTCGGTGGATTTCCGCACTGTATCAGCACGGATATCGGCGTATCGCGCGAGCTCGAATCAACGCGCGGGCCGAACGCGAGCGACCACCTCGCGGGAACACCTCATTCTAGCTGCTCTCTCTCCGTACAATTACCCGATCTAAGATTTCACTAGCGCATATGGGGGCAAATTGTAACAGTGGCTTCCTCCCAGCGGTTACTGCGGCGACTCCTAGTTTTAGATCGATTCTCTCTCGGTGTACGTACAGACACCCTCGCCCTCGCCCTCACCCTCACCCTCACCCTCACCCTCACCCTCACCCTCACCCTCGCCCTCGCCCTCACCCTCACCCTCGGCTCTCCTTCTCCCCACGAGTTCACCCGCAACAACCTCGCCCCACGCGCGCCTCTCTCTTCCGACTGACGACCACTGCCTCCTCGTATCCCCTACGATCTCTTCCCAGTGGCTACCTAGTTCCCGAATTTACCAGTTCCCCCCCTCCAGACGGTGCTGCCTACTCTGACTTTAAGTGAATTCTTTAGCGACGCATCGTATCTTGTAGTAACGACGAGCTCTATGTTACCATTCGCTCAATCGATAACTCGATTTGCTACCGTTTAATTAAAAAAGAGATTTAATGGGTGTGCTCATGCGTTTATGTACATAGGTTAAGGATTTAATGTAGATTCCATAGACGAAAAAACGGATCTATTTGTAGAGTACTAAAGAATAGACGTGATATTTTTCCCGTTTTAGTATGATTATCTATGTTACCGATTTAGTATAAGTAAATTGATTTAATATAAATAAATTAATAAGTAAAATTGAACATAAATTTTCACATAAAATCTTAACTTTGGTAAGACCAAGTATTAATTAACATATTAAAAAACATTATTTTATATATAAATAAAATATATATAAAAAAATAAAAATTATCTTTATTTATAACAAAATTAATAATATCTCATTTTTATTAAAACAAAAAAGATTAAAATATTCAATTTGCATTGAATACATTAGAAATAAAAAAATTTAAAAAAACGTACAATAAAAAATGGCAATTTTAATACAAATAAATATAAAAATGATAAATATTTTTAAAATTTAGAAAACTGTTCGAAAAATGATTCTAAATTCGAAAAATGACAATTGTTATAGGTAAATATGCAAATAGTATTTCACAAACAAATATATAAAATTTTATAAAAATTCTTGTTCTTGAAAATATTAGAAAAATTTCATAAACTTTCTATCCAATTATATTCTCGTAATACAAAATCGTAATTTCTGCTCCATAATTCATAGAAAAATTTCATGTGTTAACTCTAATTATATTTTCTTAATACAAAACCTAAATTTATGACAATTTTTTCAAATTTTCAAAAATAAAATTTTTTTAAGAATTCCGGAATAAAAATTTTTGTCTAAATTTTTAATTTCTAAAAGAACATAATCATAAAAAAAGTGACATGTAAAAATTTACAATACAAATATACAATACAAAATATACAAATATTTATAAAATAAATATACAATATATAAAAATTAAATTTTTATATATTAAAATTTATAATCAATAGATGAAGATAAAAGAAGATAACAAAGTTAATTAGATATTAAAGTGTATTTTATGGAGCAAATATAGACAAAGAAAAAAAATAAAAAAAGAATAAATACAGGCTAAAAATTGATGATCAGTGTCATCTGTTGACAAACAAAAAACTTTATTTTTAAAAAAAACTAAAAGATGACGTTAATTCTCAATTCTTATTCTACTTTACCTACCTTTGAAAAAATATTTTTCGGATGGCAATGAATGTCAATTCTTCTTATATCTATCCTTTTTTTTTTAATTATTTGCTCTCCTTATTTACATTTAAGTATCTATGGCACTCTAAAGATGGCATTGATTTCTCAATTTTTCTATTTATCGTTCTCGCACTATTTGTTTTGCTTGTTTATATTTGCACTATAAAATTTATACACTCAAGAAACGGCTCTGATTTTTAATTAATTTTATCCACTTCTTTGCCTAAATCTTTTGATTAAAAAAATCTTAAATCATCGATATTTTATTATTTGTATTGCATAAATACTAATATGTAAAATCTTAATTCTTTTTATGTGTTTTGTGTTTAAATCTTACGCGCTCTTTAAATTGTATATTCATTTTACTTAATTTCAAATACTTACTGTGTTAAAAACAGATGTACCCAAATGTTTTACCATCGTGTTACCTTGACATTACCTTGACAACCAAAAATTCACCTATAAATAAGGGATGAAGAACCATTGAACGTTCAGTTCGAGATACGAGTCTATTCGACATAAACGATATAAATTTTCGATCGATCGATTATGATTAACATCAATCATCCAAAGATTTGCGGAAAACCACCTGTAAATAAATCTTTTGTAACAAAAGAGTTAAAACAAAAAGAAATTACGGATAATAGCAAGGAAAAAGAGATTGATCATGATTCTATTATTAAGGAAAATACAAAGAAAATTGATTGTAATGAAAATATCGTCGAATCGACTATGTGCTCATTCGAACAAATTTGTAATATAATTAGTGATCTCGAAAAAGATATTAACGCAAAAATTCCAGAAATAGATCAATTACAGGTTCGAGAACCAAAATTATAGTGAATATTTTATTCGATTAGATTGATTCAAATATTTCTAATTTTAGCTAAAACCAGAAAAAGACGTATCTCATGGGAAACATGAAACGAGTGGTACTACTTACGACGATATAATGACCTTCTTGACAAAACTCGAAGATGGTAGCTTATATTACAATATATGGGTTCTCAATCTGTCGTGACCCTCAAAGGGTGTTGCCAAATGATTTTTGTCATCAAAATTATTTTTATTCGCAATTATTTAATTAAATTATAATATATATAATAAAAATTTCCAAAATTTATTTATTTTGATATAGCTATATAGTAATACAATAAATAGAAATGACTTATATAGTTCATCGCGCGTTAAAAAGATATTAAACATTCATTATGATGGCATATTTAAATATTTTATATTTACTAAAATAAGCTTATATATTTCTTTTTGAATTTCATTTATCATTCATTCTTAGAAATAATATGTTATATTTATCGAAGTCTATTAAAAATGTATTTTTATATAATTATGTAAATGAATATAGAAATGCAAGTTATTTGGCTATTGTAAATGGGGGTCGTATCTCAGAAAATGTTGAAAAACATTGTGATAATAATTCAATCGTTATTAAAATTTCAATCTTCGTTGTTCCTTCGTAATTTTTACAAATAGCTATGCATACACATCAGGTACATTGGACGAGACAAAGATCAACATCCCAGAGATAGATGCTGTTATGTTTGAAGACATGTTTGGCAACTCGCAATCTTTGCCCTGCATCAATTTCGATGAGTAAGAGATTTTTATACGAAAAAATCACACATAGAACATAATTACGAAAATTTTGTTCTATATTTTTAGCATCGGGCCCACTAATATCGAGATCAACAACACTCATGCATTCAAAGAAGATTTAATCACAGCCCAGTTGCAACTTGAGGAAAAAGAGGCCACTATATCGCTCTTGAAGGAACAATTGAAGACCGAAAGAAAATTGGCATGTGAGAAATTGGAAAGTCAGAAAAAGAGCAATAACTCCAAATTGCAACAACAAGAGGAGAAATACAGAGGGATAGTGAAGAGACATCAGAAGTTCATCGAGCAGTTGATTCAGGAGAAAACCGATCTGACAGAGAAATGCAATTCATTGATGCAGAAGGTGAAAGAGATAGAGATAAAAATGCAAAGAGATTTAAAAGCTGCAGCTGATAGGCACGTGGTGGAGTTACAAAGAGCGAAGGATCACTTGGCTGCTGCTGAGAAGATAAAAAGAGAGCGATGGATAGAGGCCAGGACGACAAAGATCAAGGTTTTGAATCATTTAAGAGATTTCATTTAGAATTGTCGATATATTTTCAACGATTTACGATTCGTAATTGTTTAAAGGAAATGACGGTAAAGGGTCTGGAACCTGAACTACGTAATATGATGGAACAACACGCGGAAGAGATTCAAAAGTTGAGGAATTTACACATGAAGGAATTGCAAGACACTGAATTGCGCATTATACGTCGATCTAATCAACAATTGGAGCAACTGCGTCTTGAGTTGACGGCCAGTCACGAGAGAATGTTGGCCAACGAGAAGAATATTTTGTGGACCAGGTGTAGAATTAATTTTTTAGAGAAATCTGATTGAAACAACTGCGCAACAAGCTGAAATCGTTTCTTCTCATTTGTTCAGGTACCAGGAGAAACTGGAGGAACAAGAAAATCAATTTAAAATTCAACAAGCGAAACTTGTGGAAGAATTGCAATACGATAGAGATAAGTTTGCCAAGGAACAGACGAAAAGAGACACTGAAATGGAAGCTAATTTGCAGAAGATACATATGCAATATAAGGTAAAGATAGAACTGAAAGCTTGAAAAACAAGCTTATGAAAAATATTGATATTTTAGCAAGAAATAGATATTCTGAAGCAACAGCATTTGAATGAGAAAAAGTCACTTCAAGAGTCATTGAAAGCTGAGTGGCAAACTTGTTTAACCGAGTATAAGAGACAACAAAATTTAAGAATTGAACAAATTGAGAATAAGATAAAAGAAGAGTGTAATAAAGAGAGGGATCGGCAAATTGAGCTTGCCATAGAACGCTTAGAAAAAGATTCTCGAGATGAAAGATTGACTCTTCAACGAAATTTTGATTGCAAACTTAAGTATATAACTATTAAGATTGATTTTATAACGATGCTTCAATCACGTATATATTTTTTAGATCCCTAACAGAGAAATATGAAATGGACTTGCAAAATGCAATTGATAATGAACAGCTTCATAAAGGTAAGTTAATTCAAACGAAGGATAAGCTTGAAAAAACACAAATTCAATTGCAAGAAGCAGAGAACAAATTGCAAGAATGTGTAACCGAGTTGAATACTGCAAATGAGGTAGAACTTTTCATAAATTTTTAACGAGAATCCTTTATAAATTCATAAATGAGTCTATCATATATTCTTTAAATAAGAATTGATATATATTTTTAGATAATTAAACGATTAAATATAGAACGAAATAACGCAAAAAAAATTGTGAGGCAAGAAATTGAAGGAGAAAAAAGAGAATTGGAAGAAAAAATTGCGTCGCTTTATCAGGAAATAACTCGTATAAATGCAAACAGAGATGCCTCGATGGCTCAATTACACAGCAGGTTCGATATATATATACATATATAAATAATAAATAATAATATAAATTACACCGATTTGTTATGATTTTATATTTTAGAATTAAGTTGATAATGACACAAAAAGTTTTAACGATCAAAAATCTGATTAAAGAACTTAACGACACAAAATTAAAATGCGAACACTTGGAAAAGTTATTGGACCAACAACGAAGGGATTATATTTTAAAAAGTTTATAAACGATTTGTTGCTTATTCAGTTGTATATGTTATTTGTTGTATAACAGATATTTTATATAAAATAAATAAAATGATTTGAAATGATTTATGTACCTATTAATATTAATAATTTACACAATTATATGATAAAAAATAAATTTTCAACCACTTCTAGGATATCTTTTTTTTTCCGTTTTAACGTATCTTATATTATAATACAATGAAAATGCATTATTTTATATGAAGCAACAAAAAAAAATTTAAAAGCTGCAATATCTTTTAATTACAAGAGATTAGTTATGAAAATTTCAATTTAATTTTCTAAATAATTATATACGAAATCTTAAATAAAATTATACTTTCTTTACAATTTGCACGACATCTTCATCACATAATATGTGATCTTTTCCGACCTTCTGTGGCTGATGTTTAACGGACGATCCCCATACAAGAGCACTAAAAGCAATAAAAGTATTGAATACTATAATCGAAAATAAAAAAACAATTACAGATACAATTAAAAGGAATATACTTACTATTTGAACTCTTTTGCGATAGATCGATGTAATTTATTACAAAAATCTTCAACTGTTCGTCTTTCTCTGTTTAATACTACTGGAGAATTATAATCTGGTAATTGACCCTTTGGTTTGGTATAACTAAAAAAAATCAAATAAATAAACCAATTTATTTTAAAAAATGATGAAATAAATTTCAAATTTCGGAAACATACATTCTAACAAGTTGTAAATATTCCCACATTTTTTCAAGCAAATCATCAAAATTCCATTTATGATGAGCAGAAATCGGTACGCAATGCGGTATTTTATAAATGATATCCAATTCTTCAATACTAATTTGATCTAGAATCAAATATAAATAAATTGTAATCAATAATCCAAGCAGATATTTTTCAATTTTTAATAATTACCTATTTTGTTGAGTAAATAAATACATGGTACATAAACACGATTTCCTTCAATAACATCAATTAGATCATCAGATGTAGCATCATAACGCAAAATAATATCTGCATTATGAATTCTATATTCTGACAGAATACTTTTCACTGTTTCTAAATCAAGTTCTGATTGTGCACACTAATAAATAATACAATTAATTTTATTATATATGCGATAATCATTTTAAAAAACTACATATGATTTTGTCGTTTTTTTTATATAAAATATAAAAAAAACAAATCTGATCATTTATAGTTTTCTATGTTGCTCATCTTGTCATTTATTACCGTCGTTTGAAAATTAATTCCGCCTTTATCTTTTTTACGGAAAGTAATATTCGGTGGTTGTTTATTTAAACGTAATCCAAAACCTTCTAATTCATGCTCAATTAATCTTTTATGTCCAAGTGGTTTTAACACATCCAAAACAATAAATATTAAACTGCAAGTCCTTGCAACTGCAATAACTTGTCTTCCACGTCCTTTACCATCTTTTGCACCTTCAATGATACCAGGTAGATCAAGCAACTAGAAAATGTGTCCAATTCATATGATATAACATTTTGTTGGATTTATATTTAATAGAATAAATTTAAAAACCTGTATTTTTGCACCCTTATATTTTATGCAACCAGGAACAGTTGTAAGAGTTGTAAATTCATATGCTGCAACTTCAGAATAAACACCAGCAAGAGTACTCAATAAAGTAGATTTACCCACAGAAGGAAAACCTATGATTTCAAAATAAATAAAATAAAACATTGCTCTGATAGAAATATACATATATATATTTGATTATACCTTAATACACACCAACAAAACCTATTCTAGCATCACCCGTTTTAGCCACTTCAAAACCTTGCTCCCCACCACCTCCACCACCCTTAGGAGTAATAAGTTCTCTTCTTAATTTAGCTAATTTTGCTTTTAATAGACCTAAGTGGCCAGATGTAGCTTTATTTTTTTGAGTCCGAGCCATCTATAAAATAAAATTATATTATAATATATAATAACAAATTTAAATTAATATAAAGAAATAAAAGATAAATTAAAGGTTACCTCGGCCTCGATTGAGGCAATCTTTTCTAATATTGTACTCATTTTGGTATAATTGAAAATTTAATTTATAATAAATATAAAACAAATGTCTTTCAAGCTCTTTCACGTTCTTCCATTACAAAATTCTAAGAATATATAACTGTATAAATTTCACACGTGCTGACAAGTTACAAGCACATGTTATACATGGTTTTGGAAAATCATTTAATGTACAATCTTTAAGTATGATAAAAAGGCACAAAACTTAAAGTCCGTTTTCAAACAATATAAATATTCAATTTCATCATAATACATTATATATATTAAATGTACAAATGAAAGTTATACTGTAATTTTTAATTATTACTAAAATCAAATAAAAATAAATATATTAAATCATTAATATTTATATGATTCTCAGAAAGATATTTAAAATTTTAAATATGTTAATAAATTCTTATATAAATATATTTTTCTTAATTTTTTAATCTTCTAAATATTATTTCTTCATAAATTTAATAAATTAAAAATGATACATTATTAGATTATAAGAATTATAGATATTGTTAATAATTTATATTAATATTATGTTAATAATGTATTTTCTATTAATCATTTGTAGATCTTCATATTTTTTTTATATCTTTTATACAATTCAAAATACATAATAATTAATTATTCAACATATAATAATAATAATATTTAAAAATCTAGATTTCTTCTTTATATTCTTATACAAATGTATATATAGTTAAAAAGAAAACTTTGTTACGAAACTGAAAAACGTAACAATTTTTTATTATTTCGAGCATTCAATGTAAAATTTTAATATTCTGGAATTAAAGAAATAATTTTCTTTTTTTGAAATTGATGTTCTCACAATGCATGGCATTAATTTCTAAACCGGTTGTATTTTTGTACAAATATAAATATAAAATAAATAAAATAAATATTGTTGAACATTTAAATAAATATGGATTAATAAATTAAAATCATATTTCATATTTAATTCATTCAGAAATCAACTATTTAAATGATAAAACATATATAACCTATTAAATCTATAATATAAACAATCATGCCTGTCTTTCAAGAATCGTGTGCGGAGGTAATAATACTATAGTTGGATTATTTTAAATATATATAATATATCATTATTTTGTATATTTTTTAGCAAATTCAAGCTCAAACGATTATTATAATTCATCCTGGATCTATGTATCTTAGGATGGGAAGAGCATCAGATTTAAATCCTTGTACAATATTAAATGCTGTTGCCAGAAAACGTTTACCAGGGGGATTAGAATATAAGGATAGTTTATTACCATCAGCTATACCACGAGTAAGTTTGTTTACAAATGACATTTTATAAAGATGTTCCATTTTTAATTGCTTTTAGTAGACGAAAGAATTGACACAAGCAATGGAAGAATCTCGTTTGCAAGTATCTCATACATTACAATCCTGTCTTCAATCTGATGGAAGAAGAAGATATGCTACACCACCTCAACAAATAGCTGCTTTTAATCGTAGATCAAATCCAGAAATATCATCTCCATGTAGTGTTGAATGGATAAAAACTGATAAAGATGTTGTAGTTGGAGATGATGTATTATCATTAAATCCAGATGATAATTTCAATATCCATTTCCTATATAGAAGAGGAGAACTTAACATTCATTCTGGTCCTGGTGGTAGCTTAAGATCTGTTATGGCCAATTTAAAAACAATTTGGGAATATGTTCTCACAGAAAAAATGGATATTCCTTTAAGAGATTTGAAACATTATCGAGCTGTTCTTATAATTCCTGATATCTATAACAGGCAATACTTAAAAGAATTAACAACTTTGATGCTTTGTGATATTGGATTTGGAGCATGTTTTTTATTACAAGTTTGTATTAATATTTTTAAAAGATTCCTTTTATTACCAATGTCATTAATATATCATTAATATATCTGTGTTCCAAAGGATCATGTAGCAGCTACGTTTGGTGCAGGATTAGGATACGCGTGCGTAGTTGATGTTGGAGATCAAAAAACATCAGTTTCTTGCGTAGAAGATGGAATTTCTCATAGAAATACTAGAGTTCGAATGGATTATGGTGGAGGAGATATTACCCAAACATTTTTTTGGCTCTTACAAAAATGTGCTTTTCCCTATAAAACATGCGATCCATCTAACAAATTGGATGCATTACTCTTAAATCAATTAAAAAAAGATTTTTGTCATGTTGATTTAAATGTATGTGGATCTCAGGAAAAGACGTTTATAGTTCGTAAACCGAAACAACAAACTGAGAAATATACTCTTCAAGTTGGAGATGAATGTTTAGTTGCACCTTTGAGTTTATTTCAACCTGAATTATTTAAAGTTACTGGAACACATAACGTACATATACAAAAGAGATCAATGGGAGATCCAGAAGATCCACATGATGAAAATTATTTACGAGAAACAAGTGTATGTAGAGTTACATAAGAAAATGGGTATGTTTATTTTTCTAATAAAAATATTAATTCCATTGTTTAGAGAAGAGGCATGAAAGAAAATCTTGAACAAACATCTGAAATGCAAGAAGAAGCAACAGCACCAACTGCAGCAGGAGAAGAAGAAGTAGTTGTGGATGCAGTAGATTCGGCACCGATTACTTTATCAAATCGCGATTTAGATGCCCCGCGTGATTTTATAGTAGGTCCTCAACAATTGTTAGGTTTGGATCATGCTGTTCTTCAAAGTATCGATCGCTGTCGTATGTATATTTAATCAATTCAATAAAAGCAAAAAAATTCATGAATTTTAATTTTTACATTTTTTCCATAGCCACAGAAGATTTAAAAAGGAAAATGTATAGTTGCGTACTTGTTGTTGGTTCAGGTATGAAATTTCAAGGTATAGGTATGTGGCTACATAATCGGATTTCTCTTCAAATTCCCTATATGTATAGAGCTGGTACATACTTTTGTATATAAATTTAAATACAAGAAAATTAACTTTTTTTGACTTAAACTTTTTTTTTTTATATTATATGTAGAACAATTGGATATTATAACACAACCGAAAGAAATGGATCCTGGTATGACAGCATGGAAAGGAGCAGCAATTTTAAGTTGTTTAGAATCTGCTCAAGAATTATGGATTGGTCGGCAAGAATGGGAACGTACAGGTGTTAGGGTATTAAGAGAAAGAGCTCCGTTTATGTGGTAAAAATTGAATTTGAATTGAAAAAATTTTGCATTTAAATTGAAATATAAAATATTAAATTTAAATTTTCAATTGAAATTTTTTTATAATTATATATCATTACTCTTATTATCAAGCTATTTATTATATATACATTTTTTTTCTAATCTTCAACATTTAGCTTTAATAATCAAAATTTTATTTAAAAATAATATAAAACTGATGTATTCAATATTAATATTCATGAGAAATTTTTGAAAAATTGATTTTAGAAATCAAAAAGAAGTCAAAAGTAGTATACAAAAATATTGAGATTTATTTATTAAGTTATAATTAATTTATGTAAATGAACCAAAGCAAAAATAAAAAGAAATGACAATATGATAAAGATTGTTTCATGTCTTAAATTTTAATTATTTATAACTTAATAAAATCTTAATTGATATTTTTGTTATATCTTAAATGTTTTAGAATATTTAGGATCAATCTTCCAAAAATATTTCATGAATCTATTTACATTCTGTATATTTTAATTATACTTATAACATATCCATTAGTCTCACTCTAGTTTTATCATTTCTATGATACATAATTATACCAGCCTCAATCAGGAAATTCATAAACACTAGAGTTTCTGGTGTAATAGATATATACATTTCATCTCCTCCTTTTGTATATGCTGATGTCAAGTTCTAAAAATTTTCATCCACATTTAAATAATAGAAGTTTTTTTTTATATATTTAAATAATTTATATTTATTAGCTTACCCCTAAACAGTCTTTGAAATGTTGATTTTCTGGGAACAACATTTCTACTACCATATGCTAAACATTTATATAATTATAATAAATTAATCTTAAAAGTAAAACATTATTAAATTTTATGTATTTTATCATACCAAATCCTTTTTTACATTTTTGAACATGCGTTTAGTTATTACATGTTCTTTATCATAAGTTGTAGTATCTGTCAATTGTTCTGCACTCAAAAGGGCTTCTCGCATTTTTTCCGAACCCATTTTCTTCTTTTCTAAACTAAAATAAAAACGTAAAATTTTATATGACTTCAAATGAATTTAAAATCATAATAAAATCGTACTTGTTTATTTTACGAACTAAGATATATCTTCATTAATATTCGAAAGTTGCGTCTTCATTTTGTCAAGAAGTTGTTGAGCATTTAGCACTTCATTTTCAAGTTCTGTTAGAATTTCAATATGCAAATCAGATGTATGAGGAATCGGAAAATCTTTTGGTATTTCCTGAAGAACTTTATTCAATAAACTTTTAGATAATTTATATTGCTTTTTTCTCACATCTTCTGAAGTGCAAGTCTTATTCAAAGCAATTGGTTTATTATTCATAATTATATCACACAAGTTTTCCACTTCTTTTTGTCGTTCTGTCAAAGTATCTTTCAAACTTTCAAAAGCATCTTCCAATGTATATTCCATTTTTTTATTTTTTTTTAATGAAATAGAAACTTTAAAATTAAGCACAACTCTTTTATAATATGGCGCGAAAAGAAATAGATATGATTTTCATTGAATATTACTTAACTGTATCAACAATACGTAGTGATGTGTAGATAATAAATTTGATAGAAATTAAACTTTGATTGTTACGTTTTGAAATTTTTTTCGCAAACGTTACGTTAGTAAATACTACATGTAGTTAATGCTGACAACCTAATCATTTTTATCCCTACACTGACGTAATTGCCAACTTAAATATATTTACTAGTTCGTAATGTAGTTATATAGCACGAGTCTATTAATATAAAAATTGAGATTAAGTCAGTATGATGATGTGAGGTTAAATCGACTGATCGAAATGATGCGTAGCCGAATAAATACCGTTTTGAGACATTTTTATAAACAATCAACTTGGAATTATCGTTTGTGCTCAACAGTTCCACAAACAAGTAAGTAGAAGTTTTATTTATTTTCTTGCATTATTAAAATATTTAAATGAATAGGTTATGTTTTTAAATATTTAATTCTGTTTTTAATTTGATATATCAATTTTTTTCTACGATTTAAATAATTTAAATAATTTACAGCGGATGACAGAGATCCCGCACCTTTATTTTTCGATCAACATGTACAAGAATTATTATTTACTTTAACACGTATAAACTATGAGAAAATTTTCTCAGCACACAAAGATGGAAAACCGCTGAAAAATCCGATATTTAAATTTATGACTGACAAGGAATTAGAAGAAGCAAGATCAGAAATAATAGTAAAAGCAAAAAATCGGATACAAATGCCACCTGTAGTAAAAATGAGATCGGATAAATGTAAAATATTATCTAAAGATCCTGCTTTGCAAGGTAATGAAACAAGTAATTTCATATTTACCGATATATCGTTTGGAAACAATAATAGGACAAGATTAATCGTTGTTCGAGATACAAATGGTACATTGAGACATGCAAATAACAATGAGAGACATAGAATGAATCAAATTTATTTCCCTATAGAAGGTAGAGAAATACATACACCAGAGATGTTCAACAATCCATATCTGAGTGTAAGAATATTTGACTTATTATTCAAAATCTAAAAAACGCTACTTTAAAAAAACATTTTCAATTATATATTGTGTTTGTAGGATCTATTGGATAGGAAAGAATTTGAATTTATTCTAGATCGAGCGTGCTTACAATTTGAATTAGATGATCCAAACTACCACAGAGTTACGAAAGAAGTATACTCTTATATAAATAAATTTAAAAATTTCGATGCCTTGCGATCTACAAGGCATTTTGGTCCATTAGCGTTTTATCTTGTTTGGAACAATGATATACACACGTTATTGATGGATATAATAACAAGCGGAAACATAGAAGAAGCAGCGGCTTTGATACATCTTTACCATTTAGTTTATCCCGAAACTAAATCTGCAAAAGAACCATTAGAAAGTGATATAGAGTTAATCAAAACATATGCGAGATTGGACTCGTCGAATCGATATGAATTAACATGTGCTATAAAAGAATACGAAAAATTGCAGAAGGAAAAAGAGGAAATAGATATGGGCATAAAGAAAGCGCATGGACTAATCAACAATGAAAATGGAAACCAAAAACCGAAAACGTGAACAACCGTTCAAGTTCACCACTAGATCAACCTCTGTTGCTTTTTATTTTGTACAAATTTTTTCTATTGTGAATAAATAAAATCGTCATACAATCATAATATGCTTTCGATGATTATTAATCGATTATTTTATTACATGATAGTTACTTACAAACATTTACAAATGTAACAAGTCAATTCGATTTGGCGTACAAGATCGTCGGAAAACATTATATATCGATTATTGGCTAATTGTTTTGGAAATAACTGAATCGATTCGGGTCCCGCTTTACGTCTCGCGGTCGAAAGGTGTGTGGCCAATTTCACACCTATCGAGGGAGGAATTATTGCCTGGTGGATCATGGATTATGAATCGTGAATCATGGAAGATATGAATAATGAGATATGATTTGTTTACGTAAAATGACGTAAAACGCATACTTTTATCAGAAAATAAATCGACGAACAAAAGAGGAAGAAAGAGTTTGAATCAATATCAAACAAAATAGTACGCGTTAAGAGAAAGCAGCTTTGTACAAATGCAAATTATGCGATTGGATATTGCGTGTAAGTACCTACTGTTGTGAATGGAACAATATACAAGTTCGATTTAAACATTCGAACGAGAAGTGCTTGTTCGTTGGGATTGTGTACCGTCTTGATCGTTTAATGCTTTGATAAACACTCGCAACTGAATACTGTAATCGATCGTTATTATCCATATCTTACTCGTATTATTCTTATCGTTATATGCATATTAATAATTATTACTTCCATATAGATGTATTTCATGGTGTATAGAAAATAAATAAGAACACGATTACGATCGGCGTAGTAGATGAAACTTCCTAATTAACTATTGAGAATGAAAATGAAAGATAAATTGCGACAAGCAATAATGGACTTGAATGAAAAAGGAACGGAAAAGAAGAAGCAAGGAATCGAACCTATCGGCTATTAGGCCTCTTGAAGCAAAGTATGCGCATATCGATTATATAAATATGATACCTCTGATTTCTGTCAAGCACTGGGAAGCACGAATACTTATTTCTTAGTTCTCGTCCTTTTTACGATAACAAAGCAGCGGATTCCGCTGTTAATTTTATTACTTAATCTTACTGCATTTTTTCCTTTATTTCTTTTTTTCGTTTTACGCGTTCCGTTTAAGCCAATACCTTTACAAAGAAATCAAGACGTCTTTCAAAGGCTGACAGAAACTTGAGACTTGCGCGTGACAATTGCGACATGCTCTATCAACGAATTGACGCGATTCAAGCGAATTAATTTAATCAGCTAATTGAATTAGGAATGAACATTTGGCGCGAGTGGCGCGACGTTGACAGTAGAATCGTTCCAAAAAGAGTGCCAATTAAAAATGTTAAGATTCGATTGCTCGATCGATCGATCGGCAAAGCAATAAGTTCGCAAAGCGATCAGTAAACGATCGATTCGAGAAAACGCGTATATTAAATAATAATTTACACTTTGATTTCATGAGATTTTGCTGAATTTCTCTAAGAGAAAAGAATTGCACGCATCTTGGAACGAGTTGTGGAGCGGTACGAAAACGCCGCGTGCACGTCGCAAACACTCGATGCATTTTTCGATCGGTAAATATTGAGCAATGTTCCTTTCAATCTTGCCATTGTCCGTCGAAAAAATCGATCTTTCGAAGATTAACGGAATACCGCTAACTAATATGCGACACGAGAAACGATCGCTCTCCACTCTTCGTGTTTTCAATCGAGGTTATATCTTCTTCCGATCAAAGCTACTTAGAAACACATGAAGAATGTTTCACACACCGTGACTTACAAGTAAATATATGGAGAGAAATACGCGTATAGCTCATTCGTTAGCGCGTTCGTTAACACTTTGTGCAACTTCATAGCCGGTCTCGAACAGGAATAAACGCTCTTGAGTTTACATTACAGCGTTTTTGCGTAATACGTTCTTTTTTATCTGCTGTTCTTCTATCTATCTAACTATATTTCGTTTAAATATTCATTTATATAGAAACTTCTTTCTTACTCCTGCATTTCTTGTATATAAATTTATCGTTCTTTTTTTTGTTTTTTTTTTTAGATATAGTTAAGATATATTCATAAGTATGCATGATAATTCGACAATCCCGATTATTAGCGACTGTCGGGTTTGTCTGCACATGGGAAAGTTAATGAAGCTTAATGGAACTCGGGAAGAAAACGCGAAGAAAGAGAACGTCGATGACAAATCGTGTCGTTTGATATTTTATGATCAGTGGCTTTCGCTCTCCGTTTTGGCACAATCGTCGCCGCAATAGGTTAATACGCTCGACGATACTCTATCATCTTGCGGCCAGGAACTCGATCTTCGAACCATCGAATTTTTTTTTTTTTTCTATTCTTAACGATCGCAAGTAAAAGTGACGAGGAGACCACTCTCAGCCTCGTTTATTATGCGTCCGGATTATGCGTTCCGAGAGAGAGATTGCGCTTTTCGTTTACGATTATTAATACTATATATCGTTTATTAATTATGATAATCGATATTATAAATTACGCGTGACTCGCTAAGTTCTCTACGCTGTACTCTACTTTCCAGCTGACAAGATCGCGTGTCTTTCGCGATTCGTCGCAGACTAACCTTCGACGACGAAATATCTTTCGTCTTTACCAAAACCTAATTCGTATTTATTTCATCTCGAGCTTTGTCGTTTATTTTTCTGAGGAATAACGCGGTTAACTCGCGAGCACGACTTCAGCAGCCACTTTAACGCTCGATTCGAGCAACGATCGGCTTCTCGGTCACAGAATATCCGTTTCGTAGATCTTACTAGTAGTGGTTGTAGTGGTCGTACTCGCGTTATTATTACCAGATGTTGACGCCGCAGTAGAAACGATCGCGGTTCCCACAGAAATTACGCTAGCGATCTGCTGACTGTCATTCGACTCGCTTGTGCTGGCCATCGTAATGTTGCCACTTTCTATATTGGACGACGTCGAGTTCGTGGTCGACACCGGTTGATGCTCGTTTGCCTCCTCCTGTCGCGTTCGCAGACTATCCACAGAAACCTCCTGAGGAATAGAGGGTTTCACGGTCAGACTTGTTAGAGAACCCGAGCTGGCGGTGCTCAGTCCTAGGCCCATCTTGGCCAGCAGATTGCTCTCCGAGCCTGTCTTTTTCAGGAGATCCGGCGGCGCAGGCGGGACGGTGGTCAGGCCCGCGGTGTTCCTCTGCAGTTGCTGGAGTCTCGCGTATTGTTCTTGCAGAGCTTTTTGTTTACGCAGCAGTTCCTGATGCCGTTGTTCCAGCTGCTCCTGTCTGCCCTTTTTGCTCTGTAGACCCTCCTGCGAGTTCACGCTCTCACAGGAACTCGAGTTACTGGTGGACAGCACGGCTGATGATTGAGAACTGGTTGAATTATTGTGAAGCACCGGACTCGATGTCGTCTCCAGCGCAGAGCCGATCGTGGAACTCAGCGTGGAACCCAATCCAGCACCCGGCTGCTCTGTTGGTAAGGCCATCGGAGGCTTTCCTTCCTTGACGGGTAGAGTGCCGCGCGCTGGTGGCCTTCGCAGCGTTGCATTCGCGTTCTGTAAGTTGCAAGAATGATTTCTAGGTGGCAACTGAGGACTGGTCGGGCTAGCCAATGGAGATCTAGAACTAGTACGCGGCGGTGGAGGGGGTGGGACTCTTCTTGCGCTGGCCAATTGAAGCAGTTCTGCGTTTCGCTCGGGTACCGGCGGCTTCTGTCCCGGAATGAATCCTTGCGGCAATGTGGGCAAGCTCGGTTGTTCCTGCAGAGACACCTGTAGTCTCGCTATGGGAGGTGACGTGTCTGTGTCCGAGCTAGACGGGTAAGAGTGCAATCTACGTAGCGTTCCACCCGTGGTCTGTGCCCCTCCAACGGGCACCAGTGTCCCGCCGCTTGGCAAAATTCCACTCGTTGAATCTACGCTTCCTTTCCTTCCTATATCGGAGATACATGGCGGTCGGCCAGTCGTTCCAACACCCGTTGCCCCAGTCGCGTCTCCTCTGCTGCCCGACCTGCCCAGTTCCGATAGCATGGTCGAGGATCCTTGAGCGTGGCCCAGTTGCGAGCTTGGCCTCGAGAACGTCTGCAGCTCGTCTAACAGAGCGTCGAGTGCGTTCTCCGGACGCTGCTGATGGGTGGTGGGTGGTTCGTGAGTGTGGGGCCCTCCCCCGATGACGCTCGCTGACCCCACGACAGTGCGTTCCGCTGGCACAGGGGCAGCTGCCTGCGTTCGATACGTGGATGATACCGGTTATCAAAGCCCATCCTCTTCCTCTCCAAGAACGCGACGATGCAAGTGTTTCCTTCGACGCGGCGCCGAACAAGCTCGGCTAACTTTGGACTAGTTCGGCGCGGCGTCTTGCAAGGCGCGGATGGAGGCTCGATCGATCGTCGAAAGTTGTAAGAAAAAAAAAAAAGAGAATAGAGATAGAAAATGGTAATGACTGTTCCCCAAATCAACTTTCGACGACGTCGAGATGCATCGCAGAAAATGGTGCGTCATCAATAGATTCAATACGAGATTCAACATGGAATTGAAAGTTGTATTAAAAAGGTACATAATATATGTTTATTTTAAGTGGAAAAATTTAGTAAAGACGCACCGTGATCGTGCGACAACAGATCGTGGATCGACCATTCGCTTATCGCTACGTCATGCCAGTAATAGTGAAATGTGCGCGAATATGTTATGCATGCAAAGTGCTGGTGAGACAATGGTGAGCGATCGAGGGCTAGAGCGTGATAGTGAGAAAAAAAACGTGAAAAACAGGCGAAAAAGTAGGATGACCGAGAAATCGGAAGGCGCGAGATCGATCGAACGATGCGAGTCGATGAGTCGTGAGCGCAAAGATAGAATATAAATCAATGGTAAAATATACGTATTAATTCCGTTAGATAGTTACCTGCGGTCTGGGGTTATACGTTTTGTGCGTGCGTTGTGCGTGTTACAAGTCAGTACTCGTTTGGGGCTCTTTTACATTTGGCATCGATTGTTGTCCAGTATTAGTCAACTTAAAAAAAAAACAGAGAAACCAAAAATCAAAAATCCAAAATCAGATTGAGCCATTCGATCGGCTGGCTAGTCGCGAGATGTCGTTACTTTCGCGAACAGACGCCGCCATGGACGCCACCATGCGGTTCTGTTTCGCACTCTCGTCCCGCATTTATCATCCGTGTTCTCTTTGTCAGTCCGTGTACAAAAAAGAAAGCCGTGCGATTCGAGGAGTGTGTTCGGGCATCGACGAAATCGTATGGTATTTTTACTACGGAGAAAAAAAAAATCTGCAATTTTAAACGGAAGGGAATGGATGAAAAAATGTTCGTTTGTGCCGTCGATATCCGAAACGCATGCCCCGACATTCATCTTTTTTTGTTTGGCAAAAAACGAAGCTCAAACGAGCATGCATGGCTACACGCTAAGTCGACGTGCAGAGCAAACGGAGATCGCGGATTAGGCGATTCCATTGCGCGTGTTAGCATATGTACACTATCGCCCATCCGTATTTGGCCATGTTCGTTGTATTGGAAAAACATATAAAATATAATTGAAACAATACATATTACAATACACAAGATGTAGTTGAAATAAGATAATGATCTTTAATATAATGTAATAAGTGTGTAACGAAATTGTTTAAAGATTATTATAAAAGGTTAATAAAAATTTAAAATTAATGAACATCATAATCACTGGATGTTTGAAAAGGGATAAAATGAATCGAAATATAGCGAAAAATCATAAAGAGTGTAATAAAATTACATCTAAGAATCACATGAAAGAAGATTAAAAAACTTAAAATCATTGCTATACCTCGAATTATTAATTTTTCTATTGCTTAACGCATATCTATACATTTTAACACGTCAATAATATTATTAATCGATAGATTTCTACAATATTTACAATACATTTACTATACACGTTATACTAAGACATAATATACATATTTTTAATCCAATTTCACCAAGTGGCCAAATACTTGAGAATGGTTCAGTATACGTTCACGCAGTACGTGCATGTCGCATGCTGCGCGTATGGGACGCGCGCATTCCTTTACGTATACGGAGGAACATGCTTCAAAGTATAGACGAAGACGAGTGGTCTGGTCGAAAAAAGAAACACAAGTATGTACACGGTATAAAGTAATGTACGAAAAATAATTTGGCCGATCAAAGATACACAGTCATAACTTGGTCCAATCCTTATAGTAAGGCAGTACATATTTACGGATTTGAAAGAGAAAGAGAAAGAGAAAGAGAGAGGCGCGCGCGCGCGCAAATCAGTACAGAGAAAAAAGAAAAGAGATAAAGAGATAGATAGATAGATAGATAGATAAATAAATAGATAGATAGATAAATAGATAGATAGATAGAGAAAAAGAGAGAGAGGGAGAGAGAAACGAAGGAAGAAGGAAGAAAAAGAGAAAAGGAACGTGTACAAAGCATGTGTGAACGAAGTGGCGACATCGAATCGATACGTTTGACAAAGACATGAGACAAGGTGAACGAAAGTTGGACGGTGAACATGGGAGTGGTGTCGGCGAGTTGACATTAATTCCAAGAATCGAAAGCAACGTGATTGGATGAGACGCGTACGTCGAATAGACACAAATGACCAAAAAAAAAAAAAAAAGAGGCGAAGAATGACAATGGCATGATGACGATGATCGAGTTGTGCGTAACCAAGCACAGTGAATGTCCCAAAAAGTCTGCAAAATCATAACTCGACCAAGCAACGGAAACTTTTTTTTTTTTTTTGATGAACGCTCGAATTTAACTGCGAATCGATAAATATTGATTTTTGAATCGACGAATGAATCGACGAGTGAAATAAAAAAAAAAAATTGACGATCCATCGTCGAGTCATTCGAGGATCTCGATCGTGAAAATAATCTTGTAAGACGTATGCTGAGAATAATTCGAGCTCGATGAGAAATTCTTTCTTTTCTCTCCCCGTAGATGGATGTATTGCACGGAAGCGAGAAATGCAGATGATGAAGAGAGGGCATCAAGGATCGAATGAGGAACGAGCAATTGCGCGTTCGACGATGATATCACGCGCTAATCTCATCCGCCATCGTGATGATCATCGTCAATTATGGTTGATTATTGCGAATATAATCTCGGGAAATCCAATGTAAACCTTGTGTGTCGAGAACAGAGACCAGGGTCAGGGTTGTTACACCTTACTATAAGAAATGGATTGGAGCGTGTCTGACGAGGCGAAATGGCAATCTAAATGCTATTATTTTTTTTTTTATCATTATCTGGCGAAATGGTATGTCGGGATTCGAACGACGATCCGAATATATATATATTATATATGTATATATATATATATATATATATATTGAATATATATATATACAAAACATATATTATTTGTAAAAAAAAAATGCATCTAGAGAGTAAATAAAACTGCAAATACAATAATATAATAGTGATTATAATAAGAAGGTTTTGCGAGAAGGCCAAGTGAGAGCTCGTAAGGCGCGTAGCGCGTAGCAACAGCCGAGGATAATTGCGCGTTTCTTTCTTTTTTTTTTTTTTTTTAATATATATAATAAATCCCGTATATGATAAAACGTTTCGTGCGTATTGAGTGTGTTCTCTGCCGATACGTGTCGGATCTGAAAAAGCACTGGGATATAGCGGGAGAACGTTAACAAAGCTCTAAAGGGTTGGTGTCGGTAAGATGCAAACAACGCAACGCGCGGCACGGTGAGACGGATTCAGTGGTATAAGCCGGCGCGGATCAGACGGAACTTCTTGCGGATATATTTTTGTCCTCGATGCGAGAGTGAGTGAGAGAGTGAGAGAGTGAAAAAGAGAGAGTGAGTGAGTGAGAGAGAGAGAGAGAAAGAGAGAGAAACTCATTCCCGCGCGCGTTTATCCCCATTCCTTCTGGCCGCGAAAAAAAAATCGAATTTTTCGAACAACAAAGTATCACGCGTGTAATACGGAGAAACGACGAAGAATTCGGCCAAACTTCCAGAACAAAAGTTTTTTTGCTTTCTCTCTCGCTACCGCCTAAAAACGTTCTTTTGACGCGTATACAAAAAGGGAGAGAAAGAAAGAAAAAAAAAGAAAGAAAAAGAAGAAAAAAAAAAGAGAAAATAACGGGACGAATTTGGCAAAATGCTTCGAGCGTCGTGAAGGGTAAACAATTATATGTAATATGAACAGTATATAATGACGATTTGTGCGGCAGACATCATACCGACAAAAAAGGAATATATATAATATATATATATAAACGTGTGTACATGGATGTGTTTGGTATGGTAGGTAATGTCAGTGTGAATGGACGAGTGTTGTTTATGTATGCGTTGGGTATGTGAATATTTATATATATATAGGTATATATAGTATATAAAATAGTACAGAATAATAACGGTAATAATAATAATAAAGTAGAAATATTAATAATAATAATAATAATAATAATAATAATAATTAATAATTTATAAATATGAATCAGTAAAAAATTACTCATGACTGGTCTGTATGGCCTCCTTGAAGTTAGTACTCCACTTCCAGCCATACTAAAAAATTAATATCATTTTCACTATCTGTAGCCTGTAACCTGCGTTTTATAGTTCTTATTAAAAAAGGAAAATAGAGACAGAGAGAAATATTATATATATATATATATAGAGAGAGAGAGATATATATATTTCTTTAAATTAAACAGTCTAATAATCGCTGTATGAGACAGCTTTTGTATATAACCCGCGTCGCTTGTTAATCGTCAAGGAATGGCGTCAAAACATCATCATCATCATCATCATCACCATCATCATCATCATCATCATCATCATTATCGTTAGTGCCGATCGAACCTCTCGCTTCGCTCGTATTTGACGGAAAGAGAGAAAAAGAGACAGACGAAAGGATGACCGAGCACGGCAACGAGCTCCTCGTTGCCGTTGTCTCACGTCCACAGCCCGTCACTTCAGATTCGTCTCTTTCGAGATATTAAAAAAAAAAAAAAAATTACAAATATATAAAATTATATATTTACATACAATGTATAATTATTATTATATATGGGAATAAACGCTCTTTTTAATTCCGTCGCGACGCAGATTTTTTTTTTTTTTCGTTTTCCTTAATTCACAACTAACACTGAGAATGATCTGACAAAACACGGTCGCGATCATCCGAATGCAGAATACAAAAGGGTTGAGAAAGGGTATAAAGTGGGAGAGCACACGCGGGCAGCAGTGTGACTCTCCCTTTGCTCGACGACCGAAACCCGTTTTGTCACATCATACGCTGCTAAATTTATAAAAAATATCTATACTATCGGGACACAGCAAACACTGAAAATATTGGTTGTGGGGGTTGATCAGGGTGGAAGGGTCTATGTCACATAAAGACAAAAAAAGTTTGGAGGAAGATTCGCGCGACACCGATTCTCGTTAAGGATGGGTCAAAGAGGCGCGCGTATCCGGCGTTACTGCCCCAATTCTTTTACCTCTAAGGCACGTAAGAGTCACTAGTAGGGATCGTACGAGACTATTTTCGTGCAACTTCGTGCTTCGTTCTTGAGACGAGATATATATATATATAACGCTCGTATCGAGGAAAGGTTTACATTAGATTTCATGTATCAGAAACGCTTTCGTCAGAATCCAAGAGTCGAGGAAGAGAAAACACACGAAGAATGCAACATGGTCTTGAACTTGAAGTCATAGAGAAAGGCACCGCAGGTATTGTCGTCGAGAGCAAATAATCGGATGTCGAAAATAAAATCATTTCGAGACACACTGAAATTTGTTTCTATCCACGGATACAGGTGAAAGTCAAGCAAGTGTAATAATTCGTTGCACGCAATGTCAGGTGCCGTTCGAATCCGTGAGAGATATCACGGATGCACACGTATGTACGTATGTATACAGTACGCATACAAGAATAGACGAGAGTGTACCAATACAAAGAAATACGATATGTATATATACATATAGTTATGTATACAGATATATAAAAATATATAGACAAAATTCTATGTCACTCGTTGCATGCGCTGTTTAGCATAATAGGATACGGGGGGTTAAGCGGTAGTCGGATTTAACGTACGTCACTGCAAAATACCACATCGTTTTACTCGATTAGGCCAAGATAGATCTACAAAGCATGGACTGTTGGTGTTTCTGACGCGTCTACTTTATGAAACGAGACGACTAGCTTTCCAAGGGTTGGGCCACACTTTTGTTTCCCGATCACGATGTATCGCGCGGTGTACGCTTTTCGAAGATGCTTAGTCAATCGTTTCTCTTTCTTTTAAACAAGCGTGTGACGAAGAAAGGAATACCGATTTGCAAAGATTTTCCGACACATCGCGTAAAAAGGTAAGAAATACGCGAAACTGCGCTTATGCTCCGTGCCTCTTGTACATCAACGATACGCAAACTTTCGTCGAGATTAAATCAAAGGCTTCTCTTTCTTTTTATTCCTTCTCGGAAGGGGGCAGAAGGTTTTCAAAGCGCGACAAACTGGACGAGGATCGTGGTAGGTTTCAGGAAACTTGTCATGCATCGGGCAGTACCATTGGAACGGAAACAGCCGAGAAAAAAGTTGAACGAGGATCCAGGTTGGGCCTTGAATATCAGGAATATGGACAAATAAATAGATTAATAGATAGATGAGAGAAAGAGAGACAGAGAGAAAGAGAAAGGAAAAACGGAGAGAAGAGATTCGATAGTTAGAAATATAGGAAGATTGAAAGATAGAGAGGTAGATGGAAAGAGAGATACATAGATATATAGATAGATAGATAGATAAATAGATTAGACAGACAGATAGAAAGAAAGATAGATAGATAGATAGAAACTGAAAGAGAAAAAGAAATAAAAGTCAGCGAGCGAGCGAGCGAGCGGGGTAAATGAAGCATTACCTTGGAATGTTGAGCAGAGGTTGGTGTTATTGGTGGCGTCTCTTCGGCGTCTATGCTCGCTGCTGCGTTTGGTAATCGCTGCTCTTGCACCGACGCCAAACTACCGAACACACGAATCAATATTTTACTTTTAACAAACGTGAGTTGGATTCATTTTTAAACCCTTTCACGATCAATTCGTTCTCCATCCAGAATAGAATCTCTGTTAATGAAGAGGAAATGTTACGTACCGTTTGAGCGTCACGAGGGTACTTGTGAGCTTTTTGCAACGTTTCAACGCCGACTCCAATCGTTCTGGTTCTTCCTTGAGGAACTTTTCCGCTCGCACAACCATCTCCATTTCCGAACTCAACAGACCTTTCATACCCTCTTGCAAACTTGGGAATCGCACCTTTAGATCCGCTACCGTTTTGCTGAAATAGAGCGTGTGTATAACCAATAATTTGAGATTGTATTTTTCTACAGGATATAATACATTTCTCCTCTTCTTTCTCTCACCTAGATTTGCTCATTATCAAGGCCATATTCTCCACATCAGACATGTTCACTCTCGTCTTTCTATTTATGACATTGCCACGTAGTTCCTCCACCGTGTTCTCCAGCTCGCTGCAAGAAATTGAAGGATAGATGCGTTAGTATACGTTGAGCGTATATGCAGTAGAAACGAGAAACAGTGAAACACCTACGTTAGATCTTTTACCAGCCTCAACATCTCCTGCCTGTAGAGGTCCTCCTCGCGGCTTAGTCGAATCTTCTCTGCGTCCCAGGCTGCGTCGCCGCACGACAGCAACATTGTTCTACGATATACAATATAAATTAGAATAGATAATTACAAACAATTCTATAGATTGATTTTCACGCTACGCTATTCAACCGTAACTCGATTCTAACACGCGATTAATCAGCAATTGCTTTGTTTGCCAATATAGATGAAAATTTAAAGTATATTTATATAATATTTGACTTAGATTTTCTATTTGATTTAAAATAAAACTCTGGCAAGTAAAATACTTTAATCTTGTTTCAGAGTTTCTACTTTCAAGGCATATTTTCATTACTTTTCGCTATTATAAAAAGAGACTAAGAAGTCTACAAATATATACCCATACCTTAAAAAATAAATAGAATTACTTAAAATAATATTTTAGCATCAATTTAACATTATTCGTGGCGCAGCGAGAGAATCACTGTATCAAAAATAGTCCGGCCTTATTTCACCTGATGACACACACACACATGTATCTATATATATACATACCTGATGGTAATGAACGTATCCAAAATGGTCTCCCGTATGGTGTGCGCCTGAGCCTGAGACATGCGCCTCAAGTTCCTAACTTCTTGCCTCAGATCCTTGGCCTTTTTCTGCAAGCCTCTTAGTTGATTGTACATTTCCGGTGTCAAAGCCATGTCCCGATAAACGTACTGGCCGGCAACCAGCGCGGCCGGTTTCGGCGGCGGAGTAGGTTTATGCCTGTCTCTCTCTGAAACGTTGATTCGATCATGCGTCAACGACTCGGTTACTCGCATATCGCCGATTTCGCACGATTCATCGTGCTCGCACGTGTAATTACGGGTGTACAAGCGTACGGGGATTTCCGCCCGTTGAACCGTGCGAAAATCGTCGTCCAGCTCGATCGTCCAGCTTTGATCCTCGTTTCCTTACGATCGGATCTGATCTAATCTAATCCGGGTGTGGGAAGAGGCGTAATTCGAGATAGGGGAGGGCTGATCAATGAAATTGAACGATTAGAGGGGGAGGGATTACCGACCGAGCAATGAAGGCACAGTGCGAATTACATATATATCCGTGATTTTAATTACTATATCCAATATTACGATACTGTACAATCGAAGTAATAAAAATTGCACGAAATATTAATTTATCAGAGCGATACGATGAGAATTTTAATTTTACCAATCTCTTGTAATAATCGTGTGATTTGATATCACTTCACGAAAAGATAAATACGATAATAAGACATTAGTAGGATTTCACGATCACGAATTTTTTATATTTGAAGGGAAATTTGAACGAGTCATTTTTTTCTTTTTTTATCAAGGAAAGCAAGATGAAACAAGATGGCACGGTCGTTTCATCGAAATAAGAGTTTTAGAATTAAGAATTAATTAACTTTAGGGTTAGCAAGCAGATGCGTGAAATTTCTAGGATTTTCTATCGATCGGTGCCGTTATTTGAGTTTAATTCGGACATATCTCTCGACTAATACTAATGGAAGCCACTGTGCCTCAAAGGGCCGAGCGAATTCAGCGGTTGACGCCACTTGTCACTCGTTAAATGCGACGCCTTTCGCACGATCAAAGGGCGGAGAGCAAGGGGAAGGGGGAGAGGAATGGTGCACGGGAGAAACGAGCGAAGGAAGTGTTGACTAGTCGTACAATTTCGCCGTCAATTTTTATCGTGACGATTTTATTGGATCGGCGAGGAATACTCGCCGCGGGCGAAGGAAGAAAGATAAAATGGACGAACGAAGGATGGATATATGTATATCGTGAACATTAAGGATAGTGGATCATGCGTTTTTCTTTTTCTTTTTTTTTTTTTTTTTTCTTAAGGACGTTTTACCTCTGAGTTATCCTCTCGAGTCCCAGGATAATAATCTTTCCTGCTACAGATATGCGGTGCGATCGAGCTACGAGTTGCGTCAGAAAGCGTGATTTCCAGTTACGTTATTTCTAGTGAGAGTTAAAAGTGAATGTACATCTTATTATGAATGACATTATTGTAATATGGACACGCGAGTATCAAAGTTGAATCTTGAAATTACAAGAGAAATATACGTTATACATTGTTAAACGTAAATAATAAACATGGCGAGATGGTAGATTTTAAAAATTTCATTTACAATTCTTCGTTCATTTGTATTTATTATTCACATCGTGTATAATTATTCAATTTTTATTTCTATTTATTTACTTTTTTTGTACGCTTTGATACTTAATACACATCGAAAGATCGATTTTTCGAAGAAAAAATAAACACGAAAATGAGATTTATTCATTAGATATCGATGTATATTCGTATATAATTTGTATCTTCTTAATCAATATACGCGGAAGATAAAATTTATTATTAAATAAATATATTTCTTGTCTTCGAGATGTATACTCACTATTGACTCTCTCATTGTGCATCGTCAACTCGTCAAAAACTCGGCAAATATTGCTTTCCGAGCATCTCGAATCGATTTCGAATCAGCAGTATCCAAATAAATTCGGATGCAGACAAGAGATTGTGCGCATTGGAGGTGGTTAGAAGTCTGTCCACGAACGATTAAAACAAGAAATAATTGGATAATATACACCGTACCTGAATATTAAACACACAATTGCGGACCAAAAACCGAACGAAACAAATAGAGGAATTAAAAAACATGAGGATAATAGGGAGGTCAGACGAGCGACTAAGGTTAATCGCAAAGAACAAATGGAGGCAACGAGACAGACACAAAAGGGGTGTGGAAGCGTAAAAAAAACACGAAACAGCTTTACCTTGCGAAGACATCCTCGGCAACGTGGAGGATTTGATCGCCGGTTTCGTTGGTTTTGTGTCCGCTAGTCGTGATGGAAGGCATTGCACGAGAAGTCGTTAGAGATTATTGCGTTAGTATAAAGTACTCCGACAAGGATTTCGATCTCTCGATTAATCTTTCGAGCGCATCTCATCCTTCGAGAGTGAAAAAACGGTGGAGCTGCACCGAGGAAAACAGCGCTTCTTAACCTGGTCGTTCAATGGCTCGTGAATATCCGTGCAGTTTGCAAAACCATCGCCGATCGATTTGTAATTACGGACAAGACCGAATAATGAGAAAGAACAGATTGTCCACGATTTTCTTTCCTCGACTCGAAAGACGGCGGTAATTACGTTAAGAACGTCATTGACCCAGCTGGACTTTCGTATAATTTCGATGATAATTCTTCGGTTCGGAAATCGCTGCTCCATCATTTTTTCTCCCTCGTTTCAAATGGAACGTAATTCGATTCTCCGAGAGGAGCGTGCTTAGCAAAAAAAAAAAAAAAAAAAAAAGAAAGAAAAAAAGAAAAAAAAGAAGAAACGTAATCGTAATAATAATAATTTGCACATTATGAGATAACCGTTACCTGCGTGCTGCGGGGAATGTTGCTTGGGAGAATTCATGTCTGGAGGCTCATCACTGAAGGACACTGATTTTTCAAACGACACCGACTTGTCTGGAATAGAGGATGATCAGAGAATGTTTCTTATGAATTCGTGCCAATGATAGGTTATGATTAATAGCGGAAGAGCGTGCGCGCGACAATATTTCGAACGAAAATACCGGTAACGTTCGGATGTGCGGCCATCGTTCGGCAATATTCGGTACTATTCGGGATTGTGTACCAATCCGCGGCCGTGTATCCAGGGAAGCGGGTTTCTAATTGGCCAATATGATTTCATATAAGATCACGCGACTAGTAGAGCAGTAGAGTGGTAAAATTGATGGCGATAGCTTCCTTGTCGTATAAAGGACGAATTTATGACCACAAATCCGAATATTACTATATGTGCTAATAACGAGGCGGAATCGAAAGTGAGCGTAGATGTTCACTTCGATGTTCGTGCATTAATAAGAAAGTGTAAAGCGCAAAATCTTGATTGAAAAGGAAACCGGTTCGAATCCGTTTCCTGTAAAATTATAAGATCGATCGAAAGCGGATGGAAATGTCTCGAATCGGAGAAACCGATACGGGTCGAGGATCTTTTTCAATGCGGAGGTGAATCGCAGTCGGCTAATATAACGATATAGCGACGAAAGTAAGGAAAGATGGATGCCAATAGAAAAATGTGCGTATTGTGCGCTTGTAGAGGATGCGAGAAACGAAAGAAGCAAAGATGGAAAGTAGGCGAGGCAAGGGACGGGAGAAAGAGAAGAGAGAGAAAGCGCGTGCAGTGCTCGATAGCCGTTGAGATTACTGCAAAAAAGGCGACAATACATATGGTGCACGGGTAATAAGGAGAAACGTGTATATCTTGTGAACCGCACCTTTGCCTAACTTTGGTGGTTTTACGTCAGTCCTTAAGTACGAGTCATCTGTAACGGCAGGTTGAGACACTTGAATTTTACAAAGGAGAACCGTTTTAATTATACTGGTTAAACGTAGGGCACTATTATAAAATTTATAAGTAGTAATAATAGTAAGTAATAGTATATATAATAGTAATAGTAAATAGTAATATGTATAATATTAATAATCATAATAATAATAATATTAAGAATAATAAGAATAAGAATAACAATAACAATAAGAATAATAAATAACATATGAGTTAAGTATAATATAAAATATTATGTATAGAGCGGTTACAGTGATTCGAAGGAAAAAAATAGAAGATAGAAGAAGATGAAGAAGACACACCTGGCAATGAGGCAGAGCTGGAGCTAGAATGTTTGTCGAACTCGTCCCCGGCGCCTGGTGTGTGCGTCAGTCGGAATAACAAAGCAGTTGTACAGCAGGGTTTCAGGAAACTTTTAACACCGCGTTACGCGTAGCAGTAGTAACAATTGCATCAGTCTTTTTTATAACGAGCCATCCTTGTTCCATTGTTCAATCGTAATTCATGAAAAAGTTATAAAAAAAATTCGACGAATTCGATGCAGATACACCATTACCACTGCCATCGCATAAATCGTGGTGTAAAAAACCTATCTTTACATCTAATCAAAATCCAGCTTCGCAGACAGTCCCCTACGGATGTCTGTTCCGCTTTCTTCGTTGCGGATATAAAATTGAATCCAGTTGGTTTTTATCGTCTAACACGATATTTAGAAAGAGGAAATCGAAGAGAACGCGGCGAACGATCGAAGAAAAGCTAAAGAGGAAGGATGGATGAACATTCACGCAGACAGAGAAAAAGAGAGAGAGAGAGAGAGAACGGGAGAGGCGGTAAAGCGTCGCAGAATAAATCCGTTCAACGAAACGAGCTAACGCTTCTAGTGTTTCTAAGTGCGACGAAAGATCGAATCGAAAAGAAATAATGCGATGGTTCGTATCGACGAGGCACGTAATGGATAGAAAGGCGATTTATTTCTCGTCGAGACGAATCGGAAGGCGAAAACGCAAGAGACTGACAAAATAAACGGGAAGAGAAAAATGGATTGAAGGACACCGATGGAAACAAAGAAAAAAAAACTACGCGAAAAAACCAAGAAACAACGTTCCTTTCGCAGATAAAAGAGAAACCGGAGACGCGTCCAACGAGAGAAAAAAAAAATATATATATATATATATATACTACACGCAGACGTTGGAGCGAACAGTGGAGAGAAAGGTCGGTAAGAAAGCGATCGAACGTACCTGGCCCTCTCGCGTAAGGATCACGTCCCGCGGGAACTTGCAAGTAATCACGCGGTGATGGACTCGTGTGCGGTGCATGGGTGAGAGCTTTCTGCACCAGTCCCGTCAGGTTGGCCAACTGTCTCTCCATGTGCTCTACCCTTATCCTAGAGCAACGAACAAGCAAATATCGGTTAATCGATGTTAACACGAATAATATTTCCGGTTCCCGCTAGATGGCGGAACCAAAGATCGAACGAAACAAAATTCTAGGTCTAAGATCGTACGTAGTATCTTTCCAAAAAAGCGTTCCACAGGATGCATATGGTTTGCTTATACATATAAAAATATCAATTGACGATAATCAGAGTCGCGTGCAAGAATCGTTGCGCATAACCCGCGATGATACTTCTAAAGCCTACATCGCTAGAACGCTATACACAAAAGCGCTCGATACACATTCTTTCTACGACCGCTAATCGGCATGCTACATTCCACCGTATGATCCATGTACACAGTATCATAGAAAGGGACGCCAATTTTCACCAAATAATTGTCCTTTCCGTCAGATACGCCAGCATATACGTTTATTTGAGAAAATTTGAATTTTCATTTTAAAAGTCGACCGCCTTCCTCGAATTCCGACCAGAGAATTCTGCGTTTTCACCGTTGAACGCAGCTTATCTGTTTCCATGCATGCCTCGAGTATACACTATATACATGCACCGAACGAACAACACCCGTTCCGGGGAGAATTCGTATTTTTCAACGAAGCCGAGCACGGAGATACGGTAACATCCATTTCCACGAATTGATCGCTATTATTTGATTCGCCCTGTTATCGCATGCATCAATAAGAATAAAAAGGAGAAAAACAGAAAAATCCAGATAAAATAGGTAGACCGAGATAAAAATTATTTACCTATTTAACTTAAAATCAATTTAAATGTAATCGTGTAAAAACTTTAATAATCTGATTAAAACAATATTATCATGACAAAATATAAAAAAAAAATTGTATTTTTCTTATTTCAGTAATCCAATAGTAATTAAATCATTATAATACCAGGAAGATAGGAACAATTTGTGGTCGCATAAATGGACAAATTCGTGGCCATATATCTAGACACTAATGTGCCATTTGTTTCAAAGCGAGCAAGCTTCCCCGGCTTAATGGAATCGACGAGAATGTCGATCGATGAACTCGAAACGCGGGATATCGTGGAATATTATCCACACAGGCACGAACGGACAGTGAACGAGTATAAATAACCGAGGCTAAGGGAGATGAGGGAAGCTAGCACACTTTTCACTTTCCATAGTCGTTACTCTTTCGCTATCCTCCGTTCTGGCGTGATAGATTCGAATATCGTTTCCTTCCTTCTCCCTTGGAACGGTAGTCGTGGTATATCTATAGACGACGATGACGACGACGAGAACGACGACGAGGACGCATACACAAGCGCATTCGTATACTCTAACCAGACGATACATAACATTAAGTAGGTGCGACCGGCCACGATCAGACCCTGGATTCCGATCCAAAGGGCTGAACGCGGAATCCGGACTCGTCTATGTACATTTTATATATGTCGCGACTCTATCGAAAATTAGAGAAGGTAGCTCAGTACCGAGTAGCGTCGTAGCTCTGACTACCAGGTGGCAAAGGTGGTGGTGCCCCTGGAGGAAACGGAGATCGCGGAGGACCGGACGGTGGACGGCCTGGCGGTTTCACACCGTAAAGGCTGTACGATTCCTCCAACAGCTCCGTATCGCTGCACCACCCACAACAGAGATATACGTATCCGCGCTATCAGCCATCCACAAATCATTCGCGACAACGATTTTTCTCTTCGAGTCACGAATTATCTATCCTTTCGCACGCGTTGTTATTCTTTTCTTTTTAATCTTATTTGTATACACAAAATTTATATATAATTTCTATGCATAAGATGAATCGTTTTAATATGAAATATCGCAGCATTAGAGGCTGCATTACGGACTCGGAAATATTCGGGCAAGTTCGGAAGATCTCTTTAGTCGATTGCGCCCGATTATTACCGAACAGACCCGAAGTCAAATAGCTGTTTACATTCAGATGTATGACCAATTATATATTATTACTACTTAATTTAATGGAAATAAACTGTAATTTGTTTGGTAACAATTTTACAAATAGATAAAATATGTGCATAAAAATAAATATTTCATATTAGGATATAATTCACCTTATGTGAAAACGATGAAGAAAGATTTAGATGATTGAAATCAGAAATGAAGCGAAATGACGAAACAACTAAAAAGATATTGAGAAACTCCGGTTACCTGGCTTCCTCATCAATGACAGGTGTCACGGTTCCCGAATATTGCGAATAGTACGGGTCCTCGTAGCTGCTTCCGGCGCTGTAGGGGCCGGGTGGGTATCTTCCCGTTCCAGAGCCAACTCCTCCACCTCTTTCGGGACTGCTCATATAACCGCTTTCCCCATGCAATCGATCTGCAGAATCGCAAAGATTAGCGCAAGAATATAGATGGCAATTGCCTGCACATCATTTTTTCCGTACATGGAGAGAAATTTTTAGTCCTTGTCAGGGCTAAAAATATCGCGACGCGAGAGGAGAATGAATGATCGATCAAATAGGGGTCGATAGTAATACAAAATGTACGTTCCGAGCGTGCTTCTTACGGGATATCAAAATTCCTACGAATTTTACGGTGACATGACAGTGGGAACGGACACGACATCAGGTTTGACGGCAATGCTCTACTTCAGATATTGTATGCCACATGAGGGAGGTTAGTCCAGAGAAATAGAGAAGTTATTTGTCGCGTTAATTTACATTAACACGTAATTTAATTAAATCGAGTTAATAAATTTCAAAACGTTGATATAATTTCTACTTAATCAATAAAATAGAAAAATTATCGAGTGATATATTTAATCTTTTCCATTTATCACCAATTATCTAATCTTAATAAATATTTCAAGTGTTCCAAAGAATATAATTTATTTTTTCCTTTAACTTATTCTACGCGAGTTAATCCTATATGAAACTCGAGCTCGCTGCTATTCCTCCCGCAATGTACGACTTTCGGCAATCATCGGCTAAATTCGTACTTTTCCGCTCGACCGATTTTACGACCTCGGTATATCTCTGGACGGACCGTACGTATACAACAAAATACTTTGAGTCTTTCAAGGGGTCGCGTCTCGTTCGACCGAATCTCGAAAAGCCAATTCCAGGATCTTTCTTCCTTTCGAAGCCGTTCCGTTACGACCAAACCGCCTCCATAATCAAACTTTCCTCGTAGATATGTAAGTATATAACCTCGCCTCTCGGTTTTATGTTCGCGAGTTTCACCGCGCTCGAATCCTTTCTCTCTCGCCAGAATCTCGTCTTCTTCTTTCTACTTTCGCGCACGAATTCGAGCGAAATACGCGTGTGTTTCCAATGACCCATAACGGAAATCCTCGACCTCCTTTTTTTTTTTTTTTCTTCAGTTTCGACCTTCGAACGAGCCACCACGCCGTTGGACGAAATCGAATCGGGTTTCGGACAGAGAAAATCGCGATCGAGGATCGAGGTTTCCGAAGGGGGGGGAGTTGTTTTAAGGATACTACTGACCTGCTATACTATAGAGGGAGACCGAGCTGTCTCTAGAGAAGCGAGCCGAGCCCCCCAGGCTTCCAAGGGGACTCTTACCACACTGGTAGCTGCGAAGCGGCTTGGCCGGCGGCACCCCGCCACCACCTATCCAACCATCCGGAAAACCAAACAAAAACCAATGTACCCAGCTGATCCGATGCACGTCGCGTTTCTCCCCGAATTCATTCCTTGCTAATTCGCTTGGCAAAAGTGCACGATTTCTATCATGATAGAAGTGTTCGCGATTTCTTCTCGTTTAATTTTGGAAACAATTAGAAGTTGGTCGGGTATACTAAGATGACGATAATAGGAAAGAACAGTGTGTAATCATCTGTAATATTAATTCAAGATTAATTTAGGCGTGATGTGATGTATTAGACTTATAATCTTCGTGTTTGTGTGCGTGTATGTGGTGCTTAGAAGATTTGTCAGTGTTTAGGGAGTGACAGGATATTATAAAGATAGTCATAATAAGTCAAACGAAGATTAAAATTGCGTGATAGAATAGAAACGTGAAATAAAGAAATAAAGATACATTCTATCATTTATAGATCTTCAAAAATCCATACCTTAATTTTTTTTTTTATTAATATAAGCGAACGTCGTAGAATCTTTTTTTCAGAAATTACGAGCATGAAATTTCAAGCAATTCGTCATCTTACCCTTAATTAATATCCTAAAAAATTTCCTTTATTGGTATGCACTCTTCCAGCGCGTCATAGCAAAGACGCGAAACGGACCGTCGTCGATCGTTCTTCATCAACGACGATCGGTTCTCGACAAAGTCTCGAGTCGACGAACGCAAATCGCGGAATCGAGACAACCTCCCGTGATCGCCGATCGAACGGACGGCACACGCGTACATCACACACAAAGGATTCGTGCTTCCATTCCCCTTGAGGGGAAGGATATTCAAAGCTTACGGGCCGTGCTTTATGCGAAACGATTCAAACGAGTACGAGAGATAAATGCGATACTCGTTGGATCGTCGACGGATATGGGGAACGATCGAGCATTTGTAATTTGTTAATATTTAAACAAGCGAGGGATCAATATATGCATTGATGTTAGATAGGTACTCGATATTTGATCGAGAAGAGTCGTCACAGCGTGCGGAGAATATAATATGCATGGCGAGCACAGAGGAATCTATCAGAAGTCCTTGTTTCGTGTATATCAACCCTCGGAATGTGGGGTACGATAATGGAGTACGTAGAAGATGATCTATATCTATTAGATTAGATCTAAATTGATTTACATGATTTAATCCGATTATCGGTTTAACACCGATCGGATCAAAAATGATTTAGGATTACGAAGATTAATACTTGTAGAATGATAGTTGGATAGTTTTGGAATATAACGCAGACTGTGAAAATAAATTCATCCAATAAGTAAAATGACAAGAGATTAAACATAATGAAAAATGTAAATGTTTAAAATGTGGATTTTATAAAATTATTATTCAATCATACCTCTATTCCGAGGATTAAATATATCAGTATTCAATTCTGTGTGATTTTTAGCATTTCAATTCGTATAATTTTTAAAACATGTGGATATTAAAATTTTATCGAAAAAAAAATTATGATTTAACGTCAAAAAAAGGAAAATAATATTGTTATTTTCGTTGTTGTACCATTCAAAAAAAATGTAATTTGATATTTTATATATAAAAAAATTACGGAAAATTAATTGAATAAATATTTAATAGCAGAGGCAGTGCTTTAATATATTTATACATTCTCGAAATTTATAAAATCATATTTTTGTATTATAATTTAGTATTCATGTTTTAAAAATTATACAAATTAAAATACAAATATATGTTTAAATATAATTATCCACAAAAGTTTTCATATCCTATTAAAAACTATCTATACTATAAAATATTGATATATATACTAAAAAGCTTAATAACTGTCTTATTGTTATTTTGCATTTTACATACCTTGTCATATATCATGATACAATTTGTGGATAACCTATAAATATGAAATAACACCCGAACATAAATATACATATATTTAATAAAAATTACACAGATTAGAATACTTGTAATATACATGTTAATACACCATTGTTCAAAATCATGATTCTTTTTGTTATATCTACATTCACTTTCAAACATTTCGAGGATACGAAAAGGATCGTTGCAAAGACGAACGGATGCGTTACCGACTGAGTCGGCCGAAGCTAGAATAAATATGGCGCAAGCATGGGATACAAGGTGACAAGTACAAGGCGTGAAAGCAATTATTTGGCGCGCGAGACTCGAAATCATTCGCATCGTTGTTTTATCGGCCGAAACGCCAAATATCAAACCCACCCTCGTGAAACTTACGTAATCGCCTCTATAAACGTGTCACAATTATCGCGGATATTCGTGTACCTGGAGTAGCGAGAGGTTTCGGTTGTGTCGGCGTCGCATTTGGTCCTCCGACCACAGACGACGCCGCCGGACTGTACGCCCTCATTAGTTGTCCTCCTCGTGGCAGAGTGCTGCTTCCTCCGACGTAGTATCCGCTATTCCCGGAAGTTGAATTCTTCGCCGTCTGAAACAAAAATAGTAGTGTCATTGAAGGTTCTATTTTCTTTTTTTTTACGAATCTTAAGCTATATCGTATCGTAAAATTTGATGTATCACGTTTGATGACTTTAAGATATTTTGTAAAAGTATATTTTATAAATGTATTTTGTAATTTCATTTACGTACGTATATGTAATTATCATTTAATTTTCTGAGTAAAGGATTTTAAATCACATTCTTTTAAGATTTAAGATAGTAAGTAATGCAATCAGATTAGGTTAAAGTGTGCATAAGATTATGCATAAATCATTTCTCACGTTATTTATCTATAATCTAAATACGTATGTGCTATAAATTGCAATTAAAAACGAAACGGTAACGATACATATTTATTAAGTGAAATTATTAAAAATTTTAATTCTTGTTGCAATTGTTTGTTATTTCGATAAAAGATAAGTAATATTTAGTCAGTTTCAGAATATATACCTATATACATGTAACGAATATTAGAAAGCACTGTATATAAAAATTCAAACGCATAACGGTTTTTCGAGCGTGTTTTTATTTGAAATTTGTTTTGTTATTATAGAAACGCGGCTCGAGAGAAAACGCATGAAAAAAGAGAAAGAAAAGAGAAGAACGCACGAGTCACCATGTCGTTTCATGTTAGTGGCAATGAAAATGATACAAATCAAGGCGAATTCAGACATTACGTTTTATATTTATGCACGGTTTGCGGTGACGCGACGTCGATTTCATGCTGATTTTACGAATCATAAAAAGACACGAGGATTTTCGCATCGCGTTCTAGATCCCCTCGTAGAAATAATGTTCCATGCAACGAAAAAAAATTACACAAAGACTTTAAAAAAATTTAAGCATGAATTGCGCATCTTTTAAATACTTTTATAACAAATTATGTTGAAAGCCTTATAAATTTCTATCATTACGCTTGTCAAGATCAAAAAAAATACCAGCAAGATTTCGAAATTTCCTATGTTCTTCTCGTAAATTTCAATATTATCCAATACTTACGTTTCATTAAAAAAAAGTTTCGTAATTATTCAACTATCAAATCGAATAGAAATATCTAAATACATAATCATGAATTCGTTATAACATACAAGATATAGAACTTCAGGCTATTCTCACTACGCTTTCTTATATATTATTTATTCACGGCAAAAGTCGAGGTTATTTATGATTTCTATAATAATATTTAATTATATTATTATTGAATTACCAAAACAAAAAAAAATTTATTTTTTATTTTTTTCAATTATTATTAAGTTTACAAATATTCTCTATTTTATTTTACCTTACTTTGACTCTCTATTTAACGTCACATGCACAATAATGACCTAAACCGGTGTCAAATAACACTAGTCAATTACTGGAGATAACTTTTCGGATATATAGCCACGAATGTACCCGACCAATTCCGAACAATCCCGAGCAGTATCGAATAACAGTAGCAAACAGTGGACATAGATCAAAACATAACCACAATTAACTTCTATAATCGAACGAAAATGATTTTCATTCTACATACGTTTGATTAATGATTGGGGGAGTGGCGAATTGGCAAACCAATTCTAAATTCCGTTACGAATTCTAATTACATGTTGAATCAATAATTCTTTTTCCAGAATATAAACTAACATCGATTTTCCTCGATTATATCGTCAAACAATTGAATTCTTATTAATTAAATAGGAATGAATAACACATCGGAATTTGTGAAGAGACAATCTTCAAAAATTACTTTAAGTCAAAATCAAATGATTCGTCAAGTGGCAAGTCTCCTCCCTCTTTACCAATCCTGCTCACGAGGCCGTGCTCGCCCACTTTGCCACCAGTCTTGTTTAGTGTTCTTTACTCCCGTCGACTGTTCGCCACACCGGCATCGTTTCTCCTTCTCGAGTTTCAACGCATGGCAAAACGAATTCCACTTTCCATCCGAAAAGAAATTAAAAGAAATATTATTTGCCATATTCGAAAATTTATCAAGAAAAAAATATAGAAAAAGAAGAGGAAAGGGATGAACGAATCAAGATGGAAAAATTATCGAATATTATTCACAAAGGTACAATCAATCCCGTTCGTTTGATTTTACTATATCTAGCCATTCTTTGCTGGGTCAAATCAACATTTGCGGAAAAGAAGTTACATGGAACTCCTATGCACAAGGTGGAACTCACTCAGAGGGGATACATTCAGGTGAGAAATTAATTACCTAATTATCACCGACGAAATAATTCAATCTGTCCATGTTTGCCAAAGCACGTTCTTCCTTTAGTCAAACGTAAAATAAGGTTTCAGATATTTGCAAAATCCTCCAAGATCCCCTAACTTGGTAATGAATCTATTTTCTCCGTGTATCTATTTTTGGTGTATCCGTGCATCGCCCTCGTCATTATCGATTATTCAAGAACGTAGAACTAATCCATTCTACCAGTTATACCTTTAACAGTCTCCCATTACTTAATCCCGTACACTTAAGAGATTGATTAACCGCGTGTTGCAAAAGTGGAATTCGAGTTCGTTAAAAATCTACCTCAATTGAAAAGTTAATTAATCCTAAAATAATTAATTTTCTATTTCTCTTCTCATCATCAGTTTCTACGCTGGGAATTACCCGTACCAAAATTAACCGAATTCACTTTCTGCCTGTGGATGGAATCCTACGACCTGACCCATCCTCATCCGATATTTTCGTACTCGAGTAAGTAAAATAATTTCTACCGTAATAACGTACCAACGTAACGTAAAACGCCTCACGATTATATCCTTCGACGGCGTATGTACACTTTTATTACAAACGCGAAGAAAGTAGCCATGAAATGTATTTTCACCGCTAACAGTAACAAATAAGCGTTTCGTGCCGGGCCGCTCGTGTATCGTTCGCCTACTTTACCTACATTCTTTTTCAACGGAGACGTTTAAAATGCTGTTGCGCTCGCTTCCCCAACAGAGCACGAGCGAGAACGGCTTGTACGATCGTGGATAGCGCCGCACGGGAGGAGTGTTCACCTTGAGATCGGGGGCAATAACGTATTCGCCGCAAGTATCGACATTCTAGAGAATCGATGGTACCATTTGTGCGTGAGCTGGGAGAATCAGGCTGGTCGTTACGGCCTCTGGATCAATGGTCAGCTTTGGGCTCAAGGTCGCTCTTACGAGGTTCGTTGCTCGTACTTTTGCGTACTTTGAAAAAAAAATCAACGATCGATCGATTTCAGACGATAGAGCACACGATCCCAAGCGGAGGAGACATCGTGGTGGGTCAAGAGTACACCGACTTCGACAAAGGGCTCGACGACGGGATCGAGGGATCGATCCTTGGCTTCAATCTGCTCTTGTCCTCCGCTTTCGACACCCTGGACGATTACCGGCAGCGATTCGAGGCCTCCCACGATTCGATTCAAGTGTCTCGCGCCGCCTCGAGTTACGCCACGGTGGTGGCTCCGCTTTTTGCCGGGATTCCAACGAAACTGATGCAACGCGGCATCGATTACGGGACTCCAGCGAGAACGAGGGCACCGTACACGCTGCCGCCGACTTCTAATCAACATGGGGGACGACGACGATACGCCGAGGACGCGACGTCTTTGCCGCTCGTCGGAACGGAATTGATCGTCTCTCCAGACGTGATCCAGAGGAGGATGGAGGTATCCAAGTGGAAAGAGCAATCTCTCGGGCTGCAATTAGTGAAACTGTCGTACGTACGCTGCGAGATCGGCAGGGGAAGCCCGTTCATAGGCGGATCGTTGATGCTGATCTCGTGGACCAGAACGCCCGTGCGTATTTTCGGTGGGGCCGTTCTGAAGAACGTCAACAGCGACTGTGGCAACTTCTCGATTGTGAAGATCGCCTCGAGGCAGGACTAAGATATTGTTTACGCGCCACCAAATCTGATAAGAATTTTTGTGAATTAATAATACGTAGATTTTTAATTCGGAGGAGAAAGCGCGTTTTTTTTTGATCGATAATTAAATTGAATTGGAGTTTAGTTAGTAAAATTTTTTTTTATTAGATTGTTATACGTATGTATAGTTTAAACGATTGGACCAGGCGTATCTCCGTGGACCTTTATTGGAATTTCGCGAGAGAAACGTGAGGATACGGGTCGTTACGACATGCATAGAAATCGGATAGAAATCGGAAAGTGACGAGCGGGGCCTTTCCTTCGATGGATGAACATTCGTTGCGTTACGAATGTAGGATTAACAAATTGGAGCGAATTATTATGAAAGTGCGATGTTAGGATAAGATCTAATGGTATTTATAATGGTTTTTATAATTACGGATATTTTATATATTGTTTTATATAAATTATAAATAGCAATCTCTGCAAACATACATGACACATTCCTCTCTCCAGGAACTAAAACCGGATAAGCTTCTTTTATTTAATTATTCTCCGTTTATTTCATACTTTTACTCGCATTAGACAAAATATTGTAGATATCCTAAAACAAGTTCCTTTATATTCAATCACAAAATTAAATACTTAACTTTCTGCGAAAATATTTATTAAATTATTTCTTATCAATATATCATTTTTATTGAAGACCATTAATAAAATAAAAAATTCAAATATATATTAAAATGATTGATAGAGTAAAAATTATTTGAATATGTATTTTATAAGACTAACGGAGATGAGATAACTAAGAATGGCGCCAAGAGTCAATTCGGTTATTTTCGACTAAGCTCGGTAAATTAGTCGAAGATGACCGAACATGACCGAAGATGATCGATTTTATACGAAGATTCCGGCTGCCTCGAAAGTTTTATTAAATTCATAAGACGCCGAAGTACTCGAATACTTTTTATTCGATCGATCAGTCGGATTGTTTGAAATAATAATCTTGATTTTCACGGTATACGATATATAAATACGATTCATATGATATAAATATAAAATTGTTTTCAATGAGTCTCGAGATCGTACATTAAATAACGATTAGATAATCCTATTAGCAGCTATTTGTTGATGAAAGACATCGCCATTGTTTCGATTCTCATTTAATAGTTTAAGATAAAATCTAAGCATACCGGCACGAAGTGCAACAACTTGCCGCAATCTTGAAAAAACTCGAGAGAACAAACGCGTTACAAAACCGAGGATAGATCGATAAACCGAGACGAGGTAAAAAAAAAAAAAAAAGGTTAGAATAACTTTTTACGCACAACATGAAACTTATGTCAAGAATGATAGCCATCGAAATGCGGATAAACATACCAAATGCATGTACAAAAAAAAATTGACATTTTTTTCCTGGATTTCTTTTCTTAATTCTTTCGAGAAAAATGTATTCTTATGTAATTTCCTTTTGCTTATTTTCTTAATATCAAATTAACAAAACCTATTTAAACAGAATCTTTGCATATTTTTAATTCTTTAATTTATTCTTATATTATCATTGCTATTTAAAAAAATTCGTCTCGAAAACATTTAACAATTATGAACATTTTTACCGAAATTACCGTAAAAAATTTCCAATTGGAGACAATATCACGCGTTATAACCATGAGAATAAGACGAGACGAAACGAGACTACATATATCGATGATCGCACAAACAGTTTCGTAACTTTTGTTACGAGTTATACGCGATTCGTTATTCTGGATCTATGAATCCATTTAGGGTAAACAGGTTTCTTTTTCTTACGTGATCTTCTAAATGCTCGTTTAATCTTTTTTAGAAAACCGGCAAATAGATTTTGTTTCGAGAACCAGTATACAAATAAAAATAGTCTGTCGCTGAAATAAGATAGCCGAGAATGCCGAATCATATTTCGGACGTTTTCGGCTATCATCGGTAAATTAGCCGAAGATGACCGAAAGACGATCGGCTCTTGTGCGAGACTTCGGAAGTTACGTGTAATGAAATGCATTACTTAAATTTAAATTATCCAAAAAATCCGTCTCTTTTTTTTAAATTAAGCTACAAAAACAATATAAAATAGATCGATATAATTTATTTATTTTTATCTTGCTCGTAATTAAAAAAAATTTATAATACGTTGTACAAAAAACAAATGAATAGTTACGCAACGCGATAACTTTATGTTCGTTTGGTAAAATCGAATTTGTTTGGAATATATCTTCAAAACTTTCACCGCTCAGAGATTTAGCATTTCCCAATGCTTGATTACGAGAAATTGAAAATCGTTTTATTCGTACGTTGATCGTGTATTGAACTCGTTTAACTCGTTTAAGCATCGATTTCGACCCTGAAACTGCGAAACCTTGTCCATATTTTGCATTTATGATCCAAGTGCACAAACCATTTGCAAGGGTTGCGTGACGGCCACGCCAAGAATCGACCGCGCCTGACATCGTCTCGCTGCTAAGGAAGTAAACTTTGGTTTCACCGGTTCCGACCTGTTCATCGAATTGCTTTCACTTTCACCGAAAATCGCGTGGTCAGGTTTCACGGACCGCTCTCGACCCTTTTTAACGGTCTCGGTCACGTAATACATCCGACATTACGAAGCGCGTTTTCGTTCCAGAAAACGATCAGCTCGATAAATCTCGCTGACGCGTTCTAAACTATCGAAATGGATTAAAGTATATTTTTTATTAATAAATTAACTTTTATTATTTATCTTTCTGATATACACAATTATTGATAATAACTGATATTTTTTTGTCATTTTGAAGCTGTGCGATGTTGATTAATAAAAATAACATATTATATAATATAATTATTGAATTTATTATTCTATTTAAAATAAAATTTGTATCTTTTCAAGTTTATAAGTTTTTTATGTAAATTGATTTATAATCCAAATAAATAGCAATAATTTTATTTTGAGAATTGTTAATTGTTATTCAGCAAAAATGATATGATATTTGTAAATACTTTTTTACTTTTCCTAATTTAAGGCGAATTTAAATAAAATAATTTCGAGATTGCCCAAAAAAATTTGAAATAGTCTTACAAGTAGACATCAAGATTTTACATCTCATATAATCTCGCTATGATTGACATTCTGAAGTAAAATCTATTCTATATCACGCAAAACATTTTTATTCAAATTATTTTTTTCCAACATTGTGTAATAAAAGCATGTAGCAATTTTTTATTTGACCAAGTGTTTTCCGTTTACCATAAGATTCCTAGTTGTTCTCTTCCTGCTCGCCGATTTAGTTCTTTCAAATAGATTGCATCGTCGCAATCGAAAGTCGATTTTACGACTATCATCTAGTTATATAGAACTTCGATAGAAAATCGAAACTAAATCCTGTACACGTCGATTTACATAACCACGAAAGATGGTTACGAAATAATTACGCACAGTTCTCGTTAAAGCGCGCCCAGCTGCGAGAAACTGAACTAAAACCAGCAAAAAGAGTTATGAAAGGTGGCGACACCATAGATATATATATATATATCTAGGTTAAAAATGAACGGTGATTGCCTTGCATGGTAATCGATCATTTTTAACGATGAGAGGACCCTTTTGTCTCGATTCCATTCCAATTGTCGTGCTGATTCAAGATTCAATGATGTACTCTTGAAAATGGTAGGGCTATGAAAAGACATTCATACGAGACGACAACTACATACGATTCACGGTCATTACCGACGAACGTGGACGAACAACAGTCGAATAGATAACTAGTTTCTCGAATGCAGAATTAAATTATACCAAACTCTTTTGGTAAACGAAACAATTATACGAATTCTTGAACGTATATAGATGGTATTCCTCGGCTAATAGATATAATTTTCATCCTACTTAATTGACGCCCTCTATCAGTAAACTATTTTCATAAAGCGATTTCTAACAACATCAAAATAGAGGGAATAAATTTTTTACATTTTTTTACTTTAGAAAAATTGGATTATTTTCTATTTTACTTATAATCAATGTTTTTCTTGCTTCTTCGAAAAAGAAAAATTCCTAAAAAATAAGTAGATATTAATCTCGTGTGATTAACCACGAGACTAATAATGAATATAATTAATCTAAAGAAAGTATTAAATATCTAACGTTATAATAAGTTTTTTTTTCTTAGACAGAGATTAACCAATGCTAAAAACCAGTAAATCAGTGACCTCGATCTTGCACTCTCCTCGTAAATGCGGAATACTGTAATTTCCAACATTCCACAAACCAAGCTTTCTTTGAATCGTCCATCATCGTAGTACTTTTTCCAGACGACGAATGTTGCTACAACGCAATCGTGTTTCTGCATCGTTGCAATTACACGCAGAATCGACTTTCATTTTCCAGGGTGAGTCGTCCTTTCGCCGTGCCCCGCTCCTTCCTTCCGGTCTTCTACGGAGAAAGGGGACGTCGACGGAAAGGAGAATTCACGTTTCGAGAGGGACAAAGACGGAGCCGAGAAACACATTGGAAAGAGAGAGTAGATGATTGAGAAGGGAAGTCTATGTCATGAATTTTTTTGTGGAGAGACGTTTCGTTCTCTTACATTCTGTATTGGTATCCATTTAGTAATGGAATCGAGTCTAAAATATGATACGAAAGAATACTCGATTTTTAAAATAATAAATTATAATAAGAGTAATTGATTTTTATTAGAAAATTTCAGAAAAGATAAGATTCGACATTTGAAGGAATCGAATTGAAATTAAATTAGTTAATTAAATGCTTTCGCTCGAATTCATTGTTATGAAAAAAAGAACAAAATTGCCATATAATCTCTTGATTAATACACTCGTAAAAAAAGATTCGTATCTATTATTTGGTCAAGGTCTACTTACACCTATAATACCTTGTACCTACATATACCAAGAAAAGTATCATACTGCAAATATACATGTATATCTCAAGCCACTTATATACAAACGTATCTCGTCACAGATCAAATTTACTGGTATAAGTTTTCAGACATAGTGAGTAAACATTCTAATTTTAAATAATGAAATTGATACTTATCAATCGTAAAAATTAAATTACATCATACTCTACATTATCCAATCCAAAATAAATATTACACTTAAACTTACATTTAATCAATTCGTGATAATTCATGAACACCTTGCGTCGAATAATACACTTCCATCCCACACCACCAATAAATCTATTTAACTCGCAAACACTTTCCTCTCTCCAATACTTTTTCCAACCAGAACTGCAGCGCGAATTATCTTTTCTTTCTTTTTTTCTTTGCTGCATCTCTCATTCCATCCCCAAGCGAAAGTAGTCCATCCAATCGATCGAATCGGTCGAAGTTCGAGAGGCAGCTCTTCGATTCTCGCCGATATCCTTTCGCTCCAATTTTCCAACTCGCAAGAATTCGATGCACAAACGGTGCTCGAACGATCAGAATTCCGAGAAAGACACCCTTCTAATTCCCTACAGCCAGGTAGATCCATTGCACGACGGACAACGAAGGCGAGACACGGATTGCACCATCGGCGTTGTGTTGGTCACTCGATCGATCCAGTTTCGAGTCGGTCACCGAAAAAAGAATTCTCGTGGAAATCGGCCCCGCGAGGCATCGCGACAGGGGGACGGGAGCCGACGTTTCGGCCACGAATTTCGCAATATCATCATCGGCCGCGTTTCTGCGCACTTTCTCCCGCGCATGGACGGGAAATATGAAAATTTTTACGAATTTATTATTACCGCCGATATTATTGTTACGCGTAGCGCGATTTAATTTAATAAGCGAAACAGGTGAAACTCGAAGATAATTATTTCGGAATAATTATTGAACCGTTCGATCGGATTTTTATGCAAATTTTTTTTTACGAATATTATTTATTTTTACTTTATTATTTTTAACACAGAGATTTCCCTTCTTGTTCTCACCTGTAATGCAGTTTCGATCGATTAACATTGCTACGTTACTTCTATTCATATTCGGAATTAATTTAATCTGGTAAAAAGATAATTAAGAATTTGATTATTAGGAGGATATATATTTTTTCTCGGACAGAGAAGAAAGAGTTTCGAGGGCGAGAATTGGAAATAGAAAAAAATTCAATTTAAGAATTCAATTAAATGAAAGTGGAATGATGAGCGAGTGAAACGTGACGCATACTTGTAAGATTTGATACTTATGTAATTTCATATTTTTATTATCATCAGATTGTCAAATCGTTTGAAGTCAAAAATGGCTCGTTTATCAGATTGCGAGAGTTAATTAATATTTTAATACACGTATGATATTTTAGTGAATAATATGATAATCGTAAATATAAGAAATTTCGATTGGCTTGTAATTATTATATTCTCGTTACAAGAAAGTTGTATTTTCTTCCGCAAACGATTGTTGTACACGTAATAAAACATTCGCGTATTTATTTATGCATAATTAAGTACACCAATTATAACGTGAATATATTAATTAAAAATTACAGGAATTGAAACATTGTAATTTAATTCAACTTATGTGTTCAAAATAATAATAAAAAAAAAGAGGAAGAAAATATTTCGTTACGAAATCTATATTCATCGTACAGATATTAAAAGATTATCTTAAATTCTTTTTTCGAATCGAATAATTACATTTAAAAATGATTATTTTCCATAAAGAAGCATCAAACATCTTTTATCCCGTATCTAATAATTAATAACATACTTTCACTTCATCTAATTTTAACATTGTAAAAAAAAAATCATGCATTATGCATTTATGGAATGCAAATCGTAAAAATATATTTTGCATAATATTAAATAGAATTCATTGTTCGTATATAAATACTACAATGATTTTGAAATTTTTCTTATTTCTTTTCCAACAATTAATACCTTAGATTAGATTTAAAATTGATTATTTTTCACAAAAAAAAAAAGAAGTAACTTTTATCTACAATAATTAAAGATATATCTTCATTTTACCTAGTTTAATAATTTTATACAATTTTTTACGGTTTGTAAAAAAAAAAAAAAGGTGAAATTAACCTGAAAAACGTAAAAGGTATATATTACCATCGATCGAGAATTATCGAGAGACTAATCGTAACGATCTGTCGCGATTACGCGATTAGTAAACAAGTTTTCTCGCCCGCATTCCCGATCGCCTATCGATCGTGCGCGATAGCCGATCCGAAGCTCGAACCATTATACTACGTTATTATACCAGGCGAAGGCCGATCACTCGCCAAGGCGCCATTCGCCGTTAAATCGCGACACATCGACCACCGCGAGACCCTTGCAAAACTTTGCCAATATAATGCCCAGAATTGGCAACAGTGGATCGACGGATGGGTCGCGGCCTTTCCGCCAATTAATTCTCCCTGAAAAACGAACTTTTACAATTCACCCTCCAAACTAACCAACTCGTCCCGAGATATTGCTCGCGCGATCGCTCACTCGTCCAACTGTGACGAGAAAACTATTCCGACGGATGGAAAAAAAAAAAGTATTAGGAAATATGATAAAAAAAAAAAATAATAGGAAAGATACGCGCAGAGAAATACAGAGCTTACACGCGCATCCTGTAGAATCGTAGGATGTGGAGGAGAGAAAAAGGCGAATCAAAACGGGTAGGAGGTGTGCACACCTCTTACGAGTTTACGAGGCCTACGCCGAACAGAACGAGCGGACAGTTACCTTTCTGTTTCGAGACCGCGAGGATCTACCTACCTCCCGCTACAGCCGTGAGGTAAATGGTGAATTGCTTCTCGGTGAGTTGTTTAAATTTTCGTGTAACATGTAATACGGTATAGCCACGGTATAGCGAGCTTGTGAAATTGGTAAGAAATTATTATATGCGTTGCTAGGAATTGTTTTTCAATCTGAAGATCGGGTATGAAAGAGAAGTTGAAGAAGTAGACAGTTTACAATAGGGACGTGACATCTGTCCGATGCTGTTGCTTCCTTTCTTTGATTCAAGATTGTTTAATTTACGATCTTGTTGTATCGTGGCTTTTACAAATGATATACATTGTAAATTTTTGAGAGAAAAATTCGACATTATTCGTTGGATAAGATGAACTTTAATTTTTCCTTCGATAAGGTAACGAAGAAACTTTTCTAAATTTAATAAATTTCGATTGAACGAAAAAAATTAAACGCGGAAACGAAGAGCTTGTATGTTCGTTTAGATAGAAGTCTGTTTTAACGTGTCGATACATTAGAACAAATGTGACAAAATATGTGTAGATCCTAATGGATGCGAAGAGATTTAATTAAACATTGAAAAAAAATTAAGTAAACGAGATATAATTAATTAGTTAAATTCATAGAAGATTACAAAGTTAATTAAGAAAATGACTTGTAATCTAAATGTAAAATCGCTCAAATTAATTACAATTATTTTTATATCGTCTTTTCTTAAAAATGATCCAAAGAAATACAAGAACGGTCAACCGGCGAAATTTCGTTATTCCTTGGCCGAGCATTGCACGCGAGCGTGCACCAACCGTCGTTAAGCGAAATCGACACAATATAAGCAGAGTTCGCGTCCTTTTTACAATGGAACGGTTAAAAATATGATTCGTTGCAAGCGATATCGTTCCGCTGTCGTGAATTAAATTTTGCAACGGCAAAATTCTGGTACTAACATTTAACGAAACACGATTCGTTAACTAGTTATTTCCTGCTACACTACTACACTACTTCTATCTTATCTTTCGATCTCATTCCCTTTCCAGATCGTTCGAGGAGAAGGTGTGAAAAAACAATATGATCGTTTCGGTGCTTTACGGGTTGTTAACGTGGACCGTGGTCCAAGCGATTTCCACGCCATGGAATCCATCGTTTTCAACCCCAGCGGCCAGAATTCTACATCCAGTCACTACTATCTACCAGACTAGTCCCGCTCAGACGTTTTATGATGCAGGAAGTACGTCTTTGCTGGCACAGCGCGAGCAAGACGCATGCGCCCTATATAAAGTCGCGATGAAGCAGCAGTTTTACTTTGAGGTGAGAAAATTCAATGGAATGTAGCAAAACGGATAGAGTTCCAAATTAAAAATAGAATTTCAGATTTATAGTTTTTCGATCGTATAATTGTTACTTCAAAAATAATTAATCAACTTGCGAAGAACATAAGTATTTTTTATTATGTTAATTTATGTTAATTTATGAATTTTCTTGAAGGTAGGGAGGAAGATGCACATTTCTATATCTTTAAATACGAGAAAAAATAAAATAAATCAATATAAAATCAATTATTACGTTATTTTTGTGACTATGTATTTCCTATTTATGTCTTCTTTTTATTTTTATTTATTTATTTTTTTTTTTTTTGATCTTTTTTTTGATTATTGATAACAATCATTTTTTCTTTCCGCACGGCATGTACTTCCTGCTTTAAAATGAAATTTCGTCGCATGCTTGGTTCAAAACTTCGCGGTCTAGAGAGTTCGAGCACAACGATGCGAGCAAATCATCGCGAATCGCGGTAACGAAAGTAGGAGAAAACGCGAACGCGCGACACACGAGTCCTTCTTTTCATAAATTTTCGAAATCGACCTCGAATTATCCGTTTTCATCGTTTCTTACGATATCGATCAAGGTTAATTCTCGATAAATAAGAACAATCACGAAAAAAATATTACCCGAGTAGATTTGGACCTACGATAAATTTCACAATTTTTCTCTGTTTAAATTTTTATTTCAAAAAAGAAAATAATCGAAAATGATTTCGAGGTAGTTAAGTATTTGTGAAATTTCAAGTTATATCACTCTTGACGCGAAATATCGATTTATCACTTACAGTCATTAGGATCGATCGGACTTATATTATCAAGATATATGCTTTTCGTTTTACAAATGACGAACAAACTCTTTCAGGAAGGAATTCGAGAAACCAGTATCTCGAGATGTTTTTCCATTTGCCTTTCCCACATTGTCCTCTTGTGCTCGTTTTTCACTTTCTACTAGCAAATTATTTATCTTGATGCCAATTCTGTTCGCTCGACTTGATAAAAAAGGCAAACAAAAAAACTTCCTTAAATTACGCGTATCGCGTAACAAAGAAGACGGATATAATTATCCCATATAGTAAATACAGTACACGTGAGAATGACTCAATCAATTTTCTTACACACACATCATTCGTTACACGGTTATTGAATCTCACGCAGTCGTTCGAACATAACGATCGTTCTCGAAATTTTACCATTTCACAAGAACAAGGTCTTTACCGTAATTTTCTATTCAGTGGTTACGCACTAGCGTTGCGTAACTAAATCGTTCGATGCTATTAGTAATCGACTGTCGCGAGCGCCTCAATTTTCTTTCAATCTCCAGGTAAATGATCCATGGGAATGAATTAAGACGTCGGGAAAATGGATTCGAGAGCGAATAATAGCTGGGCTATGATGGAAACCGATCGTTGTCCGCAATCCATGGATTCGCGACAGTTCGATGCACTTGAACGTGGGCCGCGTTCCACACGATTCTTCGACCGCGATATATTCTTCGATCTGTGAACGCGATTCAAATTATTTTCATTCCATAAACCTCCGCTTGGTGGTGCGTGAGTACGTTAATGTATATGTGGTCACGAATAGTTCCGAACGATGGCGAATATTGCCGAACGGTAACCGTTTATCTGGAGAGATATTTTCGCGAATTGAGTGAAGTTATCAGCTTATTTTGTATTTGAAGCTAAGAGCTGTATTTGAGAATCGATTCTTCATATTTGAAAGTCTACTTCTTTACGATAATTTTATAATAGTGAAAAGGCGGGACAATCAATTATACGGTATCGTATAATACGAAGGCCAAGGAAATAGAGATATGTATCGGAAATGTGAAGGAACGTTAAATATTCTCGTACAGCTTACTAGACTCGATTATAGAATCATTCTAGACCCAAACTCTTACGACCTAACAATTTAGAATGTATATACATTATGGAACAGGCTATTAGGAATGAAATTCTAGAATCGTATCATATCATTTCTACAGTTTACAATAAAGTTCGTTCAAATTGTCTTTATTTAGCCATACCATAAAAATGAAGAAAAAAAGATTTTGTAAGAAAGTGACGAAATTGACTTTAATGAAACATCTAATAGTGATCACAAATACGCATATATTTAGGAACTAATATTAAAAAAATTTGACGAATACTTATACCAGTTATTTTTTTCCTCAGTACATTCATTACAAAACTGAGCTGCCCGACATAAAGGAGTTCACTCTTTGCATGTGGACAAAATTCTACAATCACAGCAATGACCATCCTCTGTTTTCGTACGCAGGTGAGAGATTTATGTTTTCGTTTCCTTTTTCCTTTCACCTCTTCTCTTTTTTTTCTCTCTTTTTATCTCGAGTAAACGTCGCGAGAAAGCGAAAGTTCCTCTCAGGCTTTTCGAGTAAAATGAATCATTTGCCTCGAAAATAAAGTCCTTCCATCAGTAGTGTTAACTATGTCGATTCACGAACAATCACCATTGTCTCGGCCGATTTTCGAAGCTTCAACTCGCGCGAAACCGCGCCGCTCTACCGCCTCCTTGTATTCGTTTCCCGATATGAAGTTCCGTTTGCTCGAAATACCGGAGGCTCGCGTAATCGCTCAAACTCGAATTCCTGAGAAATCCTCCCTTGGAACGCATTTCGTAAGCGAGCTCACATATCGCGTTCTCGCGAATCGTGCGTAAATACATAACGATGACGCAATTGCCTGTTCCCAAGGTACGTTTAACACGTTCTTTGTTTCTAGTGTCATTTCCGGCTCGTGCATAACACTTTTCCATAAAAATCAAAATTATTATTATTATTTTTATATATTCTTTTATATATTCAAATATTTAATTGCGCGATGTAAATTGGATAGACAAATCGAAATTTGAAAAATATTTAAAAACGTGCACAAATTCCAATTAATTTTTTAATTTTTCAATTTCTTTAATCCTCGTGAAGTCGTTGAAAATATACTTTCGTTTCGTTGCGACAAAAGATTCTCAATTTGAACTATGTTTCAAGTTGGAGATCAATCGCGCGGGATCCTATCCTGGGTGGCGAACACCCCGAGAAGTTCCTACTACATGATGAACATCGACGGGCACAACTTGTACAGATTGAATTATCCGCTTCGATTGAACAAGTGGTATCACTCGTGCCAAAGCTGGAACGGCCGTACAGGAGAATGGCAGATCTGGGTCAACGACGAGCGCGTGGGTCGCGGGTTCAACAACAGGGTAAGCGGGCTTCCGGTGCTTTTCACCGAACACTTGACGACTCGATGGAAAAATTCGCGGCCGTGAAAGTGGCGCGTTACCAACACGCCCGTGGAAAATTAAAGCATCATTCTTCCGCGAACGATCGAGAGTCGCGTTCTGAATTCTAACCTAGTGAAAAATCTACATGGGGAAATTTCAACCAACTTTCTCGGGAAAGTAGAGTGCGCGACGTTCGACGTACGTACACGTTATATCTCAGAATTTCCGATTCTAAAGTAGCATTCGTACTACTGATTGTACATAAAATTGAATTACAACATACTATTAAATTCACAATTAATAATTAGATGTAGATCGTAAACTGTCTACATAAATTACATTTATAACTCTTTAGAAATTACGTATTTAATGTTAGTTTAATTTAACGATTGGCGAGTGTGTAAACAGGAAATTGTTTCCAATTCCAAGTAATCGTCAAATAGTTCAATGTCCGTTCCTTTATACAAACATATTCTCTATTAATCTCATCGCAAATTTACATGCACACGGTTCAAGAAATTCTTGGTTACTCTTTAATTCTAATTAATAATCATTGACCGATATCGCATCAAAAGTTATCTGAATACGAATTATATTACATATTGCTGCGCGTTAAAGTGAGACTTTTCTCCATCATTCCAAACGTATCAATGTAAAAATGAACCCTCGTATCTTCAATAGACGTCATTCCTTTCGCTATCAAATCGTTTATCACGATTCTCGAAACTCGTGCAACAGTCGGTGCTGTACCGTGACGCCTAAGTAGAAAGCAATCTTCGGAAACACACCGGTTCTAGGTCATCTCCAGACATTTCTCCGCGAACGATTCGCTTGCGTAACCCCTTCCCTCGCCTCTTTTTCTTCTGTCTCATCTGTCCCCGCTCAAATCGGATACAAATCGCGCCAAGAATTTTCCCGAGACTTCGGCTTCCGGAATTCCAAGCATTCCCCGTCCTTACGCAGATAACCCTTCTCTCTCTCTCCCCTCTCAGCCGTGTCTGTCTCGCTTCTTCTCGCGCACAGGGAAAGTCGTTCCACATTTCGTCTCCGGATTTTCCCTCACGATGCCGTTTCGCATCGTTCGGTTCGGGATATCGGCTCGTCCCAAGCTATCTATTCTCGAAAATTCTGTAAAATTCTCGCGTATCGTGTCCACAGGTGGGATATAGGTATCGGATGGGCGTCGATGAGGAAGGATAAGCAAGATGGAAGAAGAGAACGGTGAAAGGAATTTTATTTTGCGAGGAGGCGCCTCGTATTTTTGCCGCGTGGATGAAGAAGCGGGATATCGGGGCGCGGTCGAATAACGGAAATAAATAAATATATTTGCAGTCGGGCGAAAAAAATTTCGGGATGGGGAGGAATATGTAAAATATTCGCACGATTATGTAGGAAACAAAGAGATGTAGGAAGAAAGAATTCGAGGATTTTACACGTTCAATTTGTTGACGTAATTGTTTTCTCTGTGTGTAATTCTTCTCTCTATAGGCGAGAGAAATTATGAGAAATTATAATTGACTTTTAATTACGTCAAATATCGAAAATGAGAGTGGAATGAAAATCGTTTGTGTGGAATGGAAAGAGAAGGGAAGGGAACTCTGTTGATCCGTGAGAACTCGCCTCCTACATCACAGTAATTTTATCCTACGTCTCGTTTGCAAATGAACGCGTGCTCCGGCGATTAATAAACAGACCTTCAGACTAATTCGACGGCCTTAATTCATTCGTATTTGTTCTTTTCTCGTTAGTTGGTCAGGCACGTGATCAAAGGGGGTGGAATAGCTATCACGGGGCAGGAGCAACGACAATTAGGCGGCGGCTTTTTGGAAGGTGACGGCGCTCCTCCAGGTAAAAAAAAAGAAAAAAGAAACTTTAATATCACGTCTTCCAATATCCTTTCTTAATTGCGAATTCTCTGTTGTGTACATATAAGATATGAAAAAATTTTTTAAATTATTTAAAAAATTAATCGAACATATTTATCATCTCAACAAAATGATGTAATTATATTTCTAAAAATAATTCATCATAATCTATAGATCGAGGACCACTGTTATGAACACATCTACATTTTTCTATTTTATTATTACTAAAAATTATTATTCATACGAGTCAGATGAATACTTAAGAAAAGGTGATAATTATATCAAAATAAATAAACGCCAAAAATCATTAATTAGATCCTTTAAAAATTATTTCCATGATCTATAGATTGAGAACCACTGCCACGCAACTCTATTCTATCATTTCATCGTTATTAAAAAGTTATTATTCCCCAGGATCGGGTGGATATCTAGGAGAGGTGACCATGGTGCAACTTTACGAGGTAGCCCTGTCAGCGGGGAAAGCCCACAAGGATCACAAACACCATCATGCCCATCACTACGAGCACGACACCGAAAATAACACGCCCAGACCTACGCGCCCGCCGGTCACCGGCCCCCCCCTCCCGCAGCATCCCTATCTCACGGCCGGACAGATCAATCATCAGGTTCGAAACATCGACACTCGCAATGCGAGTCCCTCTCCCGTCTCTCGAATGGAACCACGATACGCTAACCTTGTCGAATTTCAGATAAAACTCAATCCTGGAACGCCGCTACAAATCATTCAAGATGGAGTCACCCTGAGGCATCCGTCCCTGATTCCTCGCCATCCACCACCTCAGCCGTTACCACCCGCGAATCCCAATTCCGTCTCGACAGCGTTCCCTTTGCAATCTACCCACTTCTTCGGGAATCTGCAGTCTACCGTCGGTTTGCCTTCGGCTAGCGGAATAACCAACACAGCGGATAGTAGTCCGTATCGCAATCTCTTTAAGAGAGAGGAAAATTCGTTGGGAGTTGAATCCGAGGAAGAAAAATCGTATTCGAGTTTTGAAGAAACAGTGATCCAGGTCGGAAAATCCACGATCGAGAAGAGGGGGATCGAGAAGAACGGAGTATCCGAGGGAAAATTTTCGGATGGAAAAGTAAGGAATACGATGTAGTGAAATTCGTGAAATTGTAGGTTTTAGATAAGTAACGTGGAGTTATATTTCTTTATCTAGAATCGTCGCTATGTCGATTTTTTTAAAAAATTTACCGTTAACGATTATCTATGGGAAAAAGGATATTTAATTAGTTGAAAAATATTTCGTTAAAATCAAATTAAACTCCGTTAAATTAAATTAAAATAAATTTAAACGATCATATTTTAGGTAACGTTCGTGCCCAAAGAGGAAGTCGAAGATTTAAAATCGACGGATAAACGCGATTCTCCTAAAAAGAAACGCGGTCTGGTGCAATTAGACGACGGTCTGCTTTTAAACGACGGCTATATATCCCAAGGACTAGACGACGAATACTTTTCGGGACTAACGAGCTTCGGTCTTCACTTACCGAAATACGAGGACAAGGATGATGAAAGAGAGCCGGCGGAAGCGGAAGTAAGAATGATCATGAATATCTGCGACGGTTGTGCCGATGAACCGTTCGCGAAAGCTTTGATTATGGGATGGAGATCGGTCCCTAAGAAGTTATATTCCGGCGCGGTACACATTCCGGCCGTGCAAACGTGCAAGGCGTTCTAACAAAGACGATCGACCGAGCAAAAGAGGAGACGACTTCGTAAGTTATCGTACGCTAGGTTCGGGTCCACTCGGATTCATTCGCGCGGCATCGACCAATCCCCGCGAAGATTTATGGTTATCGCAGTCTCACTCGGTAGTCGACCGCTATCGCTGACACAGGATCTTTCGTACGTGCTGCGAACCCGAGGCCAACGGATCTCCAAACGCGTTAGCTCGATTACGCGATTACACGTGCGCCGGATAGAACGGACGGATATCGATTACAGGGAAAGCGATTCCGATCGCGTTCGGAGACGTATTTATTATTTACAGTAGCTTCGCCCCAGGGTTAGTCATCGAAGGTATAGATTTAAGTTTACATACATACGGCCGACGGCGTATTAAACAAAAATATTATGTAAGGACGTTAATACGTACACGGCGGTTACAAAAACAAATATTTCGTATACTGTAGTATTTATTGATTAGAATTTTCACTCTTACGTTCTTCTATTATATGTAAGTAGACGCGTAATAAATTCGAATGTGCGATTAACATGCGAGAAATATTTAAGTATACTCGTATTTCTCATTTATGCTTTAATTGGTCTTAAAATTAATCCAAAAACGATATAAATAGAAAAATACAAGCCAAGAGAACATAAATATTGTAATTAATATTCGTTTATAGTAGTACTTATAGTAACGGATAAAAGTATAACCTCTAATTAATTTATTAAAACAAAATAACTTTTTTAAAATTGGACCAAACGAATTTTGCACTTTTTTGAAATGTGAAAAGATAATTTACTATATGACGTATATAAAAATTTTTTGAAAAAGTTACAACTGGTCAGAATTATATAAAAAAATAGTAAAAGTTTTTTATCTGAGTCTGTAATGCAAATTTTAAATATACATTTATGTAATTTATACGATATATATATATATATAAAATTTCATCAAAATGTATTTGATACAGAAACAAGTGATAAATATCGAAAAATGTAAAAATTTTTAATTTTTTAATTTATTATAAAAAAAAATTTCCATCATTTTTAATCGTTTGTAGGTCGTAATAACATTAATCGATTTTAATAAAATTTTCAATATGTATACAAATTGATAAAAATCTACAAAATCTCTTAATTTTCATAACACGTTCGGATAAAAAATTAACAAAAAGTAATCTTTACCGATTTTCTTCCAATGATTTCGACCAATCATAACTTCTTCAAGATTTTTTTTTATACGTCACGTGATAAACTTTTTCCAAGTTTCCAAACAACATACAACTCGTTTGTTCCAATTTTAAGAAAGTTATCTCGTTTTAAAAACTTTTATACTTTTGTCCACTGTTGTATCCATGAATACAAAAATATTCGATGGTATGAAAATAAAGAAAAAAATTCCTTTAAAAAAAAAAATAAATAAAAATATATGCAAATATTTATTTCGTAACCATCGTAAATAATTTCGAAAATTTTTTTCTATATCGAGAATCGATCAAGTCCTTGTTCCAAAGAGGGTGGAACAATATATTTTGCAAACTGGTTTGGAAGCTGGTTACCTTGCTCTTGTGAATATGCTGATGTTGGTATTCGCTGTCGAATTCCGGCTCGCTGAAGTAGCTCTGGTCCTCCCAGTGAGGGGGTAGTCCCGTTCCTGTCCCTGGTATCCCCAATGGTCCTGGCATCCCTGTCACACCGTCAGTGCTCTCGAATAGTCGCAAGACGCTTCGGTCTCGGATGTCTCTCAGATGCGATCTGGAATCGAAATGGGGAATTTTTTAATACAATTTGGGAATCGATTGGGATGTGATAGGGGAGCATCGATACATAACATATCCAAAGTATTCCATTTAAATTAAAAAATGAATGTTGAAAACCAACGATGATATCGAAAAATATTTCAGACGAAAATTTTTAAAATATGTATAATAAAGATGTATCATAAGAGAGTAAAGAAGAGGTACAATTAATTGGAAAACTGGAGGAGGATAGAAATTAAATTCTCTGAAATATTTTTCCATATACCAACAATTTCTAAAAATTAACATATTCCCAAGTAAGAGTGATTGTGATTTTTATTATAAAATTGAGATGGATCTAAAAACCGTATCACAAGTTATTTCAATGTATTCCATTGTATCTGTTATTATTTCAAAAAAATATTTGAAAGGGAGTAAAATATTCGAGGTATCGTACCTGAGATCTTCGAGTTCGTAGAACATATCCTTGTTGCTATCGTGTATGTAAACCTTGACGTGGGGGCTGTCTAGATATTCCATAGTGAGTTGCTTCGGAAAACTTCGTACGAAGAGAGCCTTAACGGTGTCTATGCTAGTGATTTCGTTCGGTAGGAGCGCCCGCTTCGTCTCGTTCCTATACTGCAGGAACACTAGACCTAAGGAATCGTCCACAGAAACGCATCGTTTCGTCAGGAATGTCCGACAAGGGCATCGAGCAGCGAGGCAGCAACAAGACGCTCCTAATTCTATTGCGGGTCGTGAGTTACCTAGTGGTCGCTCCAGAGTTTTGCTGGGGGTCCGTACGACGGGGAGGCTGCTTCTTTGCTTGCCACCCCGTCGAAATCCGGTGCTCGATGTCTCCACCTCGGACATGATGCCCGGGTCGTCATCGAACAACATCGTCGTAGAGGGAGGTGGGTACCCGCGCGGAAGAGGCGACTGAAACAATCGAAAGTGTTTGTCAATATAACCGCGGAAGTTTCGTCCAATCTCTCTTCGTTTCTTTGTTTCCGTTTAAACGATCGTTGGAATTCGACGCGAACAAAAGAGAGAAGGAATGAAAAGAAAAAAAGAAAAAAAAGAGAACAATCCGTACGTTCGACGATATAATAGAGAAAAAACGATGAGAAACGATGAAAAAACGGATGCATGCCATCGTGCGAATCGAAACGATATCCAAGCGCTTAGAGAAAAAGGGAGAAACGTGTAGAAAAAAGGTGAAAAGAAAAAGAGAGAAAAAAAAAGAATTACCTTTCTCTGGCGAGACTTGGTCCCCATCTGTTAGGCGGCGGCAGGTACACGGAAACACACACACACAAGTAAACCAGTTAGACGTATATATGCATGGAGCAGAAAAAAGGGTTTGCTGGAAATGCAGCACTGTGAAAAGGTAAGAGCGAAACAATGCGATCGCGATCGATCGACCCGAGGCATGGTCGAAGGAGAGCTCTCTGTGGCCGTTGCGTTGCTGGGTTCGAAGGCTGGCCTGGACTCTTGCGGTTCTGCAAAAATCTTTCGCGATCGCCAACTCTTTCCCGCCTCTCTTCTCCTTTTCCAACTCTCTCGCGAAAAATTCTTAAAAACGCTCGAAAGTTGGCGATCACGTTATTGCGTCGTTTCGCGTTTATAAAAACGACGCAGGTAGTTTCGGTGACGCGTTTCGTCGAGTCGACGGACGAGAAGGCAAGAAAAGGACCAACATAGTAATATAATCGAAAAAAGTGGAGGGGGGAGAAGAAACGAGCAGGAAGGCGTGACCGTGCACGATAACTTGAGACGGTTAAGTGCCACGTGTACGCCACCAAGCTACTTAGGTAAAATGTATATTACACGATTAAGGAGCGACTCGCAGGGGCTGACGACTGGTTTATTTCTCGGAATCCATTTTCCCGGTTCAAATCCACGGAACCTGGATAAACAGGAACGCAGGAAAGCTGCGCCCGAAAATAGACGAAGCGCGGCACGAGCGCATATGTTCCAAACGTTGGAACGTTCGAGCCAGCCGAGGCAACGGAAGATGAGAAACGAGGACGACGGCGTAGGTGTATATGGGACTTAATTAACCTCTTCCCTTCGTTATGCTCGGTTCTTGACCTCGGAATACTGCTATATATCCGTTCGAGTCATTGCCGGATACATCGTTCGGCGAACACCGTCCCTTACGTATATGATCGTCGCACGCGATCCGCTAATTTGTATTCCCGGAACGGTAACGCGATTTACGGCTACTTTTCCCCGCGAGACTCCACCCCCTTAATCGATTAACCAGCTTGGGTTTAACGCACGAGAAACGGCTGGTTAGCGGATAGATTAAATTCGACCGGTCTATGCAATTTATACAATTAACATTATCGTCGAGCCGAAAAGAAAAATGGAGATACAAGTTCCTTAGATAATTTACAATTTTCTCGTAGCCCCTGCAGTTCGATAAAACGGAGATAAGATAAAAATTGGAAGAAAGATAATATAGAAGAAAAAAAAAAAAAGACGGAGGAAACGTCAAACGATTCTTTGTCAAGATTCGGGAGAAGGAAATCGGGTAAAAACACGCCGTGTAAAAGACTCGAGAAAAATTACGTAATAAGGAGAGCAAACAATAAGATGTCGATATATATATATATATATATATTTACATGTTGCGTGAGCAAAGATTCACCTCGAGATCCATGGTGGTATGACGCGTGGGCGGCGTACCGTATTGGCCGTGTGGCGGCGGCAGATGATGGGGATGAAGGGGGTGTAGCTGCTGGGCCGCGTTGAACTGCTGATGATGTAGGGACGGTTGGTGATCGCCGCCGAGGGTGTGCCTCCTCGGCTCGTCCCTCGATCGCCCTCCCCCTGAGCCGCTTCTGCCCCCCGAGCCGATGCTTCCGCTTCCGCCACCTCCGCCAACCCCCAGCACGCTTCCTCCTCCGCCCCCGCCCCCGCCGACTCCGCTACCCACGCCGCCGCCACTGCCGCCTCTCCTCCCAGTTGGAACCTCGTTCGAGCCTGCCTCACCCTCCCCCCTGCCGGACCCACCTGGAACAAGTCGCGAAAATTCTTGTTTAGTCTACGCTTCCTTCTTCCTTCTTTCTTCTTTCCTTTCGAGAAAGGGAGAGAGAATTCGACAGTCGTCTGATTAATCCTTTTACTCGTGACGGAGTTTGTTATGCTTATGTATGTACTTACTTTTTTCGTAAACGGTAATCGCATAAAATATTGATGTTATACGTGCTTAAGCGTTCGCAGTCGCTATTGAATATGGACGAAAAGAGGCGAAGAGGAAAGGAGGAAAAGAGGTAAAGAGGAAAGGAGATGAGCATGAGATTCTTGTCGAGAAAAAAGAGAATCTTTTTTTTCAATAAATCAGTCTTTCCGTGAGGATGATCTCATCCCTGATATAATTATTTTATTATTTTTGTTACGCGTCCTTTAAGTGTCAATTAAGGATATCAAGCTGAAGCGAAACTTGACAAGGAATTTTAATGGTAGATTGGATGACTGTATAGTCACCTTTGATATACACTGCGCGTCCAACGATGGGCGATTATAATCACCTATAATAACGACAGGGTTAAAATCGAATTAAGCGCGACGGGGAAGTACTCCCCTTCCCCTTGGCACGACCTATTTGGCAGAAAGTCGTGGATAAACTCGGCCGAGAATAACGCGTTCGCGGAAGTGGGCGGAAATAGTTACGAAAGACACGTGCGAGCGATAGGCGCCATGAGGCACGCGCCACTTTATTCGTGTTCGTCGCTCCCTCGAGAAACGAGTATCGAGGGAGAGCCGAAATTCCAAACACGGGTTTAACACGTACTGAATGTATCCGCTATTTACCGAACCACGGTCAACTATTCGCATCTATCGCGAGAATAACAATATACATATTCTCCACGGACGAATGTAACGTGTGAAGCGTCCCTACCACCTTTTCGCCACGTTCGTTATTGGCTGAACGAAGCAAATGTTTCTATCTCCCTTCCTTTCGTGATATTTCCATTTGAAAATATTAGAGACGTTGGAAATATAAGAAACGTTACCTATTTTTATAATAAATACATACTATACTTAACCACGGAACACTGTAAAAAAAATTATAACATAAAACAAGATAAAATTGCACGAGATAAAGCTATAATAATCTCTACAATTCGTTACTTGTCAAAGCAACGCGAGCAATCTAGTCTAGTGCTGCCCTCTAACATTTCCTCGCTCTTCGTACTAATTTTTGAATACAGGTCTGAATATAGCCGCATTTACAATCGACTCACTAGAATTGTTTCTATTCTCTCTCATTTTTTTCCCACTCATCCGGCCAAACGACGGTCCAATATATTTCCAAACTGCGGTTACAATATTAAATACACTATTTTACGCGAGTATGTCGTGATAATCCGCGCGGCACGCGGTATCGAAGAGGTAACTGAGCGACGAATCTACGTTTAATCGGGTCGACGACAGTGGTAGCTCGCAATGCGAATGTAGGTCGCAAACGGTTGTGTCCATCCGTTCGAGAGGGACGGTCGACGTCCAATTAACAACGAGCTCCGCGAATTCCAGGCAAACGTATCTCCATTGGTATCTCGGGTATTGCTGCCAGACTAATGGATGTCAACGCAGGGACTTTCGTTCGTAAAAATTAATTGGTAAATTTCCAAGATGATTGGCCGCGACTGAAACAGGCGACGAGATAAGAAGCGACGAGTCCTTTCGATGTCTTTCACTCGTCTATGGATTATCTCGTCATCGATCGTTCACCAACGAACAACTTCGCGTCGATCGCGAAATTGAAACGTCATTCGTCGATTTATCTTCTACAGGGATGAGTCTATGCGCTGAAATCCATTACCGTGAAGACGGGCAGAATTTTATATAACCGACATCCGTATTGAAATCCGTTAAAAGCACCGAGAGTCTTTCGATGAAGAAAATATGATTCGATCGAAATTAACATTTATTATCATTTTTAATATCTGAATTTTTTTCAGATTAATTTTCTTTTTGTTTCGAACGATACATATTATCACTACTTTATTCAATTATCGTTCAACACACTTTATTTCGATATATAACACGTATATAATAATGGAAAAACGCGATATTATTTAATATTATCGAATCAAGCGACACGAATTTCGCGAAAATCCCCTTGCTAAAATTGATTTTTTTAAGTAACCCCGCCTTCTCACCCTTCTTCGAAATCACGGAACGGAAGCGTTAGTCATAAAAAAAAAAAAAAAAAGAGAGAAAAGTATAGTACGCGAGTACATGCGACGAGGGAACAACTACGGATGATCTGAGCGATACGCGGGCGATATCCCCGTGCACCGACCGGTTCGATAAAACTCGAAGCTCTGTGCTCGACGATACGACCAGTACTGGCAACCACGACACCGCGAGATTCTCGAACGCGTTTATTTTCAGAATAGCGGTGTGTAGCACACACGCGAGCGAGCGAGAGAGACGGAGAACGAGGGAACGAAACGGACGAATCAACGAAAGCTTGTCTTTCTCGTCCGCCTATATTCGCCCGTTAACCGAGAAATCTAATCTAACGTTCGGATATTCGATAATTCGTCATCGTAGATAAGATTCCAAACGGTCGGTCTCTGCAAATATTGTACCTGCGTACAAATACAGGCTTGACAATTTCTTGGCAACGAATCGATGCGTTTCTCGAATATCGATGAATACCTCTGTTAAATTATTTTCCAATAATTTTCACTTTTTAGAAAAATTTTAGCGAAGAGAATAAATAAACGAGGAGGTAACTATTTTTATTTATTATTGCGTCTCTGAATTTCTTTTTAAACGATAAATTATAACAAATCTTTATGAAAAGGTTTAGGATAATAGGATAATATCCTAATCAAAAGTTCAATGTCCCTTTTTCGACTAGACAGAGGCAACTCCTACGCAAAAAATGATGCAGCGTGGTAATAATGGCGGAAGTTATAGTGAGTTATAGAAGAGACGTATGAGAGAAAGATAATTCTCGAAACATAAGATGATCGATTCGATGTGTACGAGGAGGAGTCCATCGACTTTAATCACTTCCATGGAACACGATCGAATGCACTACACGTAGCCCATGATCCTGCGCGATTAGAATTACATTATACGTGTTGCTTGTTGGCTTCGATCGATTTCGATTGCCATCACGAGACACGTTGTCTGTTACGGGAGTAATTTTGATTTCTTGACCTATCCAGGTACAACTGTTGCATGCCTGTTGTGAGAATTTTGTCGTGAGAAAACGATTAAAGATTCCAATATTTTATATGATAAAACACGGGATTTTCAAATCTCTCTCTCTACGTATATATATATATATATATAGATATAAGAATAAAGCGATAATCAATTAAAATTATACAAATATAACAATTACATATGGACTAGTGTTAAAAATATTACTCTACGTTATTTTATAGAGAAAAACTACCGAATCTACAGCGAACGGGATCATAGCTCTTGTTCAAGGAAAAGCATTGGGCGAATAGTGACCATACAAGAGCCGCGTATTAATCTGGCCAACGAGAACGATCGGCGTCTATTAGGCGCGGAAAAGTTTTGACTCGGTTTTATACTCTGCAACTGTGATCGTATACAACCCGCTCGTTCCAACGAAATCCGCCACTTTGTCGATACAATCCATCGGCGATTCGATCTTCGTTCAATTTATTTGATCCGTATATATCCACGCGTACATCGTTTTCGATATTGAATTAGCACTTAACGCATCGGGCAAAATGAAATAGAACGAGTTTGCCTCAAAATTGGCGTGGTTCTCGATTGAAAAATGAATTTTCAACGAAATAACATGAAAATTCGTTAAAGCGTAAAATCGTCTTTGACGACGAGAAAGATAAACCGATCGGTTACACGGGATAACGCGTATTAGATATTCGAGCAGATAGACAATAATTTCTCGGCGAACTCGGCAGGCCGTTTATCGATTATCGTCGGCCAAAAATACGCGTTCCAAAGTGCGCTCCTGTGCGCCTTCTCTTCATCTTCCATGCCCCCCCTCCTTCCCCGTTTCCCTCGCTATAGCGATTCAAATTTCACAGAGCCGAGTCGAGCCGAGAATCGAAAAAAGCTTTCGAAAATTACGCGAAAAAACATCCGACCAATGGATATCGGATTACGTGGAAACGCAAAGGACCGCCAACCTTGAGGTTTACGACGCGTTCGGACGAAAGGTCAGCGAACCGACGACTCGGCCACAACGCGCGTTAATTAACCGTAATTGTTCGAGGTTATTACGGAGAGTGGAACAGTTGGAAAGGCGGTCAGGTTTTAAACGAAGCTTTCTCCAACGTTTTTTTTTTTTTGGCAATTTTTCGATCGAAAACCGTCGCGAGTAATTCGTTGTTTTGTTCGAGATTGGACAATCGCGAAACTATTACTCTTTTCCGCGAACAATGGCCGAGTTTAACGAGAAGCAAAGGAATGGAGAGAAAGAATCGAGTCGGTATTGAAGACGGATGGAGAGCGAGAACGAAAAGGGTGTAAGATGAAGCGAGACGGAACTAGGAAGAAGAGAGAAGAGGTGTAGTGAAAAAAGGGGGTCTGGGTTATAGGACGGTGCATTCAACGTTCCCTTAATTTCACCCTCTTTCGAGGCGAGTACTAGCTGCAAACGCGAGTAGAAAGCAGCGTGGTGCGCATACGCCTGCCGTGTCGGAACGAGAGCGTGTGTGCGTGGCCGTCTCTGAATCGAGCATGTGCCGAGAGAAAAAAAATCTATATCGCCTTTGAAGCCGAAGAATGCCTTTCGGAGAGAGGAAACATCCGTGGCACGTGCACGTGCGTGCGTGCGCGATTACGTGCGTGAGGACGTGCTTTTGCGTTATTTAGCGCCGCTCTCCATCGCTCCTATCGTCCACGTGTCGCATGTCCCGTTCTGTGTCGAGTTACGCGAAAATCAGGACCTTCCTTGAAAGAGGCTCGTCTAACCCTTCTATACGTATATTCGAGATCATCGATCGGGCTTGAACGAAGAATTTTCAAAGCGTAGACGAATATCGAGACGGCCCGTTTGCGGATTTTCTTTTGCACGATTTATCGTAAAATTAATCGCGAGATGATTTACTTACCACTTGCTATCCCTCTTTTTTTTTTTTTTATTTTTCCTTTCTCGAGACAACTTACGAATCAAACGGACTCCTAACCTTAGCTCGAAGCGTCAACGGAATTCCCGCTTACATTTCATCGTAGGTCAAACACCCGCGATAAACGATAATAGTTCGATGACCAGAAGTCAAAACCAAAAAGAAAATAAATTCATGGAACACTTCATGCGATCGTCACACTATCTTAACCGAGACGCGTGCACCACTGCCAGCAGCCGGCTGCCAGAAGGAAAACCAAATCGAAAGGAAGCATCGCTAAAATCCTCGTTGCTGCCGCCACCGCCACCTCCGTCGCCGTTGCTGCCGCCACCGCCGCTTTTATAATCAATATTAGTTGACGGAGGATCCGCCGAGCGTCGCCGTTCGACGCCGCGAGAAAGACAAAGAATCGAACCGGTGATCATTCATTGAAGTGAGACAACGCGACATGCACACGTTGCCATACCGAGCAATCAGACAAACGAAGTTCTTTCGATTCTTAAGATTATGATTGCAAGATACGATTCAAAGCGAATAAGCGAGCAGCGTACGTTTCATCGAGAACCATTATCACTTACTTCTTTTATTAGGAGTTTTCGCTAGGGGGATTAGACGGGAACGCACCTCCAGAATGATTTCCTTCGATCTGCATCCCAACAACGTCCCTCCTTCGTATCGAGAACACTACAAAGCGTCCTTCGAAATCGCGTCATTGCGAGAATAATACTCGACGTCCAGATGCATGCTAGCGCGAGGAAAGGAACCGCGGGACTAACTCTGGCGTCCTCGATCGAATGGAAGGACGATGACCGGCGACACGCGATTCAAGAAATCTAAGGAAATTGAAAAAATTGGAGAAACGAAAAGAAACTCGAAATAATATCACAAACGCGTGTTTTTCACAGAGAAACTGGCAACAGGGTGTGGCGAGAAAACGTTTTAAAAGATTGGCACGCGATTCGCTTCGACCGGCGTCCACCGGCGGCGAGGGCGCCCACGACGCGACCACCGCGACGCCGTTGACGTTTCGCGACTAGATGCGACGCGAGCGACGTATCGCGCCATCTCGTCGACGGCGACTGGCGCGCCTCTAGTATGCCGTATCGTTGAGACACCGACCGAGAAACACCCAATGTTATCAATCGAGACCGCCAACTTTTTCTTCACGTTTTCAATCTATTTATTTATTATTATGTATCGATTATGTATTTATAGGATATACTCTTTTTATATAATGCGAACTTTGCAAATATCATGTATATACATGAGGACATTTAACAATTTCTATCACGGGTCGGTAAGTATATGCAAGCACGAGGTAAATGAGTAAAAACATAGAAATCCGGGAAGTTGTTATTATTCGTTCATTCTGTTAAAGAGAAAGGAAATTCGAATCGAATAGTTTGTAGAAACTTTTGTCAAAGTTTCGAGTTTTCGAAAGGAAATGTGAGAAGATAGTAAACGAGTTTGCCGACGTGAACGGAAATACCGTTTTAATTCGTTTCCTCGGAACCAGCATTTTTCGTATCACGCACGATGTCCTTTCCATGAAACTTCTGGTTGAATTATAATAATAGAATGAAATATATATGACAAATAACATGGGTGAATATTTACAGGAAATAAAACGAGAAATGAGGCTAACTTCACGCCGAATGCGATAGGTCCGTCGTATATCGAAATCCTGTTTTCAGAATTAAGGGCATTCGATTCGATTAGTAGTCCTATCGTTCGAATCACGCATCTAATGTATCGCGAGCTTGATACGTGACATCGAAAATCATTCATTAGAAAAAACTAAAATCTGAATTACGATTTATAAGTTTTATAAAAGAAATTATAATAATAACAAGAATAATACTGTTTGCTCGAATATCAAATTATATCGTTCAAATTATATGTATACAATGATTCCGCCTAATCATCTCTATTTATTGTTACGAATATACTTCCAAAGTTAGTAACAAATATATAGCGAGAAGAAGCAAGAAAGATATAGTCTTGATATATTCCCAGAAATAAAATTACCATTCGTGTCGCGAGGATTATTACGATAATTGATATTATTTTGTTCTTAATCCTTTTAATTATACTAATAATATAATTAATATAATAGTAAGTCTTTTTTTCGAACGCTTAATTCCTTCATATTTTAAAAAACAAATCTCGATCAATGACAAAAAATTCCAAACTCCAGGTAAATTCGTCTTAATTTCTAAGTCATACGAGAATTCGTTTAAAATCACGTTTACGGTAAATGCAGGATTTGAGTGGCGCGTAAGAGCACGCTCCTTCGTTGGAACGTCATCGTTCCAGCCACGAAAAACGTTCGAAGAGAGGCAGGCAGCGATGTACAAGCAACGGTGATGAAAAAGGAGAAAAAGAGAGGCACAGCTTGAGGCAAAATTAACGAGAAGGAAGGAAGGGCGGTCGACGTATCGCTTTCACGCGTCACGAGAAGCAGCCGGAAGGGAGACGAAGGTGGCCGGTACTGAAACTCGAACCGAGGAAACCCAACAGACGCTTCGCCGATTCCAGGGGTTAAGTTAAGCTTGTAACGCGTGCCTACTTAAACACTAACCCGGCAAAACTATACGCAGAAACAGATTTAAACACTCATCGCCAAAAATCTATATTTTATTAAATATTTATTCGCTATACGTTCTTCTCAGATCTATATCTGAGAATCGTCCTCGTCATTGGAATTAAGATGTTTACTTTCTCGTCCTTCGCTTGTTTGTTATTCCTCGCGATTATCTTTGTCGATAAAAATAAAACAAGGATAACATTTTCCGCAACTCCTACGCAACTATATTCCAAGTTGAGCAAATTTATAACGAATAAATACTGAAAGGAAGATCGAAGTACGAAGGTATAAGAAGAATCCTCGACCGAGTTCCTCTCTGAACAAAAGTTTTCTTGTTGTTCTGTTCGAAAAGACGGGGAGAGGAGGGGGAAAGAGAGAGAGAGAACTGACTCACCGATGTCGTTGGACTGTCGACCCTTGCCATCCGAATTCCACTCTTCCTCTGCAACAAGAAAAGGAGATACGGGTCCATTAGCATCGAAGCTACGCAACGAGGCAAGAGAATTTGGTCGACGATTAGCGCCACGAAACGAGGGGGGCAGAAATCTTCGTAAAGTTTACCGCGGATCCTACGTCCCCCCCCGCGGGTTACGCGATGCAAATTGAATTCGAAATTAATTGGCGCGATGAACTTCCCTCTAACCATACCTCGGAAATACCTTCTTACTAGAGAAGATTCGGAAACTTGGGAAAAACAGCGCCAGTTTCGAGCACCGAAAGGAGCTTAGAATTGAGGAGCTAGCGATATCCGGTAGCCAAAGAGATCTCGACTTCTTACTTAATCCCATCGTAGGATAAAACGATTATCTCCTCCCCACTCTTCGATCGGTAGCGTGCGCGCGACTCGCCCGAGGATAATTGCCAAGCGAGTCGTTTCCTCGAAAATTATTCGGTGCTCGACGACGGCTGCCTAGCTAAAACCTCGAAACTCGAGAGAGCAAGAGAGCAAGAAAGCAAGAGAGAGAGAGAGAGGGATTCTGGTTAGCTGCGCCGGTGAACGTGAGTGTATGTGTGTTAGTCGCACGACCTAGGTATATGCATCCTGCATATTTCAGGAATATACATGTCGTTTCTGCAGAGTCGACGGTCTGTTCGTCGCGTAAATTTATAAGGATCCCGCTACTTTCACATTCTTAGCCACGCGGGAGGTATGAATTTAAATTTACACCTTGTTCGACCCATTTTCGAGCGTTAGTCCACGAAACGAATACTCTGTGCTTGTCCATGGCGCGAGAGTATTCGTGATGGCGAGTCGGATGGAGATAACGATTTAATAAAATCGAGTCTGGGCGGCGAACGGTATAGAAATGTCGGTATAGAAACATGGATGCATTTCCATGACAAACATTTCGCGCGAAAACGCTCTCCGATAAACTCTCGCTCCCTCTCAAAGTCCTGGGAAAATCTAAAAGTCAAAAGGTCCGTGTATATTTACAAAATGAAAGAGCAAAAGGGTAAAAAAAAGGGGATTGGAGAAGGATAGCTCGAGGCTGTGCCAAGCGCGCTAGCTTTTTCCCTGTTCTTCCTCTTCCTCCTCCTTTCAACCCTTGCCCTACACATTACGCTTCTCGTAACCTCGTTTACGATACGGACACGTCGTGTCGCGTAAACGATCCTCTTTCGTACGCGACGTGTGGTACACGAACGATAGAAAAAGTCTCGTTATCAACGGAATCACAGCCTGTAGGAACAGATATATATATATATATACGCGTATACACGACCCTTCTTTCCGACCGTTCTTTCGAAAGAACGCCGAGTTGGTAGCCTCGAAGAGCGAGAGATTAAAAGTTCGTCCCGGGACGGGTGAAAAGCGAGAGAAAGTTCTCTGGATAAACGTACGTTTTTCTTTCCGGGAAATATTCGAGTTACTACAGAGGAAAGAAGAACGAGAAGAGTCGGAGATTAAGCGGTCGCGAGAAAAACGCGAGAAGATTCCGCGAATCTTCGTTTTTTTTTTTCCATCAACGAAAACTAAAAACTCGTCTTACAAAAGATAAAGATTCCGAATAAAAATAAATAAACAAGCCTTTTGTTTTATGTCGACCATATAATCCCGTAATACGCGTGAAAATCGAGTAAAGTCTGATAACGTCGTTTCTTGATTTCCGTTATGAAAGATAAAGCCTCTATAACTAGTAGAAAAAGGATAAACGAGTCTTTTGTTTGTGTTGACTGATGACGTAATCTTGTAACGCGTACGAATTTCATGCACGGTCGATAATGTTGTTTCCTGATTTTTTCTCTTTCCTCAATGTATCCGTTATGAAATTAGATTATGAATATTATGCTCACCAATGAAAAAAACGCGGAAAAAAGAGAGACGGATAAAGTTAAAAGAAAAAGAAAAAAAATATAGTTAAAAGTGTAGCGGTAAACCACAAGATCCTTAGGAAGCCGGTAAGGTTACCTGAAGTTTCAGAATCTGATCCTGGCGTGGGGCTAGCGTCCACACTATGCCTAGATCCCTGGCAACACTCACTGCACTTGCTGCACATTTTGTTCTCGTTTGTGCTCGACACCTGACAAGTCGATCTTGATCACTTTTTCTCACTATCGACGACTTGTCACCATACACCACTAGGCCGCTCTGCCACGCAGTTCAAAACGATCGGTTATCGACGCACGCGTCTCATTGTTCAATGAACAACAACCTGTCCGAGCAGCGGCCGGGAACTTCGACGATCGATCGACACCATCGTAGCCACTCGATTTCCTCAACCATCATCATCACCACCACAAACATGAACGCAATCCTTGAAACTCGGTCAAGCTGATGGAAAACGATTTTTATTTCATCCTGCGGATTCGGCCACTTTGGCTCATCCCTGCCCTCTGCCGGTCATTCAACCAACTAAAATCGACTGTCGACTATCGCGCGCGATTTCAAAGTGGAAATTTTTATATCTTTTATTTCTTTAGAAAACGAAGTTGAATAATTCATATAAAATTTATCCTTTTTTTCGATTTTCAACGTGAAGAAAACTATGATACCATACTTCGCATAATATAATCTTGAATCGGATAATTTCAGAAGAAGAAAGTTTCAACGTGGAACAGAGAAGCAAATTGATCGAACAAGTCATACGTCACTTTTAATTATCATTCGAGGAAAGAAAAATCCATCGATGCGTAAAATTAATTGTCTCCACGTTTCTATACAAAGTCGATGTACACTCAAGAAACGATGTACACTCAGGGACGAGCTAAAAGTTCGAGAGATTCGTTTTGATATCGAGAATTTTCCAGACGATCACAAGCATTAAAACGCTTAAAGAATCGTAATCGGGTCGAGACTGTCGCTTCGCTAAGAAAATACCACAATCAAATCGAAATAGAAATGGCAAGTGGGAGGGTATTGTGGCAGGTCGGGAAGTAAGGAAGGTGGGTGACAGGAGATGAAAGTAATAAAGCGGTCCGCGCAAGAAGAGAATGGCAGTTAATCGCAGTAGGGAGGAGGGGGGAGAAGGGAAGAGAATAAACGAAATTCAGATATATCGGGGTCGAGCCCGAATCGAGGATGAAACGTTGTTACAGGCGGTAATACGATCCCGCGTTGCGAACGACGTGAAATTAACTGGTAACCCGATTCGGTGGAGGAACAACGACGAATCATCTCGTCGCGCTCTCATGGAAATCGATCGTCGAACGCGCAACGATGGCAATTCGCAATTACGCGAGAGGCATTTTGCGGGGGCAGCCCGTACCCACCGAGAAACTAATGGGGTTGGGCGGTCATGGGTGGGACGGGGTGGCGATGACGCGCGCGTTTCCGCCACCTCAAATTCGATGTAATTCGGTTCCTGGAATTCGTGCAACTACGCGCCAACGCTGGATTTCCATAAACGAGCCGACCGAAATTCGTCTTGGAACTGGGTTAAGCGCGTGTCCATCGTAACTGTTCAATCGAACCCGTTCGTTGCCCTTTAATCACGATCATCGTACGATTAATCGATCCGAGATTCGCGGTCCCTCTTCAAGTTCGTTATAGCGAATGTTGAGTGGACAAATTGGAGACTAAAAAAAGATTAAAAATTATTCAAGATATCGATTTTTAATGGCTTTTTCAAGAATAAACGGAGAGAGATGTATACATGAAGACGAGCGCGGTGCGAAGAAAACGAGAGAAAAATTTTCTCATGATAATTTAAATGAAATCGTACAATGAAGCGCGATCACGTGATTCTTAAGTGGCGATTAAGCTCGAGTTTGCAACAGAGGGGAAAGAACCAGCGACGAGTCTACTTGAGTCAGCGACTTTCTTTCCGCGTTCGACTCGGTTAAGAGGTTTTGCCAGGGAGGGGATAAAGAAAAAACTAGCCGAATTCCTCGACGATTCGTAACATGCGCGGCGCTCGATCGACCATTTTCGAGGGCGCAACGTATACATATACGTGTCGTACGGTTTCACCGAGTTGGGCGATTACCATAAACGCGCGTTTACCCGTAATAACGTTAATTACGAAGTAATAACAGGATTGTTGAAAACGTTTGAACGAAAGGAAATAATCGATCGACCTTCCATAATCTCGTTCAAGCGTATTTAGCTAAAAGGATAATACTATAAAGACAGACTGACTCGATTTTCTATCGTTTCGAAATTTTCTTATCCATTTTTTCATTTTGTCGAAATAACTAAAGATGATCGTCCCAATTATTTTTACGAATTTGAACGAAAAGAAATTGAGATTTATTCTCAACGAAGCGTATAACTAACCAACTGAATTATTCAATACATTATTCGGCGATTGCGTTACACGCTAGATTTCGAAAGGAGAGGCATAGTATCCGATTACTGTTCGGCAAGGAATCAACCAATCGAAAGCAGGATGTTATCAATCCGTGGTGTTCTTACACCTTGCGGCTTGAGTGCGGCCATGCGGCGTGTATGTTTGTGCTTGTGTGCGAACGTGCATGCGTGCATGCTAGCCTTAAAATACGATCGATGACGTGACGCAACGTGTAAATCTAGAAACACGACTTTCGTAAAGATTCGTTGGAGCGCAAGTAAGCGAAATGATGCGAGACTTCCTCTCTTCCTTCCGGTCTTCTATCGAACCGTTGTACACTTGTTCATCACTGAATGAATATGATACTTGTACATCAGTGATGAGTGCAAAATTGCAAATGTTCAGTTCAATGCATATCAATTGTCTCAGAAATAATTGATTCAACTGATATCTAATAATTCCCTTCTTGTAAAATTTTAACTTTTTTTTTTTGGATCCAATATTGATCTATATTTATCTTTACGTTGTTGGAAGTTTGGAACGTTACGCGCAATTTTTTATTTAGTAAAAATATATACTAAAAATCACATCAAATTGTTTCGTTTCCACATCATTTCAATTAATTATTTTCAATGTCTAATGATAAGTATCGAATAAAGTCGATTCTTTTTTTTATCCTCTGACTCATTTTCGATATCAGTAATTTTTAGTAACGCAATACGTGCGACTGTTTTTCAGAAAATTAATTCTGACACGTATTCGAAATAGAATACACAATTAAACGTATAACCTATTTATTTCTTATTATTCTAATTTAATTATTAGTGATTCACGTGCAGTGTATTCACATGTACGATTGTTGTAACGTGATTTAAAATAATACGTGTGAATTCTGCAAGGTTGAAAGAAGTGCATATGGTCGTGCGAAGTATAGAAACGAAGATGGATTTAGAATTGATTGGAAAGAAACTGTTTCGAGAGTAATTAGACGAGAGAATCGACGTCGTGTTTGCACAGTCGTAACGTTTGCAATGGGCGTGTTCCGCGACATCCGTCGCACGACGCTCGAGAGACCTTGGATAATTGGAGACGAGTCTTTTCTCGAGTCTAACTTCGTTTCTGCCTCTCGCGTCTTCTCTTCGCACCACTTTCGCAACTTTTTTTTATCTTGCAATGAACTGGTTTCCCCCGCTTTTTTTAACCGCAAAAGTAACGAGGAGATCGCGAAATTAAATTAATTCACCAACTTCGTCCATTTTTTAATAGCATATTTTCACTATTTTGGGCATAGAATCCAAAATTAAGAACTGGAAAAATTCTAATTCAATAAGAAAGTTTTATAGTCAATTTAACGTTGAAAAAAGAACTGCACGAATTTTAAGTTATAAACGATACATTAATAGAGTAATCTAGATTTGATAATACTTGGATAATGGAAAAACGAAAGATCCCAAATTTGAATTTGAATATTCCGATGAATTTAAATAGACTTAAACCGACATTGTCGAAGCCAGAACTTCGACTAATTGTAACTAATTCCCTAAATGAATCTCATCAACAATGGAGGGAGAATCCTAGATTTTAATAGATTAATTAGAACGACAAAAGACAATGTTGTAAGATCCAAGTTTTCCTAATCTTACGTATTTAAGGAACTGGAACAATATTAACCGTGGATGCAATATATACGTACAGCACAAGGGATAAAACAGCAATAAAGTTTGACGGGACGCTGCGAGGTAACTCGAGAAGACAGACAAAACCAACGTAGCAGTAGGAGAAACAGAGGAGAAGAGGCGGTAAGAGCAAAATGAAACGAGACCACTCCGCTTACTGACTGCCGTTCTTTCTCGTTCGCGACGCTGCGATTCTTTTTGTCTTCCGTGACGCGCCGTAGCTCTTCACGGGCCTACGAGTAGTTTAGAAGAGATCGTTAACGCCGCTGAATGCACAAGACGAAAAGAGGGACGCGATGGGAAAACCAACAACCAGAAGCGTAACGCAGATGAATTGGAAATTGCGATTCGAATTTGCTTCTGGAATACCTTCTCTCTCTTTCTCTCTCGTTTTCTTCAGTAGTCGAGAGACGTGGTTAAAGAGAATAGGAAGAACGAAGGAAGTTTCTCGGATAATAGCCGAAAAATTCGTATCGTCGACAAGCGAGGAGGACGGAAAGCTTTCGTTTTCCGCTCCCTTTGGCAAGCGTGTCGATTGCGTCGACGAGCGACGCTCGGTGTCGTCGACGCTGCGACTCTTTTTATAAACCGACTCTCTGTTCGTTCTCGTGCCGTACCACCTTCGAAAAGCGCGTCTCGACGTTTCTTTTTTCCTATCCCCTTTTCCCTCTTATTTCTTTTCCTTTTTTTATTTTTCACGAAAAGCCCTTTTGCCCGCAAAACACCCGCGAATCCTCCACCATGAAACGACGTCTGCGCTGTTCGCGTCCTATCGACGAAGCACGCGATGACGCGAGAAACGATAGTAATTAACAACCGCGTATCGCCGCTTTTTGTATCCTCATTCCTTAATGCTCGATTAATAACCACGATTAGATGTATTCTTCTGAATCCGATTGCTGATTTATACTCGAGCTCTATCTATCGATAAACCAACGCGCACTTCCCTCCTATGTTTACACGTAAATAACATTGTGAACTCTGATATATCGGAATTTAAAGCCTCCATTCGACGTCAAAGGTCAGAGCGATCGTACTTCCAAAAGCGCATTCCGAATGGAAGAGATCAGCCTTGGTCAAGAGGATCGTTCATCTCGTTCCCATTTTTTTTTCCCCTTCCGACATTCATTTTTAAAGCGAATCGACCGACTAAAGCCAACTTTTCGAGCGTGAAGGAACACGCGCGCGAGTCCGCCTCGCGTCCACCCGAATGGGCTTTCCACGGGTCAAGGACAATCGTAACGTCCCGCACCGCTCCGCCGGTGAGATGGGTTTATTTTTAAACTATCACATCCCGTCCATGCAAATTTCCAGTGTAAAAACTGCCGGTCGATCGGCTAAATATAAACGTCACGATGCCTCCTCGGATCTAAACCTGGTACCGAGAAACCGATTGTGAGGGATATTTCTATTTGCCAGCCGTGCGTTTAGCGAACGATGTGTGTGTACGGGAGCTCGCAACATCTGTTGTGGTTTACATAGGGCCAGTCGCACACATTCGTCGAATTCGATGCGCGTATCTAAATTGGCGAACGACATGTTTGTCTTCCCAAGCAAAATTGGGAATATACGAGAAAAATATTCCTTTTTATGGGATGAAAAGATATATCCAAGGCAATAAAACAATAGAAATACGAAATTTTAATTTTCAAGGACAATTCGGTGACAGAAAGACAAAGGATACAAGACTAATGTCATAAAATAACGAGAAATGTTATATTAGATTGTAGTATCTATCATATTCGATATTTCAACGAATTCCTGTTCTGGATTACTGATAATGAAAGGCAGAAACCAAATCACCGTCCGATATCTTCTCCGTGTTAACGAGGAACGTAACTAGGAGAGGAAACGACGACCGTTCACTGATGCGCTCGAATACGCGTTCGAGTTGGGTCAAGGACACATGCGTTGAATCGCCTCTCGACCGCTGTGTAACCCTCGCGTCCACGACCGTTACGCTCGTAGATACGAGATATTCTATTTCAAAGGCTCTCAAAAAGGAGGCAAGTAGCAAGAAAAATTGGCGTAATACACTGTCGATATCGCGAACACGCCGATTCTTAAATTCAACTGAGCCCAGTAGATGACGTTAATTAAATAAGTTTCGAGTCTACCGATATGGATCACCAATAATCCACTCATTGTAGTCTGGAGAGTTAACTCGAATACACAATCGAATCGTTCTATAATAATCATTCAGAAACTGAGAATTTAAGGATATGCAACGTTCCAAGGAAAACTTGGCGAGATGCACGCGCGATTTAATAGAATACTACTTTGCTTCATGGGGAGAAGAGATAAAAGTTGGCAGAGGCTTCAGGCGGAAGACGAAAGGCGGAGTCGCGGAGGGCAGAACCTGTTCTCTTGCCCCTCGAAACGATCCTCGCCGTTACATTTTTCGTTACGATGTATTATATATACTATATCGTCGAATAATGCAGCTGGCCTTTTATCGATAATCGATCGTATAAAAACCGCGTATCCAGGAATATCTTGGTCGATAAACGAGGCGACACTCCGCGATCGCGAGCGAACAAAACTTATCTTGCATCGTTCAGTCGAGTCAAACGGACGGAATCGAAAGGTAAGCGCGAATTGTTGGAAGGATCGATCGGTTCGGTTCGAAACTCGCGCCCAAACGACGCGTGTCCAGCAGCACAACACAGTTTCGTTCGGGAACGCGATGCGATTTGACGCAACGCGAGCTCCCACACCGCCAACCGACTCGCCGTCCGCATGCACACTGACACTGACGCTCCCTACAAGCTTGCACCGCGAACCCCTCTCCCTCCTCAGCCGTTACTACACCCTCCTCTCGTCCCGCGATCCTCGCTCCACACTGCTCCATGGCGTTCCGCGTTTCCCTCCCTCGCACTCGCACTCGACTCGCACACTTCTCCGCTACTTTGCACTGCGCGCTCTCTGTCCTTTTCCTACCCATCGCCTCCACCCTTGCTCCGTCTTCCCTCCTCCTCTCATTCGCCTATCCTTCGCCTTCCTCCCTCTCTTTCTCTCTCTCGTTTCATTTCCCATTCGACTCGGTTCTAGCTTTCCTCCTTCCGGTATCTCGCTTCTTTTTTTCCCCTTTTTTTTGCACTCAGGCGTTGGTACCTCCGATAACTCGTTTTTATCTCATCGATTAGATCTTCGTTTGTCGGTTAGAAAAGACGATTCATCCTTTGACCTCGATACTTACCGATGAAAGAAATATCTTGCGTATCTGCGTAGTTTCACAATTGGCGTTAATTGCGTCGCAATTGAATCATGTTGGTCCACTTTCGCCCTAGGATGAGACGGAAGTTCGTTTAGTCGGTCGTTTCGAGGATTGAAAGTGAGAGAGAATTATTATCGGTTCCGTGTCTCATTGTGCTGTCGCGTTCGATCCCCTTAGCGCGCCTCGGTTCACGCATCCCATTTGTCCCCTCCCTTTCTATCTCCATTGTCCCGACCTCGTATAAGCCTCGGCCGTGAAATTCGAGGCGGAACGGAAGCGGGCCTAAGGATTTGTTTCCTGCGCTCCTATTTCACGTGTTACTGGCCACGATCATCCCTCTTCGCTTCCTTCCCCCTCTTCTCGAACCATCCGCTACGAGAGTCGAAAAAGGTCGGAACGATCGACTTAACTCCTCCATACACCGCAAGATGGTACAAAGCGAAGTAGAGTGGTGGAGGTGGAAAGAATCGTGGCGCGAACGATCAACGTTACTACGCGAAATTGACAATGGATGAAAAGCGAAACGTGAAGGGAGATTAATTCGAGCGATCGACCTTGAATCTTTTTATCTCAGGATATCACATATTTCGTTATATTATCGTTTTTACATTGCACGTATAATTCATTCGATTGAAATTTATATATACATACTATAGACTTTGTTGAATAATTTTGGAAGAAACTATTTGTTTCTTCCAAATACGATAGAGATAATAATTGATAATGGAAAAATTATTTCTGACCGAGGATCGAACACTTGGCCTTCGTATCAGAAATCGGAAGAATATTGAAGAGAAGGAAAGTATTAGCAATATCCGTTACTATTTTATTTTGCTTCGAAACATTAAAGATCATATTCTGGAAGGACATCAGGGATGAAAGAGGTCAAAGAACTGAAAAGAACTGGATGGTTCCAGCTAGTGGGAAACGTTGGCGCAAATCCAATCTTCGATTCGCAGCTTCCGCGTCCAGTCTTCGACCATTTTCAAATCATATTAAAATTTTCCGCGAAATTTTATTAAATTATAAGAAAGAAGATCGTTTTTTCGTGAGATTATCGCGAAATCCATTTTTTTTTTATAGAGGGAAGTTTATCTCTAAGAAAAAATATACTCTTACGTTTTTATACGCGCTTTTCTCGTGTCGATTGCAACGTTGAAAAGGAGAGAAACGGTGAAAAAATAACCGTGCGAAGGTACAGGGGAAAAAATAATTCCTCGTCGCGCAAAGGAACCTTGAAAAAGCGTAAAAAGATTAAGCGTCCCGTGGCTTTGGTGCGACGCTTCGAGTAAACCGCGTCACATAGCACGATATAAATGTGCTTGGAATATCTTCGAAACGTTTCCATTTTTCCAACCGTCCGTTTAAACGCCGCCTTTTCCACGATCAGTCGCCGGAAATATTTCCCCCAAGTTCTTTTTCCTCCTCGTCGTGAGACACGCGATCGATTCGCAAGATCCTAACCTAGTTTCTTCGCGAAAAATAATTTATCGAATTTCGCGATACGTGAAACAGAGTAAGAAAGAGAAAAAGTGAAAAAAAAGGAGAGAGAGAATGGATAAAAAAGAAAAGAAAAAAAAAAAGAAAAAGAAGCAAAAAGAAAAGAAGAGAAGAGAAAGGAAAAAGCTACGTAAGTAAGAAGGAGAATTTGTGAAAGCGGCGGCTAAGGGTGTAACCCGGTCGATAAACCAGGGTGGGTGCGGTCCTTCCTCATCTCTCCTGCCCCACAGCGCCGACCCCGACCTCGGCCTGACCCCCTCTCCTGCCAGAGTCACCGACCCACCTCTTCACTCCTCCCCGACGCACGATAACCTAGTGAGGAAACGCGTTCACGCATCAGCCGCGAATATCACGAGATTCGTGTATATCCTTTCTAATAAAGCGGGGTCCGGCTCATTTCATAGCCGGATTAACGACGATAGGTATTGCAATTGCAATTTCGTTCGAGTGATATAACAGATAGGTATACATGTATAAAGTGATTGAACTGAATCCGTTCGTGAAATAGAAATTTCTCCTTGCGTAATCAAGTTTGAACGAAGTTTAGGTTATGTACGATCAGATTTCTATCTGAATATATAATTAATTTCGATGAGAAATACTTATAACGTGTTTAAAAGTCTATTATTCTCTTGTTCCTTCTCCTAAGAATTTTTTCTCGTAAGAATTTACAAAAAATTCAAAAAAGTATTTCGCAACATAACCTTAAAACTTATAGCTTAAGCTTCATTGATATTGGGATGTTCAATAGTTAGAAACTGAAGCGTATAATAATTTGGTAATATCGTCTAAGCAACTAGGACGAAAACTAAAAATCTTACATCAGAAGCAAGACGTCAAAGCGAAATCGAAAAAGGTTGGGCCGAGTAAATAGCGCAAACCAAAATGATTTACTTTCAAACAAAGTTAGAGGCAGGTCGCAAGTTCACAGGGCGCCCGACCTATTTCGCTCGAATAACTAAGCTTTATGGTACTCGAGAGTAGGTAGTAACGTTTCCGTAAAATATCAAAGATGCCGAGGAACGGATCGAGGGACTTTCCGTTATATTGTGCTTTTTATAAAAATCGATCATAATACGAGGCAACGTGAACTTTGACCGCCATCGTGAAACATCGTGTCGAGAAATAGATAATGTTCCGGTAATTACGATACAGCTGGAAAGATGACGTGTCCTAATTTGCAGCGAAAAGCAAGAAATAACAAACGATAGCCTCTATCTTCCGATAATAATTGAATGCAATAAGTAAAATGTAGTCAAATGAATGGAACAGATTTTCTCATTTCCGAGATACATCGGAATTCATTGCGTTTCTATTAATTAGGAGATAAGGTCGCGTCACTATTCGAACATTAATTCTTGATTAGAGATATGAGCGAATAATCAATAAAATATTCTATGTCCAATAATGCATTTAGTAGTACAAATAATAGAATAGCATTCGTTTATTCATTGTTTATTTGTTTCTTGTTTGCGAGAAAATTGAGTTTGAATGTGTGCAATCAATTAATCAGTAGTACTCGTATACTCGATGAATTTTCAAATTCGATTATTTCGAGAATGAATTATGAAATTAATAAATTTTATTCTCTGCATCTCTTATTCGTTTTTACATATTTGTTTAATAGTTTGATAATTGATTCATAGCCAATAGAGCGTTAGTCAAATTCACGTATGTGTGATATTTTCAAATTTGATCATTGAAAACGAATTAAAAAATTATTAATCTTTTTTTTTTCTTAAAATTACTTCCTTCCTACTGTGAAACATCGAAACATTCTACATACGCAAGCGAGAGATCATCTTCTTTAATATGACGTTAATTCTATGCTCTACAAACGGATTTAACCAATGTAATTTTTTTTTTATATTTTTGTTTCTTCGCAGAAACAAAATCAACGGCCGAGACTCGTTTTACAGCGCAATTTATTCGAGCGTGTATACAAATTATATCTGTATGTATTCCTATCGGTTTTATCGTCAACGCGTTTCAATTATATCGAAAAAAAAAAAAAAAGAAAAAAGAGAGAGAGAGAGAAAAGAAAATATGACTCGCTTCTGATCACTTCCGCGATCAAGCGGAGCCAGTTAACTGAAATTTAACGATTCTTCGACTAAAATTCAATATTATTATTCAATGAGAGATAAATCGAATTATATGCAAAAAATTTGACTACGTTATGAGAAATACAAAAAATTTTGTATTTATATGTATGAAACATTCGAAAAAACCGATATTGCTATATATATATATATAGTGCCCGAAGATAATCTTCATTACTTACTAAAATATTATTTCATTATTAAAATATTTTTTTAAAGATTAACTTAGAAATCTTGATAAATTGTCACTGTTCGACATAGAATTTTTTCTGAAAATTTGTCGAAAACGATCGTAAATGATAGGATACTTGCTCTCTATATTAATATTATCTTTTTTATCATCGAAAACGGAAAAAAAAGCTGGATAAGAGGAAAGTCTCTTCCCCTCTTGAGATTCAAACGGAACGAAAGTTGAGGATATTCCAGTGTCGTTCGAGGCTTCTAAGCACGTAGAGCTCGACGCCCGGATACGACCGGAAACGAGGCAAAGAAGGAAACATATATACTAAGGAAAGGAAAACGAATCTAAGCGTTTTCACGGCATCGATCTTTTTCTTTTTCTTTTTATCTATTCGATAGTTCGTCTATTCGCTTCTACCCACTTTATTCCTTTGGGTTTAGGTTAGTTTACGGAGTCTCTTCGGAAAAATAAAATGTTACGTTTACGATTTTAAAGAAAAAAGAAAAAGAGATGAGATAGGATATAACTTTAAATTCGATTTTGAGCGATTAAAAGTATGGAATAATATTTATATATTTTTATTGCAAAATGAGTCTATAATTAATAAATGAATTAAATGCAATAAATTTTTGAAAAAAAATTCGAATGTAAAACAGAATACAGTTTCATCCAATAGAAGTAGTGACTCTTATTTCTGCTATTGCTCGACCTCAGTGTTTGTTTACGTTTTTTGCCGAACGTGAAAAACGATAGGGAGTAGAGGAGAAAGAGAACTGAGGCACTCGAAAAGTGAACCAATACTAATACCGTGGTAAAACTTTATGTTTGGTTTCCTTTTTAATTAAACTTTCACCGATATTTTGTGAGGTCTCTTCGATTAAAATAAGGTCAAACACGATATCATTTGGATCGTATTTATTTATTTAATAGATATAGAGGAAAAATTTTATTACACTTTAAATATGAAAACACGATTCAAATTACATCGTGTTTAATATCATTTTACTCTAAGAAGAAATCTAACAAATAAAAGTTATCGCTTTTTATCAAAATAGAATCAAAAGATTATAAATTTTACCGTTCCATCGGTATTACTTTTATGAATATTTGGTTGGATCACATTGTTTGACATATCAAGAGGAACTCCCAATGCCGAGATCAAATCTTTTTCAATTACACAAAAATTATGCCTCCTTTATCATATCTAACTAAATTAATTTTTTTAAAATTTCTTTTGAGATTGAAAGTTCAAATTCTCGAAAACAGAATTCCAAATCAAAGAACGAAAAGAGAATACAAAAAAAAAAATCAAAGAGTCAATCAACTTTTTTTAAAGCTACCCTCTTTAAAAATCATTTGAATAATCGACGATATATTCTATTTCACATCTCTTTCCCATAAATCCATTTCTATTCTCAAATGATTTTCTCATATTTTCTTATTTCTTGTTCTATTATGGTGAACTCGAGGGTAACCAAAGCAACACGATCATCGTAATCGATCGACTAATCGAATCCGGTTCCACGCGGCAAAAGGGCTTCGAGGTATATAGTTTGTGTAGGTCCATATGCGTAGGTCTGGAGCAAACGCAATTTATATGGCAAGATCGAAATTCGTTCGGTTCGCCGCAATTGGGTCACCGCGATACACCGACAGGTCGGGTTAATTTTAAGATATCTCTCTCGTTATTCCGCTTGGAGGATAACGTCGAAAGCTTTGTATATTCGTTTTAACGAAGCGAAAACCTCTGAAACGAAACGACGAGGGAGAAAGAGAGAAAGAAAAAAGGAAAAAAAGGAAGGAGGGGAAATGGTGAAATAGAATTAAAAAGAAAAATTGTCCGTGCAATTTTTTCACTTTAACGCGTTCCCACTGTGGTTGTCGTCGAAACGACTGATCGATAACGCTCTTCGAGAGAAACCTCGAACGCGCGCGGTTCATTCTTCGAAAACGACAAAGGACTTCGTCGTTCGTGGTAATTAGGTCACAGCGTAAACCAGGAGTATTCGACGACGAACGCGGATCGTAAAATGTTACCCTGTCGCGACAACGATCCTTGCAAGATTGAGATCGAAATGCATCCGGGGAAACTGGGTCACGGCACACCTGTGTTATCTTGATCAATGGTTACGCGTAAAGAGACACCCAAAGACAGAGAAAAAGAATGTATATAATTATGATGAAATTAAATAATCGATTAGAATTTTTACATCATGGATCATTTTGCGTCATAAGACGAAATGGAACAGCACCTTGATCGTTGAGGCGTAAGGAGATATCCGAAGGAAGAAATTATAATCGATTTGAATTTTCACATCATACATCATTTTGCGTCGTAAGACGAAATGAAATAGTAGCTTGATCGTTGAGACGTAAAGAGATATGCAGAGAAAGAAATTATAATCGATCAGAACTTCACGAAAGTTTAATTGCTAGATTAAGATTAAGATTTTACATCACAAGAACGAAACGGAATATTTTATAATTATACTTCGGTATCTCTTCCTTCAATGAATATTTGCTATTCAGAGTATTTACGGGATCGGGATTCAATTAATCGGGCAACGTTTAAAATTTAATTCGCGCATTTTGAATAAAAAATCCAGCAATTGGAATCGACAGCAAGTATTATCGAAATTTTCCAACTTTTGAATTATTTCACCGGACGGGCCATCGAGTGGAGGGTGGTGGAAGAAAAACAGGTTAGGTCGTTCGACGAGGGGAGTCGCGTTTCGATCCTCGCCTCCTGCCGCGTCCAAGTTCGCGCGCGATAAGTGGGTCAGCAGGATGCAGGCGCAACCCATACTACAAATGGCCGTTTACCTAGTGAACGCAAAGTGCATCCCTTCGTTTCGTTCGTTGTCGTAAAGTAACCGCCACTCGCGTGCGCCTTCGACGAGGGAATCGGCCCTCGTGTGCACGTACACTTGACACGTAAAAATAAAGTAATGGCGAAAAAGGAAAAGGGTGGATGGGAAGAAAACGAAATTTTTTCCCTTTATTCTCGATATCGCTCGTGTCGATCAAAGGAACCCGTATAATCGGGTCGATCGAAGCGGACGAAAAGATCGTTCTGTTGATTTGAAAAACGGATTTATTGATTTTTTTCGAAGTGTATTTCATTCCCGTTTTCGTTCAATCAAATAGGAATAATAATACGCGACGAAGAGTTAATTCTAAAAGCGATTCGATAGCTACTTTCAATCTTCTCTTCTGGTAATGATAACGCTAATTAAGTAACAGGAATTAGACGAGTTTGGATCTATTATGAGGTTCGGTTTTGACCTAATTAGCGAGTCGAATGAAATATTAATCAAGAAGCTGAACGAATAATGCGAAATTCGAAGGTAAAATGAAAAGAAGGAAAGACGAACAGAAGACAATTAAAGAAACTATAAAAGAAAGCGTATTGTGATTTGTGCTTCGAGATTAATGGAATAATAATTTCCAAAATAATTAAAAGATTGCTATCATATTATTTACGACCAGATTTATCGTAATATTAAAATCATATTACACCAAGAGGCAACGTATCAATCAATGTTTATAATTAGTTTGGATCATTAAATTTTTCATTTAAGATTAAAAGAAATTCGACTCAAAAAAAATAATCTTTTCACCTATGTATTAACTTCTAAGAGAAAACTTAAGATTGTCAAGGATAGCTCTAAAAATTCGATTACGCAATAATATGCAATGATTCAAATCTATTGTTTACGATTTATAATTTCAAAAATCTGAATGATAAACGTATAATTTTCCTTTTTATTACGAACGATTAAAGCATTCCTCGATCATTGACTTTGAGCTACTCTTTTCTTTTTTCAAATTTTGCGGATGAAAACGCGGATCGTATTTGCAAATCGGCTTTTACGGAATCCTCGTCGAGGCAATATCGAATCGTTCTCACCGATTTCGCGGCGACAGAACATGGAAAATGAACGAAAACAGGGGAAACTGGAGCGGGAAACGCCTCGGAGATTGGTAAACCGGAGGGCGCAGGTGAAGATGGGAGGAGGAAGAGGCAGTTTTGCGCAATAATGGCTCCATCGAACTCTTCGAAATTGAATTCCTCTGTTAACGCTTTTAATGAGCGGCGGACTACTTTTTATTAGCATTTTTTTTTCTTTTTCGATCGATCGAAACTGATTTGCACAATTAAACGAAACATAAAATAATTATCGCGAACGTGTCGAAAATTTCTTCCAATATTGAAAATGATAATTGTTAAATTATTACCGTAAGACTCTCGAGAATAATTTTCATTATCCGAAAAATACTTTCGAGAGCGTTAAGATGCGAATACATTTGAACTAATTCTCGTTGAAGCGATTTTTAAAATCTATTTAAAACATTTTAACGCATTGGATCCAAGAGTAAAACTCTCAAAGAATATTTTCACATCACTGGTGGACACTAAATTTAAAATTATCCTCCTTACAACATATACTCTGTCCCGAGACAGTCTTAAACGTCTTAAACGTCTTCATCTCAACGTCTCGTACAACGAATAGGATCCGATCGATCCATTATTGAAAAACGTGAAAACGTGTATTCGTGCATCGAATTTGATCAATTAGAGAGAGAGAAAGAGCGTCGCTTCCTTACCGTCCAACGACACGCAATGCCTCCAGACGAATATACGCATCTCCCTTAGCGACCCTCGACTACGCGTTGGAACCGTGAAACAGGTGTTGTTGCACCGTATCGGTCATTCGTCGTTGCAAGGGGGCAGCAGTTCGAGCGGCAGTGGCCGATTCTCCACACTTCCACCTCCTCTTCCCACTCGCTTCGCTCCCGTGGATCACGCACTCCTCCTCTCCGTATCGATGCTTACACGTATCGCGTGCAATGCTACGCGGGACACGGAATTTAAACGCGTATCTGGTTCGCGCCTCGGGCATCGTCCAACCGTCCTCTCCAACTTGTCCCCTCCTTCCTCCTCCCCCTCCTCCTCCCTTCGAGCGCACTCGAGGCTGGTAGTCGATTCGATCTCGGCCGATTCGACATTGATCAACGAATTATAATTATATTATCGTTATTATCGTTACATTTACGGAGGCTGGTTGCACCGGACGATTGACAGATCGATCGACAGTGGCGGCGATAACGATCTTACGCGAGGGAACGATGCGACGTAACTGTTCTCGGCAGGAGGCAGAGCGCCGCCGAGGGTGGGACAGATTGGAGGCAGCGGCCGCCGCCGCCGCTGCTGCTGCTGCTGCTGCTGCTAACGGAGGTGCCACTGATAGTACTAGTGGTGGTATCGTAACTACTGCCGATAGCGGAAGCACGCGCGGGGTGTGTACACACCCGGGATAGGAGGATATGAGAAGAAGACTGGCGAGGAAGAGGAATGCGGTGGAAGAGAAAGAAGAAGCTGGGCAGGGGAGGGAGGGGTGTGTGTGGAGCGGGGGGAGGGGGAGGAAAGGAGTGGAAAGGAGAACGGGGGGGTTTGAGGTGCAAAGAAGGAGGAACAGGGGGGTATGCAACCTGCGCGCAAGCGTCGGGGAACGGTCACAGGGGTGTAGCCAGCTCCTCCGCCTGTCAACCTGCTCTCCCTGAGATGCACCGTGCCCCGCGAGATGAGAACGCGACAGGTGAGAAGCTGTGTGGTGAGAAGCTTCGTCCTTTTCGACGCGCATACAGGTATCGTGATTTTCATCGAAGTGTCTCTTCCTCTGTAATCTCTAATCTTCTCTTTTTCTGTTTTTCTTTTTTTTTTTGATTGGACAAGGATGCGAGGATCGCTTTGAATAAGTAAGTTTTGAAGTCCCTGAGATTGTTATAAATGCGGAGATAGAAGGATGTTGGAACTATTTCGTTGTACCTCTGACAAGTTCAATGGTTCCGGTGTTTTAAAGGTCGCCATTGACTCTCGATTCAACTTTGTATCACGGCGAGGATTTCTCTTGTTTAAATTGTACGTGATAATATGTATGCAAGGGAAACGAAAGTTTGATAATTATCGTTAAATTATTCAAGATTTGAATTCGATAGATTTATGGTAGTATTTAATGTAAATTTATAATACAAGATTTTAAATTGTTATCAAAGAGAGAAAGTATTAAACAAAATTTTGAATCATTTGAATCTGATTTTTTTTTAATTGTACGAAGAATTGCACGCGATGAAAAATATACATGTGTATATATATATATCGTAATACGTCTTAAAACGATTTAACGGAAACGGAAATAATCACAAAGTTTTCATACATGCGATACCATGCTTAGTTTGCGTGACTTATTACAAGCAACAAGCTGCAACGAGCCGCCACAACATGAACCGGGATACGATTACACGAAAGAAATCGAAATAGCGATCGAGAATTTCTAATTGTTCGTTAACGTCGTTATCCTATAGAAATCGTCCGTATCTCGTCGAAAGAACAAAATAGACGACTATGTGATACGACTTGGTCGTATCTGGTTTGCTCAATCGATTATCGAAAATCGATCCTGTTCTCGCGGGAGAGCTTTAATTCCTGTTCTCGCAACTAATTTGAACGTTTCAACAAATAATAAAATCGCAAGGGAAATCGTTCGGGGATATAAATGGAAGAAAGAGAAAAAGAACTACGTGCGTTATGGATAAAAAGAGAAACAATGAAGAGAGGAGAAATCTTAAAAATTGGTGGAGTACATTCTTACCTTCTCTGCCAAATTTACGCTTCTTCTTGCCAAGACTGGGACCGGCGGAGGAGCTCTTGCTAGAGCTCTTGTCCTTGCTCTTCCAACGCATCAACATATTTCGCAAACGCTTCAGCGTCTCGAAGGTAAACCGGACCGCGTCATTCGAAGGGACTACGCGCACGCATGCGCGCGCATTCACGAAACGCGGTTCGAGCTCGATCGCGCCATTGCTGTCGATCGACTCGCGCGATCGTAAAATGTTTTCCGCGTTTCTGCGCGATCTCGTCCTTTCCTCGATTCGCGCATCACAGATGGCAATGAGAATCGTCTTCGTTTACTTCGATTCGAGTTTTCGATTAGAATCTTCGAATCGATGACCGCTTCTCGATGATCTTCGATCGGAAATTCGGCTTTGAGGTTAATACTTCCTTGTTCGATCACAATTCTTCCGTGGAGAAGATTCTACGCAAACTCTATCAAGAGCGATGAAAAGGAGGAGTTTGCGAGAAAGAATTCGGAATCAAATTTGTTCGAATTGTATGAAAGTTACGAAACCAGAAGATAGCAATGCCGGCGGAAATTATCGTGATAGTCGTTGTAGCGCCACAATAACCGTGACGTCGCCATCTTTTGGCCACGGTGAATTTCAACGGAGGGTGGGTGTACTCGAGCGCGCTACAGACGAATCGGATCACTGGGTCAAAGGAACGCCGGCTCTGCGAATACCGTTTTCCTGCGTCTCATTCGAGATATTCGATGAATGGAATTCGACGCGAAAGATAGGATGAAAAGCAACTATCACGTGTTGAAATTTAAAGAAAACTCGAATCGAGGATTAATTCGTTTCGAGCGACGATGAAGATTGTGCGCAAACACTTTACATTTTCATCACTTGAGACCGGTTTTCTTCTTAATGATTTACTTAACAATTGTCGATATGAGCTTTCGAAGATGAGGTTTATTTATCGTGTTTATCCGACGAAACGCGAACTTTGGTAAAATATAATCGAAGATTATAGAATCACGCGAAAGAAAAAGGAGAAAAGAAGCAAAGAAAAGAAGATAATTAGCAGAAAAAAAACGAGGAATATTATCAGATGTATTCTGCTCATGATTCCGTTGGTGTTCGAAATCGATAGCTTCACTTCGTATTTTAAGCAATATGGTGCTGCATTTCGAGAGCCTCGATCTATCGACCCTTTCTTCTGACAAAGAAAGCACAGTCGAAGTACTATCAGCTTTTAGAACTTTTTTCTTGACACATAAATGAATAAACTATATTTAAAATATTTTAAAAAGATTATTTTACAGATAAATTTTGCAACATCTCTTTGATATGTGTATTAGAATCGATCTTTCGCTTCCAAGTTGATTACACAGTGAAGGTCGTGACCGAGGAAGACTAACAGTACTATATATATATATATATACGTATATGTATATATATGTGTGTATATATATATATACATGCGTATCCACACGCAGTCAACGACTTAACTATGCGCAATTCTGAACGACCCGGTTAATTGAAATAACTAATCCAATTTCTTCGGTTTCGATGTCACACAAAACGTTCCAATAATAATGAGATTTGTTTCAAATCCAAATATATGAACAGTCCATTCAAAATCGATCGAATTACGGCTATTAGCGAAGTAAATTTGTCAGTAACTTGAAAAAAACGCATCGAGATAACCGAGTGGAAACTAGCACTGACTAAAGCGTCGTGTCACGGGTAGCCGGCTCGACACCGCCACCCTCGAGGATCCTCGAATCCGTTGATTCTTCTGCACCTTGTCTTCCAACGATCACGACTAGCATCGTCGCGCGCTCCTCCTTTTGCGAACACGCGTTTTCGAAGGTCGCAATCGATCGTAACCTCTCGAAAAGAGATTTTCGAGCTTCGAAAATGCTGCCGAACGTGGGAAATAAGATACAACCACTACTATCGATACCGGCGACGTTGCACCGCCGCCACTACCACCGCCAACACTACCACTACCACCACCACCACCACCACTTCCACCACTATCGCGACGATCGCTACCCTACGCGTCGTTTCACAAGGTGCGTCAACGCCGGTAGCACCAACAGCAGCGGCACCACCATCGAAAACGCGCCGAACGTCGTCGCCGGGATCTGCCCGAGTCCCGGCATTACACCCTCTTGCACCCTCCACCCATCCCTCGATACCCCTCTCTTTTAACCAACGTTGTCCCCTCTCCGCCCTATCGCGAAACCTCTCGCTTTGTCTCTCCTTCCTTCTTGTCCCTTCCCACTCTTCCCCATCCTATCTTCCCGCTCCGTGACGTCACGGGAATGGAGTCGGGGATCGATCCCGAACGCCCACCTCGTCACCGCATCCTCCCAAACGTTACTACTCACCGGATAGAAAACATTCGACCGCTTCGCGACCTCTGTCGACCTCCCACCGTTTCTCCCAACCTCCTGCGAATTCGCGGACACGCGGGGATCCGTTTTCTGATCCCGCGAATTTAACTATAAAGCTTCTAGGACAATGGCCAACCGACTAACCTTCTTTCGACAGGGCGTCTTCGATTCGATTCAATTTTCGAACATCGCACGAAATAACGCGTCATTGTTCGATGGAAACGAGAGTCGATTGGAAATGGAACACGTCTACGTTCGAATAAGTACCACGCATTACTGAAAAGAAGTCCTACTGGACGGTTGAGAGGCAAGGGGAATACGGTAATGTTCGCATAGAAGGCCACGATCGGTCCCGACCGACACCGAATTGTGCCGAATAGTGGCCGAATAACCGAAAAAAATTTCCAAGAATTGACTAATGTAATTTGACACCGTTCGCTCTTATGCGCGCGCCAAAGAACGAGAAACAGAGAATTCGAGTGAGATAGAAAGCGTTTCCTCGCTTATAGCCATGTGATGTTTGTAAACACTGTGAGTTACTAAAAACACAAATATCGTATTGCGTTCAAATTTTCGATCAATATCCATATGCGTCAATTCTTATGATTTTATTCAGAAACAATTAGACTGTCCTGCTCTTCAAAGAATTTCTTTGAAGCAATATATTGTGTTTGACGATCCTTTGAGCGAATAATACCGTAGACACATCATAATCCGTATAACAAGATATGTTCCATATTCTCGGTTCGTCGCCTCTCATCGCGACACGATTCAGCATGGCGTCGCTATGATTCTAACTTTCGAATATCGGCCATTTCGAATTTGCATCCTGGCTCGCTAATTTGCATACATATTGAACGGCGTATCGACTAATCGAAACCTCGACAAACAATTCGGTTGCCCTTACTTTTCCTTCGAGATCTCAAATGCGGATCGCTTAGATTGGGCGCTTTGCTCAATGAGTCTTCCCTTATCGTCGAGAAAAGATGAGAATGCACCTTGAAGTTTCCAACACTACCGAATGAAAATTTTCATGCAAAGTTTCGTGATAACCTACGATTTCCAAGAGTGCCAAATCCACTTATGAATAAATTCGGTATTGTGGAAAACGTTTCAAAGATTCTTCTGTTTCCGCAAAATATTTCCTCTTATCGAAATTCGCAAAAGAATACGGGGAAACGAGTTATGGGAAATAGATAATCCGCAAAAGACGTTCCAATCATGAGAACAAACACGATTTTGTCGATCGAATTGACGCGTCGTGTAAATTGCGAGACAACTGTGCTTTCTCGTTAATTGCAAGCTACGATTCAAGCTTCGTAATGATCGACAGGCTATAGGAAATTAAAAGATCGTAATTCTTTCTGTGACGAGCAATGTAATGGAAAATCGTTGCACAGTTATAAACGATTGTCATTTAATATATTTGTATAGTAGAAAAAAAGGTTAAGTATTGTTCTTTTTCATAAATCAATTAAAAATCGATATACATGCTTTCGTCAAGTTAAATGTATATATGATATATTTGTTCAGATTATTAGTTTACGTGTATTATATAATTAAAAAGGATTAAAAATTGCAGGATTAAATATTTGCGAATATTTTGCGGTTATGTATCGAGAAAGATTAAAATATTCGCGCATGCGTGAACGAGAGTGAGAATAACGAGAGATAAAAGAAGATAGAGAATAGTTATCCGTTTACATTAAAGTAAACAAATTTTTTTTAATAAAAATTTTACGGAATATTAAAGAAAGCAATAAAAACTAATTTTTTTGAACTCTAATAAAATTGTGCTTCCTTTTAAATCATCGTTAATACAGATCACATCTGCCTCGAGTGAAGAATTAGTAGGGATACCTGTATAAGCGGACAAATCCGGATACAACTGGATTTCGAAATCTTGTTTAGGAAGAAAGAAAACTCGCATATTGAAATACGTTGAACAATAAAAGAATGTCGAGGGGCTTAAAACATATGTGAGTGAGATTTGCTTGTCGTGGACGAGAACGTGCCTTTACACGATGTTGGCTCTCGGTCTGCCTTAAGAGGCTCATTGAAATGCACGGTCATACGCCGCGCCACGCGCTTTGCACCTTGTCCGAATAAAATCACGACCCGACTGAAACGCAGTTGATTTGGCACGAAATTGCCATAAAGAGATGCAAAGAAATTGATGATCGCTGAAATAATTTATGGCGTCGTAAATGACGTTACGTTGCGGGTTGTCGGAGAGGAAACAAGGAAGATAGCTCGTGTACAGGTATATGATCTTCAAGTACGTCTCACCTATCCACATTCTAAGAATTACACGAATTAAAATTCGGATATACCGGATTCAAAAACCACAATCTCGCGACAAATCGAATTGTACTCTCCGAATAGAAAAAAAAAAAAAAGAAAATAGAAAAAATATGGACACTCACCCTTCTGTCGAAGTACTCGCTGCGGGCTAATGGCGCGTCGAGGATCTATTCCGATGTTGCAACGTGTATCTCCATACACAACGCTTCTTCCGGGCGCAAGTCTCATGGCGTTGACCGAGATGGCATCCTTGGGTAGAGGCGGAAGAGGTCTGTCGGCGTCGTACTCCGTCACATCCGCACAGTGTGTGGAAGGATCACGGCGCTCCGGATAGGAAAATACCGAGTCTGTGTCGGACACGCTGTCCTCGCTTCGATGCCTTCGAGTCGGTGGTTCCGGGGCAGTACCGTGTTTCGTGGGCCAACTTCCACTCGCTAAGTCCTGCCCACCGACACCCGACTGATTCGAGAAGCTGACTCTCTTCGCGCTACTGCCACTTCCATATTCCACCGATTCCCCGCCAATCAAGCTACCCCTTTTAAATATCGGAGGAGGTGGGTGGGCAGTTTTTCCATCGACATCGTTCGTCGGCTCCTCCTCGTAGATCGAAGAAACCTCGAGTTTCCGCGGCACCGGCTGCGCCTCTCCCCTGTGGAAATGCGGTGACGCGCTTTTCGATCTCTGCACTGCCTCCTGTCGACCCGAGTCGAGAGGCTTGGCGGGGACCATGTCCCGCCGATCACGAATCGCTTGTTGCGGGCGGACGATCAGAACGGGCTGGTTCTGGCCTTTCTGACTCTGCATCAGCGGCGGTTTCCCGGTGGGATTCCCCTTCGAGTGGCGTAGATTGCCACTCCACGAGGATGGATTTCCGTGGGCGACCGGTAACGGAAGACCTGTCGCGCTGGCCGTCGCCACGGGACCCCGAACGGATCCCTGCCTCGGGGCCGACACCCTCGCCGAGTTCTTCGGCCCTCCCTTGCAGTACGACGACTCCTCCATTAGATTTTGCTCGTAAATACGCCTCTGTTGCTCCTCGTCCAGTTTCTTGAGCTGCTGCCAATACACCGCCTCCCTGACCTCCGGCAAATCAATTTTCCGCCCCATCTGTTTCGAGTTCTCGCTCACCGGGGACGCGAGAGACTTTCGGTGCGCCTCGAGCGCCTTTTGTTGCCAGTAGAAGGCTTCCAGATGCTGTCGAGTCTCCTGCTTCGAAGGTGACAGAGGCCCGCTCGCCATCGCGCCGATCCGTTGCCCGCACATCGGTTCACAGGTCCTCTGATTGTACGCGGCATCTTCCGAACTTCTCTGCCCTACCTGTCTAGGATCTTGTTGCTGCTGGTGAGGGGCCCGTTGCTCCTCTAAACTGGGATTACGCTGGGCTTCCAGCGCATGCGAAGCTGGAACAGAATTCTGACGATGATCCTCGACTGACCTGTCAACCTTCTGCGAACCAATACCAGCCTCGCTCGTTCTCTGCGGGCTCATTTGCGGCGAAGACGAGGATGCGTGCGCCTGGACCCAGGCTACCCTCTCCTCCCCGTCTGTCCTCTGCGCGTTATTCTCATTAGTCCTCTTCTCGGGGCTCGATCTGCAACCTGTTTCCGGATTCCGTTGGCCTCGATGCGCGTAAATAGGCTCGGGACGCGGTATCTCCAACGCGACCTGACTTTGTCCCGGCGGGGAGCCTTTCGTCGCGGAAACGTCACTCCGTATTCCGCTCGAATCCTGGCTTCGTGGATCGATCGAATTAGCGACGACGAGTTTTCGAGGCGCGTTCGTCATGTGCACGGGCGACTCGATGGGGCAACCTCGCCTCGACTCGTTAGAGGGCCTTGGTATTCGGGTCTCGTACGGGATGGCATCCCTCTTCGGAGACGCTATTAAAATCTGCTCGTTGGGCTGTGCTCTTCTAGCGGAGGGCAGCCGTTGCCGCGACCCGAGCGGGGAGATCGGTTTTCCTTGGGTCGGCGAGGAGGGTCCACAGACGACCCCCTGCTCCCCCCTGTTCGTTTCCCCGCATTGCTTCTCGCCATCCTCCCGTCTCTCCGCGTTTCCTCCTCCTCCTCTCGGGGAAACGGGGCGTTCACCTCCTCTGGAACGACTCCTACGCGGAGACGCGCCCCCCCTTTTGTCCGCAGACCGTTGTCCCTCGACCGACGAGGAGCGGTCGACGAGGATCTGGCTGGAGTCAGGGGGAACGCAGGCATCCTCGCAGGCGACGGAGGGAGTCTCGTCGTAGATGCGCTCGTCCATGCATCTGGTCGACGATCTGGACGGCGACTTCTCGTTTTCGTAGATACCCTCCCCCCCTCGACAGCCCCCCTCGTCGTACTCGCCACGCTCGTTCGGGGATCCGCTGTTCCTGGGCGAGTGCAGGTAATACTCGCCGCTCTTCGAGCTGGTCGGGGAGAACTCGCTCTTCTGGCTCGAGTTGGGCGTGCAACTCGAATCGCCCCCGTAGTCCCCCGACTTCTGGCTCGAGCCCGAGGAGAGGTACTTGGGCGACCTGCCCACCAACGGGGCGCGGTGATTCTGATTCACTATCGGCTGCCGGGTGATCTTCACCTGGGCAGAGACCGATTTCAAGATCAAACCCGCAGGGCTGTCGTTCTCGTACAACACCTGCTCCTCGTTCAGATATTCGCTCTTGTCGTACGCCCCTTTGCCGACCCGCTGCTGCTCCTCCACCCTCCCCTCGTCCCGCTCCTCCAAGTAATTCTCGTAGCTGGACAACAGGTCCGTCCTCGAGCGGGGGATGGCCGGTAACGGGCGGTCGATCGGGTGGATCGCCCTCGGCCGGACCAGGTATCTCTCGGTCGGCGGGGCCGAGATCCTGCCCGACGGCCCGTGATTCCTTTGGAAGAAGTAGGGCGGCCTAGGCGTGGAGTGGTTCGGCTCCTGCAGGCTGTGTTTCCGTTCCAGTTGCCCGTAACGTTGCCCGTACCTCTGCCCAAATTCCTCCCGCTTCTGCCTCTGCTCGAATTTCCTGATGTCCGGGGATATTCCGAGCTGGGCATTCCTCTCGTTCCACCTTTCGTCGGGCGCGATCGAGCTCAGGCTCGAGTCGGTCGTGTAGGAACGGGGCTGGCCAGCTCGATCGCGCAACAGGCCCTCGTGATCCTCGTGATCACGCGCCAGGTGGTCGGGCGTGCTCGTTATGGGGCCTTGGTCCGGGAACAGCTCCCGTTTGATCTCGTCCAGCCTCTCCTCGATTATGGACCCGTTCAGGCTGTTGTCCAGCTTCACGTTCCTCTTGATGTCCTCGTTCAGGTTCATCGTGTCCGGCGATCTGGTGTAGTTGCCGTTCTGCTGGTAGCGGGCGAAGTGTCTGTCGTCGGGCCTCTTCCTGTCCTTCGACTCCTTCTTCTTGTAATCCTTTCGGGAGTCCTTGGGCGAGAAGAAACCCGGCAAAAGGCGGCGGAGTCCCAGCCTCTTTTTCTGCTTTTCCTCCTTCTTCGACCGGGACGATCCCGCTTCCATGGTGAACTTCCTTATGAGGGTCGCGTATCCGTCTACCCTCGAACGATCCCCGCCACCTGCCAACGGAGCCGGATTTGTTCCGTTGATTTTCCTCTCCTCGATCTTGGCGCGGTACCCGGCGATCCTCGACTCCGACGTCTCGTCCTTTCGATTCCAAAAATCGTCGGCGAAAGGGAGCGCGGACCCTTTCCAAAGATCCGACGGCTCTATCTCCCGGCGACCGGGGCTCCGCTCAGCCTTTCCATTCTCCAGCTCCTCTCTCTCCTGCGCCGCGATGTCTTCCTCGAGCGACTTGATCCTCTCCTCGAGGCACGAGTCGGAGTCGAGCGTGCTCAACGTGCTGGCGGCCAGAGTTTTCACGGAGGCACAGTTCCCGGCCAAATTAATCGGCCGCCCTACCTCGAATTTTCCCGCCTTCCCGCCGTCGAAAAGGGTGGAGGACGCGGCCCGATCGTATTCCTCGCCTATGCTCTCCCTCGAGGAAACGCTTCCGTATTCCCCCACGTAAGAGGACTTGGACGATTCCGAGGAACGCCGGTCCAATTGATTCTTCAGAAACTCCCCTGACCACCTTTTCTCCACCTCCAACACTTTCTCGCTGTAGCTGGGCTTCCCTTCCCTCCTCTTCGACAACCCCTCCCCCCGCTCCCCGCCCGCTCCCCGATCCAGATCGGTCTCCAGCAATCCGTATTCCTCGATCTTCAATCTCTTGTCGAGATTGTGCTTCTGTAGAAACTCCTCGTCGAACGCGATCTTCCCGGCAAACTTCTCGTTCGCGTTCGAGTCTACGACCACGGCCAACTTTAGATGCCGATTCTCCCGGGACTCGAGCAACTTTTTCTTGTACCTCTGCGCCGTGTTCGCGTCAATCTTGGTGTTCAGGTTTCGCTGGAGCACCTCGATATTCGTTTGACTCTTCTCCAACAGATTTCTCGCGTTGATCTTTTCAATTTCGTCCCCACCTCCTTCCTCCTCCGCCTCGCCGGATGGATTATCCGCGATTATCACCCCCTCGTTCCGTACATTCTCTTTATCCTCGTCGGCCGTATCGTTGACGACGCCCGTCAACGATTCCCTCGCCTTTTCTTCCGCTTTCCCCCGTCCCGTGTCCGCTTTCTCGGCCGTCGTCGCCCCCAGAGGGACACCCGCGATCGTTAAGCTGCCTATGGACGGGCTCTTGGTCAATTTGATCGGTTTGATCCTCTCCGCGTTTCGCGATTTCTTCGTCCCCTCTCTCGGTTGGCAGGCATCGGTGCTGTCGAACGCTTTGAACGCAATAATATCCTCGGGAAGGGAAGAGCGGCACTTATCCACGCTCGTCGACTCGCTGCGCTTGTCTTTCGATCGCCTGAGAACCGGGTTTTCAAGCTCGGATTTTATCGAAACTTTCTTTGAACTCTCATTTTTCGTTAAGAGCACCTCTCGCGAGCCGGTCGAGGATTCCAAGACGATCTTCTCCACCGTAACCTTGTCGACCGAGAGAATCCGGAGTTGTTCCTCCCTTTGGGCTCGCTCCTTCGATTCCTGATCATTTGCCGGCTCTGTTTTCGAGGGCTTCTTATTATCGCCACCTTCCTCCGCCGCCTCCATTCTCCTTCCCCCGCGTAACGCCGTTTATCGCCGCCTGAAATTCAAATCGACCGATTCTTGCGTCTTCTTCCGATTGTTCACTTACCCCGACGAATATTTTTCCTCCCCATATTTATTGCATATTACTTTTCTTAATGATAAAACGATAAAATTCTTTTAATTATTTTCTTACTGGTACGTATTGATAACTTTTATTATTATTGAATGAGAAATGAATTTTGTTACAATTCTTTCGGGAGTATCTTCTTCTCGACACGTGTATATCTGTTAATGTATGATTAATAAATTGATGAATAATGATGTCAGTAGAAATTAAATTAACGTAAAGATTAATAAGTCTTAAATGATATATTTCGCCAAGAAAAAGATATGCACGATCTCTTTTCGATCCAAAAGAGAATGGTAAAATTTCCGTGTTCGAGCTAACGAGCCATAGTGCAAACGGTGTGCCGAGACCAAAGCGAAAGGATCCAAGACCATAGACGAGTTTGTCGACGAGACGCTATGCAGGCGCCAGGATAATATCGGTCGCGGTTGGCAAATGGTATCGCCTTACCTTGATTACGAGAAACCGATCTTACCCGTGCATTTATCCCGACTACTATATTACGTGACTCGTGCCTCGTTCCTCGTACCGCGAAAGAATGCCGTTAAATCGCGTCACTCGGCTCTCCAATTTCTCGTCTCGCTGACCACGACGACATCTCGAACTCTTGAAAGTTTGCGAGATTTCACCAGGCCAAAATTTATCAGGCATTTCCTCGAGTGATCGTGGAAAGTAATTTCTGATCCGAAGAAATCCTAATCTATTTAACAACTTTTATTGTTCATGATATTGTTTCACGATAAAATTCACTCGAAAGATAAGAAGATTTAATAAAAAGTGTAATTTAGAAAACGTAAATGTGACATACCTTGCACGGGACTATATTGACATAACCTCCACCAATCAGTGTTTAGATAAATAATTACTAAATATGTAGTAACACTTTATAAGTTATTCTAACAAATCTAATTTATTTGTAGAGTTCAAAAACAATTTAATTATCAATTTTCATTGATCGTTTTTCCGCCTTCAAACTATCGTTAATTAATTAACAAGACTTTTGAAATCTTCGCTAGAATTCTTATTGTTAAACGAGTCGAAAGCATCAAATAATATACGTTATATTCTTCCTACAATTGATTTCTTCAATAACTGTCAACGAATCTGAGGATTAATTATCAGCAAAATTTCAAAAAAAGATGATATTTTTATCCATTAACTTTAATTTTTCAATATTGCAAAATTTTACTAAAAAATTAAAGTAGTATCTCTGGACCTATACCACTTGTAAACTGGAGAGTCAAGCGCCTGCGCGGTCATCGAGTTTACGAACGGAACCGAAAAATTGCGAAGATCAACGACCGTAACCGATTCTCTTAGTAACTCGCAAAGCGCTCGAAGCAGGACGCTTTAGTCATTTTTTAACGCATTTTTCGCGGTCCCGTTACCTTTCCTTTCGCTCGCGATCTCTTCCTCTTTTCAACCAAAAGAAAACGTTTTTACGAATCTAAGAACAACTAGGTCATGCGCCATGTACATCTAACGACTTTTTATCTCGCAACGATGCGTCTCTTTAACGACCATTGCCGAAAGTGTGAGTATCGTGCATAGAACAGTGGAAGAAAGATGGCGTCGGGCTATCTGGAATGCAATATACCAAGGAAACGCAATATTCTCTATTGAAATTAATATGGCAGTATTGCCTTACGAAGCATCCAATTATAAAAATACATGCTGTCGCCATCGATTACGTAAACGATGTTTGTATCGAAGGTTGATGTAATCAGGTTGATTTCAAACAACTCAATAAACAAATGAGAAATGATCATTCATCGGTGAAAATTACAAATTGGAAAATGAAAGATTTCTTTCGTTTACAGTTATTATGGAAAAATTTCGAGTAAGTACAATACTATTAAGTTCATTTATTCTCTTTTTTTAAATATAACTAGAAAGAAAACAAAAGTGTTTTACATTTTTAACGAAATATAACCTAAAAATTCATAGAGTAAAAAACCAAATTGCGACTACTTATTAAATTATTCTCCCTGGTTTTATTTAAAATAACACGTAAACTTTATAAACTTACATGCAAAAGTTAAAACTTTATAAACTTGCATATAATTAAAATAATACATTAAAATTAAGTAATAATTTTAAAAAAAATTTGAGCAAAATAAGTAAATTCGAGATAAATAATTCTGAATTATTTATTGAAAAATGTGTAAAAAAATTTACTTTATTTTAGTTATTTCAACGCTAATATATTATCTTTGAAAATTTTGAAACAAAACTGATACCACGGGAATAGATGAATTAAGATCCGCAATAGAAGCAACACGAACCGTGTGCCATAAATGTTAACAGGAGAGCGATAACTCTTGCCGAAGAAACACCAGAGTCGCGAGTAATTTTCTACGGGTCATAAATTTCCTAACACGGATAGTTTACTGGCCGTGACTAAATTCACCTGTAATCCCCAAAAGTCCAAAGAAGAACAAATAAGAAATGAGAGCACAACATTAAACTTGAAAAGGTATGTAGGAGAAAGAGAGAGAGAGAGAAGATGGTAAAGCAAATGTCTCGTGTCGAGCTAATAATAATGGACAGAGTTGATTGATTCAATGAGTACCACTGTTCTCGGTTAATTATCGTGACTCTTGTTATCCCATTATCGTCGTTAGATAGTATCGGAAGGGAGGAACAACTCCTTTGCGGGTTGCCGACTGTCGGTTTGCAGGATGCACGCGTAGCGGCGGCCGTGCATTCGCTATCTTACTACTTGGAGGCTGTGAAACTCATCCTGCCCGAATAATCGCCGTTTCGGACGATTACGTAAATGAGAAACGATGATGAGAACATTACGCGCGTATACGCGTTGCGAAACGCGCCAATTTTGGCTGACATTGTTTAAATTTGTGATTCCCGCCAAACATAATCATTGTAAATTATTCACGCTTAATAATTCTTTTGAATTCTTTTTTTTTTGCATTAAATCGAATAATTACCGTAAAAAATATAACGAAATAATAGAAATAAGGAATGTATAAAAAATCAGATTTTTAAAATAATGACAGTCTTATTAGCAAGCTATGTAAATTATATTTTTTTATATCGATCATTATACATAATTTTATATAATTTTAAACAATATATAATAAATATTATAATGTCAAAAATCGTAATTAATTTCTGAAGAATTTAATAAGTATTAATAAATATTAGAAAATTTAAGTATAATAAGTTTCTTAAAAAAATTGTAAGAAGTTAAAAAAAAAATTTTTTTCATGAAAGTTAGAAAAGATTAAACGCGTAAATGCATTGAAGCGTTCGTGCTTCGAGTACGATAGTCATTCGTGCAATTATCGGTTCGCTATTACGAGAAGCATTCGCGATAAATATCGAGTACCCTCAGCCGTGCCTCGCATCGATGAGGCGAGTTGAAACTTCCGGAACGATCACTCTAAGAATGATGAAAATGCTTTGCGGATTCGAGCATTAGAAAAAAACTTTAAAAGCTTGGCATATTAGATTCTTCCAATTTAAAAACGCATAAACGAATTCAATCAAAACTCGTTATTATAATCGTCAGTGAATACAGCGGTTAAACTTATCAGCTAAGAACGCGGTCATTTCGAAAATTTATCCGAACCACGAGGTAAGAGCACCACGTGATCATAAGTGATCAATCACATATATGAGCCATTTATATTTTCTGCTGCATCGTGATGCACAGACTCTTAGAGATTAATTAATAAAAAGACACTTTTACCAAAGAAGTTTTTGTTCGTTTATTCCTTTCGTGGCATTGATCTTTGTAATATCACCGTGAACGAAGCTCTCTCGTTAAAGAAAAAAAAAAACCACAATCACTGAACACTGACACTGTCCCGGATCGATCGATTCGTCAACGAATATCCTCGATCGAGTGTCTCGCCGTGAAAGCGAACGTTAACGCGACCGCGACTCTCCGACGAGAAAGAACGAAAAAAAGTACAAGAAGCGCGGAACGTAAGTCGAAAGCCAACGAGTACCGTCGCCTCGGTACATCGCGAGGAAGAACGCGAGCAATGGAGGGAGGGAAGAATTAATCGAGAGAAGAGCGAAAAGGAATCGGGAAGGGAAAGAAAAGAGTGGGAAGAAGAGGGAAGAGGAGGGACGAGGCGGCGCGGCGTCAACGATGCCTCTGTGCCGACTGACTGCGGCTCGTTCGCGTAATGTACGTAGAGCGAGTGAAACAGAAGGTGGGGGTTAGAAGGCGAAAGAAAGAGCAAGAGACGGGTCAGGAATAACGAACAGAGAATGGATTCGAAGTAATCGCGAATGCGAGGAGACTCGCGCGACGACCGACACGCTTCGTTTCGTTCTCCGGCAAACTGATCGCTCGGGCTTCTGTCCAACGCGGACCATGGTAATACCGATAACGAGTTAACAGGTATATACGCGTATATTTACTTATGACACATCGCCGTATCAGTGGTCCGCTTCTCAGTGATTCTCAACGCGTTTCGACATTTGCCGCATCGAGTGCAATATTATCCTAATATATATCCATGAATTTGATTGTATCATGATAACTGCTATTGAATTATCGGGATGAGAAATTATTTTATAAGACTCTATTAATCAGACTAATGTTTTCACGATTAAAATATAACTATACTTGAATTAATTTTAAGTTAAATAAGTAACTCATTGCTTTATACAATTATTATCGCGTGAAGTGTCAAATGGCGTTAGAAACCTAGGTTTCTGAATATATCGTCACCATTCGGCAGCGCTCGGCACTTTTCGGAATCGAATGTACTTTTTTCGCAGTTGCATACTACTTGTTGACTTTAACGCTTAAGCAGATTTATGTTATCGAAAATTATCGATATGCACAATGATAACTATCGCCCTTGATAATGTGCGAAGAAGGAAGGTGCATCGAGTCCCTGATCGCTTTCCACGACAGCATTTCCTTTTTTTTATTACGATCGTCTCGAATTCTCTTGACATAATCACCTTTCGCGAATAAAACAAGTTCTCTCCCGACCTCGACACGGATATACGTGCCATCGTCTCGAATGTACGCTCTTGGATACAAGGCTTACAATCAATACGGTCAAAAGCCGTCTATCTCGTTTCGAACATTTTGTTCGCCGATTTTTGTCTTGTCCAAGCATTCAGTGAACCGCTCGGCCGAAATATAATTTGTTCAACAAGCAAAACGGAGGGAAACCATATCGCGATTTAACTACAAGATAAACGAGTGCTTGTGCAACGAACGCGAACAACGCGTAAATCGACATCGTGACGTGTCACTTTATCGTTTCGATCAAGTTTTCGCGAAATCGAGATCAGCAAATAGTAGTAGAAAGTAATCGTAACTGTAGTCACGCTTGCCGGTTATTATCGATAAGAAACAGCAAAACCTTCTTATCTTCATTCAGTTCTTCGAAAAGTAAAGCGCAATTCTTCTGTTCGAAAAGTTCAATATGATTGGAAAGTATATAATCTAATTGATTCTAATTTTTTGATAAAAATTAATTTTAATTTTGATATTAAAATTATGTTAAATTTAATTTAACCTAATCTAACTTAACACGTTAATTTCTAATTGTTTAAAAAATTTTAACAATCCTTATATAAGGTATCTAAATACTTTCTTAATATAAAATATAAATAAAATATAATATATACAAAATTTAAGGACTATTTTTTTACAAAATTTAATTAAAAAAAGTTGAATAATTAAAATCAAAAACTATTGATTATCATCGCGCAAAGCGATCATTTTTTTTCTTTGTATTTTCTTTCTCAATCTAAACATTTTTCCACTTTATCGAAAGCTAGAAAACATTCTTGACTCTTGATTAACGGTTCTGAGCTTGATCGTCTAGACGAACATCGTTTCTTCGATACTTCGTTAATATTTATAGGCTTAAACCGTGCAATTACGCGAGGAAACGTTGTGCACTGCATAATGCGTATACACACACACTCCTATGCCGAGACGTGCACATTCGTGCATTCTACCTACGAGACTTCCTTCTTCTCGATACTTAGAAATGATATCGAATCTCTTGGCTTCGAGTTTGAATAATCAAGTACGATAACAAATTTTTAAAATTCATTAAAGTACCATGGAAATTCAATAGAGGTGAAAAGAAACCACAAGAATATATATTTGTTGGGATTTTCTGTAGTATCGAGCCATATGTAATGACCATGTGCGTCAAATCTTCTAATGTAAGCGTTAAACACATGTGTTTAGACATCCATTATCCTTTATCCTTTATACTAGATGCAAGTCACTATATTATTATATATTATTATATTATATCACAGATTCTACCTACGTAAAATTGTATCTAAAAAGATGCAACAATTTAAGTTTCTATAAATATGATTTAAGAAAATTTTCTGTACATTTTTTTACATTGTATATGGTTTTTATAATTTTTTTATTACCGTCATATGTACAAAGTGAAACTAATGTTGGCTTAAAAAAAATATTTCATGTAAAAATTATAAAAGAGGACATATGAAGATTAATTTCATTTTTTTTAAATAAAATCATTTAATTTTTATATTTTAAAGATAAATGAAACGATATGTATAATAAGAACAAGTTATATATATTCCTTTAGTTTTTATTATATAAGATAATTTTTTAGATTGGAATTACAAGCAATTACAATGAAATTAACAAAATTAAATTTTATATTTTTATTTATCACAATCACTGATCTATTTTGCCCTGAGATTTACAGCTAATATATTTTTTAAATATATTTTTTTAAAAATAGAAATTAGAAATAATAGATCAAATGCGTTCTTTTGGGAAAAACCCACCTTTTTTTCTATTTTCGTATAATACCAATGTTAGAGAAAAATGCACAGGTATTTTTTTCTTCAATACCTACAAGAAAGAATAGGAATCATAATAGGAAAAATCTGCCATACAATTTTGGGATAGTTTCGGTCCCACGAGATTTGACCTGAACCCACATTTTCAACGACCATCTGCTCCTGGATCACATACTTCATATATATTTTTCTCAGAGCACGAAGCTCTGTGCAACAGACCGACCATACCTAACCTCTTGATCTCAGGAAGCCAAAACGTAGCTGCCTCTTGTAGCAAAGAGAAGCCAGGAGTCTCGAATATAAACACAACGGTCGAAGACACGTTATAACTGCCGCGATACGAAACGAGAACGACGACGATGACTACGACGGATTTAAGCCACGATACTTGAATCAGTTCTCCCTCTCTATTTTTCTCTCTCCTTTTCTTTTTCGGCCCTCTTCCTGTACGCCGTTTATCCGTCTCCCTTCTATGAATGAATTCGAGAACGTAAAACAAAGTTCATCTCGTCTCGCCGCGCATCCGCCTATTTTCGGTTCAGACGCGCGCCCTTCGACTTTCGTTAGGGGAGAAAATTATTTCGGTCGAGGCGAGCTCTTTTCTCCGAGAGAGAACCGCCTCTCATCCTGCTTTATTTCATATTGAACGATTAACACCAGGGACAAACGCGGCCAATCGTCCTTCAATCGTTTCTCTTTCCTTTGAATCGAAAGAAAAAAAAAATCGAAAAAAATATTTCGAGAGAGAAATGAACCAAGCACGAATGGCGAATAAGTAGTCGGTGGCTGGAGGTTGCCGTGGGTCAGCGAGATTGCTGCATTCGTGCAGCGTGTGCACGAGAAACGAAAAATTATTGCATATATCTTGCATATGTATGTATATAATACACCTATACACATTGCACCGAGCGTATATATACGAGAAACTGGATGCTGACAGCTGGAAACTGGTTTCTAGAGAAGGCTCGTATTCGAATAGCTTGCGAGAATGAGACGAAGCAGCAACAGCGTCAGGAAGAGTGGGAGATGGAGGAAGAGAGAAAGAGATGAATAGGTAAGAGAGAAAGAGAAAAAGAACGGAGAAATGGACGTAGTACAGCGTCCATCGTATACGGAGTACAGAGGTATCAGACCAGGAAACAAAGGAACGACCTAACAGAGAGCAACGCGGAACAAACGATATAGACACGGGTCAAGTATTCACGAAGTTCAATGAAACACTGTTCTTTTATAGATTGAGAAAATTTAAACGAATGAAATATCTTTCCACGAAACAAGCATGGTCGCAAATTCCTTCGAACGATAGGAGAACCAGCGATAATCGCGATAAATAGCGATCAAGGCGAAGAGGCAGGGCTCCTTTCGATCGAGCGTGCACGCACGATCGCACTTATTCTATGCAGCCATTGTGTTCCCTTCTCTCGAAAGAAGCAGCGAGATTCGTCATGAATACGAACAACCTGCCGTATTCTCAAACATTTTTTCATGTCTAAATACCTGCATTAGCGCGTGTATAAATATCGACAAACATATAGCGAAATAAATTTTTCAATCGAAGTATTTATATAATTATCAACTACTCGAATTGTGAAATAATAATCGTTCGCGATTCAAGATTCAATAGATTTAAAGTTACGCGCCAATATAGATCGAGTTATCGTAAAAATACTCGTGAATTTTTTATTATCGAGTCGCTAATAAATTTATAATTTTTGTCTTATATCAATCTTATATCAAATTTTACTCACCATGATGTATGAATAAATTATATTTTTTTAGTAGAAACTTTAACAGGAAACTTCGCTGAACATCCAAGGATCCACTGACGAAAAAAAACACGCGACACTAACAACTTTTCTTTGAAAAGTATTCTTACGAATAATAATATGCACCGCTATCGAAAGAAAAATTTAATAATTTATCGTAATTGAGATACTGAAGAAAAAAGAAAAAAAACGTAGAAAATAAAAAATCACGATAGTACACCGGTAAGAGCACGCCGGGCCCGGAGCGAACGTCAGGCCGACGGCGATGCAACAAGTGACAGACAAGCTCTTCGACTCTTTTAGTTCGTGCTTCGACTACTTTACCGGATGGCGCTAGTGCTCGGCAGAAGCCGAATACAAACTTTACGATTCGCCTTTTGCCGCCATTCCCCTCGCCTTTTGTCAAATTCTTTTCAACGAATTCTTTTCAACAAAACCTAAATACGTTTCCTGGAATTCTTTTCAAATCTGAATTCTTTCAATCGCTGTTCGAATTTTCTTTCAAATAAGAAATATTTGTAAATGCTTTAAACTGCTTCCATAAATTCGATCGTATTTGAAAATATATTTTTTGTTGTAAAGTAATAATATCAAAAAAGATAAAATTTTTAAAAATACGTTAATGATAAATCAATATGAGAATGTATGTTTATTTAATTGATTTTATAAAGATGGTAAATCCTTCGATCGTAAAATCCTTTTGAACGCTGCTAAATATCGCCGAGAGGTGACAGCACAAGTTTTACCAATCGTATGAGTCGTATGTTTCGTAGTATATATGGAAGAAAACATATTTATAGAAAATTTTTTTTGAATTCATATTTTGATCAATTAAAGAAATTTAGTTTCATTTTCAAGAAGCATAACAATAATTAGATAAAAATTGACAAAAGTGAATAATCTCAACAAACGATTGATTCCTATTTCTATTACGTTCTTTTTTCGAATTCGTCTCTGTATTGTATATACATAGTAGCTAACAATAGTCTCCGAGAGAAAGATAGCTCGAGGTGGTAACGAATCGCGGCTAAGACATGAAACGTGCAATTGTACTTGTTGCAATATACCTCTTGACATTTACACACACGGAAGATCCTGAATATCTTTCCAAGCGCGACGACTTCGAGAGAAGTTCGAATAGCGACCTGTCTGGAATTGATTTTATCAATAAACAAAACGATTCGCGAACTAAAGCGAATGAAGGCCAATATGAGGTTAAGTTTCCTTGATCACGATTGTTTTTTTTTATTAAAGAATATCTACAACAATAAATGAGAAAATATTTAACAAATGGGAGATATTCGATAATTAATTCGATAATTGATTCAATGTTTAAAAACAATTAAAAATTTTTTCTTTACGAGGTACAGTAAATTTTATTTTCTTTCTCATTTCATTTTTACAACTATATTTCTATGTTTAAAATAGTTACATTACATTTTAATATTTATATTGCTACGTTATTCGCATACTTTTGGAATTTATAGAATTTTCATCATATTCAATTGAAATGTATAGGTATAAAGGTATAAGGTATAATATATAAAGATATAACCTTACTTTTTTAATCTTTTATTTTTTATATTTGTGTAGATTTGTAGCAATTCAATGAATGAAATAATGATATTTCATTTAAATAGCATAAAAAAATTTTATATAGATTCAAAAAATATTAATAATAATTATTTATAAGAATCAATTTTAAGTTAAAACTTGAAGTTATCGTAAAATAGACAAATTTGTGCTATCTGAATAAAAATATACGACATAAATTTTATATGGTTCATAAATAAGATCATATAGAAGATATATTTGTCAAGTTTTTTCACTATCTTTTAGATCATGAATCATTTTCTAAAATATTTCTCATACTTATGGAACACATTGTATGTATTTCGTTCATGACTCGAACAAGTATTTGCGCGTGTCGTATGCGCATAGATCACAAGAGTTGCACAAGATATCGATACTTTTTCTTTCGAAGCTGAATGGAGCACAAAACTTTATTCTCTGATCTTTGCCATTCTGTCATGGCCAAATTAATTTGTGAAAAAAAATGGGTTTTGTCGAGATTTCGAATAAAGCAAAAAGTTAAGAAATGTCGAGAAAATAAAACAAGCCTGTCGAGTTTTCACGTTAATAATTTTTCTGCCAACCAGCTTTACTGTCTTAGGACGACATCATGGAATTTCAAGGATAATCATCCTGTCTAGCCAACAAGACCATCGAGATTACTTTTCTCTCGGAAATTTATAACCTCTCTCATGCAATTCTCTCGAATAAGTTTCCGTTGATTTTACACAATTTCTGGAAACCCAGTTATCTATCAATTCTTTCCTAGACTTTGTCACCAAACATTTCCCTCGATTTAAAGTAATAAAATGCACTTTTTTAGCAAATGTTTTCTGGTTAAATCAATCAGGAATTTCTGTGTAAACGAAAAAACGAATAAAAGGAAGAAAGGAAATAAAGGACACAGAGGATATCAGTAGGGTATCTGGCATTCTTGCCTCTGGACAAGTACCAGGTCTGCATCGTGTTCACTTTCACTGGTTGCGCGCTCTATCTAACTATAAAACACGTCCTAAGCAGAGCGATTCGTTCGTTTCGGGGGACGATCGACTCACGATCCGTTCAGTTGTCTCTGTGTTACCGATCGGTATTTCGAATTCTCTCGGCCGCGACACGGAAAATTACTCTTTCCTAGAAAAAATCAAATGGGGAGACGTATGGACAAAAAAAGGAACACGAATGTTCAACCTTGCTCGCTTCACGCGTTATATCAAGGATATCCGGACCGAAGCCAGTGTCCATTTTATTTTATTTGATCAGAAAGAGAAACGGAGTCGTTTCTTTCGACACATCGTCGTGAAAGGGTAAAATGAAATTATCCAGGGATTCAAGGAGATATTCGGTGATTCGAAATTCCATGAATTCGAACAATCAGCATGGATATCGCGCTGTTTTACGTGGTATCGAGAAGGATATATCACATGCACGATAGGTGGATGGGTTCGGCACGGGTGGTTGCTGGCAGAGTGAGAGTGAGAGAGTCATATATATATAGAGAGAAGGGGAAACCCGACTCGGCACTCCAAAGTACACAGCCTCCGCGTTTGCAGTGGTGTGCTTTCGGTTCCCTCTACACACGATATTCATTCTTCGCGGCTTCGCGCCCGTGGTAACAGTCGGCCATCCACGTTTCCACGTTGCACGAGGGCAGCTTCCGGAATCAATCTTTTCGTCAATCGACACGGCCACTCGAACCAGCTACAACCATGAAGCTCGCTATATTCGCGTAAGTATTTTTTCACCGTGATCCTTTTAATTGTGACAATGATCGGTTTGTAAAGTGTTTTTTTTTTTTTATATATATATATAAAAAGAAAAACTAAAAGAGCTAAAAGAAAAAATTTCGTTTTTCTTCTACTTGATTTGTAAGAATTTGATTAAATTTTTTTTTTTTTTCGATTCGTGAGTGTATGAATCGACTAGAATTTAGTCGATTGAATATACAATTGCTTTACGACCGCTACTTCGAGTTTGAATCAAGGCCGATCGGAACCTCGTATGCTCGATCGAAAGGTGTACTTGTTCTGGCTATCTTGTGGTATTCGGTATCTGTCGCAAGTGATCATTGCGCGTTTAAGTTGACCGACTCTAACAGGCTCGCGTGAATTTCTATTAACCCTAACCAGCTTCATGAGTATATTACTCGAAACAAGTTGGGTAACAAAGAGATGATTATCTGTATCGAAAAATGTTGTTCGAAAACAATTTTTTTTTTATTAATTTACACTATATCACACGAAATATAATATTCAAACGATGAATTTAATTAATTCTTACAATATAATAAATACAGTACAGTAAATCGAAATAAAAAATGACGTTATAAAAAAATTGCAAATTCTATAATTAAATGATTTCAAATATATACCAATGTAGATAATTTTTTGAGCAACTTTTCGACATAAGTATCCTGTTTGGCAAACGAGCATCGAACGCAGAACGGAGAAAAGCACGTTATGCAAACATTGTCAAGAGAAGTATTGGATCCTGTTTCCAACCAGGAAATCGAATAGAAATTTCATCGTTACGATTAAAATGAAACTCGGTTTCATTGATATCCAGCGCGTTACGAGGAAAAACTAAGTATCAGTGAAACGTATCGCACGACGGCCAACGTTCCTTACGCAACGATTTTTTGAAAGCCACTGAAACTTCGATTCCTTTTCAACCGTAATTTCTCTCCGCACGTGACGAAAGAAACAAGTGAACGAGAAAAAAAATATATATATACACACATACACAATATTTAAAAGAAAAAAATAAGAAATGGATATTTTCTATATAAGCAAACCGCGAAAACGAACAACCGTAACGTAAGTGTCATAATCGCAATTGCGGTTGCCAGACTGAATTGCATCAAATCGCGAGAAGATCTAATAACTTTTGACCGTGGAATTTTATTCCCTTAACCCACTGCCTTAACACGTAATATCGAGTCGTATCCTCGATTATACTCGGGCAATCATTGATAATTGCAAATAATAATTACATTCCAGCTGGAGGAGGATCTCCATTTTTTTTTATACTTTAAAAATATACCATTCGACATCATGATTTCTAAGATAGAAGACACATTATGTGCCTTGCAAATTGCATATTTGAATGTACTCGTACCGTACGAAGTATCATACACACGCGAGTAAGTGAAACTTTCGTTCGTTCATTCCCTTTTTCTTGATCACTATCGTCTCCTATAATTAGAATTATATCCTTATATACGATCAAGAGGATGAATAACAATTCTTACAACACTTTTTTTTAGATTTTTCTTCCAAATCAAAAAGTGAGCAACTATTCTTCATACTTTCGCGACACGTATGTAAATATAGTAACTTTAAAACGACTTTTAAAAGAGGAAAAAAAGTAACGCGATTAAATTACGATAAATTACACAACTTCCAATTAATCCTTTCCATTAATTTTTTCAGAAGCGAATAATTCACGTCTTACCTTTAACGAACGTCTCTCAACTACGACGGGGGAGGGGTAAGATTAATTGCCCCTCCTCCCCCCTTGTTTTAAAATTCCACGCATCGAGAGTTCGCATTGCGAAAACGTTCGAAAATAGAGAGCAACAGAAGCGCACTTTTCTCGCCTCACGATTTTTCGGTGAACGGTCCCGGGCTAAGAGTGTTCGTCCGGCTAGTTTTCGTGACATTTGTGAGCCGTATCACGTATTCCTCGGGTATACGAGGGGTACGCTCCGTCAATCCGGCCAATCCTGAGAGTGAGCCTGGCTTGCACGAGCCAAGCAGAGAAAGTGAGTTTCGTACGTGAATGTCACAGGTCAAAATCCATACTGCGGTGTACATGCGCGGATCTACAACGCGCAGCCGCGGCGTATATCGGTTGCACGCCGGTTTTGTCCACCGATTCCTACGTAACGTTCACGATTGCCCCCTCCGAGGAGGACGAGCAAATTTCTTGGCTTCTATTTTTCGATCCTTGGCGAAAGTTGACGAGACTTTTTAACTTTTGAACGCGATCGCTCGCGCTCTATTTCTTTCCTCTTCTTCTCTCTCTCTCGTGCTTTCAATCCCTCCCAATCCTCCCCTCGTCGCAGAGATCATTTCACTGATTTTATGAAAAATATTATGAAGAAATAGGAAAGATTTATCTTGCGATATAAAAGTATGAGACGAATACGTATGAAAAAGTGTAGTTAGAAATGATTAAATTAGGGAGATGATCGAATTTTTCGAAATGGAATTTTTCGAAGCTGCAGAGGTAGAGTGTTGGTGGTTGTAATATAGTTAAGGGACGAAAAAAAGGTGATTTTGAGAAAATCGAGATTCTGACGTAGAATATCTGACGGGAAATAAATTGCTCGCGAGTAAATGGGCGTCAGATGCTGTCAGATACCCCGCTCTGTTGCCTCCTCTCCAATTCGTATATATTCGCGTATTAGCTTCGTTTCGCCATATGCTCGAACCGACTTCAATATTTTCTGCCTGTCGAACACCGCTCGAGAAACGAGACTAATAACCCGCTACTTGTCACTTAAAGTTTACTTTCAAAAATATTTAATTTACGATTTCTTTCTTCTGAAATTTTTCTTCTTTTTTTTATTCCATCCCTTTGTTATATACTTAATCACGTAAATTCATTCGCAGAACATCTTCGTTTGCTTGAATAAAATGTTTGAAACTAGATATACCTTCGATCGTAACTGCAACTGGAGTTTCGAGGAAGAGCGAGTCGGTCGTTAACTTCCTGTTGTTGTCGATTACCCGGTCTACTGACGTTCTCCGAGGATGAGAACGTTTCTTAGAGATCTTGAGCCATGTATCGATACCTTACCTTTCACTATCGCTCGAGATCTTCGCTTTTTGACCTCGCAGGACTCCATTTCCTGCCACGGTGCGGAATGTTAATTAATTAACCACACAACATCAATCAAATGTCCCGTTATTACGGAGAGAATCCATCTTGACGATTATTATGTTATTATTGCAACCTCTTTCTACAATTATCGGTAATAAAAGTGATTTATATATATATATAGATGATATATACTTATTGTGTTTATGCGAGAGAATGGCCGAGAGAGAAAGCAAAGGAACGTGAATTCGATTGCAACGGATCCAACGGTTTAAATAAAAATAGGCGTTTGTGTTAAGTGAAAAAAAAAAATCTCACGTTTATAAATAAAATTGTATGGCATATTGTGCGGTGGATGAATAGACTACTTTTATTACAAAAAAAGGAAAATATCGACGAAAGTCGCAAAAAGTTGATGAGCAAGAAAAGTTACTTTCTTTGTCTTTGTGTCATCCCGAGCTAAGTAATTAACTTTTCACTTTTGTATCATAAATGTCCATCTTGATAGCACTAAAATTTTTGTATCGACCATTTACAAAGAGATTGAAAACCATTACTCTACTCTCACTTATCAAATATTTGTATTTCTCTTCTCATTGCTCTCTCCTTTCTCCGCTTTAATGGACGTCCAATAGGATCTTTTCTCCAAAATAAATAATTAAAAGTGTCCATTGACGTTTTTACAGATTTATAGCGATGAGCTGTCTGATAGCCGTGGTCAGGTCGGCAGAGGAGGAATACGATTACGAGGAGGAGCCTGCAGCCCCGGTCACTCCAGCCCCGGCCAGATCCGGTTCCGGTAGATTAGGGGGACTGTTATCTTCCCGGGGCCGGGTGAGCGTCGGCAGGAAATCAGCTGCGCCAGCCGTGAGTTCCAACTTCCCTTAAATTCGATCGTTTCCAAGTAAGCTCCTCGAAGTAAACCGTTAACCCTCCCCTCGCAAGGCGCAGTCGACCACGGCGAAGGCGATCGAGCAGCCGGCCGCAGAAGCGGAGGAGGAGGAGGAGGAGGAGCTCGAGGACAACCAAGAGCAAGAAGAGGCGCCGACCACGACCACCGAATCGTCCAAGAAAGTTCGCGGCGGAGTCAGACCTTTCAGGTAATTTCATTCCCTCGAATCTTATTCGCCTAATGATATGATTCATTGACGCGAGGAAACGGTTTAAGGTCGAACCAAGACCTGTTGGACGCGTTGAAGAGAAGAAGAGCCCAAGCGGGACCCACCACCTCTCATCGAGACACCTCTGCCACCCAAACTGCCACCGAATCGACGACGCCTAAGTCCAAGTAACGAATTCCGTCTTCTTTTCTTTTCTTTTCTTTTTTAGTAGTTTTTTGAAAATGTATTTCTGAAAATGTGAACGACGTCTCGTTTCGTTATTCGATATTTTTAGAAATAAGACGAACTTGTTGACGATAAAAATAATCCTCTCTTTCAGAGCAACCACGCACAGCCGCAACAAAAGTAACGGCGCCACAAGCGAGACGAAATCGACGGGGCGCGGCAGGTTTGGAGGAACGAGGGGAAGCAAACCTTTACAAGAGGAGGTGGAGGAGACTCAGCGAGAAGAGGTTCAAGTGAAACCGAAACCGTATCGCAGAGGTTAAATCGAATCACCGGGAAGATCGCGGATTTTCCAGCTTTGTTCGATTAACGCGGGACGAATTAAATTTAAAATTAATCCAATCACAGCGATCGAGCCACGTTCTATCGTCGAAAACGATGAAAATTTACTCCTAGACGTATGCAACACTTGCGAGCAAAATTCGTTCTCTCTCTTTCTCTCTCTCTCTCTCTTTCTTTCTTTCTCTCTCTTGTATATCGAATCTCCTAGCGTTTAAAAAGAAAAAAAATTGAAACATGACGAGAAGAGTGTGACAAATGCGTGGACAAACCTGTAACTATCAGTTTTGTAATATCTAATGTTTGCGCATTAATGGAGAAAGTACATTCGAAATGACATGTATATATATATAGAAGAAGGCTGCCATTCACCGAATACTCAAGGTACTTACTGTATAAATGTAAATTAATACAATAAAAATTCTAAAAAACACACGCACGATAATTTAAAAAGAAAAAAAGAAAAAGTACGCAGAATAGATATTCCGTGTATTGGGGAAAAATAAGAAATTTTCGAGATCTCACTCGTGGGTGTATCCCCAATAGCTTTTAACCTTGACGAATCTACGAGTATCGTTCGCGACGATCTTTATCTCTATAAGTGACTTTTCTTCGTCTTATTTACATACGCACGATTGTGTGGGATGTATGCAGGAGAAATTCCAACGGGCATGTTTGGAATGTCGAGGGCGTGCTCCATCTGCACTCTCGCACTTCTCATCTTTTATACATCTCGCGCTTTAACGCGTGTGCATACCGCTCACTCCCCGAAAAAAGAGCTTGGAAACATCCCCATCATCCCTATAAACTTACAGTTATATTCTCCTTCCAATTCCCCCCATATTTTATTTTCATCCTTTTTATCCTTTTTTTTTTTCTTGCCTGTAAAAAGGAATGGACGAAGGCGATTTTACCGATCATTTCACCTCGTTGACAAAGAGAACGAGGAATGGGAGAGAAGAATAGAATATGCAGGTTGAATAGGGGATATGAAAGAAGGGGAGGAAGAGAGAAGAGGGCGAAAGGCGGACTCGACGAGGCCCTCTCCTGCATAGAGAGGTGTACACGAAAGTGAGAGGCAGTATCTCGTCGGCCTTGGGGCCTTCGCGAGAAGCATTTCACTCGCAAAGACCATCCGTGTCGTGTCACCGCCGGCCTGATAACAGGAGGAGGACGTTCAGGAGAGGCGAACGCGAGAAATCGAGAAAGGTAGACGAGATGATCGAAGAAATTAATTTTTTCCCCTTTCGGCCAAACAGGTTATTGCTTTTTGTTCATTTTACGACTATATGTACGATTATACGAAAAGTAATAATACTAGCAATCGAATCGATGGCATTTAATTAAGAATCGGTGAATGATAGATGTCTTTATTCACCGGTAATCCTTGACAGGGTCTACATTCCGCAGTGAATTTCCCGTTTCACTCGACCTCTGTCACGGCACACGACCGCTGTAGGCAAATGACGATCGATTCGATTATCACAATGTTTTCCAGCCTTTTTCTTTCTTTTCTTTTCTTTTTTTCAGGAATATTTTCTTAATAAAGACACAATTTTTTTAATACGAGAAAATAAATATATTTTATTCCTGGAGTTCCTAATTGTGCGTACACAAGATTCGATGAAAATATTACTGAAGTTTATTAAAAATCCGTAATCACAATATTTTAATATTTTTTTCAATCCGCCATAACGTAAATCATTTCTATTTATATTTATTTTACAATTTTCTATAATTATAAATCATTGATGTAAAGTATATGAAATTAATAACCTCTCGAAAATCCTAAATTATCACATCTACAAACAAAAATTATGATTTGACGATTTTTCACTACTATTACTGTACATATAAATATATATATATATATATTTCAATCGACATATCATAAGATTGGATACATTACACGTTTATGTACGTGACCCGTGAGCCTACATCGCGCATTGCAAGTGACTTTTAAAAGTGCATCTCGCGTTGGATGTGTTCGTGATTCGTGGTCGGAGACGACCAGTTCTACGTTGACCTTTCGATAATGTCGTCGAAGTCACCGGCACAGTGGCGGCAGATGCAACGGTAATAACGATCGTGCGTTTCATCTGTCTACGTGGCGTCTTCTCCACCAGCCTATTTTAGATTCGTGTAGACGAGACACCGTTTCGATATTGCGATGATAATTTTTCGCTTTTCTAAGAGGATTACAAGATCCGTTACATCGTTATGAATAGAGATGAAACGTGTAAGTAGGTTAGGATATAAACAAAATTTTTTACAGATATTTGGAAAGAGGGAATTGTGGTTTTAACTTTTTTCAAGACTAATATAATGATACAGAGGTAATTTTTTTATAGATTGCTCGGTTATTTTTGTAATATTCTATTTTGAAAATTGCGATAAAAATAGGGTAATTTATAAGTAAATTCATTTTTTTAAAATTAGACGATTTCTTAAAACAATTTTTAAACAAAATTGCTAAATTCTCTGATATCCTATCAATTTTGAAAATTATGAAAATGAAAATAAGATCAATCGAATAACTTTATTATATCGAAATTAGTATGATATTCAAATAATTTAAAGAAAAATAAATAAAAGAAATTTCTACGATATATTCAATAATAGAACACTGTATAATGTAAACACAACTTCAATATTAATATACAATTCTTGACCAATTTACTTTTTGCGTTTTTGTTGTTTCTCTCGAAATAGTACGACGATAGCTTATCAATCTTAAGTCCCGTTAGATCGAGTACGACGTGGTCAATGACGATCGAAAGTAAATAACCTATTGCCGGAAGGAAATTACGTAACTGTTTCTCCAGTATGCTCGAACGTTAGAAAGTTTCGAATATCTGGTATCCCGACTCGTTTCAAAAAGTTACCATTCTGCATCATTCGTGATATGAGAATCAGATGTTTTGATTATATATAGCGACACATTGTAATTGCGATAAAAATTTTGCCTTCTGTTATTGTTATCTTCATCATTTCTTACAATTACACTATTTGACGCGAAAAGAGTTTTAGCGATAATCGACAGTTTCTATATTTTTAGAAAAATACGAATTCCTTGGCCAACATTGGCATACAAAACGTGTTGTAACTACGTGTCAGTTTACAATAATAGAATTTATAAAATATTTGTAGAAAAAAATGAAATTAAGTATTTTACTCGAAGAACACTTGCATTCAACGATACAATTACGGAACTATTAAACTTGAAATGTTTTCTAGCATTTAACAAAAAGTTATAATTGCAAAAAATGTAAAACGAGTTTCTATATTTTTAAACGCTCGTTAACGTCTCACGTTAATGTTAAATATAACATTTTGCTGGAAAAAAAAATTAATGAGAACACTTACTTTTATCTTAAACAAAACGTGGCAAATATGAATAACAAAAGTGTTAACTGCATCTTAAAATATCCTTTTTTTTTAAATCTTAATGGTCAGTCTTTAAACTTTACGTTAATTCGAATAGGTTTTTCGATATTTATCTTTTTCATAATTGGTCAGCACAATAATCCACTCTATAGATAGGTTAGTTTGTGGCTTGATGCAAGATACCACTACATACTGAAAAATATTAGACACGACGTCTGGTGAATAACGTTATCTGGTGAATAACGCGAGTCGAGAGCATCAACAACGCTCTCGTGTCGCAAAACGGAAAGTTATTGCGAAACGAGGAAACGATTATAGAAATGCAACGCGGCAAAAGTGTATTATTTCTTATTATGTTGCGCAAAACTGTAACAGAACAGACTTAACCGTGTATCGTGAGTTCTCGTCAAGCATTTCCCCAAGGAAATGTACGTCTGCATGACTCGCGCTGAGAATAAATCGTAATTGTACTTCATTTAACTCGCGAGTTGTTGAGTTGAAAGGGACGTGTAATCGTGCTCATCCTTCTTCACCACGTAAACTGGAAATGTTTTAAACGTGACAGTTTGTCTTGCGAGACACGATGGAAAAGTTGACGATATTGTTCGTTGCTTGCTAGCTTGTTAGTTTCGTCTTCGTCCGCTGTTGATCATTACTCGAACAACTGGAGGTTTAGGTTAGGTTCGAAATGAATGCATGCTTTTTTTCAAATAGACAATAAAACGTTAATTAATTGTTAATTTGCATACGTGTTACATAAGATATATAATTTAAAAAATAACCGTAAAATTATGGAAGAGTAATTTCATCTTGTTATTTGAAAAGAAAGTTTGTTGCTAGGTGTAATTGAACATACAAACCAATGGCAAATTAATTATGTATTGTCTTCCTGGTTGTGTAACAAAATTTTTTAGTATTTAATAATTACTATAATTATAAAAGAAAATAATAATTGCGAATATTATACTGAAGTTAAAAAAATAGTTCGTTATTACTTATAATTTTATTATTACTATATTACGTGTCGTTAAATTCTTTCATAGAGAACAGAATTTGATGAACATGTAAAAATGTATGTTCAGAAATTTCCATTGCTATTCCATTCATATTATAAATTACCGTGTATTACAAATCCGAGTAATTAATTCGCAGAATTTATTATCGGCATTAATCAAAATCTACCGTTATTACTTGGAAGTTGCGTGTCTGAGGTAAGTTTTTGCAGAAACTCATTAGTACGTCGTGTTATCGTTGAAACTTGAGTGCGTAATATAAATTACTTATTGTCGAGGTATTATAATTTTCAGGAATTTTTTAGTTTTACTTATTTCCAAATATCTTTTCTTATCTAATTCTTAGAGTGGCGAGTGGCAAGGATACGCTTAAAGAGATACGACCGTCTTGTTTATGATTCCTACGAGCATTTTGTGTTTCGAATAACACGCGATAACGATGGTCGAGAATAAAACGAAACGTTGCTCAAATGGGGAGGAAGAGGAAAAGACTTTCTCCGAGCGAGAAGATCCTTATTCGCTTTCCCTGATGTATCTGTCCATGTTCCTGCTACCAAATATTCGCTAAGGACAACAATGTTGAGATACATAATCATTGTTATATCTTTCCCTAAAATAAGAATATTTTTAAATTTTTATTTGAAAAAAATTACAAAAAATCATAAGTAATCTGAACACATTGTAGTAAGTATATCAAAAATATTATTCTTAATAAATTTCATTTTTCCAAGAAAATGTAGAATCAAAAATAAAAATATTTTATTAGAAAAATTACACCTCTTTAAAAATAATAGAATATCTAAAAAAAATTTATTTCCTGACAGAGAAGATATCATTATCATTTATCATTTTCTATAGCATACGAATACTTAAGTATTTCGCATCGTTAAGATCGATATTATCGGACGATATGCGTCCTGCAACGCCTACCTGATGCTCCATTACGTACATCAATGTTAAGGTCGTCTCATCCCCAGTTGCCGCGTAACGAAACGTAATGGAAATTGGTGATCATCAACCTGCAATGTGGGTCAAGTTGATGTCCGGTTTCGTGGAACTGGAATACGAGCATCATGTCAAAGCTACGTGCTATATCGAAAAGTAGAACTATCGAACACATGAAATACCTCTCTCTCCCTTTCAAAATATAAAGGAAATAATCGTGGAACACTCTCTAACCCGACAGCAATGAGAAAACGAATATTTTTTTGTTGTGTTTGGTGGCGTTTTCCAACGCCAGAACAAATCAACACGTCAGGTTACATAACAACTATTCACTATATTCTGAAAAATATGCTCGATAGATATATACACGCATATGGAAGACTTTCACGGATGCTTTATCGCGGTGAACGGACAGGTTTGTATAGCTAATTTGAAATAGGAGATTACCATTATCCGTTGATATTGATGATAAGATCGAGTGTATTTCATATTTGAATTTACCGCCATTTTTAAATGACTTCACGAGTATGTCTGAAAATTGAACAGGTCGTTCTTTGAGATGAAATGGGATGAAAATCAAGAATGATGAAATTATATTTTATATTAGTTTCGATTTTCGATAATTAGAAATTGACGAAAGTACCTCTGTGCGCGAGCAAGCCGCCATATTGGACTTGATCACTAACCTCTACAATATGGATCCCCGTCTTGTTACTTTCAAGAAGATTACAAAGTAATGTTTAAAGAATAACAATTATAGAATAACAAGAATAATTACAATAGAATATCGATTATACGAATTTTATCTGAATTTTATCCAATTATTCGAATATACGAAAAACATTCAAATTAGTATATCTAAAAATGTTTATATTCTAGGAAACGCATTCTTGGAACAGTATTTAAAAACGATTAATTTATTTCCTTTGTAATGTAATTTTTCTTACGAGGTATGTATTCTTTTTATGTCCATATTAGAAAATTATTTAATTTCTAATTAATTTTACGTATTATCATTTTTATATGCAATTATTTACGTAATTCAATTTTTTTTTCTTCGAGAAATTGAATGTTAAATCAGGTATTCAAATAATAAAATTAAAAGTCTCACAAAAAGTTAATCGGCTTCTGATTTAATCTTAAATCACCATTTGCCAATGATTTAGCCGATTTTGCTCGCCCAAAGATAAAAGAATAAAAGTATTCGGACCGGTCTACCGATACGGAGGTAGGATTGATGACGATCGAAGGCACTTTCCATGAAATTCCTCGAGTCGCCTCCCGCCAGGTTTCATCATCGTACGAAAGAAATCGAAAACTATCCGCGTCGATGCATTCTTCCAGATATCCAGGTACACACGAGTATTTTTACACGATGGAGAGGATATTCGAAAAGAGCGGTATTGTGCTCGAGAGCGAAAGTCATCGGTGATATTCACACGTGTCTTAGATTCCGGTTCTTGGCTGTCCTTAACATTGAACGAGCTGGTCGTGTCCGACCTTACGTCGGAGAGGATGTTTTGCAACTTCGAGATTTCACTTTGATACCCTGCATTCTTGCTGGCCACTGGAATCGTGTCCATCGCTTTAATCAGAGGGGACATCCTTTAGAGAAATGGATTGATAATTAAAAAATGACGTTGCTTTCGTCGATAATGTAATTAAAATTAGAGAGACACGATTGATTATGGATAGAAGATGAAAAAAAAAATGTGAAACTGACTTGAATACTGGATCTTGCACGAAAGATATCATTTATTTAATTTATTTTATTTGGTAATTATTTTAATAAATCCTCTTTTTCTATTATTGGATAATATTATATATTATAGAAAAAACATTAAAGTCTTCAATGAGATAGGAAAAAGATATAATAAAGCAAATCAAATATGTTCATAAAATTTGATGCAAATATCAATAAATTCATTAAATAATTCCACGTTAAATTCAATATTGCACAAATACTTTTCAGTATATATATATATTTTCCAGCCAACGTGAAGAATCATCCTCGAGCAAAATAGAACTCGAAAGTGTGAAGCCATGAAGTAAGATTCATTCTCTTGACCAATCCATTTCGAAATTTGAACGATTGAAATGATCTCGCCACCTTAATTCGTTCATTTTCTCGCACCGTGACCCGCATTCCAATTTACAGAAAATGAATCGTGAAAGGGAAAGAGGATCGCCTAATTAAAATCACGGCAACGTGCACGCCTTCGTTTCCGTATCGTGGAAACACGAATTTAAGGAGGCGTAGATTCATGAACGATGACGCGGTTGGAATAGAAAGCGTGCCGGGAGACGAGCCCGCGATACATCAACGTGCAACGTGATGTTAGGAAGGGACGTGTTTATCAAAAAATCGGCGCCATATCGAGCGAGAAGAGTCTGTTACGATCGAAAAGAGCGTATTCCGTTTCTACGATTCGGATTCGCTTTTACAAAATTGACTTTCTCTGGGGCACGGGTGTGTCCCCCCAAACCTAACGACGTGATCGAGATCGTTATTGACGATCCATATCCACGGATCTGGGATTGAATTGGTAAGTTTTCTTTTATGGGTTTGTGTTACAATCGATTTTGAGAAAGAGAGACTTGTTACTGTTCTAATTTCTTTCTATTTTTTTATTCTAGGTAATTATATCACTGTTGTTTGAAAAACAAACAATTATTCGTTTATTCACAAGAATGAGTTTATCTTAAATGATTATTCCTATTGTTCTAATTTTTTGTACGTTTCATATTATGATTATTCATATTACAATTGATTTTGATTAAAAAGAATATTCGTTTGTTTGTTTACAATTATTTGTATTATAATTGATTAATTTGATTTTATGCTTTGGATTATTGTTACTGTTCTATATTCTTTGTATTTTGTAAATCAAGATTATACACATTGCGATTGATTCTTTTTTCAATATTTATTCATTTTATTAAATGGGTGTGTTTTATGTAAAAATAGAATCCGGTACAATTGTATGCAGAATTACACATTTGTATGTACATAACGCGCCAATGTAAATGTACGTTTATGTATGAATATACATAAGTGATTCGTTCGTCAAATCTTGTCATGTTGTATCAACAAGATCTCGAAAGAACAATGCTTGTCTTCTTTTTAAGAAATATTCACAATTTTGCTAATGCTATTTGTCTTTCTGATTTTTGAAACACAGCAGTGAAAACGTGTCACCCAAGAGACAGTTTTTCCAGGCAGTAAAGCAGAAAAAAGTTGTTGCTCCATAGTTTGAACGAGTGAATACCAAATTCACGCAACAGTATATTTAACCACAAACTCGAACCAACTAAAAATCGATAAAAAAATTAATGCAATTGCATTCTTCTTGTTTCTGCCGTTCAAATCGATTTTTAAAGTAACAAATATTTTTTTTATACATATAGCTTTGATAACAAATTTTTCTCATTATCACGAATGGGAGTACAGCTTAATCTTTGTTCTTGTTCCATCTATCCGAAAATTTTTATTTCATCGATTGGACCACTCGAGTTTGAGGAAAATGATAAAAATTCTGAGGTAAAATTTGCGAGAGTTTCGAATTGGAATAAAATTTAAAAATCAGATTCCTATTTCTAACGAGTTTGAAAATCTTTTCACAGATCCAACATGCGATATTTTTTATACGAAAAGATCACTTGTGCAAAAAAATAAATATTAAACTCAATCTGTGAGTAAAAGGATAGCCATGTACCCTGGTATTGACATAGGCTTTAAGAATCGATGACGCAGAAGGCGAGACTGGACGAGAAGCTACTCACGCATCGAACCAACGTTCGTTACATATGCTACCTTAGAACTCGAACACGGAGAAAGTTAAACTCGAATCCGGCATCGGCCACGGTGTAAATGCTCATTCGCGAAGATCTGCGGCCTTTTAACGTGATGATCCACGATCCATCGAAGGAATCCTTCGATATTCTCGCTGGAACCTTTCGCGACGAAGAGGTGGAAAAAAACCGAGATCGATCTTCTTTGGAAAATTTCGCGATTTGATTTTTTAAAAATTCCACGAACAAACCCCTCTCTCTCTCTTTCTCTCTCTTGAAAGTGTATCGAGAAATCGGTTGAATCGTGAAGGTCCATTGAAATGCAGCTCGAGTTCCGCGAAAGTGCAGTCAAGGTTCTCGAGAGTAGACTCGCGAGCGTATCGATATATTTTGCAGTTAATGGCAAATGGTAAAAGTATTCTCATCGAGATTCTAGCTATGAGTTTCACGGTCAGCGATATAATTCTCGCAGAGAACACGATTGAACAGGATCATGGCTACGAGCCTATTAAATCCTACGTCCTGACCGACGGAACCTACGTAAAACGAGTGTTTTCGAGATGCGTCATGCGTTCGATGCTTTGCGATGCGTTTTGCAACCGTTTTGCGTACAAAGAGGTAAGAAAAAAAAAGAACAAAAAAAAAAAAAGAAACGAAATACCATTGCGAAAAAATACGCGGATGAAATAGATGGAACAATGATGACTCTTAGTCAAGTTGGTCAGTAAGATCGCGTGGTATTTTTAGAGGAATCCTTATTCTTTTCCAGAAAGCGAATATAAATTATTCAATTTTATATACACAGATGAGATTGTAACGATTGCAACGAAGCAGTTAAAAAATTTCGATCGAAAAGACGTTTGACATTTCATTAACTTTAAACAAAAAAAGAAATAAATAAATAAGTCACAATAAACCGTATAGATTCGTACAGATTCACAAGTTAATATATTCGAAACGAAAACATGCCGATCCGTTTAGCTCGAACCTATTCGACGCGACGGCTTCCAATATTATTTATCGAAAAGTTACCCACGATCGATACTCGAGAACAAAGGGCCAACGAACCGTTCGAAATCCGTGCTTCTGGCCGTAGGATTTTTACGGTCGTAATTTCAGGTATCACGGACTCACGCACCTGTGCACGCGTGCACAGTCAATGGCCGGCCGTATTTAGCCTTCGATTTGTACGCAGAAGGTCCGAGGTGCAGCGGATATAGTAGGCGCCAGGTTGAATGGTAATCGACCACGGTTAATTCATCCATCATCCATGTACCCAATCGTAACGCCGCGTTTAGCTCGGCGCACGGGGTCCACCCAGCCTCGATCAAGGAACGAGCCTTTGTATCCGTTACTCTTATTGCGCCGAGAAGACACATTGTTCCATGCGTTCGTTTCGCGTGGTTGCGCGGCAAAGGGGCGCTCGCGAGCACTCTCCTTGTCGAGAGAAAGTCTCGCGGGTGCGTTATGTCTCCGTGGGTGTATCAAACACCGGTGTTTATCCCTTACGCGAAACAACGGAGAAACTGAGATGCGTATCGATCTTTACGATGTTTTCCTCTCCTCGAGGAAATGCATCGAGTATATTTCGCGAGAAAGCCATCGAACTTGCACGTTCTAACCTTGATCTAGCCCGAATCGTGGCAAGGAACAAGGTTACGCCTGACAATAGCCTACCCGTCAGTTTGACCACGTTCTTACTTTCTAAACATGCGCGGTCTTGCACAGACTCGTTTCGAAAATTCAAAAATTCTTGTCATCAAATGTTGATGTCGAATCTTGTAGAGGAAGTCGAGTTTGAACTCTACGAATCGACTGATCCACTATATTTATACTTTCTAGATCATTGAGCTATTGCATAATCTTAGATTCAACTTGTCGAGAGAAATATTAATCTCAATCTCTCTGGTGAAATTACCCCATCTCTCAATAAACTGATATATATTTTCATTGTGATATCATCAATCATAGTGCAATCGGATTGCATCTATCCATGTCTTCAAAGTTAGAGAGATTATTCCAAAATACATGCGAGGAGAGAAGGTTATTCGTTATTCTCTAGCGCGCCTGACCACCATCTACCCGGCAAGGCGCTATATCTTTCTCTCGAGCCGCGTAGGATTCGATTTGTCACCGAAGGATTCGATTAGGAAAGCAAGGAAAGGAGGGAGGGAGAATAAAGGAACGATGTCAATGCGAATTGTTCGATATCGTTAGTCGTGGATTACCGTGGCTGGCCTGGCCTGGCCTGGTCCTAATGGATCGACATTCTTCTTGCGCAACGAGACGTAAAGACCTTTAACGCGGCACCTACCACCTTCTGGCTCCCCGCTTCGAGCTCAATAGTCTCTGCGATTACGGAACTCGCAGCTGCACAGGGCCTTGACACCTACGATACCAATCGTTGCTCGTGCCATCGACTTCGAACGATGACGTTTGGGTAAAGAAGAAAATTTGATCGGAATTGCCACGCGTCTGACATTATGATCCTCGAATCGAGCGACCAATATTTTCCGTTCTGTCGATCAACAAATATGCATCGATTCAAAAGAAGATTCAAGAAGATTTTTTCTTTTTGTATGTATGAAGAAAATCATTGTTGTGGATCAATAGCGTGATTCACGCGATTCGTGAAAGCGAGAACAAAAAACGAAAAATCGATTCAACGCATTCCTCGGAAGTCTGATCCTCGAAACGTGAGAAATTCTTGATGAATCCTTGGGAGAATGGACGGGAAAATGAACTTGAACGAAAATGAAAGAGGAGGGGGGGGAAGAAATGAAAGTCAATGGTCTTTCTTTCTTTTCTTTCTTTCTTGAGAGACAGATCTCAATGACTAACTCTTTGACTGACAACACTTCCTTCCTTTCCTCGATGACTAATTATTCGATCTACGAGACCACGTTCGTGACTGTACAAGTACTTTCCATGTACTTCTTTTTCTCTAACAGTAACACTCTTGTTATCTCTCTTTAAAATTGCATTTTTAAAATAGATTTGATGAATTATATAAATAAAAATATATATATATTTATATCTATCTCTTTCATTCGAACATAAAATCTATATTTAAATCTGACCCAAGATAACACTTACTATTTCACCAATCGCAATTTGTACCAGTTTCTAAAAGGAAAAATACGAGAAAGAAGACGCGAACGAGAATAGATACGGAGGAGCGCGTCGAGATGAAGACTTTCTGTAATGGAATAGAGTGGCAAACTGGGTGAACCAACGGCAGCAGAAGAAGAAGAAGAAACAACTCGTCGAGGGAGCGACGAAATAGCAGTCGGAGTATATCTCGAGTCGAGTTGCTCGAGCCGGCATACGTATCGAGTCGGGTTCGACTACGTGGTGTCCAGTTTTCCATGGGCTGGTGGGGTGTGCTTCAGGTGGCCGTGGTGGGTGGCGTATAAGTAGAGGCCTGCATTCGCCGCCGTTCTCATACCCTCACCACGTCCTTCGACTACCTCTTACTTTTACAAACCGGTGTGTGCGTCTTTTCCGCTTCTCTCTCTCCTTTTTTCTCCACGTCCCGTGTCCCTCGGTCCTCGGCCGCAGAGAGAGTTGGCCGCTCGAACGGGGAAGAGAGGGAAGAAAGGGAGCAAAGGAATCGAGGTGATCGCGCGTGAAACTTGGTATCGAAGGTAGGACTCAGTGTTTGGTCCCGACTCAGCCTCCTTTCTCAAAGATCGGCCGCAGCTGGAAGACGTGTGTCGTCTCGAGGAGAGGGCAACGATGATCGCGAGTGTCCGGTGACGAAACGTGTATCCGCAGAATATATTCGTACTTTTACGTTCTTTATACGCAACACACCACCCTTCGAGGAACGCGGTTGAGTCGAGAGAGGCTCGAACCACTGCTTGGACCGTCCAGCTGTTCGTATCCCTTGATATCTTGGAGGAGGAGGAGGAGGAGGAAGAGGAGGAGAAGGAGGAAGAAGAAGAAAGAGGAAGAAGCAAGAGGAAGAGTCAGGGAGTCATCGACATGTGGTTGAAAGTCGCCTTGTTGTAAGTAATATCTTAAGTACGATCATCCTTTAAAGGATAGTCGAACAGGATTCTTTGGTACGAAGATGCTATTATAGAGGATAATGCACTTTACTTACTCGAGGTTCGATGATATAATATTGGCGTTTTCTATGGGTCTAAGGGGAAAAAAGAATATGCATAATTTTTATTCATTTGTGTAATTTTTTTGATAATTGGAGCGTGGTAGGATCGTGAAGAAATATGATCGCGTGGCAAAAAAGAGCGAGGATATTTTTAGGAAATTTTTAACGATCGATAATATTAATTAATTTTAGAGTCTATTGCAAACTGGAAAAAATTTTCATTTTTCTTGAAAGTAGAGTTAGTCGATAGATTGTTGAGAAAAGAACCATCCCGCTCTCCGCTTACTTTCATTTTTTGACAAATTTTTTTTCCCTTTAACGATGTCCCCGAGGAACGATAATTAACGTTGAATCGCGGCCTGGAAAGAATCTGCATTGCGATGCACAATTTAAATGGTAGATTTCTCTTTCTCAATCGTGACAAACTTCTCGCACCAAAATTATCTTTCAACAAACGTTAAACAAACAAAGAGGAAAAAAACTTTCATCGCAAACTTAAATTCAAATTCGAATTTCGATCGATGCTCATAGATCCCGTTATCTCGTTATTATATCGAAGATAATCGAAATTAGTTTTTATCGAATAATTATAATTACGTGTTCAAAAATTCGATCAGAATGAAAATAGTGTACACGATTGCATCGTAACGATCTCATCCATAAGAGATTCAAATTTTCGACTCTCACCTTCGATCTAATCGAGGGAGTGGGAGAATAAAGATGGTCGATGAATCGAGATAGGAGTGAAGATGCTCGAGCGTGGGGACCGTAAACTTTCGCAAACAGATTTTTACAAAATCCGTTGTAAATGTTAAAACATTTCCTCTTCTTTTTTATCTTTTTATCCTCTGCATCGTATATTTCGCATCCCGCGCAATCATATTTGCGCAACGGAGGGGGGAACAGGTTAAATAGAAAGTTTTCTCGAGATTGCATCTTCGCACATTTGCGAATATACTTAACAAGCTTCGTAAAGTTACGTTGTTTTAGAGACAAAAAAAATAATATATATATATACATACATTCATATATACATATATATATATATATATACATATATACGTATGTATATTTGCTTATATTTTCGAATAGGCTTTCACGGTAATGTTGTGAGGTTATGTAACGGCGAGTCTGTCTCGTGCCAGTGGAGATACACCCTGTATATGTACACGCTTACGTAGATACGGTTGTGAGCCGAGACAGCTTTCTCCATATGGAATCACGATAAATTCCATCATTATGCTTGCGTATCGAGACTCAACCTTCGAATTCCTTGGGCGAAAATTTATCTTGATCGTTCGTTGCTTCTGTTCCGTACGTATATTTTCATCATTGCTTTCTTTCTTTTTTCTTTCGTATAACCTCTGAGAAATGTTTCGTACAATGTGTATAGACTTTAGAAATCTTTTCGAATGGTTTTTTAAGTTGCAGTCTTCTTTTTTATCTAATATTTAAATAATCTGAAATTTCTCATTCTTTTAATTGAGGTAAAGAAAAATTTATAAAATTAATGAGGCATTGTTTTTGAATGAAGCAGTGTGAAGATCATCGTGATATACGTTGTAGAAAGTGATAATGCAATTACGTTAAAATAAATAAGTGTTAGACATCATTATAACGAATAGATTAGAAATTATTGTCTACTTTTTTATATGCCATTAACCTTCATAAGTTATATGGAATATCTATAGAAAAATCTTTCAGATTATTGTAACTATTTTCAAAAGATAGAATTATGATCCTTTCGTGCTTGAAGTATTAACCTCTTAAAGGAAAAATTTATTAAGGTTAAGAAAAGATAATTAAATAAAGATAATTTCGATTTTTATAAATATAAAATGCGTGATATAATATCCCATCCAGCTTCATTTTTTAAGAAAATTAAATTTAAATATTGGTCAAATGCACTTCGATTGAATAATTCCATAAAGCAAAAATAAATCGAATACGAAATATAATTTTTTTTTCTGTTCTTTTTTTTTTTTTTGAAAAATTGAATTTGAATCGACAGACATTCATTTTTCATGATAAATCAGCTGAATTCACAAACTTTCGAATTCGAAAACAAAGCTTCAAACGAGAAAATGTTATTCCACATTTTTTTATTTATTATCTCACGTTCTCTATTCGTTCTATCTCACAATCTTCTATTTATTTGCTTCACTTCTATTCATTCATTAGAAATCGAATAAGTGTATAGTTACAAAAAATTATTCAAACTTCGAAAAAATTATATTTTTCTTTTCCATGTTTCAATTTATATAACACCATAATCTTATACACCCGATATATTCCTTTCAATCGAAAATGTCGCCATGTGGTATAAAGCCTTTCGACTTTCTATCGAACTGCGCACAATAAAAAAATATCGCCAACATTTCGCACGATCACGGCTCATTTTGCTCCGTGAAAAGACAGGATACGAAATCGTGTATATCTTCCGACGTGCAACAAGCCCTCGATACCCGCTTTTAATTTTACAGTAGCCGGTCTCCTTCATCGACAGAGGTAATCGATCGTAACCGATCGACCTTGCTGGACAACTCGTTTCCTCGTATAACTGCTTCATCTTTTCTTTTTTTCTTTTCTTCTTTTCTCCTTCGTCCCTTGCCTGAAATTCTCACGCAAAATCGATCGACTTATGCTTTTATACAAATTGTATGTATTATTATATATTCATGGAACATATATATTATTATGTATACACAATTTAATGTACAAAAATATGATGATCGGTTGATAATTTAAGTTTAATCTTTTACATAAAGATATATATAATTATAAATTTAAATCGCTCACAATTCAATAAGTAAACTTCAACATTCTTGTGTACACCAATACTTTTGTTTTGGCCTTTAGAACCAAATCAACAAACACGTTATTCCTCAAGTACGTTAATACAATATATTTTGCGATTGTTTGAAGAAAATCGCATGGAGAGGCGTCGCGTAGGTTTTTGATCTTCCTCAATTTTCGGATCTTTCCCTGAATCTGATCGAACAACCTTGAGCCAAAGGAGGACGAGGTCGCGCTCGTATTCCCAAGCACGCTAGTAGACGGCCTTGACTTTTTCTTTCGATTAAATTATTCTCGCGTCACAAAAAAAAAATCGATCCCCTCGAAACGCGAAACGAAATATCGATTTTTGAAATCATTTTTTTGAAACCGAGAAAATTAAGAAAAACAAATTTTTTTTCTCTTCTTTCCTTTCCTCGAACCTCAAACCATTCGACTTATGGAAACCCATAAGTTGGAAAAGAGAAAGAGAGTACGAATTTAACGTGCGAACTTTGGAATGCCGTCGAGACTTTGTGGTTAAACAGACATTGGCGCGAGCTTAGCTCGAGAATTTTTAAAGATCGAATATACCGCTTGAAAGAGAACGAGACAAGTTGTGGCGGGTCGCAGCTTCCAGCTCACCGGTCAGACACGAACTTTCACCATACCGCGTTTGCTCGCGGTAGAATCTGTGCACACGTTTCTCGACGAGATAATTTCGTTCGATTTCGTTGCGATTTTAATTTTACTCTCGTTGATATTCCCTTTTTTTTTCATACGGATGCAATGGATATCAAAGTTCATCGATACCATTTAGTCATTAATATTAAAAAAAAGGGGAAACATAGAAATTAATTGGATGCAATAATGAAAATATTTCTTTCATTCCATCAGATTCTCAGAAAACCTCATCCATATAGAAAGCATAATATTCTTAAATTTTTTTATATTATTAATAATAACGATGAAAATAAATCAACGTAAATAATAATAATAATAATAATTCAATTTTTTATCGTTCAGGATATCTTGCGCTGTAGCAAATACACTCGCAGACGATGATGCAACCGGAAGTAAAGCCTTGTCGAACGAAGGTAAAGCTATCTCCCTTTAAATTCTTCAAATTTCTCTCTCTCCCTTTTTTTCTTTTTTAAATAATCCCTTTCATATTTCCTCGCGCAGAATTTGTCACGTCTCACAAAGTGCCGGAGGATGTAGCGCGGCCATCCGACTACGATGATGGGGATGACGATGTTGTGGACGTGGAGAGAAAGACCATCACGAAGAATGGGAAGCACGGGAAGAAGGTTGTGGCGAAGTTCGAGAGTTTTGATAAAAAGTCGACCGACCTCGACCCGATCAGACGTTTCGATTTCGTGGACGAAGACAAAACGGGTGACACAACGAAGCGGCAGGTCCGCGTCGAATTGGAAAACTTTGGGGACGTCGGGATCCTTCAAGAGGATGGAGTTCGAAGAAGTGACACGCACAAATCCCGCGTCGAGAGTCACAAAGATTCAGTGATTCCCGGGGTGCACGTTAGGTAGAAACATCTTTAGAGCTTTAAGAAAAGTGGAAAGCAGAGATAGACACTTTGAAATTAAAAAAATCGATAAAAAAAGTAGCTAGTTAAAACTATGTTAAGTTGTTTTACTAAGTAATAATTTAAAAAGTTTGTAATAACTATGATGATTGATTTGCTCTTCATATAATCTCAGTTACTTGGTGCTACAATTATTTGTATTATTTTCTGTAGTTAAAATATTTTTTAAATTGCAATATTTTAAATTAGAAAGTCATCCATATGATTTGTAAAAATTTATATTATAATTCAAAATCCGAATACTTTCTTATTTTCTATAAAGTATAATTTGAATTTGGCAAAAAAGTTATATTAATTTCATTATTTTTTCTTTTTTAATATTGTTAATGTTATGTGTATATAAAACTGATACGATAAGATTTATTTTTAAGTAAAAATATTTAAAAATTATCCTTTATGAATGAAAATATAATAATATTTCATAAAAATGCTCAATGGAATCGTTGTTTGAGAAACTTTTGTGAAAGTATTAAGAAGAAATGTGAAAAGAAATTATCATAAAAAATAAGGAAAATAATCGAAAGATTATCATATTTCAGATTTAATTATAATAAATATATGTGTATAGTTAATAAATAATTTTGAACGTAATTTTTAAAAAAATAATAAAAAATTAATATTTGTTATGATAATAAATATTTAAATAATATTTATGCATATTAAATTTCCTAAGTATCTGGATACTTTTGAACGATAATGTAGATCTATTTTAGATCTAATTTATTTTTTAACATAGTTGTTTTTTAACCTTTTAATTCTTTAAGCCAAAAAAACTTGCTTTGTTTTTTTATCTTATATATAAATATTTTTATAAAAAAAATTTTTTTCGTAATAATTTAAATTATACCTTAATTCTTAATTGTTTAATAAATACAATATGTATATATATATATATGAATACAATACAATTATGTATGATAAAATTTAATCTCGCAAATATTAAATAAAAATTAAATGATATTCATATATTGAATATAAAGAGAAACGAGAAAATTTCTTCCATTGTTTCAGTAACGAGTATCCAACAACCATGATGCCAGTTCTGACGACACCACGTGAGGCGCGTTCTTTTGACTTTGTTCCTGTTAATATAATCCACGACGATGGCAAAGAAACGTCCTTTCGAGAACGTAATTTTGGCGATTTTAGCGACGTCAGTTTAATTCCTGCTGGCACAAATTCGCGTATCCAGGTAAGAATTAACCGTATAGATTTCTCATTTAATAAATAGATATGTTCTTTTAATTCCTTATTATTATTTGTTTCTACTTAAATGAATTTAAAAATTTCCAAATAATTATAATGGATTAAACAAGAAATACTATTGTTAAAAATTTTTTATTCGTTAAAAAAATGATCCCAAGTTTCTTTACACAATTGCAACAGGTAAAGAAAGGGCCAAACGGGAAGGACTATGAATACGAGTACGTATATTATTACTATGACGAGGAGGATGAGAATAAGGCGGGTTCAGCGGACTCAGCGGTCACCAATTCTTACGACGTTCCTTCTAGAACCACGTCCGCTCCTAAGCGTGGCTCCAACAGAAACAAGTATAACACCGTGGAAAGATCGAGCACCGTGGAACCAGCCAGTAACGAAGTTATTCCAAACAGAAATGGCAACAACAGAGGCAGACAATTGGTCGAAGCTGAAGACGTATCCGAGGAAAGGCTACCGACCAACACCAGATTTCCACCAAGGTGCACATCACACGTAACTTTTTACTCTTTCTCCTTTTCTATCTAGCTCCCTTCTGCCGCTTCTATTCGAGTAATATAGCTATTAAATTCGTCCAACGACAGATCACGATCGAATCACAACACTGGAACCACGGAACCAACTCGAACTCGTGGAAATCGTCCCAGACCTAGTTTGGACCTGGTCGATTCCAGCAGCTTTCGTACCCATCAAGAGGGGCCGGAATTTCCCCAAGTATTGCCTAAAGGGCCTGTTCGATTTTTGGGTGTCACACCGAATGAAGAGAACGGGGAAGAGAGAACGGTGAGCAGAGGAAGAGGAAGGCCGCAACGAGTTCAAGAACCTGCTCCTGTTGAAGAGATCATTGAAGAGATCATTCCTACGACCAGGAGGAGACCTATTGCCCTCTCGACAGAGGTGATTATCGCGTTTTGTTCTTTTAAAATAATATAATAATGATCATATGACAGAATTCTCGGGTAAGTTTCGATTTTTTCAATAGATTCCTCCTGAATCGAACAGAGGTCAATCCTTGCATGCAAGCGAGGAAAAAGACCAAGATTCCAAAGAAGAAAGTTCATTATCGGAGAAGAGCAAAGATAAGCAAACATTTTTGGAGAACAAACAAGACTACGAAGAATCGGATTCATCTTCTACAACATCAGCGAGCATTGCTTCGACCACGACTGAGAGTGCAACGACGGAGTATCCATGTTCGATGGATAAAGTCGCGTTAGATTTGTATGCTTTCGTGCAACAGGGTCAAAATAATTTGGTAGATGCGTCGAGCAGCGAAGCTACAGATTCTTCTTCAGATAGAACAACACTTTCCAGTGACGAAGCTATTACCGATTTGACAGCGACGACTGAATTGTCAGCAACTACTCTGGAATCAACGACGATAACCAATGTAGCAAGTCTTGCAACAGAACCAGTAATTACCACAACTGCTCCAACCACTACTACTAGCACTACTACGACTACTACCACAACTACGACTACGGAACCACCTACCACTACTACTCAAGCTCCAGCTGGAAGAGGGAAATTTAGAAGACCTGGTATTGGTGGAACTAATGGAAGTACTCGAAACAGGTAAAAATAGACTTATTCAAAAAATGTTACAAAAAATTCAATAAAAAATTTTTGAATTTCTTAAGTATCACTATAATTCTATTATATTATTATAATCACTAATATAATTATATAATAAGTTTATCAAAATATATAATAAGTTATAAATATATAGTAGATAATAAGATTATCAAAATAATTTCAACATTCTTGAAATAATTTTAAATTTTTTTAGGAATTCATTTATATAATTATTTATTATTAAATAATATATATTATTTTATTTTCATGATAATATAATTATTAGTATTGTATCTTTTAATTAATGTTCAATTGAAAAAAAACAATTTTTTTGAAGATTCAAATCAAACGGAAGTACAACGACGACCGAAGCACCTGCGGAACCTACGCAACGCACGCGAAACCGTTTCGGTAGCAACGGTTCTAACGGTGGTGGTTTCAAAAGAAGTCGACCTGGACAAAAGCAATCCAATCCAATTGAGGAAGACGCGGTACAAAAAGAAAGTTCGAGCTCTGTTCACGCAGAACGGCCTTCTTCCACTACTCGTGGCAGATTCCGTGGATCTGGAGCAACGAGATCCATCTCGACGACAACATCAGCACCGTCGAACGGTGGTTCAACTGCATCTTCTAATGGGCCCTCAGGAATATCGAGACCGTCTTTTAATAAATTAAATATCAACCGACGACGTGGAAGACCGACCACTACCGCTCCGAACGGTAGCGAGGAGAGTCAAGAGTTCATTCGTTCAGAGACACCTAAGGAAACTAGTCAGGAACCCAGCACATCAGCACCGAAATCGACTGTTCGTTCAAGACTTCCGACAACAGGGACAAGACCGGTTATTAAACCTGGGGCTAGAATAAATTTAAGACCGAAACCGGGTCAATCGACGACCACAACTACGACACCACTTCCTTCGGATAACGCAGAGGAATCGTCAATTGATGAACCAGCTGGAGAAGGAACTGAGGAAGAAACTCACGAGGTAAAATTTTTTGATAAAAAAAATTATAAAATTACGGATTTGAAAAAATTTAAAGATCGATTAAAATCATAGTATTTCAATCTATGGTGTTTAATTAAATGTTTATACATTTTTGAAATTAGAATACTATTCTATATTTAAATAATGTACATATAAATATATATAAAATAAGCATCTATATTTAAAAATCAGTTATTTAAAAGCATTTAAAATCAATCATTCGATTACGACATTTTCGATTATTATCGAGACGAATCAAAGTCATGATCAAATATTACAATCTTCGTTCCGAAATAATACAACACTATGTATGTCCCATTCTGTTTGAATTCACTTCAAAATTCTCAAGTCATAGAATGCGATCCCACGATTCCTTACGAAATCTCGTGTCTTTACAACGCATTTTTCAAAACGTATGGCCTCAGTAAAGCTTCTCTTTGGACTTCGCTTTCACTATTTGCCCTTTTGCAAAATGTCACATGCCAGACATGCTTTGACACTAACTCGCGTCTATTTCTCGTCTTTCGACAACCGCGTTGTCACGTACACGCGACTTTCACGCAAAATGTTCATTTCAGGCACCTGCAGAAACTAGCCCTCCTCCGGCACGTTCTACAACTGTCAATCCTCTGAATAAATTACGTAATCGAAATAGACTACAGGTGCATCCTAAAACAACCACTAGAACACCAGTGCTTTTAGCATCTAGAAGATCGCCGTTGTTACCGCGTCGTAAAGTGACTGAGGCACCGATTGCCCAAACTAGCCAAGAAGAAATATCCGAAGAACCAGATGTTTCCAGCGAAACAGAACCGTCCGAAACAGCTTCTGCAGAGACTAGTACAGCCGCAAGCACGAAACATGAAGAAACTAGAGGTCTCAGTGGACTTTTGGCCCCAAGGCGTAGGATAGCACCGCGGCGACCTGGACAAATAATCTCGAGGGAATAGAGTGAATACTTAAAAAAAATCTTTCGATCCATCAAACCCCGTTTGTATTCCTCGTTGAGAACGATCAAAGTGATTTTAGAAACGTGTATTAAAGAGAAATCGAGAGAAGGCGCTTTCGTCGAGAAAGTAAGGCGAAAATTCGACAAGAAAGAGGTTCTACAAAACGCGTGACCAATGGTCGGAATTGCATCGTTCTTGAACTTTGAATTATTCGTGCTCGATAGTTGCATGAATCTTTTATTTTAGATTTTTGAGAAAATATTTAAATAGATCATCAAGCCACGTGTCAATTGATTTTTTAATTGGGAACGAATAATCAAAACAATAAATGACAAACGGCGTGAAAGTAAACATATTATTATCGCGATTATTAAAATTAAATTGCAGAAGTACGTGTGCATATATGTGTATAATTAAACGAATATATGTATATTCACGGTGAAAGTTGCTAATATCTTTTGAATGTTACTTCTAAACCGCGTTTCTACATATGTATTGCAACGCGTATCGGTTACAATCGCGATGCCATAGTTGTCTGAAAACATATCCTATGCCCGTTCTATATGTATGTATATATCAATGTTTTCGAAAATTTTTATTAAATGTGAGTGCGAGAATATTTATACGAGCATACAATTGGAAATACGATATGATTTCTTGCAATTATTTAATAATTACGCGACTTGTAGAAAGATATCACAAGATACTATTTGCGAACGATAATACGAATCGTATTCTACTATTTACTTGTAGAACGAAATACGACTATATCGTATCGTAAAATAATATTTTTGTAATTACAATGTTCCATAATATGCTGTAAATATGATATTGCAATTAAAAATGTATAAACTTAATCATATTCTCTTTGACTTATGTTTCTAATTTTGATTAATATCTAGTAATTAGTGTTACGAAATATTTAACATAATTTATGATTAACGATTATAATTAAAATATATTTAAATACTAATAGTGATTAATAATTATATTTTCATTGAAAAAAATATAAATCACATAAAAGAAGTTTTGTGATTGCTATTCTCCAAAAAATTACTAAACCATTGATAAATTAGATTTTTTATTGAAAATAATGAATTATTTCAATTAGTGCAAAAAAGAAGTAATTTTTTTGAAATAAACTTATATTTCTTATAATAAAAAATTTAAATTATTTAGATTATTACTTTCGAAATCATTTAATTATTATATATATATATATATTTGAAATATTTTTTTAATATTATTATAAATGAATAATATATATGATTGGTATTATATATAACTGGTTCATTTTTTTTTTAAATTTTTAAATTTTCTAGAATTACAAAAATTATAAAAAAATGTTTGTGTTATCGATAAAGATAATAATGAAAAAAAATGATAGAAAAAAGGTAAATATAGATAAAAAATAGATAAAAAAGTAGAATATCACAATACTACAATATCACAAACCTACAACAAGTATATAGTATATACTAGTCTATATACTACAAGTATATAGACTAGAATAATGCGAAAAGAAGAAAGATATAAGCTAAAAATTGAAGAATCAGCGCCATCTTTACAGTATCAAATAAAATATAAATTATATTAATAAAATATAGTAAATAAAAAAGAATAAACATAAAATAAGAATTGATGGTTAACGCCATCTTTTGAATATCATAAATATCTCTTTAAAAATAAGATAACGTAATTGAAAATCAGTACCATCTCTTGAGTATTTTTAGAACAATGTTTTTTTCCTTAAAAGATGACGCTAAGAGTCTAATTCTTATTTTGCTTCTATTTGCTATCTTTATCAATCTAGTTTCATTTATAATAACATTTTAATGTTCTCTCTCAAAAAAAATATATCAAATATTAGATCTTTTCTGTATCTAATCTATGATATAATATTTATTTATATATAATAATTTATTACAATAATAAAATATAATGATTGATAGACAATCTTTGCTAATGGCATGAAAAATGATTTTTATATCATATTTACATTATGTTTTAAAATTTTATAAAAATATAATAAATTTATATTAATCCATGTATAAGAAGAACTTATCATTTGTAGATAAAACACTGATATAACAAATTCTTTTCCATCCATAATGATAAAATATATTTACAAATAAATACATAATATAAACATATTTTAAATTATACTCATAATCAAAAATATATAAATCGTATATCTTATTTGTATTAACATCTGCATTCGTTAGAAAATCAAGTGGAAGATATAATATATATCAATATTATAATAAACTTTGTAGAAATAGAAAATAATAATTTAAATATTAATATTGAATATTTATTTTACAAAAATAAATATATATATATAAAATATTTCTTATGTTATATAATTTTGAAATATTTTTGGATATTTTATGATTAAGGCATCCATAAAAAAAATAATAATAAAAATAAATATAATAAGTTAGTATAAAAGTATTTAAAATGAATATTAATATTAATATAATATAAGAATAAACAATTTTATTTCAAATATAGTAATAATATAAAAAATTTAACATTAGATCTTTAGAGAAAGAAAAATCTTTAGAATAATCTTTAGAATAAGATAAAATTATTATTACAGGGAGTTTATTTCAATTATTCAATTTAACTTCAATTTCAATATTATATTATTTAGGAAAACGTAAAAAAAAAGGATAATTATTTGTAAGTATACTATTATTTGTAAAATATACTATAAACTATAAAATGCATTTCTTAACATGTTATTATTGAATCTTCTCATTGCACATATACATTATTGTTACAAATTACTCTGCATCTACATGAGTGTTACATGTACTAATAATATCGTATAGAAATATTACAAACAGGTACAAAAGCTAAACTACTTTCTTAACATATGTTTCCTTAGTTAATTTTTTTATGGATTATAAATATAATCATTCACTAGAATTTAATTCTTTATTCATAAATAACTTTTAAAATTAAAAAATACTATTATGTTGTTTAATTATTTTGTTTCATTATATAGAAAAATGGAAGAAATTTTATAAATTAAGAGAATGGTCATTGTAATTTTTAATAACTTTAAAATGCTTTTATATATTTTATATTACTTTTTATGAAAAATAAAGGATTAGAAATCTTTTCAAATGGAATGCAGATTCTGCACAAATAATTTTTTAATAATAGGATCATTATATTCATCACAATGGATATATTATTTGTATGTATGTATGTACAGTGTTCGTTTCATTTTTTAATTTAAAAATTTCATTATTATCCTCCAGCTGTTAGAAATAATTAATTTTTTTAAAAATTCATTTTAGGGGTAAAATATTTTATTATTTTTATAAATTTGCTACTCAGCTGGTGAATCATAATACTTTCTAAGTTATGTAAAAAAAAACTTGATCAATCAGATCTCTAATTTATCATATATGTATATATAAATATATATATAAATATATATATTATCAATTGTGCAAAGAGATCGTTAAAACAGTGGTTAAGATTTTGTAATACTTTAACCACTAATTGGCAGTGATATTTTGGATTTTTTATATTTCTCACTGATCGCAAAAAGAATAATACAATATAAATTTTAAAGAAAATTATTTTTCACAACCAAAAACGCGCAAGCACAATTTTTATACTACAAATATTAATTTATATCATATTACAATGTATTTTTATTTGTATTATAAAGATTTTACATTTCAACTGAAGTTTGATTAAAGTTTAAGAAAAAAATAAAAATTTACAATTTTTATTTTTAATTTCCTCATATAAAAAACTTAAATTATTGATTTTACCATCATTAAAAATTTTTCTATTAAAAATTCGATGATAAAATAATTTCTATTCAATTTAAAAAAATGTTGAACAATTCCATTATATAAAGTTCGAACATATACTATTTCTTACAATCAATGAGAATACTTTTGCAATAATACTAAGTTTTTTAAATGCGGATTAGTTCAAGAAGATTATATTATTTATATGCGCGTGTACAAAGTTTAATTACAAAGAGTCTAAAAAACTGACTTATAGATGTTTTTATTTATATATCATTCGATTCTCACAGCACCTACCGCTGAAAATGCATTAAAAAAATACATCCATTGTTATTATGGCATTCTTCAAGGTGTACATGAGCCAAAAAATAATGTTTAACATAAGATTTTTCTTTTTTAAGAGTAATATTTACCCGTCTGTCGAGATCAGATTGTGTATTAAATTAGATCATTTAACTTTAATTAGTTAAATGATTAACTAAAATAACGAAATAATTCTATATTGACTTAAAGTATTAAGTCTATATTGACTTAAAAATATTGAAGAAATGAAATGATGAATTTATATTAAATATTCTAATATTAATTTTTACAAAATGTTCATTTTCTTGTTAAAAACTTAGAAATCTATTTTCTATTATGTTTTTTTCTCTTTAAGGAAATTCATGCTGTTATAAATCATGTAGCTCGATCGAAATCCATTCAATAATTATTTGTTACAAATAAAAAGAAAAATATTTACAGTAACTGTACAAAAATATGTTCATGAAGTAAATTCTTTACAATTAACAAAAAAAAGTACATACAAGTTAAATATAAGTTTAGATAGATTCTAATACGATTGGTCCCATGTATCGAATTCTTATCATTTTTTCTCTTTTTTCTCTTTTATTTTCTTTTTTTTTTGCAGAAAAAAAATAAAGCTTTTGTACACCTTAAAGTAACATCTTACAATATCTTCGCGAGACGAAGCCATTTGTGTAAAACTAGTTTGTAAAAAGACGATATTCGTCATTATTTACAGGTTTCGATCGAATCTACTTGAAACATTTAAGACTTATATAAATAAAATTTTTTAATTTGTTATACGTTTATATCATTTTTTTTATAAATTCATAAAAATGTAAAAACAAATTTCTGTATTTATAAAACACACCTGAGATAAACGTAAATTTTATAAATCAGTTACTAATATCATTTAATTGGATATTAGTTCAAAGATATATTAAAATTCAAAGAATACATCAAATGAAACACACATGATAATATTATCTAATTAATGCTAATTTACAAACCTAAATTATTTTAATATATTTTACTAATTTTTTAATGTATCTATGTATATGAAATATTATGTTTTAAATATAATTTATATTTCATTTTTTATATTTTCTCTGGTGTGTTTTTTTATAATCATATAATATCAAAATTTAGTGACTTGCGCGCAATACTTAAAACAATGAATGATAGAAATATATTTTGTATATTAAATTTTACAGAGAAAAAAAGAAACGAGCACAATTAAGTAAGATATTTCCCTTTCTATTCTTGAATGACTAAAAAATATATATATAGTCATTGCTTAAAAAAATAATTACACGTTCGACGTGAAAGTTACCTAGTTCCACTGGCCTAAAACTGAATATCAAGGAACGTTTCAATACTAAACTTAGATTAAAAAAAAAAAAATATATATATATATACATATATATATATATATATATATATATATATATAGAAGCAATGAATAAGATGAAAGAAAAAACACGATATTTTGTCGAGAACTTAAGATACTGAATCAGGTATACGATTTCCAACTGTTTCTACATATGCTACAAAATTTTACAAATCCAAATCCTCCTATAGCTGTCTCATCTTTGTACTCTACCTGGTTATGCGAATCTAAGTAACTTCATATTTGTCAGGTATACAATTGCATAAAAATTTACAATTATTACTTAGTCCAGCAATGTATAAAAAAGTATAATACATCAGTCTGGCCACTTGCTGACCAAAATACTTATCGATCTATACTGTTATCTAACGCCTTATTTTTTCTTTCTTTTTTCTCTTCCTTTCTCTCTATTTGCTTACTTGTATTTACTCACAAATCAATTATACATATTATTAAAATTGTTCGAAAAATCATACATATTTGTATCTACTTCGCATATTAACAAAAAAAAAAAAATATTATATACTACGAATCATCAAATTCTACAATTGTGATGAATGTAATTGTCATCGATCGCTATCAGTAGAAAATATTTGAAATAATTTTTTAAAAATATTTCTTTGTTTCGAAACACTGATCAATTTTAGACATTAAATATTATTAAATTAGTTGAAATAAGAAAAACGAAATAATATATAAATGAATATATAGAAAGTATTATTTTTAAAGGACTTATGTATTATCAATCCAGGGAATTATTTAGAAGTGAAGATTTTTAATGTAAAAATTATGATCATGATCGTTACATAATAGCAATCGAGCATTAGTAGAAAAATAGAAAAAGATGTGACTTATAAAATAAATTCTTTAGATCATAAGACTTCTCGACAATTCCCTTAATAATCATTATTATAATACAAAAGTCATTTAACCCTATAATTATTTAACCCTAATATTCTATTGAAAATCTGTTTTCACTTATTTATAAACTTATTTTATAAATAAATAAAAACATTTATATAAAATAGAATATCAGGGTTATTAATGGAAATCTTAGGAAAAATTATACAAAAATAAAATAAGTTAAATAGAGGATTTTTTGTATGTCAAATATTTTCTCTCTGAAGCGTTATATTTGTCGATTTATCTATAGCTATAGATACGTATAAAATTGGTAATTTATAATTAGATGATAAATCTAAACTTAATCGATTTTAAGAAATGAGCTGTTTCCTGCACCAGCTCGTACAAGAAGAGGTGTTTTTCTTCGTGAAGTAGTCACAGGTTGGTACACGTAATTTCCTTGTATTGCACCGGTTAACGTTTTTTGTCTTTTCGTACCGGAATTAAGCTCGTATTCAAATGGTTCTTGTTTTGAAATGTTTAAATGCATGTGTAATGCTTCTTTATTGTCCCCAATATCTATCTCATCATATAAATGCTCATGAATGTCTATATCACAATCCTGACTGCTCTCATCATAACTATCTGTCACTGAATTCGCAGTTATGTGACCGTGAATAGATTCTTCATACGTTGTGCTTTCTTCAACTGCTTCATCACCTGAACTTTCTGTTTCTTCAGATACATCACCACTGCCTGCATATTTCATTTCACCTCTTTCAAGCAATTCCAAATGGTCTGGATATATCATTGCTTTTTTGATAGCTAAAGGATCCTTTCTGGACCATTTTTGTACTTCTTCATCCATCTTTGCTACTTTTGCTGGATTAATAGCCCATAAGCATCCTTTTCTCTGATTTCCATTTCCAGCAGGCTTTTCGATTTTTTCAAAGCACTTATTTAATGATAAATTGTGTCTAACTGAATTTTTCCAACCATTTGGTGCAGTCTTGAAATATGGAAAATGCTCGCTAAAATAAAATATAGATTAAATTATTATAAATAATTTTATAATTTTTTAAAAAATATTTTTAAATGATTTTATTATTATATTTTATTATTAATATTAGAAATAGAATAAATATTTGAAAAAAATTGTTAACATCAAAAATATTATTATAGCAATAATATAATATACGAATTAAAAGAAGGAAGAATAAAAACTTGCTAAACAAGGAACAAAATTTACATTTTCTATGGGGACTGTACCCTAGCACGCACCTGGTGCTCCAGGGGCCCCATACAAAATGGCAGCTTCCCCCTTATGTAACCTGGGAATAAAGAAGGGAGGACAATTCTTTTTCCCCTCGTGGGTTAAGCACCAGAGGGGTTTCAACCAGCCCTTATCCTTCCGGCCAAATGGTCGAAAATAAGCGGCTGGCGACACATCGTTTGTTACATAAAAATCTATTCTATTGTATTTTACAAAAAAAAATTTTATCAAACCAGTCTCCTTCTTTTTTTATAAATCTCTTTCCGCCGAAAAAAATCAATTTATTTTATTGAGTAAAATTTATATTTTATATTATTTCTTTTAATAAATAACATAAGTAATTTATATTTACAATCTCGAATCTGTTTTCATTTTTTATAAAAAAAATATTCAATTTTAAATATTATGTTCCAATTTTAACTTACCACATAAAATTGTAAATTTCCGAGACCGGTAGAGAGCCTGTCTGACTATTTTTTAACGCCATTGCAATCAGACAAGAATAAGAGTAAGCCGGTTTAGGATAGGGTTTGTCATCATAGTCTGATAGATCAAATTCTTTCTCTCTTTTCACTGTACTGATAGTAGTAGATCCTGGATTGATGTGTACGTTGTTATTGTAGATCTGCTTCCGCACATGTTGCGGCATCTGGTTGGAACTCTGTAATACTTTGAAGTTCTGAATTCTAATACCAGACATACCGTTTATTTTCGGGGTAGTCTGTGCCTTCGTATATTGTGGGGATGTCATTTTAGTAGCTGATATTGAGATCGTTTTCGATTTGGACGGTGTCACCGACTTGGAAACTTCTTGCTCATCCTCGGAATCTTCTTCGGTTTCTGTCATATCGTTTTCATATTGTTCTGTCTCGGTATCATTTTCGATTTCGTTTTCTTGTTCATTTTCATTTTCGTTTTCATTTTCGTTTTCATTTTCATTTTCGATTTCATTCTCATTTTCGTTCTCATTCTCATTCTCATTCTCATTTTCATTCTCATTCTCATTCTCATTTTCATTTTCATTTTCATTCTCATTTTCATTCTCATTTTCGTTCTCATTTTCATTCTCGTTCTCTGTATAATTACTGCCTTCATTCTCTATCTCTTCTTCGATATCAATTTTTTCTTTTATATCTTTTTTCGGTGAAAATGAAAAGTGTCGTCTGTTATTATTTGGAGTAGGACTTCGAAGTGCCATGTGCGGCATCACCGAGTTAGGATTTACCATAATGGAGGCCGCATCGCTTCCACTAAGGTCAAGATTGAAATTACTGAAATTAAGAAGTCATATCAGCTTTTAGAAAAATTGTTTTTCTTTTTTTTTTTCTGAAAGAAACATATTACGTTATATTATATTTTGACTTGTATAATATAAAATTAAACACCTGTTCGAGCTATTGCTGTTTCCATTAAGTAAACTGGTGGATCCAAACCATCCACTAAGATCATTTTGACATCCAATAGGATCATCGTCCATTTCTAGAGCGGACATGTCGGTGAAATTAAAGCCCAACTCCGTGTGCCCGCCGATAACACCCTCGATTTCGCATTTGATATCGACATCGAGCATCTCTTGCAACGATAAACTATCTGTACCGAGATAGTAATCCATCGTGAGCCAAGGGTCCCGCGTCGGTCCCTGAACCAGCTCAGTACCGTGTCTGCTCTCCGTATCCAACATTCACCTGACTAAAATATAAAAAAATACTAATTTTTATAATTGTTCTATTAATAATATCTCTTAAAAATAAATTATGGTTAAATATCATTTGCAGTTTTATATTTCTTCTATTTTGTTTGAGAAGAGAAAAAAAGAGCTAATCGTTTACTGATCATAAAAATTGCTTTACGTCCAAATATCGATTTCATTTTGATTTTGATGAATGTCCGTCTTAATTCCATCGAGTCTTATCGTTAATATTAAGAAAAAAAAAAAAATAAAATAAAATTATATTTCTTTCCATAGAAACACATATTATATTTTCATACATATGAAAAGTTCATCGACATTTATTCTTCGATACTATCAATGAAACAACTTTACTATTGTTGCTCATCAATAATACAAAATCAAGAGGTACATTCATCTTTATTTTTCTATGAAAATAAATCTAACATACCGTCGATAATATTTTCATAAAAGAAGCGAATAAATAAATTTCGATGATTTTATCAGATCTAAGGATCATCCTCACGATCTCTTGTAGCAAGGCCAATAGATTCTCGACCGTGTCCGTACCCGCGTGACCTCGCGTGTGCGTTTGTGTGCTATGGTGTACACAGTGTGTACGAGCGTGCAACGAGGATCTTGAACCCACAACCGGCTTGTGGGTGTGACTGACTCATAGTACTATAGTCGATTTACTATAGAACGCGTGGACTCGTAGTATATGTCCCCTGTGCCCACTGCTCTCTTCACCTAGCCCCACTCTTGCTCATTTAACTATTCCACTCACAATCAACCCCTCTTTGTTAGCTTCGTTCCGCGCCGTCGAGTTCTCTCTCTCTCTCTCTCTCCCCCCACGATTCTCGTTCATTCTTTCTCTGTTTCTCTCAATTCTCTATCCTCCTCAATTAACTCGTTCTATCTCTATCTAGTTCAAGCTCGAAGGACCCGGTTCGTTGTAATATTTGATCCTTCTTCGTTCACATTTCTCTTTTTCATTTTATCATCGTGTTTTTTTATTTGTCAGAATCCTAACCTTCCTCTGATCAATTATTTATTTTTTTTTTTTTACTTTTGTTACATCATCTCTAATTTTAGACTAATTTTTCTAAACTATGATTTCTCTGTATCACGTTATTAATGTTTGTACAATTTTGTATTATTATCGATATCTTCATTTTCTTTTTCTTCCCGTGTATTTAATATTTCTTTACCGAGAACTTTCATCCTCTTCTATTGCACGTTTCTTTTCAATCTCTCTGTTGCCTCGACGAGCACAAGAAACAAAGCTCGAACGTGGCTTAACGAACAAACTAAGTATTTAACTCGAGTTCACGAGTTGTAAAATACAAAATTCTTCAATCTACTGTTAAAGTGACCAAATTATCATCAATGATATTAACGAACTATACAGTTTCTTGCGAGCAAAGTAATGAAATCGTACCACGAAACCGAGGGGGATCTCTTAAATCTGAAGGAAAAATTAAATTATTAAATTTGAAAATTGTTATTGCCCTATTGGTCGAATCGAAATGCCGTTTTAAAAATGCTTTCTGTACAAAGTGAAAGAGCTGGGCGGTTGAGTTATCGGCCGTGAGGAAAAGAAAAGAAATGAAAAGAAAAACAAACAGAGAACTGACCCTGCTCGATGTAACTCCCATCGTAGAGTGGCCTTTACGCGCACGAGACATTCAAGTCTACGTGACTGAACGATATTCTTAGACGTGGAAGTGTAATGGAACTTTGCTCGATATACTTATATACGCCGCGGCTCGCGGGTTAAAGAAGCTTCTAAACCAACACCCACGCCATTTTCCTATTAATAATTTCTGCGCGTGTATGGAATAAATATACAAAAATCGAAATATTCGTCCAGAAAGAAAAATTACAATTAGAATATTACTTTCTCATAAGCGAAGAAATCGAATGCATGAAAAGTTGGTGTAAATACTGCGATCCATTTATAAACGTATTATGAACGTTTACATTGAAATGTTTAGAATTCCATAAAATCTAAAATTATTATATAAATATCTTAAATAATTGTGTATACGATATTTGAGAAATTCCTTGAACTAAAAACGAATTGTTATTTTTATCATTTTATTATTTTCTTGTCGAAGAATCGGATTAATTTATATGCGTATTCGAAGCATTTCTAGTTTATACACAGTATACATTACTAGTCAAATAAAAATGCTATTGCTATAAATATGAAAAAATACTTGAAGAAAAAGATCAATCCGAAAAAAAACGTTAAACTAAAATTTTGCAATGACTGCAGTGAAAGAATTTCAGCCGTGAGGTATTACATATATATATATATATATGTGCTGAAATGTTCGCGGTCTGCTAACAAAATTTCCACATATCTCGCGGTTCTGAAGCTAGAATGGTCGATGAGAAAATGGAGCTGGGAAATGGGAAAAGAAGATGAGCAACGTCAGACATAGGTCATCGACCTGTCGAGAGCAACAAACGGCAGCATTTATAAAACGATAAGTTAATCTCTCTGAATGAGAATTATTTCGAGGAAAAAAATTTTAGTTGAAATTCTGACCGAACAGATTTATTACACCGTTTATATCTCTTTGAGATTGAAACGTTTTCACGTCCATTCAAAACTCTTCTTGAAAATTAGCGTAAAAATATAGCTACAAAATGAATTCTTTTGTAAATGCAAATGAAAAATGTTAATTTTACTTAATTATACAAGATATCTTATCGAGGGATACGCATTACACACGATAATCTTTCAAATCGTTGTCATTTTTAACGCGTCAAAGATAAATTAATTTCTGAATGGAAATTCCTGAGAAAGAGAGAAAGAGAGGGAGGGGGAAAAGAGGAGAAATCATGAAAGAGGCAGAAAGAAAAACGAGGCAGACACGTTTGACGCAATCAGACGCGATGGGCGCCACATGTCGAGTGCATCGAACATTTTAGGCATAACAGACTTCAAAAGCGACGAGATTAAAACGGTCAAGGACCCAAGATTGTGCATCGAGGTCATAAGGATAAAAAGATTGATTCCTCTCAAATATCCTTCTCACCTTTAAATTTTTATCATCAAATAATCGATGACGTTTCACAGAAGAAAAAATAATTAAAAACAAATTTGATTGGAGATGGAGCATGGATATATTAAATTAATGGTAAATATCTCGAGTCTTAATCGTTAATAAATATAATCTTGGTCACTCTTCAATGTCTCTGGCAAAAAGAAAGATATAATGGAAATACAATCTTGAAAAAAAATGCTTGCTTGCGTAATAATAACATCAAGTATCAAATAATCGTTCCACTAACAGTTGAACAACAGAAAGAATTCGACGATTAATCACCATATGTTTTAAGAAATAAATATACTAGTGTGTGCAGAGATATAACGTGGATATAAATTATCATATTATATAGCGGAACAAATGATGCCACGATAACATTTTTTATGTTATTCTGCATATTCGAAATATTTTTAACTTTTCGCCAGATTGAATTTACAACCTATATATTCTTTTAGACATATACGTTTACTATTATACCGATAAAGAAGATAAAACAAAATTAAGAGCGGGGAATTTTATAATTATTTTTTGAATGTCTAAAATGGGATTTCCAAAAAATCCCTAGGATGGCACATTGATTAAGACTAAATCTGCAGAATAGTGTATTATAATTTTATGCGTGGCCATTTGTGGTAAAAGAAGGGTCCTCGAAAATTGTATCTTGTTCGTGCAACAGGATAATCTTTCTCCCTCGTTGCCTCTTAAAGCTCAAGTTCCGAGAAGGGTCCTCCAGCGATAGACGATCCTAAGACCCTGGAGCTATTCAACCTGAAATCCTTCGCAGGTCATAAAGGGTTCCTTCTATATATCTACCTCTATTTCTTTCTAGTCAAACGATCCACAAGATTTTTCTTTGAAGAGTTAACTTATCACGGTCGATTTAGAAGATCATCTAACAACTTCTCTAAAATTATTCGAGTTTTATACTCTTGAACATTTCCTGCAATCCTTTCGTAAATGAACATGAACGTAACTTGAAAGAGGAAACTTTCTAAAAATGATTATGATCCAACCTTCCGCAAAGGTAATGAGGACTATTACGCATCGTCTACTTGGCAATAAAATAAATGCTTCTGAGTATCCATTTTCCAATAGTCAAGATCAACAAGGTTTTCTCGGTGTTACACACATTTTTCTTAATCGCAATAAATTAATCTGAAATCAAAGCAACTATTAAATTACAAATGTTTGAAAAGAGGAAAACGGAGGATATTAAGTCAGAGACATATTTTTCCATGTACATCGGGTAATCTTCTCTTAATTAAAGTAGCAGGGTGCATATATTTGCACGTTCAGAAGGAAGATAATAGTCCCGGTAGGGTGTAAATGTGCAGCGTTGGTGGTTAAAGGGTTAAAAGAGCGGCGGCGACGTTGGAACGACGTAACAACGCTATAAAACTCAACTCGAGCACGATAACTCCTCCGCGTTACAACAATCGACGAGATTTCCCTTTCACCAGGCTTTCGTAACTGTGTGTGCGTGTACACAGGCGCAGCTATGTGTTGCCTGGAACACACCTGACGAAATGTCTGTGGCAAGACGATGCAATTGATAAACTCGAGGGAGTGGTGGGAGCAGCAGGAAGACGATCCGATGGATCGAGGGGAAGATCTGGTATTTCTCCCTCTGGAAAACTCAGTGAATTACGAAGCCTAGTTTTATACTTGATTCGACTCCTTTTGATATCTGCAAAAAAACATCAATATAAGAAACCGGACTCCGATGTTCATAAATAAATTGTCGAATAAGTAGAGGAAAAAAAGGTGTGTGGTATTGTTTGAATTCGACTAGTCGGACGAGTTTGATGAACTTCTTTTGGAACTGAAACCAGTATCGGTAAAAAGAAGTCAATGTCTAACCATACAGGTGGAGAAGAGAGAAAGATATCTTTCCGAAAAGGATTTCTCCAAAAACAGTTTCCTGTTAGTGAATATAAGAAACTGGTTGAGCAAATATTGACCTTAAGATGTAAACGTGCCGTCGACGAGATACATATTTCTTATCGCAGAAAGCGGCCATAACTACGCTGTTTAATCGTAAGAATATCATAAATATTCCGCGAAACGTTTATCACGATAAAATGTAACAAATAAATTGTATCAAAGTATTAAAAAATATTTCAAAATAACGCACGGAAATTTTTCTAATAATATTGAAAGAACGCCGGCGAAAAATGATTTTTAACGAAATGTTGAACGCGAATAGGACGGATTAAAGTGGAAAATAATTTTTATAAATATCGAGAGGAGGCAAAGTCGGCCAATTGACGGTGTAGGCTTGCGTGCACGTAAAACGGCGGGATTCTTTGTGATCGCTTCTCGAGAACCGGTTTGAATCGTGCAGAAGAGGGCTTATGAAGTGAGTCGAATGTGAATCGTGTTCGTCTAATAAATGAACTTTTGTCGACCAGTTCGATAACAACGATGTACGAGTTTTCAGTCTGATGTGACAAACCGATAATATATATAATACAATATATTAATTATATTACACGCACAGAAATTTCCAAAACTTTGAATTAATAATTTTTCTTCTTCTTTTTTTTTTACAACAATTCTTTTACAAATTTTTTTCCATTTTACGTAACATCAAATTACAAATAAATTTAAACTAAGACAAACTGTATATTTTTCGATGGATATTTTATATTATATTTGCGGACATATTTTACGATCGGTCAATGGGAGGATAGCGTGATTATTAATTTATGAAATATAAAGTTTTACAATGCGACGATAAAAATCAAATAATCTATAATACATAAATCATTTTATTATTCGATTCTGATCTTCTTCGCCCATCTCTTTTATAATATTCTTTCATTATTTTATATGTATCACGAGTCAACAGATTTTATTAATCGTATCTTTTATTATTATATTTTAATTCATATTTTGTCTATTCTATATTAAGTAGTACATTCGTGTTCAAAGATATCGTTCCTCTCTCCGTCAACAAGTTTGTTCGAGCGAAAAGACGTGTATTAACATCATCTATAAATTTACAATGCCAAATACAGTTCGGCATGTTTTTATTCTTGCCTGGTATTACTTCACAACGGCAGCCAGCTGCCGAGAACAGTCAATTTCATTACGTGTCGTCGAACTCTGCAGCTGTATTTTCTTGCACACGCTCTCGCGCCCTTCTCATCGAGCTTTCTCCCCTTGCTGTTAGCGAAAATTCGACCTTCAACTTTTCCATTCATCCTAATCTTTGCCAACTTTAAACTTTGTTCTCGATGATGAAAATGATCAAAAAAAAAATTATTAATTTATGATAAAAATATATATATATATGTATATGTATATATACACACGCACATAAATTACAAGACAAAGTAGTAAAGATCGAGAAGAAAAAATATATTAGAAAGTTGGTCAAACGAAGAATCTCAAAGTCTTTTCGAATTATTGATATGAAATTTTGAAACACGTGCCTTTCCCAAACAATTTTTCAAACCGAATACCGAAAAAATCACTATCTTTAAACGTTAAAATGGATCAATAATAATAAGAATTCTGAATCAGCGTGTTCTCGAAAACAAATGTATTTTTTCTAGACGAAGAAATACAATTCGCCAAAAAGGATTAAAAAATCCGCGAGCTGATTTTTGTGGTATTTGCAGAGGTACAGGTGTAAAGGCTGGCTATCCCTTTGTTCTCGAAACTACCATTACAGACAGGCAAGAAAAGAGTCGAAGCGTGTCGGACGGCGGAAGTCTTTCCTGGCAGGTAGCTACGAATTTTTAGCACTGGTTCAATTCCTCGGGCTTTCTCATGCTTCGATACCCCATCCTTTCTCTCTATTCTTTATTAATTTTTTCCTTTACATCTCCTCACTCGTAATGCGATGTAATCTTCTCATCGATGAACTTAAAATCAGTTTGAGAGAAAGAAATTTGATATTATGTGCAAGCGTGAAAAAGAATTTTTCTTCTAATTATTGAAAACGGTGTAAATGGGGAACATTGGTACTTGAAAACGTTCCACGAAACGAGACCTCGATCTTTTAACGCATATTGCAAGGAATAAAGCTTGTACACGTCGAACGTCAGTTTCACGGCCGTGAAAACGCAAGACATCTCACGGGTCGGATCTTTTCCCATGGCCGCGGTGCTTACCGGCTACTTCCTCAACGGGCCACACTTCCGCCGATAATGTTCATGACCTGGACTCCCCGAGTCTCGACGACGTTACATTTTTTTCTCTCCTCTCCGCCGTTGTATGCAAATAGGTCACGCAATTTCTCTCCCCTTCTCATATGCGTCTGTGCAACGATGACCCTGATGGAATTATTATTCGAATAAGTTTCGAAAAAATGAGTTTAAAAGGATACAAAAATGATTTAAAAATGCTTCGAGCTCAGCTATTACTATCCGAAGCTTCGTTTATGGAGCAATATTTGTATGAGAGATTTTATCGCGACATCAAAATAATATGGAATAGCTAGCAGATTATTAATATTCTTTGACCAATAAGCAAATATCGACGTTGGAATGGGGAAAGGATTCATCAACGAATCGCATTGTTTCAACCAAGTAATTTCGTCTTTTTTTTAATGATCTTTCCATCAATCAACGCGACGATCTTTTCAAGGAAAAGTTTTTAATTCGTGTGCTTATTGATGTCTTTAGATAATTTTAAAAAATAAGATATCGAGGTATAAAGGTCGTTAATTAAATAATCCGTAAGTATTTCTTTCTAGTGATCTTGAAATTCGTCGATTGCTAAGATGCTTAATAAAACGCTTGAGAAAGTGATGCTCTTTTCTTCGAGCTCTCTATTCGTTATATAAGATATAAAAAATTTAAACAAGGCCATATAAACTGCTTAATGCGTGAACAAGTATTATACATAGCTCCAATAATGGTTTTCGGTCACATATATAACCGAAATATATATATTTTTCGATTTGGAATATTTTACAATGAAAGGATACATAGTGAAAAAATATAATGAAAGATTGTTTGGGTCTAGATTTGGAATATTTTACAATGAAAGGATACATAGTGAAAAAATATAATGAAAGATTGTTTGGGTCTAGATTTGGAATATTTTACAATGAAAGGATACATAGTGAAAAAATATAATGAAAGATTGTTTGGGTCTAGCTTGTCAGGTATAAAACAACCTACAAAAACACTCTAAATTAAGTATCGAAATTTTTGGCCTCCGAAATTACCGTTAAAATTTTTCTATTTCCTCGAGCAATAGGATTCCGTTTCGTGATTATGGACGAACAATGTGACGAGAATATTACTTGAAGAAATGAATAACAGCATTTGGAATTTTGTGAAAATTATCATAGACAAGTTTCTTATTACTCAGAGATTCAATTTAATTCGAATTCAATATTATGGAAATTATAAATATGTGGGTCTTAAATATGAATCATTAAATGAAACTTATTGAAAAATAACAAATATGAATATTCATAGTATATAGTTTAAAGATTATTAAATAAAAATGTTTTATTTAAAGATTATATATTAAAAGAGAAAAATGTGAAAAGAAATTACAAAATAATTCATAAGAAAATTTTTTATATACGTTAAACAAATTACGAATAAACTATTACTGCAAATAGCACCAGGCAAGGAGGAACATTGGTTTCCGGTGACATCATTTTCAAGGCTGTGAAATAAATACACGCAAATGCATGCTTGATATCGAGTGAAACAACATGAAAGTGTTTTAAAGAACGAAGATGTGTATACCGATCTGACCTCTACTATGTTTCCTGATACGATTTTCGCGCTATAAAGTTAGAAGAAACGAGAGCACAGCTGGCTTCTTTTTCCTCTTGACTCTAGAGACTAACCAACGAGGTCAATCAGACCAGTAAAAAGAGAGTAACGCGAAAAACTTTACACCGAGACGAGAAGATGAACTGCTTCCTTCTGCGCAACATAATCTTCGCTTTCCTTATCTATTTGCAAAAAAGATATCTTCTAAACAACTAAATCATCGTTTGGTTAATATTAATACTTATGTTCAAGATATTTAAATTATTCAATTTTTTTTTAACTTTTTGCATTGATTATATTCCATTATATAATTATAACAATTTATCTTCTATAAGAATCGGTAATAATATAAATGTTGAGTGAACAATTAAAAAAATTTAATTACTTTTTTTTTCATTTTCTCTAACCAATCGAAATTTTTTCTCTGTTTATTAAAAACTACATATACAACTTAAATTAAAATAAAAAAAAATTAAAGTGAAAATAAACAAATATTGGATATTTTTCGCGAATGTTTGTCGACAATTCTAAATAATGTCAAGATTAACAGAGTGAATTTGGTTGGTATTAAAATGGAGGGGCGTATCCGAGTGCATAGAGAGAGCCCATAGTCTGGATCTTGCGATGGACCAACCGTAGAGATACGTATAGCTGTGTGCTCTCCTCTCCTACCCGCGCTTTTCGCCGAGTATCGATCTGATATCCCTGCCGCCAGTCGACCAGTGTTTGCGAGAGAGCTACGAGCGTGTCTGCACCCCCCCTTTCCCTACCGCCGTATGCGTGTGCACGCTCACAAATGAATGATGAAGTTAGTAGTGGTATGGCTCGGTTCTTGCTTGCTGCAAGACAGTTTGAAAATGCATCAAGCGAGTCTTTCTTTTAGATACACTTTTTACTTCAATTGTCCATTTGATTTTAATTATTGACCGGACTTCCTACGAGAGATTGATAAAGTAGATTATAATGTAATTTTCATTTATTCTACGTTATAATATTACGAAGAGATTTATTAATAGTTCGAATATTGGTTAGAAATAGACGTCTGCGCGGTTGGAAATCCAATTTCGTAGTACATACGTCATATCGTTTTGCACATCGACAGAAAAACAGATCGAACGCGGGAACGTCACGTACACGTGGACGTGTACCAATGGTAAATTGGCGCGAAAAAATATTATTCTTATATTTATTGTTGCAATTATAGTCACGGTTAATCTTTTCTTAATCTTAAAAACAGTTAAAAATACATTGAACATGAATTGAAAAACGTAAATAGGTTAAAAAATAATAATGGAAAATAATGATACTAATTATACAATGATGTGACAAATTATTTATCGATATAAATTTTAAGCGCTTAATTTCATCGAATTACTTTCTATTTTACTTTCACTGAAGAGAACCGATTTAGTTTTCTGAAAAATTTCGCGTGTTACGTCGAATGGCACGCAATCTGCATTCGACAAAATGAATTTCTCTATACATTCACGACCTACAAGTTGTTGTGTGTCATAATACCAATAGCTACCGAAACGCAAGATCGATCCTTGATTTCGATTAAATAATAATTAGAAGAGATATAAGGACGCTGAAAATCAAAATATTCGAATGAGCAAATATTTCACATTGATAATATTTGACCGTTTTTTCATAATATTTACCAAAGGTAATATAAACGTAAACGTAAAATTTGATATGTTAACATTGCTTAAAAAAAAAAAAAACCAATGTAAACATAAGCGTAAAATCCGTCACGTTATCATTGTTCTAAAAAATTGTATTACAAGTGTTTCACATGATAATAACAAAGGATCGAGATTATAAACATCACGTAAAAGCATAGTTCACGAACTATTTTTATAGTTATCTTTTCACATTTTTTAATATGACGTGTATGAAAGACTCATTTCGTTTCTAAACAATCGAATCAAATGTTCATCTCAAACGAGTAAAAAATGAGATAAAAAAAAATATTGAAATATATAATTACAATATTCTTAATAATTGTAAACAAAAATTCGTATTTATCAATTCCTATTTTCCATATCTCATTTAAAATATGTAAAAATATTTCTTTTACTGTTTGAAAAATAAAATAATTACTAATACTTTTTTAAAGTTTAAAACTAAAAAAAGGAATTTAAAAAAACAAAAAAAAATATTAATGATAATTCATCAATTAACGTTAAGAAATAATTTTTTTATGAAAACATAAAAAAAAATACTAAATAAACAAAAAACCATTTGATAATATATGTTTCTTAATGACAAATAATCATTCGTGAATATGAAACATAGAGAGGTAAATTTCGGTTGAGCCTGTAGGATATTTCCTGCGGTGGGCATATGGCGAGGGGTAGGGTTCCCAGAAGGTTCCCACGGTCAATAGCTTTCGTGGCGGTGAGGCTTGAAAGTGCTCGAGGGGCCTTCCTTACTACTCGTTATTTGCAATATTTTCAAAAAAATTTTTTTTTCTGAAGACGATTCAATGAAAAATTGATAATTCTGTTATGAACTATTTTTATGCATATTTATAAAAACAATAATTTATACAACAATATAACAATATATTTTTATAATAATATTATAAATATCTTTGCTTTATCTGAAAATTCATAACTTATTTTTTATAGATCTTAATCTCCACTGAAAATGACCATTTTTAATTGCTATCCATGTTATTGATTACCTTGCAGTCAAGACGAGGGAAACTTTGGGTTAGCTTCGTTAATTATTTTAAGCGTACATTGCTTGTTACATTTATGAAAAATAATTTATTTTATTTTAATTAATAAATTTTAATTAATAAAAAGTCAATAACTGTTTATCATTAAATTTGTTTTATTAGTGTTTAATTATTTTTGGTAATATTTTTGCAGAAATTCATACATAAAACGATATTATATAATAAATAAATAATGATAAAAACAATAAACAGTATGTTAACCTGACTTGATATGCAATTAAAAATCAATAATAATTTATTTAGATTTCATTCGAAATGAATATAGAAATCATAAATTGCTTAAATAGTAATTGAATTAATTTTTTTTTTTAATAAAAATAATTTATTAAATTAGAAAATCATTTTTGTGCATAATTATTTTTTTATATCATTCATGAATACAACAGTAAATCAAAATGATACGTAGTATAAGTGCAAACATGACATTGCGTACAGTGTATTGCGCGGCAAAACAATAGCTTTCATCACCGGAAATTCATATTATATCAGTAAGGTTTCCCGGTAATGCACTCTCTTCCCGCCGAAAGTTATATAGAGATCCATTAGGTCTATGATGAATCACTCATTGAGTTCGATTTGACATACAAGCCAAGTGATTGTTTATTTTTATGAAGCATTGTACGCTTAATAAATAATTGCCATGGTGATATGATCACGGCCGCCTACGCTACAAAATCGACGGAGCGCGGCAAATGTATGAATCTTGTGACCGATCATGAATTTATCGTATCTAAATGGCCTAAAAATACCGGTTACAGAGGTAAAAAAATTCTCGAATCATCGAATTATTGGCAAATTAAGCGGACACTATTAATCGTCATAATTAAACACGAATGTAAATATAGATATATTGTAAAGCATGATAAACTCTATACAATGAAAAGTAGAAGAAAAAAAATTGGCGTTGAAAGCGTCATGACTGCCCCCTTGTACCTTGACACTCGAAAACTATGATGGCTCGGCGGGCCGGCAAAGAACACAAAATATTTTTTCATGATTTTTCGACAAGACTTGTATGAACGGCACATGATAAAACATAACAAGACCTACCGTATGTTTGACAATCCTTAAATCACGTCGTCCTCGCGGCCAAGCACCACTTTCACACATATATTTACAAGAGAATTATGCGATTTTTGGCAGCGACCATGTATAAACGGACACCGACACAAGGCCCCCTTTACGGAACTGAAGTAACGTTGACGGGAGGATAGTGAACAAAGACCACGCACGATTTCAAATTTCGTCCTGACGATTGGCCAGCAACGGTCACGTGGTTTTACCGCCCTCTCCTTATTGGCTGTTCAGTATGGGTTGTGAAGACATTTTAAACGATGTACTTATACACATGGCCGACCAAGGGATATGTACAAGGAAATTTTATTTCTTATTTTTATATAGAATTATTATTTTTGTTGAAAATAACTATTTTTTGGAAATAGTTATTTATAAAATTATCAATGGTAACGATAGACACTGCAGTATATATATTATGAATGACAACAATTACACATCTTCTCCCTTACCTTCCTCACTTCAAAATGGCCGAATCCAAACAATATATGAAAAATCAGTTACTGTTATTATGTTTATTTCAATATATTTTAATTTTATATGTAACTTAAAAAAAAGTTTATATTTTTTGTCATTTTTTAAAAATAAAATATTTTATAACATATACTGATTGCATGAAAATTTTTTATGACGAGAGATGAAAACATCGGACGAGCCCATCATTCTAATAGAGAGGGGAGGGCGGTAGTTATCTTAAAAATGAAAAATAGCAATAATAGCACGAATATATATATATATATATATATATATATATATATATATATATATATATATATATAGATACACACACATTTATAGACTTTAACATGAAAAAAAATTTAATACAACATTGTTATCCCGTAAAATGGATTTTTAACTTACTGTCTCAAATTAAATAATAATAGAATATATTAACATGATTATATTTTTATAAAATTTCAATTAAATTAAAATTTTCGATATCATTAAGATTAATAGATGACTTTTTATATATTTATATATTACTCTATTATTAATAAAATCTATTATAATATATTTACTCTATTATTTATAAAAATATATTATTAATGTAAACACAGTTCTTACTATAAGTTTTAACATGGAAAAATATATTAATATAAAATAATAAATGATTATTTAAACTATAATATATATATATATATATTATAGTTTAAATAATCACTTATTATTTTATTAAAGTATATATATTATTGTTATATATATAATAAAAATTTTTTAAGTAAATTTTATGTAAAAAAAATTTAACATCTTTACAGAAATCATCAATTATAAAATATGTTATATACAATTACAAAGAAAAGATATTTTGTGTACTATATTTTTTGTACTATTTTGTACTTGATTTATAAAAAGATTTCATAATAAATATTAAGTTATACAAACTCATTAGAAAAATCTATAAATACACTTTTTAATACCTGATTCAAATCAGTTTTGTTCCTCTTGATGAGATTTTCTTTTCCATATTGTTAGAACATATCATTCGCATTGATATTCTCTTAAAAACTTGTTTTCAATTATTTTCTAACTACCAGAACTGACCAGAATGTATTGAAATAATGAATTCCATTGAACCATCATATGATTATATTAATTTTTCACTTATATATTGAACATTTTTCTTTTATAGTTATTATTTAGTAATTTGATATATTTATATAAATATATATAACATATATATAAATTATATTTTTATAACAATTATAAATTTTAAAATTTATGTAACATTTTTAAATTTTATGCATTATTGCACTAGATTATTTAGTTTACTATATTTTTATATATTATTAAAATATTTTTTAAATTTAATATATTGACTTAGACATTTGCTACTGCTGCTATTATTTTCATATATATTTCAATACCTTTTAAGAAAATGTCTTTATTTAAATATTCATCATGATCATGAAGGAGTATTTTAGTTTTATTCATGGGTGAAAAACCAATAGCAGGAATTCCAACCTGAAATAGAAAACAATTCTTAAAAAAAATGTATTTAAAAATAATTTATAAAAATATAAAATTATTACCTGTCTTATATATCGACTATCAGTTCCACCCGGAAAAATTCCTATTTGTAATTGTATTGCAAGATCATCACAAGCTTTTTTAAAAGCAATCCAAAAAGGATTAGAATCATCAAGTTTTGTATTTTCAACTTTAGGATTTTTTTGTTCAAATGAATATGTAACGTCAGAACCAGCTTCTTCACACCATTTTTTAATCATAGCTTCAAACTCATTATGATCAATAGAAGGATCAAGTCGACAATCGAAAATTGCTGTCAAGCAAGGAGGTATAACATTTGGTTGTACGCCACCCTGAAATAAATTATTTTTTATATAAATAGTTAATATAATACTATAATATATAAATGGTATAAACTGTTTTTACAATTTACAATAGTAATAATATTTAAAATAATAATTATGATACTACTAACTATATTTAATTATTATTAAAATACTTACAGTGTATATTATTTTCCTATTTATGAACAGCCATGTAATTTTTTAAATAAAGTTAATTATATTTTTTCAATATAATAATTTAATTAAAATGTTTAAAATCATATAATATATAATAATCATGAATTAAATAATAAAGTTCAAAAGTTTACATACCTTCAATAATGTTAAATTTATAGTTGTAATATCACCAAGCTGTATTTTTGGATCTTTCAATTTTGCTTTTTCTTTAGCTCTAAAATCCATAAAACGATCAATTATAACTCTTATCTTTTCTCCTGCTGTATTATCTATTAGAAGAGATCCATGACCTGGATTGCCTGAACATTCTATTACAACATGCCAAATTGATCTCTCTCCATAAAACATAAAAAAACTTTCTTCAGGCGAAGCTACACCTTCATCTAATGCAAAACCAATATTTAAAGCTTGGAAGTCTTTTGTGTGTACAAAATCTTCCATGCCAAGAACTCCTCCTATTTCTTCATCTGGTACAAAAGAAATATGAATTGTTCTTTTAAAACATTGTCCAGTAAGTTTCATACGGCGAATTGCTTCCAAATATTGAATTCCAACACATTTCATGTCCTGACTACCACGTGCATATATGTTTCCTTTTTCATCCATATGAGCATCAAAAGGAGGATAAGTCCATTTATCCTAAAAATTTTTCTTTATTAATTATATATATATATATATATATATATTATAGATTTATTTTTTTATTTATTAATTTTTTCCTTAATTCAACTCCTCAGATTTGACATCACTGTGCTATGTTAACTTATATTACTTCATTTATCAGTAAAAATCATTTTACTTTCTTTTCAAAAATTTTTTTGATATTTTTACTTTTCAAGATATTTTTTTATATCGTTTAGAATTATATTAAAGATATTTAAAATAAATAATTTATATTTATTAATATCAATTTTTCAATTTTCAGAATATTATATTAATATCAATTTTGCAATCTTTCTATTTAAAATTTGTCATGTCTAAGGAGTTAATTATAAATAAATAATGAATAATTATGATATATACTTCAAAAACTGGTACAACATCCATATGACTATTTAATAAAATAGCTGGTTTTGACGGATCTATGCCTATCCATGTGAGAACCACAATTGGTTTTTTTGGGTCAACATAGTATATTTTGATAGGTAAATCAAGAGACTTTGCCTGTTTCTCAAGAAAAGCGACACAACCATCTGTAAAATAAAAATCTTAAATTAATATTAATAATATATATATTAATTATGATAATTTTATAATTCTTTTTTTTAATAATATAGATTTCTATATTTTTTTAGTCCAAATATAAGTTATTTCATTATTTTTGAAATTCTCAAAACTTGTTTTCTGATATTTTATAATTTTATAATGTTTTATAAAAAAAATAATTTTATTTTTTACAATGATTAACATCTTCTATAAAAAAAACTTACAAAATTAGAGACTATCAATCATTACAATGTAACTATACTAATATATTATGCAATAAATTATTTATAGCAAAAATATCATTTTTTAATAATTGTTTATTATTAGTAAACTCAATTAGTTCAAATAGATATAAAAAACGATATAAAGCAACAAAGTTTAAAAGAAATTACTAATTACGTACAATTTAGGTCAGTCACGAATCATGCTTAAATAACGATTAAGTTACTAAATTTCCATTTTTTTTGCGAACTACAACAAAGTAGAAAAAATAATTTCTTAGAAGATTAAAATGCATGTTGTCATCTCAATGAAAAAATATAAAAATAGAAATAACATTCCATACAGGGTGGGGCATGCAATGGCTGGGTAGCGTCTCCGACGCTTCGAACTTGGATCGGTTGAGCTAACTAAGAGATTCTCTGTCCTTTTGTAGAAACGTATGAGAACGTTTTGTAGAACATTGTGAATTAATCAATTAAGATTAATATGTAAAAATAGGGATCCTATATTGTATGAAAAATGTATGACTTGCTTAAGAAGGAAATGAACAATTTCGTCCCGGTATGCAATATGTGTGCACGATTTTTATATACGATAATCG